>NC_083735.1:5530000-6780000 GCF_028564815.1 Eubalaena glacialis | reverse complement strand
ACAGGACCTGGTCAGCTAACCCAGTCTTCAGCTCTGTCTCCTCCATTCTTTTTTTTTTCTGTTTTTGGCCAGGCAATTTGGATTTTGTCCTCAACTGACCACTGGTCCAAGGAAAGGGTGTGGGAATTGTAGGACCTACTCCAAAAGGGGTGAGCACTGTTCACAGCGCAGGGAAGGTCTGTGGTCTCCCCCAAAGGAAGGGGCACTTACCCCTGGTGCTCTCCCCCAGCCTTTAAAAGGAGTGGAAGAGGAAGAGAGCGAGGGGAGCCCCAGTGGCCTGCTGGGCGGTCAGCCAGTGGGCAGACAAAGACGGCCGTAGGGGGCCAGAGCCCTCCCTTCCTGGGGCAGGAAGGAGGAATGTCAGTTCCCACAGGGCAATTCCTAGAACCTCCAAGGACATAAGGATTGGGAGCCACCAAACACTTGACTCAGCCCCATCACTCCGGCCCCCTGTCCAGTGTTCAGAGTCTGCTCACAGTATTCAGTGTCAGCTGAAACTCTTCCTATGTCAGGTGGACTCTGGTTTGAGGCACCCCTGGGATGACACCCCTTGTGGGGATTAAGACTTGGGTGGGGGGGGACTAAGAAACAGGCCCCTGAGGCTGTGGGAAGAGGAGAGGGCAGAAGAAACACGTGTGGGGGGTGGGGGAGGAATGAGAACTTCTGCAGCCAAGTGAAGAGGAGGAAAGCATTCCAGAGTTGGGGTATTCCTGGTGTTTGGGGGGCCACGGGCAGGCCATGGACGAGGCGGCCATGGTCCGCCGGGGAGAGGTGTGGGCCTCGGGACCCAGGTAGGATCTACCCAGGATGGACGCCTTCACAGGGTTTTCAGGCTGGAGTGTGGGTAGCCCAGAGTTCCTTAGTGCCCCTTCTACATCATCCCCAGAGGTAAAATGAGGCTCACGTGGCATTTGAATTGTGCCTGGGCCGAGGGTTCCAAGGAGCAGTGCAGCTGCGATGGGGAATGGGTGGGAATGCCAGCGAAATTCTGCCAACTTCCACCGCAGCAAAGACGACGGGACCACCTCAGCCAGGACCTCCCCTCCCACGGCTGGGGGGCTGAGGCCACCAGGGGTTCCCATGAGGGTACCGGTGACGCAGGCCTGGGAACAGTAGTGAGGAGGCTGCTGGTCCGGAGCTTGTGCGAGTCCCCAGGCCTGGGCAACTACGGTCATATGGGAGCCACCAGTCAACTTGGCTTTGAGACCCTCAACTACTGAGTTTCCTCCTCAGAAATGGGCTTTAGGACTTCCGGAGGTGCCCCCGGTGCGGTGGGGAAGCCAGGGAAGGAAAAGGCATTCCCTGCTCCCAGGGAGGCCCAGAAAAGTAGTGAGAGGTCTGTTAGCCCTAGACTCACAGAGTTGGGAGGGATCTGAAGGTCTTAGTTGGGGCCTCTGTGCTACTCTCTGCATATTTATTTGTGCATGGGGTCCAAGCCTTGAGCGCATCTGTTCAGCTATGTTCATCCCACCTGCCAATGCTCATCAAGTCTAAAATAGTGGTGAGGGGCTCCACATCAGCTCAGAGACATTCGTTGCCTTTTTTTCCGAAGCTCAAATGGATGAAAGGTTATGATGTAAAGCATGTGTGTTTTTCACACACCGTGTCCTTGGTCCTGCATCCTGGCTTCCTAGCAGCGCTCGTCAGAGACAGGGAAGCCCTCGGTGCCTGGTGCACCAGAAGGCACCGTACAGATAAAACGGGGAGGAGGGGGATTGAAGACCCAAGGGGAGACTTAGTTCTCCTCTTTCCTCGTCTTCTCCCTCTATGGGAAGAAAGGCAAGCTTTGGATCGAGAAGACTGGAACAATCTAGGGAGGGGAAAATGGGCTGCATGGAGATTGTCGGCTTGCAGCACTTACTGAACCTAGTGATGCCACCTGCAAAGAGGCACCTGATCAAAACTGCGAAATCGGAGTCCTTTTCGGGCCGGCCCCGGTTCCCTTTGTGAGACCCCTCCCGCCGCCACCCCTGGGCAGCTCTGTGAGGACTAAAGTCACCACCCTACTCTGGTCAGCCTGCCATGGCCAGATTTCTATTCCCTAATCAGATCTTGCATTCCTTGACCATCTCCATCACTCGCCTGAGTAAAGTAATTCACAACAAGGTTGAAAAGCCAACTGCTTTTTCAGAGATTGAGGACACAGATGAAAGGGACCCATGTCATAGAAGGAATGTCTGTCCTTGTGGGTGAAACCACCTCCTGAGGGTGCCCACTCCTCAGTGGCAGAAGGGAGATTCAAATCCCACCAGTCTGATTCCAAAAGCCACATTCTTTCCAAACAAATTTCCAAAAACCGACTATGTGCGAGAACCCTTTCCTTAGGAATGAAGGGGTCCTTCCCGAACCAGTTACTTCAGGTTCATGGTGCTTTGCCTCCTGTTTCCCCTCCCGCCCATGAAATAAACACATGGGATCTGTATTGCAGCCACAGGGGACTCCCGAGCACCCCAGGGAAATCTCCGTAACAGAGGAATTGCTGGAGGAGGGAACATGGGTTGGCTCAAGAAAAGCACAATCGCAATTCACAAGAGTGCCAGCCCTAAGTGGTTGTTTCAGCAAGGCTGGTGTGCGAGTTCCTTCTTGCAGCTCCTACTTGAGATGCCTTACCAGCAGGCACCAGTTAAACCATGGTAACTAATAACGCTTCTGAAGGAAAAGGGAAAACGGGAGAATTTCAATCAATTCGATACATTCAGTTGTTATCACGTGAATGTTCTCAAACCAAAATACTAATTTTGAGATGATTTAGAACTAATCAGATAATGCTACCTCTGCCAGACAAGATAAATTATCCCTCGAGGATTAAAAACAACAAAAACAAATAAGTTTATATGACTGCATACTTCTCATGAAATGGATGAGATTCTCAAACTCATATGAGTATAGGCCAAAAAAAAAAAAAAATCAGACAAGAAAAGTTAAAATCATGTAAAGAAGTAAAGATCCCATCTACATTGAATTATGTTAATATAGTAAAACTAAGCTGTAGAGATTTGGTGAAGGAAGTTGAGTTTCCAATCTCACGTTCACAATTGTAACTCCACAGCCTGCTAAGAAATATGCCCCATTATTTACTGCTTTCAAATTTAATAAATCTTCAGCTAACAGTGATATTCAGAGACAGGAATGTCATAGTTCTCTGAGTTCCCCGGTTAAAGTGGTTAACCAGAAACCCTTTTTGAGTTCAATCCTTCCTTCTGAAAATCTTTCATGTTTTTTCCTCTGTTTTCTTGTCCTAATAAGTACAATGTACTCACCAGAGAATCTTTCTTCCAGAACCTCAGAATTATTGTACCATGCTGTGTTTGTGGAAAGTCTAAGAGACTGGGCTCAATTTGTAACCACCCTGGAAAACAGCCTGTTGCTTTTTTGATAAGTGTCTGGTAGGAATTCATTGAGTTGTGAGTAAACTCTTCCAAGTGACAAAAGTAGGAAGTAAAGCCAAGGGATCTAGTTGAAGTTTCACTGAGTTCTGTCTCAACGAACAAAGGTCTCCTCTAGTTTCCCAGGCTGAGCAAACACGCACACAACACCTATTTGAGATGGAGTTTTCAAAAAATAGATAGAATCCTTGCATCTGAGGCAGTCATAAACTAGGATAAATACTGATAGTTAAGTCTATCACATAGAGTTGTATTTAAAGTACAGTGAGGATAGGAATTAAGTGGATGCAGGAGGAGGGAGAGTGATAGGGCAGATGGCACTTGAATTAGCCTTGGAAAATGTGAATGGGATTTCTGGACAGAGGGAGGATGGTGTAGAGGCCATTCCAGAAGAAGGAAACAGCATTGATAAAGGCATATAGATGGAACTACATGGCACTTACAGGAAATAGTAATGCATCCATCTACATAGACTAGATTGTAGAGTTCAAGATGCAGAAAAGATGATTATGATGCCAGAAACAGAGACTAGATGGAATGAGTGAGTGATAACTTGGGTGTTTCATGCTAAGTTTGTAATTTAGTAAGCACTGGAAAGTCGCCAGAAGTTTTAAAGCAGGAAAACAATGGTGTGATCAAATTTGTGTTTGGGGCAGGTCATTCTGACAGGAGAGTGTTGGGTGGCTTGGGTGCGGCTGGACTGGAGGTGAAAACCTGAGAGGTTATTGCTGTGGAAAGATTAGGAGCATCTGAGCTGCGGCAGCGACAGAGAGAACAGAGAGAAAGGGTGAGATTAGTGAGTCGTCTTGAAGGAGGATTGATCGATAGGACCTGTTGATTGCCTGATTTAGATAATCGGGATTCTCAGTGGATAGAGGGATAATTTAGTCCCATAAACTAGGGAGGATACACGGATAAAGAGGCTTAGAGGAAAGAACATGAATTTGAATACTAGGTAAATCTGAGGAGCCTGTAGGATTTCTGGATTAAAATCTCTAAGGACCAGTTGGATGGATCCTTACATGATTGAATCCCCCAAAGAGCATCTTAATATCCATGCAAAGTTTCATGACTAGGCAACCCTCGACAGCACAAATACTTGACATTAAACACATAGTCTGCAAACAGACACTGAAGGACCACAAAACCCATTCACCAAGACCAACCAAGAAGTCTGAAGATGGATGCTGTGCTGTGTTTGTTATTTGGTGCTCAATTTCCCCACCATCCTACGGTGCCATTGAACCTCTAAGTTCGCCCCAACAGGACCTCATGAAATAACTACCACTTCTGACTCCAAATGATCGCCCAGGGGAGGCTTAAACTTGGGACTCAAACTCAACAAGGAATCCTTTCTGATTCTATGAAAAATATGGTAGACAAGTGATCTTATTCTGTTTAGTGGGCATCCTCTCTCTATCCTCTGCTGACCACGTGCAGTTCCCCAAGTGATTCAAGGCCTACAGCTGCATAGCCTCCAACCACATTCCTTTGTACGACACACGCCTGAATACAGGAAGATTCCGTGTGCTGTGCAAACCACCCCTCTGTATGAGCTAAGACTTTGACTCCAACTCTAAGCCAGGTTTCCGCCATCACTACCAATGACATGTAGCTGTACTGGGTTGCTTGTTGACTCAAAACAAACAGACAAACAAAAAACTGCTTTCTTATCTGAGCACACAAGAGTTTTGTCACAAATAAGCACCATGCATAATCAAATTTCCCGTATAAAATTAGGGTAGTTTCATGATTGCTTCGGTGGTATTGTTAAATTACTTTGATCTGAGGTACAGTGTACATCGTGATTCCATCAAAATCTCTGCCAAAGCAGCCAACAGGGTAGAATACATGAAACATCTATCCAGCATGAAACAAGATTTGTTGGGAGATTAAACAGGAATGAGGCCAAGGGCAGAAGATTGAGAGCTGAATCATTTGTTGTCTTGTCATAATGCTAAGGTAGTGAATTTCAACTCTGGCTGTGGCTTGGAGTTACCTGAGATTATTTCCCATCCTCACCCTCCAAAAATACTGTGCCTGGGCTCCAGTCCCAGAGATTCAGAAGCAACCCCCCTCCACCATGTGCACTTTTAAATGATTCCTTCTTGCGGTGTCTTTTATTCATGGTACAAGAAAACTGATGACCTTCCAGAAGAAACTGAAAATGACCATGAATGTGCATTCCCTCAGCCGACATGCGATACCCAGAGTGTGTCAGGATTGGAGGGACTGGGGAATAAGGCCTGGATGACACGGGGTGTGTGTGTTTCTGAGAGACACTTGGACTCCTCGGGATTTCCCTGGGCGTTTCTGAAGCTGCAACTGGGATCAAGCCTTGTGAGCGCCCCCGTCCTCTCCCCGTCAAAATAACATTACCCAATCTACTCAAAGACACTCGTCAGCCTGCAACAGGAGAGGCGGGAGGTACACCCCCCGACCCTGGGCTAGGGGACAAGGGAGCTGCTATAGTAGGTCAGGGGGAGGGTGCGACAGTGCCCAGAGGTTGGCCATCATCAGGAGGGGTCTGTTGGTCCCCAGGTCTCTCTTTCCCCAAAGTTCTGTCACAGTAAATGAAGAATGAGGGCCCAGGGACCTTGGCCGGCAACGCTCGTGGCTGGGAACTGTGACCCCCAGGCCGTCACCAGTGAACACAGCTGGGATCCAGGTGGACAGGGACGCGGCTCTCGGACCTCAGCTCGCAGGACCCCAGAGCCCCCCTCATGGCCCCAGACCTGCCTTCCCACACGCCTCTGACTCCACCCATTGGCCACCTGGACGCCGCCCCACTGTGACCGAGAATCATCGTGACCAGCCCTGCAGAAGGCCAGCCTGCTCGTGCCGACAGGACGAGGCCGAGTCAAGCAGATGTGAGTGGCCAAGGTTCAAGGACAAGGCACATTGTCACAGGCACGGCTCCATCTCCTGAGGATCTGCTCTGCGACGCCTCTGGGTGAGATACTTCACGTGCATCTCGCGTCCAAATACGGAAACGAGACTTAGGTTCAATGCATAGGAAGGTCAGATCCTCGGCCCTTCAGGGACCCTGCAGCTTCTGGGTGAGATCTTCCATTGGTTCATTAACCCACTTGGACCCTCTTACAGTACTTTGATTTGGGGGTGGGCTTGTAGATTTTCCTGCACGACGGGTGGAAGGTGTAAGTCGGATGATCCACTGGTCCTCGGAGTTTAGTCCAGTCAAGAGGGGAGAGAATGAAGCCTTTTAGAGGCAGAGCGACTTCAGAGATTATCTGGCCCAAACCTTCATTTCAAACGAGAGGAAACAGACTTAGAGAGGTGAAATGATTGTACAGAATCACTTGGAATTTGATGGCAGAAAAGGGTGAGGACCCCAGGGCCCTGACTTGTCCCCCAGTTTCCCTCTGGTGAATGCAGCATATGTGGTTTCCAGGGAAATCAGTCAAGTCCTCAACAGCAGATAATGAGGTCGCTGAGGCTGGGGTCCCAGAGGTGGACACAGAGGAGCCGCAGTGGCCGCAGGAAACATAGAAAGGACAGTGGTGCCAGAGGTGGCGTAAGGCAGCATGGGGTTAAGTGACAAGCGGACGGCTTAGCAACTACTGCTTTGGGAATTGAAAAGATGAGATCACGACGTAGGTGGATGAGAAAGAAGTTATTGGGTAAGTTTATCCTCCAGATGAAAAGGCATGGACGTGTCAGGGTCCCAGGGAGGTGTTGACCTTGCTCTTAGGTGATACCAGGATGCGTTGCCTGGGCAACAGGATGGACTTTGATAAAATGTGGCCACAGGAGATGAAATGCTTCCGTGCATTTTGGAAGCCTGATTTTTCTGTCTAAAGTGGTTGACACGAAAGCATATTGGGTTCTACAAAAGTTCTGCTTACAGGTTTGAATTAGGGATGATTAATAAATTCCCAGTTGGGTGGGATTTCGTGTGAGGCGTATGCAAAGAAAGTTGAGGCAGGAACACGACCTTGTTGTCTACCCACCGCTGTATTAATTCGTTCTAAATTATCTCTAAGATTTGTATCCACAGCCAAAGGTCACATTATGATTGAGACGAAGTTTTCCTTTTGGTTGGAAGTTCATTCTTAGCACCCGAACACCTTGGCAAGGCCTCCCCCTCAGGCTCCTGACCACTGCCCTGGGCCACCCTCTCATGAGCTCTGGATATTCCACTGCAATAACCTCCTAACTTGTCTTTTTCCTCCAGAAGAACATATTGGAAAACCACCATCAAGCTCCTAAGGGTCAAGAGAATATACAGTTCATGTTGTGTATGTGCAGATCCTGTGTCACATATTCGAGGCCAGAGTTTGCTGTTACGGTCTGGTGGAATTTCCAGAAACTGGTATTCCTCAGAGGAATGTTTCAAGTCTGCTGTTTGAAGCTTGGTAATTTTACCTGGCCTTCTCTTTTATTCAGATTAATCAACCAGTGTTGGGAATTCCTTCATAAGCCCACTCTCCTGCCTCCTTTACATTAGATAAGCCCACATACTACAGACAGAATCCAACTTGCACTAAACTAGAAAACACAAGAAAAGCAAGTAAGAATCACTTACTCAGGAAGAACATCGCTCTTTTCGATTTAAACAGGTTTTTTTCTCCTTAGTCAAGATATATTTATTATCATTTCCAGAATTACTCTTGTAAGTATCTGGTTATCATAACCACAGAAAGACAGCTGATTAGTTTCAACTGCTGGATAAAAGCATGCAGCATTTTCAAGATTTCTGGTTTCACCCTTTTAACCCAAAGAATAACTATAAATAGATGGTAGAGTCTGGGATTTCCACAGCTAAGTGCTGCTATAAATAGTTTTAAACATTTTCCCACTTCATGTCTTCTAAAAGAACATTCTTCGCTTCCTTTCTTGGATAACCTCTGGGAATAAAGTGAAATCACATTCAGAATTTTATTGAGGGAGTTTAACGAAACTCTTAATGAACCTATTAGCAATTCTAGACATTCCTCAGAGATTGAAAGAACTGAAAATAAAATGATTCTACAAATTAATCAGATAGTCCTGAGGAATGTATTTTTAAAATAAGCTTTTAAATCGTCATCTCTTCTCTCTCAATACTGGGAATTTTCTTTGTAAAAACATTAAGCCAAGACCTGGACCCCTCACTTACAGTTGCGATTTAACTTAAGTGAAATTTATTCTCATTTTCTTGAGAACTTAGCTAGATTGGGAACTGTGGAGGCTACAAAATGAAAAGAATTTCTTTTTCTTTCAACTTTCTTTACACATAAACATCCAGAAAGAAAGATGTGAGTTCACTTCAGCTGTTCAGGCATCCAGACTATTTATCTTCTTGCTTCAAGAATATTCATAAGACACCCTATAGAACACACACACAGATTTTAAATTCTCTGAAAAATCTCTGCCATTAAATGCTTTCCCATGGTGCATGTCCGTAGCAGTCAGAGCAAAGCCAGAGCAGCACAGAAGTGCCTCTCCTGAGAGGGATGCCTGCATTCTAGCAGCCTCTGCTGGTGGTTATTTTTGACAGTGGAGAAAGCAAAATTAGCCAGTCTCCTAAATGGCAGGAAAATTAACAAAGAAAGGACAGCGATGAACACAGGTAATGTTAGTAAATCTTATGTTCCTGTTTTATATTTTGGTTAAAGAGAAAAGGGGGGGGGGGAGAAATGAGATGCTATAAAATTGTTTTAGAGATTTACAAAAATTAAGACAATTTTTACTTTTAGATTTACAAAAAATATTGAGCAAGAAGTAGAGAGTTCCCATATATCCCCTCACACACCACCCATTTTCCCCTATTTCTAACATCTTACATTAGTGTTGTACATTTGCTACAAGTGATGAACCCATATGAACATTAACTAAAGGCCATAGTTTATATTACAGTTCACTTTTTGTGTTGTACATTCTATGGGTTTTAACAAATGTATAATGACACGTATCCGTCATTATAGTATCATACAGAAAAATAGCTTTACTGTCCTAAAAATTCTCTGTGCTCTCTGTATTCATCCCTTCCTCGCTCCAACCCTGGGCAAGTACTGATTTTTTACTCTCTCCGTAGTTTCGCCTTTTCCAGAATGTCATATAGTTGGAATCATACAGTATGTAACCTTTTTCAGATTAGTTCCTTTTACTTTGTAATATGCATTTAAGGTTCTTCTATGTCTTTTTGGGGATTGATAGCTCATTTCTTTTTATAACTGATTAATATTCCATTGCCTGGATGTAGCCTAGTTTATTTATCCTTTTACTAACTGAAGTACATTTTGGTAGCTTCCAAGTTTTGGCAATTATGAAATAAAAACATGCATGTGCAGGTTTTTGTGTGGACATAAGTTTTCAGCTCCTTTGGGTAAATATCAAGGAGCATAACTGCTGGATCACGTGGTAAGAGTATGTTTAGTGTAGTAAGAAACTGCCCGCTGTCTTCCCAAGTGACTACCATTTTGCATTCCCACCATCAACGAATGAGAGTTCCTGTTACCCCACATTCTCACCAGCATTTGGTGTTGTCAGCATTCCAGATTTTGGCCATTCTAATAGGTGTGTAGTGGTATCTCCTTGTTTTAACTTGCATTTCTCTGATCACATGTGATGTGCTGCATCTTTTCTTATGCTTGTTTGTCATCTGTATATCTTCTTCGGCAAGGTGTCTGTTAAGGTCTTTGGTCCATTGTTTTTAAACTGGGTTATTTGTTTTCTTACTTTTGAGATTTAAGAGTTCTTTGAATATTTTGGATAACAGTTCTTTACCTGATGTGTCTTTTGCCAATATTTTCTCTTAGTCTGTGGCTGGTCTTCGAATTTTCTTGATATTGTCTTTCACAGAGCAGAAATTTTAAATTTCAACGAAGGGCAGTTTATCAATCATGTCTTTCATGGATTGTGTCTTTGGTGTTCTATCTAAAAAGGCATCACCATACCCAAGGTCATGTAGGTTTCCTCCTGTTATCTTCTAGAAGTTTTCATAGTTTTATATTTTACATTTAGGTCTGTGATCCATATTGAGTTAATTTTTGTGAAAGGTGTAATTTCTGGGTCTGGGTTTATTTTATTGCAAGTGGATGTCCAGTTGTTCCAGCACCATTTTCCCCCAGTTTTATTGGGATTTAATTGACGAATAACACTGTATAAGTTTAAGGTGTTCAATGTAGTGGTTTTATATATGTATCTAATCAGCACCATTTGTTGAAAAGACAATCTTTTCTCCATTGTTTTGTCTTTGCTTGTTTGCAAAGATCAGTTCCCTTCTGTTATAGGTTGAATTGTGTCCCCCCCCAAAAGATATGTTTAAATACTCACCTTAAATACCTATAAGTGCGATCTTATTTGGAAATAGGGTCTTTGCAGATTATCAAGTTAAGATGAAGTCATTAGGTTGGGTCCTAATTCAATATGGCTGATGTCCTTATGTCTTAGTACATTTGAGCTGCTATAACAAAAACACCATAGACTGGATGGCTTAAACAACAGAAGTTTATCACAGATCTGGAGGGTGTGTAGTCCAAGATCAGAATGCTGGCTGATTTGGTGCCTGGTCAGAGCCTGCTTCCTGGTTCATAGACAACTGTCTTCTTGCTGTGTCGTACTTGGCAGCAGGGGTCAGGGTGCTGTCTGGGGTCTCCTTTTTAAGGGCATAATTCCATTCATGAGGGCTCTGCCATCATGATTGAGTCACCTCCCAAAGGCCCCCACCTCCAAATACCATCACGTTGGGCATCAGAATTTCAACATATGAATTTTGGAGGGACACAAATATTCAGTCTATAGCATCTCACATAAAGGTGAAATTTGAACACAGACATATACAGAGGAAGAAAACATAGACACACACAGGTAAAAGACAGCCACGTGAATGGACAGATTTATCTACAAGCCAAAGAACAAGGGTTGCCAGCAAACAGCAGAAGCTAGAAGAGGCAAGAAAGGATCCTTCCGTAGAATGGTTAAGACTAGCCTCCAGAAGCATGAAGTAACAATTTCTGTTGCTTTAAGCCACAGTTTTTGGTACTTTGTGCGGCAGTGTTAGAAAACTAATACACTGTCTATTCCTAGTTTGCTGGAATCTTTTGCTTCTGTTTTTTAAATCAGAAATGGATGCTGAATTTCACCAATGCTTTTTCTGCATATATTGATATTACCATATGGTTTTAATTTTTTCTATATGATGAATTACATTGATTTATAATTTTTTTCCGAATGATTTTCTTCATCTATTGAGATTACCATTTGGGTTTTCTTTTTTATTCTATTAGGAGGGTGAGTTATATTGACTTTTGAATGTTGAACTAGTCTTGAGTTCCTAGAATGAACCTCACTTGGTTGTGATATATTGTCCTTTTGACATATTGCCAGATTTGATTTGCTAATATTTTTCTGAGAACTTCATGACTCTGTTCCTGAAGGATATTGGTCTCCAGTTTTCTTCTCTTGTTTTCTCCTTGTATGACTTTTTTTTTTTTTTTTTCCGGCCACACCACGCGTGGCATGTGGGATCCTAGTTCCCCAACCAGGGATCACATCCTCGTGCCCTGCATTGGAAGCGTGGAGTTTTAACCACTGAACCACCAGGGAAGTCCCTCTTTGTATGACTTTTGCATCAGAATAATACCTTGTAAGATATGCTGGGAAGTTATCTTTCCTCTTCTGTATTCTGGAAGAGATTGGTAAAATTCACCAGTAAATCAGGGCATTTAGGCTTGGAGTTCTCCCCAAATGGGGAATTTTTTTTTTAAAGCTATATATCCAGTTTAATAAATATAGAACTATCCAGTTTCTACTTCTTCTAGAACAAGATTTGGTAGCTTGTGCCTTTCAAATAATTGGTCTGTTTAATCTAAATTGTTGAATTTATGAGACTAGAGTTCTTCATAGTGTTCCCTTGTTCTTTTAATGTTTATGGAATCAGTACTGGGATCCCATCTTTCATTCCTGGTATTGGTAATCTGTGTATTCTCTCATGTTTTTCTTGGTCAGCCTAGTTGGTAGTTCATTAATTTTACTGATCTTTTCGAAGAACTAGTTTGGGGTCGAATTTCTCTAATGTCTGTTTTGAATTTCATTTATTGTTATTATTTCTTCCTGTTTTGAGTTTATTTTTTTGTTTTTTTATATTCCACAAATATGCCATATTGCATTTCATTTTTATTCAGTTCAAACTTTATAATTACCCTAGAAAATTCCTCTTTGCCCCATTGGCTATTTAGAAGTACACTGTTTAATTTACAAATATTTGGGAATTTTTCAGTTATTGATTTCCAATTTAATTCCATTAGGGTCAGAGAAAACAACTGGAATAATTTCCATTTATGCTTTTAAATTTGTTAAGGTATGTTTTATGGTCCAGAATATGGTTTATCTTGGTAAATGTTTCCTATGCACTTGAAAAGAATATGTATTCTACTGTTTTAGGTGAAGTATTTTATAATTATCAATTTTATCAAATTGATTGGTAATGTTTTTCTGGTCTTCTACATCCTTGCTGAGTTGTGGTCTATTTGTTCTATCAGTTACCAAGAGAGAGGTCCTGAGATCTCTAAGTATAATTGCAGACTTATCTCTTTTAAATTCTCTCATATTTAAAAACATTTTTAATTGCTTAATGTGGTAAAAATACATATCATAAAGTTTACCATTTTAACCACTTATAGGTGTACAACTTAGTGGCATTAAATATGTTCACAATGTTATCCAGCCATCACCACCATCCATTTCCAGAACTCTTTCATCATGGCAAACAGAAACTCATTACCCACTAAACACTAACTCCCCAGGTCCCCCTCCCCATAGTCCCTGGTAACCTCTGTTCTACTTTCTGTCTCTAGGAAACTGCTTACTCTGGGTACTTCATATTAATGGAATCATACAATATTTGTCATTTTATGTCTGGTTTATTTCACCTAACATAATGTTTTCAAGGTTTATCTATGTTGTAGCATATATCAAAATTTCATTCCTTTTTAAGAATGAATAATATGCTAGTATATATATATGTATATATATATATATGCTACATTTAAAAAAAATCTCTTCATATGTTGATGGATGTTTGGGTTGCTTCCACCTTTTGGCTATTGTGAATAATGCTGCTGTGAACACTGGTGTGCAAGTATTTGAGTCCCTGCTTTCAATTCTTTTGAATATATACCTATTGCTGGATATTGCTGGATCATACGGTAATTCTGTTCAACTTTTTGAGGAATCAAACATTTTCCCACAGTGGCTACACATTTTACATTCTTATTGGCAGATACTTGTTCATTTTTTTCTTTTTTTTAAAAATAGCCATCCTATTGTGTGTGAACTGGTATCTCACTGTGGTTTCGATTTGCATTTTCCTAATGACTTGTGATGTTGAGTACCATTTCGTGTGCTTTTTAGCCATTTATATACTTTCTTTGGAGAAATGTCTATTTAAGTATTTTGCCCATTTCTGAATTGTGTTGATTTTTGCTGTTGAATTGCAGGGGTTCTTTATATATTCTAACTTATTTTTTTTACCAAATATATGAAAATATTTTCTCCCATTCTATGTCTATCTTTTCACTTTCTTGATAGTGTCCTTTGATGAATAAAAGCTTTCAATTTTGATAAATTCCAATTAATGTATTTTTTTCTATTGCCAGTAGATTTGGGGAGGGATTTTATTGAACCTGTAGATAATGTTGGGTAGTTTGTCATGTTAGCAATATTAAATCTTCCAATCTATGAACATGCGCTCTCTCTCTGTTTACTTACGTCTTTAATTTCTTTCAGAAATTTTTGTAGTTTTCAGTGTACAAGCCTTTTGTCTCCTTGGTTAAATTTATCCTTAAATATTTTACTCTTTCTGATTCTATCATAAATGATTTTTTCTCTTAATTTCCTTTTTTGGATTGTCTAGTGTATAAAAATAAAATCCATTTTTGTGTGTTCATTTTTTATCCTGCAACTTTGAATTGTTTATTAGCTCTAGCAGGGTTTTTTTTTTGGTTGTTTTTGAAACTTTAGTGTAATTCTATCAGAATTTGCTCCATATATTTTGATACCCTGTAGTCAGGGGCATTCGCATTTAAGATTGTTATGTCTTCTTAATGAACTGACCCCTTTATCATTATGTATTTTGTTTTGGCCACTTCAGCTTTCTTTGGATTAGTGTTTGGATATTACTTTTCCCATAGTTTTACTTTTAAGCTATCATCATATATAAAGTGGGTTTCTTGTAATAATGGAGTCTTGTTTTTATCTAATATGAAAACCTCTGTCGTTTACTGGATGCATTTAGACTTGTCACATTTAATGTTATTGATGTGTTTGAATTTAGGCTGATCATTTTGTTTTCTGTTTTTCCTTGTTTTTGTTGTTGTTCCTATCCTTCCCCTTTCCTGCACTTTTTGAATGTATTATTTGAATGTATTTATTACTATTCCAGTTAAATTTAAATTTATCTTTTTTTTAAAAAAAAACTCCTATGGCATATTTTTTTTTCCTGGTAGCTCTATTACAACATACATACTTTATAGTCCAGTTACAGTTAATTTCTTTTTAAGCAAGACATAGATGCCTTACAAGCGTATCAGTCCCTTTAGCCTCATCCCTTTTATATCACTGTCATATGTATCACAACTATGTACATTGGCAGCCTCACTAAGCAATGTTATAGTGTTTGCTTTCCATCACACACATTTTAAGCAGCTTAAAGAAAAAAATACTTTATCCAGATATTTATAATTTCTCTTGCTATTCCTTCATTCCTTAAGTTTCAAGTTTCCCTTAGCCAGGAGAATTTCCTTTAGCATTTCTTTAAGAGCAGAAGTGCTGGTGCCAAGTTCTCCTAGCTGTTTTCATTTGAAAATGTATTTTGTATTTCCAAAGGACATTTTTGGTACATATAGAATTCTGGGTTGATAGCTTTTTTTTTTTCAGCACTTTAAAGATGTTTGACAGTCTTCATGCTACCATGCTTTCAGATGAGAAATCTTCCATCATATGTAATTTTTGTCTATATGTAATGTGTTTTTATCTACTGCTTTCATAGTTTTTCATTTTTTCTTCTTCTCTCTCCCTGTGTCTCTCCTCTCAGTCTGTCTCTCCTCCTTTTAGTCTTCTTTTCCCCTTCCTCTTCTCCCTTATCTGCTTTCCACTCTATCCTTCTTCCTTTTGCAGTTTGATTATGATGTGTCTTGGCATGGTTTTCTTCAAATTTTTCCTGATTGAGGTTCACTGAGGTTTATGTTTTCCCTCAAATTTGCTAAGTTAAGCATGCCAATTATTTTCTAAATATCTTTTCTGCACCAATCTTTCTCTTCTCCTTCTGAAACTCCAATGATATAAATGTTAGATATCATTTCGATATTGTCCCACAGGTCCCTGAGGCTCTGTTAATTTTGTTTTAAATCTTTGTTTGCTGTATACTTCAGATTGGATTATTTCAATTAATTATTTTCTAGTGTGTCTCTTTCTGATGTGTCCATTCTATTGAGCCCATCCAGTAAATTTAAAAAAAAATTTGTATTACATTGTATTTTTCAGTCCTAAAATATTCATCTTGTTCTTTTTAAAAATAGTTTTTCTCTCTCTGTTGAGAACTTATTTGTACCTTTTGTTCATCTCAAGCATGGTTATAATAGCCGCTTAAAGACATTGTCCACGGATTCCAACATCTGAGTCATCTCACTGTTGGCATTTGATTGTCTTTTCCCTTGAGAAATGGTCATACTTTCCTTATTTTTTTGTATTAAGTAATTCTGCCTTATATCTTAGACATTAAGTATTTGTGATATGAGACTTGGGTCCTGTTTGAGCGCTTTGCGAATGCTCATTTTGTGTTGTCTGTTTTAGCAGGTCATCAGCCTGGTTAGGTTGAGACTGCAAGTCCTTTTTGCCTTCAGTGGGCAGTGTTTTCTATCTCGGTTCAGTTTTCCAAGCCTTTCTATTCTTCACTGGGTCTGTTCTGTGCATTCACAGCTCTGGATGAGCATGGGGCTTGTGCAGATTCCTACACAGACGTGGGGGATGACCTTCTCAAACTCACTTCTCTCTGGGATTTCCCTGACAAAGTCTGACTCTCCAGGGCCTCTTTCCCCAGTTCCTCTGACCATAAAGATAGTTTTCCCTTGGGATTTTAGGTGCCTCTGAAAGATGAGTTAGCTTTATGGCTGAGCCAAGAGAGAAAAAAGGCAAAAAAAAAAAAAAAAGAAAGAAAAGAAGACAGCTTTCCCATCCCCACTGCCCTCTTCAGCTCACGGGGTCCCCTTTTCTTAGTTCTCTGGCCAGAAAAAATAGGATTTCTCTTGGAGGTTTTGCTGTCTGCACCTGCTGTGTAGTTCTGCAACTCAGACTGCTAAGGTGAAAGTCAGGAGATAAAAGAAAAAAACTCCTGGACACTCACTAGTACTGGTTATTTTTCAAATTCTTATTTCCCCCTCAATCTGCCTGCTGTTGTTTACTTTTCAGTCCTCAGGTAGTTGCTATTTGTATCCTTTTTAGAGATGTCAGCTACAATCAACTAGAGAGTTAAGGAGTAACAAATGTTTGTTAAATGAAAAAAGTAAGTCTCATCTATCTCTCTTACTGGGCTCTCAGCTCCAGGAAGCACGGACTGTGTCTCTTTTCCAATGTGATGTGATGTGCCTGATCCAGTGTGGTACATGGTGAGATCAAAATAGGTTTTGAATTAAATAATATTGGGCAAAGAAGAATGAGTAAGAAAATATTGAAATGATTAAGAAAAAAGAAGTTAACCAAGAATATGTATAGGGTGACTAAATGTGAGATAATGATACAAGAATGATGGATCTTTTGCTTAAGACAGGAGATTAATGATAAAAACTCTGTAGACACACCAGGGTTTTGAAAGATATAAGTAGAGGAATTTTGCTGTTGTAATATTGAATAATAAATAAAGCTCTTGGCAGAGAAGGCAAACCTGAAAGTAATATACTGTTCGGTAAACAATAGAAATTGGCATGGATTTCCAAAAAAGAATAAAACAATCATTTAAAAATCTGGGCCTTAGGTTTTGATAAGAGAAACAGTAATAGCATGAGGTATAGAAAATAAAGGAAGAGAGGAAGCCTACTGTCCACTCTGAACAATGCCTAATGAAAGGTTTGAAAGCCAGAGACAATGGGAGATGTCCTTTCTAACTGCTCTATGAGATGTCAGTGCTCGTCCAAATGAAGCTTCAGAAAGACACTCAGATGCCGGATAACAAAATGGTCACAGGTCAAGGCAAGTGACCCATATCGAGGGTCATCAGTACAGAAGAAGTAACATTACATAGGGTGGCTGCTGACATCCCTTGGCAGATGACAAGGGGAATTATCATGGGGATTCTTTAGTAGAACGGAAGAGTGACTGATGTTTAGCCACACATAGCTGTAGGCCGTTCAAATGGTCTGTCTCCAGTGGTAGTGTTTTCTTTACAAAAATGAAAGGGAGGGGGGAAAGGAACATTTCAAAAATACGTATCTTTCAACAGAAAAAGAACAATGTGTTTAAATCCCGTAAATTATTAGAAGAGTACCGATTCAAGAAATGGTATGGTTGAATCTTAACAGTCTTATTTCTTTCAGAAATTTTGAAGCTATGTATAGGAAAAAACTTTTAAAAATAATTTAAATGATTTTCAATATTTGTTTTAAAGCATGAAAGGCCTTAAACACTGAATATAACAATATGGTCACCATTTCTAGCCAATGTGATAATTATTATTGGATTACAGACATACAGAAAAAGCGATGAGTGGGGGAGGTGAGGAGGGAGAAACGGCACTAGCGACACCAGTGATAAACTGTGAACGATGTCCAGTAACTTATGAGGAAAGCTGGGGAGAAACCTTCCATGCTCTAGTGATCTCTGACGAATGGAACGACCTTTAAATTTATACTTTATTGTTTGCAAGTTAATAATAACTTGTAATCAAGTCTAAGTGTGATTTTTGTCCTACTGGATGAGCTATAATAAAATTGAAGTTAAGCTGCAAAGAAAGAAATCAGAGTGCTCACTCTGAAGTCCATTTTAGGGACTTCCCTGGTGGCACAGTGGTTAAGAATCGACCTGCCAATGCAGGGGACACGGGCTCGATCTATGGTCCAAGAAGATCCCACATGCCTCGGAGCAACTAAGCCCATGCACCACAACTACTGAGCCTGCGCTCTAGAGCCTGTAAGCCACAACTACTGAGCCCACGTGCTGCAACTACTGAAGCCTGCAAGCCTAGAGTCTGTGCTCCGCAACAAGAGAAGCCACCGCAATGAGAAGCCCACGCACGTCAAAGAAGAGTAGCTCCCACTCGCCGCAACTAGAGAAAGCCCGCGCGCAGCAATGAAGACCTAAAGCAGCCAAAATAAGTAAATAAATAAATAAAAATTAAAAAAAAAAAGACAAAAGCTCTGATAGGGTGTGTCGCTCTCAAGAAGAAAAAAATAAAACAAAGTCCATTTTATCTGCTGAGATAAACAGAAGCATATGAAGCCAAATTTAAATCTGTGTGAAGAATATTCTTGATTGAGCATGTACATAAACACATAAGCCAAATGCAAATAAAGTATAAGAGTGGGGAGGAATGGGAAGCCCAGGTTATGTAGTGTAGCTTAGTCTCAGCATATACTAGCTGTGTGACCTGGGCAGGCTCAGGATTTCTTAGGCTCAATTTCCTTACCATTAAGATAATAGACACTTCCCTAGTGGTCCAGTGGGTAAGTCTCCATGCTCCCAGTGCAGGGGGCCCGGGTTCAACCCCTGGTTGGGGAACTAGATCCCACATGCATGCCACAGCTAAGACCTGGCACAGCCTAAATAAATAAATAAATATTAAAAAAAAAAGAAAAAGAAAATAGACTAGCTCAACATTCCAGCAGTCCTTCCTGGCTCCTCTTATTGTAAATTTTGGATGACTGGGATGTTTCTCCTTCTAACATACAAAATAGGAGGATGCATATTCCCGACATGCAGATGACATTGTTTATATCACACACTAGGAGACTCCAAATAGATAACTGGCCCTGCAACCTAACTACCATTAGAAACAGAGACAGAGGTCAATTATCCTAAAACAAAACTTGTCATTTTTAGTAGTTACCTCCCAACTTGTAACTGGTTTTTAGGTAATAATAATTATTATTATTAGGCAAAAATAATTATTAGATAAAAAAAATTATATTAGGTAAAAATAATAAGGCAACTTAATCTGTTATCCACAGATAAGGAACTAGCTCATTCCAGAAAGTATAATAAGTTACTTTGTTCAAAGCTAAACATTCAAAAATAATTATGAGACTATGTAACTAAAAGCTAATAGAGAAAAATTGGGAAAATTTAGTTAATTAAAAAAAAACAAAAAAGGGCAGGCAAATGCAATGTGGTACTCTGGATTGGACTGTGGAACAGAAAAAGGACATTACTGGAAAAACTGGTGAAATTCAAATAAAGCAAAAAGAGAAAAACAACTTGTTATATACAAAAAAATCCCCATAATCATATTTTTAAACAGAAACTCTGCAGAACGGGAAGAAATAGCACAATAGATTCAAAGTGCTGAAAAGAAAAAAACTCCCAAACCAAGAATACTCTATCCAGCAAAGTTATCATTTAGAATTAAAGGTGAGATAGAGTTTTCTTGACAAAAGTTAAAAGAGTCATCACCACTAAATTGCCCTTACAAGAAATGTTAAAGGGAATTCTTTAAGGGAAAAAGTAAAGGCACTAATTAGTAACAAGAAAACATATGAAAGTATAAATCTCACTGGTAAAGGTAAATATATAGTAAATGTAGTGAATTAATCACCTGTGAAGCTAGTATAAAGATAAAGGCAAAACTTGTAAAAATAACTATAACTACAATAATTAGTTAAGGGATACACAAGATAAAAAGATGTAAAATGTGAATCAGAAACATAAAATGTGGGAGAGGAAGAGTAAAAATGTAGAACTTAAGAGTGCATTCAAACTTGTTATCAGCTAAAAAACAGACTTATAAATATAGGTTATTATATGGAAGCCTGATGGTCATCACAAAGCAAAAACCTATCGTAGATATACAAAAGATAATGGGAAAGGAATATAAGAATACCAATAAAGAAAGTCTTCAAACCACAAGAGAATAGAGCAAGAAAGAAGGAACAGAGAGGAACTACAAAAACACCCAGAAAACAATAAAATAGCAATAAGCATATACCTATCAATACTTACTTTAAATGTAAATGGACTAAATGCTCCAATCAAAAGAAAGAGTGGCTGAATAGATTAAAAAACAAAACAAACAAACAAATAAAAAAAAACAAGACCCATCTGTATGCTGCTAACGAGACTCACTTTCAGATCAGAGCAAAAATAGAGACTAAAAAACAATAGAAAAGATCGATGAAACTAAGAGCTGGTTCTTTGAAAAGATAATAGATAAACCTTTAAGCCAGACTCATTAAGAAAAAAGAAAGAGCATAAATGAATGAAATCAGAAATAAAAGAAATTACAACAAGTAACACAGAAATACAGAGGATCATAAGATATTACTGTGAACAACTATTGTATATGCCAACAAATTAGACAACCTAGAATAAATGGATAAATTCCTATGGTATACAACCTACAAAGATTAAATCATGAAATGAGATAGAAAATCTGAACAGACCAATTACTAATAAGGAGATTGAATCAGTAATCAGAAACTTCCCAACAGTCAAAAGTTCAAAACCAGATGGCTTTAATGGTGAATTCTACCAACTACTCAAAGAATATCAATCCTTCTCAAACTCTTCCCAAAAAATAGAAGAAGAGGGAACTCTCCCAAACTCATTTTATAGAGCGAGCATTACCCTGATACCAAAACCAGACAAGGAAGACACAAGAAAAGAAAATTACAGGCCAATGACCCTGGTGAACATAGATGTAAAAATCCTGAACTAAATATTACCAAACTGAATTCAACAATACATTAAGATCATACACATTATCAAGTGGGATTTATTCCAGAGTTGCAAGGTTGGTGTAATATCCACAAACGAGTCAATGTGATACACCACATTAACAAAATGAAGGGAAAAGAAAAACATATGATCATCTTAATAGATGTAGAAAAAGCGTTTGAAAAAATACAGTCAGTTCATGATAAAAATCCTCAGGAAAGTGAATGTAGAGGGAACATACCTTAACATAACAAAATCCATGTATGACAAGCTTAGAGCTAATAGCATACTCAATGGTGAAAAACATTTTACAGCTTTTCCTGTAAGATCAGGAACAAGACAAGAATACCGATTCCTGCCACTTTTATTCAACACTGTATTGGAAGTCCCAGCAACAGCAATTAGGTAAGGAAAAAGTGAAAGAAATCCAAATTGGAAAGGAGAAACTAAACTTCATTATTTGCAGATGACATATTATATATAGAAAATCCAAAGACTCCATCAAAAAACTATTAGAACTAACAAATTCAGTAAAGTTGTGGGTTACAAAATACACAAAAATTTGTTGTTTTTTCCATACACTAATAAGAAATATCAGAAATGGAAATTAAGAAAAAAACCCATTTACAGTTGCATCAAAAGAATAAAATACTTAGAAATAAATTTAACCAAGGAGGTGAATGATCTGTATATTGAAAACAAGACATTAAATAAATTGAAGATGACACAGATAAATGGAGACTTCCACGTCCATGGAATGGAAGAATCAATATTGTTAGAATGTCCATACTCCCCAAAGCGATCTACAGATTCAATGCAGTTCCTATCAAAATTCCAATGGCATTTTTGCAGAAATAGAACAATCCTAAAATTTATATGGAACCATAAAAGACCCTAAATAGCCAAGCAATCTTGAGAAAGAAGAAGAAAATTGGAGCCATCATGCTCCCAAACTATATTACAAGGCTATAGGAGTTAAAAGAGTAGGTATTGACATAAAACTGACACATAGATCAACAGAGAGCCCAGAAATCAACTCACACATATATGGTCAATTAATTTATGACAAAGGAGCCAGGAATATACACAGGGAAAGAACAGTCTCTTGAGTAAATGATGTTGAGAAAACTGGTCAGCCACATGCAAAAGAATGAACTTTAACCACTATCTTACATTAGACACAAAAATGAACTCAAAATTGATAAAAGACTGAATGTAAGACCTAAAACCATAAAACTCCTAGAAGAAAACATGGATGATAAGCTCCTTGCCATAGATCTTGGTTACGATTTTTCAAATCTGGCAACAAAAGCAAAAGCAACAAAAGCAAGTAAACAACTGAGACTACATTTTTCAATTTAAAAAGCTTCTGCACAGCAGTGAAAACCATTAACAAAATGAAATGGCAACCTACTTAATGGGATAAAATATTTGCAAATCATATATCTGACTAGGGGCTAAGATACAAAAATATATAAAGAACTGATAGAACTTAATAGCAAAAAACAGACAATGATTTAAAAATGAGCAGAGGATCTGAATAGACATTTTTCCAAAGAAGATATAAAGATGGCCAACAGGTACATGAAAAGATGCTCAATATCACTAATTATCAAGGAAATACAAATCAAAACCACAATGAGATATCATCTCACACCTATCAGAATGCCCATTATGAAAAAGACAAAAATAACAAGTGTTGGTGAGGGTGTGGAGGAAAGGGAGCCCTTGCGCCCTAGTGGTGGGCATGTATATTGGTGCAGCCACTATGGAAAACAGTATGGAAGGGCCTCAAAAAATTAAAATTAAAACTACCATATGATCCAGCCATTTACTTCTGGATATTTATCCAAAGAAAATGAAAATACTAACTCAAAAATATATATGGACCCCCATGTTCATTGCAGCATTATTTACAATAGCCAGATATGGAAACAAAGTGTCCATCAACAGATAGATGGATAAAAGAGATGTGGTACACACACACAATGGAATATTGTTCAGCCATAAAAAAGAATGAAATCTTGCCATTTGCAACAATATGGATAGACCTCGAGGGCATTATGCTAAGTGTATATACTCAGAGAAAGGCAAATACAGAAAGAGCTCTCTCACATGTGAAGTCTTAAAAAAAAAAAAAAAAAGCTCATAGATATCAAGAACAGATTGGTAGCTGCTAGAGGTGGGGATGGGAGAAATGTTTTCTTTTTTTAGTTTAAATAAGTTGAAAAAATAACTTTAAAAAGCTAATCTATAATGTTAGAAGTTAGGATAGTAGTTACTGGGGGGAGGCAGTAAATAAAAGGGGTTGGGTGCTGCTAATTTTGCCTTGTTATCTGGGTATTGATTACATGGAATTGGTTAGTTTGTAAAAACTTTCCAGCTGTATGTTTATGATATGTGTACTTTTCTGTATGCATATTATAACTCAATAAAAAAAACTTTAATGCCGAAAAACTAGCAAGATCTTTTGGGTGGTGCCCCTAGAAAGGGAGTGCTAGCTCCACACTCCTTCCCCCATACCTGGTTTCAGGCATCGCTTCCTTGTGGGTGCCCCTGAGTTGTATCCTTTGTATTAAGCTCATCCTCTAGCCCAGCTAGAGATACAGTAAGTTCAAGACGTCTCAGTCTAGGCTACCTCCCCTGCCAGGGCAGCACGGATGCTCAGATACAATGACGGGGCCATGAGGGACCCCCTCAGTGCTGGGGTGCTGACACAACGTGAAGCACAGTGACAAAGAAAAACATTCTCTTTCTCAAAAGCACAGTTTAAATGCTCCTTGCTGGCAAAGGCAATACTCTTCCTAGAACCTTCTCCCCAATTCTGGTGCCACTGCAAAGGGAAGTTAAAGAGCTTCAAAATCACCTAGTAGAGGTTTGATGATCCACATGTTTAATAGAAAAAAAAAAAAAAGAAGAAGAAGAAGACTGGTTATGGAGTTGGGAGACAAACCTGTCTGCACCTACAGCCTCATGGTGGTGACCGTGAGGCACCACTTTCAGGTACAAACTTGGACCTGAATGGCATCACCCAGTATCCAAGGAAACATTTTTGGTTCAAGATGGCAATGTAGGGGGATTCTGAACCCCACTCCTCCCACAAACACACTGAACCTACAGCTACATATGGAACAATTTTTTTCTGTTAAAAAAAAACCCTAAAAAGTAGCTGAGCGATGACTACACATTAAGCAAATGAAAAGAAAACCACAATGAAACTAGTAGGAGAGGCTGACACACAGTGTTACCACAAACCCACCACCAGGCCGGGCCACCCCCAGCTGGGAGGGAACTCACAGCCCTGAGATTCTCCTCGTGGAAAAGAGGGTTTCATCCTCCCATCAGGCATTCCAACTTTTACGACCTGCTCCCGAGAAATAAGCCCCCGAATATCCGGCTTTGAAAACCAAAGGGGCTCCTGTGCCTGGGACCCACAGGCTACAGCCATCTGAGAGACGACTAATCACACCCAGACTTCATGTGAAAGAGGCTCATTGACTAGTCTTAAAGCACCGGCCCGAGTGGCAGGCTTCCAACTTAACATATCCCTAGAGGCCTGCAGGGATACTCACTGGGGACAGAGGCTGCTAGGGGCCACCTACCCCTGCCATCTTTTTTTCCCCCCAAACCCAGGCCTTCTCCCCGCACCTGATGTTCCCCTCTGCCAAGCTCCAGCATGCTCCATTTTTTTTTTTTTAAGCTCCAGGCCTTTGTTTGTGCTTTCCCCACACAGCAGCACGCATCAAGCTCCCCCCCCCACCTTGCCCGAGGCATCAGGCACGATCTGCTCCCTCTCCCCGTGCAGCGCTCCAGAGCACAGGTATGTCCCCAGGGGCGGGGGGGAACCGTCACCCACATCCGTGGCCCTGACTTTCATGTCTGGTGCTACAGCTTCTGTGGCTGCCACTAAGGAGAAGCGCCTCGACTGCCTGGCTAGGGAGGTCAGGGGGCCTCACATTCCTGGCACCCAGTGTACTGCGACAATCAGGGAGACAGTTCTTGGCAGACTGCCCGCCCCCAAGGGCACTGCACAGGCGGCAGACTGAAACACACCCCTCGTCCTTCTGAGAAAGAGGCCTGTTTGTTTGCCTAGGAGCTTTGGGCTGGGGGCAGGATTCTGGGGCCTATGGAGTTGCTCTTGGGAAATGGGGCCAGCGATGCAATCTTCATGCTCTCCCTCCGCCTCACTCCAACTTGCCGCATCTCCCTGAAAGGAGCACGATTTTTGTAGCTACCACCAGGGGACACCTGTACATCACCTGGCCCCTGTGGCCAAGGGGCTCGTGCCTGCAGGTCCCACAGGGCGTAACTGATGGAGAAAGAGTTCTTAAACAGTTACCAGACTCCGGGCACAGCAAGAGGAAACAGACGCAGGAGTTCAATCTTTCTGTGAAAGAGACCAATCAGTTTACCATCGTAGCTGCAGCCTGAGGTGGTGGCTTCTAATTAAACACACATCTAAGGCTGACTGTGACCCTTTCAAGAGACCTCGGGCGCTGGCACTGTCTTCTCACTCTCTCTCTACCATGCTCCAGAGCACCAGTATCTCTCAAGGGGGAGCTGTTACAGGTTTCTGGTGCCCCAGTTTCTGCAGCTGCCCCCCAGGGGATGTCCCTCGATCGCCTGGTCCTGGTGGCCAGGGAGGTTTGCTCCCGGCTCCCGTGAGACTGTAACAGTTGGAGAGACAGTTTTGGGCAGGTGACCACCCTGAGGGCAATGCACAGACCGCAGCAGACTGAAACACACTCCCAAGCTTTCTGTGAAAGAGGCTTATTTGCTTATTCTGGAGCTTCGGACTGAAGGGCAGGCTTTAGCTTTAAGACACGTGCAGGGCCCTATGAGGAGCTCTCAGGGAACATAGGTTGGTGGACGTCACCTTCGAGCTCTTCCTCTGCTTTGCTACAGCCCACCGCTATGTCCTAGAATGGAGCTTATACACACCTCTGGAGCCCTGATTTTTGCGACTGCTGCCCAAGGGACACCTCCAGATCACCTGGGTCTGATGACCAACAGCGCAAACACCTGCAGTCCCACAGGACTGTGGATATTTGCCCACTTGAAAAGCTGCTGCCTGTGGGTCTGGCTTCCAATCAGCCTGAATCTAAGTGCTGACTGCGATCTTCCCCTCTGGGACATGGGCAGGTCTTCGCACACCCTCCACAAGGGGGAGCTGTTACAAATAGAAGAGGGCACTTCAGCCATAAACAAGGTTTCAGAGACAACCAAGAGGTAGAACATGGTTGAACAAGAGGGTTCCTCTCCTACATGAGGACACTCCTTCAAAACCGGGAGAGGATTAAAAGAGGGCTTCCCTGGTGGCGCAGTGGTTGAGAATCTGCCTGCCAATGCGGGGGACACGGGTTCGAGCCCTGGTCCGGGAAGATCCCACATGCCGCGGAGCAACTAGGCCCGTGAGCCGTAACTACTGAGCCTGCGCGTCTGGAGCCTGTGCTCCGCAACAGGAGAGGCCGTGACAGTGAGAGGCCCGTGCACTGCGATGAAGGGTGGCCCCCGCTCGCCGCAACTAGAGGAAGCCCTCACAGAAACGAAGACCCAACACAGCCAAAATAAATAAATAAATAAATAAATAAATAGCGTTCCCTTTAAAAAAAAAAAAAAAAAAAAAACCAGGAGAGGCGTCTTTCATCTAATGCACAGAAACAAACACAGAGTGTCAAGCAAAGTGAAGAAAGAGAAGAGTGTGTTCCAAACAAAAGAACATAAAACCATGAAGGAAAAAAAACATGTAATGAAATGGAGATAAGTCATTTTCTTGATAAAGAGTTCAATGTCCTGGTCATAAAGGTGCTCAGTAAACTTGGGAGAAGACTGGATGAATAGAGTGAGAACTTCGACAGAGAGAAAATATAAGAATGTACCAAACAGAAGTCACAGAGATGTAAAATACAATAACTGAACTGAAAAAATGCCTTAGAGGGGTTTAACAGCAAACTAGATGAAGCAGAAAAAACAATCAGTCAACTTGAAGACAAGGCAGTGGAGCTCACCCAATCAGAGCAGGAAAAAGAATGAAAAAGAGTGAAGATACAGGACAGTATCAAGCTTACTAACATTCCTATTACAGGGGGCCCAGTAGAAGAAGAGAGGAAAAGGGGCAGAAATCTTTTTTGAAAAAATAATGGCTGAAAACTTGTCTAACCTAGGGAAGGGAACAGACATCCATAACCAGTAAGTCTAGAGAGTGGCAAGGGAGAGGAACCCGAGGAGACCCACACAAAGACACATCGTAATTAAAATGTCACAAGTTAAAGACAAAGAGAGAATATTAAAAGTAGTAAGAGAAGAAAAACTTGTTATGCACAAGGAAGTGCCCATAGGACTATAAGCAGATTTTTCAACAGAAACTTTGAATATATTCACTCCCTTATGGCCTGCAAAGTGCTGAAAGAAAAAAACTTCCAACCAAGAATAGTCTCTCCAGCAAAGGAATCACACATAATTGAAGGTGAGATAAAGGGTTTTCCACACAAGCAAAAGTTAAGAGTTGAACATCACTGGATTGGCCTTACAAGAAATGTTAAAGGACTTCTTTAAGCTAAAAAGAAAGGGCATTAAAGAGTAACAAGAAAACACATGAACATATAAATCTCACTGGTAATTCTAAGTACATAAAGAGGTAGTGGGTTAATCACTTGTAAGGCTAGTCCAAAGATTAAAAGACAAAAGCAGAAAAATAATTTGTTAATGGGGTACACAAGATAAAAACGTAAAATGTGACATCAAAAACAAAATGGGGGGGTTATAAATATAGAAGTATAGAATACATTTAAACGTATGTTGTTATTAACTTAAAATAGGCTCTTATAAATATAAGTTGTTATGCGTAAGCCTCATTATAACCACAAGCAAAAACCTATAGTAGATACACAAAAGATAATAAGTATCAATGCATACCACTAAAGAAGGTCATCAAACCACAAAGGATGAGAGCAAAAGCAAGGAATTACAAAACAGCTAGGAAAGAATCAAAATGCTGATAAAGTACCTATCAATAATTACTTTAAATGTAAATGGAGTAAATTCTTACAAGAGTAGCTAAATGGTTAAAAAACAAGACCCATCTATATGCTGCCATCAAGAGATTCACTTTAGTTTTAAGTGTATACACAGAGAGGAGAGAGTGAAGGGATGGGGAAAGGTATTTCATGCAAAGAGAGAAACCAAAAAGAGAGCTGAGTAGCTTTACATATATCAGACAAAATAGACATTAAAACAGACAGTAATAAGAGACAAAGAAGAGCACTGCATAATGATAAAGGGATCAACCCAACAAGGGGATATAACATTTGTAAATATTTAGGCAGTCAACAAAGGAGCACCTAAATATATAAAGCAAATATTAACAGAAATAAGGAGAGAAATAGCAATACAATAATAGTCAGGAACTTTAATATTCCACATACGTTAATGGATAGATTTTCCAGACAGAAAATCAATAAGAAAACACTGGCCTTAAATGCTATGTTAGACCAGACACTTAAACAAAAATATACAGAACATTTCATCCAAAATCAACAGAATACACATTCTTCAAGCGCACATAGAACATTCCCCAGAATAGATCACATGTTCAGCCACGATACAAGTCTTAACAAATTTAAGTAGACTGAAATCATATCAAATATTTTTCTGACCACAACAGTATAAAACTAGAAATTACAATAAGAAAATAGGAAAATTCACAAATATGTGGAGATTACACATTATAAACAACCAATGGGTCAATGGAGAAACAAAGGAGAAGTTAAAACCTACCTTGAGACAAATGAAAATGGAAATAAATCATATTAAAACTGATGGGATGATGCTAAAGCAGTTTTAAGAGGAAGTTTATAGCAGTAAATGCTTATACCTAAAAACAAGAAATCTCAAATAAATAACCTAACTTTACAACTCAAAGATCTAGAAGAAGAATAACAAAGAAAGCCCAAAATTAGAGAAGGGAGGAAATAAAGATAAGAGCATAAATAAATTTTAAAAAGACAATAGAAAAGATCAATGAAACTAAGAACTTATTCTTTGAAAAGATAAACAAAATTGACAAATCTTTAGCAAGATTCACCAAGAGAAGGGACTCAAAATCAGACATGAAAGAGGAAATGTTATAACTAATACCAAAGAAACAGAAAGGATTGTAAGAGACTACTATGAACCATTATATGCCAATAAATTAGACTACCTAGAATAAATGCATAAATTCCTAGAAACATGAAGAAATTATGTGAATTTGGAGAAAATATAAAATTATGAAGAATAGAAAATCTGAACAGACCAATTACAAGTTAGGAGATTCAATCAGTAATGAAAAAACTCCCAAAAAACAAAAGTCAAGGCCCAAACGGCTTCACTGGTGAATTCTAACATTTAAAGAAGAATTAACGCCAATCCTTCTCAGTCTCTTCTGAAATATTTAAGAGGAGGGAATGCTTCCAAACTCATTTTATGAGGCCAGCATTGCCTTGATACCAAAACCAGATGAGACACCACTAGGAAAGAAAATTACAGGCCAATATTCCTGACAAACATAGACGCAAAAATCAACAAAATATTATCAAACTGAATTAACATTAAAAGGATCATACACAATGATCAAGTGGGATTTCTTCCAGGGATTCAAGATGGTTCAACATTTACAAAAATCAATCAATGTGAGATGCCACATATGACAAAGCCACTGTATCATACTGAACAATGAAAAGCTGAAAGCTTTCCCTCGAAGATCAGGAACAAGTCAGGATGTCCACCCTTACCACTTTTATTCAACATAGTTGGAAGTCCTAGCAAGAAAAAATAGGTAAGAAAAGGGAATAAAGCCATTCAAATTGGAAAGAAGGAAAATTGTCACTAATTGCAGGTGACCTGATGTTGTGTATATAAAACTCTAAAGACTCCACCAAATAACTGTTAGAATAAACAAATTCAGTACAACTGCAGAATACAAAATCAATATACAAATGTGTTGCATTTCAATACACTAATAACAAACTATCAGAAAAGAAAACAATTCCATTTATAATTGCATCAAATAAAATGCCTAGGAATAAATTTAACCAAGGCTGTGAAAGACCTGTACACTGATAAATAAGATATTAATGAAAGAAACTGAAGACACAAATCAATGGAAAGATATTTCTTACTCAGGGATTGGAAGAATGTTGTTAGAATATCCATACTACTCAAAACAATAAACAGATATAATGCTATCCCTATCAAAATTACAAAGGCATTTCACAGAAATGAAACAAACAATTCTAAAATTTGTATAGAACCACAAAAGACCCCAAACAGCCAAAGCAATATTGAGAAAGGAGGACAAAGATAGAGGAATCACACTTCCTGGTTCCAAACTATATTACAAAGCTAGAGTCATTGTATTGGCATACAAATAGACACATAGATCAATGGAACAAAATACAGAGTCCAGAAATAAACCGATGCATCTGTGCTCAATTAATTTAAGACAAAGGAGCCAAGAATATACAATGGGGAAAGGACAGTCTGTTCAATAAATAGTAATGGGAAAACTGGACAGCCACATGCAAAAGAATGAAACTCGATAGTAATTTAAACAAACTTTAAACACAAAAATTAACTCAAGGACTTCCCTGGTGGCACAGTGGTTAAGAATCCTCCTGCCAATGCAGGGGACACGGGTTCGAGCCCTGGTCCGGGAAGGTCCCACATGCTGCGGAGCAACTAAGCCCGTGCGCCACAATTACTGAGCCTGCGCTCTAGAGCCCGTGAGCCACAACTACTGAAGCCCGTGTGCCACAACTACTGAAGCCCTCGCGCCTAGAGCCCATGCTCCACAACAAGAGAAGCCACCAGAATGTAAGCCTGCACACCGCAATGAAGAGTAGCCCCTGCTCGCTGCAACTAGAGAAGCCCGCGCGCAGCAACAAAGATCCAACGCAACCAAAAATAAATGAATAAATTAATAATAATAAAAAAAAGAAGATTAACTCAAAATGGATTAATGACTTGAATGTAAGACTTGAAACCATAAAACTTGTAGAAGAAAACATAGGGGATAAGTTTCTTGACGTTAGTCTTGCTAATAATTTTTTTTAATTGACACCAAAAGCAAAGGCAACAAAAGCAAAAATAAACAAGAGGGACCACCTCAAACTAAAAAGCTTCTTCACAGCAAAAGAAGACAAAGAAAACAAACATAAACAAAAAGAATAGGCACTCCAAAGAATTGGAGAAAATATTTTCCAATTATATAGCTAATAAGATTACTATCTAAGGTTAATATCTAAGGTATATTAAGAACTCATACAACTCAATAGCAACTCAATAGCAAAAAAAACCCTATTACTATCTATTTTTTAATATATTAAAAAAATGGGCAGAGCCTCATTTTTCTTAAAGATGTACTGATGGCCAAAAAGTAAATGAAAAGATTTTAAACATCATATTCATCAGAGAAATACAAATCAAAACCACCATAAGATATCATCTGACATCTGTTAGAATGTCCATCATCCAAAAGACAGAAGATAGCAAGTGTCGACGAGGATGTGGAGAAAGGGGAGCCCTTGTGCGCTGTTAGTGGGAAGGTAAGTTGGTGCAGCCACTGTGGAGAACAGCATGAAAGATCCTCAAAAAATTGAACTACCATATGATCCAGCAACTCTGGGTATTTATCTGAAGAAAACATCACTAACTGGAAAAGATATATGCACCCCGACATTCATTGTAGCATTATTTATAACAGCAAAGATATGGAAACAATCTAAGTGTCCACTGATGGATGAATGAAAAAAAAGTCATATATATATACATACATATACACACACACACAAACACACAATGGAGTGTTATTCAGCCATAAAAAAGAATGAAATCTTGCCATTTGCAACAATACAGATGGACTTTGAGGGCATTATGCGCTAAGTGAAAAAAATCAGGCAAATACCATATGATCTCACTGACTGTGGGCAAAAACACTGAACTCATAGAGACAGAAAATAGATTGGTGGTTGCCAGAGGTGGGCGTGAGGCTGGGGGTTGGGAGAAATGGGTGAAGGTGGTCAAAAGGTACAAGCTTACAGTTATAAACAAGTCATAGGGATGCAATATACAGCAAGGTGACTATTGTTAATAATAATGTATATCTGAAAGTTGCTGACAGTGGCTCTTTTTTTTTTTTTTTTTTTAATTTATTTTTGGCTGTGTTGGGTCTTCGTTTCTGTGCGAGGGCTTTCTCTAGTTGTGGCAAGTGGGGGCCACTCTTCATCACAGTGCGCGGGCCTCTCACTATGGCGGCCTCTCTTGTTGCGGAGCACAGGCTCCAGACGCGCAGGCTCAGCAGTTGTGGCTCATGGGCCTAGTCGCTCCGCAGCATGTGGGATCTTCCCAGACCAGGGCTCGAACCCGTGTCCCCTGCATTAGCAGGCAGATTCTCAACCACTGCGCCACCAGGGAAGCCCTGACAGTGGCTCTTAAAAGTTCTCATCAAAAAAAAAAATTTGTAACTGTATGGTGACAGGTGTTAACTAGACTTATCGTAGTGATCATTTTGCAATATATACAAATATCAAATCATTATATTGTACACCTGAAACTAGTATAAGGTTTTATGACAATTACACCTGAATGAAAAATAAAAGGGTGACTCCAGATTTCCTCTGTGGTGTGTCTCCAGGATGACTCTGGGACCAATGAATCTAGTGCCTTTTATATGTATCCCATCTTTTATTCCCTACTATTTCTTTTTTCAGGTAACCGTTTGTGCACTGGTGACTATGTTTTGTTGTTGTTGTTAAAGATTTTTTTTCCCTTAAAAAAATGCATTCTTCATTCTAATTACATTTACAGCTTGTGCATACCCTCCCACCTCCAGCCCACACAGGTCTGAAGACATTCTCCATGTGCACGTAAAGTCCTACTTTAAACATCTGTTAGGAAGTCAGAGCAATAAGTAGAATAACAGTCTCTGTGATTGATTTTAAGCAGACTGATTTAATTTTGAGCTTTATTAACCTATAATGAACCCTTTATTAACCTATAATCTAAACCATGAACTTTGCTGATGTCCATCTTATAACTGAGCTTCATTCTCCCCTGCGTGGGGGTAAATGTTTGCTTTATGTTGTGTTTTTCTGGTGATTTTATGGTATGTGGCAGAAAATCAATTTCCACCAGTGTACTTTGGGGCAAAGGTATCTATCTACATTGGGGGAGGGGAGGGAGACAAGGAATGATTCTTCAGTCATGCCTTACTTTGAGCCAAGTCCAAATGCAAAAGGTTTTAAAAGGAATGTCAGATGACTCTCCAGGTAGTAAATAATCTATAAATAATGACAAATGGGAGAATGAAAGGAAAACCTTTCTGTGTAATCTGAGCCATCCACTGCAGAAGAATATATGATGACTTAATATTAAATATTTTAATTTGTCAGTGAATTCAAAGTATAGAAAACATCTTCTATCCAGAAAGTGATAACTGATTTGTATATGTCACAGGATACATTGTCACTTAGACTGACAGTCACCCAAGCCCAGGTATAGACCATGGAATCAGAGAATCTCATTATCTTTGTCCTGATATAACATTAACCCATGGCTGTTAGGCACACATATTTTAAAGCAACGCCATTACGTATTAAGTGGTAATTGAAAGTTAAAATTGTAGACGCTCATTTTTCTAACTGTGATTTAGAGCTACTTGGTGTCTGTGTGTGTGTCTGTTCTTTTTTGTTGGAATTACTTGAGCCTTTTGTCCATGCTATAAAGCCCAATTTGTTTCTAGAATCAAGGATTCCAAATAAATGGGAAATTTTTCTTCTAAAAAAAATACCAAGGTGGTAGACTAAACATTCCAATTAAAAGGGAATTGTCAGAGGGAATTTTTTTTTTAAAGGCTCAACTATGTACTATTTATAAGAGACATACATACTCTAAATATAAGGACAGATTGAAATGAAAAGGTAAGAAAATCAGCAAACATGAAGCAAAAGAAAACTGCTGGGTCTTCACGAATATCAGGTGAAGTATCAATATTTCTAGAGATAGAGAGATGTCCCAGTAATTAGAGGAGTAAATTCAATGGGAAGATGAAACAGTTTGACTTCAACTAATACTATAACTTTAAGAGATAGAAAGCAAAAAGTAATAGAATAAAAAAGAAATAGATACATCAGCAACCATAATTGGAGATTTTAAGACACATCTCTTAGTAAATCATGCATTGAGGAAACAAAAGAATCAGTACGGATATAGAATATTTGACCCGATACCCTAGTTAACCTAATCGACATATACAGAACATGATACCCAACAACCACAGAAAATACATTATTTTTGCCATTACTTGAAACATTTATCTAAATAGATTACATGTTGCACCACAAAGCAAATCACAACAAATTCAAAAGATCACTATCATACAGAATAATTTACATGACAGTAATTAAGTTGGAAATCAACAAAAGAAAATAGCTAGAAATTTTCTGAATGTATGGAAATTAAGTAATGCGATTCTAAATTATCCTTGGGGATGAGTGACGTCACTAACATGGCAGAGTAGGAGACCCCCGTCTCTGTCCTCCCACAGCAAACTACAATTAGATGCTCTCCGCAAATGAACATCGCTCGGGGAGAGCTCAGGGATCACTTAAGAAGCTTCATCAATACAGTGGAGCAAAAACCCTGAGAATAACGGCACAAAAAGGGTAAGAAGAACAGTTTCATTAGCCTGCATCATCCCACCCCTCAGGCTGTCACTGCTCAGTGCCACGAGGGAGCTCAGCGGCTGGAAAGGCTTCCCCCCTCTGGGAAAGGGAGAGCTGGGTCAGGGACCAGCTTCCCCGCCTTTCAGGGCCCCTCATGAAGGACCTGCTCCAGTGTCGCCACCCAGAGACTGGCATAGCTGAGACGTCTAGAGATGGCTAGGAACAGGGAAGAAGGGCAGGGGTATCCATTACCAGCCGTGTGGTGTAAGTGATGGAGTCCCCAATGCAATGCTCTGCAGAAAACCCAGTAGCTGTCACCGCGGAGCAGGCCAGGGGCCAGCATAAGTGCAGTGGACCCTCTGCAGAGTCCGCTGCTGGGGGCCTCACAGCAGTGCACGTGTGTAGACTCCAGCTGCCTGAGCTGACGCAGCTCGCGCCACGGGGGGCACCCTGGGTGCGAGGATCCGAGCCAGCAGGCAGCCCCGGCCTCTGGCGGAGGGCATGCTTAACAGCAGTACAGTCCCCTGTGGCTGCCTCTCAGCGGTGCCCGCACCCGCGGCTCAGCCCCGTAACTGCACGAGTGCACACCAGCAGCCCAGGCTCCCACAGCTGCTAGGGCACCCAGACTCAGCCCGCACCACCACTGGCACACGAACAGAGCGAGGCCCTGCAGTCGCCCGTCTGTAAGGAGCCGCCCTGACGTCTGGCACAGATACCCACAGCTAGCCCTGCAGCTGCTCAAGTGAACACCGGCACAGCCGGGGTCCCAGCAGCTGCCTGTGCACCTGAATCCAGCCCCAGTGACGATCCTGTCACTGGCCTACCCTGCCACGTGTGCCCACAGTGAAGTCTTGCGTCTTTGTGCCTGCGTGCAGCAAGCCCCGATCCCCGCCACCAATTCTCACCGTCACGCACACACCTACACCTAGCTCCTGCAGCTGTGTGAGCGCACACTCACAGCCCCGGCCCCTACAACTGCTTTCGCATCCCCAGCTGGCCCCAGGCCTCGCCGCCAGACCTGGCCCTCACCACAGCCTGTGCGCCAGCAGCCCTTGCCATGACAAGTCACCTGCGACCCGTCCCCACAGCCGAGCCCGTGCACGCTGCTGACCCTGGCCACCGGTGCTGCCTGCCCTGATCCCACACCACTGATCTGGAGGCGTCACTGAAAACCCCAGTTGAAGTCATGGACCCTGATGGCCTGAGCAAACGCGACACCATGCCCACCCCCAACTCAGCGCTGTCGCATGCCCTCACGCTTGGTGCCCTGCACCACTAGACACAGGGCCACAGTATGCTAAGGCACGTCCCCACCCGCAGAAGGAGGTCTTTCCTTCCTAAACTCAGCCCATAAAGTCTGGAAGAGGTGACTGCTTCTTCAAATGCGCAGATACCCATGGAGGGTTACAGGGCTCATAGGAGTCACGGAAACACACCACCAAAGAAACACAGTAAACTACCAGTGACTGACCGCCCCCCCCAAATGGAGTTGCACTAATTGCCTGATAAAGAGTTCAGAACAATTGATCTAATGAAGCTCAGAGAGCTACAGATAACACAGATAAACAACCTAAATTTTAAAAATACAAGAACAAAATAAGTTTGACAAAGAGATAGGAAAAAAAACGACACAAATTTTGGAGACCAAGAAGGCTCCTATTAGAAGGGTAAGAGAAGCAGCTCCATTCGGACCACGACGCCCCTCCTCCAGGCCGTTGCAGCCCTGCCCTGAGAGGGCATCCCTGGGCCTACAGGTTCCCCAGTGGGAAAAAGAAAGCCCCAGTTGGACACCCAGCGTTGTGAGTTGCTTCCCCGGAAGCCCATTCATGCCCACCTCTCAAGGGGAGTCCTGTGGGGCTCGGTGACTGCAGATCGGACTGTGGCAGAAGGAGATGGGGCTTTACGGCAACCGGCTCTCAGATCTTGAGAGAATGAGTACCTACTCACTGCGCCCAAGCAGTCGTGCGTACCAGCAGCTCCGCACATCTACAGAGCCCAAGTGGTGGCTCAGACTGACCAGGGAACTTCAGTCCTGCCTGGTTTAGGACCCCACATGGCTAGCCTTGCCAGCCTTGGAGCCTGTTCTGCTGACTTTCCCAGGTAGGAAACTTAATTCATAGCCCCATCTACTGCTAAGTATACACTCCCTGTCCCACACGACCAGGAAGCCTGGTTGGAGCACCTGAGAAGCTGCGTAACCCAGCGTACTCAAGCTGAGAGCCCGGCCAGCAGCAAAGCCAGGACGGTGGATCTGTCTGGCAAGGGAACTCAATGCACACTTCTGCCTGCTTTGAGACTTTAAACAATGAGCATTGCCAGCCTTGGAGCATGTTCATTGCCACTGCCGTCTTGGGGCCTGTTCTGCCGGCCCGCCCCAGGCAGGAAAGCTCATTCATAGCCCAACTTATTGCTTGCTGCCGTCCCCAGACCTGCCTGATGAGGAAACCTAACCAGTGCACCCAGGAAGCTGAGTAGCCCCTCCTTCAGCCCCACTTAAAGTGGCAAATGAGCAGAAAGACCAGCCAGCAGCTCTGTCTGTCTGCAGAGCAAAGTCGGTAGCCCCAGCCGGCCAGGCAACAAAGTGTGCAGGTCTGCCGGATCTGAGTCCCCAAACGGTGAGCCATGCTAGCCTTGGCGCCCATGCTACCACCCTCCCCCAGACGGTGAGGCTAATTCATACCCACCCAACTGGGAAGCCTGACCAGAGAATCCAGACAACTGCAGGGCCCGTCCACATCCTGTGTGTGGGCAGGGAACCAAGCTAGCAATGCTATCTACCGGTTCTCAGTCAGCCCCACCCACCCCGGCCCCCAGACCTCAGGCAGCAGCTTCACCTAAAAATAGGTCCCAACAGCACACGCCATGTGCCCGAGGATGCTACCAGCTGCCCCATTCAAAAACGCAAGCAGAGTGGACTGGTGAAGAACTGTCTCTGCCAAAGTGAACCTGCGAAGTCTGGAAGAGGAGACTGCTTACTCAGATGCTTAGATACCAATGTAAGGAACCAAGAATCACACACACACACAATCAGGTGAAGATGACACCACCAAATGAAACTAACAAAGCTCCCATAACTGACCCTGAAGAAATTGAGATCTATGAACTGCCTAAGAACTCAAAATAATCTTCGTAGTTCAGTAAAGTACAAGAACACAGAGACACACAAATAAAAGAAATTAAACAATGCATGAACAAAATGAGAAGTTCAACAATGAAATAGAAACAAAATCAGAAATTATAGAGCTGAAGAATTCAATGACTGAACTGAAGAATTCAACAGAGAGCTTCAAAAGAAGATTCAACCAAGCAGAAAAAAGAATCAAACTCAAATATTGAATATATGTCATGTAAAATTATTCAGTCAGAAGAGCAAAAAGAAAAAAAGAGTGAAGAAAGCCTATGGAACTTTCTGGATACCACACACACACTAGATACATAGAGTGCCAGCGTGCTGAACTGCAAGAGCCAAAGTAAACAAATAATTCCTTAATGAAGAAAAGTGTTTGCTACATCAAATGTGAAGGCAAAGGCACATTTCATCAAACATTTTGAAAAATCATGGTATTATGGCATCATAAAAAGAAAATAATTCTACGGCAAGTGAACTCAAAGGCACAGAACGTTGAGATCTAACAGATAAAGATTCAAAATAGCTATCATAAAGAAATGCAACAAGCTACAAGAAACTCAGAAATGCAATTCAATGAACTCAAAAATAAATGTACAGAAGGAGTTCTTTACCAAAGACATTAAAATTATAAAAATAAACCAACAAATTCTGGAGCCGAAGAAATCAATGAATGAGAAGAAGAATTCATTAGAGAGCATATGTAATAGGGCAGATCAGATGGAAAAAAGAATAAGAGACTTGGAGGATGTGAATTTAGAAATGATTCAGTTGAAAGAGAAAAGAGACCTAAGATTTTTTTAAAGTGAACAAACCCTATGAGAGTGATGGGATTCAACCAGAAAAGCAAATCTAAGAATAATTGATGTACCAGAAGGAGAAGAGGGCAGAGAGTTTATTTAAAGAAATAATAGCTGAGAACTTCCCAAACCTGGGGAAGGAATTGGACATTCGAATCCACAAAGCTGGTAGAACACCTTATTATCTCCATGTAAAAAGATCATCTGGACAGTTCCAGTTCAAGATGGTGACATAAGAGGATTCTGAACTCACCCCCTCTCACAAACACACAAAATCTATGGCTACATATTGAACAACTTCCTCTGAAAAAGCCTAACACGTGGCTGGGTGACTCCTACACGCTGGACAAATGAGACAGCCCACCCTGAAGCGGGTGAGAGGGGCTGGGACACGATCTCGCCATAAAGCCCCACCTCCAGAGCCGAAACCCACGGTCAGGAGGGAACTCAGCAATCCCTCAGGAGTGAAGGGTTTAAACCCCCCATCAGCACTCCAACTTTTAAGACCTGCCCCTGAGAGGCAAGCCCCCAAGACATCTAGCTTTCAAAACCAATGGGGCTTGTGTCCCCAACAAGGCTATAGACAACCTGAGAAACAGCTCTTAAAGGGCATACACACCTGGACTCATGTGCCCTAGGGCCCAGCGTGAAAGTGGCTGATCAAGGGGTGGCCCAGACTTTGTGTTGGGGAGACCCATCTGCTTGTCTTGGAGCATCAGCCCAGGGCCGGCTTCTGATCTGACATACCCTTGGGGGCTGCCTGGGGACAGAGGACTCGGGCACCATCTCTGGCTCTCCCTCTGCCTTGCTATAGCTGTGGGTGCCATTGTCTTCTTTCCTGGGGGCACCATCTCTATACTCTTCCTTTGACTTGCTCCAGCCAGTGGGCACCAGCTTCACAATCACCCTCCGTCATGCACTAGCTGGTGGAGGGCTTTTTTCTTTCTTTCATTTTTGTTTCCCAGCAGATGCCGTCTTGTTGCTCACCCTCTGCCTTGCTCCACACCCAGTGGGTACCATCTTTGCACTCTTGCTCTGTTGCACTCCAGAGCACCAGTTACTCGCAGAGGGGACCTTTTACATGAATCTGGTGGGCTGGTTTTATGCCTGGTGCCTAGTTTTTGCAGCTGCCACCACGGGACATCTCTCTTTTGCCTGGCTCTGATTTGTCAATGGGGCTTACACTCAGGGGTCCCACAGAGCTGTAACCAACAGAGAAAGGATTCTTTAAAGGCTACCACTTCTGTGGCACGGCAGGAGCTCAGTCTTTCTGTGAAAGATCATTAGCTTATCATCATAGATGCATTACTTAAATTAATTAAACACACATCTAACTATAATCCTTCCCAGAGACCAGGTGCTATCTTCACACTCTCTCTGCTGTGCTACAGAATACTAATATCTCCTAAAGAGAAGCATTTACAATAATATGGTGCCCTGGCTTTTACATCTGGTGCCTCAGTCTTTGCAGCTGCTACCCGAGGATGCCCCAGCATCTTTTGGCACCGGTGGCCAGGGACCCTTGTGATCCTGGGTCCCATGGGACTGTAATAACATGAAAGATAGTTCTTGGCATGCTACCACCACCAGGGCACTGTATAAAAACAAGACTCTAACACATCCTTGGTCTCTCTTTAAAAGAGGCCTATTTGCTTATCTTGGAGCTTCTGAATATGGGGCAGGCTTCCAGTTTAGCACACATCTAGGGGGCTGCAGATGTGCTTTCAGGGGATGTAGACCAGTGCATGCCATCGGTGCAGTCTCTCTCACTACAGCTCATTGGTACCCCCAGACCAGAGCCCTGACTTTTGTGACTGCTGCCCAGGGGACACCTCTAGTTCATCTGGCACTGGTGGCCAGAGTTGTGGTCCCAGAGTACTGTATATATTGCATATTTAAAGAACTGCTGCCAGAGGGTCTGGCTTACAATCAGCCTGAATCTAGGTGCTGACTGAGATCCTGGGACACTGACAGGTCTTGGCATAACCTCAAATAAAAATAAAATAGAGCGAACCATTAGAAATAAAAGAATGTTGGACACTCCAAAGGTTTGAGAGACAACCAAGTGTGAGGGTAGTGTTGAACGATAAGGTGTATCATCTATATGAAGCCACTCCTGCAAGACTGGGAAAGGGAGCTGTTTTATCTAATGCACAGAAACCAAAACAGAGAGTCAAGAAAAAATGAAGAAACACAGGGTGTGTTCCAAGCAAAAGAACATAACAAAATCTCACTAAAAAAAAAAAAACCTCAATGAAATGGAGAGAAGTAATTTACCTGATAAAGAGTTCAAAGTAATGGTCACAGAGGTGCTCACCAAACTCAGGAGAAGAATGAATGAACACCGTGAGAACTTCAGCAAAGAGAGAGAAAATATAAGAAAGTACCAAATAGATGTCAAAGAGCTGAAGAACACAATAACTGCACTGAAAAATACACTAGAGGGGTTTAACAGCAAACTACATGAGGCAGAAAAAATGATCAGTGAACTCAAAGAGCAGTGCAACTCAGAGCAGCAAAAAGAAGAATGAAAAAAAGTGAAGATGGCTTAGAGGACTTTTGAGACAACATCAAGTGGATCAACATTAGCATTGCAGGGATCCCACAAGGAAAAGAGAAAGGGCAGAAAACTTATTCGAAAATATAGTTGGTGAAAACTTTTCTAACCTGGAAAAGGAAACATGCATCCAGATCCAGGAAGCCCATGGAATTCAAATAAGATAAACCCAAAGAGACCCACACCAAGACACATTAAAATTAAAATACCGAAGTGAAAGACAAAGAGAGAACCAAGAAAACAACAGCTTGTTATGTACAAGAGAACGCCCCATAGGACTATCAGCAGGTTTTATAAAATAAACTCTGCAGGCCAGAAGGGAGTGACACAGTATGTTCAACCTGCCAAAAGGAAAAAACACAAAGAAAGAATGCTCTGTCTGAAGAAGTTATTCAGAACTGAAGGAGACAGCAAGTTTTCCAGTCAAGCAAAAGCTAAAGGAGTTCACCAGCACTAGGACCAGCCTTAGAAGTTAAAGGGACTTCAAGTTGAATGGAAAGGGTGCTAATTAGTAACAGGAAAACATATGAAATTATAAATCTCACTGGTAAAGGTAAGTATAGTAAATGTCAGAATAATCTAATGTAGTAAAGGTGGGAAATTAATGATTTATAAAGCTAGTATGAAGATTAGAAGACAGAAGTAGTAAAAATAACTATAACTATAATAATTTGTTATTGGATAAATAGGATAAAAAGACAAACTGTGACATAAACAAAAGGCGGGAGCGAGTAAAAATGTAGAGCTTTACAGAGCATTAAAACTTAAGTTATTATCAACTTAAAATATACGTTGTTATATGTAAGCCTCATGGTTACCACAAACCAAAACTAACGTAGATACACAAAAGATAAAGGAATTTAAGCATACCACTAAAGAAAATGATCAAATCACAAAGAAAGAGAGCAAGAGAAGGAACAGAGAGAAACCACAAAACAGCCAGAAAACAATAAAAATGGTAATCAGTACACAACTATGAATAATTACTTTAAATGTAAATGAACTAAATTCTATCAATAGACATAGAGTGGCTGAATGGATTAAAAATAAAAAACAAGACTCTATGCTGCCTACAAGAGACTCACTTCAGATGTAAGAACACAGACAAACTGAAAGTGAAGGGACAGAAAAAGACCTTCCATTCAAATGGAAACCAAAAGAAAGCTGGAGTAGCTATACTTATATCAGACAAAATAGACTTTCAAATAAAGACTGTAGTAAGAGACAAAGAAGAGCATTACAAAATAATACAAGGAAAAAAAATTTAAAAAAAAATAATAACAAGGGTCAATCCAACAAGAGGATATAACTGTAAATACTTAGGCACCCAGCAGAGGAGCATCTAAATATATAAAGCAAATATTAACAGACCAGAAGGGAGAAACAGACAGCAACACAATAATAGTAGGTGAGTTTAATGCCCCACTTTCATCAGTGGATAGATTATTCACACAGAATAAGGAAACATTAGCCTTAAATGACACAGTAGACTAGACTTAACAGATAGATACAGAACAGTCCATCCAAAAGCAGCATACACATTCTTCTCAAGTATACACAGAACATTCTCCAGGATAGATCATATGTTTGGAGACAAGCCAGTCTTAATACATTTAAGAAGACATATCATATCAAGCATCTTGTCTAACTACAATGGTACAAAACTAGAAATCAATTACAGAAAGAAACAGGAAAATTCACAATATGTGATTATACAACAAGCTCCTGAAAAATCAATGGGTCTAAGAAGAAATCAAAAGAATAAAAAAAATACCTTGGGACAAATGGAATTAGAAATACAGCATTTCAAAACTTTTGTGATGCAACAAAACAAGTTCTAAGATGGAAGTTCATAGCAAAAATACCTAACGTCAAGAAACAATTTGAAATTAACTTTATACCTCAGGAACAAGGCAAAAAGAAGATTAAACAAAGCCCAAAGTTATAAGGAAGGAAATAACAAAGATCAGAGAGGAAATAAATAAAGCAGTGTTTTAAAAGACAATAGAAAAGATCAATGAAACTGAGAACTGGTTCCTTGAAAAGATAAAATTGACAAATGAGTAGCTGGGCTCACCAAGAAAAACAGAGAGGACTTAAATGAAAAAAACGGACCTGAGAGAGATGCTACTATTGATAACATAAAAATGCGAAAGATTTGAGACTACTATAAAAAGCATTATACGCCAACAAATGTGATATTTAGAAGAAATGGGAAAATTCCTAGAAACATATGACTTACCAAGACTGAATTAGAAAGAAATATAAAATACGAACAGGAAGATGACTGGTAAAGAGATTGAATCAGTAACAAAACCTCCAAACAAAGTTCGGCCTTTACTGGTGAATTCTACCAAACATTAAAAGGAGGATTAATACCAATCAATCCTCTAAAACTCATTCAAAAAATGGAAGAGGAGGGAACACTTCTAAACTCATCTTCAAGGCCAGCATCACCCTGATACCAAAACCAGACAAGGATGACATTAGCAAATTACAGGTCAATATCCCTGATAAACATAGTTGGTAAAATCCTCAACAAAATATTACCAAACTCAACAATACATTAAAAGGATCATACACCATGGTCAGTGTAATTTACTCAAGGAATACCATGATGGTTCAATATCTGTGAAATCAAGGTGATATACAACTTCATTAAAAAAATGAAGGATAAAAATTATACGATCAATATGATTTACAAAATTAATGTAAAATTGGTGCAGTCACTATGGAAAACGGTAGGGAGCCTCCTTAAAAAATTAAAAATAGAACTACCATATGATCCAGCAATTCCACTTCTGGGTATTTTTCTGAAAAAAAAACGCAAACACTAATTTGAAAAGGTACATGCACCGTTAGGCTCATTGCAGCATTATTTACGATAGCCAAGATATGGAAACCATCTGAAGTGTCCATCAGCAGATGAATGGATAAAGAAGATGTGATATATATATTTATGTATATACAATGGGATATTACTCAGCCATAAAAAGCCATTTGCAACAACATGGCTGGATCTCGATGGTATTATGTTAAGTGAAATAAGTCAGAGAAAGACAAATACTGTATGATTTCACTTACAAGTGGAATCTAAAAAAACAAGTAAACAAACATAACAAAACAGAAACAGACTCATAGATACATAGAACAAACAGGCGGCTGCCAGAGGGGAGATGAATGAAATAAGTGAGGGAGATTAGAGATACAAAATAAACGAGTCATGGGGGTGTAATGTACAGTTGTAGGATACAGTCAGTGATAATGTAATATGTCTGTGTGGTCACAGATGGTAACTAGATTTATTGTGGTGATCATTTTGTAATGTACAGAGATACGAAATCACTGTTGTGCACCAGAAAAAAAATCATACGATCATTTTAATAGATGCAGAAAATCATTTGACAAAATTCAACATACGTTTATAATAACAAGTCTCAACAAGTGGGTATTGAGGGAATGAACCTCGACATAATAAAACCATACATGACAACCCATAGCTAACACCATACTCAATGAAAAGCCGAAAGCTTTTCCCCTAAGATCAGGAACACAGCAATGCTGCTCACCCCTAGCACTCCTGTTCATCATGGTACCGAAAGTCCTAACCAGAGTAATGAGGTAAAAAAAAAAAGAATAATGAAAGGCATAAGAATTGGAAAGAAATAATTTAAGTTTTCTGTATTTGATAAAATAATTTTATATACATATGCATATATATATTCATATTCCTAAAGTCTCCAAATCAAAACCAGAATGAGACATCACCTTCGACCTGCTGAATGACTATATTTTTTGTTTTCATTTTTGGCTTCACCACACAGCGTGCAGGATCTCAGTTTCCCAACCAGGAATCCAACCTGCGCCCCCGCAGTGGAAGCGCAGAGTCCTAACCACTGGACCGCCAGGGAACTTCCATGAGTGACTATCTTTAAAAAGGTAAAACATAAGAAACGCTAGTAAGGATGTGGAGAAAAGGGAACCCTCGTGCACTGTTTTGGGGGATGTAAATTGGTACAGCCACTATGGAAGACAATATGGAGTTTCCTTGAAAAATTAAACATAGGTGGATTCTGGTTCAAGATGGTCACACAGGAGACTCCTGAACTCACTTCCTCCCAGGGACACACTAAATCTACAGCTACAGATGAAAAGAATTTCCTCTGAAAGAAGTCCAGAAATCCCCTGGCACAGTGACATATATTCGGGAGGAACTCACAACTCCCAGCTCCTCTCTGAAGAGTGAAGGGCTCTGAGAGGGACGGAGTAAAGGGACAAAGTAGGCGATTAAATACTTAATCCCATGAGGGGATCATAAGTAGAGAGGGAACTTTGGGAGACCCCTGTAAGTTAATGATCACTCAAGAAAGCAGGCCTGCTTAACAACAAAACTAACAACAAAACTGTAAATCACGGCAATGACACCTGCACCCTGCTAGTTGGGGTCACTCTATGCACACTAAAAATAAAAATACAGGGGAAAGGTGACATTATACTGAGCCCTGAGATGATGTACCATATTTTAGTATATGTTACCACCTTTTTGCTTATTTCCATGGCGCCATGACAGTCCCGGTTGGGCCATATAGGGTCAAAAACTCCCCCACCCAACGTGTAGGAGGAGTTAATGATGGAAGACTCAAAGAACAAGGGAGAAGGTGGTCTCTTTCCCCTCCCCACTTTTCCTTTGCTTATAAAAATGTAGCCCACTAAGTTCTCAGGATGGTAGGTTCCAGTGCCCGCTTGTATCTCTCACAAGCATCCTATACTAATAAATCACTTCTTTTGCCTGTCAATTGGCCTCTCGGTGAATTCTTTCTGCACTGAGACAGAAGAACCTGGGCTTCATTAAGTCCTGAGCTGAGTTCTGCGGTTTCAGACTAGGTGAGTGGTTTTAATTAAAAGACAGTGGTTTTGAGTCCCCTCCTAAGTCAGGGATGGTGGGTTCAAGTCCCAATCTGAGGTGCGTCTGGGTTCAAGTCCCATCCAAGGAGGAGTGTGGGTTCAGTCTGAACTCAAAATTTAGCACCCCAGCTTTTAAATTTCCACCCAAGGGACAAGCCCCCAAATACCTAGCTCTGAAGGCCAACGGGGCTTGCATCCACGAGACCCACAATGTATAGGAAACCAATGGGCTCGCAGGACTCAGTGGTGATCCCCCCAAATCTCAGCACAGAGGCCGCAGACTGGCACGTCCATCTCATGGTCTTTCCATGATCTAGGCCTATTTATGTATCTTAAAAGCCGCAGTCTGATGGTCAGGCTTCTATTTAACACACATGTAGGGGCTGACTGGGACCTTCTCTGCAGACGAGAGACGGCAAGGTTGACGGCACCTTGCCATTCTCCTTCTCCCAAATCCAGGTCACCAGTGTCTCCCTGAAAGGAGCTTTTGCACATGTCTGATGCCCTGGCTTCTGCAGCTGCCACCCTGCGGTCACGCCCCCTGGCTGTGGTGGCCAAGAGAGCTTACATTCACCAGTCCCACAGGACTGTAACAAATGACAAAGCAGTTCTTAACTGGGTATTCCCCAGGGCTCAGTCCAGAGGGAGGAGACGGAAAGGCCCACTTCCCGGTCTTTCCCTTAAAGAGGTCTATCTGCATTCTTTAAAAGCTGCTGCTTGAGGGTCTGGCTTCTCCTTTGGGACGCTTACAGTTCTTCGAAAACCCTCAACTACTGGGAGCCAGAAACAAGAAACAAACAACCCCCTCTCCCCGCCGTGCCCCCAAACACAAAGAAGAAAGCTTGGTCACTCACACAGGTATGAAGGAATCAAGAGGTAGGGCTGGGAGGAAGGATAAGTTTCATTTCTTACACAAGACCACTCCCTCAAGACTGAGACAGGTGGCTGTTTATCTCATGCACAGAAACTAAAACAGATGGTCAAGAAGGATGAAGAAACAGGGGACTATGTTCCAAACAAAAAGATAAAACTCCATCACAGACCTTAGTGAAACAGATAAGTCATTTACCTGGTAAGCAGTTCAAAATTATTGTCCTCACCGAGGTCAGGAGGGAAAAAAAATGCATGAACAAAGTGAGAATTTCAACAAAGAGACAGAAAATACAAGAAAGTACCAAACAGAAATCACAGAATTGAAGAATTCAATAACTGAACTGAAAAATTCCACAGAGGGGTCCAATAGCAGAATAGATGAAGCAAAGGAAGGATCAGCGAACTCCAAGAGAGGGCAGTAGAATTTGTCCAAAGAGCAAAAAGAAAAAAGAAGAAAAACAATGAAGACAGCTTAGTCTTACAGGACTTCACCAAGGGCACCCACATTTGCATTGCAGAGATACCACAAGAGAAGAGAGAAAGGGATAGAAAGATTATTCTGAGAAATAATGGCTGAAAACTTCTCTAAACTGGGAAAAGAAACAGACATCTACATCCAGGAATTCTAGAGTTCCAAAGAAGATGAATCCAAAGAGACTCATACTGAGACACATTATAATTAAAATATCAAAAGTTAAAGACAAGGAGAAAAATCTTAAAAGCAGGAAAACAACTTGTTACATATAAGGGGACCTCCATAAGACCATCAGCAGATTTTTCAGGAGAAACTTTGCAGGCCAGAAGTGAGTAGCATGATGTATTTAAAGTGCTGAAAGAAAAATATTGCCAATCAAGAATACTCCACCTGGCAAAACTGTCCTTCAGAAATGGAGAGATAAAGTGTTTTCCAGAACAGCAAAAGCTGAAGGAGTTCATTACCATTAGACCTGCCTTACAAGAAATGTTAAATGGATTTCTTCAAGCTGCAATTAAAGGTGCCAATTACTATGAAAGTATAAATCTCACAGGTAAAGGTAAATGTATAGTTAAATTCAGAATACTCTAATGTTTTAATGGTAGTGGGTAAATTACTCAAAGTGAGAATAAAAGTTAAAAGACAAAAATGTCTTAAAAATAACTATAAACAACTTGTTAAGGGATACACAATATAATAAGATGTAAATTGTGATATCAAAAAGAAAAAGGATTAGAGTAAAAATGTAGCGCTTTTGTATGCATTCAAACTTAGGTTGTTAGCTGAAAATATACTATTATAGATATATGATATTTTATATAAGCCTCATGGTAACCACAAAACAAAAATCCGTAATAGATACACAAAAGCTGAACAGAAAGGAATCTAAGCATACCACTACAGGAAATCATCAAATCACAAAGAGAGCAAGAGAAGAAAGGAACAAAGGAATTATAGAACAACCAGAAAACAATGAACAAAATGGTATTGTATATGTCCACCAGAGGGCAAGTATAAGACTGTTCAACTGTATTCATGACAGTTCAAATCTGGACTCAATACAAATGCCCATCCACACAATAGGTAAATAAATTGCAGTCTATGCATATAATAAAGTACTACACCGCAATTAAAAAGAAAGAACTACTGATCCGTAGAATGAGAATGTCCCCACCCGGAGAGCAATAACATCTGTGTGAAGTGTACTCGCTCTGGCCTCCCTCCATCTAATAGTTCTGAGGATGCAGAGAACGGTTCTCCCCTAGATGTGTGACACCATCTCTCAGGAACCAAAAGACCTCTGATTTAGCCCAAACTTTTATAAAGTCTCTCACTAAAAAGGTTCTTCTAGCTTCTGAGAGAATTCTAACTTTGAGGACTCAACCTCCTCCAAGGTGCCAGGTGGGAAACAGATGTCAAATCATCCCCCTCCATTGACCTTAATCTTTCACAGTCACCCACTGGGGGCCATGGACTCCAGCTTCCAAACAACATCCTCTTTTTCTCAGTTAGGATTAGCTTTAGCTATAATTCTCATACACACTCACACTCAGCAATGGCCCTAGAAGCTCCAAGATCCCAGCTCTTTCCATCTTACTCCTCTGCCACATGGCCCAAAGTAGCTCTTCAAGCTCCAGCCATCACTTTTTCATTCCACCACCCAGAAGAGATAAGTGGGAGAGAAGGGAAACACCCCTTTTTTTCTAAGGCCATTTCCCAGCGGTCTCACAACAACTATGCTTATGTCTCATTGACCAAAATGTAGTCAACGTGGCCACACTTGGCTACAAGTGGAAGTTAGGAAAGGCAGTCATCTAGCTGCATGGCAATCTTCCCAGATTGACTCTGGATTCTTTCTACAAAGAAGAGGAGAACTGATATCAGGGATCTCTGCTACCACCTCTAACCCAAAAATAATGTTTCCAAGCCTATCAGTAGATGCCAGCAATTATTACTGCAGCTGCTTGTGTGTGTGTGTGTGTGTGTGTGTGTGTGTGTGTGTGTTTCCTCTTCTGGGGTGTGGGAGAAGAAAAATGGTTGTCTACCTTATCGATGTGTAAATCACAGTTCAGCTGGCTCAGATGCCTAGTTACAGTAACTCCCCTACATACAAACGAGTTCCGTTCTGAGAGGGTGTTCGTAAGTCCAATTTGTTTATAAGTCCAACAAAGTTAACCTAGGTACCCAACTAACACAATTGGCTATATAATACGGTACTGTGATAGGTTTATAATACTTTTCACACAAATAATACATACATAAAAAACAAAAAATAAAGAAAACACTTTTAATCTAACAGTACAGTACCTTGAAAAGTACAGTAGTACAGTACAACAGCTGATATACAGGGGCTAGCACGCACGTTTGCATCTTTGAAAGTTTGCAGCTTGAAGGGTCATCTGTAGGGGACTTACTGTATACCTGGATTTGGCAAGACCATTAAAGAGACTTCTATTCAGTCACTACCCCGTGCTGTGCATGGTGACCACAAACTGTGTATGTCAAGGGCAATTGTTGCTGTGTTACTTATTACATATTTATTATTGTCATTCTCTAGTGTTAAATGTAAAGATGACTTGTACTTCTCTGTACTCTTGGCTCCAAAAGTTGAGAGCCTACTTCAGGATAAAGCTGTCGTCTCATCACGAAGAGGTCTGCAGGGCACCAACCTCATCTTGCTATCAGGTACCCACCTCTCCTCAGTGTTCTCGTTTTATTACTTGTTCTGTTCTACAGGCATCATTGTAAGTTGCCACAGAGTTTATTTGTAACAGACTGAAATGTACACACAACTAATGAAAACAAGTTATCACCATAAGTCAAGTTTAAATATTTCACTAACAGACAAAATTAGAAAAGTCACGACTGCAGCGTCCCGCCAAAAGCATGAGTCATATCTGAAACAGGGTCCAGGAGAAACAGGTGGCCGGACGTTAGTGTCTGCAGAAGGGTTGCTGCTAGCAGGGCAGCTGGAAGGTGGCCGTAAGTCAGGCCAGCACTTGGGTGTAGAGCCAGCAACTTACATGGTGCTTGGTACAGCTGCAGAGCAAGCGGGGCCAGACTGCGAAAGGCCTAGGAGCCCGTGAAGAGTGTGATTTTCACCTTAGAAAAGAGGAGTCACTGAAGGCTTTCCAGAGGGGGAGGAGTGAGATCAGACTGTTTTAGCGAGGTGACCCTGGCAGCAGTGTGGGAAGGATTTGCAGCAGGGCGGCAGCACAGCGGTCCCGACGAGAGGAGGTCAAGGGCTCAGCAAAGTCCCTGCTACCAGAAGACAGGAGAAGTCAAAAGGCATCTCTTAAAAAAGGAACTGGAATAAAGGAAGCCCGCCAGCCAGCTGGATAACATATAGGGTAGGGTGTGCACGGATGAAGCTGAGGGAAGATGGAAGGGTGACGTCAAGCCTTTTAGCAGCAAACTGAGAGGATTCAGGGAAAAGAGTGGGGTGGTGGTGTTGGAGATACTTTCTGCTAAGAACATTTAAAATTCTTGTAGAATTTTTAGGCTCGGATTTCAAAAGCACCTCCTCGGGTAAGAGAAGCACCAATGGGTATTTCGACAAATTGCAATAACTTAGGGTAAGTTCTGTAATAGAGGCACCTTCAAGGGAGTGTTGAAGGTCAAGGGGCGTTTACTACGGTCTGGGGGCTCTTTCAGCAGAAAGAAAACTTGAGCTAGGTCCGGATGGGTAAATTAGAGAGGAAGAACATTCCAGCAGAAACAATGGTGCTTACAAAAATGCTAAGATACCAAACAGCATGGCTGCTTTAAACCATGAAAGGGGTCTGTGGGAACGCAGCTTAGTTTAGAAGGCAGCAAGCAATGGTAAACATTGGCAGAAAGGCAGGTGGGGACCAGACTGGGAAGAGCTTTACAGGTGTCCTTAAGAGCACGTACCCCAAGGAGATGTAAGAAGTCTTAGCAGGATTGTTCCTCAACAACGAACGCAAACCTACTCAGAGTGGATTAGGTAAAAGGGAATTTATCGTGAAGAATCAAGGAACTTGCATGAAGCCAGGTGCTGGAAGTCAGCTGGAAATCACAGGAGAGACAGTGGGCAGCTTGCCTTCCTTCTCTCCCCTTCTTTCAGGACACATGAGCTGCGTGCAACCTGCACTCATATCTCTGCACGTTCATTTGTTCTTCTCCCAAAGCATCAACATGTGTGTGTGCGGTTTCCATGGCACCAATTATGACGGCAATTCCTCATGACTTCTATGCTCTAGTGTTTAGTCCTGTCTGGCTCATAATCTGTACCTGATGGTCTGTGGCTTCATTACCTAGGATCCAACACCGGAGGCCGGAGAGAGGGCTTCCCTTGTACAAACCTGATTTTATAGATCTGTCTCACTTAGTCGTGCCTCTGGGGAGCACTGCCAAAGAAGGGGGCATGGAGAAGGAAAGCACCCCCCATGTTTCTACGTAGCGGCAGTGTGCTGGGGGTATTCAGTAAATCCTAGAGAAGAAACATGGCACATCTTCCTGGAGTGCAGATTTCCTCTTTAATTCATCAACTTTTTATTAATTATTTCTATAGCCTGATCAATGCCTAGCGAATAAAGTAAAAACACAAAGTCCTACCTCATTACAGCAAGGGGAGACAGATAATGCATACTGTGTCACATAGAAATAAATGCAATATAATATCAAGCAGAGTAAGGATATTAGGATCAGATTTGGCTGCAAATAACAAAAACCTAAAACAAGCTTAAACAAGTTAAAAGGTTTTTGTTGTTTTGTGTTTTTTGCTTTCAGGAATTCTGGAGGTAATAAGTCCAATGCTGGTATGATGCTCCATAGTGTCAGGAATTCAAGTTATTTTCATGTGATTGTTCTGCCATGTGTGCCTGCCAACATGGCTGACACTCCAGCCATTACATATGATCTTACCCAGTAAGAAAGAAGAGTACACAACGCATCTTATACCCCACATACACCACTTCCTTTTACATTTCATTGGCTAGTCAAACCATCTAGGTGGAAGAAAAGGTGTGAAACAGTCTTTATTTTAGGCAGCCATGTACCTAGGTAAAAATTAGGGATCTAATTATTATAAAATGGGAGGTGGATATTGGGGAAAAACTCGCAATGTCTGTTGCAAGGTAAACAAGTAATAACAAAAGGGCACACGTGGTTAAGAGACAGTTTCTTTGATGACATTCAACCGAGACTGGCAAAGAGAGGACAAGCATGTCCATATATGGGGAGGAAAATTCCAGGTTCTGGGAAGACCTGTCCTGCTCGATGCAAGGAAGAACAGCAAGAGGTCAGGATGGCTAACTCTTTAGAATGACCACAGTAACTCATGGATCAACTGAAACCCGTTCCTTACTGCAGTAAAGAACGTCACCCAGATGGGAGAAGAGAGGGCATTTATGGGTCTGGGGGGTCTGGGTTTGAGGAAGGCTCAGTCCTGACGGCCACTGCACAGCTGAAGCTGGGAGTCCGAGGCACAGCTGTGGTGCACACAGTGGGAAGGGTCTTCCTGCTGAGGCCTGGGGTCGGGGAAGCATCACAGGCAGGACTTAATTTGGATCTGACTCTGAGATGGGAGTGCAGTTGACCCTTGAACAACACAGGTTTGAACTGCAAGGGTCCACTCGTTCTTGGACTTTTTTCAATGGTAAACACTACAGTAGTGGAGGAACCACCTTTACGTTATACTCGGATTTTTGATGGTGTGGAGCCCCAGAGCCCCTAGCCCCAAGTGGTTTAAGGTCAACTACCACGAGCAGAGAATTAACAGAAAGATGGCCTTGGCTGCTGGTTTTGTGCTCTCAGGTTGCTCTGACAAAGCTCCACAGACCGAGGGCTTGAACAACAGAAATTGTCCCTCAGTTCTGGGGGCTAGAAATCCAAAAGCAAGATGTTGGCAGGGTTGGTTCCCCCCGAGGGCTGTGAGGAAGGATCGGCCCCAGGCCTCTCTCCTTGGCTTGGAGACGGCCGTCTCCTGTGTTCCTTCCCATCATCTTCCCTTTGTGTGTCTGTGTCCCAATTTCCCCTTCTTGCAAGGACGCCAGTCATGCTGGATTAAAGCCCACCCTCAGGACCTCACTTTACCCCACCCACCACTTTTAAGACCTTATCTCCAAATACAGTCACATCCCGAGGTGGGGGGTGGCTAGGACTTCGCCACATGGATTTTGAAGGGGACAAAGTTCACCCACAACAGCTTCTGTGCAGAAGATACAGTGACTGGGAAGGGGGAGGGGGCTCGAGGGTGGAAATAGGGAGGCTACGACATTCATTCGCACAGGTGAGACGTGACAGCACCTGGATGAGGTGGAGAGAGGGGGTGGGTTCTGGGTGACTGTGATGGTCAAACTAATAGTTTACTGAGGGATTGGATGTGGGGTGGGGTAGAGCAGAGTCAAGAATGCCTGAGGATTTTAGCCACCGATAGATTAGAACTGCTGCTTACTGAGCTCCTTCCTTCCTGCCTCAGGACCTTTGCACTTGTTTCCTCAGCCTGAAATGCTCTCATCTTCCTTTTGCTCATCATTCCAGTTTTAACTTAAATGTCCCCTCTGTACAGAGGCATTTCCTGACCTTATGATTTAAAGGAGCTACTTCACAACTCTCTCACACCTCCCTATTTTAATTCACTGCTTGCCCTTGTAACTGGATCCATCTCTCACCACTGACATTGAGACAGGGACCTTATCTGCCTATATGACCAGGTCCTAGACCAGGGCCTGGTACATAACAAGCACTCAGTAACTGATTGAATGAGTGAGCAAATGAATGAACGACCCAGTGCCAATGGGTGTAGCTGGTGAGGAGCAGGGAAACAGGATAACCTCTAGGTTTCCAGCCTGGAGGACTGAGTAGATGAGAGATGAAACCCACCTCAACCTGGCTTTAATAGAGGCTTCTTTGTTCGTTAACTAGAAGGCTGAGAGATGGGCTATTGAATCAGATCAGCTGTGAAACACACCCTAAGGATTTCAAAGGCTTCATGTCCTATTTCTTAGCTCTGCCTTCAGGTTGAAGCCGACTTCCTGGCTGTAGAGTTCCAAGTTTCACCCCAATATTAATTCATCAGCCCAAAGAGAGGAAGGAACGTTTCTGGTAGCATCTTTGGCAGAATCAACAAGCTTCATTTCCAGAACCCACAATAACCTCCACTTGAGTCTCAGAAGCCTTAAGGGGGTTAGTTCATCCCTAAACAATTTTTTTTGTGGAAACAGAAGTAGGGCTACTTTGATTGTCCTAGAGGAGTGGTTCAGGAACCCGTTACCCGTTTTTTACCTTGTTTTTTTTAAACCCAGGTTATACTTAACTGCTATTTACTATACTGGAAATTAAAGTGAAAAGTTTAAAATATTTAGTAAGCCCTTTTAGAGAACAGTAAAGTCCATTGTATGTTAATATTTATGGAAAAAAAATTCGAAACAAAGAATTTAGAAGAGTGGCATTGTTTTACATTTTTTGTTAAATCTCTTTAATGTCTGGCTTAATTGAATACAGCTGGATTCTCTGCATTCAATCTGCTGCCATGATTTTTTGGTTGAGGCATCTGAAGAAAATCCAGCCTCAATCAGATACGTGATTAGAAAAGGGAAAGAGTTTAATAGCCTTCAGACAATGTGAATATTATTTTGTATTATACTAAAACTCAGCAACTGGTAATTTCTTAAAGGTTGTTAGCAATGTGGAATTTGACATATCAAATTTTTGTACCCTGTTACATTAAAATCCATCGGTCTGTCTTGCACTTTGAAATAACCATTTACCCACGCATGATTTTTAGAGTCCAAGCACTGATTTATAAAATATTGGTTCACTGAGTCATGCAGATCTTCTAAACGTTGACATACAATACTGAAAGCACAATAATTAATATCACCACAGAACTAAAGAAGTCCAATTATTGAGAACATGTCAAGTTCATGAGAGCAAATCTAGGTTTTCCAAAATTCTAATGTTCATTGAAAAGCTCGAGTTTATTATCAGCAATACTATCAGTTGTTTTTCCTTGAAATGACAGAGCCGGTTTGTTCATTTTTGATAAAATATCTGCCAGAATAACCATAGCTTATCTGTTATTCAAGTAAAAGTATGTTCTATGAAAAAACTAGCTAGTTGAGCTCACAAATCAATGTTTTTCCTCTAGAGAACTACTGTACATTAATCAGGGTGCAAACATGTTTCACGCATACTTACCTTTTACTCACACATGTTAAAAGGATGTGTACTCGGGGCTTCCCTGGTGGCGCAGTGATTGAGAATCTGCCTGCTAATGCAGGGGACACGGGTTCGAGCCCTGGTCTGGGAAGATCCCACATGCCGCGGAGCAACTAGGCCCGTGAGCCACAACTACTGAGCCTGTGCGTCTGGAGCCTGTGCTCCGCAACAAGAGAGGCCGCCATAGTGAGAGGCCCGCGCACCGCGATGAAGAGTGACCCCGCTCGCCGCAACTAGAGAAAGTCCTTGCACAGAAACGAAGACCCAACACAGCCAAAAATAAATAAATAAATAAATAAAAATAAAGGAATTCCTTTAAAAAAAAAAAAAAAGGATGTGTACTCAAGGGTCAGGATTTAATAGATTTATGTTTATTGCTTTGTCAAGGGTATTCTTAAGTGAAATGAGTGGTTTTTCATGGAGAGTCCATGGCAATGAACGCATGGCCACCATGCACTTTGGTATCACTGCCTTGATGCCAAGGTGCCAGCAGGTTTACCCACCAACATTACTCCAAATTCAATGCAAATAATGTTTCAGTGTCACTGTGAATATACTTTTGACTTTGGACCACCTGAAAAGGTCTTCAGGAGCTTCAAGGGTTCAATGTCCAGACTTCACAATGAAAACAAGAAAACCCACAAGAAACCACTGCCTTACATGGATCATGGCCTCTCCTGAGACAGTGGATGGAATCAACTTTCCCCAAAGCACATGAGTTCTGTTGGGGAGCAGTGGATATCTGATCCAAATGGAAATCTTAGGGCTCTCAAGAGGGGAACAGGGCAGGGCATGCACAAACATCCACTGACAGAAGCACGAGAAAATAACTATAAAGTTATGTTTATTACAACCATAACCTCTAGGTGTTTATTACAACCATAACCTCCAGGTGAGTAAGTCGGATTTGAGACAGCAGTAAGTGAGAACTTCATTTCATTCAATATTCAAAACAGTGTTTAAATCTTTTAGAACAAGAATGCCTTCTCGTTTTAGTTTTACAGATAAAAATAAATGAAAGCGCGAATGGAGGCTGAACAAATACAGGCAGTACTAGGCTACATTCTAAGTCGTTAGTGAGGAGAAGGTATTCTTGTTCCGGAGTGTTCCATTCGTTCACACCGAGACAAGCTTCCCTTTGCTTCTACGTTCAGATAGCACCCTTCTGTTCCCACTTCACGGTAGTCAGTTTACAGTACAGCTGATCATGTTACAGCTTTCTTTAATTACATTCCACACCTGAGTTCAGGTAGGATCAATTTGGGTGTTCCAAGGCCCTCAGACACGCTAAGACCTCACAGCATTCAGGGTGAACGTTAGTGGTTTTTCAGAGAGACACAAGTTTATTCAATTCTGCTGTCAGATTGCTCCGTGGAGACGCCAAGATCACATGAGACTCAATACTCTGTCTTAGTATCATGCCAAGTAAAATCTCTTCCACGTGAAATTTATAAAACGATTACCCTGCATTTTTTCTAGTATGTTTTTTACTTTTTGAAAAATTTTTTATTTATTTTTGGCTGTGTTGGGTCTTCGTTGCTGCGTGCAGGCTTTCTCTAGTTGCGGCGAGCGGGGGCTACTCTTTGTTGCCGTGCGCGGGCTTCTCATTGCGGTGGCCTCTCTTGTTGCGGAGCACGGGCTCTAGGCGCACGGGCTCAGCAGTTGTGGCTCGCAGACTCTAAAGCGCAGGCTCAGTAGTTGTGGCGCACGGGCTTAGTTGCTCCGCGGCACATGGGATCTTCCCGGACCAGGGCTCGAACCCGTGTCCCCAGCATTGGCAGGCGGATTCTTAACCACTGCGCCACCAGGGAAGCCTGTTTTTTACTTTTAAGATGAATTTTTATGTTTAAACCCTCCCGTCTGGCTTTTATTTGGGTGTAGGTTGTCGAGTTTGTTGATATAACGTTTTCCCCAAATGTACAGAGGTACTAGCATTTTTTGACTAATTCATTTTTTTCCCTCAGACTTTAAATACCACTTTCATGAGACAATACAAAACACACAAACACAGCAGCACCTGTGTCTCTAGACTCTTCCTTCTGTCCCGCTGAGCCGTCCGCTTCCTCACTAGCAAGACACTATTACCGTAGCGTTACACTATGTGCCGGTACCTGCCGGAAAGGTCCCTCCCTCCGTGCACCCGCTTCCTATTATTGCTATCAAAAATCACCACCTACTTAGAAACTTAAATAAAACCAACGTATCTTACGGTTCTGAGGTCAGAGGCTCAAAGCAGGCGTCACTGGAGTCGGCACGGTACCGAGCAGGGCTGTGTCCTCCTGGGGCCCCGGGGACAGTCCGCACCCGCGTCCCTTCCAGGCTCCGGAGCCTGCCTCCCCTCCCCGGCCCCCTTCTCCATCTTGGAAGCCAGCGGGGGCGGGCGAGCCCTGCTCCCAGCACGCCGCTCTGAGCTCCCTAACTGCCCCCTCCCACTTTTAAGGCCCCTCGTGACGACATTGCGCCCACCTGGATGACCCAGGATTAGCTCCGTAAGGTCATGCGATTGGCAATCCTAAATCCATCTGTGCCCTAAATTCTCCTTTGCCAAGCAAATTAACGTATTCCCGGGTTCCAGAAATCACACGGATGTCTTCGGATGCCCATCACTCTGACTGCCACGCTCAGCAATCCGCCTCTTCAAAAATTTTTGAGTTGTTTCCCTACATGAATTTTACAATGCGTTTGTCAAGTTCCCACTATATTCTTCTCCTTCTCAACTCCCCCGCTTCACGAAATAAACCTAGTTTTACTGAAAATGTACTAAAGTCATAGTGTGAGGTTGAATATCATGCATCCTGACAATGAATGATAAAAACCAAGTTTACATTTATCATGCTAGAAAGGCAATTACTTTTCTGTAGAGAAAATGCAAAATGGTTTTCACAATCAGAAGAAAGGTATATTTATCACTGATCTGTGATAGTTACATAAGAAAAGTTATTTTTCTGAATATTTTATTTTTGTGGTATGTCAGCTTGTAAAAATTTATATACTTAAAAATTATTTCTCTCATTCTAAATAAAGATCCATGTTCAAATCCAATTTTGTATTTGTAAACTTGTGTTCTTTTCCTTAAAGTGCTCTCCGCTGCACGGGCTGAGAAAGCTCCATGCCCCACAGAACCTGTTTCCACCCCTCGTAGATGAAACCAAATTCCAGCGGGTTACTCAAGCCTGAAGCTGGGGAGGCATTCTTCACCCTCCCTCCCCCTCCTTATCACCAAAGTCAAGTAACTCCCGTGGATCCCACCTTCTAGTTGTCTCCTGCAAAAGTCATCTCTTATTTTTCTCCTTTATTTTTATTTGCCTCTGTAATAAATTAATCCCACTGCCCCACCCCAGACCGCAAGGGTCATGACCTCAGGGCCTTTATCTGGTCTCTCTCTTTACCTCTGACACCCAGCATGAAGTGGGATATGGAACACTGGATACATATTTGTTGAATCAATATTTCTTTGTAAAAACTTGAAACAATACAGGAAGTCCAGCTGAACTTCATCTAATCAACTAATCTTACTTCCCCTCCGCTGAGAAAACCACGGTCATCAGTTTTTAGACATTTGCATCTAGAAATATATTGTTTTATTTTTTACAGAAATGGGGTAATAGTGCATGTATTATCCAGCAACTTGCTTTTTTCACCTAACGTGCAGATCATTTGGGTACATTTGGGTCTACTTGTTTTTTTTCTAACTGCTGCATAACATTTCATGTGTCATCTTTGTGTATTCATGTAACCACTCTGCTACTGACTGTTCATTTAAGTAGATTTCTTGATTCAAAAGTATCTGTCCATTTGATGTGCCTGAGAAGATTCGTGGAGTACAGACCCGCCTTGCATTTCACAACCGTCCTGCCCACTTGCTCCCCAGCCCCCAATCTTACCACACTGTTCTGCAGTGAGGACGGAAAGGTGTAATAACTTTAGGACACCAAAGGATAATTCGCCAATTTCTTTCAATTAAGGTACCATTAAGACAAGCATTTCCAATCAAACTTTACCTTTATTTACAATAATCAGATTTTGTGATATACATTGATTAAATTGTATATTGCTAACAACAGTCATAGCTCAATCCAGAAGACATTTTAACTCTTGGGACCCTGATGACTGATCAATAAAAGACTTGGAAGCATAAAATATATTCCGTTAAGATAAAATTATGTGGCAGAAGTGGAATGAAAATGTTTTCAAGGAGACCAAGGATCAATGTAAAATTCTAATTGGTAAAAATCTTTTTTAAATGGAGAGTGGTGGTATTAAATCACTATGGTATTTATAACCCATGGGGTCCACTTAAAAGATTTCTGTAATTTTATTTTAACTATTTTTAAATTCTGTAATTAATTTTATTTTAAAATTTCATTTACAACTCATCAGAACTTATTTCTTTTTTAACTAATTAAACTTATGATAAAAATAATTTTAAGGCTTCCTTGGTGGCACAGTGGTTGAGAATCTGCCTGCCAATGCAGGGGACACGGGTTCGAGCCCTGGTCTGGGAAGATCCCACATGCCGCGGAGCGACTAGGCCCGTGAGCCACAACTACTGAGCCTGCGCGTCTGGAGCTTGTGCTTCGCAACAAGAGAGGCCGCGACAGTGAGAGGCCCGCGCACCGCGATGAAGAGTGGCCCCCGCTCGCCGCAACTAGAGAAAGCCCTCACACAGAAACGAAGACCCAACACAGCCATAAATAAATAAATAAATAAATAAAATTTAAAAATAATAATTTTAGATATTAACTTACAAATGTGTGAGGGAAATACACAGCATACTTCTAGGGGGCATCTGAATAAAAAAAAGAGAAGAGCGCCTCATTACCATGCTGCACACAGGTCTCTTCAGCCTTGAGAACCTGTGGGCTCTCAGCTTCAGTCCTTCCGACTCGCTGTTCTCACTTGGAAGGCTCTTGTCTTCCTTCCCTTCTCTAGCTCTCACCTAACTCCACCCTCAAACTTCATCTCAAATCTCTCTCTACCTGAGAAGGATTCTATGTGCCCCGACTAAATGAGATCTCCTCGGTATACGTCCCCATGGTATTCTGAATATCCCCCTTTACGTAAAGCTCACCCCACACCTAAGTCCCTGCTAAATGCAATCAGTCTTCTCACTGTTATATCCCAGAGCCACTGTATGCAAGCTGGGTTAGACGCGCTCTTTACAAGGAACCCTTTCAGTAGAGAGGTGGAAAAGGAAGTCAGACTGCAAGGGGTTAAAAAATGTACATCGTAAGGAAGTAGAGGCAGAGGGTGTGGGCTGAGTACAGCTTAAGAGAGGGTAAGGCAGAAAGGAGGGTAAATCTGTGACCAGCAGGGACAGAGGGGGCTGAAGAGCACAGGGGATAACTGAGTGTGTCGGGCTGGGTTTGGATATAAACAGGGGACAAGAGAGGCTCACGTTCTCAGTGTCCCCATGTCAGAACCGGGCACAAAACTTTACAACCGGGTGACTAACAGTAATATGGGGGTAATTCACAGGAAGTAACATACTTACACATATCACAACATTTACTGACTGCATGTATACAGACTGTAACATTAACACTGAACCAGCTTTATCTCTTCATACATTTTCCTAATTGTAGGGATGTCTGGTCTCAGTTATTTAAAGGAAGCGTAAGCAGCATCGACTGTGCACAGTATCCATACCCAGGACTTCTTCCCTCCGGAAAGAGTCTAGTTCTCACAGGGCATTACTTTCCACAGGAAGAGGGGAAACCCCGTTGAAAATCTTTTTAGTGTTCAATGCTTCCTGTTGGCAATATACCTGTCCAAATAATTGTTCCTTGAGCAATCTCTATTCACCTGGATTTGTCCCTCAAGGTCACCGTTTACCAATCACGTTACATGATGTCAATCATGTAGAGATAGTCAAATCAAGTAGCCACCGTCCTGGCCCTGATTAGAATTTTCCGCTAAAATGCCTTCCTGCATAAAGCTACACCACAGGCTTGCATTCAGGCAAAAAAAAAAAATTTTTTTTTCACTTAAAGCATTCGGCAGTCTTCTGAAGTGCAACTATCCCTGGTAAGGATTACACAGTAAACCATACTCACTGTAGCCAAAGGGCAGTAGGAGTCAGAAGGCTTCAGAGTCTGTTTTTACATCAATAAAACGGCTGCCCTGATTTCCTAGATTTTTGTGAAGGTCATAGAAGTAGGTTAGTACTTTATCCCACATGTGCACTCAAGTACCTTCAAAAACTACTCAAAAATTGAGGCTCATCATAAACTACCAGAAAGAAGTTAAAGAGCCAGGCCTGGGGAAGTGAAGCAGGAGTGAATTTGATAAGGCCTGATAAAATAAAAGTGTGTCAAGAACCTTGTAAAAAGGCTGTCCGGCTGTGCGTAAACTTGTAGTGATGGGAAGGCAGGGGCCTGACTCGGAAGCATGCTGGTGGGCGAGTGAAGGGCAGGAGAGGGGGTCCTGTGCACCCGGCTGGGAGAAGAGGAGGAAGCCGGGAAGGCGGAGGGGGTGAGAGTCACCTTGAAGAGGACGGTGAGCCTGGCCCGATAACCCAGGGCTAACGCCCTGACAGCGCTTATCGCACTGCTGTCACTGCGGGCCTTCCCACAGCAGGCCTGACAAGTCCCTGTTGCCTGCAAGAGTCCTCTTAGCCGCCCGAAGCCACGGTCTGCAGCACCTGCGAGGTACCGCGGGTCACCGGTGCGCCCCACGGAAGGGGACATCTCGGCTTAAGGGCGCATCCCGGGGTCCAGGGGCCCTCAGGTGTGCAAGCAGGAGGTGGGGCGTTCCCTCAAGCCAATCTGCGCCCAGAGCTGGACCGAGGGGCACAAGGCCGCCCGGGCCCCTCCTCGGCCGACACCCACCTTCAACCAGCTCCGCCCGGAAGTCGCCGCTTCCCTTGGGGGGGGGGCGGGGCGGGGGCAAGCTTTGGAGCATGCGCAGTAGCCAGAGCGGGCAGTCCACGCGTCCGGGCGGCAGTTGCGCGTCAACTGTCAGCAGCACTCGACCAATCGGGAGACGAGTTCTTGCCGCTGAGCCCCGCCCCCGGAGGGGGACTATGGTAACGGGCGGCCAATCAGGAGTCGTGTTGTTGGCGCGGAGCCCCGCCCCCGGCAGGGGCATAGGGTGACGGGAGAGGGTCATGGGGTGTGAGTGATCCTGAGCTCTCGAGCCCCCGAGGGCCGCGGCTTCCCCTTGCCCCGCGGCCGGGAGCAGCGCGCCGGGCCCCTCACTCGCCAGCCCGCCCACCGTCCAGCGGCGGCGCGGCCCATGCGGCTGGGGGCGGAGGCCGGATCCGGCGCGGGCTGGGCGTCTCAGGGGCGGCCGGCGGCCCGGCGAGGTGAGGGGGCGGCGGCGGGGCCCGGCCCAGCCCGGTGATTGGCCGCCGACTGAGGGCCGCCGGGCGGCCGGCGGCGGCGGGGCGGGGAAGAGCCGGCGGAGCCTTCCGCGTGCGGAGCCGGGAAGATGCTGCTGTCCCTGGTGCTCCACATGTACTCGATGTGCTGCGTGCTGCCGGCCGCCGTGCTCCTGGGCACGGCTCCCACCTACGTGCTGGCCTGGGGGGCCTGGCGGCTGCTCTCCGCCTTCCTGCCCTCGCGCTTCTACCAGGCGGTGGACGACCGGCTCTACTGCATCTATCAGAGCATGGTGCTCTTCTTCTTCGAGAACTACACCGGCGTGCAGGTGAGGCCCCGCCCGCCCTCCGGGCCCGCCCGCCGCACCTGCCGCTCCTCCCTGCGTCTGGGGTCCCGGGGGGTCGCAGGCGCATCTCCCAGCTGCCACCCACCCAGCGTCCGTCCAGCTAGTGTAGGCTCGGTCCGCCCTGGCGGGCAGATCCGGCCCCGGGAACACGTGCCAGTACGCCGTCCTCCCACCGTGGGGGCAGTTTCACGTTCTCGCTTAGGGTTTGGCCAGGTGCTTCCTTGCGGGTACTCCAGGATTACTAGGTAGCTGCGGTAGCGCTGCTCTGCGGCCCCAAGTGGGATCCACCGCCCGCCCTCCCCCTCTCTTGCAACTGTCTGTCTTGGTGCTGGGAGAGGTAGGTGCAGATGAACGTTTAAATAGGGCAAGCAGTTGACAGCTTCTGGCGCTTGGTCTAAGAAGATGGTAATGGTGGAACTCAACAGTGCGCTTTTAAAAGTCGGAGACCTTCTCTTGAAACAGATTGATGTTACTGTTTGGGCGAGAAGTACAACTTTGTTTTGCATTCTTCCCCAGTACAAGTGAAAGCTGGGCAAGGAAATTAATCCATTTGTTACTGTAGAAGCCTTACCGGAGATAAAATTCTTGCCAGCTTTGACTAGGCTTGTATGTGTGGCTAATCTTTCGTCTGCTTACTTTCTGTTATTTTCTTTCTCTGTAGAGATTGGATTTGTGGATTAAATTTGTAAAACAAACAAAAGTAGAAGGCCCTTTTAACTCCATTTAATGATTTGAAGTCTCTGACACAGAAATAACAGTTGTGTTTTCCTTCTGTTCCCCAATTTGAAAAAAAAAAAAAAAAAGAGAGAGAGCTTAATTCTTGGTTTTCCTTATATTCAGTTAGTCCTCTTCTTTTCTTTTCTTGGTGGGGGTGGGTTGGAGTGAATGGGATGGCATTATTTTGTCTTTTTGTCTTTTTTTTTTTTTTCCCCCTAGAGCAGCTGCTTTCACCCTTTTGTCCACCAGCTACTATTTTGAATTTGTAGTTGCATTGCTGTTGATTCCTGATGGCTCTATGAGTTTGCCCCAGTTGGAGGTTTGGGGGAAGGGAACTAGAAGCCAGGGACTGTGATTAAATCAGTATCTATAAGTGTTTCCTAGGAAAGAAAGAAAGATCGCTTTTCCAGATACTGGTTTCCTGATCATTGACTTTTACAATGGGCCACATTTAAAATTTTCACTAATTCAGACCAGTCATTTCCCCACTCTGTTCTTACCACATTTGTCTAAATGTATGGTTTTATCATGATAAGTATTTAATTTCACATCATATGACAACCGGCCTGGCCTAGGATACAGGATCAGAATATACGACAGTCATTTACCTCTTAGAAAAATAATTCTACCTATGGCGGGTTTTAAATTTTTCGTTAAAAGCATATAATATGTCCCACGCCATGTAACATATACCATGGAAGTAATTTGTGTTAGCAAGTTTCTTATTTTAAAAAAATGACTGTAAAATTTCACAGTTATTTCTCAAATTGTATATCTTACCTTATATCTGTTCAGTATAGACCTCCAATTTGTTGTTGAGTTCTCAGCACATGGTTTTTAAAAAGTTTAATCTGATGATGATCAGCGGACACTCAGTTCTAGGATTCCTAACAAACTTCATCAAGGGACCTGCGTGAAATGAAATTTTGAATTATATTTGAGGGCCATCAGACATCCTTTTATAAATACATGAAGCACCAGTATCCAGTGATAATCTTCTAAATGTCAGAATTCATTTTTCTTTGTTTATTAAAAAAAAATTTTTTTCTTGCTCTTTCCCGTCCTACTGGAATACACCAAAAACTGATCTGATATTTGCAGGCCAAAATATCTAGTGATATTTATTTCTAGGCATATGCAACATGCCTCCTCATTAACACCCTCCAAATATTTTAGTCACCATTTTCTTCCTGCTTAAATCAGTGCTTTAAAATATATTTTACACTAATGGCTCTGTCTGCTAATCCCCACTTCCCCAAATGCTAACATGATACATTATAACAGTCAAAAGTAAAATTTGATATAAAATAAATTTAGTTTTTCAGCTGACCTGCTTCAAGTATGAATTAGTTCAAATAACACTGGAAGAAAAACATAGAATTTAAGTCTAAGATTTTAACGTTTATATAATGTGTTCGCTTAGAATACCCTTAACTTCTCTAATAATTCATACGTTTACTTGAAAGATTGTTTCAATTTCCTCAGAAACCCTCTAGGCCTTCATGTCTAGAGGCCATTTATAACTAGTTCTTTTTTTTGGTAGCACTGTGTCCTCAAAAATAGTCCTAAACTCTTAATGAATTAAATTTGTATTCTGTATCTTGTAAAAGCAGCTAAACTATTGTGTTTGAATGAAACATGTTTATTTAGAATCAGAAAAGGGACCTCACAAGTCCAACATCTTTTTTTCAAGTCTGGATTCTTTCTGCATTTCTGCTAAAATGTTGCCCAGATTCTTCTCAAATATCAGTAGTTCTAGATAGAATATAAATTGTTGCTTGTATCCTTAATTTTTTTTTTCTCTACTTATTTATCATTCATGTTGAAACCTTTAAAGACCTTCCTACAGCTTAACTGGGAGTAACAGAGCCAGGAAGATCTGGATGTGCTTCTGGGTTTGCTTAAGTAGAATGACACAAACCTTTAAGAGGAAATTAAACATTTCTCAATCAAATGTGATTCCAGTCTAACACAATTTAAGTCTGGCCAGGGAACAGACTTATAAGAAAATCTTAGAGAAATGTAATTAGAACCTTGTTTTTATCTTTCTATAAATGTAAATCCTGGGCTGTGAGCAAGACAGTTATTTTAGGTTGCATTTGTGTAAGATTTTTAAAAAATACCTTATTTTTCTGTTATGAGTCACAGGTGCAATAAAATATTCAAACACTGCAAAAATATTTTGAGAAAGTTAAAAGTTCCCCTTACCTACACACACCTTTCCTAGGCCTGCAACAGTTTGGTGTGTAACTTTGGATTTCTGCCAAGAGCTTTTATATAAGTGTATGAATTGTGGGAAGACTCCTTCTCCATTAAATTAACTTCTTGGGTGGGTTTTATAGTAGCACTCTGTGCCATTGTTACGGAAAGCAAAAGAAAATATGACTCTCTATACACAATTTACTTTCCCTCTTTCGTAAATTTGTCTAATTTTGTAGAACGGAATACACTGAATACACTGAGAGTTGGCTCTTCTTCAATGGAATTATAAGTTAATTTTTCCTTTAATATTGTCTCATGTTATTATGGTTTTTTAAACGAGGTTAGTATTAGTAGTTAGACAATCCAAAACTAAGTAGTAACGTCTCAGAGCCCGCCCTTTATTCATTCATCTGATGTTGGAGTGTGACCTGAATGCCAGGTCCTGTGCTGGACTGTATGGGGTGGAATGAAGAAAAACACAGACAAGGTCCTGCCCTCGTGGATCTCACATTCCAGTGGGACACAAAAAATAAGAAGAAAGTTAAAAGGCACTGTACTCTGTGACTTTGTTAACCTAGTGGGTAGAGGTTGGGCATTTGGGGAAACGTCCCTGAGCAAGTGACATATGCGTTGAGCTCTGAAAAGGGCCAGTTTGGGAGGTATTGTAGTAATCTAGCTGAGAGATGATGGTCAGAGTCGTGGAAAGAGTGGGCATGGAGAGAATGGAAAGAATCCCAGAAGTATTTTAAGGTGGCTGATGGAGCTTTGTAATTGGATACGGAGCGGAAAGGAGAGGATGGAGTTAGCAACACACCTAGTATTTAGTGAGCGCTGACTGTGTGCCAGGTACTGTTGTCTTATGTGAGTCATTTCATCCTTACCAGATAGGCACTGTTTTTCCCATTTTACAGATTAGAGAACTAAGGCACACGGAGTTCACACTTGTAATGGTCAAGCCAGGATTTAGTCCAAGGCAGTCTAGCTTCAGGGTCCGTTTTCCAAAGATGCTTTGCTAGGTGGTGTGGTTATATTTGTTGAGAGGACAGCCCTGCTCTCAAGGTGTGCCTTCTAGGAGAAACACTGGCAAACAGTTAGAGTAGAGGATAATACTGCAAGTGGAGTTTTTGTGTTTATTAGCTTTGTGATACGAAGGGAATGTGACTGCTGGGTTATTCAAGAAGGCCGTATCAATTGTTATGAACCACTGTGAGTGTCTGCTTCAAGCAGGAGTAGCGTGGTGTGTTAAGGGAAAAGAGGTTCTCAGCTGATAACTGAATGAAGATGAAGACTCCTTAGCATGGCATTCAAGGCTGTCTGAATTCTGCCCTGGCCGGCTTTTGCATTCATTGATTTCACTGTAGCCCAGCTACTGCTTCCTCACCAGTCCCTCCCCTAAATTACCCGTGCATTCGCAAGAATGTGCTTTTGGACTGCTCTTCTCTGTATACTTCCTTCCAGCTCGGGCAGCTTTTCCTCATCTGTCATGATCTCACCCCATCTCCATGTCAGGATCACTTGTATGTAATGTTAACATAGCATTAGCGTATTTTAATGTAGATATTATCCCCTTTACAAGACTGTAGCCCCATGGAGGTGGCAATAAAGGGGAGAGTGACTTGACTTGATTGTTCCCTTTTAACGAAAGGGCAGAGCACTCTGCAGGGAATAGTGATCTGTGTTTCTGTGGAAATGTGGATGAGAATCTCACTTTTAAGGCATGGGGGCTCTTGAATGGCCCTCTAGTTGACCAGTTTTGATCTAACAGGGTCAACAGGTGGAGTGAGTCAGTTTGCTTTCTTTACTTAATAGATGGGGGAGAAAACATGCACTCTACCCACAGAAGTAAGACTGAGAATAAGGTCAAAGACCTTATAAAAGAGGGGATTCTGGAACAGCTAGCAATGCAGAGAAGCCTTTGTTTACTTGTCAGTAAAAACCTGTACTTTTGGCAATGTTTAAAGATAAGCAATTCTGTAAGGTTTACTTTGTTTCCTCTGCTTCTTTGCATGGAGTAGCAGTGAGAACCCCAAGTAAGCAGGTGTTGCGTGGGGTTTAGAGGGCTGTGTGTGTGTGTGTGTGTGAGTGTAGGTGATAGTCGGAAGCAGAAAGAAACGAGGCGGGTGGTACCTGGAAAGGGGAGTTACGTTAAGTGCTAACCACATGCGAGGCGCGAGCATTTCCATTGATAAATTAGTCTCTACTCTCAGCACACAATTTAGCAGTTAGAGGTCAGTTTTTTAAAAAAAAAAATTTATTTATTTGGTTGTGCCAGGTCTTAGTTGCGGCAGGTGGGTTCCTTTAGTTGTGGCTCGTGGACTCCTTTAGTTGCGGCTCACGGGCTCCTTAGTTGTGGCACATGGGCTCCTTAGTTGCGGCATGCGTGTGGGATCTAGTTCCCTAGCCAGGGATCGAACTCGGGCCCCCTGCATTGGGAGCGCTGAGTCTTAGCCATTGCACCACCAGGGAAGTACCCTTTTTTTTTTTTTAAACTGAAGGTATAATGAGATGTTACAAAATGACAGAATGAGCAAAGAGCTGAGGAAATACAGGAGTACTACAACTGGATGCAAGTGGTTGCTTAACTGAGGGGAGGTGTGTGAATATAAGGAAATGATTCTTCCACGTTAGATGTGTTGCAATGAATGCCAGCTCTTCGTGTGCTTACATGTTGCTTTGCTCTCATTCTTAATTTGTATTTCTGTAGGAAAGTATTTTATGTCAGTTTTTAATTTTTTCTCGAGTTTCTTATCTCCTTGTGGTTAATGTTCAAAGTGAAAGAATTATATAAGATTCTAATATATGGGAAGCCTCATTTGACATTTTTTATTTGGAATTTTTGCAGATAATAGTTTTGTTGTAGTCAAAAGATTTTTGGATCTTGGATGAGAAACCTGGGTGTAATTCCTAGTTCTTTGCTCTTCTCTGTCAGCTTGAATAAATCAACTTTTCAACTCAGCATTCTCATTCTTAAATGGAACACTTATTGTCATGTTATTTTGTGAAGACTAAATGAGATACTATGTGAAACTGCTGAGCTCAGTGACTGGTACATCATAGACGCTCAGGAAGAACACACCCTGTAAATGAGGACGGTACGGAGACAGATATGACGCATGTATAGAAGGAGGTTTGTGATCTGTAAGGTTCCATTTAAATGTTGCATCATAATTATTTTTGTGTACTGATTATTAGACAAATGACTATGTTTATATTTTAACATTGTTTCGGAGGGGCGTCATACTTTTCCTATTCAGGGAAAGGTTTCAAATTGGGCAGAAAAAGACCATAGTTTTGTGTGTATTGTGGTAGAAGTCTTGTACTTGATCTTGAAATGATATATTTCATTGGCACAGAAATACATTTAAAAATCATTTCAAATAATTATAAACGTCATAGAGTGTAAATTATATCTGCAAACTTATTTATGCTGCAATTCTTTATGGCTGCATTTGTACATAATCAGAGACCTTTTTTTAAGGAAGAGAAATTAGATAGGTGTTTCTCCTATCCATTCATCATTTAACACGATTTTGAGTAAACAATCTGACTTTGTTGGATAATGATAATAATAAGAGCAACAGCTAACATTTTGGGGGACAGTTCCTATGATCCAGGATTTGTGGCAGGTAGCTTACATGGTTGCGTTTATCTCACCACACCTGTGGTGAGTAGTTACCATTATTACATTCACTCTACAGGTAAGGAAAAATAGGCATGGGGAGGTGAGGTACTTCTGCTGCAGTTCACGTAGTTGGTAAGGGGATGGGCTAGTGCTCAGGTCCGAGGCTCAGTTTAAACCCAGTGTTTCTGCCCGGGCCCTTAGTGACTGGTGTGCTGTGCATAGAGGAGATAGAGCTGTCTGTAGCTAGGCCCGCAGATCAAACTGACAAGGCCAGATCCGCAGGAGAAGAGGCACACAGATTTACCGGGCGTTGATACTTTACACGTAGTTTAATATTTTACATGCTAGGGTTTTTACCGGCCCCTCTCAGAAAAGAAGGGGAAAGAGGCAGTTAGAGTCAGCCCAAGGCAGTAACCTGTGGAGGCACAGCTAGGTGCAGGAAAGGTGGGTTTGGGCTCCTAGGGCTGGTAAATTGTGGGAAGGTCCCTAGGAAATGTATGGTAGATAAGGACTGTTAAGTAAGGTTTGCTGACTCATCTCGGTGCTGTCTCTGATCTTCCTGGTCCTCTAGGAAGGAACAGCTTTACGAGTGTTTTTCATGTCACCTTTACAAAGGGAGGTTTAGGCCTCCTATAGGCGGAAAAGGGGAGGGCAGAGAGCTGCGTGTGCTGCCTCTCAGTTGCCCTCAGCTCAAAATAATCCTCATGTCAAAGTGGCATGTTTTGGGGCGGCATGTTCTGATCCCCTTCTACAGCATCATCTGTATCTAAGGACAGTGAAAGAAGTTTTTTTTAAAAATGACATTTCCATGTGCATGTGGAAAGGAAATGAATTTTATTGAGATAAATGAAGATTTTTTTTTTTTTCTTGAAGAGGAAGAATGCTGTACTTTATGTCCCCATGGCGGTGTTGGTTAGATAGTCCACTGTGTTAGACATGTGATTACTTTAGATTACCACCTCTTTTCAGGATACAAAAGAGGGAGTCTTCAAGTAGTTTATCAAATCATGGGAGCAAATTAAAAACAAGGTGAAGATGAGATCCAGGTGAGAGGACAGTGTCTACATCTAAATCCAAGTCTTCTGAAAGGCGCTTTGTGCAAGATAAACAAACTTGTTTGACTAAAGCCGAATTGTAACTAGTGTGTCAGTCGCAATGAAGATAATCATTCAAAGAGCATTTTTACTGAATTAATAAAATGAAGAGAGAACATTGTTATTTTTCTCTAGAGGGACTTTACATGAGTGTTTTAAAAATGCAGGAACCCCAACTTGAACAATTATGATGACTTAAAATTACTTAGAGAATGAGGAAGAACCAAAAAGCCATGTTTTTCACATGCCTTGTTTGAAGGAACAAATTACCTGCCGAAAAGTGATTGTAATTTGAAATACATGTACTAGAAGATTCACAGAATGATGCCTTTAAGAAGTCACTGTTGCATTTAAAGTATTTGTTTATTCCCCACCTCTTTACTGTTGAAAATGAGGTATAGCTTTATCCGCTTGTGAAAAATAACCGTGCAGCTTATTGATTCAGTGAACATCTGTTGAAAAGCATCTGAGTGCTGGGCTCTGGGTAGAACAAGGATGAAGTCCTTCCCCCTGAGGAGCCTGTGGGCCTTGAGGGGGATGTGATGTGAGTTGGAAATAAGGATGCACAGCGTGACCAGGTTCGTTGTAATGCAAAAGGGGGAGAGATTAATTCTGGGGTCTGGGTTAGAAGGCAGGAGGGCTTCGCGAGGAGGTAAATAAGCGGAAAAGCTGATCTGAGATGACTACAATGAGAGGGCACAGGTGGCTTTTAGGTAATCAGAGTCATTTAATAATTTATTTGTAGGGGTATTTTGTAAGTTATTATTATTTTTTTAAATTTGGAAAACACTACAGTTATCTTATTAATTCTATACTTGTTAGTAAGATAGTAGTAACTGTCTTATTAAGTATTTTGAGAATCTGTACTCTTAAATGAAAACTTTTACTTGCCCTCCATGTTAGTAAATTTAAAAGCAAATAACCTTTTCACTTCAATGAACAGAAGAAATTTGATAATTTTAAGTTGGAGTGAAATGCTTTTTCCTTGAAGCCTGGGAAATAAATTAAGTGAAGGGCCTTAAAAACTGCATATATGTGGTACAAAAACATTGTAATCATACATTACTTTCTTTGGATAATCAACATTTATTTGAAGTACTTAATAATTTGCGTCTATTGCCATAAGATTTGCAGTTCGTCATTTCACTTACTTTGCTTTTAGAGCTTTTAAATTTTTAAATATGAAGGGCTATTCTTTGTAACTTTTTATTTCTGTTGAAATCCAAATAAGTGATAATGAAAAATTAAAAAAAAACAACATAAGAGACAATCAATCCAAATATCTACTTTGAGATCCTAAATTATGTTATGTCAGAGGCTTACCATCTTCTTTTGCATCTTAATTGGAAATAGCTTTTATTTCAGTGAGATGCATACTGAAAAATAAACTTTAAAATATGAACTATGTATTTATTATTTTCCCTTCAATGGCTAGGAATTAAGATTTTGTTCCTTTCACATTTCCCCCATCTGTTTCGCCCACCAGGATTCATTACTTATCTTACTTTCTCTAGATAACCACTGAAGATCTATTCTTAAACACTGGGCATGTTTAACTTTGTTACTGAGATAAGCTAAAAATAGAAAATGTCGATTGTTTGGAAGCCATTTAGGGATGGGGAAAATCAGTGAGTCTTACAGGGATTGCAGAGATGGCTCTCCTGCAAAGCTTTTCAGTTCATGTTTGTGTCTATAAACAAAGTGGAAAACTGTGGCATCTTAAGGCCAGCGTGGTATATAGTATATGGACTAAGCCCAAGTAGTGGAGGTCTGGCATCTTAAACTGGTGGTGCCGTTAACTGATCGTGGGTCACTGAACAAGGCAACTTGGTTGTTCTGTGCCTGAGCCTGCTAAAGGGTGAAATCAGAGAGCTGGACTACACAGTGGCCAAACGTTGTTCTGGTGGCAATGCGTGCACTGATTATATTCACTGTTGGGAATTGTTTGTCATGACATTAGATGACTGTGCTTATTTCTGTGGTTTCCTTTTCACCCTCACCATGCTTGTTTTATTTTAAAGTGGGATATATTGGGTTTTATAGGAGATAAAGTTTTCAGCGCTATGTTTTCTGTATGATTGACACTGTAAATCCTGTGAAACATGCCCATTATTTAAATTTTTTTAAATAGATCTTTATTGGAGTATAATTGCTTCACAGTACTGTGTTAATTTCTGTTGCACAACAAAGCGAATCAGCCATATGCATACACATGTCCCCATATCCCCTCCCTCTTGAGCCTCCCTCCCATCCTCCCTTTCCCACCCGTCTAGGTCATCGCAAAGCACGGAGCCGATTTCCCTGTGCTATGCTGCTGCTTCCCACTAGCCAACTATTTTACATTCGGTAGTGTGTATATGTCGATGCTACTCTCGCTTCGCCCCAGCTTTGCCCTCCCACCCCATGTCCTCAAGTCCATTTTCTATGCCTACCTCTTTATTCCTGCCCTGCAACTAGGTTCATCAATACCATCTTTTTTTAGATTCCATATATATGCATTAGCATATGGTATTTGTTTTTCTCTTTCTGACTTACTTCACTCTGTATGACAGACTCCGGGTCCATCCACCTCACTACAAATAACTCAATTTCGTTTCTTTTTATGGCTGAGTAGTATTCCATTGTATATATGTGCCACATCTTCTTTATCCATTCATCTGTCGATGGACACTTAGGTTGGTTCCATGTCCTGGCTATTGTAAATAGTGCTGCAGTGAACATTGTGGTACATGACTTTTTCAATTATGGTTTTCTCAGGGTATATGCCCAGTAGTGGGATTGCTGGGTCATATGGTAGTTGTATTTTTAGTTTTTTAAGGAACCTCCATACTGTTCTCCATAGTGGCTGTATCAATTTACATTCCCACCAACAGTGCAAGAGGGTTCCCTTTTCACCACACCCTTTCCAGCATTTATTGTTTCTAGATTTTTTGACAATGGCCATTCTGACTGGCGTGAGGTGATACCTCATTGTAGTTTTGATTTGCATTTCTCCAATAATTAGTGATGTTGAGCATCTTTTCACATGCCTCTTGGCCATCTGTATGTCTTCCTTGGTGAAATGTCTATTTAGGTCTTCCGCCCATTTTTTAATTGTATTGTGTGTTTTTTTGATATTGAGCTCCATGAGCTGTTTGTATATTTTGGAGATTAATCCTTTGTTGTTTCATTTGCAAATGTTTTCTCCCATTCTGAAGGTTGTCTTTTTGCCTTGTTTATGGTTTCCTTTGCTGTGCAAGAGCTTTTAAGTTTAATTAAGTCCCATTTGTTTATTTTTGTTTTTATTTCCTACTCTAGGAGGTGGGTCAAAGAAGATCTTGCTGTGGTTTATGTCACAGAGTGTTTTCCTCTAAAAGTTTTATAGTGTCTGGTCTTACATTTAAGTCTTTAATCCATTTGGGGTTTATGTTTGTGTATGGTGTTAGGTAGTGTTCTAATTTCATTCTTTTACATGCAGCTGTCCAGTTTTCCCAGCACCACTTATTGAAGAGGCTGTCTTTTCTCCACTGTATGTTCTTGCCTCCTTTGTCGTAAATTAGGTGCCCATATGCACGTGGGTTTATCTCTGGCCATTCTATCCTGTACCACTGCTCTATATTTCTGTTTTTGTGCTAGTACTGTACTGTCTTGATTGCTGTAGCTTTCTGGTATAGTTTGAAGTTGGGGAGCCTGATTCCTCCAGCTCCCTTTTTCTTTCTCAAAATTGCTTTGGCTATTCGGGGTCTTTTGTGTTTCCATACGAATTGTTAAATGTTTTGTTCTAATTCTGTGAAGAATGCCATTGGTAGTTTGATAGGGATTGCATTGAACCTGTAGATTGCTTTGGGTAGTAGAGTCATTTTCACAATATTGATTCTTCCAATCCAAGAGCATGATAATTTTTCCATCTGTTTATGTCATCTTTGATTTCTTTCTTCAGTGTTTTATAGTTTTCTGAGTACAAGTCTTTTGCCTCCTTAGGCAGGTTTATTCCTAAGTATTTTATTTTTGTTACAGTGGTAAATGGGAGTGTTTCCTTAATTTCTCCTTCTGATTTTTCGTTGTTGGTGTATAGGAATGCTAGAGATTTCTGTGCATTAATTTTGTATCCTGCAACCTTACCAAATTCATTGATTAGTTCTAGTAGTTTGCTGGTGGCATCTTTAGGATTTTCTATGTATAGTATCATGTCATAGGCAAACAGTACAGTTTTACTTCTTCTTTTCCAATTTGTATTCCTTTTATTTCTTTTTCTCCTCTGATTGCTGTGGCTAGGACTTCCAAAACTATGTTGAATAAGAGTGGTGAAAGTGGACATCCTTGTCTTGTTCCTGATCTTAGTGGAAATGCTTTCAGTTTTTCACCATTGAGTATGATGCTTGCTGTGGGTTTGTCATACATGGCCTTTATTATGTTGAGGTAGGTTCCCTCTATGCCCATTTTCTGGAGAGTTTGTTTCATAAATGGGTGTTGAATTTTGTCAGAAGTTTTTTCTGCATGTATTGAGATGATCATGTGGTTTTTATTCCTTAATTTGTTAGTGTGGTGTATCACATTGATTGATTTGCGTATATTGAAGAATCCTTGCATCCCTGGGGTAAATCCCACTTGATCATGGTGTATGAGCCTTACAGTGTGCTGTTGGATTCTGTTTGCTAGTATTTTGTTCAGGATTTTTGCATCTATGTTCATCAGTGATATTGGTCTATAATTTTCTTTTTTTGTGATATCTTTTTCTGGTTTTGGTAGCAGGGTGATGGTGGCTTCATAAAATGAATTTGGGAGTGTTTCTCCCTTTGCAATTTTTAGGAAGAGTTTGAGAAGGATGGGTGTTAGCTCTTCTCTAAATGTTTGATAGAATTCACCTGTGAAGCCATCTGGTCCTGGACTTCTGTTTGTTGGAAGGTTTTTAATTACGGTTTCAATTTCATTACTTGTGATAGGTCTGTTTACATTTTCTAATTCTTCCTGGTTCAGTCTTGGAAAGTTGTACCTTTCCAAGAATTTGTCCATTTCTTCGTGGTTGTCCATTTTATTGGCATATAGTTGTTTGTAGTAGTCTCTTATAATCCTTTGTATTTCTGCAGTGTCAGGTGTGATTTCTCCGTTTTCATTTCTAATTTGATTGATTTGCATCCTCTCCCTTTTTTTCTTGATGAATCTGGCTTTATCTTCTCAAAGAACCAGCTTTTAGTTTTATTGATCTTTGCTATTGTTTTCTTCATTTCTATTTCATTTATTTCTGCTCTGATCTTTATGATTTCTTTCCTTCTACTGACTTTGGGTTTTCTTTGTTCTTCTTTTTCTAGTTGTTTTAAGTGTAGGGTTAGATTGTTTCTTTGAGACTTTTCTTGTTTCTTGAGGTGAGATTGTATTGCTGTAAACTTCCCTCTTAGAACTGCTTTTGCTGTGTCCCATCGGTTTTGGGTTGTCGTGGTTTCGTTGTCATTTGTTTCTATGTATTTTTAAATTTCTTCTTTGATTTCTTCAGTGATCTCTTGGTTATTTAGTAGTGCACTGTTTAGCCTCCATGTATTTTTCTTTTTTACAGTTTTTTTTCCTGTAATTGATTTCCAGTCTCATAGCATTGTGGTCAGAAAAGATGCTTGATATGATTTCAATTTTCTTAAATTTTCCGAGGCTTGATTTGTGACCCAGGATGTGATCTATCTTGGAGAATGTTCCATGTGCACTTGAGAAGAAAGTGTATTCTGCAACTTTTGGGTGGAATGTTCTATAAATATCAATTAGATCTATCTGGTCTATTGTGTCATTTAAAGCTTGTGTTTCTTTATTTATTTTCTGTTTGGATGATCTGTCCATTGGTGTAAGTGGGGTGTTAAAGTCCCCTGCTATTATTGTGTTACTGTCGATTTCTTCTTTCATGGTTGTTAGCATTTGCCTTATGTATTGAGGTGCTCCTATGTTGGGTGCATAAACATTTATAATTGTTATATCTTCTTCTTGGGTTGATCCTTTGATCATTATATAGTGTCCCTCCTTATCTCTTGTAACAGTCTTTATTTTAAAGTCTGTTTTATCTGATACAACTATTGCTATTCCAGTTTTCTTTTGATATGCATTTGCATGGAATATCTTTTTCCATCCCCTCACTTTCAGTCTGTATGTGTCCCTAGGTCTGAAGTGGGTCTCTTGTACACAGCATATAGATAGGTCTTGTTTTTGTAACCATTCAGCCAGTCTGTGTCTTTTGGTTGGGGCATTTAGTCCATTTACATTCAAGGTTATTATCAATATGTGTGTTCCTATTACCATTTTCTTAGTTGTTTTGGGTTTGTTTTTGTGAGTCTTTTTCTTCCTTTGTGTTTCACGCTTAGAGAAGTTTCTTTAGCATTTCTTGTAAAGCTGGTTTGGTGGTGCTGAATTCTCTTAGCTTTTGCTTGTCTGAAAAGCTTTTGACTCCTCCATCGAATCTGAATGAGATCCTTGCTGGGTAGAGTAATCTTGGTTGTAGGTTTTTCTCTTTCATCACTTTAAGTATATCCTGCCACTCCCTTCTGGCCTGCAGAGTTTCCACTGAAAAATCAGCTGATAACCTTATGGGGATTCCTTTGTATGTTATTTTTTGTCTTTCCCTTGCTGCTTTTAATATTTTTTCTTTGAATTTAATTTTTGTTATTTTGATTAATATGTGTCTTGGTGTGTTTTTCCTAGGGTTTATCCTATATGGGACTCTCTGTGCTTCCTGGACTTGGGTGACTATTTCCTTTCCCACCTTAGGGACGTTTTCAACTATAATGTCTTCAAATATTTTCTCAGATCCTTCTTTTTCTCTTCTTCTTCTGGGACCCCTATAATTCAAATGTTGGCACATTTAGTGTTGTCCCAGAGGTCTCTGAGATAGTCTTCAATTCTTTTCATTCTTCTTTCTTTATTCTGCTCCTCGGCAGTTATTTCCACCATTTTGTCTTCCAGCTCACTTATTCGTCTTCTGTTTCAGTTATTCTGTTATTGATTCTTTCTAGTGTATTTTTCATTTCAGTTACTGTGTTCTTCATATCTGTTTGTTTGTTCTTTAGTTTTTCTAGATCTTTGTTAAACATTTCTTGTATTTTCTCAATCCATGCCTCCATTCTGTTTCGGAGATTCTGGATCATCTTTACTATCATTACTCTGAATTCTTTTTCAGGTAGATTGCCTATTTCCTCTTCATTTATTTGGTCTTGTAGGTTTTTACCTTGCTCCTTCATCTGTGACATATTTTTTTGCCATCTCATTTTTTTTTTTTTTAAGGAGTGGGGCTGTGTTCCTGTCTTACTGGTTGTTTGGCCTGAGGTTTCCAACACTGGGGTTTGTAGGCTGTTGGGTAGGGCTGGGTCTTGGTGCTGAGATGAGGACCTCCGTGAGACCTCACTCTGATGAATATTCCCTGGGGTCTGAGGTTCTCTGTTAGTCCAGTGGTTCAGACTCGGAGCGCCCACTGCAGGAGCTTTGGCCCGACAAGGGGCTCGTGAACCAAGATCCTGCAAGGCATCTGAGGCAGCAAAAAAACCAAAAAACAAAAAAAAAATAGTAAAGTAAAAAATAAAATTAGACTAGGAAACTAACAGATATGTTAGGAAGAATATAAAAATAAAAATATAGTTGAATCAACAGCCGGAAGGTACATTAGTACCACAATAGTAAAAAAGAGGAGGAGGGAAAAGAAAAAAAGGTGGCGGGGGGAGGCCTTGGCTGTGGAGGGCGGGGCCTAAGCAGGGGCAAGGTTTGGGTGGTGGGCGGGGGTCAATGCTCAGGACCCACAGGGCTGGAAAAGGCCCTGGGGGCTGTGGGCAGTGGGGCTTAAGCTCAAGGAACAAAGGGGCCCGGGTGTGCCCCCCACCCCTGGTCTCAGAGGGCAGGGGACCTCACCTGGGAGCCCAGCAGGCTTCCTGGGCTCCAGTGGGCAGGGCAAACGCCCTCCTCTCCTCTGCTGCTCCTCCGGTCTGGGAGGGCCCCTTCCGCCTGCCTCTCCTGATCTGCCCAGCCTCCCTCCTATGCCCCCAAGGACCTACACAGCCTGGAGGGGGCTTTGGAGGGCAGGGGATCGGCCTGGGAGCTCACCCATTATTTAAATTTTTAGTTTATTTTTCAAAATTATAGAATTATACGTATTTAAGGTGTTCAATGTGATGTTTTGATATATGTATGCATTATGAAATGATTACCACAATGAAACTAAAAAAAAATGCCTTTTAATAGCTTGTATGCCATCTACCTTCAAAGGCTGTAGTCTCTAAGTGAAGCTCAGAGCAAGAAAAGGGAAGGAGAGTCTCCTAGTGGTTCAAGTACTGTCTTCAGCCTGGGGACAGGCAGGTCTCCAAAGAGTGATATTCAGATTGAATCAGTTAAACCACAGCCTTTCATTGTGAATGTCTCATCCATGGAAGTCAAGCCAGAAATACTCTGCCGTGTAGCTGCAGTACTTTAAACCCAGTGCGTCCCACCCAATGGTCTCAAAGCAATTCTGGCTCGTTGGTAGGAAGGGGGATTGCTCACAAACCAGGACTCCACTTTTTAACCCTGCGTAGATCAAGTTATTGATTCCGCTCTTTTGTTTTGGCACTGATAAGCTTTCTTAATAAAAAATTATTGAGCAGAAATTTAAACTCATGTTACCTGCGTAGCACTGTATAGTTTTCTGAGGAAGAGATAAGAAATCTCAGTCTGAGTCCCTGGTCTCCAGAACTTTGTCATCTAGCTCCATTGATCTACAGAGGGGTTAGCTTAATGTCTTTTTCTTTGTTCTGTTGTTAAGATATAAATGAGTAGTGGTGTGATCAGAAGATAATCTCTGTGGCTATCTAAAAAGATAGATCTGTAGCTAATTCATAATCTTGAATAATCTGTGATGACAAGATACAGAAACAAAAACGCCCTGAATAAAAAAATACCACTGTTAGGAGTCATTTCCTTTGAAGTCTTTAAAAATATACTTCCAATTTCTTTAAATAATTTATTTTGAAATATTTGAGACATAGAGAACTACAGAAAGACTCATATAAGGAGCACCTGTGTACCCACCACCCAGCTAAAGAAAGGAAACATGGCAGCTGGAGTTGAAGCCTGCTGTGTACCCCACCCTGTCGTGCAGCCTCCCCTTCCTAGAAGTCACTGATCCTGACCTCCCTGTGCTCTGCATAGAGATGTAAAGAGTCCTAATCATGGGACCAAGTTTCCCCATCACTTACAGAATAAAGTGCTCATCTTTAGCTTGGTATTCAGAAGACTTTGTACATATTCTGGTTCAGATCTCCCTCCGGTCCGCCTGCACCAGCTCACCGACTCTAGGTGCAGCCTGGGTTTGCCGGCACCCTGCCAGGTGCACCCTTACTGGCCTCAGATGCTGCCGCTTCCATTCCTTTGTTCCTCTCTTCATGAACATTCCTTCCTTCACCTTCTCTGCTGAAATCGCACCTAATGAATGCTACTACTGCCTGCAGTTGACAGTTCTTTAAAATAGACTGTATTTTCGTAATATTTGCATTATGTCTCATCACAGTTACTGTATGCACGCCTGTCTCTTCCACTACACTGTAGGCTCTTTGAAGGACGCTGTACCTTATGAACAGTGTTTCAGATGTTGTGAGCAGTCAGTAAAAACTCAGGAGGATACTGATCATTGCTTTACTTTATGACCATTAACCTGCCCTGCGCTCAGCTGCTTTATAGACGTGTACTGTTCATGGTCTCTGAGGCTCCTAAGAGAAGTCTAATAGTTGTTAATCATGGATGGAACTATTCATGACATCGCGTATTTGTCAATTTTTTGACATTGTCATATTTTGTATGTTACAGTAGTACATGTTTTAAAATATCAAAGTAATGTTTCTCTTTATTTTATCTTTTAGATATTGCTATATGGAGATTTGCCAAAAAACAAAGAAAACATAATATATTTAGCAAATCATCAGAGCACAGGTTTGTATTTCATTTGCGTGAAACAGGTTTCTCTACGCACAGTAGGGAAGTAATTCAAAGTAATGTGATATTTTTAAATGGATTTGTTGTTGTTGGTAAAACATGAATTTTCAATGCAGATATTGTATGTGACCTCGTATTTTTGTGATTTTAGTTTTTTGGAAAATCAGGAATGTGAAGGCTATGAATTTTCCTTTTCCCTCTGCTGGGTGTATATAAGCTATTTCCTTTTTTTCTCTTTCTTTGAATATCTCTTTAAATAGTCTATGTATTCTTCCTTTTTAAGTTTTGTTTTTGGAAGTGGAATTTGTGGATCATACTGTATAAACATTTTATATTTTTGATTGTTAAGCTGCAGAAAGGTTGTACTGATTTGTGAGTACTCATTTCCTTAAACACAGTATTAATTTCTAATGTCTGCAGTTCCTTTTGCATCTTCAAACGTTTGGGTTTAATTATAGCTTGCTCTTCTATCAGAGGAATCACAGAGGACTCTGGTCTCCAAACTCTTCTATCAGAGGAATGACAGAGGACTCTGGTCTCCAGTATAGTGCAGTATATACTTTAAATTAGCTCAAGGTACTTTAAAAAAAACTTTTTATATTGAAATAATTGTAGATTCACAAGGATTTACAAAAATAGTATGTAGAGTCCATTGACCCCTTCACCAAGTTTGTCCCAATGACGGCATCTTGTACAGTAACCAAACTAAGAAATTAACAGGGGTTAAGGTACTTTTTAGTTCTCCAAATAATTCAGTCCAAGAAACATCCCACTTCATATTTTTTCAAAGCTGTAACTGCTTTTGATGCACACATCCTAAATTCTATTTTTATTACTTTAAAAAATGTAGTACCCAGAAGTTCAAAGCTAAAAACAAACTGATGAATGGTAACACCTGATTGGGAAATCAGTAATGCCTGTGGCTGTCCTTTATCTTCCTCCTGTCAGCTGTGTTTCTTCAGGGTTACTTTTATTACTACGTATACCTTCTGGAAGGTAAAGAAAGGTAAAGAAGTTGAGGTGCATCTTTCTCAACTTATCTTGTTACTGATTACACTCAGTTTTCTAGGTCAAGAGCTGATGCTCTGAAGGGTGAATAGGAATTTGATGTATCTGTATTTCCCTGACGTTATTACCATGACTGCTAAGACTATTTGATTTAATGACATTTGACTTTAGCAAAGCAACCAGCCCTGTGGTCAGGGTCTACTTCTAACTCTGGCCTATAAAGCAGCCTGACTTCCTCCTTTATTTTGACTGTTTCTCCGGTCACATCGGGCTCTTTACTGCTAACACAGTCTTGCTCTTCCTGTTCTGCTGCTGGTGGCATATGTCTACCAGAGTTCCAATATCCAAATAAAAAGGACTTGTGGGTCTAGGGCAGGGAGTGGCTCATGATAGCCCAATTTCCTTTATATTGAGCCCCTGGTTAATTGCATTTAGAGTTTTCTTTCTGTTTAAAGAATTCTCTCTTAAAATTCCTTGTTCAGGTTCCATGCCAACTCTCCTTTTCCAGGTTTCAAGGGAAATCATGTTCTGCTAACAGAGCTTTGGTACTAGCACAAACCTGTGGAATAAGTACTCCCTGAACATTCCTGGAGGTGGGAGAAGTAGTGATAAAAATAATAATACAAAAATTATAGCCACTGCTGTCATTCGTCTGCTTACCATGTGTTGGCCTTTATATCCATGACTTCAGACTGAGGACTTCTGGGAAAACATTTGGAAGGACACAGATTTTTCACAATTCTTCTGTGTTTGGACCTGGAAGGGTAAAATGGGAAGCGTGAGCTCCTTAGGCAGCCCACGGCTGCCGTGCAAACGTTATGTGTCTCATCACAGAGAACCAGTCTGCATTCTCGTCCTCTCACCTGACCTCTGAGTGCCTGGACTTTTAGTACCGGCCCCATACCAGCCCGTCGTTCGGAGTTGAGAAGGTTACTTTTTGAATGCTTTAAAAAATCCATAATTTAGGAACATAACTAGTGATTTTAAATTACTTTAGAATTACAGGCTTCAGTTAGAATGTGATAGAAGATACGTAGCCTTTTCCCAGAAAAATGGGCACATAAAACTTTGCCTAGAGTTTGAAGTTCCAGAGAGCCCTAAAGCTTATCCAGGGACATGGCTCGTTGGCCTGTTATGTCTAGGTACCCCTTTTAAAATCCTTTTGAGGTATTAAAAACCACAACCGAGTAATCTGAAAATGTCAGTAGCAGAAAGAACATGTCAAGGACTGCTGTTCAGCTTAGGCTTCCTTGCTCACCCTCTGCAAGGCCTGCCAGAATACAAGAGTCTTTTCTTGGCCTGGCATGCCAAAGAATTGGCATTTTAATTCGTCCCTCTGGTCCCCTGTTTTCACTTGATGTGCCCTTGCTGTCTCTGCATTCTTAGTCTCTGTTAACTTATTTCTCTCCAGAGTCAGCAAGGCTGCAGTGACCACTATTCCTTCCTCTCGGCCTTCTGTAACTCTCTGCTTTGGACACTCTGTACCTTTTTAATCTCATGAAGTGTTCCCTTTTCTTGGTTTAGGTGACATTTGTCTTGGCTAACAACATGTATGGTGAGGCCTGGGCTGTGGAGTCAGACCCCGGTTCATAGGCTATTCTGCAATAGGCTGTGTGACTGTGGGCAAATGACTTAGCCTCTCTGAGCCTTATTGGTCAGGTGTGAGTCATGTCTACTGGTCAAGGCTTTTAGGCGATTTCCATAGGCTAGCTCATAATCTCACAGAGAGCCCGGCTCATACGGGCAACGAACAGTAGGGGTGCTGATGCTGACAGCTAATCCCGAGGGCGAGGGCGCGCCGGATCTGTGTTAGGCGAGTGCTCACGTGCAGGATCTCCTTCAGACTGCGCTATGCCCTTATGAGTTGGGAGCTGTTGTTACCTGATAACACCGATGAAAAAGCTGTCATCTTCTCTTGCTGCCTCTCCTCACTGCCCTCCCCTCCTCTCTTCCCAGTTAATGGGAACAACGGCTTGGGCCGGATCACCATGGAAGAATTCTTACACAGCTGCATTTCCTGATCTCATGCCAGAACACAAAATGTGAATAGTTATTATAAAGGTAATACATCAGCATCTTAGCCGTCAGTAACTCAGCTGTAGTCTAGTGTCTCCTATCTGAAACCTAGTTGAGAATTTTAAAAAGTAAAAAAGATAATTGAGTAGCAAAAATTGATGACACAAAGCTTGTGTCTTTTGACTACTAAATTAGTTCTTAAAACTTTTCCTCTAAATATTTCAGAAGTCTAAGGGTATAGCCAGGACAGTTCGTTACAACATGACATACTTTGTAAATTTTACACTTTCTCTTAAAAGTTATTGGAAGATGTATCCTAGGCCACCATATAACCTTGTGTGTTTTAATATAAAACTGCATTTTCAAATTCTTCCACATTTTAAAAAATGATTGTTCCAGGAAAAGATACCAAATCTTGTTTTTAGCCTTGTATCCCAAATATGTTCCAGAATATACTGTAGCCTGGAAACCGTACGCTAAGTTCTCAGAATTTATTCTGAGTCTGTTTACTTTTACATTAGGTATAGTTATAACACTAGCTTGATTATTTAGTTTCCAAGACGTGGTTAGAAAGAAATGTGTTTATCAGTGACTGTTTAATTGATCTGAATTACAGGGAAGGGGATAGGGAGAGGGCTTCTATAGGGAGGTACATACTTTAGAGAAGAGTGATAATTGATAGTTCCATAGAGTAGGCGTCGCCAACTGATAGACACCACTGCTGGGGATCATTTACTACAGGGGAAAATCTTTGCATCACTCTATTTAAAGGAGCCATAATAGGAATTATAGATGTAATCATTGTACCTCTTAAATCATCAAGAAAGAGTTAATTATGAATGATAAAAAAGATTAAAAAGAAAGATTTATAATAATTGATAAAACATTTTTCCAAAAGGATAATTTTTAACGTTTAAATTGGCTAATATACTTCTTTAGGATATTCTGTCCAGTATGGTGCATTGTCTAAAGAATTTCACACAGCTAAGAGTTAATCTTCCTGTAATCCTGTGGAAAACTGTCCCTTTTGGTTGAAATTTTATTGTAACTCTGTTATTTTCTTGGTTTTTATTTCCTACAGGGTTTTTATTTAAAAAAAAATTTTTTTCCTCTCGAATTTGCTCCTTTTGTTTTCATTTCCCTGGCCCTGAATACACTTGTGATCCTATGACTGAATCCTTTCACAGATTCTTATTAATTTTTTTCAAGTATCCCATCTTCCAATTCATCTGTAGATACTAGAAAAGTCTCCCTCACATTTCATTTTTATCATTTTCATTCTTATGAAGAAATAGGGTAGTTGGCAGCCATTTATTTTCAAATCCAGATCTCTCTGGTCCTCCAGACCCTTTACCATTTGCTGCCTTAACTTCATTTTATTTCCTCTTGATCTCTTTAAATCATCTCTTCTGTTTGCCATCTTCTGTACCGTTTGCTGGTCTCCGGTTCTTTGCTTTGGCAGGAAGGCTAGTCCCAAGGAAGGGCTACTTCTGTTCGGAATTTGCTCTGCTTGAAAGATCAATTAACAACCTATTTCTTCCTATAGGTTTTTTGAGTTTTTTGTTGGCACCTCACTCGTGCCTTCTTATTTTTGTTTTTTTGAACTTTTAGTCACAACATATCTATGGAATTAGAGTTATTAGCAGCCTGGCTACGTGTCCTTTGATTATGTAAAGAACACATATGTGCCCAGCATAGTTGTAAGCTTTGAGAGATCTTTGTTTTGAATTCCATTATAACCTATTATTGTGTCCTGAAAGTCATTGGTCAAGATAAAATGTCCTCGCCTCTCGTTGAACATATTGGTATATACAGAATATTTACTTGCACATGACAGTTTCATTTAGCCATTTTTTTGCTTATAATTTCATGTTTTCTAGACGTCAAGAATGAGAGAAGCCTATTTTATTTTGTTCATGCTGCTTTTGGATTACTCTGATGGTTTGTGACTTCTGCATTTTATCCCTGAGACGAGAAGCTTTTCAAGACCGTAAAAACAAAAAAACAAAAACCAACAAAAACAAATCTAAAAAACTCCACAGAATTTATATTTTGCAAATGTCTGGGGTTGTTTCAAAGTAATTTAAAAATTCTAACCCTAATATTTTCAAAGCGTATCCTCATACAGTCTTGTGAAGAGGCATTTTGTGTTTCTGTGGAGGGGATGCTGGAGTTCACCCAGGGTCACTTATGCACTAGTTGATTCTGTCTTTGCAGTTGACTGGATCGTTGCTGATATTTTGGCTATCAGGCAGAACGCTCTCGGACACGTGCGCTATGTGCTGAAAGATGGGCTGAAATGGCTTCCATTGTATGGGTGTTATTTTTATCAGGTAACTTTCCCATGCTTCTTTCTTTATATATATGTAGCTTATGAAAATTTTAGATTTTAAAATTTAACATACATTTAATATGAATGCATGAGGTTTTTTGGTTTATTTTTATGGGTTTAATAGTTTATTCTAAATTAACATGATTTTGTCTGACATTTTTAATGGTGTGTATTTATATATATATATATCTGATTACCCAGATTGTTAGATTAAATAGAAAAAAATGCAAATGTACAAAAACCAAACAAATAGAAAAATTTAAAGACCTAGAACTTGATGGACACTTACCTTAAGAAACTAAAAAGTAATTATCTGTAGGATATAAAAAAATAGTGAGCTATATATGTAAAGTGCCTAGCATGAGTGTCAGGTACATAATAAATATTCAATATATGTTATTTTATGCAAATCTTTTAAAATTACATAATAACGATCAGGTCATGGAACTATATAACAGGCTCTTTGATATTCAGAAGGGGATTACTAGCATTTTTCTATGCCTTTTCTGAATAAATTATTTGATATGTAATTTTCTAAATATTAAGAATGAAATTTGTATGGAAGACAGACTTGTTAATAAGACTTTAATAATCGATTAAAGAAAAAAAGCTAAAGTTACAGTGAGCTCTGAAAATATATAAATCTGAAAGTCATCCGCTGGCCACAAGGCAGTGGTGCCACCGATCCGTGCTGCCCCACGTCTCATGGTCAGTGTCCCTGTGGAGGTTAGTGTACTTACCGCCCGTCTCCTTTCCTCTTTTCCTGAGTCTTTTAAAGGAAAATAAAATTCATATATATTTTGACGAAAAGTATTTTAAACTACTGGGTGCATGTATAAACGGGAATAGATTAATAAGTAGTGGACTTTATGCCACGAAGTAAAATTTTCTTTTAAAAGGATTTGTTTTTTACAGTTTGTATGAAACAGAAATAATGCTATTCAAAAATAGTTATTTACAAGCAAAATATGAGGAAACAGACTCTCCAGTTTTATATTTCTTATAATTATTGTATTTATAAAATATTAAGTATTTTATATGTGTAGAAAAATGCATATTAATGTATAGACATTCAGAAAACTAAATATTTCCAAACTGCCAGCTTGTGAACATTATATAAGGTGTAGATTAACTGTAGAATTCAGAAGAGAGATCTCTTTGCTCCCTCATCCCAACCAAAAGCAGGTGTTTTGGGAACCTTACTGTTGGGTTAAATTAAAAAATAAATAAATAAAAAGGGCAGTAGCGAGCTTTTGCTCATTTAAGCCCTGTGAGTATAACTAGAGATATGTATGACAGCTGTGATTGACCTCCACTCAGTACTCTCTTTCCTCCACTCTGCTTTCGTTTCTGGCTATCTTTATTATAACACTTACCAATTCTCTTTATATCACCCACGTATACATATCTTGCTTCCTCACTAATCAGGGAGTTCCTAAGGAAAGATACCTGGTCTTCACTTCTGTAGCTTCCATATACCTGGGAAAGAACTCAGATGTTTTTTAATTAAAATAGACTTTAAGGGCTTCCCTGGTGGCGCAGTTGTTAAGAATCCGCCTGCCAATGCAGGGGACATGGGTTCAAGCCCTGGTCTGGGAAGATCCCACATGCCACGGAGCGGCTAGGCCCGTGCGCCACAACTACTGAGCCTGCGCATCTGGAGCTTGTGCTCTGCAACGGGAGAGGCCGCGACAGTGAGAGGCCCGCACACCGCGATGAAGAGTGGCCCCCGCTCGCCGCAACTAGAGAAAGCCCTGGCACAGAAACGAAGACCCAACACAGCCATAAAAAATAATTAATTAATTAATTAATTAATTAATTAATTAAAAAATAAAATAAAATAGACTTTAAGGGACTTCCCTGGTGGTGCAGTGCTTGGGAATCCACCTGCCAGTGCAGGGGACATGGGTTCGATCTTTGGTCTGGGAAGATCCCACATGCCACGGAGCAACTAAGCCCATGTGACACAACTACTGAGCCCGCGTGCCACAACTACTGAAGCCTGTGCGCCTAGAGCCTGTGCTCCGCAACAAGAGAAGGCACTGCAATGAGAAGCCCGCACACCGCAACGAAGAGTAGCCCCCGCTCGCCGCAACTAGAGAAAGCCCGCGTGCAGCAATGAAGACCCAACACAGCCAAAAATAAATAAATAAATTTATATATTAAAAAAAAGAACAAAAGATGCTCCTAGTTCTCTTAAAAAAAAAAAATAGACTTTAATAAGCAAATTAAATGACTGGGAGGAAATAGTATGTGAAGAATAGACATCACGTCATTGAAAGCTTGGGGAAGTTTCACACTGCAATATGTGCATTCTTTGGCTTTAATTCTAAAGAGTTAGTGAGGAATGAATTCTGTAGAGCACTTTGAGTTTCTTCTCTGTACTCAGGCAAGCCAGTTCATGTGTGGAAGGAACCATGACCAGAATCTAAAACCACCCTTCCTCTCCTCTTTATCCTATCCCCTCCTTGCTTCTCTTTATTTCCTTTTACTCATATTCTTGATTAAGACAAAATCAAATTCATCCAGTCGGTTAATTTTACAGATGCGTTCAAATTAGTATAAAGGAGTACAAAAAAATAGCTGACCTGATGCAAAGTTTCAATGAAGTGCACTTATGAGGTTTAATTAAGGCTACCTTAATTTTTATGAAGGTGCCTGTATTAGCCTGCTAGGACTCTCATAATAAAGTATCACACTGTGTGGCTTAAACAACAGAAATTTATTTGCTCACAGTTCTGGAGGCTGGAAGTCCAAGATCAAGGTGTCAGCGGGCTTGGTTTCTCTTGAGGCCTCTTTCTTTGGCTTGTAGACAGCTGCCTTCTCCCTGTGTCTCTCCTTTGCATGCACTTGTCTGTGTCCTAATCTCTCCTTATAAGGCGCCATTCCTATTGGATCAGGGCCCACTCTTATGACCTCATTTATTTTCCTAAAAGCCCCATCTCCAAATACCGTCACATCGGGGGTTAGGGCTTCAACATAAGAATCTGGCGGGGAGAACAGAATTCAGTCAATGACAGTACGACATAAATATGTAGCAGGGTCAGTTTCTAAAATTTCAGAAGATAGTGTTTGTTGAAAGGAGAATTTTTAGTTACTCCATAATAAGTCAGTGGAGAAATTGAGAGCTAAGATCCATCTGATTGAATTTTTGATTTTAAAAAATGTATTTTTAAGAAAGAAAGCATTTCTAACTGCCAACAGAACTAAATATTCATATATTTTCCAGTAAAATGTCGCACACAGTTTTATTTGAATTGTATTGAAAGCGTAGGAGAATTTTCAGCTAGTGTTCTCTAGATGCTAACATATGAATGTATTAAATATAATTTAATTCCTAAAATGTAATTTTATTCTTCACTCTTTGGGAATAAAGTTAACCCTTTTGATGACTGGCCATTGGATATTTTAATGGTAAATACTTTTTTCCCCTCTTTTTTTTCCTTTTTTTTCTTTTTTTATGTGGCAGCATGGAGGGATCTATGTAAAGAGAAGTGCCAAATTCAATGAAAAGGAAATGAGAAAAAAGCTGCAGAGCTACATCAATGCAGGAACTCCAGTAAGATTGCGCTCATTTTCATTATTTTTCTTATCAACTCTCATTTTTTAATTTAAACATTAAATTAGCGTTTAAGAATTGTTTTGAAAATATAGTATCCCGTGTGTAATAAATAATTCAGAGTTTTTGAGGCAACAAAAACCCTCTAAATATAGGTAAGCAGTTACTTTTGGCCACCAGAAAGATTGCGGCAGGCAATTCGATCCTTTGCTGGTAGTTGTCAGTATTGACCTTAAAGAGGAGTAACAAGAACATTTGTTGTCTTCAGTCTATAAATAGAAAACAGAACTGCGCTTGTAACCTTACGCTTCAGCCACTTCAGAGCTCCTCTAACTCCGCTTCTTCAGAGTCACATGGAGTTTTAGAACAGCTGTTTTCTGTCAGTATAAATTTGGATTTCTTGTATCTGTTGAGTTATTTGAAAAGTCCGAAAAAGTACGAATATCTACAAATGAAGAATCATTGAGTGTAAATATTATTTATAAAACCTTGCTCGTCCCAGAAGAAATCTCAATATTCTCTTTGAAGAATGCTGATTGCTGCCCTATGGCTTTTCCCCGGCCCTCTCCGAGGACAGAGCAACATGATTGCAGTGACTCCCTGAGCTTTATTCCCCAGTGCATGGCATGGTTTTCTGTCCTGGTGCTCAGAAACCTAGCTCACAGTTACCAGTTCTGTTCTTTTCTTTTTTCATTCCCTCTCTCCTCCTCCTCCCCGCCCAGTTGCCCTCTCTCTCCACCTTCCGCTTCTTCTCTTCTTGCTCACGGTGCCTTCTTTCCTTGTGTGCTTGGTGATCTTTGTCTGCGCTTGATTGTATCTGGAAAATTATTTGCAGAAATCAGCTCAAGCGTAAGATGAAAGTGCCTTCCCCCAGAGAACACTGGCATTTGTTTCAGCTGGGCCCCTTGAGGCTCCTCTCGTCTGGGCCCACCCAAACCAAATTCTGAGCTTGAGGCCAACTGGACCACCCAGGCGACGCAACCAAGGTGGCAAGTCCACGTGAGGCCTGGATTGCCTGCTTTACTTTTACACCAGGAGGGAAGCCTTCGGTGCTCCCTCCACTTCTGGGTCACTCTCACTGTTTCCAGCAGAAGGTCTGTGGCCTTCCATTTCGATTCCCCTCACCTTTTGAATCTCTTAGAACGAAAGTTCTTTTCTGGCCTTACTTTTGCTTTACTGTGTTTGCTTTAATTTTGGTCTTACCATCTTGTCAGCTCTTGGATACTTTTAAGATGATGTTATATCCAGCTTTTTAAGTTGTTTTCAGTAGGAAAGTCAGTTCAGATAACCTAATCTTGGGCTACCGGAGAACTTTTGTGTTTTTCTAGTGTTTTGATGTTCATGCAGTGATGCTGAATGGCAAGCTCGTGAGGCAGTGCTGTGAGCCGCTGTCACTTCAGGTCACTATAGGTCTGAGGCCGGTTTCTTAGAATCTGGATGAATCTTCATTTTTTAATATTAAAGGCTATGAAACAGATACATAATCTCAGACTCTTCATTATGCTCTTTTGTTTCTGAAAGTTAATCACATAATTGACAGGGTGGAATATATTTATCAAGTCAACTTCCATACGGCTTAATTTTCCTCACAGAAATCTATGGTTAATCATTAAATCAGCTCTTATTATTCACTACTAGTATTATTTGAGAGACTGCAGAATTTTGTTTCCAAAAATATGTCTGAAATATAAATTACTAAGAAATACATCTTCTCCATAAATATTGCTGAGACAGTATTTTTACAAGGTACTTATCAGTTGGTGGTGCAAATGAAACATTTATGATAAAAATAACTACTTCATCTATAGAAGTCACTTAGTCAGCATTGGAGCCATGCGGTTTACAGCACAAATATGGAATCTTGTGCTTTGTTTCTTCCCAAATTTAACTCAAGTTCCTTTTCAAATGTGAGGCAACCTAGTGCGTAAGATATTGGCTTTGAAATCAGATTTGAGTTTAAATTCCAGATCTGCCATTTAAACTTTGTTACTTTGTACATCACTTAACTTCTCTAAGCTTTAGTTTCCTTGTATGGTAAATTTGTTAATAATTACTGAGTTTGGTAGATAGGATTAAATAACATGTTTGAAAATTATGCTTATTGTATTTTCCTATTGCTGCTGTAACAAAGTACCACAAACTTACCGGCTTAAAATAACACAAATATTGGATATAACAGCAAAAGCACAGGTAACAGAAAGATAAACAAATGGGACTACATCAAACTAAAAAGTTTCTGCACAGCAAAGGAAATAATCAGCAAAATGAAAAAGCAGCCTACGGAATGGGAGAGAATACTTGCAAACCACATATTCTATCCAATAACGTGTTAATTCCCAAAATATTTGAGGAACTCATGCAACTCACTAGCAAAAAAACAAATAACTCAATTGAAAATGGGCAAGGGACTTGAAAAGACATTTCTCCAAAGAAGACATACAAATGGCCAACAGGTGCATGAAAGGTGCTCAGCATCACTTATCATCAGGAAAATGCCAGTCACAACCACAGTGAGATATCACCTCACACCTGTTAGGATGGCTGTTATCAAAAAGTCAGAAGATGAAAGTGTTTGTAAGCATATAGAAAAGTTAGCCGATGTTGGTGGGAATATAAGAATTCCATAGTGGTACAGCCATTATGGAAAACAGAATGGAGGTACCTCAAAAGATTAAAAAAAAGAACTACCATATGATCCAGCAATTCCACTCCTGGGTATATATCCAAAAAAATAAAATTACTATCTTGAGGAGACATCTGCATTCCCATGTTCATTCACAGCAGCCAAGATATGGAAACAACCTAAGTGTCCGTTGACAGATGAATAGATAAAGAAAATGTGGTGTACACAGACACACACACACAAAAAATGGAATTTTTTCAGCCTTAAAAAAGAAGGAAATCCTGTCCTTTGCAACAACATGGATGAACCTCAAGGGCATCATGCTAAGTGAAATAAGCTTGACACAGAAAGACAAACACTGCATGGTCTCACTTACATGTGGAATCTAAAAAAGCTGAACTCACAGAACCAGAGGGTAGAATGGTAGTTCCCAGGGCTGGGAGTTGGGGGAAATGGGGAGATATTGGTCAAAGGGTACGAACCTTCAGTTACAAGATGAATAAATTCTGGAGATGTAATGTACAGTATGGTGACTATACTTAGTAATAACATATTACGTACTTGAAATTTGCTAAAAGAGTAGATTTTAAGTGTTCCTACCATAAAAAAATATGGTAACTATGTGAGGTGATGGACATATAAATTAATTTGATTGTGGTAATCATTTCACAGTGTACATGTATAGTAAGACATCATGTTGCACACCTTAAATATATACAATTTTTATTTGTCAGTCATACCTCAATAAAGCCAGAAAAAAATAATAACACTAATTTATTATCTAAATCATTCTGGAGGCCGGCAGTTCAAAATGGGTCTCACTGGACTAAAATCAAGGTGTCAGTGCACTGAGGTCCTTAGGGAGATTCTGAGGGAGAATCCATTTTCTTGCCTTTTCCAGTTTCTGGAGATTGCCTGCCTTCCTAGCTCACGACTTCTTTCTGTCTGCAAAGCCAGCAGTGGCCGGTCTGGTCTCTTTCGTGCTGGCCACGTCTTTGGTTCTGACTCTTCTGCCTCCATCTTTCCTGTTCTTGTAATCACGTGATTGCGTCGGGCGCCCCCCTGACGTTCCACGATCAGCCCTTACCCTGAGGTCCAGTGGCTAGTAGTCTTAAATCCCCCTTTGCCATAACCTGCCCTATTCACAGGTTCTGAGCATTAGGAGCTGGACATTTGGGGGAGGGGCCATTGTTCTGCCTGCCACACTCGTGTGCATCTGTGTGATTTTATCACTGTTTTCTGATCATACATAGAGCACATCCATAATTCAATAATACACTCTTTGAGGAAAGAGATAAGATACTTTGTATCCTCCACATTTTTGTATTCTTTCCTCTGTAAATGTACAATGGAATTTTTAATGGGTTGAATGTTTCTGATTATAAATGTAGAAAACTTTGTAAAGAAGTTACGCTGTGCTAGATTGGTTTAATTTGGGAGACAGAAGGCAGAGAAGAACCATCTTATTTATATTCTGTGCATCTCAGTATGAAATAGCTTTTTATTTAAAGAGAAAGCAAGTAATTAAATGATGTCTAGCTAATCAAAACTTATTACGTTCTGAGATGTTATTTCTGTATAAATGTGCCTGCTCTGGAACTCTTTAGTAAACTAGTAGAATTTTTAAAAACCAGAGGGGAAGGAAACAGTATGTTTTAAGAGCCTGCCACACAGGGCTTGATATTTTCACATATTTCCTTTAATCCTCACAGCAACCCTGAGCCTTCATTCGGGAGAGAGAAACCGAGATTCGCTTAAAAAGTAAATTAACTTTTCCAAAGCATGGAGCAAAGGCTGCTTTTAGTAGAAAATCATTGGTTCCATAGTTGGTTACAATTTGAATATATTTTAAACTCTTAAATAGCTCTTTTCTTTTCGAATAGACTGTTAATGTGAAATAGCCTGCTAATTTTCCATTAGAGGCTAAAGTACGTGTGTTTAAAGTGGTATATCACATCTTGAATATAGAGTTTTCTTACGTGGAAGGTCATCACTAAAGAAAAACAGACTCTCTGGTTCCTTCCAAACGAAAATTTAGCAGAATAAAAGAGTTATATGAACAGTAGCAAAAATCTTGTACATAATTTGATTGGTTTGTGACAGTTTGTCAGTTTTTTCCTGTCGTCCTCGTGGCTTCCCTGTCCTTGAGCAGGGATTTCACTTCTATTTTCCCTAATTGAGAAGCAGGTCCAGAAATGTCAGACCCTGTGGTCATTCTTCTCTTGCCCTACCTCCTGGTCTACTTTTAGTCCCTCCACCTCCTCTGCTGCCACCCTCTCTATTTCCAGGGGAACTAAAGAAGGGAGCAGCCTTTTTGGTCAGCAATTTGAAAGCCGTAGCAAGGAAGTTATCAGATGAGAACACCTCTCTGTTGTGCTGGGCTCTCATTCCTGAGAGAAGCAGAACTGCTTTGTCTCATGGCCTTTGGAGGTAGTTAACTGAGAAGGCAACACACAAAGCTGTTGGCAGGGAAGGCCGGTCCCCTAGGTCAGGGTGATTAGCTGCTCAGGTCACGTTGTTCTTCTTCCCACCAGATGCACCATCGCAGATTTCTAAAGCAGATCTGTTTTCACTGTCACAGCAAATTGCAACGTTATTTTGCACCAGGCACTGTACTGAGTAGATTATATGACTTCCCACCTTTTTTTTTTTTTAAGAAGCAATATGAGTTTAATTACTCTGGAAACAATCACCCCCCAAATGATGCCTGAACCTAAAAGGTACATAAAAGTGACCAAAAATATCTTAAAATAATAGAGCTGAAGGTTAATTGTCATTTTTCCCTCAGAGCAAGTGTGTGTTCAGCTGGACAGTAAATTACAAACTATATCAAACCATGTTAAGGCAGATGATAAATCTGGTTGCATTTGTTACAACTCCGGGAGAGTGATCTCGTGGGAGTTGGGCGTTCGTCCTCCCAGCTGTGTGGTCCGTTGGCCCGGGAAGGGGCAGCCCTGGAGGCAGCAGGTGGAGACCGGGCCCTGCCTGTCTTGCCACTGCTCCTTCTGCTGACCCCCTGTGACGGAAGTGGACACAAGACCCTGGCCCTTGTCGACATCACTGATGCACACCCACTGCCCGTCGACCGACTCCTTCCGCAGGGTCACCTTATTGTCTCCACCTGAGGCGGCCAGGATGTTGGCTGTGATGGACCAGCTCACATGCCATACGACATCATTGAACTTGTGCAGCAGTTTGGGGGACCACGCATTGCCCGAGGCACCGTCACAGGTCCAGACGAACACTGGACCATCCTGGGAGCAGCTGGCGATGGTGCTGGCGGGCAGGCCGATGGAGGGGGCCCGGGCCACGTCTCAAACCCACTCGGTGTGCGCTTCCAACTTCTGCCCTTCCTCCCGCTGGCCGTCCTCCTCCTCCTCCCACAGTTTGATGAGGTTGTCACAGCCAGCTAATGCAAACTTCTTGGTGTAGTTGGGCTTCTGCCCAGGTGGCTGGTCTGTGAGGCTTCCAGGTCCGACAGCAGGGGCCCAGCTGACGGCATTGCAGCCAACAGTGTGAGCATGGTTGGTGTTCTTCACTTCCCACTGGCCCAACCTGGTGTAAGTCAGCAGAGAAATGGCCCCATCCCAGCTCCCACAGGCTAGGATCAGGCCGTAGTCACGGGGGGCCCAGCACACAGAGTTTACTGTGTGCTCATGCGTCTTCTCCCAGGTGCCATTTTCCTCTTTCCAGATGATGACTTTCCGGTCGTAGGAGCAGGATGCCGGGACATTGCCGTACGTGGGGTGGGCCCAGGCCACTGGCCACACAGGACCCTCATGACCCCTGAGGTCGGCGATGAGGGTCTGCCCTCCGTTGAGCACGTCGCAGATCTTGACGGACCTGTCTGCTGAGCGGGTTGCCGGGCGGGTGCCACAGTAGTCCACCTGGGCATCATGCTGCAGAGGGAGGACTGCTCGGGAAGCCGGCAGGAATCCTGTCCTCATGGGAGGTGTCCACAGTGGTAACTACTGACGCCGTGGTCACGGCAGCTCCAGGCCTTGGACATGGCAGGTCCCAGCGGCGCGTCGACTTATCACCTTCTATCGTTGTAATATCCCAGTGAGGCGTAGGTACCACTGTCACTTCATTTTATAGATGAGGAAACTTAAGGTGCAGAGAGGAGGAGGAGGTCATCCAGGGTCTCGGGGCCTATAAGGGGAGAGTCCGGGATTGAAGTCAGTTATTCATACTGCTTTGTGCTTTCTCTAGTGACAGTCTTTGTAAATACAATTTCCTATAGAAGACCACCTACTTTGTGGCGTAATGGCCATAAAATAACTTTATTTGTTGTTTAGCCAGTGACCTTAATAATTTAATAATAATTCATTGTGTGACTGTCATATTTTACTTTTTTAATGTAACTTTTATTCTGTGTAATGATCAGTTTCTTTTAAAGTTTGGAACCCATTCACTGACTTGTGGAAGATAGTAATGGGCTTTGGCCTGTTTGTTTGTTTGTTGAGATGTAATTCACAGACTGTAACATTCACCATCCTATAGCATATAATGCAGTGGTGTTCCATGTGTCCGCCAAGTTGTGCGACCATCAGCATTGTGTAATTCCAGGACATCTTCATCACCCCCAGAGGGAACCCTGGCCTCCCAGCAGTCACTCCCTGCTTGCTCCTCTTCCCATCCTGCGCCTAGAAAATCTGTAAAATTCGTGCGGTCTAATTTTGTTTCATGCTATTCTTCCACTTCCACATTTAGTTACGTTGGCTTTTTCTTAGTCCTGCAGTGCCCCAGCTCTTCCCCACCTGAGAGTCTGCACACATGCGTCTTCTATCTGGTGGCTCCCTCTCTCTTTTTTACTGAAGTACTGTTGCTGAGGTGTGATTGATGTGCAGTAGGCTGCAGACGGTTACTGTGTAGAATTTGATGAGTTTTGGTGTCTGTATACATCCGTATACAGTTTTGGTGTCTGTATACAAACCATTGCCACAATCAAGATACTGCACATATCCACAAGCTCCAAAAGTGTCCTTGTGCCTCTTTGTGCCTGTTCCGTCTCAAGGCAATCACGGAGTTGCTTTCTGTCACTATGGATTAGTTTGTACTTTTTAGAATTTTATATAAATGGAATCATACAGTTTGTACTCTTTGTTTGGGAGTGAGTTTGGCTTCTTCCACTTAGCATAATCATTTTGAGATTCCTCCAATCATTGTATGTGTCAATAGCTTGTTTCTTTTTACTGCTGCTGAGCAGCCTCGAATAGAACTGGTGAGGGTGGGCGTCCTTGCCTTGTTCCTCGTCTGCTGGGGAAAGCACCTGTTCTTTTATCATTCTTTAGGCTTTAGACCCATCATCCATTCTGGTTTCCCTCGTGTCATTTTCTTTCATAACACTTTGTTCTTTTTCTTCGTAGTCACATAGTATGTAATTATATATTTTTATTTTTTTAGTGTACTTTTTTGTCACTTGTCTCCAAAGACCATATTGTTTTGTTACTCTGTATATAGCACCTCGCACATAATAGGTGTACAAGAAATATTTCTTGAATGAACCCTGAATGAATAGTTCTTTCTTACTTTCTTGCTAACCATCAGTGTTTTTTAAGTAAAACATCTGAGAGACAGAAAATAATACCACATGAGTTATTAACCATTCCAATCATGAATTGTTTTATTTATAAATGATTGAGTGAAAAGCTCATAACCTTCATTAATTGCTTTCATGGCTTTGAATACAAACTTTATTAATTTAAAATGTTTTCTCGTGAGAATGAATTTGTGGTTTTTGGAACTAATTTTAGTATTTTTCTTCTGGTTTTTCCTTCTGGCTCCTGGAACATAATAAGGAATTCTTAATTAAAAAAATTTTTTTACCCAGTTTTCTACATTTTTTGACCACTCTGAAAAGATAACCAAACACAACCTATTAATCTAAGTTAGGCAAAGATAGTAGGTTCTAAAAATTATATATATGGATGGATAAAAAGCTTCTGCATTTGCATGGAAGCTGAAAACGCAAAATTGCAGAGCCACCATTATACCAGCTTTTCAGGTGAAACTTTGGAAGAGAATGATCATATGTTTATCTAATGAAAAAATTCAGATCTTCACATAGGTTCATTTAGATCTGTGTGAAAATCATAGATCATTCAGATAAAAGAATACTTCTGTGCTGGACATCTAGGTAGATGGTCTTACCTGGGATCTGGTAAGGATGGATAAAATGAACATACTTTTCTCTCATGAGCTCCTTAAGTTTAGACTAATTGATGACTTAGTAAACATCCAGCTTGATTTATAACTTCATTTATAATTACATTGTTTTAATTTATGAGGCCACTTGTAAACTGAGTCATTTAAAATGCATTAAGGGAGTCCTATAAAATAAGAATACTGTGTGAATCTTTTGAAATACGAACAGCTATTACCTTTTATATTGTGGAAATTTATATATTTATGTATGGTTTCCCTCAAATGAGATGTACTTAGGGACCCTGATGTCTAAAATTTACACGTTTTCTTTTTATTTATTAATTTATTTATTTTATTTATTTTGGCTGCTCTGGGTCTTCGTTGCCACGCGTGGGCTTTTCTCTAGTTGCGGCAAGCAGGGGCTACTCTTTGTTGCGGTGTGCCGGCTTCTCATTGCGGTGGCTTCTCTTGTTGCAGAGCACAGGCTCTAGGCGCGTGGGCTTCAATAGTTGTGGCGCACAGGCTCAGTAGTTGTGGCTCGCGGGCTCTAGAGCGCAGGCTCAGTAGTTGTGGCGCACGGGCTTAGTTGCTCCGCAGCATGTGGGATCTTCCCGGACCAGGGCTTGAACCCATGTCCCGTGCATTGGCAGGCGGATTCTTAACCACTGCGCCACCAGGGAAGCCCTAAAATGTACACCTTTTCAAAAGTCATTTTGCAGACTCTTAGGGGGAAATAAACCTCTTTCATTGATGAATTGAGGCTTTGTATGAGTCATTGTTGGCCAGTTTTTAAATTAGTGAATATTTGCATGTAATTAGAAATGTTGGATTCTTAATGACTGACCGACAAATGAATGTAGGACTGCATTTCACATATAGTCTATGTTATGTTAAGACTTAACTGAATTTGTGCATTTTGGTTGTTCTGCTTGAAATGAAGGTCATAGGTAATTGAATATACATTTTTTTTTTCCCCACCATGGGAAATACTCTTAGGATTAATAGGGTTAGCATTGATAAGTTAGCAGCAACAATAAAAACACTCACATAAAACAAACCAAATTTTCTTTATGGCTTCACAGATGTATCTTGTGATTTTTCCAGAGGGAACAAGGTATAATCCAGAACTAACAAAAGTCATTTCAGCTAGTCAAACATTTGCTGCTCAAGAAGGTAAGTAAAAAATTACCTATATTTGAAAATAAAATTTTTAAAGATAATGACCTTTTAAATTTTTGTTCCTAGAGAAGATATTTATGTTTTACAACAGATGAAATGAATGAATGTTTTTATTCCGTGAGTGAATGTCTGTATTATTTCTTAGGAAATGAAGTTTCTTCTCATTAATTCATATGTATGTTATTACATATGTCTGCGAGATTAAATTCAAGTGCTTCCCACGGTACATATTTTGGTACCATGGATTTAGGCACAATCTATCTGGGCACATGATTACTTAGATGGAACCTTCTTCTGCAGTATGGGTTCTGTGTGGCGGACAGAGTTTCTGTTTTGTAGGTTGGCAGACCTAGATCGGAATCCGAATTCTGACATTTATTAGCGGTATGGCTGCAGCTGCCTGATGTTACTGAGTGTCAGTTTGCTCATCTCTTAAAAAAGATCTGTGGATTCTGCATCCATGGATTCAATCAACCACAGATGGAAAATATTTTTTAAAAATTTGTTTCAGGAAGTTCCAAAAAGCAGAAGTTGAAATTGCCATGCTGGCAACTATTTACATAGCATTTACATTGCCCTTACAACTATTTACGTAGCATTTGTGTTGTATAGTTATTATAAGAAATCTAGAGTTGATTTAAAGCATACGGGAGGATATGCGTAGGTTATATGCAAATACTAGGCCATTTTATATAAGGGACTTGAGCATCTGTGAATTTTGGTATTCAAGGGGTAGAGTTGGGATTGGGGGTAGTCTTAGAAGCAACCCCCTGTGGATACCAAGGGGTATGCCTAAGTCTGTGTAAGAATTAAAGTAGAAGATATGTGAAGTTCCTACTGGAGAATATTACACACAGTTAGTTCACAGTACTTAAAAGCTCTTAATGTCCCCAATAATGAGAATGTTCTTAACATCCATATTTTAGAAAATTGGATAAGTGATACACCAATAAGCTATACAATTTAACCACATTGGCTGTGTTCTCAAAGGTGTCTCTAAAGATTGACTGAAGATTAGCATGTGATCTGCCTACTTTGATCAGATGCCTTGTTGCGGCGCTCTGCCAGGGCCTCTGAGGTTATGAGAGCCTGCTGCAAGGGTGGTACTGTTCTGTGTCTGCTCTGACCCATGTGGTAGTGAGCATTCGAAATGTGGCTGGTGCATCAGAGGAAATGCATGTTTAATTCTAGCTGGTTTGAGTTAACGCATCATGATCTGAGGCGGAATTCTCCCCCTAGACTTCCATCTGGCTAGTCTCCATTTTCCTCCTACCCTTCTGGCGCTTCCCACTTAGTCTCCTTTCTAGCCTCCTCTTCTGCTTCATTCTTTCCTGTTTCATATGTTATTTCTGGTGTCTGACTTTGGTCTTTTTCATTTATTTCACTTTCTGTGTTTTTCATGGTGGCCTTCATCTAAATCCAGAGCTGTCGCCACCATTTATTTCACTGCTGATGACTCACAAAAAGCTTTCTCCCATCCACACCTCTCTGCCTGACTCAAGACCTGTATTCACAGTTGCCCAGCAGAGAGCTTCACCTGACTGACTCAAAGGCATGTCCCAAACTTGGTGTGTCAAATACAGTATTTACCTTTCCACTCATACGCTATATCAGCTGGGCCTCTCTCCTCAGGGTTCCTTCAGCTTTTCTTTACAGAATATACAAGTATCCCTCTTGAACTAGTATTTAGTCTTAGATGAACATTACCACTAGCTTTGGGCTGCATTCCCAAGCATATATTAATTCATATAACCTTAGACAGGTTACTTTATTTCTTTTGGTCTATTTCCTTATTTGTAAATCAGGAATCATAATATCTCCTTCATAGGGCTCTTGTGAGATTCAGTGATATAATGTTTATAGAAAGCCTGGTATGTAATATATATTTACTAAGTCATTACTGCTAACTTACAAAGTGGAGGAGAGGTACCACCACAGGTAAATCTATTAATAATGACAAAAATTGATAGCCGATCCTGAGGGATAAAACAGAAGGGCTAATAAAATTGGACATAAGAACTCAAATCATTACCATTTGGAGCTAGTATGTAAAAGGCAAGCAAGGCTTATGTCTTGTAACCACATTCCTTTAAGAAATATTTATTACAAAGCAGGTATGAGTCCTTATCCAATAGTGGATAGATAAGAACACACATATATGATGTACAAAGAGATAAGATGTGAGAAGTACAGATAACGCTCCGTGGGAGTTGAAGGAGAAGAGAACTAGCGACACGCAGGGTGTCTGAATGACTGCCAAGGGGAGGTGACGTTGGAAATGTAGAATTAGGGCCGACACGTATGGGGAAGGGAGGGAATTCTAGGTGTAAGAAATAACAATAGCAAAGACATGGAGTTACGAGCAAAGAGTTTGATGTCTTCAAGCAAAAGATGAGTGAAGGAGAGCTGTGTGAGTTCAGTGCGTCAAGTTGGCGTGAGTATCAGTCACGGAAGGCGGCGAATTTTAGGCTTAGTGGTCTGGACGTCACTGCAGAGTTGAATGGAAGTCATTGAACAGTATTCTTTTTAATTAGTTCATTATGTTTTATTTAAGAAGTCACAGTCTTAATTCCATTTTTCTAAAAGCATGTTCTATAACTGAGCCCACAAGATATTTTGGGGAAAAAAAGGGTTTCATGTCCAAAGGGGTTTAGAAAGTGCTGCACTTTATATCCTTTCCTTCGGGAGTTATGGTTCACATTCGTGTATTAGTCTCAGGAAAGTACTATTGTAAAAATGTCTTATTTTGTTTAAGGAACTGTTTTCTAGATTTGTATAAGAAAACAGTGATCTAAAACGGTGACACAAAATTTGGGGTTTTCATGAAGTAAATTTTTAGGGTTTCAGAAAATTGCGGCTCTCCTGAATTATTCCTTCTCTAATGATCCTAGATTGCTGAGCCCTGACTTTAACAAAATATATATTTTACTCTTTGAAGCTTAAAATAGTTTATAGATGAATTAGTTTGAGACTCTTCATAAAAACTTGAGTTATGAAGGCCATAAACTATATAAATTTTCAGTTACACTCGTGTGTCACCTCTTATATCCACTTTAATTCTGTTTAGGAATTACAATTTTATGTTAGATGAGATGAAAGGGAAACAATAAACTTAATATTGGGGAATTTTTTTCCTGTTACTTTTCATGTGTCTTGTAAAATCTGGTGCATTTTGTTGTCATTAAATAATCAACTACATCTTGGAACACGTGTTTTTAATGAGTTGAACAGAGAGCTGAACTCTGGAGAAGTTGACCCAGAGTGCTTTAAGTCCTCACAGACTGTGCTGATTTCGTTTTTGATTTCTAATATGTAACACATTCTGCTAAGGTGGTACAACTAGCTATAATGTCTTCTAGGAGTTTAGAATTTAATAGGAGAGATAAAACATGATTGTGTTTGTTATCTATTGAGGTGTAACATATTATTCCATACCTTAACGGCTTAAAATGACAAACATTTATTATCTCACGGTCTCTGTGGGTCAGATGTGTTTAGCTGGTGGCTTCGTGCTCAGGGTCGGTCTGAGGCTGCAGTCAAGGTGTCCGCCGGGGCCGTGGTCACATCCTGGCTCCCCTGGGGAGGAACTGGCCCGCGCTCATCACACGGCTGTCCACAGGCCTCGGGTCCTCTGTGGCTGTTGGCTGCAGAGTCCGCTTCTTGACACTTGAGCCTCTTCACAGAGCTCCTCACAACAGGACGACTTGCTCCCCTGGAGCGATGGATCAGGGAGGGGCGGGGACAGGAAGAGGGAGAGGTAGTGACCGTGCGAGCCTAGGGGAGGGTGAGCGAGACAAGCACGGTCTTCTCAGAACCTAACCTCAGAAGTGACACCCCGTCGCTTTTGCCATGTTCTCTTCGTTAGAAACAGTTCACCAGGTGCAGCCCACACCCCAGGGGAGACTGTACAGGGGTGTGACTACAAGGAGGGCGTGTTAGAGGCTGCCGACCTCAGTGGTGCTCAAGTAGGAGTTTTACGTAAGTAGTGACATCACGCTAGACTATGATGAGACACGGATGAGCAGAGTACCCTTGAGGTTAGCTCAGTTCCAGGTGCGGGTTCGGCGAGGCTTCCTGGGAGAGGAAGCACTGGGTGCTATGAAGAGTCTTGCTGGAAGAGGCGTTGGTCGTGGGGAGGCTGCCTTTCAGTAGGAAAGGGTGGGCGAGCCCAGGAGCACTGAGAGCCCTCTGCTGTCTCAAAGCACAGTCAGTGTGGGGCGTGGGGCAGAGTGAGAGCCTGGGGGGCTTCCCGCTACTGGCAGGAAGGCCCGAGCGCAGCTCAGCAGGAGCAGTTGAGGTCTTCACAGTAGCGATCAGCTGTCCAGAAACTAGTACGCTGTTTTCAACACCTTTGCCTCTTACAACCCTTTCGTAATGTGTGATGGACGAATTCATTAACTTTAAATATATTAAGCAAGTCAGAATTAGCCCTGGACATTTTACTGTATCTTGTCACTGGTCAGATCACTAGTTATTGTTGAGGTATAATAAGTTTGCATGATGGAATGAGTATAATCCCAGGTTATTGTCTGGGTGAAGAATAGCATAGAATTATTGTGTGTTTTGGCTTTGAAGGACTAATGATTTCTTTTGTACAATTTGTGTGTGTGTGTGTGTGTGTGTGTGTGTGTATTCCTATTTAAATATTGGTGTACTTTTTTCAGTTGGGTAAGACATATGGTTATTTGCAAATAGATTTATTTACTGTGTTATGTTTATTCAGATTTGTCGTTTCAGTCCAGGTTTTAGGGCCTGTGTTAGTCGCCTCAGGCTGCCGTAACAAGCCACCACAGACTGAGTGGCTTAAACAGCAGACATTTATTTTCTCCCAGTTCTGGAGGCTGGATGTCCAAGATCAAGGTGCCGGCAGGGTTGGTTTCTCTTGAGGCCTCTCTTCCTGGCTTGTAGGCAGCCACCTTCTTGCTGTGTCCTCACATGACCTTTCCTCTGTGTGCTCGCTCACAGAGCGAGGTCTCAGGCATCTCTTCCTCTTTTTATAAGGACATCAGTCCTGTTGGACTAGAGCCCCACCTTTATAACCTCATTTAACCTGAATTACCTCCCTAAAGACCCTTTGGGGTTAGGGCTTCAAAATGAATTAGTGGGGCAGGGGTGGAGTGGGGACAGGGACAGACACGTCAGTCCATAACAGGGCCTTAAATTATTTTTCTGTATGTAATTACATTTAATACTAATATTTCTTAATTTATCATTTTAAAAACAATGTAAGATGACTGCCTTATATGAATACATTATATAAATATTATTACCTTATAAATTTACTAGCTTATATATAGCTACTAAAAGTTACTTATTTTTAAAAATCCACACTAATTTTGTAATGCTAAAGCAAGTACTTTTAAGTAATTCTTAAAATAGCATAATAATGATATACACTGTCGCTTTTTAAATCTAATAGTACCCTAGTCACCAATAACTGACCATTATTGGTCTGTCATTTTTCTCTGAGTTGTAGATCTTTCTCAAAGTTACCAAAAGGGGGAAAAAATGAATAATTTGTCTCATGGATATAATTTTTAACTGCTAAGTATTCTTTCTTTAAATTCTATAACAGGGAAAACTTGCTCTCTATTAGAAATATATTTTCTTGTAACTATAAAGGTAATTATTTCCCACCACACATAAAGGAAATTGATTTGTGAACAGTATAGGTAGAAAAAGTGTTTCCTGTTTTCTTTCCTCTTAGGTCACAACTAAATGACATTGCATGAAAATAAAAACAAATGAACTTGTTTTTCCAGCTGTTAAGCTAATTTTTCTTCAGGAAAATTGAAACTTAGTAGGACTTGTTAATCTGTGATATGTTTTGCTTCAAAACATTATTAATTTTGCTCCTAAAGTACACCTTGATTTGAATCTGACTTGATAAACAAATAGAAAAACAAACCAAAATGAAACGTTTTAATTTAGATTTTTAAAATTTGATACTTGTTTACATGTTTAAGTCCTTATACCATATACCATTGACGGTGGTGATGGCTGGTTTAAGAGGGAGGAGTGGTGGGTGTGGGTGTGTCTGTTTGTCTGTCTTATAAACCCTAAATATTTCAAGCCCCTGGATAACACTATTTCCTAGAAGTATATTTTGCTTCAAAAAAATATTAGCCACAAAATATGTTCATTTATTATTAGAGTTGTTATTTAAGGTATGTCTGTGTTAGAGCGTCATGAATTCTTAATATTGTCCACTTCAAAGGTTGTCAGATTAATGATCTCTAAATTCCATTCTTACTTGAAACTAAATGTTAGTCATTCCTTTAAAAAAGACTTACTCATATTTCCAAATAAATTAGTCAAGATTTTGTTTAAATACAACCTCTCCAGGACAAAAATTAAGATGTCAAGAAGTCTGAAATATCGGTAGAGTCTTCAAGAAACTACTAAGCAACGTATATATTGAAGGCTGCTCAATTCTGGGAATTGAGCAATTCCCTCAATTTCCTACATTTAGGGAAAAGAGAATTGTTTTTTCAGAAATGCTAACATAGAACTTGTCATTTCAGAAAACTATGGTAAAACATTTAGTAAGGAAAGCTTCAACATAATATGTAAATATAATAGAATTATATGGTATAATAGTATTATAGAAATATAAATAAAATAGTATAAATATAATAGTACTATACAGTATAATAGTACTAAATAAATATAAAGAAAATAACATGGCAGGTAAAAATGATCTTTTTGTGTTTCTAAATTGTTTATTTTGTTAAGTAACCAATTAGATTATTTTAATTTCAATCCAACAACCTATCACACAGTGACCTCTTCCTCTTCTGACTTCCCGAGGAAGTTCATTTTCGGCCCGTTGTTGAGCAGTTATTGCTGTTTTGTGTCATCACGCGTCTGTTAATCTTTGCAGTGATTTGTGGAGTGCTCTTGTTCCTAGAAAGGCCACAAGTAAGTCTCATGGATCTCAATTACTATTGAGTCAGAGATCATAGATGGTTCGGGATATACAAACAGAAAAGAATTATATTGGAAAACCACACTCGAACCTTATAGTCCCAGTCCGGAATGTTTTGTTCTCGTGTGCTAGTCAGTTTTGAAAAAGAACAGGAATGAATGAAGGGAGTTGAGAAGGCTTTCGAATTACAGTGATAGTCACCATCCTGCTTCACCGTCTAAATCGCAGCCATCGTTATTTCACTTCTCGATCCTTTGGCCTCTTGCTTCCTTTTTCTGTAGCGTGGCTCCTGCTGGCACCCGCTTAGGTCGCAGTCTCAGGGGAATGGTGGCAGCAGGGAGCAGTGCTTGTAGATCTGGAAGAACTCGGGGGGGAGACCAGGTCACCTGTCACAACATTCCTGTGGGGCTTTGGACATCGCAAACGTTCAGGGATTTTGAGAGCTTTGGTTTGCCTCTTTGAGGTCATTTCCATACCATTTACTTAAAAATTTTTACCAGAATAAATATTGCTGTTTACTCCTCCTGCCTTGTCACAGTCCTTTCAGCTGCCCTTTTGCGAATTCTTGATCCACTCAAGCCTGGTCCGAACTCTCAGTCAGCAGTTCTCAAATTGTCCGGAAACTGGCGTGAAATCCAGATTCTCAGGATCCACCCCAGACCCACTGCCTCAGAAGCTCTGGGGCTGAGGCTCAGCCTTGCAGATGACCCTGAGGCATCCCAAAGTTTTAGAACCACTGGTCCAAGTAAGATGAGTTGTGTGCTCAACAGGCTAGTTGGGTCAGATTCTGGTGTTTTAACCAGAACATGTGGATCTACTATTTATTGGTAAACTTTCATTTTATACTTGTTTCATTACGAAAAAGAAAAAAATAATAGCAGTTACTTACCCATTATAGGGAACAGACATGGGGAATAGGGAAGGGGCTTTCCATCTGGGTCCTGTAAACATTCAGGTACTGCTTTCCTAATTTAAACCTTTCTCAGTTATGTGAGGTGTTTCATTTGAACTCATTTTCCTTAGAAGCGTTTTAGATGTTTTGCTAGGAAAATTGGCTTCCAGTGGTTGCTAGGAAATACGGCATCTTATGTATCTTAATCTTCCCCCTGCAGCTATTAAAGTGAGCTCATAGTGGTTTTTACCACAGCAGCCAGCAGGATGATAGACATAAACTTTTAGAACTCTAGTAGTAGAAGACAGAAATTTTAGTGACACACCTATAATGGCAAAACAGATACCTAGAATTTTCATGTTATTGAGCAAGTTATATTATTGATCAAGATCTTTGTAGTTTTAAAACTCTTTAGGATTTGTGGAATTCAGCTTTCATCCTTTGAATAACACTGCCTATTGTATAGGTTTAAGGGTCCTTTCGAAAACATAAAAGCAAAAAGATTTTTTTTGGTAGACTTCACTCAGTGGAAGTTATTATTATATCTGGGACATCATATAAACAAATTTAAGTGGCAAATGGCAAGCTAATAATATTTGTAATATATGGCATATTAATAAACTTAGTATAGAAAGAGATCTTGCTAATTAGTAAGAAAAAGACAAATGAAAAAATGGGAAAAAGGACATGAATAGGAAATTTAAGAGATATGAATGATCCACATCAGTGAACAAATGTCCTTCCTCCCTAATAATCAAAGTAATACAAATTAAATGAGCATTGTGAAACCAGCTTTTGAAGGCCAACCTGGCAGACATTAAAAAAGAAAGTTACTGCCCAGTATTGGCCCAGGTTTGGTGGAAAAGACACACTTATCTTTCTACTGGGCGCTACGATGACATATTTGTTTCCCGTGGTGCTGTAACAAATCGCCACAGACTTGGTGTCTTAAAACAATACAGATGTGTCCTGTTACAGTTCAGGAGGCTGGGAGTCTGGAATGGGTCTCACGGGCTGAAATCGGTGTGGGCATAACTGTAGTTCTATTCGTAGGCTCTCAGTGAAAGTCCGTTTTCTTGCACAGGATCCAGTGATGGTTTAATGCTCTGCGTTTATAGTCTTGAAATTGCACTGGGTCCTGCAGATTGTGTAGCTGGTTCTGCCTCTACCCCTTCCTTGCTGTTCCTTCCTCTGAACCTTTTCCTTTTTTGGCTTAATTCTGACCTGCCTTTCCTTGGCCCTGCTGGAACTCTCAAGGCCTTCAGGAGCTCTCCGGTGCCGCCTGGCCCTGCACTCTGCTCCCCCGCCTTGTATTCCCCTCCCCTGGCCTTCTGACAGTTCTTAGCTGTCAGTAACCCGGCCTTTTCTACCTTCTCAGCAACTGGGAACGTGATAAAAATCCATGCTGATTGCCGTCTGCAACCAATCCACACCATCAAATCTCAGCTGAGCCAATTACGCTGTGTTTAGCGATTCTTTATTTTTCTCTTTTTGACTATCTGTTCTGTTTTTCAGGTTTTCCCCCTCACATCTCAGGGTTTCTCTGCCTTGAAGAAGTTATGTTTCTCTGACAAGATTGTATCATGCAATCACATTTATCTCTGTTTCAAAATCTTAATGTTGCTGCTTCAGCAGTTTCCTTTTGCTCGCATTACCTCCACACCGTTCCCCCAGCTCACAAGCACAGCCTGTTCCTCACATGGATGGATCGTGTGTGTGCGTGAGTGTGTGCACATATACCCCACCTAAGGCTTTGCTGTTGTCTCTCTCCTTTTCTTTCACATTTACTCCATCCAGCCTCCAGAAGCTAATCCCAGTGAGCTCTGACTTAACAAAGTGTCACGTCGCTTTGGTCACTTGTCGTATTTGTTAATGTGCACGTAATATACAAAGTCATTATTTATGATCGCCTTTTCATCTCTCCCTTTAGTATTCTCAGTCGCTGCCGTTACTTCAATTGTCATGTCTATTCAGATGATTCCCAAATGTTCCCTTCTGCCATTTTATAGACCATATTTTCAACTACTTCTAGAGGATTCTCTCCAACTTCAGCTTCAGCGCCCCAACTTGACTCAGGTTTTCCTCATTTAGCTGCCTCCTGCTCCGCCACTTGTGATCTTTCTGCATGATGGGTATCCGCACACACGCTGACACACGCACGCCCTCCCCCGGCTCTTCCTCCTGCCCATCTCTTCCCATTGATGGCACAGCCTGGTCCATGTTTTCTAGGGCAGAAGCCTGGTTACTTTTTACTCCTTTTTTTTTAAACTGCCACATTTAATTTTTGCTGAATCGATGTATATTTGGTTTTTAGAACATCACTTGACTACATTTTCTCTTTTCAGTTGCACTACTTCAGTCCTAATTCAGGACCTCATTGCCTATGACCTGATGTCCTAAACTATTTCTGAAACCTAAACTCTTTTTCTTAGCACCTGGATAGTATTTCTCTTTTGGCCTAAAATCCAGGGAGTCCCACAGACCAACCTAAGTACATCCGCCCATCGTTCCAAAGCCTTCAGCAGTGTTGCCCAGTGTACTTTTCAGTCTTAACTCCTTACTGGCTCTGGACATGTGCTCCACAGACCTTCCAGATCCTACCTCTCTACCTTCCTTCATCCGCTGGGCTTTCCCCCACTTTCTACCCTACTAGCCTCCATCCTGGCCTCACTCCAACGTGCTGTTTTTCCTGAAGCCTTTACCAGTAAGTTAGAGTGAGTGACAGTATCTTTAAGTGTGAGTAATATTTTTATATTCTGAGGATATTTTTAATCTCTTTGAAGACATTCTACCATGTACTATAGCTATTTATTTTATTTTCTCATTAACCTCTAACCTACATGTTTATAGTTTTAGAGTAGTATCTTGTTAATAATTACTGAATAAGAAAGTACTGAACAAGACATTATAAAGTCTTGTGAGCTGTGTGACTTTGAGCAAATGATTTTCTCTCTCTGAACCTTGGTTACTTAATTTGTGGGAGTAAAGTGAGATGATAATACGTATGTGTGTGTGTGTGTATGTATATATATATATTATATATATATAAAATGTAGAATCTCCTGCATGGATCAATAAAGATTTTCTGTCCAATGAGTATCATTTATTTATGTTTCCAATATATAATACTAACAACAAAATTTCAGTTATACCGAGCATCGCTATAATGGCCCTCAGGGAGAAGCTTGGTCAAAAGGTAAGGTAGAGTATCGTTAGTACCAACTAGAAGTTCAGGAGATCTGGAGATGGAAACAAGGCACAGCAGATACTAAAACAGACTAGATATTGACCAGAAAGAATTAATTTAATTAGCTACCATTTTCCTGTTTAGGGCTCAGGGGTTTTCTTTTCCATAGAGGCAGAGGCAGATCTCAGTATGGTGGGCTCAAGCTCGAGCAGTTAATTATAAATGCCTGTTATTTGGCTTTCTCTGTATTGAAATTCTAATTGGTCTCTATAGTGTTATTATGAAATTGGTTTTATTTTTTTATTATTTATTTATTTATTTATTTATTTTTGGCCGCGTTGGGTCTTCGTTGCTATGCGTGGGTTTTCTCTAGCTGCGGCGAGTGGGGGCTCCTCTTCTTTGCGGTGCGCGGGCTTCTCACTGTGGTGGCTTCTCTTGCTGCGGAGCGTGGGCTTCAGTAGTTGTGGCACACGGGCTCAGTAGTTGTGGCTCGCGGGCTGTAGAGCGCAGGCTCAGTAGTTGTGGCGCACGGGCTTAGTTGCTCTGCGGCATGTGGGATCTTCCCAGACCAGGGCTTGAACCCGTGTCCCCTGCATTGGCAGGCGGATTCTTAACCACTGCGCCACCAGGGAAGTCCCTATGAAATTGGTTTTATAATAATGACCCAAGGTTTGCAGATAGTGGAGCGGCCCCTAGTACATTCCTCAGTGAGAAGACTTTGCCTTCACTTTGTCTACATAATAGTGATAGGTATTTCTTATTCATCTGCCACAAAGTTGATTTTTCCAAACCTTCACTATAACTCATTTTTAGGGAAGTATTACTTTTCTGTCTTCTTGTCTTCTTACTGACTTAACTTAGATTCTAATAATTGTTCTTACTGAATACCACAGAGTGATTCTGTAGAACTGTGGACGTAATAAAACTGGGTGAGTTCCAATAGCAAAGAAGGAAGTATTAACTAATTTAATTGACAAACCAGTGTTTCCCAGCCTGGTATACTATTCAGATTTTTGTTATAAGTTTGTGAATAAATTAAACTGTTTCTGCCCTAGGGACTCAAGTCAGACATGTGGTTGTGGGAATCTTTGTCTTTCCCACACCACTCTGCATTTTAAAAATTCTTCTGCAGGAAGATCCCAACATACTATAGCTGTTCTTTCTTATGCAGCTAATTTTCCCTGGAGAGAAGCCATAGAAAATCCAAATCAAGTGTTTTTCTAGTCTATTTTCATGTCACTTCTTCAGAGAGCTACACTTTTTTGTTAAATTGTCAATAAATATTCTAATCCAGGAAAAGGGGGACAGTAGGAAATAGGAAGGGGAAAGGAACAAATTCTTAGCACTAGCAGGTACACTAATGAATGTGTGATTAATTATTCTATATAAATTGCAATATTTTCTCACTTAAAGAAGCTTTTAAAAGTATAGGTGTGGTATAACTGATTCACTTTGCTGTACTCCTGAAACTAACACAACATTGTGAATCAACTATACTCCAATAAAAATTTTTTAAAATAAAAGTATATGTGTGTGTATATATATAAATAATATACTCAAGAGAATTGAAATCGTATGTTCATACCAAGACTTGTTCATGTGCAGCATTCATATGCAGTTTATATGAATGGTCATAGCTGCGTTGTTCATAATAGCCAGAGGGTGAAAACAACCCACACGTCTGTCAGCTAGTCAATGGATTTACAAAATGTGGCATATCCATACAATGGAACGTTATTCAGCCATAAAAAGTAATGAAGTACTGATGTGTGTGCCAGACACAAACGTCCACATGCTGTGATTTCATTTACGTGAAATGTCCGTAATCGGGAAATCCATAGAGACTGAAAGTAGATTTGTGGTAGTGGGGTGGGTGTGTGCCGAGGAGGGTAGTGTGCAGTGTCTGCCGGGGGTGAAAGGTGTCTTTGGAGTGGGGAAAATGGTCTGGGATTTGATAGTGGCGAGGGTTGTATAGCTCTTTGAATAAACTAAAAACCATTGAATTGTATACTTTACAATGGTGAATTTTAGGGTATGTGAATTAGAGTTCAGATTTTTAAAAAAGTTTACCTAGGAACTAGATTCTTCGATTACCCTAAAAGTATCAGGCCAGTATTTCATGTTATATAGACCACAACAGCTCTTTGTTCAAATATTGTACACAGTGGGGGTCATTTAGGTAATCCCACCGCATCTCTATTTGAGTAGAAATAGAACTGAAAGAATCAGGGACTTGGAGTCAGAAATTAGGGAATTGTTCCTGAATCTTGAGTAACCATGGGCAAGGTGCTACCACCTTTATCCTGTTGCCAGAAATGAGGATCATATGTTTACTCTTGTCAGAGATTTCCAAATCAAAGGGTTTCTGAGAGGCCATAAGCTTCTTGAGGGCAGGTTTTCCAACAGCTTCCCACCGGGTCTTATACATGTAGATGTTTAATAAATGTGTATTAAATGAATGTTGATTTAAATTGAGAAAGTCATGTGAGAGTGTTGTCTAAACTTTCTTAATGTCCTATAGGTATGAGATTTAACCAAAAGTATATACTGGTCTATTAGTGGAAATTTAAAAACAATTTAGATGTTATATTCTATTTCCATGGTGTTTTGTAACTAATTTATGGCCACACTGAATCAACTTCTTTTCTAGGCCTTCCAGTATTAAAACATGTGCTGACACCAAGAATAAAGGCAACTCATGTTGCTTTTGATTCTATGAAGAATTACTTAGATGCAATTTATGATGTTACAGTGGCTTTTGAGGGGACTGTGGATGATAAAGGGCAGCGGAAAGAAGCGCCGTCCATGGCTGGTAAGTTGGTTTTGAGTGAGTCATATATGTTTACCCAGGTAGAGTTTATTTTTTTAATAAGGTAGGGGTATTCTACTACATTACATTAATATGGTTTCCAAGTATATATACTTGTATTTCTCACATATTTTTTATTAATCTGTAACAGTTGAAATTTCATTAGTCCTGCTAAGTTTGGTGCTTCTTGGCTGTCCTGTTAGTCCTTGAACTTGCCCAATATCGTTAACTCAGCCTCTTTGTGCCCAAGGTTTACACAAAGAAATGGAAAAGTTACGTAAATCTAAGGAAGGAGTGAGGCAGGAGAGCGCTAGCCTAGCCACACTGAGGTGCGCACTGGTACTCAGTTTCCATCTTTGTATGTGTTTTCCATATAATATTGGTGAAATCTAGTATCACTGACAGTTACGTGTGACTTTTTCTTTTTTTCAGCCATGTGCTAGGTGTTAGGGACCTTTGAGCTATTGTTTATGTCATAATAACCAGAAAAAACCAGAATTTTAAGCGAGCGGCATGTTGTAGTTAGACAAACCCACAGACGCTCGTGATCGCTGGCGACGTTTGCACGTGGCGTGGGTACAGGATGCGTGTGGAGCTGCCGTCCCCTCCTCAGGGTGTCAGTTGCCGGGGGCCTCATGCTTCGCCTTGGCAGCCGCCGGCCGTGGGACTAGCTCGCTTGTCAGGGTGCTTCTCTCCGTAGCAGCTCTTGAAGGCGGCCGTTCAGAACGTGTTCAGGGCCACAGAGGGTAGCTCCCAGAGGTTGGGAGAGAGGACCGAGGGCTGAGGCAGGAAGGGACTAAAAGGTGGCACAATTGATGGTGGCGGGAGGAGCTCAGACCTGGGGCAGCTGCACCTAAAGCAAGACCGACCGACCGCTCTCGTGACCGCCTTCAACTCCGAGTAAAGCAGGAAGCTCACGCTTTTTAAATTTTATTTTAAGTGTAATTCTTTGGCATGTATTATACATCATACAGTTTAAAAATCAGAAGTACATAAAGTATACAGTGAAACGGCCTGTTTCCACCCCGTCCCCTTCCACCTGGTCTCCCCCTTCCCCTCCGCAGGGGTAACCACTTTTCTTCCTTTCTTGTGTATCGTGTGTACAAGTTTACTGTCCATCCCTCTTACAGAAAAGGCAACATATAGTACTTTTTTATCTTTTTTAACCATGGAAGGAGTCATTCACCCAGTTCTACATTTCAGGACAGTGCATTTAGTTATTCAGCAGTATTGCCATTCGTTTATCAAACGTTGTTCAATAAGTAAGATTAAACACATTTTTATTGTTTATGAAAACCAGATCTAATTCCCATAATAACCTTTTAAAAATGCTGCTTTATCATGTCACCGTCCAGTCCTAGGAACTCGTGGGCTGGGCCGCGCCCACGGGATCAGTGCTGACGTCCCGGGACTCAGCATCCTGGTCCCTAAGCTCCTCCTTCACGTCGTTTCCTCCTACTCTGTGCTGCTCGCTGGGTGGGACCGGTTTCCTCACGGTTACTGAAACCCTCCTGCACCTCCATGCGGGTTCTGACCGAGGGCCGTGTGTAGGCCAGGCCACCTTCCCCTCCGTTGCTCTCATCCAAGTCTGCAACCTTGTCCCCAAGAAGGCTTCCCTCGCTCCTCTGCTTGCTGGCTCACAAAGCTTCCTCTTGCTTTCCACTCCCGTGGCACAAAGTGCACATAAGGTTAGCACTTGGCATGTGGTTACTCTGTCCCCTCCCAGGTAGATCAGAAGTGCCTTTGGAGGCAAACCATTTTAGGCTGCGTCTCCCGGGCTCCAGACCCAGCGCCTCCTCCCGTTGCTCCACTTGTTCTGCACCGTAGCCGATGGGGCTTTGTGCATTCATGACGAGTGTCTCTGTTTTTGAAAAGGCTGGCTTTCCTAGCTGTCACACTCAGAAGCCATGTGGAAAACAAAATGTGTCATTTCAATAAATTAAGAGTAAATGTTTCCGCAAGGAAGGCTACAGCAGAGTAAAACCAAAAGACAAGTGGAGGGTCACAGAGAAAAAGGCTGATTTCCTTAATGTACAAAGTGTTCCTATAAATTGATATGATCAGTAACTCAGTAGAAAAATGGGTAAAGGGTAAGAACAGACAGTTCACAGAAAAAAATTGTTCAACCTCATTCATAGTAAGAAAAATTCAAATTAAGACGTACAGTGAGATACCATTTTTTTACTATCAGACCGGCAAAAATCCCCATTAACAGGTTAGATAACAGGCCCTGTGGGTGAGATTAAAGTATCTCAGAGACTTTCATACTTTGCTGATAGGAGTGCAATACAGTACAACCTCTGTAGAAGTTGTCCAGACAATGTCTATCAAATTTACAAAAGCATTTACATTCCCACTGCTGAGACATTATTCTACAAATACACCTGTGCATGTAAGAGATGACATCTGTTGTGTGTTGATTTTGATTGTGAGTTGAGACCTGTAGCTTGAAAAACTCTCATTATTACATAAATTGATTGATACGCTGCTCTAGTTAGTCTAGTATAAATTAAGATTCACTTTAAATTTAAATTATGATGTAAGTCGGGTTAGGTATAAAATTCCATAACTTGGAATATTGTAGGTACCTTGTGGCTGAGTTTAATAAGTATTAAATGTTATCTCCATACACAGTGGGCTGTTATTTAATATTCATATTTTATAGCCCAATTAAAAAATGTTTTTCCATAAAGTTGCTAGATTGTTCATAGATATGCCATAGACCAGTGTTTCTCAAAGCCCTGTAGGAGGTCCGCGGTTCCATCAGAGTTACCTGGGTGGCCTCAGCTGCACTGCAGACTGCCAACGGGCTCGCTGCAGCGGGGTGAAGCTGCGTGCTGGTGACCCTGCAGGGTTTCTCGCGGTGGCCAGCGTCTAGTAGCGTGGGTCTCATGAGGCCTCGTGTCGGAGAGGGCGACGGCAGGTAGTGAACCGTGAACCGTATCCTTCCCATTTCGTGGTCTGTTTCATTAGAATGTGGGTATGGCTCAGAGCCATCTGGGCGTCCTCTTGTGGTTCATCTGGTCTTTTCAGCAGAGTCTGAGCGCTTTCATGGACAGCGTCCATTGGGCAGAGGTGAGACAGGGCAGTTTGATTGTAATTGATTTATAAATCCTGTTTTTAAAATGGGTGGTATACCAGAAGAAATTGTGAGCTAAAGGACAACAACTGATATTCTGTTTAAGCGTTTTATATGGTTCTAGGTAACTTTTTTGTCTTAATATTTTCTTATACGAAAAGAAAACATATTCGGAGGGAAAATTACAGGTAACTCTGAAGAAGGGAAAAAACTCTACAAACTCACCTGTCCAGATGCAGCCCCAGATAACAGTTCAGATGTTTCCCTCAAAGTCTTCTTTTCTATAATGTCTGTATGTTGGCGTGTGTATGTGCCTTTATGTATTTTTTTAAATGAGATTTTATATATGTATATATCTCTTCATATCCTGCTTTTTTTTTTCCCCTTAATAGTGTGTCATGAACATCTTTACATGTCAGTATATACACTTATGTAATTTTTTTTATAAGGCTACGTAGTGTTCATTGGTGTGAATATACAACAATGTATCTATCCAGTTTGTGTTGGATTTAGGTCATATTGTTTTTTTGGTTTTGTTTTCAGAGGGAAGGGGGCAGGTTGTAAGGCGGGCAGTAAGGTGTATGGGCACCACCCGAGGGCCTGGCGTGCAGAGGAGCACAGCTCAGCCCGCAGACATCCTGGGCCCCGCTGTCTGGGCTCTGCCTTTCTCGCCAGGCTCCCCAGGCACAGAGCACTCGGGACTCGGTCTCTCCAGAGACTAGACCTGTGACATGTGTGGATACTTGGAAGACTTTCTGTTTGGCCCTAGCGTATCAATATACTCTAGGGACCTGCTGGAAAAGCTACAGTTAGAAAACAATTACACCTTAATTTCTTCAGAGACTAGACCTTGTGACATGTGTGGATACTTGGAAGACTTTCTGTTTGGCCCTAGCGCATCAATATACTCTAGGGACCTGCTGGAAAAGCTATAGTTAGAAAACAATTGCACCTTAATTTGAGTACTTTTCCCTATGTTCCCTAAATATTATGGATAATTTTTGCTCATGCCCTATGAAATATGCCCCAACTAAAAGGGTTTTTACTAATATAGACACAAAAGCTTTATTGACTATTGAGGAAAGTATTTGTTACTCATTTCTTATCTTTGGTGGGAGAACCTCCTGGATGCGCTGAGAGTTGATCTGGTGCTGGTATGGTCTGTGTCTGGATGCCTGACCACAGGGACTGGGCCAACCTGTTTCCACTACTGACGACGCTGGACCTCGGTTCGTTCATCCCCACGAGGAGGCAACAGTCCTTGCCTACAGAGGTGCACGAAGGTCCAATGAAGTGACGTGCACGAAAGCGTGGTGTAAATACCACAGTACCGTGTACATTTTAGGTGGGAAAACCTAAAAGCACCCATGCGAACTTCAGGGCCCTTTTCTCACGCCAGCATCTTACTAGAGGCCTTGCTGACACGTCCCAAGCACTTGACTTCGCAAGCATTCGTTTCTGACACTGCAAGTGCAGTCGGTTTCGTTTCCTTGCGGACTCTGTACGTCTGTGCACGGGACTTGGAATATCAAGGATAAACACAGTGTCAGTTGGATGACCACTTAATTAACAGAAGTGTTGAGGGGCAGGCGTAGGTGATTAAGTGAAGGTAGGAAAGTTGGTGTCGGCATCTGCGTTTTTATGTATCAGAAATAGAAATAAGAGGGTGAGGTGAGAAGTCACGTGCAGCCAACAGATTCTGGTCAGTCACCTGCAGCGCATGTGTGTGCGGGGTCCTGTCCCGCGTGCTCCCAACACCCTCATGTTGCAAAGGGGAACCAGAGGAGGTGGCTTTCCATGGTCGGCTACGTCTTGTTTCCCTTCGTAATAACGTAGCTCATGACACCCTCTCAGGCAGGGGCTGCTGCTGTCACCTCCCTCGTACGGACGTGGAAACAGGCACGGAGAGGCTGACAGATACGCGCAGGGCTGGCGAGGGATCAGAACCCAGGCCGCCTGACTCACTGGCTGTGCCCTTCGCCCATGCCCAGTTCTGCTCCTGAAAGCACTTCTTAGGCCGGTCTTTGATTTAAAGGGAAATGGAACTTGAGGAAAATTAAGAGGAAAATATTGAAAAAGTAAAGTCTTCCCTGTGGCAGTGTTTTTGCACACTTATCATCAAAGCCAATTCACTCCTAAAAGTGTAGAAAACATGAGAGAATTTTTGATGACCTAAATGCAGCATGTTGCTCAGAGCAGTTGTAGCGAGCACTTGGCAGAAAGAGGTGTGTGTGGTCCAGAGGCGGAACCTTCTTCAAGGGTTGGCTTCAAGTCTTCCTCAAACTCTACAGCACACTAGTCACCGCTTCTCAGAACGCGTCTTTGGACACATTTTGGCTTGAGATAAAAGGTCTCGGCCTCCTACTTGCGTACCCACCCAGGGAACATAGCCTTCTCTTAAATCTCGTAGCAATATTTCCTTGTTCTCCAGGAATTTAAGTATGTTAATATGCTCATGTCTCCACAGAAAGCCACCTGCAGAAAAGGGTATTTCCGGACTCAAAGTTCTGTCTTATCTTGGAATAAATCCTGACCTTATCCCTTGTGCCACGTGGGCTGAAAAAAGGACCATCTGCTTTTTTCAAATTAGCATGTTTTGGGAGCTGTAGTTATTGAAGGGCTCATAGCTATTCCACGGAAGGAAATTTGGTTCCCGAACCGAGTAGAATATGTTAAAATACAGCAAGGATCAGGAAAGCAAGAGTACCAGTGAGTAGAAACCACTGGCAAGTCACAGAGGGGCGGGGAGGACTGTGGAGTCGTGGAGGGGGGCCCGGGCCAGCTCGGCACTAGGACTGAGGGGCTCGGTGCGCCTGTGCGCCCGGTGCGCCAGCAACACCCCTCCGTGCCCTGCGGGGCTCACCGCCCGGTGGGGGCGGCGGGGACGTGTGGCAAGCACTAGGCTTGGGGCCGGAGGCGGCGGCCCCGCGAGGGGGGTCGGGGGGTCTGATGGCGCTTGGCATCTGGGGACCCCTTCCGAGGGTGGCTCCGTGCTTCTAGTAGAGGCCAGCCTCCTGACCCTGGGCTGCTTGTCGAATCTATTACAGGTGGTTGTATGGAAAGTCACATTTGGTTGATTTAACTCGTGACCTAGGTAACTGTGGAAGACTTGGAAATTATACGACTTCAACTTGAAACCCAAAACCACCAGTTTATAATCTTTGTTTTCTTCTTCTTCTTCTTTTTTTTTTTGGCTAAAGAATCTGTTCTTCTTCATTGTTTTCAAACTTTTTTAAAGCTCATTTTCATCGTTTTATGTAACTGTGAATTCTAAAATAATAAAAATGAAATATTTTTGTTTCTTGTTAGAATTTCTCTGCAAAGAATGTCCAAAAATTCATATTCACATCGATCGTATAGACAAAAAAGATGTCCCAGAAGAACAAGTATACATGAAAAGATGGCTTCATGAACGTTTTGAAATAAAAGATAAGTGAGTAACGACAGTTCTAGCCCTTCAGAAACAGTGGCTCAACACAGTCACTACAGTAAACAGTGTGAGACGAATGTAAACAGTTGTATTATCTTAAGAATGCCTTTTATAAACTCAAGTCAGATCTCATTCCATGCCTTCTCTGTCCACGTTTTAAACTTGACTGTTACAAGTCACTGTGAACGATCTTGTTTATGGGGGCTGTCCTTTGTTATTTACTGCATTTCAGTAATTCGTGTATAAAGATATAAAATTTTTTAAAGAAGAGAGAGACACACAGAAAGCTTTGCACTGTTGAGATACCCCAGGCCCGCCCTCCCGGGTCCAGGGGAGTGTGTGCGCGCTGAGGACAGGCTGTCAGGCCGGCGGTGTGGAGAGAATCGGGCTGTGGGTGGAGGACGGTGTCTCACGTGTATGTGGAACTGACCCCAGTGTATTTGTTGGAAGAAGAATGGGCAGTTGACATTTTCACGAAAAAAGTGTCCTTTTGCTATTAGTATTTTGGGGCCTAAACCGTTTCTGGGGTTGGCCTTGTGTTTCTCCCACCAATAACATGACTTGGGAGCTAGTGCGGTGTTGGCCCCTGGCTGAGAGTTGCTGTGAGTAAGTTCCAGGTGGGGCTCTGGATGCCTCTGGGGAAGGCGGAGCTCGAGGTCAGGTGAGGGTAAGCCTGTTAGTCTCCCTGTGATTCACACAAATTTCTAAAGGTGGAAATTTTAGAATTTTCTTCTCTTTTCAGGAAGATAAAAACTGGGTTCTTAGGTTTAGATATAATGCTTAGAAATTGAATTTCCTTGGACTAAAATTTCAGGATATAGTATTTATTTACTATTTGTTTTGTTTCCGGTGGAAATTTTATCCTTTTTGTTTTTTGAAAGATGTGTTTTAAACATCTATACTTTTTTTCCTCTTTCTGAAAAAAATGGATCTGAGTTATAGGATGCACCAATTTAAATTTATTAGGACCACATTGAAAAGTATGGTTTTTTAAAGGCTTTAGAAAATACTTCCAGGGCTTCCCTGGCGGCACAGTGGTTGAGAATCCGCCTGCCAATGCAGGGGACATGGGTTCGAGCCCTGGTCCGGGAGGATCCCACATGCCGCGGAGCAGCTAAGCCCATGCGCCACAACTACTGAACCTGCGCTCTAGAGTCCACGCGCCACAACTGCTGAGCCCACGTGCCACAACTACTGAAGTCCACGCGCCTAGAGCCCGTGCTCCCCAACAAGAGAAGCTACTGCAATGAGAAGCCCGCGCACCGCAACGAAGAGTAGACCCCGCTCGCTGCAACTAGAGAAAGCCCGCGCGCAGCTACAAAGACCCAATGCAGCCACAAGAAAACAATACTTCCAAAATTCTGTTTATGTTCAGAAATTGTACCTGTGTTTTAGTCCCTAAAATGCTTCTTCTCAGGAAACTGCCATTGTTTCTCCTCTCCTTGTTGTATGGCAGTAAAACTCTTCCTAATTAAACCTCATAGATTAACTTCAGCAAGTGAAAGCTACTAAAAGTGTACTATGTTGAAAACGAAACTATATGAAGTTTATAAACACATTCCTGTATTTCACTGACTCTCAATTGTGCATGACAATGTGTTAAACCAATTATTCAGTGCCACCCACTTTGGATATGGAAGAAATTTTAAAAGTAAGGTTTTGACATGAAAATCTGTTATCAGAAAAAAACCCTGAACAATATGATTAATATCCTATGTATTTTGTGTTATAGGTGTTTATATGTATATTTAGAATGAGTCTGGACGTTTTAAAACAGTGATTTTCTCTAGGGAATGTGAGTTGTAAGGCAACAGAAAGACTTTCCCTTTTTGTACTTTGTGTTTCAGATTTTTATGTTGAGTATATTCTGCTATTATAACTTTACATTTTTAAAATAAGGAAACTGCATTAACTATGCTATTTTTCCTTCTTTTCCTGCTTTTGTAATTCCGTGCGAATAGGGGCTTTGGGGGGTAGCTCTCCATTTATAAGAGCTGCTGATCTTTTCTCTGACTTCTGGTAGAACAGGACCTGCGAGGAGGAGGAGTGTTTGGAGGGGTAAAGATTGGGGAAGGCAGAGAAAAAGCCCACGTGTGTGTCAGGTCCCTGTAAAGTTTTACAGATCTAAAGTTTAAAAAACAAAAACATCCCCATAAAATTACTTGAAACCATCTGTTTTTAAATATTACATATAATTCATATACATTAATCATAGAGCATATTAAAGATATTTTTAATGTCTAGAAACTCCAATTAAACCAACTCTCTGGGTGTTTCCTATGAGGACCTATAACTTCTCCAACATATAATAGGCAGCCAATAAATATTTGTTGAATTAAAATATTGAAATGGCTAAACCTGAAAGTTAACACTTTTTCTTTTTCATTCTGGCCATAGATTGCTTATAGAATTCTATGATTCACTGGACCCAGAAAGAAGAAACAAATTTCCCGGAGAAAGTGTTAATTCTAAACTAAGTCTCAAGAAGACCTTACCATCATTCTTGATCTTAAGTGGTTTGACTGCTGGTATGCTTATGACCGAGGCTGGAAGGAAACTATATGTAAAAACATGGATTTATGGAACCTTAATTGGCTGCTTGTGGGTTAGTATTAAAGCGTAAACGCATAGCTGTCTCCAGGCGGTGGGATGTGCTACGTTGTTTATTACTGGCGGCTGCACATTACATCCGATTGTTCCTGAATTTAATGAGAAGTGTAAATAAAGCCTTGTTGATTGAACATTGGATGAAATAGAATTTCTGACTAAAGCCAATATGCAGTTGGTCTTGGGCAAACATACATGGTTTTACAACTTTAGTCCAGAAGCTGCTGGAAAGGGAAAAGATAAACAGAGTTTATGTTATAGTTGGCATTTCCTATGAACTAATGTCAACTTCAGAAGACTGTTAGGATTATATATTTTGTTACTGTTTTGTAATTCCGATAGCTGCATTCATGAACATTAATTTGCAGTATATTTCACTGTATTTGTTATCTTCAATTTTTTACAACTTGACTGGTCCAAACTCTTATCACTGAAATATTTAGTATCTTGCAGCTGTGTAATATTTTGCCTTGTGTTTCATTTCTCCAAGTCGATGAAAGAAATTGTAGTTAAGTATGGAGAAGGACACGAGGAGAGGCTGAGGAATGCTGGTGAGGGGAGCTCTGGTTAGCGTGGACTTTTATTGTATTGTGTTGTTAGCTGATTTCACTTTATATTGGCAAAGTGAGTAGCATCTCTGATATTTACTGAAACAGCTTCATTTGCACACCCTGTACTCTATACAAGAGAATAATGTATAAAAATACGAAAATTAAGTTTAAGTTAAAATTGTGATCCTGATTCATTGTAGCAGAACTTTAAATTGCTCAGCTTTTTGAAGATTTAAGCTAAGCTCCTAGCACTTCATGACATTTGTGCCATAAGTACTTGAAAACCTTAAGATTTCCTGTTATTTTTTATATCGAAATAATCAGTGTGAACCTTTGTTGGACCTGAGTCCATAGATATTTGAGATGGTGGGAGCTCTCAAACACCTGACTAGGTTTATTAGCATGTGCCTTTAGCCTGTTACTGTTGGGTTTAGCAAAATATTTAATCCCCAAATCATTTTTTTTATGTCATCATGGTCAGTTTCCACTGTCTTCGAGTTCTTTTCCTTTGGATCACCGGCAGGGGTGCGGCTCGGGGCTGCCACAGGGGCTCACGGGAAAGCACTGTGTCGCCAGCCAGCGTTTGTCCTGATGCAGAGCTGAACCATTTAAGCTCTCGTGAGCCAGCCCACCATCCACAGCAAAGGCATTTTGTATTCGTCTTATGTCAAGAAATCACCTTCCTCAAGCCAGTGAAGTACAGACTTAATCCATCAGGACGGAGTAAATTTGTTTCGTTCCCATTGGTATTAATGGGGCCACACAATTCATCTGTATCACCTGAAAAGAAGAGCTTTGTTTCAGGAACCAAATCACATAATTTTCAGTCATGGAACAATAAATCCCCTACAAGAGGACCTTTTTTAAAGTGTGATCTGCTCTATTTTTAATGTTACAATTCAAGCTTGATTGCCTACTGGTCATTTAAGATACCAGTTCTGCTTCCGAGTAATGGATTTTTATCACCATTTAAATCATGATAAACAAAATGGAAACACAAATTAAGGGAAATTTGGTCTGATTTTCCAGAACCAGAGTAAGCCATTTCAAGTAACCCCTCTGAAGAGTTGGGTGGTATGAATTGGTTTGTGTATGTTAGTATGTGTGTATGTATTGATACACACATTCCCACAGGATACAGTTGGCCTCATTATGAATGCGGGTGCAGGTAAAACTTTTGTTCTCATGCCAAATTGCAATTTTCTCTTACCCTGTAAAGTGCAATTTAGATCAATCCCATGTCTTCGTTAAATACTCTTTTTAACGGTCCTAAACTTAGAAACTATTTCTAATTAGATCACAATAAATGTAAGTTGTGTAACTTACTTTGAATGTCATGGATATGTTCTCAATTTAAATTTTAAGAAGCAATACCATTGGAATCATGTTGATTATAACTGATTTGAAGAAGGCCAAGTGAACTGCATAAGATCACTTGAACAGCATGTTTCTTGTAACTATCCTTATATTCTTCTCACAAAAGGTCTATAAAATGTTTAAAATTTTTTTGTATCAAAATATTTGGAAAATTAGAAGCTTCTTTTTAACGTGTATTGATATGACTTGAATTATTATTTTATGAAATTAAGAGCCCTATATACCTGTAAATCTTTTCACATAATATCATTTAAGCTTTTGTTTGTGTTACTCTTGATTTGCAGCTTAGTTAGTACTTGGTTTATCTTTAAAAAAATGCAGCCAATGTGCATGCTTTTATGTTTTTCGCAGAAGGGTGTGTTTGGATGAAAGTAAAAGAAAAAATAAAATCTTTCACTGTCTCTAATGTCTGTGCTATTTTGTGACCCAAAAATTCACCAACAGTCTCTTATTCCATAAAATAGGCTTCATGGCTGGCCTTGTGTCCTGAATATATAAAACTATGATAATTTTTCTTAAGTATTGGGCAAATTTTTTTTAATACATTACAATCTTCAAAATTGTGAAGCAGTATATTAATTTGGTTAACTCATCCATATACTTTATAAGATGTATGGCAAATATTAATTGCTTAACAATTCTGTAATAATTAGGATACCTCACTGAAACATGTCAGATGCCTAAAGTTAGCCAGGTTGGTGAGTCGAGTGTGAATCTGACTAATCCTTACATCACACGTACCAGTGACTTCTTTCATACGTATCATTTCCGTGTGATTTTTTTTTTTTTTCATTTAGAGTGGTCCAGTTCTCCTTTATATCCAGATTATGTAAACTTTATCATTTCCTTAGTAATATTATGTGGTTTATACTTAACGTTCACTGAATAGGTCCATGTCAATAAAATGATCTGAGTAAATTGACCGTTAAAACAAAGAAATAATATATAAAATTTGCCCAGCAAGTATAGGCACAAAGTAACTGCCAGATATACATCAGACTCCCATTTGAGAAGATAGAGAAATGTCTGTCATAGGATTTCGTGTGTACAATTGCAAATTTATATAGTAAAATTAAACTGTAACCCTAATCATATTTGTTCTTGAAGTGTCAGATGAGGAAGAGGTTTCCTTGGCCCCTATTCCAGATGTCATCTTTGCTTATAAGTAGGTTTTCTTTTTTGGGTAGGGGCGCGTTTTTATTATGAATTGCACATATTTTTAGATTAAAGATTGGCTAACTTGGAATATTATGTTACCATTTAGTATAACTGGCATTATAAACACACTAACTTAACCTAACACCTAAGCATTAGACTGAAAATCGGTACTTGGCCAAACTGATATTTGGAAATATTCAGATATTTGATGTTATATAGGTAAAATCTGCATTGATGGAATCTAAAACTTTCCATTCAGATATTTTGGAGTGCCATGTTTGCAGTCACTAATTTATGTCAGTTTAGAGTAGTTATGATTTGACATTATCCCTAAGATTTCATTGACACCTTTTCCAATTTGTGGATGATAAAGTAAATCCATTACGTCTACCAACTGGGGGGTCATTTTTGACCTCATTCATGCCTGAGGTCAAAGAGAGATTCCTGGTTTTTATCCTGAGCAGAAAGACAAAAAAAAAAAAAGGCTGTTTTTCGGAAGGCCACTCTAAATAGAAAGCTCAGTACCTTCTACTGTGTGGGAGAAAATCTGATGTGGGCGGCAAACTCTCAATAAATGTTTACTGATGGGGACGAGACAGGTCAGTCATTCATCCAAATTAGTGACGATTCATGATCTTATATGTGAATATGTAAGAAAGACATGTTCTACAATTTTATTTTTATAAATCTTTACATCTGAAAAAAAAGTGGAAGAAGATGCTATTGATGTTCTCCATATGTCCAGCAGGAGAGAATATTTACTAACAGTCTTGTCTCCTTATGGTATGTTCAGAATAAATTCTGACTTATATTCGTGGGCTTATTGGTGTTTCCTTATTTCAACAAAAAGGAAAATATAAACCTCAAAAGTTATTCGGTGATATATGGGATGGTAAAGGATATATTTGGTTACAGTTACTTCATATATATGTGATATGTAGGTATGTTTTATTGACAACTGTAGCGATAGAATACCATATATTGTTTTAAAAGCTCATTTTGCTTTTATACTTGCCAAGACTTGTTGAGTGCTTACTATGTGTTGGGCACTGTGCTTACCCACAGGCATGATCTCCTCTAATCCTCATAATAGATCCTGTGCAGTGGGGATCTGTTGGCCTTTGAGAGTAACAAGTCTGTAGGCGGACTACCAGGTTTTGGGTCCTGGTTTTACCACTTGATATCTGACCTTGGGCAAGTTAAAGTTTAAAGTTTCTGTGACCCAATTTTTTCATCTGTAAAACAGCGATACTAATCGTGTTTACCTCAAAGAGTTGCTGAGGACTCAGTAAGTCAGTGCATCTGAAGCACGATATGTAGTGCATGGAATGTAGCCGGTGCTAAATAAGTCTTGTTCTTGGAAGGCTCCTCTGCTCCCAGTTTTACAGATGAGGAAATTGAGGCTCAGAGTTTGAATAAAATAATACAAAGTCACATAACTAATACTTCGGGCAGAAAAAAGTACTCCCATTCTTTTCTGCTTGATGAAGATGTAACACAGTATTTCAAGCTACTTAAGTGCCTTTAAAGGTGGATGATCGTAACTCTGATCATAGTTATTTAAAGATTACAGGTTTCGTTTTAAATCTAGATCAAATAATCCAGAGATCACAGAAGGAAAGAGTCTCCATATTTTCATAGGAAAGCCTCATGGTCTCTCCAGACTGACTCCACGTTGGTCCTGAGGGCCGAGGAGGTGCCCATCCTTCAGGTTGGTATAGCACAGCATCCTTCCCACGTTGGTACAGGTGAGGTGTAACAGCCGGTTCAGAGGGCTTTCCTTACAGTGGCACAGAGGGGCGTAATGTTTGAAATTATCCCACCTAAGGCCCCTTACTAAGGGAAGTCACAAACTGTACAATAATCTGTGCTTTATCACTACATGTTTATAATCTTAGAAAAATTACCTTCCCTGTTCGAGCCCTCCTTTACCTATAAAATGAAGAGAATACTTACTTACCTCACAGAGTTTAGTAAGAGTCAAATGAGATACTAGTTGTAAAAATGCATTCTTACAGAGACTTCCCTGGCGGTTCAGTGGTTAAGACTCTGTGCCTCCACTACAGAGGGCCCGGGTTCAATCTATGGTCAGGGAACTAAGATCCCGCATGCTGCACAGCGCGGCCAAAAAAAATACATTCTTACATAAAGTTCATGAGTGAGGGATTATTATAATTCTTCCTAAATTATTTCAGCTTTACTTACCGTATAATGTGTGAATAAATAATTATTTTCTGATGCACATAGGAATATTTATCATTAAACATTTTTGAGTCATTCAGGATCATATTTATGTTGTGTTCTGTCCATGCATCCTTGAGTTACTTTCCATCTGCGTCACAGGACAATTAGCCGGTTTTCATTTGTTCACGACTGTCTTCATTCTTTTCTCTCTCTTGCACCCATCTTTTATGAGGTCTTTGGAAGTTTGTTTCAGGGAAGGTGGCAGAGAAAGTTGTGTTTTTCCCACTCACCACCCCATCCCAGTGTCTTATCACTGCTCAGAATGGGAAATACCAGTAAGTGCATTTGGAGATCATTTCTTGCTGTATGATGGAAACCAGGATGAAGAAAGAAAGAGCCCAACTTAGAAGGAAGAGCACTTTCAAATTGAGGACCCACTGAAGAGAACTAGAAGTAAAGGAGCATTTCCCTGTCGAGCTGCTGTGTATGGGGTGTGAGGAGCTGACGGAGAACCTTCTGGAACCCTGGAAGGTGTCTGAAAAATATCTACGGGGCTTTGTCCGGTGCCTGCTTTGGCTGATTTGATTTTATCCTTGGTGGTGGCGGTGGTTACAGTTTGACCTTCCAGCTGAAAGGCAATCTCACGAGCTAGCAGCACAGTGACTGTCACTTAAAGATGTCGGGGGTGTGATTGTTGTTCCCCAGATTTTCTACAGCTGCAGCCAGCATTGCACATTCACCTCACAAAATATCACGGAGCACCTGCGAGGGCTGAGCTGACACAGCTATTTCCAAAGGAGCCTACTTAGGGTGCAAGGGGAGATGGTGAAGAATCCAGCAAAGCCGAAGACATCTTAGGAAGTAGGTGATACTGGACACGGCCACCCTGCCACGTCCCTCGTTCAGGTTTTCGCAGAGCACGATGACGCTCTGAGGACCTACATGGATGACAGCTGTTGGTGATGCCATCCATTGCTGGCATGTTCTTCCGAGAGGCAACTCACCTGGAACCACGAAGAGTAAAAGCAGTTGCTGCTCTGACCTCAGGGATCTTGAGGATGCTGGCACCTCGGGGGCGTCACAGCACCCAACACTGTCAGTTACATACTTCGCGTCTCTTCAGAGAGTGGCTTTGTGTAGCTCTTTAGCATCCATTCTGTCTTTTAATGCTTTTTGTTTGGGGAGATTTGGGGAGGAGTTGGGGGGGGAGGAGTGAGTGGAGAGGCGGGCGTAAGAGCATGGATTCTGGAGCCAGGCCACTGGGGTTCGAATCCTCCTGTTTCTCACCAGCTGGGCGACCTTGGTCCGCTTCCTAGTCTCTGTGCCTCCGTTTCCTTAATTATAAAATGGCAATGATGAGAATGGTCCCTATCGCATAGGGTGGTTGTGAGGATTAATGAAATAACCCACGTGAAGTTCCTGGATGATGAAGTACGCCTGTCATGTTCTAAGCGCTTGATGTTAGCTGTTGTTATTACTCGTGTTCTGAAAATTCAGAGCCACGAGGATGGCAGCCACCCTTCTGCCCAGGAATCCCAGTATGAAATTGGTAGCTAAACTACATACAAGTCTGGTGTACCTGTGCCTTTTATTGTAAACTACCTCGAATACTTTGTCCATATATATGTCCATAACTGGCTCTGCCTTATACTAGAACTAATCGCATTCTTGTTTCAGGTTTTTGGTGTGTTGGTCTAATTTGGCATGTGACAGACACAAACTTCACATTGTGAAATGAAATAAAGGATATTGGAAAGGTCAACCCAAAAATGTATCCCTCTCTTCTTGTGCACTAATGTCTTTATTCTTTTTAATATTTATTTATTTATTTTTGGCTGTGTTGGGTCTTCGTTGCTGCACGCGGGCTTTCTCTAGTTGCGGCGAGCGGGGGCCACTCCTCGCTGCAGTGCATGGGCCTCTCATGGCGGTGGCCTCTCTTGTTGCAGAGCACAGGCTCCAGGCGCACGGGCCTCAGTAGTTGCGGCATGTGGGCTCAGTAATCGTGGCCCACGGGCTTCGCCGCTCCGCGGCATGTGGGATCTTCCCAGACCAGGGCTGGAACCCGTGTCCCCTGCATTGGCAGGCGGACTCCTAACCACTGTGCCACCAGGGAAGTCCTGGTTTTGTTTTTTTTTTTTGGTCTCTGTATTCCTTCCCCATTCTCTTTCTAGAAGTTGAGATAAATAAAGGATTTTAAATCAGAAATAAATCCAATACAGAGCATCCCTCCATGTGTCCTTTTCTCGGGTACCTCCTGGCTCTGAGGTTGTCTTTGACATGCTCTTCTTCCTGCACTCACTCTGGTTACCTGCTGGTCCTCTAACTTTATCAATTGTGGCACTTTTTTTCCTGATATATTTTATTACTGACTGCCGGCCTCACTGTAACATGCGTATGTGTCTGGCGTTGGTTTCTATTGGACAGACTGGTCTACAAGATGACAGAGGCCGGGGCTTGTGGGTCCTGAGACCCCACCCCAGTTCCCAGCACGTTAGGTACCCAGCAAGGTTTGCTAAACTCACTCAATAGGTACACATCCGAGGCTCGACAGTTTACAGTTAATCATCGTGACATCAGATTGAATATCAACTGAAGGTTTTTTAAAGCAATTGTGTCTTAATTTTATAGTCTGAAGTCAACAAATTCTTTTCTAAAAGTAAATGGTAAAACCAACATTCACTAAGTGATAGGGAAGTTACTATTTGGAAGGATCATCCAGGAATTGATGTTCAAGACAGTAAAGCACAACCAAGAAACAATCTGAGGCAAATAGGACAATATTGAAATGTGTTCATTCTGGATTGGGCTTAGAGTGGATGCTACATCAAACCATTTTCTGTGTGGGGAGAGGGGGTTTTCTTTTTTATCTTTAAGTTTTTCCAAATTAAAAAATGTTAAATTTTATCAATACTAGGCACATAGGTTCTTTTGTTTAGCAATATTATCTGAACATGATTCCATATGGTATCATGATGACTAGTTAAATGTCAACACTTTTTCATCATTACTAATCAGTAAAGTCTTAAAATCTGCAGTAATTGAAAAATCCTCTATCTGGTGTATCTAAATGAATGTAATCAGTTAATGTTATGTGGTACAGTGTTTCCAAATAGTTATTGGAAATAGGTGTGTGCTGTTGCCTCGGCTTCTAATGAAGAGCTAAAATCTTGTCACTTCTGTCTGCTCCTTTCATTCTTCCCAGAGGGAATTACTTGGGATGAATTGTGTTGAAAGGCAGTGTGTTTGTAATGGCCTCAGAAGACACATTAAAAATGCTGACAGCAAAAGAATGAGACTTTTTAAGAAGGTTGCAGTTAATTTCCAGAAGTGTATAGGAAACAAGATAATTCCCCCTGAGTTGTTCTTCTTCTTCTAACAAGAAGAACAATCTTGTAATCTCGTGAATAATGTCGCACTGTAGGTTAAGACTAATAGTTACAATATAAGATCAGTTTCTAAATAGCTCAAGGCAGTGATACAATAGGGAAGCTTGAGTTGGAAAAACCAAGGAGAGAGAGAGTCAAGCACTGTGGCTCACTTTACAGAAATGACTGTGACGACCAAGGAAGCCTGGGGACTGGACTCAGATCTCACAGGCAGAGGGGCGAGTGGCGATGCCAACCAGAGCCAGTTTGAACTGTAATCATCCATGTTGGTGGGACTTTATTAGGAGTATAATACGTTCAAAAGAATGTATAGGATGTAGAAACCTGAGTTCATATTAATGAGATGTATGTGTGTATATACATGCACATGTATAAAAAAAATATGATTTACAATTGATGATAAGGATTCTCAGGCAATACAGAATTACCTCTCTTCACATCTTTAATGTTGAATCCAGAATCTTGGGGACCTTCTCTGAAGAGTCCTTTCACGCTTTTTGAGCTGGTGACCTCCTATTCTATTCAATGGCATAATAAACTCTTTAACCAACCTCTGCCCTGAAGCCTCCTAGTTAATTTGGAGAAGGCTGACTTTGTTTTTTTACATCTTTATTGGAGTATAATTGCTTTACAATGTTGTGTTAGTTTCTGCTGTACAACAAAGTGAATCAGCTATATGCATACACATGTCCCCATATCCCCTCCCTCTTGCGTCTCCCTCCCACCCTCCCTATCCCACCCCTCTAGGTGGTCACAAAGCACCGAGCTGATCTCCCTGTGCTATGCGGCTGCTTCCCACTAGCTGTCTATTTTACACATGGTAGTGTATATATGTCCATGCCACTCTCTCACTTCGTCCCAGAGACGGCTGACTTTATACATGACTTCTCCTTGTGTTCTCTAATATCCATCCATGCCCTGTTACTGTCTCTCTTACCTCGTAGAAATCTTTCTTTACTAAAACATACTACATTTATATGTATAGTCATGCCATGTGTATCTGTCTTCGCTAAACTAGGGCAAAAATGTTTAATCAATAAAGGGTTTCACAGCTGACAAAATTCTGAAATTATCAGCCATACCCATATTCAAATAAAAGCTCCATTCATAATCATTAGAATAGCTCCGTTATTGAGTATTTACTATCTGATAGACAGCGTGCTAAGTGCTTTTCATACATTCTACTTAAGTTCTCACAATAACCTTGGGACGTAGATAGGGGTCCCTAAAATGTCCTATTCATAAGAATGAATATTTATTACCTTTGAAAAATCTCATCCAAAAGCGGAGCTGGGTCCTAAGAGATGTGTGACATTTGCTCTTATGTCCATAGAGGATGAAACAGGTCTGCAGAGACAAGGCCAGCTGGAAAAACACCTCCCCTGCCTCTGGGAGGACAGGGGTTTACAGGGTAAAAGAAGTCACCAATAATTTCTTTTGAAACCGTAAACATGTAAGAAAAGAAATGGACTAGTTCATAGACAGTATTGCACAATACCTTAGATTTTCACGATACAAGTTACTTTGAAGCCTACTTCCAGATACCCTGTGGGTAGTGGTGGGTTCCTCTAGGTTCATGGGCTTTGGGGTAAAAGATGGGCATCGAGTCAAGTGTAGACAGGGTGAGCGGGAACCCCGCCCTCGGGCCTTTGTATTCCAGCCCCTCCTCCATGACTGTTCGACTCCCGCCTTGGTGGCCTCGGGGGAGGCGTTTGCCTCGTCCTCATTCACGCTGACGGCGGGGCAGGAATGGCGGCGGCCCCGTGCCTTGGTCGGATGTGTTTGCAGCCCCCCAGACGACACCTGGGCTCCTGTTAGGTTAGGGGTGATCTCCTGCGGCCAGTGGGTAGACTCGGCCGACAAGGCTTCGGGGACCCCGTGGGGCCGCTTCCGAGCTGGGCAGACGGAGTGGAGGGGCCTCTCAGGTGAGGAGCCGGAGGCCACGTGGGTGAGACCCTTCCCCGGCTCACCTCCTCCGGGGGCCCTGCCTGTCCTGCGCCACGTGCGCCACGGGGACGGGGACGAGGGCAAGAGGCCTCAGCCTGGCCGGGGGGGCGGGGAGAGGGGGGGCCGCGATCGGGTCTCCCCGGATGCCGCCGCGGCCGAGGGACAGCCATCCCGGGGCAGTGGTCCCCCTGGACCCAGGTGGCAGGGTGAGGGGCACAGCGAGGGCGTCCCGGCACGAGCCCCCCCCTGTGGCCCTGCTCGGGCCTGGGCCGGGGGGACACTCGGGCTCCGTCTGCCGGCCCTGGGCCGCCCTGGCCGGCAGCCGCTCAGCCCGAGCGTCCTGGACGCCAGGGTGGCAGCAGGGCCGGCCCGCGGTGGAGGACGGTGGAGGGCGGCCCCGGCGCGCGGCGGGTGAGGTCCTGTGCTCCCGGCGGGAGGACTCCGCTCCCAGGCGCAGTGTGGCCCGAGGCCACCCCAAGAGCGCCGGGGAACATTCGGGCGCCGAGCCCAAAGCCCGGCCCTTCCCGCGATCGGCGCCTCTGTCCCCCGCTTTGCACCGAGCGACTAGAGGGGTGGCCGGGCCCGGGTGGCGGGAACACCCCGGGGTGCCTCGCTCCGCGGGGAGCTGGCAGGACCCCCGGGACCCTGGCCCGAGGCTGTGGCTCCGCCTCCGTCTCCAGGCGGCGTTTCCAGGCTGATCTGGGCCGTCGTGTTAAACCTGGGGAGAGAGCAAGGGGGTGGACGGTGCGTTCTGCTGAATTCTCCGCGTCCCTCAGCCTGGACCTCGCCCGCGTGCCCCCGAGGGAGGACCTCAGGCAAGACTCCTGCCAATTTGCGGCTGAGCAGGTGTTAGGCAGGTTCCTGAATAACAGGAGGGACAGGGTGATGGCCCCTCACCAGACTTCAGTCCCACCTGAAGGGACAGTGACGCCTCTGGTGACACTGCTGGAGAACGGGCTGGCGGCCGTCGGTCGCGACAGCTGGGCAGTGAGGGTCACACTCGGTCCTCCCGGTTCCCGCTGGGCCACCTCTGGCCCACGGGTGCCGTCACCACACAGCCCGGGGGTGACACGTGACCAGCCCTGGAAATGACCCGAGACCTGTGAGGTGTCAACTGTTTCTCATTGCCAGGGGGCACTTAGGCCTCGCAGAGCAGACAGATCTTGAGCTAAACTCGAGGAATTACAGCAAAAACCACTCGCGTCTGTCGTATCTCGAGTGCCAACCGCACGTCTGGTGTTTGACATGTTTCATCCTCACCGTTTTATAAAGCAGGCATCACTGTTCCCACTTTACAGATGAGAAAACTAAGTCTCAGAGCTGGGAAGGGACACGCCCGAGGCTGTAGAACTGGTCATAGATGAGAAGCCCTAGGAGGCAGAGAGATGGAGAGGGAAGGTCGTTTCCGGCAAGGAGAGCACGTGAGGTCGGGCCCAGGCCTGCCGGTGGGACAGCATGTGTAGCGGTGACACCACGTGGGGCTGCGGGGACGGAGAGGGTGTACGGCTCAGGCCTGGGACACAGCGGCGCCATGCTGGGGACTTAACGTGCACTATCCCACTCATTCCTTACGAAACCCCAATGACACAGAAGTTTGTCCTGTTTTCACAGCTGAGGCAAGTGAAGCTCACACAGATTAAATAACTTACGCAAAGTTCCTGAAAGAGTCAGGGGCTGAGCCAGGTCCAAATCGGTGTGTCTGACCCCAACACCAGGGCTTTCCCCACCCCCGAAGCCTCTGATGAAGCTCCATTGTGAGGCCTCCAGAACCATCACCAGCTGGAAATGAGGAGAAGCAGCTCTGGTGCCCCTGGCCTTTGCTCGGCTTGGCCCGGCACCCGTGGCTCTGGGCCGTTTCCCTCGTCCATGGGAAAGTTGGTGGCTTGAGATCATCCGCAAGGTCACTTTCATCTAGAAAAGTCATCCCAACCAATGCCTAATTGAGAAGCTCTTTGGCTGTGGGCTGCACTCTGCCCATAGAGCGAGCCTGGGCAGGTGACCTGGGTCATAGCCCACGTGCTACTGTGGAGCAGTTTTGTTTTTTTGGTTTTTTGTTTTATTTATTTATTTTGGCTGCATTGGGTCTTCGTTGCTGCGCACGGGCTTTCTCTAGTTGCGGCGAGCGGGGGCTACTCTGCGCTGCATGGGCTTCTCATTGCGGTGGCTTCTCTTGTGGCAGAGCACGGGCTCTAGGTGTGCGGGCTCAGTAGTTGTGGCTCACAGGCTCAGTAGTTGTGGCTCGTGGGCTCTAGAGCGCAGGCTCAGTAGTTGTGGCGCACGGGCTTAGCTGCTCCGCGGCATGTGGGATCTTCCCAGACCAGGGCTCGAACCTGTGTCCCCTGCATTGGCAGGCAGATTCTTAATCACTGAGCCACCAGGGAAGTCCCTGTAGAGCAGTTCTGATTGTCCTCCTCCCCTTTCTCCAGGATGGACCTGCCTGGCAGGACTGAAATCAGCCTTGACGAGGGTCTGATTCTTCCTGATGTCAGACATCCTGCTTTCTTATTGTCCTTCCTGTTTACAAAGTGTCTCCCTTCAGGGGAGCTGTGGCTTGGACCACCATGACCTCATTGTACCAACTCAACCAGAAACGCAGAGAGGACAGGCTGTGACGTGCACATTCTCCTTCAGGGTTTCTCAGCTTTTCTGTGCTTTGGTTCGCTTTCTTCGGACAAGCTCCTGCTGTGCGTAGGGGTGTGTGTTGGGGGGCGGGGGGAGGTTTGCATGTACAGAGAAGAAAGCAAGTGAGGACAATGAGGTGACCCCAGGGCCGAAGAGTCGACTTGGGTGGAGGTGAGTAGATCCACATGCACTCCCGCTGGGCATCTGCCTGCCGGGTGGTGCCATGCCGTGCGGGTGCTCGAGGTGAAACCTGGGGAGAAGCAGCTGTTTAGACACCGGCTAGGCATTTCCCCAAGAAGGAACGTCTGCGGAGGCCCAGAGGCGCTCCTGACTCTCCCCTCCCGTGCGCTGGACCCTGCCCAAATTCCCAGCCCAGCCCAGCTCCCAAAACGCCTGGGGTGTCTAGTCTGTGCAAATCCACTGCTGACCTGTCAGCCCTCTTTTCTGGGGCCTATCGGCGTCCAGTGGAAGCAAAGCGACCCTGCAGGGTGAGTGAACGAATATGTGTCAGTCCCCTCCCCCATCACAGATGTGCCGGCTGTCCGTGTGTCTGTGCTTGATTGTGGAATCATGGGGATTGGTATGGGCCAAACTGTGTCCCCCCGGATTTGTATGTTTAAGCCTAACCCCCAGGACCTCAGAATGTGACCGTAGTTGGAGATAAGGTCTTAAAAGCGGTGATTACGGTAGAGTGAGGTCATTAGGGTGGAGCCCTAATCCCAGAGGACTGGCGTTCTTATAAGAAGAGGGATGCGTGTGCACAGAGGAGAGGCCAGGGGAAGACACAGCGAGGAGACAGCCGTCTGTAAGCCAAGGACTCAGGAGAAACCATCCCTGCCAACACCTTGATCTTGGACGTGCAGCCTCCAGAGCTGTGAGGAAGTACATTTCTGTTGTTTAAGTCATCCAGACTGTGGTACTTTGTTATGGCAGCCGAGCAAACGAACACAGAGATAACAAGACATCATCGCTGGGCTCAGAAACTCCCTGTCCAGCAGAAGACACTGACACCTAAGAAACACCTGGTCCATCAGAAATGCAATGGGCTCCCCTCTGCCGCTCCACTCCCAGCTCCACTGCTGCTGGGGCCGGAATACTCTCTCAGGTGGGTCAAGAATACACAGAAACTGTCTAGACAGAAGTGAACTGAGATGCCCTTGAGGCTTTTACGTCTCCCTTCCTTCCTAAAATTGCTGAGATCTATAAACTTCTTATTGTTGACATTCTAAAAGCAACTCAACAACTCTCAGTCTTGAGATCTCTTAAGGTCCATTATAGGGGAGCCGTCACTCTGGAGATTCTCCAAGGACTGACTTCTGTGCTGGTCTCTGAGGGACACCCATAGGAGCTGAGGCAAATGCTTTTTGGAGGAGTGATTTGTTGGATGGATTTGTTCATTGTTTCACTCTTTGAACAATTGAGAGAGATTGATACTACTTACACCCTTGGATGGGATCCCCTGTCCCCTGGTCTGTAATGTCCTTGGCGAACTCCTACACGTCTCTCAAAACCCAACTCGGGGGTTTGTCTCCCCCAAGTTGAGCTGACTAGTCCCTTCTTAAAACTATCCCTCCTTGTTAAACCTGATGACCAGGTCGCTCTGGACTGAATGTTTGTGTCCCCCCAAAATTCATATGTTAAACACCTACCCCCCGAAATGTGATGGTATTTGGAGGTGGGGCCTTTGGGAGGTAATTAGGTTAGATGAGGTCAAGAGGATGGGCTCTCAAAACGGAATTAGTGCCTTTAAAGGAAGAGACCGGAGCAGGCGCGCTCTCTACCATGTGAGGATACAGCGAGAAGGCGGCCGTCTGTGAAGCAGGAAGCAGGCCCTCACCAGACACCTGATCTCCGACTTCCGTCCTCCAGAACCGGGAGAAACAAATGTGCGTTGTTTAGGCTCCCCCAAGTCTGCATTTTGTTACAGCATCCCAGGCTGACTGAGATGGTCTACGGGGACCCCTGGGGGGAAGCAGTTTTCCTCTCTGCATGGGGCACAGGCCAGGCGTTGGAAGGATTTCCATTAACACGAAGTGAATTAATGAGTCGCCAGGACTAGGGATCCCGCCCGCGAGCCTGGAGCAACCTAGGAGGTGACGTTATATAAACTTAGGGCCTCATTGTTTGTGTTCATTTTGCTTCCGAGGCAGAAGCAAACAAACTGGTGATGTTTTAGGAGGCGAGGGAAAGCCTCGATCCCCTCCGTGATAAGCAGACCGCTCTCAAAGGTGATCAAGGTGAACTTCGGGGAAGCTGGGAATGTTGCTTCTTCAGACCTCTGCCCAGGCCTTCCTGTTTCTCCTGGGAGGGCAGCACCCCGCGGGCGCTGAGGGCACCGGATGCAGGGGTCACAGCTGCCCGGGCCAGTTCCCCTGCCGCCTGACGCTCCCTAGGGCCCGACTCAAAGTCACGGCCCAGAAAGGCAGTTTCCACAGGACGGGCCACAAAGGTGGTAGCTTTCTGCTCATCGGGGGATGAATCTGCCCGAGGTGCTAAGGGATTCACAACCAGCCTGGTGAACACAGGGGGCCGGCGCCTGTCCCCTGGACGCAGAGGCAACGACAGCTCGGGTTTCCTGCGGGGGGTGGAGCGGCCAGAAGGACCAGGCTGATGAGAAAACAAAACCAACAGCCTGCTTCCCACCGGAGCCCCGGGAAAACCCAACTGCGGTGGAGACAGGGAGTCAGGGAGGCCCGTGGGCGGCCCCGCGGCTTCCTGGCGGTGGGGGGCCCCCGTTTCATGTAAGATTTTCACCTTTGGGGGCCTGAGACGATGCTTCCCATGGAGAGCATCCCAGCCTCTGTGACCCAGGAATTATTTTGGCTCCATACTCTTTCCCAGACGGGCTTCCAGATGCAGCACATTTGCCTTTGGCTCTTTTTTCCTGGATGCTTTCGAAATTCTCTCCTGGATTTCACTCCCCTGCCCATTTCTCTCCTCTAACCTGCCTTCCCAGCCAGGGTGGGAGCTGGCCCGCAGCTCCCGGTGGGCGAGGGGCAGAGCCCGGGATGGGGCGCCATCTAGTGGCGAGCGGAGAGACGACTGTTCGGCCCCTCGAGGCGGCAGCTCTGCCTGAATCCAAGTCGTTAAGTAAATACGAAGATGCAGAGAACAAAACAACAGCAGTGACAACAAGAGGCCATCCTGTTAACACGGAGCGACCCTGTAGCTGCCAGGTCTTGGGTTCTCTCCTGGGCCCTCGCTTGCCCCAAGGGTGACTTGGTCCTTTCGCTGTCTCCCTCCTGCCTCCCAGCTGCTGGGAGGACAGAACTGACCTTCTGGCAGGACAGCTTCCCAGCCCTTAGCAGTCACCCCTGCCTCGCAGTGTAGGGAGAGATGGGGTAGGTCCCGGGAGGTCTGGTCCTTAAGCTCCCAGGCCCATCCTCCAGAGACGGGGTCAGCAGGTCTGGGAGGAGCCCAGAAATTCACTCTGTTCACCACCTGTCAGGCGATTCTGACACAGGTGGCCTTTGGATGTAGGAATGCGGCCCGTGGAGGAGGGGAAATGGCTCATATGATAAACGCCGAGGACAGAAGGTCCCTTGCGTACTGTTGACCTCATACCTTGGGCCGGAACCTCCCACTTTCACAGTCTCGCACGCCAGTAACGAGGGGCCCGCTTTTCAGTTAGGATACAACCCCGCCTCTGGGTGGCTGGGGGCTTCCTTCTCCCAGGAGGAGACCTGCTGTTGCTGGTAAGTGGTGGAGGCCCAGTGCTGGGGAGACTGGTTTTCCCTCTGTGCAGAATACCTATAAGTAGAGATGTCTGCTTTCTCTTTGGACACCAGAGGAAAGATATTCACTGCAAGCATAGAGCAAGGGGGCAGTTTCCAAGAGCTGCAGAGAGGGGAATCACAGAGAGCCTGGCCTCAGAGGCCTGCGGCGCTCGGGGATTTCAGAGGCCAGGAGACACAGAGGAAACACCCCTCGGTAATTCCCCTTCCACAGACTAGTGGAAAATCGTGCCCCTAAATGCACACGGCAAGGTCTGAAGAAGGTCTTGGGAAGAAATGCATTGTGGAATGTTATTAAAATGCTTAGAACCCCATGTCTAATCTGCAACAGATCCTAATTCTTGGGGTACTATTGAAATCGTTCCTTTCCAGATTGAACGAAGCTGGCATAGACAGGAGGGTCATGGAGTGTGGGCTTTTGCTCCCATGTCTGGTGTCCGGTGGTCATACAAGCCTGGGCCCCCTGCCCTTACTGAGTGGCTCCGGGGAAGAGTCTCTCTGAGGCCTGGTTTCCTCATTTGCAACTGCAGAAGGTAACAGTTCCTTCCCCGTTGGATTGTTGGGAGAATCAGATGAAACAGTGCATCAGGGCTGGCATATAAGTGCTTGATAAATGTTTGCAATTATGACCTGAAGACAGTATAACATTCAAAGAAGTTCATGGAAATCAACGTAAATTTTAAGCTGGTGTGTTTTTCGGTGACTGGGAAGCTATCATCTTTAGGCTAAAAAAAAGAACCGTGTTATTTTTCATTTTTGGTTTGGTTTTTCATGAAAAAAATGTAGAGAAAGCTCTCCCCAAACTTAAATGAGTCAATGAACTGAAGGAAATTTACAACTGCAGGAGCCATTAAATTTCAAGTCCTCCCTGGGGGCCGGGGAGAAGCCATTGCTCCATTGCCCCAGCTCATGGAATCATTCGAGAATGCCCTTCCCGGGACTGGACAAAACGATGCAGGCCAATTTTCCATCTGCAGTGCTGTGAGGACAGTTCCCGCTGGCCACTGACCAGTCTGAGGCCTGTGACTAAGTGGCGGCTTTCTTTCCGCATGGCAAAACCGCATTGAATGGGAGAGATCACGGTCGTGGAATCCTTTGCATCTCGCAATGGACAGAAGCATTTCCTAGTTCATTTCCCTGGAGTCCGACCGCCAGAAGGCACTGACCCCGTTGCAAACATGAAAGTCCACCTGATATAACGAGAGTTTTCCCCAAGCCGCAGCCATCTGCCTCAAGTTGGGAAGCGCCCTTAACATTATTCCTACGGGGGCTGCTGCCCAGGGTATGAACAGGAATGGCCTTCGCACAGGCCACTCGTTGAAAGAGGGCTGGATCCAGAGAATCCAGTCTTAAATCCTAACGGTTACTTACAAACTGTATGATCTTGAGAAATTCTTCTTTTTCAGCTCCTGTGTATTCATCGGTAAATGAGGTGATTAAACTATCTAACAGAATAAAACCGAGGAAAGTGGCATTTTGTTATACAATGCTCGATGCATAGATATTAGTTGAATATGCGTATGTGGGAGGGGAAGGGTTGACGTGTTGGTGAGGGTCAGTTAAGAGGGTCGTGGAAACCGTAAGAGCAAAAGCTTGTAGAACATTCGTAACTAGATGTCAAAGGCATATAGTCATTTATCCAGTAAGACAGGTCAGCACCAGGCAACATGGTCCGTATGGGCTCAGGAGAAGTAAGTCTGTTTCCTGGAGACTTCCAGAAAAGTCTCTGAAACATTAGATGCATGTTATACATGAAAAATATGTAAGTCCTAATTGTATTTCACGTACATAATGATAAACGCACGTGCAGCAGGAGGGTGAAGTGAAGACACACAGGAGACACACACAATCCTCCACGTGAAGCCGGAAGATTGGAGACTGGCGCCCACAAGCCAAGGAACGCCAGAGCTCACCGGCAAACCCCCAGGAGGGGTTTCAGAGGGGGCGTGGCCCTGCTGACACCTTGAGTTTGGATGTCCAGCCTCCAGAGCTGAGAGACACTACATTTCTCTTGTTTAAGCCCCCAGTCTGTGGTTCTCGGTTATGGGAGCCCTAGGAAATGCATACAGGTTTGGGGTGGGAGGTTTAACTGATTTAATGAGGAATTCTAATTCAGAATAAAATTAGGTGGAGAAGTTGAGATTCTCTTAGGTCTGATCAACCATTCTTATGCGTAGCAAAGTTGTTGGACCAAAGAAAAGCCTACTGCCAAACGCAGTTAACCCTACTTTCAGGTGAAGTTTCCAAACACAGATAAACATGCAAGCTGGCTGGGCAGACCAATATCTATGAAGGGACAGGATTCGAACATACATAGTTTTCTAGATGAAGTAAAACTGATAAATTAGAAAATTATTGTTTGCTTTCAAAATACTAGCCCACTTAAAAGATATAAAGGATGCCTTTAAATATGTTTGCTAAAGAATCAAGATTACCTTGTTACAAATAGTATTTTATCTATGTACAATATTTGAGTTGCATGTCTAGTATATTTTTTTAACATCTTTATTGGAGTATAATTGCTTTACAATAATGTGTTAGTTTCTGCTGTATGACAAAGTGAATCAGCTATACATATACATATATCCCCATATCTCCTCCCTCTTACGTCTCCCTCCCACCCTCCCTATCCCACCCCCTCTAGGTGGTCACAAAGCACCGAGCTGATCTCCCTGTGCTATGCGGCTGCTTCCCACTAGCTATCGATTTTACATTTGGTAGTGTATATATGTCCATGCCACTCTCTCACTTCGTCCCAGCTTACCCTTCCCCCTCCCCGTGTCCTCAAGTCCATTTTCTACGTCTGCGTCTTTATTCCTGTCCTGCCCCTAGGTTCTTCAGAACCTGTTTTTTTCTTTTTCTTTTTTTAGATTCCATATATATGTGTTAGCATACGGTATTTGTTTTTCTCTTTCTAATTTAACTTCACTCTGTATGACAGACTCTAGGTCCATCCACCTCATTACAAATAACTCAATTTCATTTCTTTTTATGGCTGAGTAATATTCCATTGTATATATGTGCCACATCTTCTTTATCCATTCAGCTGTCGATGGACACTTAGGTTGCTTGCATGTCCTGGCTATTGTAAATAGAGCTGCAATGAACATTGTGGTACATGTCTAGTATATTAAGTGCTGAATATCAGTGATTCAGTTCAGCAGGGATTTGTTGTAGCCCTCAGATGTGTCTGGTGGCTTTCACCTGTTCTCATCTATAGAAAAAAAGCAGAATTCATTCAATACGGTAACTCTAAATTTTTCTGTATCTATTAAGTGTTTATCTCAGGAAACATGTAATTGTGCCAGTTATTACGAGTACCAATAATCATAAAACTTCATTTTTAAAAGCATTTGCTACAGACTGAGAAGAAATTACATTAGGACAGACAATAGAACTGCTTGAACTTCCAGCTGGCATGTTGGATCCTTCCCTATAAATCGCAGAGAACAGAACGCTTTATCACTCAGTTATGACTTTTTCTGTGAAAACAGGATCCTTGTGCTAGATCAGAATTTGCCAACATGTAGCAGGAAACCCCTCGGAAATAACCACCCCCCCCCGCCCCCAGATCACAAGCATGCTTTGTACAGGCTGTGAAGTAGTTCCATACCTGGAGACAAAAGTGATCACGACGCATCAATTTCTTTTTAGTCTTCTAAAGCAAACTGAGGAGACTCAGCCTTGCCTGTTCTTATCTGTGTCCATGCGGAGAGAAAAGTTGAAATAGAAGATTATGAAGCCAGATGTCTGCTCTTTCCACCTGGGTCATGTGCTGATAACAGTGAGCAAACACTAGGGGGGGATTTGGGGTGGAAAGCCATACTGTCTCTGCTTTGGGAGGTTGCTAATGATGTGAGTCTATTGATATGTTCACCTGACATTCATCCACTCATCCAATCATTCATCCATCCATCTATCCATCCATCCAACAATTTATCCATCCATCCATCCATCTATCCATCCATCCATCAATTTATCCATCCATCCATCCATCTATCCATCCATCCATCAATTTATCCATCCATCCATCCATCCATCCAGTTGGCATTTCTTAAGCAATTTCTCTATTGTGCCTGATACTTTCTTACCACCAGATAATTTCTTTCTCTACATCAGCACGGAGGAAGTCCTTGCTGGGCACCTGTGGACGAGAGTGAACTGTCTTTTGGCCACTGAGTTGCCTGCCCACTCTGGACCAGCCAGCTTCAGCAGAGATGTTTTTTCCTCAAATTCTCCACTCACCACCTTAAATAATTCTGTCTGGACGAAGAAAAATGGAACCCCTTACGGGGTCCCCCAAAGGTGTCTGGCAAGGTTCTCTAAGTGTTGGAAGAGACTTGTCAAACTGCTTCCAGACTACTTGTCTCCCAATGAAGGCACCAAAGGCCACAACATTTTTTATGAGGCAGCTCAGGAGGAGATGCAACTGTTATGGGAAGATGGTCTAGAGGAAGATCAGAGAGATGGTGCCATCCTGGAGGGTGACGGCAATGCTGCTCCGTGCAGGAAACTTTCTCAGAGAGAAGCTGATGGAAGCTGAGACAAGGCTGGGGTCCAGCTCTCTTGGAAGCAGGTCTCCTGGTGTCTTGAGTGCTATAGAGACCCTGCCATGTTGCTTCCAGGAGCATTTTGATGTGCCTTTTGATGCTGCTGTTTTGACCCAAAGGAGATCATATTTTCTTATGATATAAGCCAGTGTACAGAGGATAGACTGGACTTCACACAACAGCAGAAACTTTTTTTAAAACTCATTTCTTTAGCGCTCCCTGCAAGTGGTATAGGTTATCTCATTGAATTATCTTAGTAGTTGTTACTCTTTCCCCCATCGTTTTTATTTTATTACTTTATTGTTAAATAACTTTATTGACATGTCATTTACATATAAAAATTGTGTATATTTAAGGTGTACAACTTGATGTTTTGACATATGTATGAATTTTGAAAACATTCAAAATTGGCTAAATAGTTTATCCATCACCTCTGCATAGTTACCGTGTGTGTGTGTGTGTGTGTGTGTGTGCGCGCGCGTGTGTGGTGAGATGACGTAAGATCTATCCTAACCATTGTCACCATGCCGGAGGATCCCAAGAACTCCTTCCTCCTGCGTAACTGAAACTTTGTACCCTTCGGCCAGCACCTCATTTCCCCCTCCCCCCGTTGTTTTAAGTAAATGACATCAGAGAAGCTGTGAGAGATTAAAGACCTTGCACAGAATCACAATGTTACTAACTCTTGGAGATGCCAAAGCCCTTTGCATTTTAGTGTAAAGGGAGGGTAACAGGTGAAGCAACTTCCCAGTTTTTACCCCAGCTCACATCCAACCATATACCTAAAAGCATTTGTCCGGAGAGGGTAGCAGAAAGGACTGAGAAACCAGTGCTGCACAGATCTCAGGCAGCGGTGTGCCGAGCTGGCTGGCATCTAGTGTATACCCTTAATAAAGCTTCCAGTGTCCCCCTCTTTGCTCCGTTTCCCGGGGCGGGGAGGAATGGCTCTGTAGGGAGGAAGGGGGTTGGGAGGCGAGGGACCACAGGGCATACACACGCCCGGAGGAGGCGTGGTACCCAGAGCCAGGTAGAGGGTGGTGTGCGGTGAGCTGGGGCTGGTACCACTTTGAACTTTGCACGGCCTCCCGCCTGTGGTACCTGCTCTGGGAATGTGAGGAGGCCTTCCCCAAAGACCAGTAGCCACGTACCTTTCTTTTCTTACTTACTTTAAAGAAATTATGGTAAGACATACCTAACGTAAAATTCACTCTTTTAACCATTTCTAAGTGTGCAGTCCGGTGGCATCGGTTATGTTCACACTGTTGTGCGACCATCACCACCACCATCCCTCTCCAGAGCTTCTTCACCTTCCCGAACAGAAGCTCTGTCCCCATGAAACGCGAACTCCCCTCCCCCTCCCCCAGCTCCCGGCCCCCGCCACTCTGCCTCCCGTCCCTGTGCATCGGATTCCTCTAGGGGCCTCTCGTAAGTGGAATCATGCAGTATTTGTCCTTTTGTGTCTGGCGTATTTCATTTAGCTTAATGCCCTCGAGGTTCATCCGTGTTGTAGCGGGGCTGAGAATCTTCTTCCTTTTTAAGCCTCATTAATATTGCTGTGTATGGACAGACCATATTCGTTCACCTGCCCATCGTTTGGTGGACACTTGAGTTGTTTCCACCTCTTGGCTGTTGTGTATCTTTAAGACCTCACTCACCCCAGGACCAAGTGCTCTAGGGTATGTCATCCTTTTCACAAATCATCACGTATAGTTACTAGTCAACTTGCCATTTATAAACAATGCTTTTTACTTAGAAATGACTTTAGCTCGTGAAACTAGAAACAGATGAAAAGCAAGAGAATGATAAACCCAGCATTTGTGAGTGGAGTCCTGTCTTGGGGGGGGGGCAGTGGGATGGGTGTTCGTGGGTGGTGATGACCTAGTTTTCGGGTGAAGCAGTGGCCTTACCACGATCACTATTATGTACACACCCTTGTTTTCTCTATCAAACACAAAAGCAGTAATATAGGAAATTTTTCTCCAGCCTAGTAATTTTCCACATTGGCTCTGAGGTGAGATGTAAATGGTACAAATTACTGGCAGACTTGGCTGAAGTTCACCTAGTTTTGCTTTGGGAAGGGACCACCCCGAGCTCAGTGGCAGGTGGCAGGGAGGTCTGTGGGGTCTCTTCCCTCCCAGCTGTCTCTCCCCTGGGGACTGTTGAGCCTCCAGGACCCATGTGGCCAGGTTCAGGTTCAGTCGCAGGCTGGGGTCCTCCGGAGGGTCAGCTCCAGTCTCTGTTGGCTCCGGAGGGTGGCCTCTGGGGTCACCAGTGCCCACCTCATGAGCGCCCGCATGGCCCCGGCATCCCTCAGTCCCATCCCTCTCACCCCGTGTTCTTGGCCTCAGGAGAGAAGCAGGACCGCCACGGCCCTGGGCGGTGCTGGGACGAGCACGTGGTCTCCAGCCCTGTCTTCCTCTGCAGCCCACGTGCCGGCCAGTGGGCAGGTGTGATGCTGGCGGGAAGTTTTCTCCTTGAGGATACCCCTTACTCCTGCTTCCAGCTCCTTGTACAGCGATGCCTCCTACTCGCTACACCTTTCCCATATCCGTGGGCTGTCAGCACATGCCCTGCCCTCTCAGTCCCAGTGTAGTGAAATTCTGCAGATCTAGTCACTCCGTCTTCCTTCAAAAATCAGTCCCTCCTTAGATTGGGATTGACACATACACACTACTATATATAAAATAGATAACTAATGAGGACCTGCTGTAGGGCACAGGGAATTCTACTCAGTACTCTGTAATGATCTCTATGGGAAAAGAATCTAAAAAAGAGTGGATAAATGTATATGTAGAACTGATTCATTTTGCTGTATGCCTGAAACTAACACAACATTGTAAACCAACTCTACTCCAATAAATTTTAAAAAATAAAAGTTCAAAAAAAATCAGTCCCTCCTTGTTGGTTATGTAGCACAGGGAACTCTGCTCAATACTCTGTAATAACCTAAATGGCAAAAGAATCTGAAAAAGAAGAGATACATGTATATGTGTAACTGAATCACTTTGCTGTACACCTGAAACTAACACAACATTGTTAATCACCTCTGTCCCAATATAAAATAAAAGTTTTTAAAAAAATCAGTCCCTCCTCTTCACTCACCGTTGGGCTGTGCTTTGGACGATCTCCGCCACGCACACTCACACACACACACACACTAACATGTACACACACAGACATACTCCCAGTCACTCTCACACCCCGTGGGGCATGCACTATCCATTATCTCACTTCTTCACACGCTCTTCTCTCCCTGTTTCAGAGTCAACACAGGTGCCTCACCAGCCGAGAAAACTGTGATTTGACAATCCCGCTAGAATTCTTCTCGTCAAACAGATTTTTAAAACCACAATTCAGTCTGATGCCTTAACTCCTTTATTTTCACAGATGCTGTCATCATTAGGATGAAATAGTTATTCTTAGTGACTAAGTGGTGATGCCGGGGGTCATAAGAGGTTATCGGACAGCTTATCATTAGCCTGGGAAAAGACTACAGTTCAAAATACAAGGTGTGGGGGGCTTCCCTGGTGGCGCAGTGGTTGAGAATCTGTCTGCCAATGCAGGGGACACGGGTTCGAGCCCTGGTCTGGGAGGATCCCACATGCCGCGGAGCAACTAGGCCCGTGAGCCACAACTACTGAGCCTGCGCGTCTGGAGCCTGTGCTCCGCAACAAGAGAGGCCGCGATAGTGAGAGGCCCGCGCACCGCGATGAAGTGTGGCCCCCGCTTGCCGCAACTAGAGAAAGCCCTCGCACAGAAACGAAGACCCAACACAGCCAAAAATAAATAAATTAATTAATTAAAATGAATAATGCTAAAAAAAAAAAATACAAGGTGCGGTTTGTGCTGAATACCTATGGCTGTTGCATCATCGTAAAGTCAAAAACTTTTAAGTAGAGTTGGGGACCATCTGTGTACATATCGATAGATAGAAAGATAGATAAGTTTCTTTCTCCATTCATCCACTGACGGACCCTTAGGTTGTTTCCATGTCTTGAATGTTGCAATGAACATGGGGGTGCGTGTATCTTTTCAAGGTAGTGTTTTCCTTTCCTTGGGATGAATACCCAGAAGTGGGATTGCTGGTACATATGGTGTTGTATTTAGTTTTTTGAGGAAACTCCATACAGCTCTCCACAGTGGCTGCACCGATTTGCATTCCCACCATCAGCGTACAAGGTTCGCTTTTCTACACAACCTCACCAATGCTTGTTATCCCTTGTCTCTTTGATGATGGCCATTCTGACAGGTGTGAGGTGATATCATTGTGAATTTGATTTGCATTTCCCTGATGATTAGTGATGTTGACCACCTTTTTTATACCTGTTGGATATCTGTATGTCTTCATTGGAAAAATGTCTATTCAGGTCCTCTGCCCATTTTAAAAATCAGATTGTCTGGTTTTTTTGCTATTGAGTTGTATGAGTTCCCTCTCAAACATTTTAAGGGTACAGTTCAATGGCATTAAATACATTCACGTTGTTCTACATCAATTATCATTATCCATCTCCAGCCTTTCTTCTCCTTTTAAATACACTTTATATTTTAGAGCAGCTTTAGATTCACAGCGAAATTGAGGGGAAGGTACAGAGGGTTTCCATACACCCCCTGCCCCTGGGCTCAGCGACTTCCGAGTGGTTGCTTCCTCACTTCTCCTGCCGTAAGGTTTTTTTTTTTTTTTTTAACATCTTTATTGGAGTATAATTGCTTTACAATGGTGTGTTAGTTTCTTCTTTATAACAAAGTGAATCAGCTATACATATTCATATATCCCCATATCTCCTCCCTCTTGCGTCTCCCTCCCACCCTCCCTGTCCCACCCCTCTAGGTGGTCGGTCACAAAGCACCGAGCCGATCTCCCTGTGCTATGCAGCTGCTTCCCACTTGCTATCTATTTTACATTTGGTAGTGTATATATGTCCATGCCACTCTCTCACTTCGTCCCAGCTTACCCTTCCCCCTCCCCGTGTCCTCAAGTCCATTCTCTATGTCTGCGTCTTTATTCCTGTCCTGCCCCTGGGTTCATCAGAACCATTTGTTTCTTTTATTCCATATGTATGTGTTAGCATATGGTATTTGTTTTTCTCTTTCTGGCTTACTTCACTCTGTATGACAGACTCTAGGTCCATCCACCTCACTACAAATAACTCAGTTTCGTTCCTTTTTATGGCTGAGTAATATTCCATTGTATATATGTGCCACATCTTCTTTATCCATTCATCTGTCGATGGACACTTAGGTTGCTTCCATGTCCTGGCTATTGTAAATAGAGCTGCAATGAACATTGTGGTACATGACTCTTTTTGAATTATGGTTTTCTCTGGGTATATGCCCAGTAGTGGAATTGCTGGGTCATGTGGTAGTTTTATTTTTAGTTTTTTAAGGAACATCTATACACTTCTCCATAGTGGCTGTATCAATTTACATTACCACCAGCAGTGCAAGAGGGTTCCCTTTTCTCCACACCCTCTCCAGCATTTCTTGTTTGTAGATTTTTTGGTGATGGCCATTCTGACCAGTGTGAGGTATCTCACTGTAGTTTTGATTTGCATTTCTCTAATGATTAGTGATGTTGAACATCCTTTCATGTGTTTGTTGGCCATCTGTATATCTTCTTTGGAGAAATGTCTCTTTAGGTCTTCTGCCCATTTTTGGATTGGGTTGTTTGTTTTTTTTGATATTGAGCTGCATGAGCTGCTTGTATATTTTGGAGATTAATCCTTTGTCAGTTGCTTCGTTTGCAAAATATTTTCTCCCATTCTGAGGGTTGTCTTTTCGTTTTGTTTATGGTTTTCTTTGCTGTGCAAAAGCTTTTAAGTTTCATTAGGTCCCATTTGTTTATTTTTGTTTTTATTTCCCTTCCTCTAGGAGGTGGGTCAAAAAGGATCTTGCTGTGATTTATGTCATGGAGTGTTCTGCTTATGTTTTCCTGTAAGAGTTTTATAGTGTCTGGCCTTACATTTAGGTCTTTAATCCACTTTGAGTTTATTTTTGTGTATGGTGTTAGGAAGTGTTCTAATTTCATTCTTTTACATGTAGTGGTTCAGTTTTCCCAGCACCACTTATTGAAGAGGCTGTCTTTTCACCATTGTATACTCTTACCTCCTTTATCAAAGATAAGGTGACCATATGTACATGGGTTTATCTCTGGAATTTTTATCCTGTTCCATTGATCTATATTTCTGTTTTTGTGCCAGTACCATACTGTCTTAATTACTGTAGCTTTGTTGTATACTCTGAACTCAGGGAGCCTGATTCCTCCAGCTCTGTTTTTCTTTCTCAAGATTGCTTTGGCTATTCGGGGTCTTTTGTGTTTCCATACAAATTGTGAAATTTTTTGTTCTAGTTCTGTGAAAAATGCCATTGGTAGTTTGATAGGGATTGCATTGAATCTGTAGATTGCTTTGGGTAGTATAGTCATTTTCACAATGTTGATTCTTCCAATCCAAGAACATGGTATATCTCTCCATCTGTTTGTATCATCTTTAATTTCTTTCATCAGTGTCTTATAGTTTTCTGCATACAGGTCTTTTGCCTCCTTAGGTAGGTTTATTCCTAGATATTGTATTCTTTTTGTTGCAATGGTAAATGGGAGTGTTTCCTTAATTTCTCTTTCAGATTTTTTATCATAAGTGTATAGGAATGCAAGCGATTTCTGTGCATTAATTTTGTATCCTGCTACTCTACCAAATTCACTGATTAGCTCTAGTAGTTTTCTGGTAGCATCTTTAGGATTCTCTATGTATAGTATCATGACATCTGCAAACAGTGACCGTTTTATTTCTTTTCCAATTTGGATTCCTTTTATTTCTTTTTCTTCTTTGATTGCTGTAGCAAAACCTTCCAAAACTATGTTAAATAATAGTGGTGAGAGTGGGCAACCTTGTCTTGTTCCTGATCTTAGAGGAAATGGTTTCAGTTTTTCACCATTGAGAATGGTGTTGGCTGTGGGTTTGTCATATATGGCCTTTATTATGTTGAGGTAGTTTCCCTCTATGCCTACTTTAGGATTCTGCAGTATACCTGGATCAATCAATGTGATACACCATATTAACAAATTGAAGGATAAAAACCATATGATAATCTCAGTAGATGCAGAAAACGCTTTTGATAAAATTCAACACCCATTTATGATAAAAACTGCTATAAGGTTTTAATGCAGGCAACGCGACGGCCCCTCCAGCCGATGCCATTCTTCCTAGAAGCTGCCATGGTCCCAGCTCATGTGCTCCAGCAGACACCCAGACCCCCACCAGCAGGAATTTTTGGTTAGGTTTTGTGAGGGAAATTCAAAGGCCTGTCTGTGTGGTTCTCTGGCAAAGATCCCAGGCCCCAGGGAGGCCTTTTAAACTGGGGACCTGGCGGGAAATGAAGCACTGAAAGCAATTACCTACTGGCAGAGAGTGAGACCAGTTGATTAGAGAACCAAACATACAAATCCATTTACACCTGGTCTTGATGCTGACCAGGTGGGGCTCCAGCAGTCAGGGCCGCTGGGGCAGGCATCACTGTGGAAGCTGTGTTTTGCAGCAAGCATCTGGCTGGGGTGAAGGACAAGCTAAAACCCAACCAGACAGGGCAGACTTTTCCTGCCGTGTAGGAGGGGGCAACAGGAGCTGGTGGCAGTGAGGAGGGGGGACATGGAACCGAGTTAAGGGCTGACAATCCAGAGAGAGGAAGAAACTAACATCGCGGAGGTTTACTGCTACAGTATTTCAATTTAGTTTCTCTCTTTCTTCCTTTTTTTGGTAATTAGTATGTATTGCGAGCCTCACATGCCAAACACCATGGTAGGCCTGTTCCTTGTGTGACCTCAGAACTGCTTACAACCTCCCTGCAAAACAGGCACTAGCATTCAGCCCGCTTCCTGGAGGAGCAGACTGAGGCAGGAGGCAGGGACCCCGGCCGAGGTCACGGCAGGCCCGCTGGATGCAGAGCCAAGCACTGCCCTTTGCATTTGCCTGACCCTGTGGAGGTCCAGGTCCTGCTGCTTGATGATGCACTTATTTTCCACCCTGAGTTTATAGATGTTGTGTACATTTTCAGATAAAAATAGACTCTTTCTGGGAGATGGCCAAAGCATGATGAGAAAGTATCTTGGAAATTGCCAAGTGTTACAAAGAAGGTATTTTAAACAACCTCATTATACATTTCTGCACAAAGTGTTATTGTTTCTATTATTAGGGTGCAGTGGACAAGTCCTAGAATTCTTCTTTCTTTTTTTTTTCCAGCAGGACTGTCTTGGGGATATGTGGGGAGGGAAAGAAAAAAAAACATTTCCCTGACTAGCTCTCGAAACAGAGGATGTCTAAGTCTTATGCAGCAGGTATGGTGGTACTGCATCCAGCATATCTTCTACGGGACAAACGTACGGTGGTGCTTTAACTCAGGACTTGAGACAGATGCGAAAAGAATTTTGTTGAGGATGTAAATCTGCCCTCTGGAAAGAGAACTATATTCTGTTTAAAGGAAATTATGAAAATATTCACATTTAACAAACTGATCGTTGGATAGTAAATTATTTGAAAATGTCTTTTGCCTCAACCCTTTTCCCCACTGTCCAAGGAACACGAGCTCTGTCTGTTTACACTGTCTTCATCATTATTGCAGAAACGCAATGAGATGGGAGAGAATCCCCACCTCAAGAGCAGAGCCTGGAGAAGTAAATGCAGAGAACTGGTTCCCTGTGTTGAATCACAGGAGGAGAGGAGCGCTGGCGTCAGGGTGAAGTGTAGGGCTGGGAGGGCTGGCTGAGGGGGAGCTTGGGGGTAGGGAAGAGTTGGTGTCCAGACGGCAGCATCCGTGGGCCAGTGGGGAAGGGGTGGGCGGGGGAGGGGACCAGCCCAAGCAGGAGCCTTCGGAGAGGCAGGGAGAGAACCCGGTGAGCTGTGGAGTGGGAAGTCTGCTGTGCTGAAATGTGCGAGGTCCCGGGATGGGGAGCCGAGTGGGAGTGGAGAGCGCTGTGAACAGAAAAGGGGAGGTCGGGGTCCTGATCCTGAGTCCACCTTAACTCCTGCGACTCTGGGTCGGTAATGTCACCTCTGTTGTCCTTCAGCCTTGAAAGGAGAGGGTCAGGTTTGATGGCCCCTGAGACTTCTTCGAGACCAAATACATTCTCTGTGTCAACTTGAGGTCGTGCATCGGGTTAGGTTAGGGTTAGGGTTAGGGTTGGGGTTGGGGTTGGGGTTGGGGTTGGGGTTGGGGTTGGGGTTAGGGTTAGGGTTGGGGTTGGGGTTGGGTTAGGGTTAGGATTAGGGTTAGGGTTGGGGTTGGGGTTACGGTTAGGGTTAAGGTTAGCCTCAGGGAGAGCCCAAGAATGGGGGCAGCCTCAGGGGCTGAGCTGGACTTGGAGACGCAGCAGGGAAGGGAGAGAGGGTGGTCTGAAGAGGCAGCAGGGCCGGGGAAGCGTTAGAAGCAATATTTCTTTGTGTGGACACTCAGGTGTGTTTCGAGTCTTATCAGAAGCATCTAGAGAGAGAGGTGGTGAGGATAACTCATGGAGGGAGGTCGGGGGAAGCAGGAAGGGATGGAGGTGCCAGGGTGGGGGACGGGATCTTATAAGGAAGAGGACAGGAGATAGAAGAGAGGGTGCGTGAAACTCCCCACCCTTTTCCAGGGTAAAACATGGGAAGTTAAGAGGGCTCCCCTCGATGGGGTCCACCTTCCCAGCTCGGTTAGATTGAAGCATAGAGGAAGGTGTCAGTGACAGTGCCGGGGGTGACATCGCAGGGAAGAAGGGGAGGTGGATCAAGCATTTCCGAAGAAGAAGCACAAAGAGCCCCTCTCAGAGTGAAGAGGGGGGATTTATAGTGAAGCTGGTTTCCTGCTTTGCGGGTTTTCTCCCAGAGCCTAGATAACGGCTATCAGTGTTGAAGGGTGAGTTAAAGTTGCCATCAAATCTCTCGAACTTCTGGGCCACGGTCTGGCCTGTGGGGACCAGGGGGAGGTGGGGAGGGGCTCGGGTCCCTCAGCAGCTGCACACGCATCCTCTGGAGAGGGGAGTCCAGGGGGCCCCTCAACAGCTGCTGATGAGGGCTTTCTCTCCTCCGGCTCTGGAGATGCTCCTCACTCCAGACTCACCATGCCGAAGAGGACCAGTTGGGGCCTCCTTGCTCTTTCACTGCACAGACAAAGACATCGGAAAGTCATTTATTCAATAAATGCATATTGAGTACTTAAGGTATTAGAACCAGCCAGGGTCCTAAGGCCTGGGGTGCAGTGTGGGGCGAGGCCACCCCGGGCCCACGTCTGATGGGAGAGATCAGAGGCCACGGGCACCACCTGTGCAGGGAAACAGCTCACAGGAAGGAGAACCTCCAGCGGACCTTCTTCACTGCCCGCGCCCCCCGGCCCTGCACTGAGAGCTTGTTACCGTCCCTTGTGGGGCAGGGACAGATTCCAGGAGGCCAGCGGGTTCTCCCTCGCTCGTCGGCTGGGCTCTGGCCAGGCTCTGCTCTCACTCCAGACGAAGCTGTTTTCCGTCGGGTGGGGATCCCGAGCGTCCAGGTGCGGCGGCTTTGACCTGCGTCCTGCTTTCAGCTCAGCCTTGTAGGTGAGGCAGACAGGCAGGTGGTGGTCACAGCTGTTGGAACAGACACGCCACCGAGGGTGTCAACACCTTCCCTTGAAGAAAGGGGACCATTGCCCAGCCCCAGTGCCTTTGCTTCGGGCGGAGAGCCTTTCCAAATGTTGGGGAACTCTCTGGAGGAGGAAAGAAAGGAAGACACCAGGCACCCCCATCACCATAACCCCTGACAGGGCAGTTGGTTAAAAGCAGGAGACAGTGGACAGGGGGTCACCTTCCCGCCCAGACTGGAGCAGGGCCTTGGGGACCGGCCGCAGTGAGACCACCAGTGGGAACCGGTTTGGAATCTCAACTGTGATGCCCGAGACCCCTTTGTCTGGGCAGGAGCTGCACCATCCAAGCTGGGAGCGGGGACATGGGGTAGGCTGGAGCCCCGGCCAGGGCCACTTGGACTTATCATGTTTTCCTCTAACCCCGCTGTGGTCCCCACCCCCCGAGGCCTCTAATCTGGAGGCTGTGCTCTCTGGAGCAGCTCCCAGGAGACCGAGCTTTCTCCCAGGGCTGGAAGACCTTCCTCTGTGTGTGATGCTGGAAACATCCCAACTGAGGCGGGAGGAGTCCCCCCCAGGGCCCGTTTGTCCTTCCTTGCAGACCCGTGGAGAGTGTGGTCCCTCGATACCTGCCACCCGGGCCCTCAGGCCTCTGAGGAAGGAGGGAGGAGAGACCATCTGCAGTGCTGGCTGAGAACAAAGCGTTTCCTGTGCGCTTTGCTGGGCATGTTCTGTGAGACTGGTTTGTATTCAGTGGGTATTTTCCTTGGCTCGTCTCCAAAACACAGCTTGCCTGGAGGTGGAAGAAACCAATTTGTTAACAATTCTCAGAAAAAAAGAGGCCAGGGCGGATAGCGGAGGAATCCAGAGGCAAAATCCCAGGGCAAAGACCACAGCCAGACGAGTGAGAGGCCCTGGTCCAGGCCCGGCTTTTGCCTCCTATCCAGCCATGGGCCCTCATGCCCTGCAAGGCCTCCTCCACCAGGAAGGCTTCCTGCCGGTCTCCATCTTGTGACCAACACTCTTTGCCCTGCAGGATGCGTCCTCCACAGCAATGAGCCAGATTGCTCATTTTGATTTGCTTTTATGCTTGTTAAGATGATGCAACCCTGCTTCAAGGTGCCTGCTCTCAGGCCACTGGGGTCAACGTTCCCTGAGTCCAGGGCATCTTTGATCATTTGTTTTGTTTTTCCTAAGAGTCTTTATTTTTTGAGAGCAGTTTTAAGTTCACAGCAAAATTGAGTGTAAGGTGCAGAGATTCCGCATAGATCCCCTGACCCCTCTACAGACAGCCTTTCTCACCAATCACATCCTGAACCAGGTGCTACACTTGTTTCAATCAATGAACCTCCGCTGACAGATAGATCATCATCACCCAGAGTCTGTAGTTTACATTAGGCTTCACTCTCGGGGTTGTACATCCTATAGGTTTGGACAAATAGATAACAATGCGTATCCACCACTGTAGCATCCTACAGAGTATTTTCATTACCCTAAAAACCCTCTATGTTTCACCCCTTCATCCTTTCCAACCCCCAACCTGTGAGGACCACTGATCTTTACCATCTCTATAGTTTGGCCTTTTCCAGAATGTCATAGAGGTGGAATCATACAGTATGAACCCTTTTCAGATTGGCTTCTTTCACTTTGTCCTATGCATTTAAAGTTCCCCATGCCTTTTCATGGCTTGACAGCTCATTTCTTTTTATCGCTAAATAATATCCCATTGTCTGGACGGACCACGGTTTATTTATCCATTTACATACTGAGAGACATCTTGGTTGCTTCCAAGTTTTGGCAACTATGAATAAAGCTGATATAAACATCTATGTGCAGATTTTTGGGTGGATCTAAGTTTTCAACTCCTTTGGGTAGATACCAAGGAGTGTGATTGCTGGATCACGCGGTAAGAGTGTGTTTAATTTGTAAGAAAGTGCCAAAGTGGCTGCACCATGTTGCATTCCCACCAGCAATGAATGAGAGTTCCAGCTGCTTCACATCCCCATCAGCATTTGGTGATGTCAGTGTCTGGATCTGGCCATTCTCATAGGTGTGTGGGGTATCTCACTGCTGTTTTAATTTGCACTTCCCATATGATGTGCAGAGCATCTTCTTTCATGTGCTTATTTGCCATCAGAGCATCGTTTCTCCCACACAATGACAGCATCGTACTGGGCAGTCATTGGGATCTGAGCACTGGCCTTGGTCTCATGTTCCTTATTCCTGAAATTAGGAAGAGAGCTTACCGAGGGCAGAGTCTACGTCTCCTAGGTTGGACCTTGATCCCGAAGAGTCTGGGTACCTCAGGGCGAGTAAGAGCATGTCTGCTTGTGTGATCACGGATAAGCTACTTCACCCACCTGAGCCTGGGAGAAGCCTAGGACCTTCTTTTTTTTCCTTTTTTTTTGCTGCGTTGGGTCTTCGTTGCTGCGCGTGGGCTTTCTCTAGTTGCAGTGAGCGGGGGCTACTCTTCATTGCGGTGCGCAGGCTTCTCATTGCGGTGGCTTCTCTTGTTGCGGAGCACGGGCTCTAGGTGCACGGGCTCAGTAGTTGTGGCTCACGAGTTCTAGAGCGCAGGCTCAGTAGTTGTGGCGCACGGGCTTAGTTGCTCCGCGGCATGTGGGATCTTCCCAGACCAGGGCTCGAACCCGTGCCCCCTGCATTGGCAGGCGGATTCTTAACCACTGTGCCACCAGGGAAACCCCTAGGACCTTCTTTAGAGGGTTGTTTCCAGTGGTAAACCTGCTGATGTATATAGCGTAGCTCAGAGCCTGGCACATGGGCGACCCTAGGAAAGATTAGTGGATGGTGATGAGGACTGTTCAGTTTGCATTTTGGAGGAATGACCAGATTCCATTAGTCCAAATAATAGCTGAGCTGGGACCAGGGAGCTGAAATCATTTCCCAGGAAATCTGAAGCCAGCATCCAGGGTGCCTTCTTGTGTTGTTTCATTATGAATATTTTGTTCTAAAATGGGTGCCTAGGAGTTTGGGGGTGATGAGTAGATAGAGAAGGTTAAGACAAAGCAACTATGCCATGGCCACAGCTCAGTAAACTCCAACTCCTGAAGCACATATTTGGATGGAAAAACACAGTTATGACTTGAGAATTAAATCTAGAGATTAAGAGAAATTACCTATTGGGGACTTCACCCAGGAGTCAAGCTCAGATATCAGCAAAGGGGCTAATAGAAGGGGTTAATAGCTGGTTAACAGAAGACTAGTTCCCGCATCCCTCGCTCACTTTCTCGACTCCAGCCAAGGCCAATCCTGGCCTGGCGTCTTTCCTCACACCATCAACACACAATTAATGAAATGCTGGAACAGGCCCAGACAAAAACTTGTTTAGAACACTTCCTCCCCACTTCACCAGTACAAACATCTATTCTGGGTTTGGGCTATTTTCCAAGTTAGGTTACATGATAATAAACAAGTTTTTTTTTTTTTTTGGTGAGTGAAACTTTAACTGGGCACTTTGCAAAACACAATTTAAAAAATTATTTGGAGAAACTATTAAGTGGAAAAGTTCAAGACGTAAAGAATTGCATGCAGTTATAAAAATGTTTTTCTCTAAGCTCTGTTTATTCCTTGGCATTTGGAAAGACCTGCTTGGACATATTTCTGACCAGTAATATGTGTTTCCCATAGATGTTGGGACTTTCTTATATAGGCTATCAATAATTACCTATCTTATTTTAAGGATAAAAATGGGAATTGAAAAGTTCAAGAAATCGACAAGCTGGCTTAAAGTTGCTGAAAAGTTCAGAATTCATGACTGAAATTTACAAAGTAAATCAACACACTGCAAAGAAGTAAATTAACCCAGAATGACAAAATGAAAGGATGGTTCCCATGTAACCTCATAAATTTCCTGCTTGATGCATTTCAAGTCTCTGATTTCTAATAAAATTCTCATGAGAACATAGTATCGCTCCATAAAAACTCCTGAACTCTCCCCATGAGAACGGGCTGGTTTATAAGGGCACATGGGTTCAAGCCTGTGGTTTATTTATTAAAAATTTCTCAGTAAATATATCATGGTCCACTGGAGAGCACACCACGGTTATGGGGCGGCCGTGTGTCATTTCTGCTGTCCCCAAGTACGAAGAAAAACAAGAAGAAGCACGTCAAAAACTCTGAACCATGAAAAAGTTGTAATCTTTCTTTTCCCCCTAAAGAAAGTTCTATGTGAGCTACTCCTGGCCTTTATCTTTGGCCCAAAAGACCTTGTAGGAGTTTCACCTTTGCCTTATGAGAGTCTGAATGGTTGACAGTGAGCCCGCAAGGTACAGGGTGGAGTCTTGGTGTCCTTTCCCTACCATGGGGCATCCCTCGTGGGCCACCCCTCCTGGGGCATCCCTCCTGGGTCACCTCTCCTGGGGCTTCCCTCCTGGGGCATCCCTCCAGGGTACCCCTCCTGGGAGCACACAGCAGACAAATCTGCCAAGTGGGTATTGCACATTTCTAGGGACTTCAAACATCTCAGAGAAAAGATGTAGTTTTAAATGTAGGCAAGAAAGTAATGAGTTCATGGCTTACTCAGCTCTCCCCACATGCCTACCACCTGGGAAAGTAATCTTTAATAACCTTGTGTTTTTCATCTGTGCCAAATACTTGGCCAGAAGCTTTATGGGTCTTACCCCACTCGATTCTACACACGATCCTTTAACACGGGCTGTTACTATCACCCTTGTTTCAGAGCGAGGGAAACTTCACACAGCAAGGTTAAGTTGCAGGGATCACACGCTCTCTGGGATGGAGCAGGGACCAGAAACCAGCTAGGCTGACTGCAACGCTGACCGCTAACCACCAGACTGGACTTGGAGGGGATGCCCACCAAGGAGATGGCATGACTCCTGGGAGACTTTCCAGGTTTTATCCTACTCGCCCCAAGATCCTCTTCAAACAAACTGGCAGGTTTTCAGATCTAACATTTGCAAAGCATCTGTAATCGGTTAAAAATTTTGCTGACCTATCCACGGGTGGGCTGCGTCTGATGCTCACAGCCAGCAAAGGAGACAAGCCCTCCACCTTTTTTGTGACCCTCTTCGCCTGCCTCCAGTACTCGAGCACTGGACCTCGTGTTTCCAGCACTTGGTGGAGGGCCTGGCACATACAGGTACTTGATGAAACGTTTGGAGAGATAAAAATAGGTTCTGCTTCATGGCTGAGAAGAGAGAATAATTAAGAATTTTTAAAAAGTAGACTTCGAGAGATGGAGTGGGAGTTTGGGGTCAGCAGATGTAAGCTTTTGTATATGGAATGGATAAACAACAAGGTCCTACTGTAGAGCACAGGGCACTATATTCAATATCCTGTGATAAACCATCATGGAAAAGAATGTAAAGAAAGAATGTGTATGTATGTATAACTGAATCACTTTGTTGTACAGTAGAAATTAATGCAACATTGTAAATCAACTTTTGTAGATAAAAAATATTAAAACTGAAAAAGATAGACTTCTTTTAAAGAGCAGTTTTAGAGTCACAACAAAATTGAGAAGAAGGTATAGAGAGTTCCTATTTAACTCCGGCCCCCGCCCATGTACAGCCTCCCCTGTTATCAACATCCCCACCAGATGGTACGTTTGTTACAACTGATGAACCTACATGGGCGCATCATAATCAGCCAAAGTCTATAGTTTCCATTAGGGTTCACTCTTGGTCTCGTACATTCTGTGGGTTTGGACAAATGTATAGTGACGTGTATCCATCATTATGATGTCATGCAGAATAGTTTCACTGCCCTAAAAACCCCCTGTGCTCCACCGATTCATCCTTCCCTCTGCCCCCATCCCTTGGCAACCAATGATCTCCATAGGTTTACTGTCTCCATAGTTTTGCCTTTTCGAGAATGTCACGTAGTTGGAATCACACAGTATGTACCCTTTTCAGGTTGGCTTCTTTCACTTAGCCATACGCATTTAAGGTTCCTCCACGTCTTTTCATGGCCTGATAGCTCATTTCTTTTTAGCGCTGAATAGTATTCCATGGCCTGAGAAAAGCATACTTTTCACTGCATAGAAATGAAAAGCCCTTTCTAGGTCCATGGGATTTAGCCTGAACCTGGGAGCTGGGGACACCACAGAACCGATGGCCCATCACAGAACTCACTGTCGCTAAGAGACACAGAAATGACTTCTTTTTCCTTAATGACCGTAGCAATGGGAGCCTGACTCATGGGTCCCCATAATAAAAAAATCACCCCTTTGGCCCTGTTATATGAAATGCGGGTGAGGAATTGTGTACGTCTATCCCATGAATGAACTCCATGAATAAGTCATTTCATAAGTGCTGACTTCTAAGTTAAGGGCACCTGCTATTGACAATGGACATTTATTGTACTCCTTCTATGGGAAATGCCTCTGCCCTTAACACTTAATTATCTCAATAAACCCTCAAGCCTACAACTTACAAGGGCAGGGCCTCAGCTGGCTGGGAAATGCAAAGGTCCTGCATAGCCTTTCAGAGCTGCTGATACCGTCCACGTGGGACGTTTGTGTGCCTGACTGAAAGCAACGGATTAAAAAAGCAACCAACTAAACTTATACTTAAGGGATGAAAGAGGGAGCATTAAACAGAACAGGGTCTCCAGGCCAGGATGCTGGCTGATGGAGGCGCAAGGGCGCCACCTACTGAGCCCACGCTGCCCTGCAGGTGAGGGGAGCCAGCCTGCAGCTGCAATTAACAAGTCGTCTGTCCGCTGCCCCCTCTACCCAGGGTTGAGGATCGTGTGAGATTACAAGAGCGTTCACTCTTAAAACAGAACATGGATGTACAGTATGCTTAAATCCATAACATACACCTATTGAAACAGCCCGGCACAGCACGTGTTCATTGCAAAAGTCAGTAAGATCTATGGCCGCTTAATGCATTAACATGTCATGGGATGTTGATCTCTGCATAGAACGGGCTTTTTGCAGCTTAGAATTATGGCTAAGCCTTGTCATGAATTAAGTGAGAGAAGAAGGCAGTTGGCCATTTATTTCAAACCCAAGTCAAAACTAAGCCAAATTAAGCTTTTTAGCTGATAGTTATTTAAAATAAATGACCCAAATCCTGAAAGTTTTTATAACCTTACAAAATGCAACTTGGACCTTTGTTCACCTAACTCTGTTACTCAGATTAATCACTTTGCTTCCTGACTGCTGGGAAAAAAAATATTGACCTCCAAATTCTTCAGACGTTTGAGAAAGGAAGGTGGGGTCTGAATATCTAAGGAAAATTTTATCATTCACTTTGCAATGGCTGTGATTTAAAGCAAATACAGGATTGGCAGCCAGAATCAATCTCTTTCCCTCCAGTATTCCTAGAAGTTCTGGGGTTATAAGAGGGGAAGGCTGGGACCTAACATTTTGGGAATTCCTGTTTTGTTTGTTAGTCGTTTCCTAAGGGCCATTTTATCATTGGTCCTGACGATAACCCTATGAGCCTACAAGGCCTGAGAAGGGTCTCGGCCCCCACCCAGCAGGACTCTGTGGAGGAAATTTTTGCCACTTGTGACTTGCAAGGTCACAAAACCGTGGCAAGATGCCCCGAGATGAGTTTATGGCTTTGGAGTAAGTACTGCAAAACTTTTTAGTAAAAACAAGCTTAAGTCTCCATCAGGATCCAGGATGCATTGGCTCTGGGGTAACTCAGTATCCCAGGGGTGGTGGTGTCTCCCTCCTTCCACGGTCTGGGGCACAGAGGACCTCCACTCACACAGGGTGACTCAGGCTCCACTCTCTCTGGAGGGTGGCTGGGACACTCGGCTTGGGAAATGGGATGAGCAAACAAAAGGACCCTGTCCCTTGGGTAAGACAGTTCATCTCCCATTGGTTTTGAGGCCATACACAAGAACTCTGTAAGTTAGCCAGACCAACAGACAGTATCCCCGATTTACAGAAGAGGAACCTGAGCCTCAGAACGATGAATTGACTTCCGTACAGTCAGAGAGTTACCTGGAAAGAGAGCCGGAAGAGGACCCAGGTCTCATGCCCCCCACCATCTCCCCAGCTCAATGCTTCCCTCAAAGGCACAGTTGGCCAAAGCTCGTCTCTTCAGCAACTGACCAAACTTCAGGTATAAGAAAAAAAAAAAAGCAAATCTCTGTTCTCTTATCGAATGCTCCATCTTTTAAAGTGAATTAAAGACAAAATGTCACCTTGAAATCCAGAATTTTCAGATCTGGATGACATCCTCAGTTGACACTGGTTGGTTATTTTCTTGTTGGTCTCTGTTCTCCTAGTTTCAGCTTAAAGGACACACTAAGAACAAAAATCCGTATGGTTTATTCTGTTCCTCTCTCTCCCTTCCCCCACCCGCAGCCAATTTGTAAACAAATCAGAAAAATCCCCAGTGGGCTGGAAACCTGTCCACGGTTTGCTCCAGCTAGAATGAATTGCATTCCACCAAGATTTAGACCCCGTTTATAATGGAAACCCTGATGGGCAGTGTTGTAATTCTAGTCTTGCCATAATGAAGTGGTCAAAGTCATGGATTTTTCCATAGTATTTTTCCACTGGAGATTTCCTTCCTGAGAGATGTTAAATTAAAATCTGGATTATAGCTTTGACTTCAGAGCAGGACCTCTCCTGCCATTGGTAGAGATTAAAGTTGACCATTATATTGGCTTTGGTAGTCATGATTAGCAAGGGGGACAGTAGTCAAATTGATTTTTGCAAGATTGATGGGGGTGTGGGTTAGGGGTTTGGTGCTGGAGGACCTTATTTCAGGAAACTTGCATTGTCGCCCAGATTTTTAACCAGGGAATGTTTTCTCTGCTCTCTGAGTGGCTACATAAAATAGAAAAAGTGACTAGGGTGAACAGGCATCAGGGTGACCAGCCGTCCTCATCAGCATGGGACTCCTGGGTTTTAGCCCTAAAATCTCAGATCCCAGGAAACCCCCAGTCTTAGGGAGACAAGGATGGTTGGTCATCTTAAAAAGTAAGGAAAATTGAATCCAACTCTGGAGGACAGAAAAGTTAACAGTCTATTTTATTTTTTAACTTTTTTATTTTTTAGCTGGGCTGCGCAGCATGTGGGATCTTAGTTCTCCAACCAAGGAACGAACCCTCACCCTCTGCAGTGGAAGGGTGGCGTTTTAACCACTGGACAGCCAGGGAAATCCCTATAGTCTATTTTAAAGAGAAAAACCAGACTGAGTTTTAAAGTAAAATCCTTTCTTGGTGCTTAAAAAAACTTAACCACCTAGAGGGGTGGGCTAGGGAGGATGGGAGGGAGATGCAAGAGGGAGGGGATATGGGGATATATGTATACGTATAGCTGATTCACTTTGTTATACAGCAGAAACTAACACACCATTGTAAAGCAATTATACTCCAATAAAGGTGTTTAAAAAAAACAAAAATATAAACCATAAAAAAAAATACTTAAGTGTCATCAGCCTTTAGCTTGAGAACTGATTCAGGGCAGGTCTCAGAAGGAATGTAGAAATCTCACGCTTGGCATAGCAGAATATAATATGAAAAACCAAAGACACTGCTGCTCTGCCTAGCAATTTCTTACGCTAGTGTATCCTCGGGTCTCTGGAGGCGTGAACAGAACAAGGCAGTTCTTGGTGTGCAGGCCTTCCCAGGAGCTGCTGCTGGGGCCCCTCTCCTCCAAGCCTGTCCTGCAGGCCCTCGACTGCTTGGCAAACACCCTTCTCTCTGCTGGAAGACGAAAAGGATGCAGGAGAGAAGGAGCGCAGGGGCCAAGATGTGAGCTGGGGTGACAGTGCCCTGCCCCAGAGGGTGGCTTTCTAGGTCTTCTCTTAGGTCACTCTGATGGCCATCAGAGTGGAAACCTCTGACTTTTAGGAACTGGTAGGCTGACTGCGGTAGGAAGAAAGGAAGGAGTACGGAATCAAAACTAAGGCAAAAATGGCCAACACAAAACCGCAAAACATTAGACACTTCTGCACAGTGGTGAGAGGAAATGTGCGTCAAAGCTCTTTTTGGACTTGTAAAAACAGATGTCTCAGGGCACGAATATTAAATCCATCTTCGGAGTTATAAATGCCGAGACTTCTATGAATAGAAGCTGTTTCTGGATTTATAATTTCAGAGCCTTTGGTAGGTGTGTGTTAACTCTTTCTGCTGTTACAGATTCTGTAGCTATGAGGTCCAGGATCGTGAGATGGAGAAACGGGACAGGAGTGTAGGGAGGATTTTGACCTGCTGGGGAGATGGCTACTCAGCCCTCGCCCCACAGAACTCGGGCTTGGCCGTGTGGCCTGTTGAGGCCCTGCCCCTCTGGGAGCTCCTGGCTGGTGTGCCCACTGCCCCTCAACCCCAGGATGTGGAGCACATGTGACCTTGACCTGCAGCCTGACGAGGGGACCCATAGATGACCCACAGACCTGAGTGAAAGATAAGTGCTTGATGTTTTATGCCACTGAGATGTTATGCTGTCTGCTTTGCATCCAAAGCTGACGAATACACCTGCTTTTAAAGAAGGTGTTGCCTCATTACATCACGTCTGATTCTCTTCCCCTTGGACCAGTCCATGTGTGTCAGGTCTTCAAAGTTGTCTTCATTCTAGGGTCTCTTCTAATGTCAGAGGCGGCAGGAGATGTAAAGCTTCCATTCTTATTTTTCTGCTTCTGTTTTTTTAATTGAGGTATAACTGACATATAACATTATGTTAGTTTCAGGTGTACAACATAATGATTCGCTATTTGTACATATTGCAAGATGATCACAATGATACCACCCATCACCGTACACAGTTCCACATTTTTCTCTTCCTTTTTCTACTTATTAACAGAAGAACTTGCAATGAACTTTGTCACTGTGCCTGCAAAGGCGATAGAAAGATATTAACCAGCAATCCAGAATCTAAGTAAACTAGGCATATAAAAATAAATTGTTTTATTTTCCTTTCGCATGAGGAGTGAGGAAAACAGCGAAAAGCAGACGCACATTTAAAATGGCCACGTCACAGCTCGGGGGTGCTGGGTTTAGAGGCAGGTGCTCTACAGCTTGTGAAAGAAGCTGAGGGCATTGCTGTGGGGAATCGGGCGGTTATGGTCGGTCCCCCCCAAGGCTGGCCTCCCTCGCTGCCGGGCTAGGGGCGCCCACTTTTAGAGACTGCACGGAGAGTCCGAGTCCTCTGCCTGCCTGGTGGGTCCGGCCCTGGCAGTGCCAGTGGAGAGTGGGGACGGGGCCTTCGTCCCTTTGGCCTCCTCCTGCCCGGTCAGTGCGGGTTGGCATTGGTCCTCACCCACAGCACAGCAGACCCAGGAGCCCACTGCGGCTACAGGTCCCCCCTGGATCTGGTGGCAGCCCCCCTCTCTTGCGCTAAGGGGCAGCAACAGCAAGCTGGGGCGCTCTGCAACCCCTCCTTGGTTCCTGGAACTCCACCCACAATGCTGCCAACAGTCCCCTTGTCGGACTGTCAATCCCCCTGTGAGCGGGACACAGAGGCACTCAGGTTCTGAGACCGCAGAGACCCCTGCTAAAAAGGCAGGCATGTGCAACTGTTTTACAAAGACCCACTCCCCAAATGGTTATTAAGATGCTTTGCTTATGAGAGGTAAAATCCCTAGTCATTCAGAAAAATCTAGAATTGCAATTCCACTTACGCGTGTTTACTGTTTGCTGTGAGCTGTCCGTCAGGCCTCACCAGGCAAACAGCTGAAGAAAATAGGCTGCCGCAAGGAGCGAAAAATCATTATAGAAACGTTCATGGAAACCAGCCCTAATTTCCTGCAGGTTCTGGCTAGCCGGCTTTCCCTCTTTTGTGTCAATGGCCGGGAGGGGACGTGCGGACAGTCTGTAGCACTGAAGGATACTAGGAGTCCTTTTGTTGCTTTCTATGTAGCTTCATGGGAGAAGAAGGGAGTGAGGTAGCCGTAAAAAAAGTTAAGAAAAGCAGGTGTGACAGCAAATATAAGATAAACGCCCTTAGAGTAAGTACCATGGGGGTATCGGACACTTTTGAAGTTCTGGGTGAAGGCCACTTACTGAAGCAGTAACATCAATAGGATAGATCTAACATAATGACACGTAGCCTAACAAGCAGCTATTCAGCTACTATTAATATTCTGAGGGAGAAAAGAGCAGCCCCGGACATCTGGGAACTCATCTGATGCTCCCAGCCAGGCCACGTGTTCTGTTGGACACAGAGGCTCTCGCAGAATATCAGCCTCAGAAGAGGCCACGTGGAAACGGTGATAGAGACAAAAGCAAGGTCACCTCGCATCCCACACCCCCTTCTACCCAAAGGGGCAATGGCTGCTGTTACCAAATAGGGCTTCCTTCTCACTCTGGCCTGCCCTCTCTGCAGGTGAGGATGATTGTGATGACCAGTCACAAAATTGCACCCAATCCAGGGCGAGCCCCGGCTTCCCGAGGTCCTCTCCAAATTCACCCCCCACTGTCCCCATCCTCGGTCCTTCCTCACAGCCTCGTCCTGAGACGCCCCGTGGGTGCATTCTCCCTCGCTGTGATGTCATAAACCCAACTGGTTCAAGTTCAGTGGGTTCCCGGTGGTCACTGGCACTGCCATCTCCAAATGTCACACTTGTGCTCCGAGGGTCCCGGCCATGGAGATTCAGGCGAGGAGGAGTAATGTAAATGCTCCATCCAATAACCATTTTCTCAAGGTTGCAGTGAGCATGCAGTTCCTGGTGAGCCTTTGGTGTGGAGGGGAAAGGCCAGACATCCTGGTCAGACAAGGCTCTTCTCCTGGCCTGGTCAGAGCCACCGAGGCTGTTCTCCACGTCCTCCTGACAGATTCTCTCCTTGACCAAACCCTGCTCAGGCTCCCTTGAACTTTTCAACCAAGTCTACTTCCACATTTCTCCCTGCATTGTCCAATTTTAGCAGGAATCCTGTTAAGTCAATTTTAACCAGAAACCCTCACCCTCAATATCTGATTATCTTCCATATCTGATCAGGTTCCTCACCCCTTTCCACCCTGCAGGTGATGTCTGACCTCCCTGGCCTGCCTTCAGCGAGAATCTGTTAGGTCAGTTTAGCCAGAATCCCCCTTTACCCCGATGCTTCCTCTTAGTAATTTCCATCCACTAAGTCCCACCTGCTGCTTGGCTATAAACCCCCCACTTGTCCACAATGAGTTCAGAGTTGTGCTGGTTTTATACTGAGGTCTCTTTCTCTATTGCAATAGCTCCTGAATAAAATCTGTTTTCACCACTTTAACTCTGTCCAGCTCTGGTTTTTCTCTGACTCTCCTTCCACTGGGCAGAGGCCTGAGATGTCCTGAAGTTTACCAAGGAATTTCATAAAATAATGCAGTTAAAATACATTTTAAAAAACTTGATTAAAAACCAGTGTCAGGAGCTAGCTGTATCATGAAAACCCAGAACAAAATAGGACTCTGGGTTTTACCTTTGAGTTTCCCAGGAACCACAGTGGGGACAAAAAAGGATCATAGAGTTTGTAAATGGAAGCAGTCAATTTTGATTGGAAGCCTTATCTCTACCACCTTCTACACTGTGTTAGAGAATGACTCCTATGTATACGTGTGGCATGTGGTGTTTGCAGGGGATCTTATCTAATCTAATCTGGTTCTCTCATTCTCTAGCTGTGTGGACAGAGGTCCAGAGGGGATGTGATGTACGCAAGGGTGTAGGTGTCAGAAGTGGGATTCCTCCTATCCCGACACCGATGACCAGCTTGATTCATTGGCCTGTTGCTTTATCCCACAGTGACTGTGGTCAGATGAAGAAGCTTGTCTCAGTCTTCAGCCTTTCCCTCCAGCTGCTGTCCCTGTGGGTGGACTCAGACTTGGGGGTGGACGTGAGGCAGGGCTCAACAGCGGGCCTTGGGCTCACCTTCGGCCATGACGTCTGCGTGCCAGCAGTGGCAGGACGGTTCTGGTCCCTCGTGGACTCCTGCCGCTCCCCATGCCCTGAGCCACCCAGGGCTCTGCCACTAGGGTGGAAGCTTCTACCTGGGCCGGTGCCTAAGATCGGGCTGATGTTGGCCATGGTGGCGGGAAAGGGCTTGGTGGCCGGCAAAGGTGAGGCAGGCCGGGCAGGGCTGCCCTCCCCCAATCTCCTCCCAGAGAGGGACATCGTCAGTGTTGTCCTCCCACCTTCTTGGTGTGAGGACGTGGCCCCTTCAGTGGTGGCACTGAAGTAGAGTGTGGAGCTCTCCTGCCCTTCCCCTCCACCCAGCCACCCACCTGCACCCCTCCCCTGCACCCCAGAAGCAGCCCCGTCTCCTTCCTTTGGGCTGCCCTCCTGCTGCATAGCTGATGGCTTCTGGGCAGGAGTTTTGTCATGATTATCGCTGGCAAAAGAGACATAATTTGAAGTTTCGTCAGCCTCTGCTCTGGGGACCACTCGAAGCTCAGAGCCTTCCTCTGAGGTTAGGGAGTTGTGGGGTGACGATGGGGGCTCTTGCTGGGAGGATGGGAGCTTCCTCTCCTGGTTGCAGTGTTGACTCAACCCCCATGGAGGGGAACAAAAGAAGCCAGGATTGTCTTCTCCAAAGAGTGCGTTGATCTTCGACACATTTCCCGTTTTCAGGGCAAGCTTCACCAATAGCCAGTGGTGATGGCTGAGGAAAGAGGCCTCCCCAGACATCTGGATTTCCATCCCAGCCTCTGGGGGACCCCACTGTGGGCTGGGGGGCTTCCCCAGGCTTGTTAGCACATCACTTTCCTCTTGGCAGGTCCCCAGGCTCTCCGGCCCCTCCCCAGCTGGACCCGAGGCCCGGGGAGGAGAGTCTCCCTCTGCTTTATCACCCCCTGCAATGCCACAGGACTTCCTTACAAAGCCCTGCCAGATGTCTGTGGATTTAGGATGTAGCAGGCTGTAATAAATGACCAGCGAGACACTGCCTGAAAAAGAAGAAGAAAAAGAACACACGGTTATCTTCTTTGAAGTCCTGCGTCCTCGCTGTGGTTTGCAGAATTCCAGGTTGTGGAATTTTGAGTGGAGTAATGTAATTTGGGATCCAAAACAGGACTCGTTGCAGCATCAGAACTGGATATTTGGGGGGAGTTTAAGTCTTCTCCAGCTCCCATAAGCTGCAAATGTGTCTACACTTGAAAATCTAGGAACAAAGTTTAAGTCCTGTGGATTCTACGACTTCTTCCTTGAGGGATGCTCCAACTGAGTCCTCTAGATGTGTGTGTGTATGTGTGAGAGAGAGACAGAGAGAGGTTTGGTAGAAATGATCATTTTACTTTCAGAAAACTGGGTCAGATACTCAGAGTTCAACCATCTGCTCACTGGTTGATGGATTCCAAAGCGAGGGGAGGGGGAGGTAAGGAATCATTTCAAAAACAAGACCCAAGCAGAGGTTAAACATACGCATCAAAAACCTCGTATCAAGGAATTTCCATGAACAGCAACAATACTTCCTTTGTGCATAAACATCTTAATCACATTGTTGTCAGGTTCATTTATTTTGATCAGAAGTGTTGGCTACGGCAATAATTCATTTAACAGAGCTTTCCAGTAATCCTCCCACGTTATTTCCAGCTTCCTGTTGTACTGGACCAAGCGCCTGGTTGCAGGGCACTCGTTATAAACAGCATGAAACATGACATAGGCGGGGGAGGAGGGGGGAGAGCATCCGAGGGGTCAGGAAATCGCAGCAAGGATGGAGCTAGAAGGAACCTAACAGACGTCCCCTTGCATCCTCTCAGAGTATCTTTGGGGGAATGGAGACAGAATTCCTATGGGATGTGACCGAGTGTTGTTTCTGCAGGGCGCACGGCTCCGGCCATTTCTATACATCGTTCCAAGTTCTCACAGTCAGCGTGAGGGAGGTATTGTCACTCTCCTTCTACAGTGAGCCACCCGAGGCCAAGAAATGGGGGCTGACCCCCTTCCCCTCCATCCTGCAAGTCCCAGGTACATGTGTTCAGCGAAGGTAGACTTTCCTTGAGGCTGCGTGCTTCACTGGGTTCTTGGTTGCAGCCCCAGGCTGGCATGCAGTAGGTGCTCAATAAATGCTTGTCAAGGGAGCTCAAGATGGCAGCCAGAGCTGCTGCTTTAAAGCCTGTGCTCTGCTGACTATAATTCACGTCCCATGTTCCCACTGAGGACTCCCTCCAGCACCACAGGGGAATCAGGAGTTCAGGCTGCCCCAGGAAGCCGGGGAGAAGGACCAATAAGCCTGGCTCTGTCTGAGCCCCTCAGGCCTTCTGAGCCCTGGGTGCCGAGCCTTGGACCTGGCTCCCGGCTCCCTGGGCCCTGGCTCAACACCCAGAGAATGAAAACATCTTCTCCTTGGAGAAACACTGGGTGGGCACCCAGCATGGCAGCTCCCAGGAGCCCCACACATGTTAGGAATGGTGTCAGACATCTCTTTTCCAACTGGAGCGTCAAGCAGATTGTGCGGGGGGGGGGGACCTTTTTACTACCGACCCCGCTGTGCTCACAGGACTCAGTGAGAACTGGAAAATCCGAATGAGTGCTGGGTTGCCCAGCTTCACCATCCCTTCACCCCAAGTGTCATGGTGCCCACGCCCCCAGGAAGGATTGCTTGAGCAGCAGTGCCATGTGAGAGAGCCCAGCCGCTTCATGCCTGGGCACCCTGGGCACTTACCTGCACCCTAGCGCCTGGCATATATATTATTATTTTAAAAAGGACCAACCAGCTGTCCTACAACAGGCAAATGGTTGGCACACTGAGCCTCATCCAAACCACGGACCAGTCCTCAGCAACAAAGGAAGGGATATTGATACACACGAGGGCCCAGAAGAATTGCTAGGGAATGGTGCTCAGTGAACCAAACCAATGCCCAAAGCCACACACTGTACAATTCCAGTTGCATAACATCGTTGCAGTGACCAAATTATAGAAACAGAGGACAGGTTAGCGGTCGCCGGGGGTTACAGAGGAGGTGGAGATAAGAGGAAGTGGATATGGTTTTGAAAGAGTAACAGAAGGGTCCTTATGGCCTCGGAAAAGTTCTCTCTGCATCTTGAATGTGTCACGTCAACATCCGGGTTCTGATGTTCTGCTTGTAGTTTTGCGGGAAGCCACCACTGGGGGGACTGGGCAGGGGTGCAGGGATCTCTCTGCGTTCTTTCTTTCCCCTCCCTCCCTCCCTCCCTGCTATACCCTTCCTTTCTTCCTTCTTTCCTTCCTTCCTTCTATTCTTTACTCTCTCTTTCAAACTCTCTCTTTCATGCACAATTTTGAAAATTTTCCCTGTTCTTTACCATAATACCTTCCATCCATCCTCCTAGATCCGACTCTCAAGTTATCTTCTCGGTGAATTATTTTCATGCATCTCCAGTCACATTAGCCGTCCTTGCGTCATTTCTCACTTTACCCTCTTTAAAATGTTTTTTAAAAAACATTTATTGATGTGGAGATCTCTGTATTATTTCTGACAACTTCGATTATCTCAAAGGTAAAAGTTTAATTTGAAAAAGAAGGGCTGACTTGGCCACCGGAATCTCTAACGAGCCTTGGTTCCTGACAACGGAGGGGTCGAGCTTAAAGGTCACCGCTGGTTCGTGGCCCTCGAATACTTGTTTTACGGCCACGTTTATGAATCTGCTCCGTCCCTGTAAGAGTCTCTTCATGTCTCCAAACGCTGGAAGCTCTGGGGCGTTTCCTCTCCCTGGTCAGTGCTACCCTGACGGGCCAGTCCAAGCCCCGGCTGCTGGCCAGTAAAAGGACCCTACTCCCCGCCACCCATCCTCCTGCGTCAGGGGCCAGGGCTGCCCGGCGGTGCCTCGACTCCCACGCGCTCCCCCCGGGACGTGGGTGGCCAGAGACAAGGCCTTGGGGGGGCGCACGGGAGCTCAGCCCCGAGTTGTTGCGAACAGCGGGAGAAGCCTCTGCCCTGGACCATGTTTCAGAAGCGCAAGGCCCCGCGTGGAACATTCGGGTGCCGTCCTGGAAGCTCTGGCGAAGGCCGCAGAATGAGGGCACCGCCATCGCCGGGCCAGCGCGTGCTGGGGGAGGAGTGCGGGGAGGAGGCCGGCCGCAGGGCTGCGACTTCTTTTTTTTTTTTTTTTTAATTGAACCCAGTGTTTATATTTAATTAATTAATTTATTTTTATTTATGGCTGTGTTGGGTCTTCGTTTCTTTGCGAGGGCTTTCTCTAGTTGCGGCGAGCGGGGGCCACTCTTCATCGCGGTGCGCGGGCCTCTCACTATCGCAGCCTCTCTTGTTGCGGAGCACAGGCTCCAGACGCGCAGGCTCAGTAGTTGTGGCTCACGGGCCCAGTTGCTCCGCGGCATGTGGGATCCTCCCAGACCAGGGCTCGAACCCGCGTCCCCTGCATTGGCAGGCGGGTTCTCAACCACTGCGCCACCAGGGAAGCCCCGGGCTGCGACTTCTGTTATTTTCCAAGTGCAGGAGAGGAGCTCACACCCGATCCGCTAAGCCGGGGCAGCGCGGTGGGCACAGCGTGGACCTTGGAGCCGTTCCCTCATCACGAGACGTAACCGATCATCTTAAACCGCCAGGCCCTGTGGCTCTGCCCCTCCCAGACCGCCTGACCTCGCGGCATCGCTCGACCTCCCCGGTGCCTCACCGCAGGCTGGGGGGAGCTCAGCCGCTCTTGTCGCGATGCCGCACGTGTGGGGGGGTCAGGAAGGTCCCTGCTCTGCCCGCTCCGCACCCAGTGCCTCGATGCTGGGAAAAGAGCGGGAGCTTGCGTCCTTGACCCCTGCCAGCGCGCCAGAGAGGGTGCCACCCCCGAGGCAGCCCCTGCCTCACCAGCAGTTCCTCTGAGCGCAGCCAAGCAAGGCAGACGGAGGCTGATCCGGTTTCTCGTGCCCCATGGGAGCGGCCTTGCCGCCCGCAGGGCAGGGAGCTCCCCTGGTCTCCATCCAGCTGCTTCTGAGCGCCGTGTCCTACCCTTGGAGGGAGCTTACTGTAAAGAAGCAAGTTGGGGTAGGGAGGGGGGGGCTAGGAAGGAGACGCGGGGTCTTACCGATCAGAAATCCAGACAAGACTCCGGCTACAGCCCACAGGCTGGTCCACGACGCTCCCTGGAGAAAATCCGTGGCCAGCAGCACGAGGATGGTGTTCTCAAGCAGCATAACCTAGGGCACCAGAAGGAGAGTCAGCACGCTTGGCCGGGTGCAGGCGGCCTCGGGACGCCCCCGTCCTGCGATCTGCTGCAGCTCCCTTCAGGGCTGGGGGCTCTGTCCTCGTGCCCCCGGGGGCTCCCACTGCTGACCGGGCCCCCCTGGAAGCGGGCTCAGGGTCGAGTGAGCCTCTCTAGCAACGGGGGATTCTCCCTGTTCTCAGTGCCGCTCATTAAAATGTCTGCAGAATCATAAACGCACAGGAAATGTAAGGGCACAGCTCAGAAGGCTGGGGGGTTCCCTTTGGTGAGTCAGGTGGGGCTGACAGAGACTTTTATTTCCTACTTTATATGTTCCATATTCTCATGTTAACTGTATGCGCCTGTTAGCTTTACCATGCAATAATTAAAAGTATCTGCAGAGCTCACAGTGACACTGAATTCCAGTACGCCAGAGTCAACACACTTTTCATTAACAACTTCAGAATTTTTTTTTCAAATATTTACCTCTTTAAAGGTAAATCTGGCCCCTGGCCACCAGGTGGCAGCAGGGGAGGTACTCTTGCCGGCTGAACAGGGAGCCTTCCTCCCTGGCCTGAAATAAGGGCAGCTCTTACAGAAGGCTCTCCGTATCTCCCGTCCAGGCGGGCTTATTAGCTAAGGTTTCCAAAGCTAATAATTTAAAATATAAATATAAATTAATATAAAAATATTTTAATATAAAATATTTCAATATAATACAAAATATATTTCTTAAAATCAGTAAATAAACGGGATGTAATTCAAAGATGATGTATTTAAACACTGTGTAGGAGACATTTTTTAAAAACCCTGAATTGTAATACTATTATGCTAAAAGTCTTCCAAGGTTTGCCATAGCCATTCACTGGCATCATTTTAACTCTAGAAAGGTCAAATAAGGAGAGAATAAAAAATGATATTAGGGGCTGCTTAAAAATCCTAAGAATAGGGGCTTCCCTGGTGGCGCAGTGGTTGAGAATCTGCCTGCTAATGCAGGGGACACGGGTTCGAGCCCTGGTCTGGGAAGATCCCACATGCCGCGGAGCAACTAGGCCCGTGAGCCACAATTACTGAGCCTGCGCGTCTGGAGCCTGTGCTCCGCAACAAGAGAGGCCACGATAGTGAGAGGCCCGTGCACCGCGATGAAGAGTGGCCCCCGCTTGCCGCAGCTAGAGAAAGCCCTCGCACAGAAACGAAGACCCAACACAGCCAAAAATAAATAAATAAAAATAAATTAAAAAAAAAAAATCCTAAGAATACCCACCTCCCCGTGCCTTAGGCTCTGGACAGCTGTGTTTCAAGGGTCCAGCAGGTGTTATTTCGGTTCTAAATGGCACTGCCCAGCAGCCCAGCCTGCAAAACTTGGAGGTGCTCTCTCTCTACTCCTTAAATCAACCACATCTCATCAGCTGTCTGGCCCTCTTGACATATACAAACTCTTAAGTTTGTATATGTCAAAACAAAACAAAACAAAAAAACTGCTAGTGCAGACTGTGAAAAAAAAGAAAATCCATCCCCTTTTTCCTGTCCTTACTGCCATTTCACAGTTCTGAACTTGCTACTTCCTGTCAGGGCTCTACTGCAATCTCTCCTCCACATCATTGTCGGGGTGACCCGTTTCACCTGCAGATCAGGCCTTGGCATCCTCCCTAACACACCTGGAAACAGCCCCACCTCCACCCAGGGCCGAGTGTCCACTCCTTGACAACGCAGCGGTCCTCTTGACAGTGTGTCCTGACTCTCCGGTCCAGGGTCATCTTCCTACAGGCTGCCCCCTAAAGGGCTGTGACTACTGGTGTTATGTGTCTACTTGACTGGGTTAAGGGATGCTCAGATGCTGGTAACGCGTTACTTCTGGGTGTGTCCGTGAGGGTGTTTCGGGAAGAGATTAGCATTTGAATCAGTAGTCTGAGTAAAGATCACCTTCACCCATGCAGGTGGGCTCCATCCAATCTGTTGAAGGTCTGAATAGAACAAAAAAGAGGAAGAGAGAATTCTCTTTCTCTTCTTGAGCTGAGACATCCATCTTCTCCTGTCCTTGGACACCGACCTCCTGGTTCTTGGTCTTCTGGACTTGGACTAAATTACCACGGGCTTCCCTGGTTCTCCAGCTTTCGGATGGCAGACCGTGGGACTTCTCAGCTTCCATAATTGCATGAGCGAATTCCTATAATAAATCTGCTCTTACGCATCCATACATATCCCATTGGTTCTGTTTGTCTGGAGAACGCTGACAAACGCAATGACTTTCCACTGACGAAGACCCTCTTCTTGACCAAACGACTCAGACAGGCTCCCCTAAGCCCTCTTCTGGACGAGGCCTCAGCCTTGGCCTATAAAAACTGCAGACTCATAGCGGAAATGATTTTGCCCACCTCTGCACATTAAGAGACCCGAACCAACACTACCATAGTTTCTAACAGCTCAAGGCTGCACCCCTAGCATGATGACCCCAGCCACAGTTAAGTCCCTGCCTAAGAAAGCTCAGTGCTGCCAGGAGAATTTACTGTTCATTCCAGCCCAAATCTGGTGATAGGCAGATAGGCCCTGAACTTCCTCTTGGGGGGCGTTACCTTAGAAAGTCTGTGATTATAAATCCTTTCTCTGTCCCTTTGAAATGTACATCTTTTACCACCCAGAGCCGTCTTCTCCAGGACCTGAGGACCATCTCTCTGAAATACACACATCCCAGGAGACGACTCTCCCAGCCTGTGAGCTCCTTGCCCTAAGGTGTGTGAACACTGCCTCCTGTCGTGAAGAGACGGGAAGTGTGTTTCTCACCCCGAAAGTGCCCACTAACACCCCAGATGGTGAGGTCACATTGACCACACCCCTTCACTCCCCGACTCTAGTGGAGCCCACGCTGTCCCAGGCCATTCTCCCTTTAAAATATGCAGTCCCTCTGCACAAATTGAGGTCGGGGTCAGTCCACGCTGGACCCCTTTCCTTGTTGCAACTGACTTAATAGAATCTGTTTTCATCGCCGTCAACTGGCGTCCGGGTGTGTTTAACTCGGTACCGTCCACACTGGCTTTCCTACGGCCTCCCCCGCACCCCGTGGCCTTCACTGTGCTTCTGCATCTTTGCCCCTCCACGCTCGAAACTTCCGTAGCGTCTAAGTTCTGTCTTTTCCTATTCAATCACTCTGAACTCAGTGGTCCGGTGACTAAGACACCTGCAAAGAATTAAGCATTTGTTTCCCTTCCTTATGTAACAGCCCCTAGAACTCCTGGGACAAGGGTGTGAACGTGACAAAAACAAACAAAGAAAAGCAGCAACTGTGAAACGTCTCCTTACGTAGTCCTGCTTCTCAGGGCGCCCATGGGCATCGGCACGTGAACACGCTGCTCCGGCAAACGGACGACGCAAAAGTGACCCTCAGCTTTATTCACGGTGCGTGGGGGCGGGGCCCTGCCACACACTCAGCCCTCACCCCCCGCAGTGAGATGGGCCTTGTTACTCCTGGTTTCCAGATGTGGAAACTGAGGCTTGGCGGGGCTCTGTGACTCGTTCAGCATCACAGGTCCTCTTTGGTCTGTGGGACCCGTGGCCTATGGGGTCACCAAGCTCTACGGCGCTCTCCTAAAACCAGGGGGTGACCACGCCGCCCACCTGCTGCCGGACAGGAGCTGCACCTCCGGGCTCTTCTCTTTGTTCCCACCTCCATCCTGGAGCATCTGCACCCGTGAAAGTCTCTTCAAATTTTTGTATTAGTAATAGCCACTATTTGTTGGTTATTTCAGCCCAAGTTGTTTATTATTTAATCTTCCCAGGGACCCTGAAAAGCAGGTAGGTCTTACATCATTGTCACAGGGACACCGAGAGGTGGGTGGCTATGTCCTGATGTGCTGATGAAAAAATAGGTCCAGAGAGTTTAAATTCTTGGCCATGTCATTTGGTGACAGTTAATGGCAGAGCCAGGGTCCCACGTAAGCCCGTCTGATTCCAAAGCCCGTGCTCTCTGGCTGGTCCTCTCTCCTTTGCCGTTTGCAATGCAGTTCAACTTCCCCCTTCTCATCAAAAGTGTCCCTGGTCATCCCAGTGGGAAGTGACACTCCTGTGAGATTCAGACACTGCTTTCTCTGCCAGCATTTGTCCACATTCTGCCTCTTTTTAAAAACTGGATAGAAGCTTATCTCCTCCATGGGACCAGAAGCAGCCTGCAGACAGGCATTACGTCATCTTTGTGTTTTTCACGCTATCTAGGACCACAGCTGTAACTCAGTGATTGAGCTGATAACAAGGGCATCGCGTATATGACACAGAATAGAACTGTGATTATATTTATCAGATGGGCTGACATAGAGAGTGGCTGAAAAACATCGCCAAAGGCGCCACAATCCTTGCCACGGTAACTACGTGGAAACGACTGGACGTCAGGTTACTATTTTCAGAGCCCATCATCTCTGTTCAAGACTATACTTCCTTCTAGAATTTTTCCTAAAATTAAGCTATTCCTTCTTAATAGATACGTGTGCACAAGTGCACACATGCACACACACACACACGCATGCACGCACACGGTCTGCATATACAGTAAAAGCTGGGATTAAACAAAACCGTCATCACCACTTGCCGTGTAGAACGTGGCCATCCGGCTTCGGGAAGGGCTGTCCCAGACGTTGAGGTAGCAGAGGATGTACGTGGCACCCATGAGCAGGTTGAACAGCCTCCAGTGGCAGGTGCTGTCCACGATGTCACTCTGCTGAGCCACGAGCCAGAAAGTCATCACCAGCCAGTGGGCACCTGCAGAGAGCGGCCTCGGAAGTCAGGGTCCTCGGGGTGGGGGGTGGGGGGGCGCTGAGGGAGGAGACGGGGAGCGGGTAGGGCAGGAACTCGGAAACCAGGGCCTGTAGCCCTCCTCTCTGTTCTGACTGCATCTGACCCGGCATCCAAGAAAACAAATGAAAACCCAGAAGAGATTCAAGGGGCACAGAAAACCCACACTTTCTATTTTTGCAAGTATTATCTCACTTGATCCTCATAAAGGGTAGCTGACCTAATTTGGGGATAAGCAAACAAAAACTGGCTTCAGTAACACTCACCAAATATTGCCTACTTAGGCCTTTTTAGTTCCAGAAAGTGTTTAAAGAGCCAGTGACAAAACTGATTGCTCACTGTTTTTTAATCCCTGCTCGAAGGGCTTAAAAACCTCCACATCCAAAGGAAAGATCTGTACTCAGTCCAGCTGTAGTATTGGTTCCTATAGTTTAGGAGGAATAATGTCATACTGGAGTTTGAACTGAAATTTTTTTAAAAAACGAATTAAAAACAGCTAATGTCTCTCCAGGAACACAATTTCTTTCAAAGATGTCTGCTTTCTGCCAATAAATGTATCCACGCTTGTTCTAGGCTCAAGTGTAAATATCTCTCAGTGCTTCTTGTTCCTTCTTGTAGAGGGTGTTCCCTGATGACCGGAAGAGATTCCTCTCTGGGCAGGGACACACAGGCCCCCGGCAGGCATCCTGCATCGTCAGGCAGACCCCAATCTGGTGCGGCTAGACTGAGGGCTGAGGGGGGGCTTTGGATTCAGTGGAGATGTCCTGTTTGAAACAGAGAAGGTGGCTAAAACTCAGCATTTGAATAACAGGGAGGGCTTTTGGAGGCTAGGAGCCACAGCACAGTATGTACTGCGCATTTCTGTACTGCGTCAGGGCACGTGGGACCCTGTGCCTCCCTCCTGTTTAAGTGTCAGTTTTACCAGGGATTTTCAGCCCATGATATGGAATGTGGAGCCCTCACAGCAGCTAAAGCTGTGCTCTGGAGTTGGCTGGTCCTTTGAGGGCTGGGCTCTCTGAGCTGTGGGCGCGTTTCTCCAGAGAGACCCTCCATGCGTTCCTCCTCTCCCTGGACGCTCGTGGGCTGAGTCTATTCCTCCACATTCTTGAACTTGGGCTGGCCGAGACCGCTTTGCCAGGCAGAATACAGCAGAAGCCACGCTGATTCAGTTCCGGGCCAGTTTTAAGAGGACTGGCGGTTTCCACCCCCTTTCTCTTGGGATGTTCAGCTGACATGTCCGAATCCAGAGGACTTTGCTGAAGAGAAAGGGTGGAGGAGCCCTGGGTGCCAGACGTCTGTACAGCCAGCCCAGGGGAGCCTCCCTGTGAATCCAGACACCTGCTAACCTACTGCGATGGTGTGAGGACGCCCTGGCCCAGGCAAGAACCCCCAGCGGAGCCCAGTCAGCCCTCAGAACCGGGGCTGTTGATCATGAATGGTTCTTTTAAGGCATTAAGTTTGGGGTGGTGTGTCATGCAGCAACAGATAGTCGGAACGTATGCTCAACTCACCTGCAACAACCAGAACCCAGACGCGGTAAACTTGGAAGAACAGAACCAGACTGAGAACGCGGGCTCCCACCATGCCCATCCTCCAGAGCAGCTGGCAGCCGAGGGCCGTCCACGGCATGGAGAGGTGACCCGGCTTCATGGAGCCCATGGCACGAGCATAGCACACCAGGGCCCAGGACAGCATAGACCAGGAGCACAGAGCACTCATCCCTGGAAGCCAAGCGGACAGGACAACCTAGGGTTTACAGGACGTCTAACCTCCTAACAACACCTGACTTCTCCGAGGGCGTCGTCACCTCCGTGCAAACACGCACGTCCTTCTCCGCTCTGAAGAAATGAGGACGTGCAGGAGAGCTTTCCTCGGCTGAACACGTGGGTGCTTGCCCCTCAGGTGGGCTGGGCTCTCCGTGTGTTCACCCTTTAAGAAAAGCACCCAGTCACTGCTCCTCGAGCACCTCCGGTTTGTGACGAAGCAGATCCTAACGGCCCTGAACGTGGCATTTCATCCCAAATGCACTTTGCCCTTCAATCCACAGGAAGGAGGTTTAATCCGAGAAATAAGACCAGGACATCAAATGGCTCCAGGCCCGTAGGAGAGAGCCTGAGCACGTGGCACCTTCCCAAGGTGCTTTCAGGCTCATCTGACTCTCTGCAATTTCTGTCCCATGGACTGAGCGCCACGAGGGAAGCCAGCCCCCGGGAACTCATCGCCCCAAACAAAAGCCAGTATTAACCATTCCCTTGGGCTGCCCTAATTCTCCCAAACAGGAAATCTTAGGTTGCCGGGTTTTGCTAAATAAGGCGTTTCCTTCTGTCCCCCTTGAGAAGTCGGACGGTCTGAGGTCAGTGGTAGGAGACACTCACCCGGCACGACACCAGTGAAGTCCGAGGCGAGAAAGACGTATGTTTGAAGCAGCAGGTGGGGCCCGACCTGCAGCAGGGCTTCCAGGAGGCGCAGGGCCGACAGGTCAGCCTCCTGCATCCGCAGCGGGCCCCAGGGGGAGGCCTCCCCTTCCCTCCGGAGAACAGGGGCCACGGCGTCCCAGTGCCTGAGGAAGAGGAGAGCCCAGGACTCAGAACCACACCGTGATAGCTTACACAGGAACCCCCTTCTCTGGCTTATCGTGTAGAGGCCGATAGCTTTCCAGGGGTTAACCGATCGCATCTACACCCCAAGTGCCTGAGCTCTGACCCCAGAGTGAAGGTGGCACGTCTGACCCAAGCGCTGCAGCAGGTGACCTTGCCCAGCAAGGCCCGGCCCGCGGAACACACTCTGCCCACACGTGGAAGGGGTGGTAGGTCGTGGAGCCTGGACCACACAGGTTTGCTGCGGGCTCTCTCTGAGCCCTGCAAAGTTTGGAGCTAACCCTGAACTACCTCCCCGGCCCCAGGGCCTCTCGGGATGGGAATTAATCCGCTTCCGCTGGACAGCAGGAAGGGCAGGGCGCCATCGTGGGGTGTGCAAGGGCGGGCCGCCCTGGCTGCAGGGACACACATCCAGGAAAAGGAGTCAGTGCAACAGAAGAAAAAGGAGGAAACGTGCCTGTTTCATTCTGCTTCCCCCAAAACCCACCCTAGAAACCTTTCTGATGCTTCCATCTTATGAAAGCCGTCTGGAGGTGCCATGGGTCGCTGTTCCGCGCCCCCAGGAGGGTCGTGCACATATAAAAACGACACCGTTACCCAGGCACGTGTGGGCTCTGGGGACTTCAGGTTTTCACAGCGGTTTCCCACTCACGCGCCCAGAAGCAGGAACACCGTGATCCCTACACCTGCCTGCAGCAGGGGCAGGCGTGCCTGCCAAGTCCATGTGCAACTGCGAACTTCTGTCCTGTCCGAGTTCAGAAAAACTGGGAATCATTTTAATTTACCGACTCCTGAAAGAGAGCTGGGTGCGCCTTTCAAGTTACCCCGAACGCCCCCTCCCTCTGATCTCCGGCCAACATTTCTACGGCCAGAGCAGAAGGGGGTCCTCTTTGAAATGGCTTTGTTCAGGGTACAGAGGGCCCAGGAAAGACACTTAAGAAAGACAGCTTTCCTCTTTCATGATTTGGATCCTGGAGTGAACTGATTTCTTACTGAGTCTTTGAAGCCGTGATCTCTGACCCAAATATAATGTTAAGAAAAAGCATATGGGGCTTCCCTGGTGGTGCAGTGGTTAAGAATCCGCCTGCCAATGCAGGGGACACGGGTTCGAGCCCTGGTCCCGGAGGATCCCACATGCCGCGGAGCAGCTAAGCCCGTGCGTCACAACTACTGAGCCTGAGCTCTAGAGCCCGTGAGCCACAACTACTGAGCCCGCATGCCACAACTACTGAAGCCTGTGCTCTGCAACGAGAGAAGCCACGGCAATGAGAAGCCCGTGCACCGCAACGAAGAGTAGCCCCCACTCGCCGCAACTAGAGAAAGCCCGCGCGCAGCAACGAAGACCCAACGCAGCCAAAAATAAATAAATTTATTAAAAAAAAAAAAGCATATGCAGCTGAATATGGTAGCTTCCCTTTCAGTCCTGAATCCTCCATTGTGGGGACGTGCCAATCTCCCTTCCTACCCTCCCAGCCGCCTCCATTCATTCCACGTGCATCCTAACTGGGCTGCTCCCACCTGCTGGAGACTCAAAGGGTGCAAACGAAATTGAAGACCTTCTCCAGGAGCCCAAGATTCCGTTGTGGAAAGAAAGCCATACACACGCGAAAGGTTTTAAGCAGGAAGAAAGACGTGTGAAAATGAGAGGGGCAGAAGGGGTCCCGGGGAGAGAGGAAAACATGTTCAGGGAAAGGAGGCACGGGCATACTCAGGACAGGGACAAAGCCTGAGGGAGCACGGTGGCGTCAGGGGGGCGGGAGGAGGGCCACTGAAACGGCGGTCCGCCCTGGGGCTGGACAGCGGAGGCCTCTTCTGGCCCAGCTGAGGAGTTGGGTGTCCCTTCTGGACCAGTGGGAAATGGAGAACCAGTGCGAATGCGATTCACCTGGTTTTCTGAATCGCGCTTCTGGAACCTGCTGCGGGGGGAGGGACTCAGGCTGAGATCACTGGGTAGGGGGGTTCGGGGGGCCCAGGTGAAAGCGGAGGTACGGGGCGGGCAGTGGGGGGAGGAGGGCGGAGGTGGGAGTGGATGGTCTCCTTCCAGGTCCTCGCCAGCTCCTGCCCGGATTTCTGGCCGCCTGCCTGGCCCCTGGACTCCCCCTTCTCAGTTCCTTTCCTGTGCTGTCTCTAAGGGCCTTGCCTGACCAGGTTATTCCTTTACTTCAACCTTTGCAGTGGCTCTCAAACCCCTTACCTGGCGGACAAGTTCCTTCACGGTCCAGCCCACTCTGTCTCCGTGCACACTGCTCTTGTCCAGAAAATCCTTACCCTGCACTCACAGCACAGCAGACTTCTAGTTTCCCAAAACCACCACTGGCAGCGCTTCTTTCTGCATCAGCTTTGCTGTTTCCTGGGTCAGAAGTGCCTCCCCCTCCCACGCGCATCAAAGTCCGCCTCATCCTTCAGCCCTCACACGACGGCTCCTGTGACCGGACGGCGGTTCCAAACGTGAGCGGCATCAGAGTCACCAGGTGGGCTGTTTAAAGACAGTTTGCCCGGCCCCAGGCCTAGAATTTCTGATTAAACAGACGCGTTGGGAGAATTATGAGGAGTTTGCCGCGATGCCATGTGGGTCCCGGTGAAGCTCGAGAATTTGCATTTTTAACGAGTTTCGGGTGATGAAGACGTCGCTGGTCCAGGGATGCACCTTGGCAAACCCTGGGGCTCCCAGCATCCTGCGAACATCTCTCTCTTCTTCTAATTCACTGTTCCAGCTTTGTTCCCAATTTGGCCTCAGACTGTGTCTTAATCACGTGTCTCCAGCCCCTTGGGTCACACAAGGTTAGTAAACATGAATGAATAAATACCGAGCATACTGAGCTGTGTTGATGATGGTCTAAGATTTCTAGTTGCACTGAGAAAAACATACACTAAAAATTGACGTTTGTTAACACGTTTAATTAAACTAACTTGGTCTTTGGAATGATGTTTCTCAGCAGGCTCCACTGAACAGCTTAAATAAAAAACCAAACTTATCCGCTTCACCCGGAATAGTCTATCGTAGCCCCACAAGGTGAAGAATTAGTGACACCTCTCTCCATCTTAACACTTTATGGTGACGTGAAAGCTGAGACAGTGAACAGTTGAGGTTTCCGCTAGGCCTGTACATTTTTTTCAACTTTTTAAAATTGCGGTAAAATGCACGTAACATAAAATGTACCATCTTTACCGTTTTATGAGTACAGTTCAGTGATATTAATAATTTAAATTTCATAATTTAATAGATTATTGACAATTTGCAATAATTTATAATGGTGTGCAACCACCACCACCATCGTCCTCTGTAACTCTTTTCATCTTGTAAAACTGAAACTCTGTCCCCATTAAACAATAAGTCCCTGTTCCCTCCTCCCCCGGCCCCTGGCACCCCCCATCCTACTTTCTGTCTCTATGAACTTGACTCTATGAACTTGACTACTCTAGGTGCCGCATGTAAGTGGAATTATATATTTGTCTTATTGCATGGCTTACTGCATCATGTCCTCCAGATTCATCCACGTTGTAGCATATTACAGAATTTCATTCTTTTTTTCCATTGTATGTACAGACCACATTTTGCTTATCCATTCATCTGTTAATAGACACTTGGGTTGCTTCATGTTTTGGCTACTGTGAGTAATGCTGCTAGGAACATGGGTGTACAAAGATCTCTTCCAGATCCTGCTTTCAACTTGTTTGGATATATACCCAGAAGTGGAATTGCTGGATTATATGGTACTTCCATGTTTAATTTTTTTGAGGAACTACCATTCTGTTTTCCACAGTGGCTGCATCATTTTACATTTCCACCAACAGTGTGTAAGGGTTCCAATTTCTCTACATCCTTGCCAACACTTGTTTCCTGGGTTTTTTTTTTTTTTTTTTTAAATTTATTTATTTTTGGCTGTGTTGGGTCTTCGTTGCTGCCCAGGGGCTTTCTCTAGTTGCGGCAAGTGGGGGCTGCTCTTCCTTGCGGTGCGCGGGCTTCTCATTGCAGTGGCTTCTCTTGTTGTGGAGCACGGGCTCTAGGCGTGCGGGCTTCAGTAGTTGTGGCTCGCGGGCTCTAGAGCGCAGGCTCAGTAGTTGTGGCGCACGGGCTTAGTTGCACCACAGCATGTGGGATCTTCCCGGACCAGGGCTCCAACCCCTGTCCCCTGCATTGGCAGGCGGATTCTTAACCACTGCGCCACCAGGGAAGCCCTACGTTTATGTTTTAAGTCCTTGCATTTTTTACAAGCCACTTCATGAGGTTTGTGTTTAATTGGTTTTTTTGTTGTTAGTAGATTCTTCTGCATTATGTTATGATCCCTTTTTAAATGCTATTTGCATAGGATTGTGCAAACAGAATTGTTTTGGCTCCTCCTACAGGTGCTTTAGCTGAACTGCAGTTTTCTGAGCGGCTTCTTTGCTGGCCCTGATTGGGAATCAGTCTTGCAAAATTCCGTGTGGATGTGCTGAAAGACACTCCATTACCCAGTGTCTTCTTTGTGAAAGCCCAATAAGCTGGTTGCAGGATAAGGAATAGATCTCTTGTTTTCTACTTTAACTTTCAAAGTTTTCTTCTAAGGAAGTAGATTTCCATTTGTTTGGTTTATTTTCTATCACAGAAGCATTGCAAACCATGTAGCTTCTTATGCTTGTTGCAAAACTGAGAGACAAATTTGTGGTTCATCGTGAGCAAGAGTAATTGTGCTTTTTTTTTCTTAACATCTTTATTGGAGTAATTGTGCATTCTGCCATTATCTTCTTTCCCAACATTCCCTTCTGTTTCCTGACTTTTCTCACTTCTTTTCTTTTTTCTTGCCTTTTCTTTTTGTCCTTTTAAATTACACGTATATATTTTTAGTCGCCTTAACTTTTTTTTTTTTTTTTTTTTTGGCCGCACTGAGCAGCATATGGGATCTTAGTTCCCTGACCAGGGATCGAACCTGTGTCCCCTGCAGTGGGAGCGCAGTCTTAAACGCTGGACTGCCAGGGAAGTCCCATTAACTTCTTTTTTTAAATAAGAAGAGATATAGATGACTAGCTGTTTTTCCCAATTTCTAATTTTCCTGTCTCTCTTCATTTACCCATTTCAGTTTTTTAAAAAAATATATTTAGTATTCATGGCATCATCTGAGAAACTTGGGGAAGATGAGCGGGGGTCAGTGTTGGACACCAGCATGGAAGTGGATACATGCGAGCCTGACGCTGCCCCATCTCTGAAGAAGGCACTGGATCAAAGGGGACCAAGGGTCCCCACGGAGCCCCAGAAGACAGATTTATCTGACAGTTATTCAGGAGGCTTCTCTCAAGTGACTGGCCCTGACTTCAATCTTCTTTTGAGCTATGACATGTTTGCTTAGGGGAGAGTTGATTCATTTCTTTTCAATAGGTGCTCTGTCCTTGAGGTCGCACGCTTGATGACTATAACGTACCACGTGGTCCCTGGAAGGACCTGAGCCCTTAATGGTTTTCGTACCAAGTTGGGCACACAGAAGGGTCAGCACATGTGGGTAGCGCCCAGTACAGGCTCCGATCCTCCCTGAGTCCAACGGGAAAGCCACCTCTGCTCTCTCCCCACTGGTCAGAGTCCTATCGTGTCAGAGGAGCCACATGGCTTGAACACAAAGGCTCAGCTTTAGGCAAAATTGCTGTAGCTGAAAATGCTTCTGGTGCCTTTGGAGATGCAGGGTTCCAGCTCCGAGGGGCCCAGAGAAATTCTGGTGGTTGGGCGATGTCTTTATCAGAAGTACCCTCTGCCTGCAAGCTGAGATTCATTCCCTCCTCAGAGGCAGCTGGGAAATCAGAAAACTCACTTCAGCGCCTCCAAAGAAAGCCTTAGGCGTGGCTTGAAGGCATAAACCACCCAGAACAGCCAGCAGCACAGCCCGAGGTCCGAGACTTGGCCTTGACTCCTGGAGAGCCTTCCTGTCCTCAGCGTCTACAAGTTCCTGTGCTCTTGAGCCGGAGGGCTTCACCGATCTGATCTCCCAATTTTCTCCCTTTTAAAATTCCTGGCAACTCTATGGGATTATGAGGCAGCTGAGAGCTGAAATGTGCCCCAGTGTAAGCTCACTGCCGCATCTGCCCTGACCCTCCAGGAATCCAGGTATCCCAGGGAAAATAACACCTTACCGGCACTGGTGGACCAAAGGTGAGCCTGCTGAGCGCTGGGCCTGTCCAGGATGCCTTTTTTTTTTTTTTTTTAATTAATTTATTTATTATTTCTTTTTTTTTTTGGCTGCACGGGGTCTTTGTTGCTGTGCGCGGGCTTTCTCTAGTTGCGGCAAGCGGGGGCTACTCTTCGTCGTGGTGCACGGGCTTCTCATTGCGGTGGCCTCTCCTGCTGCGGAGCTTGGGCTCTAGGCGTGCGGGCTTCAGTAGTTGTGGCACGTGGGCTCAGTAGTTGTGGCTCGCGGGCTCTAGAGCACAGGCTCAGTAGTTGTGGCACGCGGGCTTCAGTAGTTGTGGCACGTGGGCTTCAGTAGTTGCGGCTCGTGGGCCCTAGAGCACAGGCTCAGTAGCTGTGGCACACGGGCTTAGTTGCTCCGCAGCATGTGGGATCCTCCCGGACCAGGGCTCAAACCTGTGTCCCCCTGCATTGGCAGGTGGACTCTTCACCACTGCGCCACCAGGGAAGCCCCCAGGATGCCTTTTTATGGAAAAATTTGGCCCTGGCACCCAAATGGCTTCTCCTTGCAATAAAAGCTTAATGCAAATGTTACCAGGCCGACCCCACTGCTGAGTCTGCTTAAATCTGTGTCACCCTCCTGGAGTAAGGGAGTAGGGGTTTACATGGACCGGCCCTAACTGAGTCACTTTCCATGGCTCTAAAGGCAAGGCCAACTGAATTAAACAAGAGCACATAGGATTTGGCCCAAGTCAAGAAAAAGCTTTTGAAGGGTCGCGGCTCCTTCTGCTAGGAGCCCCTTGAGGATGCTCAAGGAAGTTCAGGCTGGGCGAGGTGACCAATATCAGAGCAAATGTTCAAAGAGGTGGCTTCGAACATTCTCCCAAGCCTGCACTCTTGTGACCCTAACGACGGAATACGTATGCACAGAAGAACCCTCCTATCGCACGTGTGAAATCACGCTTCAGGGTTGAAAGGGGCTGCCTTACCGCTTCCACACGCCCAGCTGGAGGAGGTGTAGCACCACCAACGAGCAGTGACTTTGATGTCCATCTTCTCGGAACCAAAGGTAGCTCAGGCCCTGGACCAAGAAGCCAGGCAGTAGCACAGAGAGGGCCAGCCACCCCCAGAGGAGCCGGCCTGTGGTGAAGTAGTAAACCACGGTGCAGAGGCCTGGGGACCAGAGGAAGGACCAGAGGGTTAGTGGAAGGCAGGAGGGAGCCTGGGCAACCAGCCAACACTGTGTCCCTACAGCCAGCAGTGCTGCCTGCTACACCTAGCCTGGAGTGGGCAGAGCCCGCGGGCACTCCAGACCGGAATGAGGTTGAACGAAAGCGCCAGAGCTTCCCAAAGGATCCCAAAGGCCCAGACACCATGGCTGTATAAAGGGACTGTTGGATCGCATAGGACAGCATGCAAAAAAAACACCTGGCACTTAGTATGCGCTCAAAAATGTAAACCCTCCTCTCTGGGGACGGCTTCATTTATTTTATTTTTGAGGGTTGTAGGATAGGGTCAGGGAATGGAAAGAGCTTGATAAATCTAGGTTAGGATCTGCCCTCCCTGATGAATGACAATAGAGGTGGGTGCTTACCTCTGTCCAGTACTAGTAGGTGCTCGGGGCTCACAGTAATTGTTTTACAGGACTATTGCTTGCGTTTCCCAGTGTTAGAGTTTAACATGGATTTATGGGCACATAAAGCTGTGAACTGCAGCGGTAAGAGAGCACTGCCCCAGGTACAGACGGGAACCCTCCCAGAGAAGCCAGGGCTTGGGCAGCCATTCCTTGGTGCCCAGGCTCTGTCTCTTGTTCTAATCACCTGGCACACAAGGCAAACCAGGAGCCCCAAGCACAAGAAGCCTCTGGGGGAGTCACGCCCTGCCCAGTCTGAGGAACGCTGAGGCCCAGGTGTTCCTAGCTGGGAGGGAAGGAGGAGTCCACGTCCGCGGGGCCACCTGGGGTGGGTGCTGAGACCCGGGGTCCTGTCTCATCTTAGCCCTGCTCGGTGGCGGCGCTGGACCCCGGAGCTTTGGAGCCGGTCTCAACCTGGGACCTCCTCTGGGCGCGTTTGAAACCTCATGGCGGGGACTACCCCGGGGGACCTTCGCGGACCGCGGTTCAAACAAGGGACCCGCCGACACGGCGCGGGGGCAACTCCCTCCCAGGATAAAGTGCAGAGCCAGCGCCCGCCGGGGTCCCCAACTGCCTGCGAGCTGGGGAGTGGCGAGGAACGCTGGGGGGTCTGGATGCTGAAGCCCCATTAATTCCACTCCCCCCAACCCCTCCCCCATCTGCGGGGGCCCCGCGAGGAAGAAGCGGCTGCAGGGAGCCAGGCGGCAGCGGGCGGAGGCCTCCGCTCCGGCACCGAAGGAGTTACAAGTTCAAACTAGAAAGGCGCTGAACCGCGCCGCCGTCTCGCCCCGCCTCGGCCGGCGGACCGCGCTCCCCACGCGCCCAGGGCGCCCCGCGCCGGCCGCCTCCGGCACAGCTGTAGACCGTCCTCCCTCCAGAGCTCCGCGGAAGCCGAGCCCAGTCCCACCACAACCTGGCCCCAAGCGGCTTCCCCCGCCGCCCAGAACCCCCAGGCCGGCCGGGTAGTGGGGAGAGCAGGGCGCACCCAGGCCCGCGTGCAGCGCCTCGGGCACCTGCAGCACTTTGCCGCGTCCTGGAGGCCTTTCTGGAGGGAAGGGGGGGGGGCACGTGTGCTGAGACTCCTGCAGGGGATCACGCACCCGCTGGAGGGGGAGGGGGGAGTATCGTGCATCCGCCGCGGAGGGACCTCAGATGCAGGGGGACCATGCCTGTAAGGGGGAGGGGGGAGGATCGTGCACCCGCTGCGGAGGGACCTCAGATGCAGGGGGACCATGCATGCAAAGGGGAGCGGGGAGGATCGTGCATCCGCCGCGGAGGGGCCTCAGATGCAGGGAGACCATGCATGCGGGGGCAGAGGGGGCGCGGCATTCATCCTCGGGGGCAATCACGCATCCCCGGGAGGGTCGTGCATTCGCGGGGATCTACTAGGGGCCGGGCGGGTGGGGTGCCACCGTGCGTGCACTGGCGCGCAGTGCTGGGCGCAGGCGGGGACAGGCCGCCGCCGTGGCCGGGGTGGCGTGTGGGTCCCCGGGCGTCAGGGTGGGTCGGAGGGGTGAGCATGGCCTGCCCCGCACTCACGCGCGCTCTGCTCGGCCGCCAGCAGCAGGGCGGAGAGGCCCAGGACCCCCGCGTGCATCCTCCGCGCCCGCCGCGCCGCTGGCCTACCTCCCGGGCCCCCGCCCCTTCCCCTCCGGCCGCCCCGAGTCGGGGAGGGTTCCGGCCGGAGACCCGACTGCAGGATGCATTTCGGCTGAGCCTTTAGGCGCGGAGTGTCTCGTTCTGGGTTTTCCCGAGTAACTGGATGGGTCGGAGGGAGGCAGGGAGGGGGGCAGAGTTGAGTTGTCTGCTTCCTAAGCGGGGAAAGTACCGATTACACCCGGCCTCTAGATGTGCGCAGAAGCGGTTCCTCTGCCGTCCCCCAACCTTATAACGGGCCCTGGAAGAGTACAAGGTGAACCTTAGGACCGCAGGTCGGTGGTCGGCAGGAAGTGAAACTGGCCACCGCCTCCGGAGCCGCTGAAAGGCAGTCTGGTCAACCAGTAGGCAGAGAGCACATGTAGGTCTATGGAAGGAGTTGAGTTAGAACCGTTAATTAGTCTTTTCAAAATCTTAGAGGGCATGTAAACTGGTATCTTCTCCTGTATCTCACTATCAACTCCATCCCGATCTCTGGCCTCACAAAAGGTTTTTTTCCACATGGGCTTGAGGGTTAATCAAGATTCCCATGCGCAAGAAGTAAAACTGCCCACTGGAAAACCTCCCAGGACATCTATCTATCTATCTATCCATCTATCTATCTAACTATGGTGTAAAGGAGAAGTGGTATTTAGTCATGGTGATGCTGAGATGAAGTTGGGGTCTTTAACTTTTAAAGCAGGCAATTATCCAAACTATTCCTCCTTTTTATTTGGGGGGAGTTTTCCACCTCCATCAAGGATTTGCCACGTCCAAACAATCTTGCTGCGCTGATCCCACTGGTTTAATGAGATGGAGTACCCCCTCCTTCCCTACAAAAGCCCTGCAGTAGAAGGAGCCACAGTTGAAGAACTTACATCTTGAAGGAAAAATATAGAGTTGGGTGACCCTATAAATCAAGTGAAGCTACAAAACTCATGATTATTTTCCATTTACCAAAGTAAAACCTCAGAGTCAGACACCTTTGGCTCTTCCCTGCATTTTCGATGTGATTCTTACAAAATGCTTTATTTCATTGAAGGGAATGTTTATTTATCCTAAGAGGCTTCCTTCCCTCCCTTCCCCACGACCAATTTTCCACTCACTTTTCAATGCATTTCTGGTTTTCTGGTCAGAACTTTGAATTCTGATCTTCTATGTCTCTCCCCATTTCAGAGTCTCAGTTCTGTGATACAGATGATCAAACCCCCTGTAAACCTTTTGAGTCTCTTCCCTCTAAATCAATACAAGGGAGCAGGTTTAAGGTCTGGGTTTCCATACCTTCAGCTTCATACCTCATTGTTAAGAGGCCCACTCCCTCTGGTGTACTACGGCCTCCATTCTTATTGACTTCCAGTCTCCAGATGCTCTTTTCCTGGTTGTCCTGCAAAGGGAGTATGTCATAATGTGGACACACTGGGAGAAGGACCCTCCTCCACTAGTAAAGGAATAGAAAATTGAAGTCACGTACAGAAATTGTGATTGAGAGTAAAGGGCGAATCGTTGTGGTATTCCATACTTGGCTCAAAGTTTCAAGTTTTAGAAAAAAATGTTTCCTGAATTCCTAGGTATTTTTGAAGAATAAACATGTATCCCATTTTCATATGTTAAAAAAGAACCCAGTGATTTAAAGGTTAGGAGGAGGGTCTTTCTCCTGGGACAGCAGCAGTTTGAATAGGAGCTACAGTCAATGTCTTCTGCCTCGAAGCTATGGGAGGGTTTTTGGAAGGAAAGGTAGAAAATAGAAAACTTCACGGAGAAAGGGGTTTATACTGTCCCAGGAGAATAGCCTCAGCTCAGAAAATAGTGGTTCCCACTCTACATCACAGCCATGGGATGAAAGAGATCGTGATGCAGTGTGAGGGGGTGAGGGGGAGGATTCTGCAGAAATCTTGGAAACTAGAGAATCATGTATGACTAAAGTGTAAACACCTAACCCCATATCTAAGCCTTTTGAGTTAGATTGAAACAAATCACCACAGATTCCTTCCACCTTCTCGGGCCCACGGCTCTGCTGTGTGACTTTGCCGCTTCTCTCATTAAGGGCTGGACCTTCTTCTTCATCTCCGGAATTTGGCCAGCCTGCAATTTGCTCTGAGCAACAGAATGTGGGAGAAGTTATGTGGTAGGAGTTCTAAGCCGAGCCCAGTGGCCCTGCAACTGCTTCTCTGTCTCTGTCTCTCTCTCTCTCTGGGAGCTTCTCTCTTTGTTTCTCTGACTCTGACTCTCACTTTGTCTCTGTGGGCCTGTCACTCTCAGCACCCGAGCCTGTGAAGAAGCCTGGGTCAGCCCGACCAAGAGAGCCCTGAGTTCCCCCCAGGGACTAAGCTTCAGAGAGGTTTCTTCCTGACTCCAGGCCCCTCCGCCACTCAGACAAGCTGCCAAGCTGCCCCCCAAACACACCTCCTTGTGAGATGCTGCCCCCCTGAGGTCACCATTGTAGGGGAACAGCTCTGAAATCCCTTGTCTAGCTAGGAATGCCCAGCACAGGCACATGCGTAGGTCAGTGTAGATAAATCCCAGCGGGACGTGCACTCCTCTGGGAAGGGAGTGTGCACATCACCATTCCTGGGGGTCCCAGCACCTGCACAGGCCTCACCCCCAGCAGCACCGGGCCCTTCCCTCCTGGAGACACATTGGGGCAGAAGAGGGCATTCCTGGCTAAGCCACCACATAGGTCGCAGATAAGGTGGTTGCCCATAAGTACAGCTAAATTCGAGTACAGCTTGTGGGTAAAACATGTTTTTTCTTAGGCCGACAATAGAATTGTTTGCTCATCCTCTTCACACAGGATGTGTTTTTCCACCCTGACTGTCCCCCAGAATCCCTTGTGGAGAATTTCAAAAGTAATGATGGATCAATATCATCCTTGTATGTGTTCCTGTAAGGGGACTCAGGCCTGTGGTTTGGGAATCGTGCTACTTTGTGCTACAAGAACACAAGTCATCCCAGTGGTATCCTGGAAGAATTTCCCTCGAGATTTAGGTTCAATATTGATGTGTGTCAAAGGATAACACTCCAAGTCCTGCACAAAGTGGGGAGATCCGCTTTGTGAGAACTTTCATCTTTTCTTGGTGAAAAGTATATTGCACTAATTATTTTAAAAACTGGAATGTGTTATCACTGATAGTTTCATTCCTGGAGATTTATTCCATGAGCTTATGCAGGGGTATGTGTACCTCTTTAGTGAGACTGCTGGGTGCATAATTCAGGAATCAGCTGAATAAGATAGTACGATTATGGAAGGAACTCTTCATCCACTTAGCTCAATTCAGAGGTTTTGGGACAAAATAACAAGAGATTTCTGAGGTCTAGGAGGGCAGAGATGCCTGTCTCTTTAGGCCCCAGTGGTTTCCATCTGCAGAAATATGTTGAGGGGCCTCAAAAAGTGTAGGACTAGATGTCTTTGAGACTTTCCCATAACCTTGCCTGACCAGGGTCGTGACATTTTGGGAAACATGACCAGTGGAGCTGAAGATCAGAGCTGTGTCACCGCCAGGGCCTGAAAGGGTAGATGGGGTTAGGGGGACGTTGGAATGAGTGGAGCTGATTTGTGTGGAAAGAGCTGTGGAGAAAGGGGACACTCAGAGAGTGGGGCTGAGTCTCTGCCCACTTTCTGAGGGTGTAGACCTGAATCCCTGTGTTTACAGGGGCACAAAGAAAACCAGACACCAATACTTAGCTCCTTTAGCCACAGACTTTATTGTTTGAATATTTGCAACTATTATTCTATACACAAATTTTAATTTCTTCCAAACTCTCCATTCTATATTGCTAGGTCACTTCACTCTCCATTTTATGCCACATTTTCATGAAGAGGTATTTCCGCAAATCACAATTTGCCTGAATGTGTCTTTTAGAGGCTCCCCCTACCACTCAGAGGGTCAGTTTTTTCTGATATGAAATCTAGCTGTAGCTCCACTTTGATTTTTAGGATTGTTACATCCTCAGTGTGAGAATTTAATGTTGACTAAGAAATAAGTGATCACTGAAGACTTCCCTTCCTTCACGACACTGAGGGTGTGTTGTACAGTCAGAGCACACGTGTTCCAGAGAGGTTGCTCTATGAAGAAAGAATTTCTCATGACTTTACATTGATTCACTTCTCCAGGATGAATTATTTATAAGTATGCTTTGGTGTTGCTCAACATACTTGGGTATTTCTCGAGAGTTTACATCTTTGTTCTTGTTTTAGTGTTTATTTTTTTCGCTGAGTTTCTCATTCACATCAAGCCTGGTGATCAGCTGAATGTTTGTTAACAGTCATTACAGTCTTAGTGGTTCTCCACCTGGAGTTGGCTCGTGTTGAACAATAATTATCAAAGAAGAACTAGGGGTTGGTTATCCTCTGCTCAAGTCCTCTAGGGTCTTTAGAGTTGGGAGCTGTTGCTAAAAATACCCATATTGTATTTACAGAGTGAGTTCTGCTAAGTTACCTGAGGTCAGGCCAATGACTAAAGCCTTTGCCACAGAGACAGGGCACGTATGGATCCACATCCACAGGTGATGCTTTTCGGGACTGAGGAGTGTGATGCCTGAAGGAGCGTCCATATTGATTACAGACAGAGTTTCTTTAGTGGGTGTGAACCTTGGTGTGGTTAAATGCTAAAGCTATGCTGGTGTTCCATCCATATTCTTCACATGTATGACGCCATGTCATCTCAGGTCAGGACGTCTCCTGAGGGCCCTCCTGACTTTCTCTCCAGTGCTGAGTTGCCTCATGTCGTCTAAGGGAAGAGCCTCGACTGAAGCATTTCCCACACCGCTGACATTCATAGGGCCTCTCTCCAGTGTGGGTTCTCTCATGTTCTCTCAGTTTAGCATGTTCACTGAAGGCCTTCCCACACAGAAGGCATACATGTGGTTTCTCTCCAGTGTGGATTCTCATGTGTGAACTAAGCCCTGAACTGTGACTGAAGGCCTTCCCACACTCAAGACATATGTGTGGTTTCTCTCCAGTGTGGATTTTCTTGTGTGAACTAAGGCCAGAGCTTTGAAGAAAGGCTTTCCCACACTGATGACATTCATAGCACTTCTCTCCTGTGTGAGTTTTCTCATGTTGTTTCAAGGAGGAACTTTGATTGAAGACTTTCCCACACAGATGACATTTATATGGTTTCTCTCCAGTGTGAATCCTCTTGTGTCTGCTGAGTGTAGAGCATCTACTAAAGACTTTCCCACATAGAGGACATTCATACGATTTAGCTCTAGTGTGAATGTGATCCTGTCCGTCAAGGAATGACCCTTGACTAAGTGATTTTCCACACTGTTTCCTGACAGTACTTTTCCTTCTTAAGGGAATTGGTGAATGTTGAGGTGAAGATCTAGGAGTAAATTCATCACTCAAATCAGTCCATCCAACAGGATCCCCTTGTGTGTGAGAAACCTGCTTTGGGAAAGAGATAGGAGGCTGTTCCTGGTTCGCCCACGTCTATGCAGACACTCATTCCTCTACATTTACACCCTACAGGATCAGTCAGTTATAGTCTCCTGTTAAAATGTTTCCTGTGTCAGTTGCATACACATGTTGTGTTACTCCCCTGCAGGCACAAACATTCTCTTTTATAGTTTCCCAACCCAGATATCAGATTAATTTTGAAGACTTCAGTTTGTTCTAAAGACTAAGAGATGAGCAATGTTTGTGCAACTGACTTTTTCTTAGGTCTCATGTTGTGGTTTTGAGCTCATATTAATTTTTTAACTGATTTCAGCCTACCCAAAAATATTCCCAGAAAGAGCTCAATCTCAACTTAATTACATACAAGCAATTGTGCTCAATTACCAACTTATCCCACTGCCAGGTCTTTCGTTTGGATGACTGGTGTTCCACCCATGAAACTTACCATTGGCATGGTGAGAGATATGTACTTCCTGTAGACTTGTTGCATGAATATCATTTCTTGTTGTCTAAGTGGACTTTCACTGCCTAAAGAAATGGAAAAAATATAGATTTTAGAATGAAATTAGGGAAATAAAAATGTAAACAAACACCAAGGTCCATGTGAGTATCTTTCAAAAATTGGCACTCTGATGGAGAGACCGTGTATAATAAAGAAATACTCAAGGTCGTAGAAATACTTTAAAAGTCATTGTCTATTAGAAAAAAACAGGATTAAAATATAAAAATGTAATGTGGTGGAGAGACATTGGGTCAGCAAATGATGGAAAACACATTAAATGGGACGATCAGGACAAGAATCACTATGTGAAAGTTTAACTGCAGTAAGTCCACAAGCACCCTTTTCCCTAAAGAATAGAAAATGGCAGGAAGTAATATGAATTTTCATTGCTAGATGCAAAGAATGATAACAAAATGAAGAATTTCAGCCCAATGTCTTCACTTCCAGTTTAGAATATATCGCTCACTTCATAAAACTTTCATTTGGTGTTTTCAAGGACTTAACACACTGACTGAAACTTTCTTGCAGTGAAGCACAGGCCCCTGATTCTTACCTGGACTCGGGCCTTGGAGGCATCCTGTTGCTTCACTCCACAGCTCTTTTCCTTGTTCGAGCTGGGAAATCACATCTGATTTGCTGATCTGATACCCTGTTTGATTTGAAAAAGAAAAAAAAGTGTTGGATTTTGAGGCTGGGCTAATTATCCTTTGCTGTGCTCAAGTCCAGGGTAAGGGAAAGAGGAAAATAAAGAGATAATTGAAGGTCAGTGCAAGCAACAACATCTTCAACAGACAAAAGAGTGAAGGTCCTTCAGCAGACCAGGAGGAAATCCAGAGCAGCAGCAAACACAGCGAGGCCCTCTAGCGGCTGATGCTTGTGCACAAGTTCAAAGAGAGATTACAGAATCCTCAGTGTTTTCCAAATGGGAAAGATTAAAAGACTCTACAGTGGGCTGAATATTACTTTCAAACAGGAGCCAGTAAGGATATATCTTACAGGAATCATCAAAATTATGTCATATACACGACTCTGGTCTCAAGCCTTCATGGAATGACTAGAACAGAAAAATCATTTTTAAAATACTTGATCTATTTACTTATGCATTAAAATATCCATTGAATCCCCAGTTCTGTTCTGAGTGTAAACACTGAGTAGCAACAGAGATATGAAATGTGGCCAAGATTACCTTCCAGTGTGGTAATGAAAAGTGCCATGAAAAGAAACGTCTTCCTCTTAAGTAGTTATGAGGGCTTTCAAAGAATCAGGAAGGACTTGGAGTGGGACACAAGGAAGCTGATCTAAATGCCTGTTCAGTGAGTGAATGAATGGATTGGATACAGGTGAACGTACATCCGTGTTGACAGACTCACCTATGGAGACCAGATGACTGACGTTCTCCAGCATCACATTTCTGAACAGGTTTCTCTGGGATGTGTCCAGCAGGGCCCACTCTTCCTCGGTGAAGTTGATCACTACATCTTCAAACATCACTGATTCCTAAAACATCAGGGATGTTCTGGTTTAGACAGAGCAGTCCCTACCACTGTCCAGAGTGGGAGGGTTGAGATGAGGAGGTGATGGGGTCCGGGTGGATAAAGGATCACCCTCTGTGCGGGGTTCCCCTCAGTTCTCTGTCAGCGCTGAGCTGGTGTCTGCCTTTCAGGTACATTCACGGACACCTACACACTCTGACGTCATGAAGCTTTATTTTACAGAAATATCACTTGAAGTGTGTTATAATACACTGTGGAAGTTTTTCAATAACCTGGAAATTAGGACTTCCAGACAGTTGATAGTAAAATATTCACTTGCATATTCATAACTCAGTATGAATAACTCAATCTCTCTTCCCTATTAATTTCAAGGAATTCTACAGATTCATGACAAGACAAACAATAATCATAATGGGCTACTTTGAAAACATGACTATTGGTTTAAATTATGTCCCTAGAGGAATCTTTGATTCTCCAAAAAGAAACTACTTTCTTTACTTGTTATGAGTGTTGAAATCATCAAATATATAATTGTATGAAGTGTTTCCATTCTAGCAAACCTACGCTAAATACAAAACACTATTCTACTAATCATGCAATTGTCAGAGGATCATGAAGAAATGCCTAGCATTCCTCAGAACTGAGCAAGGTTCATACAGAACTTGGTACCAGGAGGTGTTCTCTCTCTTAACACTACAGGACTCAGGTGTTCATAACAAACTCTGAGGTCAGATGGTTCAGCAGAATAAGCCAGGGACTCGGGTGGCTGGAGTGAAGGACAGACCTAGCCTGACCATCGCTGCGCAGCGTGAGGACTCCCATTCTTGACCTTCTCAGGGACCTTGACCTTAGTTATCACTGTTTCTCTTGTAATCTAATCTCATCTCCAAGCTGAGGGATGAAAGAAGCCTAGGGATTGGTTTTGTTTTCTCCAATTTTTCAAAAATCTATGAGAGAACCTAATTTTTTTCTACCTACTGTACTGTTTCTCCTTTCTGTGCAGCACAGTTAAGAAAATACTCCTCCCTACACATTCCTCTCAGTTATCGAATATGAATAAAAGCTTAATTACTAAGAGGTGGAATGTGTGAATGAGGGAACGATTGTTAATGGCACTCGGGGTGTAGCTTCAGGAGAAGGAGGCGTCGCTACTCACCAGAGGCTCCATTGTCAACAACTCAGTCGCCGGGAGTCTTTCTCGGGATTTCACTCACAGCCAATCCAAGCACTGAGCAGGCAAATCTGAGGATGGAAAAGAAGCCGTGAGACTCCAGTCCTGTGCACAAGTTCCAGAAGAAGCCATGAGACTCCAGTCCTGTGCACAACTTCCAGAAGAAACCATGAGACTCCAGTCCTGTGCACAACTTCCAGACCCACCTGAATTGGAGCCCCCCACCTCCACCTGGGTGTGACCCCAGCCCAGCAAACGGAAACCAGTGGTGCATCCTAAGAACACGGTGCAGTCTCTCCTCTCCCAGATCCCATGTAAGAAGCTAGAGCTGTGGTTGCTAATACAGAAAGTCAAAGTCCAGAGAGTTTGCAAATAAGAATGTGCTAAGCATTGATTTTGTGTGTTCAGCAGCCTAGGGCATCCAGAAGCATTCAATGTCCTCCTTGATTCAAACCCTCGGGAACCCTGACTCATGCCAGAGTAGAGTTTGGTTTCCTCCTGTAGGAAACCCTGGAAATCCCCAGATCATTCTCTTCCCTTATGCACTCACAATGGTCCTCCAACACCCCTGGCAGCCCTCTGGAACCTCACTGCCTTCCAGCTCTCCCTCAACCCTGACTTTTAGTTCTGTCCCCCATCTACATGGATATTAATCAGCCAAGGACCTATTTCAGGATGCAGTTAAACCAAGGCCTTATTCCACTTGGAGGGACCGTGGCACCCACCCTGCCAGCCTAGTCCTTAACATCCCCTGCTCCAGAAGGTAGCAGGAGCACACGAGTCATAGTGTTACAGTCATGGACTGTCCAACCCTCTCGGTCAAGGATGCTCAGAAATATGGAATGGCTAAGGTTTAGCAGGAAATTGGTTTATTTACCAATGACATGCAGAGGTTCCAAAAACTTTAATACATGACACAGTTACACATCTAGAAGAAGGATCAACTGTCATTTAATTTTGTTCAGTCTGTGTCCTGTGTTCAAATTCCTTTAGGGTAACAAAGATCACCTAGGTTTTACCTGTAATATGACCGCTAACATTAACAATCAGAAGAAGCTCCCTGTTATTTATGTCTTCATTTTTATCTCTCAGTTTTGGGGGAAACCTCTCCGTATGATGCACAATCGATCCCCTCATTACATCCTGTCTATCTTAAAACAGAAATATCTTCTAAAGGTATTTGCTCTCAAGTTCCTTCTCTCCTGAACTCCCTCCACCATCAAAGTGAAAGTGCAGTGATCATTTTCTATCAGAAATAAAGAGAAGCCTTGGGTTAATGCCAGCATCTTCTTATTGTGGATAGGAATCAAGTATCCAGGACAATTCACAAAGCCCAAAACACACTCAAGAAAAAGTTTAGTGTTTGGATTATCCAGATCACCTGGGAAAATCCAAGGTGGGAGGGACTACCTAGGAAAACCATTCAAGAGTTGACCATGAATTACCTTTGGTTTTGCCTTCAAGGCAAATTTGAAGGTGAAATGAAATGTCTTTTTTTACATTTAGAATTTTTCTTCTATTGATAATCGGAATATGTAAATCCCTATGATATCCAGGGAAACCCCAGGCATATGCAAAAGAGCAGCCTTACAAGTAGAAAGAAGATGGAACCTAGGCAACCCTGCCTATGTCCAGATTACAAGTCAGAGGAATCAAAGGGCGTTAATATATATTAATTTGGGGGAAGAATTAAAATAAATATCTCAAGAGATTTATTTTACCTTGAGATAATTATTTCAACATAAAAATCTATCTCAAGACACGTAAGAAATGAAGAAAATCACTTGATGAAACCCATAAAAGAAAATTAATTCAGAGAGGCAGAAAATGAAGTATTTAGAAACAAATTAGTAAAAACATCAGATATAGATCAACAGGCAATAGAACTTTCCAAGACGAAGAACATGCTCTACATATGCAATGTATGATACAGAAACTGCCACAAACATGTGGTGACAGAACACTTGAAATCTGGCTGGCACTACCAAGGATGTGAAGTTTAGCTATTTAATTTCATTAATTTAAATGTTCTAGCCACATGCAGCTGGTCGTCACTGTATTGGGAGAGCACAAGGCTACAATCTTAGGTTAGGCAGATAAAATAACTAAATAGACTCAAGACAACAGTGCTGGAGTTGAAAAAAGGGACATGTACAGTCAAGAGTAGGAAATGATGGTGGCAAAGTAAATGTTGACACAATATGATTCAGAGACTGTAAGAGGCTGCTTTGATAGGGCAAAAGTGTAAAGACAGATAGGACTTACAACATTTTCATGGAATGAAGCCAAGGCACATCTCACAGTTTGGAGGACTTACCAAAACCCCAAATTGGAGGAGCTGGTGAAGCCAAATGGATTCTGAGGCAAGTACCAGAGCAAGCAGCCAATTTCTCTTCCTCCAAAGCCTCAAACTGTCCAGCTTCTTCTTCTCTGGACAAATGCATCCCTTTGCCTGTCTGACTTTCCTTTATACCTGGATAACAGTTTATAACCCAATCTGGGCTACATTCCGGGATCCACCCTCTCAGAAGGTTACTGACCCTAATAGGGTTTCAGTCTGTGAGCCACACCCTGTTCAATTGGATTGGATTTTCCAGACTAATAGGAAACTGTAACTCTCACACAGTGTTGGAGAGCAAAGATGTAAGGTCATTGTCCAGGGATAGTGAGAAGATCCATTCATTCCCTTCTTCATCTGTAAATACTGTTGAGTGCATTCTCTATACTGGGAACCATTCTATGTCTTCAGAATAACAGGGTATCAGACACATGGGGATTCTGTGGAAATGAAGCTGGGATTCCCTGGGAGAAATCCAGAATTAAAAATAAAATGCAAGATGAGGAACTATGAAAACGTGAAATATAAATAATGAGGTGACAAAATAAGATATATTGCTGGGATGCAGAACATGACTCTTAAAGCACTGGCCACGTAGTACTTTCAAGAACATGTTAAGAATCTATTAACTATGCAAAGAAAATGGGAAGACAATTTTATACTTTATTTCTTGGTTAGTGGGGAAATCCATACAAATGTTCCTACATAGTAAACTATTGTAGATAATTTTTCTTCCATGTCATTCACAATTGATTTATACCTTTGAGTGGCAATCTTATGGGTGTGGAGATGGCTGTTTAAGTTTAAAATTCCTGGTTCCCAAATGGAAAAAATTAAACCAGGGGACATGGTGAGTATTTCATTGTATCTGAGGACATTTTGCTTGTACCTCATACAATGCCTGGCAATCCTATTATCTCGTGCATTTCAATTCCATCTCCCATACACATTAAAGAATATTTCACCTGAAGTTAGTATAGTAAGGTAAATCAACTATACTTCACTTTTTAAAAAAAAAAAAAAGAGTATTTCAAACCTCTCCGTTACCCCTCAATCTCCAAGGACTCATCCTTTTCTCTTACATCCCTCAGATTATATATAAACTATTTCCCAAATGAAATAGATATTTTTGGATGTAGGTACTTTCCACCATAAGATTTAAAGAACTCTGTACTGTCATTCATTACTCATGCCATCTCCTGTATAAAAGGAAAGAAATAAAGATGTTAAAAAAATAAAATAAAATAATATAAATACATTAAAAAAAAAAAAAAAGGAAAGGAATTGCCTTTCCTCTCAGCTCAGGAATTTATTTCTAGATTTGTGCTCTTTCCTATTCTTTCCTGCCACGTCAGAATGTATGTTATAATTTAAATCAAATACACTTTATTTTATTTTCATTTAAGTTTTAAAGTATAGTTGATGTACAATATTATATTCGTTTCAGATATACAACATAGTGATACAGTATTTTTTATAGATTATACTCCACTTAAAGTTATTATAAAATATAATTTGGATTCCCTGTGTTGTACCATATATCCTGTAGCTTATTTACTTATTTTATACATGGCAGTTTGTATCAATACCTCTTTTTTAAAAAATTTATTTATTTTTGGCTGCATTGGGTCTTTGTTGTTGTGTGCGGGCTTCCTCTAGTTGTGGCAAGCAGGAGCTACTCTTCGTTGCAGTGCGTGGGCTTCTCATTGCGGTGGCTTCTCTTGTGGCGGAGCACGGGCTCTAGGATGTGGGCTTCAGTAGTTGGGGCAAGAGGGCTCAGTAGTTGTGGTTTGCGGGCTCGAGAGCGCAGGCTCAGTAGTTGTGGCGCATGCATGCTACGCAGCATGTGGGATCTTCCCGGACCAGGGCTCAAACCCGTGCCCCCTGCGTTGGCAGGCAGATTCTTAACCACTGTGCCACCAGGGAAGCCCCTGTATCAATACCTCTTAATCCCCAACCCCTATCTTGCCCCTCCCACTTCCCCTTCCCCAATGGTAACCAGTAGTTGTATTTTATATCTGTGAGTCTGTTTCTGTTCTGGTTTTTTTTTAGATTATACATATAAGTGTTATCATACAGTATTTGTCTTTCTCTGTCTGACTTATCTCACTAAACATAATACCCTCCAGGTCCATCCACGTTGTTGCAAATGGCAAGATTTCATTCATTCTTATGGATGAGTAGTTGCATTGTGTATATGTATCACATCTTCTTTATCCATTCATCTCTGGATGGACACTATGGCTGCTTCCATATCTTGGCTCTTGTAATAATACTTCTGTGAATACGGGAGGTGCATGTATCTTTTGCAATTAGTGTTTTCCTTTTCTCGAGATATATACCCAGGAGTAGAATTATCTTTTTTCCTTGAGACAGTTGACAGATGAATTTCGTCTGAAAATATTACATAGTTTAACGAGTTTCCCCTTTCTTTTTCTGAATATTTTCTGTCAAGTATGTATAATGAACTTTGTGTTCCTGCCCAAGTTCACATGTTGAAGCTCAAACGTTTAGTGCATCAGAATGTGACTTTACACGGAGAGCTAGCAGTAAGAGCTGTGATTACCTTAATCTGGTGGCCTTATGGTGAGGCCCTAATTCAACCTGACCTGTACCCTTAGAAGTAGGAGAAGAGACCAGGGGTCTGAGCAAGAGGAGAGGCCATGTGAGGACAGCAAGTCAGCTCCTGTCAGCTCGACATGGACGGAGGCCTTGGGGAGAAACAAACCCATCTACACCTGGATCTGGGAAATTCTGGCTCCAGGACTGTGCTACTTCCAGCAATTAGAAACCTTTGTTTAGATGGAAACTAAAGGGAAACTCCTTCTCGGCCTGGAAGGAATGCACTGTTTCACACTAAAGATTTCAGAACATATTTTTCATGTCTTTTGTCCATTCCCTCAGGAGGCAGAGACTCCACACAGGGCTCAGCTCCGGGGACCTCACGGGGCCAGGATGTGGTCAGTGAGGCTGGAGGGCTTAGGAATTCCTTGAAAAGAACACGTGCTACTGTGTATATCTAATATCTATACTATGTTACCTGTATACATTCTTTCTCATTCTTTATTTGTCACGTGTTCTATTTCACACATCTTGAGATGAGTTATAAATTCAAATACCTTTTTAAAGATGTGGATGGCATCTCATACTTTTTCACTTTTTCTACATATATTGTCATTTCACATTTTTCATTATCTTTCTTCCCTGGGCTATTTGAAAGATTGTTTTTATTTTTGAAAGTAGGAGATTATTGAATCCGTTTTTGCTTATCTGAATATTTTGGGTCGAGTATGGATAATGAGCTGTGTGCCATCACCTGGGTAGATGGAAGGTACACCACCATCTCAAAACTGACATGTGTTTCGATTGAGCCCCAGATCAATGCTGTCTCACTAAATCCATCCTGTGTCCTGAAACCCTGTCCCCTGTATTCGCAGGTCCAGGAATACGGAGCCCATCCCTCACAGTTCCAACCCCAGATGGCTACTGTGGCAGGCTCCTCTTCTTTAATCCTGTGATGCTCAGAGGATTCCATAACATAGAACATTTGTCAGGGCCTATTCAGACCCTTTGAAATGCCAGAAGTAAGGATCAATGGTGTTTTGTTTTGTGAGAATCTGCAAGAAAGTACTGGGACAGGATTGAGGTCATGAGATAAGGGAGTATAAGGAATAGGCTCAGACCCAGGTCACAAAGAGAAAGGTCATTTCAGAAGTTCCAGTAGGTCTGGGCATGGCCCCGAGTGTGCCAGCTCTGTTTTCCCCGTATTTTAACAACCTTGTGCCTTCAACCAGCAGCTCGCTGCCCTTGAGGTGCAGGCTTCTACGGAATGAAGATGCTCTCCCCAAACAGTTGTTCTGTGTGGAGGTAGGAACGTGGTTTGCTCTTCCCGGGAAGCCCTCTCTACACAGCTCGGTGCATTTTCTTGGACCTGCTCAGGTCTCTTCCTGTTAGAGAACAGAGGCAGCATGTGACGTAGGTGATTTCACTGCCACCACCTCCAGTGGTTCTCAAACCACATGATGTAATCATCTCCAGAGCAGCTGCAATCCCAATGCCCGGGTCTCAAAACAGACAACATAAACTCGTACCTTTTGAAGTAGGATTCAGGCTTATGCACCTCTTAAGATTCATCAACAGAGTCCAGTGTGGCCCAGTGTGTGAATAAGGCAGCCTACACGTTATCACATCGTCCATGCAGGGGACTGACACGGTGCGTTGTTAATGTGCAAATGCTGACCCGTGGACCTGGGAGGGCCGGAGATTCTGTATTTTTAATAAGCCTTAGGTCCTCCCAAGCTCCCCTTTCCCCTCAGTTACAAAATCCATCTTACTTTTTCTTTTTTTGTTTTGTTTTTTGGCCGCACAGCATGTGGGATCTTACTTCCCTGATCAGGGCTTGAACCCGCGCCCCCTGCCTTGGAAACAGGGAGTCTTAACCACTGGCCTACCAGGGAAGTCTCCACAAAATCTATCTTGAGTAAAAATAAATGTTAAGATGATCTACAAGGCTTAGAGATAAAAACCACGTACAACATGTCTTATACGGTAGAACTTTATTAAAATTGAAAGAAATTTTGAAAACAAAGCTTTATAGTAACATTCAATGAAACATAAGAAGCAGAGCCGTGGGAGTGTCCCCACCATGATTTACAGTGAAAGACTCCACAGAGTCCACGAGTCTCATCTCAGGACAGGGCACTACTGACCTTGTGCAGAGCAGAGTTGGGCCCTTTAGCCAGGTTCCAAAAGTTCAGACGTTTGCACCAAATGCAGATTACTACCATAGCTTCCTATTTACACAATAGTTAAGAGTTACTCCTAGAATTTGCCTCAATTACTTAAAATAGATTCAGGCTGACAAACAACTTGCCATTCCAGTGTGATAAGCACCATCTGACAGATGACTCTAGTTCCATCAGGAGAAAGTGCAGTGCATGCACGTGTGTGTCCCTGGGGGTTGTCTGGGTTTCCACCATCTTTTTGCCCACCAGGGGTGGGGAATTGCTGCTTCGCCAGGAACAGCTGCTCCTTGTGACTCCCCCTCCTCAGGTGCACAGTCAGCTCCAGGGCACCTGGGGCTGGAGGACAAGTCTTAGTTGCCATAGGCGTGTCCCTCCCAGTCACTGTCTTCAGAGGAAGAAGACACCTGAAGGTCATCGTAGAGGACACTCCGGGGGCCAGGGGCCCAGTGCCCCTCAGGCTTCTTGCCAGTGGGAGGGTTCTGAGCAGGAGGGGCTGACTGCTCAGGACGAGGCAAGGCGGGAGGCGCCACGTACCTGCAGCTCCACCAGCCTTTGTCTACTCTCACGAAGAGCATCCTGAGAGGCTGGCCTGGAACATGGCTGATGGGTGGAGGATGGTCCCTGGTGCAGGCTTGGACACTATTGGGATGAGATCTGTCCAGTGGAGGCTGGAGGGCAAGGCTTTGCCCCTGGGCAGGTGTCTTCCTGCTGACTCGGGGGGTCACTGTGGGTCCATGTCCAGTTGTACTGGGTGGAGGAGGGAGATTCTGGAAAGCCCCCAGATCTGCTGTCAGAGTGCTCTTCTGGGGAGTCTGGATGGGGCTGAGTCTAGGTTTCTTTGGGGGGTTCAGACATGTCTGGGTGGGGATCTGGGCAGATCTCTTGCCTGGGGCCTTGATGCTGCTTTTGGAGTCCTGGACCAAACTCCTGCTGATGAGAGACACTGCAGGGTGGGTGGATTTCCCGTCATCTTTCCTGACAGGTGACCTACTTGGGAGATCTGGATCCTGGAGGGGTTTCCTCTTGGATGCCTGGATGAGCGTGGGCATGTTTGGATGCTGTAGGAGAAGACCAAACAGAAAGGCCAGACGTGAGAATCTTCTCTCCATCCAGGAAAAATTAAAATTAACCAAAAACCATCTCATAGGAATTAATTGTATGTGATGAGATACTCAACCTCAGTGGTGCTCATGAAAAAGAAAGTTACAATAGCACCTTGAGACATTTATACATCAAATAGGCACATAGAAAGAGTTTAACAATGTCTCCTGTTAAGTAAGTGGAAACAAGCTTTTTGTATACCCCCTTCCGAGGACTGCACACAACTCGGTGTTTTGCAGGCACTTTGATGGCAAAATAAGTTTTGATGGCCAGTTTTGGAGGATGAATCACAATGTACAGATTCGTGTTCTAACTTAAAGGATTCTGCTTATGGAATGTGGCTGATAAAATCACTTCCATTTACCAAGCAGCATATTCTTGCCAGCCATGCAAGTAAGAATGCAAAATCAAAGAAACCGAGGAAAATGGCATCTGAAAAGAACTCTAAATGATCACATTGGTTGGAAAAGAACGTGACCCGCTCCCTGCCACAGAAGGGGACTGAGGCCAATTGGGTTACCCCAGAAGGAGAAAGCGCGGGAACCAGGAGACTGACCCTCAGGTAGTGGCAGGACTCTGTCCCCTCCTTCCAGTACCGCTGCCGCCACCCTTGGGGTTTCCTGGGGAACCTCTGGAGCAGCTTCCTCTGCTGCTCTTCTTTCCTGCAAAACAAACCACGTTAAGGGGCAGAAACCCAATTTCCTTGTCACAGTTGGGACCAACGGTGCTGTGGCCCAGCCCCTTTCCAAGTTCTGGGGTGACACCGGACCTGAATCCCTGTGCTTGGTGCAGACTCCTGCCCCGCTCATATCCTTCCCCCAACTCCAGGGTTCCCTCCTGGGTTTCCCAGGAAGTCCTGTCTATTTGTCCCTATGGTTTTGGGGCTTGTCAGGTGCAAAACTGCATGTGTTCTCCACACCCCTCAGTGACTTCAAGGCATATTCTGAGCTCCTGAGTGTGGTCCCTCAGGACATGGTTCCTGTTTCCCCATTTTCCCTGTCATGTCTAGAGATGGCTCAGCACCCAGTGTAGAGAAGGAGACGAACCGTCTCCAGCGATTTCAGCCCGAAGCTTGGGTACCACCTACCCCACTGCTCACCTTTGCCTTTCACCCTCCTCTCTCTCAGCCGTGTTGGGGGTCCCGGGGGTCTGCAGGTCCTGCAGCTTCCGTGGTTCCAGGTTCTCCTTGCCGAGTTTGGAGCCCAAGGGCTGGGGGGCCAGGGCCCCATGCCAGTGCTTCATGGGGCACCTGAGGCTCCTCGCTTTGTGCCCAAAGGCTCCGCAGTCCCTACACTTCACCTGTGGGTGGAGGAGAACAAGGTCAGTGAGTCAGCAGAACTCACAGGCACATGTCCAAAGTGAACACAAGGACAGATTGAGAGGGATGAACACTGGTTCTGGAGAAAGGACAGAAGCACACGGCCCCTTAGGTGCCAGGATATTTGTGATACTGTGGTGCTTCCCAAAGCCTTTGCCAGGGAGCATCAAAGGAGGAAGGGCTGGTGCTCCAAGTGTGCACAGCAAGACCCCGATTGAAGGATTTGGATAAAAGCAGGCCAGACATCACACTAAGGAGGGGTCAGGTGGCCCCCGTCTCTGAACGGCCCGGTCTCCCTGGGGATGAGGTCCCAAGGCAGCTCTCTTTGGATGCGGCTGGACAAGGGAGTTATGGACCCAGGTATTCCAGGCCCAAACCCTGTTTCCGGAGCCCATGTCTCCACTTACCCTGGGGTCTTCGTCCTTTGGCGGGGGAGTCACCTGCCTCCCTGTGCCCGGGTTTTGCTTCCTCACTTGCTGGGCTTGAGAGAGTTTGCAGGAACCCAGCTGTCTGTAACGACCGGCCATGTTCCCCACCTCCTCGGTGCTTCTCACCAATCTTAATTTTTGGATTTCCTCTGTAAAAAGAAAGAGAAAACCGTCATATTCATACAAGTCACTCCTGCCCCCTCTACACAAATGGGGTCATGAAACCTCACGACCACTAAGGAAATCCAGGTTTCTGATACTTTGACTTCTCTGCCCAGATATTTCTCCATTCTCTCCAGAGACCTACCCACAGATGAGGGCCCTGACTTGGTTATAAGTTTTAGGCAGACTGAATTTGGATTTGCATCCTTGAGAGACTGAAGTTAGAGACTTTGGTTACATGTATCACAGTCTAATAGATAAGAGTGAGAAAAGATTTCCCCACACGTACAGAAATACTTATGCTATGGAAAGGCCACATTTAATATTGACGCCCAGGCATTTGAAAATCAAACATAAGTTTGATAACTCCTTGAGAATTGGGCTCTCCCATCTGACATCAGAGAAGGCAATTCTCAAATACAAATTCACGTAACACAATAATTTTCTCCTCTGCTAGCTTAGACGGGGCACAACGCAGGGTCTGAACTGTTTTCTGAATCCTTCACCCTCAGTGTCTCACTTTTACTTAGTTAATAAAATGTGAAATACATGTTTCAACTGAGGATGAATGAATAATTTTTTAGGGTTTCAATGCCTACAGACAATCCCACCAAGTTTTCATAACTGCTCATCCAGTGCCCCACATCAATCAGAATGCTAGGATGCTAAATTCCTTAGAATTTGAATCTTCACATAATAAGAGCATTCAGAAGGATATATTTTTTCAGCCTCTGTTCTCAAAACTGCTACTGAAATTAAATGATCTAGATCATTATCTGGCACCATACTTAAAACTCAACTCAAAATCGATGAAAGATTTGAAGATAAGACCTGAAATTGTAAAACTCCTAGAAGAAAACAAAAGATATATGCTCCTTGACATAGTTCCCAATCAACGGAAAAAGGGATAAGGAAACAATAGTATGGATATTCGATGGAAATCTATTCAGCCGTAAAAAAAAGTTGAAATCTCGTTATTTTCCAGAACATGGATAGAACTTATTGTTATGATGCTAAAGAAGAAAGCCAGAGGCTGAAGGTGAATACCAAAGGACTTCACTCATGCATAGGATAGTAAGAACAAACAGAAAGGAAATAAACCAACAAATTGGTGAACAAACCAAATGACAAAAGCAAACATATAGATTCACAGAACAGAGTAGTGGATACCAGGGAGGAAATGTCAGGGGCCAAGGCACAATGGTAAATGTGGTCAAATGTGTAGTGACAGTGGGAGAGGAAAATTTTGGTGGTGAGCCTGTGTTAAGGTTTACAAAATTTGAAATGTAATACTGTACAAATGAAACATCTATTATTGACACCCACTGTTAACGCAATTTAAAAAATAAAATTATAAAAATAAAGACACCTTGGGACTTCCCTGGTGACGTAGTGGTTAAGAATCCACCTGCCAGTGCAGGGGACATGGGTTCGAGCCCTGGTCTGGGAAGATCCCACATGCTGCGGAGCAAGTAAGCCCATGTGCCACAACTACTGAAGCCCACGAGCCTAGAGCCAGTGCTCTGCAACAAGAGAAGCCACTGCAATGAGAAGCCCGTGCACCGCAACGAAGAGTATCCCCCACTCGCCGCAGCTAGAGAAAAGCCCACACGCAGCAACAAAGACCCAACACAACCAAAAATAAATAAATTAATTAAAAAAAGAAAAAAAGACACCTTACCCTATTGCCAGGCCAAATCACTACATATCTTCACTATGGACTTCTTGTTCTGAGGGATATGCTGAACACAAATTTAAAGCAAACTATCCTGAAGTCCAGCTGTGCTCCTCCTCTCTGTCAGGAGAGTATCAGGGAGGTGCGTGGAGGAATGCAGCTTTGAAGGGGGCTGAGAACCGGTCAAGGGGGAACTTCCTTTCCTAGCTGACCTGATACTGCTCCAAGGTCGCATGACCTTGTTAAGGGTTGCTTAACCAATCAACGTCATCTGTCACCTTTGGTCTAACCACGTCTGAAGACATGTTAAGAGAAAGAAATAATTCGTGATTTCACTCATGTGTGGAACACAAAAAACTAACAAACAAAAAGAAAATAAGTAAAAACAACTTTAAGGAAGAAACAAATTGACACGATAACAAATACAAAGATACACAGACCCGAGTAGTGGAAATCAGAGGAGAAGCCACGGGCAGAGGCAAAATGGACAAAATGGGGCAGCTAGATGGTGACAGAGGAAAACTGCATTTTTGGTGCTGAGAAGGTGTATGGTACACAGAAACTGAAATGTATTGCTGTGCACATAAAACTTACTAATATTATAATGGAATGATACCTAAGTTAAAAATTTTTTTAAATTAAATTAAAAAGAAATTAAAGAATCGATACTCAACTGCCTAAAGCCACATCACTACGTAATTTTATTCTTGTCCTGTTTCCTTGAGGGACTAGCTGAACACCAAATTTAAATCACACAACATGAAACTCAGCTGGATACCTCTTCTCTGTCAGTAGATGCTCAGAATGGTGGGTGCTGGACACTCTCCACCTGAGGAGATGCAGCTTTGTGGGTGGCTGAGGAAGGAATTTCCCTTTCCTGCTGACTTTATACTACTCTAAGGTCACATGACCTTGATGAGGTTTTTTTTTAACCAATCAGCATTATGTATCACCTTGTATTTATCAATGTCTTGAAGACACATTTAGAAAAGAGAAATATCTTATGAATTCACTTATATGTAGAACACTAAACACAAATACAAAAAGCAAATAAGTAAAAAAAGATTAAAGAGGAAAACAAATGACACAAAAACAAACACATATATTCACAGAACAGAGCAGTGGATATCAGAGGATAGGTTCAGGGGGGTGGCCAATGAGTAAAATGGGTCCACAGGATGGTAACGAAAAAACTTAAGTTTTTGGTGCTAAGCAATTTAATGGTATACTGGGGTTGAAATATATTTTTGTGCACATAAGACTTATCTAACATTTTGACCGAATGATACCCTACAAATATAATTAAATTAAAAGATTAAAGCATGTGCACCCCATTGCTTAAACCACGTCAGTACATATTTTGTCTACTGTCGGATTTCTCTGACAGACAAGCTGAACACCAAATTTAAATCAAACAACCTGAATCTCAGCTGTGTACCTCTTATCTGTCAGTAGATGCTCAGAATGGTGGGTGCTGGATACTCTGTGCACCTTTGAAGGGGACTGAGGACAGGTCAGTGGGGGAATTTCACTTTCACTCTGCCTTTGAGTCTGCTCCCAGGTCACATGACCTTGATGAGGTTTTTCTTAACCAATCAAGGTTACGTATCACCTTTACTCTAATAATGTCTTGAAGACACATTTAGAAAAGACAAATACCTTATGACTTCACTCATATGTGGAACACTGTATACAAAGAAAAAGCAAATAAGTAAAAAAAATTAAAGAAGAAAGTAAATGACACAAAAACAAACACATATATTCACACAACAGGGTAGTGGATATCAGAGGGTAGCAGCAGGGGGATGGCCAATGAGTAAAATGGGTCCACAGTATGGCAAAAGAAAAAACCTAACTTTTTGGTGCTGATCAGTTTTATGGCATACTGGAGTTGAAATATATTTTTATACATATAAAACATGTAATATCATAACCCAATGATACTGTAGAAACATAAATAATTACATTAAAAATTAAATTATCCATGACTCATTGCATAAAGCCACATCTATACATATTTTGTCTAGAGTCCTGTTTCTCTAGGGGATATGCTGAACACCAAATAAAATCAAACAACCTGAAATCCAGCCTGGTACAGGACTTGAAATATATTGTCATACACATAAAACTTATCTAATATTATAACCAAAAAATACCTCATTAAAAAAGTCTACTGAACAATAAATTGAAAAGAAATTAAAGAATCCATATCCTTTGCCCATAGCCACATCATTATTTTTACCACTGCCCTGTTACCTGAGGAACAAGATGAACACCAAATATACAGCAAATCAACCTGAAATCCAGCTGGGTACTTCCTGTTGGTAGATCATCAGAAATATGTGTGCTGGACAAACTCCACTGGACACAGTGTGGATTCCAAGGTGCCTGAGGAAGGGTCCATGGGAGAAGGGTCCTTTTCTTGCTTACTGTTATACTACTCCAGGTCACAGGACCCTGTTAAGACATTTGTAGCCAAGGAAAGATATCAATCCCCTTTTTTCTTACCCTGTCTCTAAGGAAGGTTTATACATTGTGATTTATTGTTATCATGCATTTTAAAACTAGAGGGACACCTGTACATACTTTTAAGAATAATTATGATCTGAAAGAAAATTAAACATTTTTGCATATGCTTATTTTGTCCACGAATCACAATTTTTACTGTGGTAAAACATGCATGACAGAAAATTTACTATTTAATCACAATGAGGTGTCAAGTCCTGTGACATCAGTACGCTCATGTTATCCTGCAGCCACCAGCATCATCCATGTCCTGATTAAAAATAGACAGGAAAAAGAAAGACAACATTTCCCCACATGGAACAAATAATTATGTGATGAGAAAGCTGCATTTAATATTGTGGTACATGCATTTGAAAATCAAAGGAAACTATGCTTACTTCTTGAAAATTCGACTTTCCCATCGGACATCAGAGCAGGCCATTTTCAAGTACAAATTCACTCAGGAAAAACATTTTCTCCTCTATTAAACTAGAAGCTTCACAGCTGAGCTTTAAATCTTTTCTCTTCAGTGTTTCTTTTTTATCTAGTTTCTGTTAATGGAAGACAAAGAGGTTTCAGCTAAGAATGAACAGATCCATTATTTAGGCTTTCAATGCCTATAGAAAATCCCACCTTGTTTTGATAACTGCTGTTTCAGTTCCCCACATAAATCAGAATGCTGATTTACATGCCCTCTGAATTTTCATCTTCTTGTAATAAATGGTGTGAAGAACGATGTATTGTATCAGTTTCTGTTTTCAGAATTACCCTTAAAAATAAAGAATCAAGGTCATGAACTCACGCCATACACAAACCTGAACTCAAAACGCATGAAATACTTGAATATAAGACCTGAAACTGTAAAAATGCTAGAAGAAAACAGCGACAGTACACTCCTTGAGATAGGTGGTCATCAATGGAAAAACAGATAAAGAAGAGGTAGTAGGTATTTAATGGAACACTATTCGGTCATAAAACACATGAAATTTGCCATTTTCCACAACATGGTGGGACCTGGAGGGTATCATGCTAACAACGTAAGACAGGCAGAAAAGACAAACACGTTATGGCTTTACCCATGTGTGGAATACAAAAAAATTACAAGAAAAAATAAAGAAAGAAAAACATTAATGATGAAACCAAAGGGCACCAAAACAAACACATAGGTGCACAAGACAGAATACTGGAAACCAGAGGGGAAATGGCAGGTGGAAGGCCCAATTTGTAAAATGTCACAAGATGGTAAAAGACAGAAACTAAGTTTTTGGTCCTGAGCAGGTGCATGGTATACAGGAGTTGAAATATATTGTTGTAAACATAAAACTTATCTAATATTATAACTGAATGATACCTCAGTTAAAAAAAAAAAGAAATGTAAATTTTAAAAAATTAAACAGTCTTTACCCCATTGCCGAGAGCCATATCACTACATATTTTGACCACTGTCCTATTTCTCTGGGGGATTAACTGAACACCAAATTTACTTCAAACCAACCTGAAATCCAGCTGTGCTCCTCCTATCTGTCAGTAGAATCTCAGAAAAGTGGGTGCTGGACAAACCCCACTGGACGAGATGCAGCTTCCAAGGTGGCTGAGGAAGGGTCCATGGGGAAAGTTTTCTTTCCGAGCTGACTTTTATGCTGTTTCAAGCTCACAGGACCTTGTTAAGCCTTTCGTACCCAAGGAAAGAAATCTGTCACAATAGATAGACAATAGAATTGGTTGCTCATCCTCCTCACACAAGATTGTTTTCCACCCTGACTGTTCCCCAGAATCCCTTGTGGAGATTTGAGAAGTAATGATGGATCAGTATCATCCTTGTATGTGCTCCTGCAAGTGAACTCAGGCCTGTGGTTTGGGAATTGTGCTACTTTGTGCTACAAGAACACAAGTCATCCCAGTGGATATCCTGGAAGAATTTCCCTTGAGATTTACATTCAATATTGGTTTGTGTTGAAGGATAAATTCCAAGTCCTGCAGACAAAGTGGGGAGATCTGCTTTGTGAGAACATTCATTTTTTTCTTGGGGAAAAGTACATTGCACTAATTATTTTAAAAACTGGCTTGCATGATGGCTGATAGTTTTAGGCATTTTATGTTCCTGGAGGTTTATTCCATGAGTTTATGTGGGGGTAACAAGGCTGGGTTCATCTTTAGTGAGACTGCTGGGTGCATAATTCAGGAATCAGCTGAATAAGATAGAGAGTACGATCCTGGAAGGAACTCTTTGTCCACTTAGCTCAATTCAGAGGTTTTGGGACAAAATAACAAAAGAGATTTCTGAGGTCTGGGAGGGAAGAGATGCCTGTCTCTTTAGCCCCAGGTGGTTTCCATCTGCAGAAATATGTTGAGGGGCCTCAAAAAGTGTAGGACTAGATAGATGTCTTTGAGACTTCCTCATGACCTTGCCTGACCAGGTTGGTGACATTCTGGGAAACCTGGCCAGTGGAGCTGAAGATCAGAGCTGTGTCACCACCAGGGCCTGAAAGGGTAGACGGGGTTGAGGGACGTTGAAATGAGTGGAGCTGAGTTGTGTGGAAAGAGCTGTGGAGAAAGGGGACACTCAGAGAGTGGGGCTGAGTCTCTGCCCACTTCCCAGGAGTACAGACCTGAATCCCTGTGTTTACAGGGGCACAAAGAAAACCAGACACCGACACTTGGCTCCTTTAGCCACAGACTTTATTGTTTGAATATTTGCAACTATTATTCTATACACAAATTTTAATTTCTTCCAAACTCTACATTCTATATTGCTAGATCACTTCACTCTCCATTTTATGCCACATTTTCATGAAGAGGTATTTCCGCAAATCACAATTTGCCTGAATGCGTGTTAAAGGATTCTTTTAGAGGCTCCCCCTCCCACTCAGAGGGTCAGTTTTTTCTGATATGAAATCTAGCTGTAGCTCCACTTTGATTTTTAGGATTGCTGAATGCTCAGTGCAAGAATTTAATGTTGACTGAGAAATAAGTGATCACTGAAGACTTCCCTTCCTTCACGACACTGAGGGTGTGTTGTACAGTCAGAGCACACGTGTTCCAGAGAGGTTGCTCTATGAAGAAAGAATTTCTCACGACTTTACATTGATTCACTTCTCCAGGATGAATTATTTATAAGTATGCTTTGGTGTTGCTCAACATACATGGGTAATTCTCGAGAGTTTACATCTTAGTTCTTGTTTTAGTGTTTATTTTTTGGAGGAGTTTCTTGTGCGCATCAAGCCTGGTGATCAGCTGAATGTTTGTTAACAGTGATTACAGTCTTAGTGGTTCTCCACCTGGAGTTGGCTCATGTTGAACAATAATTATCAAAAAAGAACTAGGGCCTGGTTATCCTCTGCTCAAGTCTCTAGGGCAGGGGTCCCCAACACCTGGTCCACGGCCTGTCAGGTACCCGGCCGCACAGCAGGAGGTGAGTGGCAGGAGAGCGAGACAAGCTTCATCTGCTGCCCCCCATCACTCGCATTACCGCCTGAGCCATCCCCCATGCCACCCCACACCCCCCCTGCCCGTGGAAAAATTGTCTTCCACGAAACCAGTCCCTGGTGCCAAAAATGTTGGGGACCACTGCTCTAGGGTCTTTAGAGTGGGGAGCTGTTGCTGAAAACACCCATATTGTATTTATAAAGTGAGTTCTGCTAAATTACTTAAAATTAGGCCAATGATTAAAGGCTTTGCCACAGAGACAGGGCACGTATGGATCCACATCCACAGGTGATGCCTGTCTGGACTGAGGAGTGTGATGCCTGAACGAGTGTCCATATTGATTACAGACAGAGTTTCTTTAGTGGGTGTGAACCTTGGTGTGGTTAAATGCTAAAGCTATGGCTGGTGTTCCATCCACATTCCTCACATGTATGATGCCATGTCATCTCAGGTCAGAACGTCTACTGAGGGCCCTCCTGACTTTCTCTCCAGTGCTGGGTTCCCTCATGTCGTCTCAGGGAAGAGCCACGACTGAAGCATTTCCCACACCACTGGCATTCATAGGGCCTCTCTCCTGTGTGGGTTCTCTCATGGTGTCTCAGGTTTGCATGCTGACTGAAGGCATTCCCACATCGCTGACATTCATAGGGTTTCTCTCCTGTGTGGGTCCTTTTGTGCCGAGTCAGTTCAGAAATTTGATTGAAGGCCTTCCCACACAGAAGACATACGTGTGGTTTCTCTCCAGCGTGGGTTTTCTTGTGCGTGCGAAGTCCAGAACTTTGACTAAAGGTTTTCCCACACAGATGACATTCATAGGGCTTCTCTCTGGGATGGATTTTCTCATGTTTTCTAAGGTAAGAGATTTGACTGAAAGTTTTCTTACATAGACAGCATTTATATGGCTTCTCTCCTGTGTGAGTTTTCTCATGTCGTTTCACGTGGGAACTTTGATTGAAGACTTTCCCACACACATGACATTTATATGGTTTCTCTCCAGTGTGAATCATCTTGTGTTGTCTGAGCCTAAAGCAAGTACTAAAGGCTTTCCCACATAGAGGACATTCATACGATTTAGCTCTAGTGTGAATGTGATCCTGTCCGTCAAGGAATGACCCTTGACTAAGTGATTTTCCACGCTGTTTGCTGACATTACTTTTCCTTCTTAAGGGAATTGGTGAATGTTGAGGTGAAGATCTAGGAGTAAATTCATCACTCAAATCAGTCCATTCAACAGGATCCCCTGGTGTGTGAGAAACCTGCTTTGGGAAGGAGATATGAGGCTGTTACTGGTTCGCCCACGTCTATGCAGACACTCATTCCTCTACATTTACACCCTAGAGCATCAGTCAGTTGTAGTCTCCTGTTAAAATGTTTCCAGTGTCAGTTGCATACACATGTTGTGTTACTCCCTTGCAGGCACAAACAGTTCTCTTTTATAGTTTCCTAACCCAGATATCAGATTAATTTTGAAGACTTCAGTCTGCTGTAAAGACTATGAGATGAGCAATGTTTGTGCAACTGCCTTTTTTTCTTAGGTCTCATGTTGTCGTTTTGAGCTCATATTAATTTCTTAACTGATTTCAGCCTATCCAAAAATATTCCCAGAAAGAGGTCAATCTCCACTTAATTACATACCAGCAATTGTGCTCAATTGCCAACTTATCTCACTGCCAGGTCCTTCATTTGGATGACTGTTGTTCTACCCATGAAACTTACCATTGGCATGGTGGCAGATATGTGCTTCCTGTAGACACTTTGCGTGAATATCATTTCTTGTCTAAGTGGACTTTCACTGTCTAAAGAAATGGAAAAAATATAGATTTTAGAATGGCATTAGGGAAATAGAAATGTAAAGAAACACCAAGGTCCATGTCAGTATCTTTCAAAAGTTGGCACCTAGTTGGAGAAACAATGTATAATAAAGAAATACTCAAGGTAGTAGAAATACTTTAAAAGTCATTGTCTATTAGAAAAAAACAGGATTAAAATATAAAAATGTAATGTGGTGGAGAGACATTGGGTCAGCAAATGATGGAAAACACATTAAATGGGACGATCAGGACAAGAATCACTATGTGAAAGTTTAACTGCAGTAAGGGCACAAGCACCCTTTTCCTTAAAGAATAGAAAATGGCAGGAAGTAATATGAATTTTCATTGCTAGATGCAAAGAATGATAACAACATGAAGAATTTCAGCCCAATGTCTTCACCTCCAGTTTAGAATATATCGCTCACTTCATAAAACTTTCATTTGGTGTTTCCAAGGACTTAACACACTGACTGAAACTTTCTTGCAGTGAAGCACAGGCCCCTGATTCTTACCTGGACTCGGGCCTTGGAGGCATCCTGTTGCTTCACTCCACAGCTCTTTTCCTTGTTCGAGCTGGGAAATCACATCTGATTTGCTGATCTGATACCCTGTTTGATTTGAAAAAGAAAAAAAAGTGTTGGATTTTGAGGCTGGGCTAATTATCCTTTGCTGTGCTCAAGTCCAGGGTAAGGGAAAGAGGAAAATAAAGAGATAATTGAAGGTCAGTGCAAGCAACAACATCTTCAACAGACAAAAGAGTGAAGGTCCTTCAGCAGACCAGGAGGAAATCCAGAGCAGCAGCAAACACAGCGAGGCCCTCTAGCGGCTGACGCCTGTGCACAAGTTCAAAGAGAGATTACAGAATCCTCAGTGTTTTCCAAATGGGAAAGATTAAAAGACTCTACAGTGGGCTGAATATTACTTTCAAACAGGAGCCAGTAAGGATATATCTTACAGGAATCATCAAAATTATGTCATATACACGACTCTGGTCTCAAGCCTTCATGGAATGACTAGAACAGAAGAATCATTTTTAAAATATTTGATCCATTTACTTATGCATTAAAATATCCATTGAATCCCCAGTTCTGTTCTGAGTGTAAACACTGAGTGGCAACAGAGATATGAAATGTGGCCAAGATTACCTTCCAGTGTGGTAATGAAAAGTGCCATGGAAAGAAACGTCTTCCTCTTAAGTAGTTATGAGGACTTTCAAAGAATCAGAAAGGACTTGGAGTGGGACACAGGGAAGCTGATCTAAATGCCTGTTCAGTGAGTGAATGAATGAATTGGATACAGGTGAACGTACATCCGTGTTGACAGACTCACCTACGGAGACCAGATGACTGATGTTCTCCAGCATCACATTTCTGAACAGGTTTCTCTGGGATGTGTCCAGCAGGGCCCACTCTTCCTGGGTGAAGTTGATCGCTACATCTTCAAATGTCACTGATTCCTAAAACATCAGGGATGTTCTGGTTTAGACAGAGCAGTCCCTACCACTGTCCAGAGTGGGAGGGTTGAGATGAGGAAGTGATGGGGTCCGGGTGGATAAATGATCACACTCTGTGTGGGGTTCTCCTTGGTTCTCTGCCAGCGCTGAGCTGGTGTCTGCCTTTCAGGTACATTCACGGACACCTACACACTCTGACGTCATGAACCTTTATTTTACAGAAATATCACTTGAAGTGTGTTATAATACGAAATGGACATTTTTCAATAACCTGGAAATTAGGACTTCCAGACAGGTGATTATAAAATATTCACTTGCAAATTCATAACTCAATTTCTGTTCCCTAATAATTTCAAGGAACTGTGCAGATTCATGACAAGACAAACAATAACCATGATGGGCTACTTTGAAAACATGACTTTTGTTTTAAGTTATTTCCCTAGAGAAACCTTTCATTTCCCAAATATGAACTGCTTTAATAACTTGTTATGAGCTTTAAAACATCCAATGTATTTTTCTATTAAGTGGTTCCTGTCTAGCAAACCTACAAGAAATACATTATTCTATCAATCAAGACCCATGAAGGAATGCCTAGCATTCCTCAGAAGTGAAAAAATTCATACAGAACTTGGTACCAGGAGGCGTTTCCTCTTAACACTACAGGACACAGGTGTTCATAACAAACTCTGAGGTCAGATGCTTCAGCAGCATAAGCCGGGGACTCAGGTGGCTGGAGTGAAGGACAGACCCAGCCTGACCATCGCTGTGACAGGAGGACTCCCACTATCTACATTCTCTGGGACCTAGACCTTAGTTATCACAGTTTCTCTTGTAATCTAATCTTGTCTCCATGCTGAGAGATGAAAGAAGCCTAGTTATTGGCTTTGTTTTCTCCAGTTTTAAAAAAATCTATAAAAGAACCTAATTTTATTCTACCTACTCTAGTCTTTCTCCTTTCTTTTTAGAACAATTAAGAAAATGCTCCTCCCTACATATTCCTTCCAGTTATCAAATATGAATAAAAGGTTAATTACTAACAGGTATATAAAATGTGTGATTTGGGGAAAGAATGCTAATGATAGTTTGGTGACTTTTTCAGAAATCTTCAGTAGTGCATATATACTGAATAATTGTGAGACGTTTCAAATGGAGAAAAAGTAAAATGATTCCCCTTTAGTTCTAAACCTGTGTTCTGCTCTTGTCAACACTGAACAGCCTCACACCAGGTGGTGTAACACTGGATTCGTTACATCACAGGCTGTAACCTCTGAGTCTCCAGGGACTGGAAGATCTGCTCCTCCCTCAGCTCTGCTACCTGCCATCACCGACTCCTAAGCCCAGCACATCCAAAAACGGTCAACAAGTTAATCTTTGTTTGCCAATCAGGACAAGGGTTGAACAAGTTAAAAGAAATTTTCTTATCTCTTCTGTAAATACATATGATTAGTGCCGGCTCTCATAAGTTTAATTAAAGAATGAGATTAGTTTCTGATTAGTCCTGACCCATGATAACTATCCCAGAGTCCTATAGCAAAGTAATTTGAGCTCAGATGACTGAACACTGCCTGAGTAAACTTAGAACATAGAAGTCAGTTTGAAAATCTCATCCATCTAATGGCACTCAGGGTGTAGCTTCAGGAGGAGGCGTTGCTACTCACCAGAGGCTCCATCGTCAACAACTCAGTCGCCAGGAGTCTTTCTCGGGATTTCACTCACAGCCAATCTGAGCACTGAGCAGGCAAATCTGAGGATGGAGAAAAAGCCATGAGACTACAGTCCTGTGCAGAATTTCCAGACCCACCTGAAATGGAGCTCCAAACTGTCACCTGGGTGTGACCCCCAGCCCCTCAAACCAAAATAATTGATGCACTCTAAGAATCTTCTCTGCAGGGTAACATGTTAGAAGGCTACAGACGTGGGTGCTAATAAAGAAGGTCAAACTACAGACCTCTTACAAATAAGCCATGATAAGCCTTGAGTTTTGTGTGTTCAGCAGCCTAGGGCATCCAGAATGATTCAATGTCCACCTTGATTCAAACTCTTGGGAATCGTGACTCATGCCACGTGTAGACTGTGGTTTCCTCCTGTAGGGAAACACTCTGCAACTGCTCAGATCATTCTCTTGCCTCATGCACCCACAGATAAACTACATATTATGACGTAGTAACTCATTTACCCAGGACAATTCACTATGCCTAAGGGACCCCCAGGAAATACTGTGTAGGATTGGATTAGCCAGAGAACATGGGAGTGTTCAAGGAGGGAAGGAAGATCTAGGAAAACTAATTCAGACTTGGCCGTGGATTATGTTTGGTTTTGACATCAAGGCAAATTCAGAGTGAAATGGACTGTTATTTTTTACTCTCAGGTTATTTATTCTATAGGTAGATAGGAATATGTAAGTCCCTATCTGGTATCCAGGAAATCCCCAGGCATGTGCAACAGGGCATCCCTATAAGCAGAAAGAACCAATATACCTAGGAATCCCTGTGCAACACCATCTCTCAAGTAATAAGAATCAAAGGTTAATATTTATTAATTTTTTAAAATAATTAAAATAAATACCTCAAGAGATTTATTTTATTTTGAGATACTTATTTTAAAATATCTATCTCAAGACATGTAATAAATAAAATGTAATAAGTAAATAAATGAAGAAAATCGCTTGATGAAACCCATAAAAGGAAATTAATCCAGAAAGGCAGGAAATGAAGTATTTATAACAACAAAAAATAACACATAAGATACAGATCAACGTGCCAATAGAACTTTGCAAGGTGAAAGAAGTGCTCTGTATCTGCATTGTACAATACAGTAACTGCCACACATGTGTGGTTATGGAATACTTGAAATTTAAGTAACACTACAGAGGTAGTGAAATATAGCTACTTAATTTTATTAATTTAAATTTTATAGTCACATGTGGCTGGTAGTGACTATATTGTTGGGACCAAAAAACAACAAAAAAAGACACAAATAGTCAAATCTAGAATTATGAGAGTGATAAAATAAATCTTGGCACAATAAAATTTAAAGACCATAAGAAGCTGCTTTGATAGGACAAAAGTCTAAAGACAGATACGACTTAGACAATTTTAAGGGAATGAAGCCACCTCACAACTCACTGTTTGGAGAATTTACCAGAACCCAAAATCAGAGGAGCTAGTGAAGCTGAAATAGATTCAGAGGCAAGTTCCACTGCAAGCAGCCAATCCCTCTTCCTCCACCATCCCGAACTGCTCCTGTTCTGTTTCTTCTTCTCAGGACAAATGCCTCCTCTGTTTGACTTTCCTTTTACTGGAATCCTAATCTGGCTACATTCCAGGGACACACCCTAACTAGACTCTAATAGGGCTTCAGACTGTGAGCCCCACACCCTGTTCAATTGGATTGGATTTTCCAGACTGATATAAAATTATAACCCTTACACACAGTTGGAGAGCAAAGATGAAAGGACATTGTAAAAGGATATTGGGAAAATCCACTTATCCTTTTTCATCCATACTTTTTATTGTTTTTTAAATTTTATTTATTTATTTATTTATTTATTTAATTTATTTATTTATTGCTGTGTTGGGTCTTCGTTCCTGTGCAAGGGCTTTCTCTAGTTGCGGCGAGCGGGGGGCCACTCTTCATTGCGGTGCGCGGGCCTCTCACTATCGCGGCCTCTCTTGTTGCAGAGCACAGGCTCCAGACGCGCAGGCTCAGTAGTTGTGGCTCACGGGCCTAGTCGCTCCGCGGCATGTGGGATCTTCCCAGGCCAGGGCTCGAACCCGTGTCCCCTGCATTGGCAGGCAGATTCTCAACCACTGTGCCACCAGGGAAGCCCCATCCGTAAATACTTTTGAGTGCATTCTATGTATGGGGAAACATTCTGTGTCTTGGAAATAAAGCAGGACATCAGACATAATGGAATTCTATGTACATGAAGCTGGAGTTCCTTGGAGGAAACATGTACTTACAAATAAAATGAAAGATGAGAAAATATGAAAAACTGAGATGTAAATAATGAGGTGACAATATAAGTTATATTACTGGGATGGAGAACTTGACTCTTAAAGCACTGGCTACGTAGAACTTTCAAGAACAGGTTAATAATTTATTAATTGTCCAAAGAAAATGGGAAGACAATTTTATACTTTATTTCTTGGTTAATGGAGTACATAGTACTCCTACATAGTAAAATATAGTAAATAATTTTACTTCCAGGTCATTCACAGTTGATTTATACATTTTGTAACAGGGAAGAACAAAATCTGACTCCATGTTGGATCTGTTTCTTTTACTTTAACCTTTGCTCTCCATTGCTTTTGTTACTATCTGTCTGTAGCTATAAGCATACATAATGGCCTGCCTCTGGGAACCCTGTCCCTCTGCCTGAATGATAAACTAAAGTGCCTTTGTTCGGCTCACAGGGAGACATTCTGACCCCGCCCACCTGTGAATGGCTGCAAGAAAGAAGAAATTAACACACCCCCTTCCCAGGCTGGCCAAACCAGGTGTTTTGCAAGACTTATGGCCCTTCTTACTTTACTTCCTCACCTCCTCCCCCTCTGTGTTCTATAAAAGAAACTAGCATCCAGACCCTGATAAGATGGTTCTCTAGGACACTAGTCTGCCATCTTCTTGGATGCCTGGCTTTCCGAATAAAGTCGCTATTCCTTTCCTCAACACCTCATCTCCAATTTACTGGCCTGTCATGTGGCGAGCAGAGCAAGCTTGGACTCGGTAACAAATTTGGCTTAGCCAGCCAAGAGCCTTGCCGATCATGGCTAGCCGGCCCCGGTCAGGAATTTTGAGACAAGGCCCTAGCAGCTTCTGGGACTATTTCTCCTGAGGATCTTCCCTTCAAAATTCCCTGAAGTGGCACCAGCTACCCCAGCAATTGGCAGTTGGAGCAAGGAATCAACAAACTTCTGCGAGACTCGCTCTTTGTAGGGTATGTAGCTCTGGTACTACTGTGAACAAAGACCCCCCCTCAATTTGTTTTGAATTTGGTTGGGCTTCCCTGTTGGAGAGGGGAATTGTTCTTGGACTCTACCTGATTTGGGAACCTGTTCATTTGCCTGCATCAATGTTGGAATTTGTTTGCGTCTTTTGTGTTTTGGTGTTATCAAACTTATAAAAAATGGGAAATATTCCATCTATTCCAAAGGAGAGCCCTTTGGGGCGTATATTAGATAAATGGGCAAAACATAGCCATGAGTCTATGACTAAGAAAGAGGTGATATACTATTGTAATAGAGTGTGGACCCAATATATATTAGGATCAGAGGAGCGATGGCTCCTGAATGGCTCACTCAATTACTATACGATCTCGCAATTAGAAGTGTTTTGCAAAAGAGCAGGGGAAAGAGACGAGATTCCATATGTAGAAGCATTTATGCTATTGCATCAGGAGGAAAGGAGTCAGAGGGCTGCCCCCTTATGGTGTAGCAGTCGAAAGGAAACCCAAGGGCAGACCTAGACAAAAGAGCTTTAACAAAATTCAGGAGATAAAACAAAAACCAAATGAGGATCCATCGGAGTTTCTAGAAAAGATTTACCAAGCTTATAGGCACTACACAGGTGCAGACCCTGAGAACGTAAGGATGGACCTTCATCAGGCAAAGCGCCCCACATATAAGAAAATTACAGAAGTTAGATGGTGTATGTGGAATGAACCCTTCTCAATTAGGATGTTGCTTTTAAAGTATTCAACAACAGGGAATGACGACAGAAGCAAGAAGATGCAAAATGCAAGGCAGCTTTTCTGGCAGCAGCATTGAATTCCTGGAAGGCGAGTAACCTAAAGAAAGGTAAGCAACCACTGGGGAAGGAAAAATGTGCTTACTTCAAGGAGGAAGGGCATTGGTAAAAAGATTACCCTAGACTAAAGAATAAGAAGGAGAATAATAAAAAGGAGACAGGAGAGAGGAACACTCTGATAATGAATGAAGAAGCCCGGGGACTCCCTTGGACTTCAGGCATCCGATTCTAATTTCCCCACTGGAGGCCCAGGTAACTTTGACAAGTGGGGAACAAGTTGATTGACTTTCTAGTAGATACGGGTGCCACATACTCTGTGGTAAATACTAAGGTTGCACAGAAAACATCTCAGTCTATCGTGGTCATGGGAGTTTCTGGAGAAGTACAAAACTGTTTGTTCTTACAACCTCTAGAATGCCAACTAGGGGACCTCACCTTGAAACATAGCTTCTTATATATGCCAGAGTGTCCAATCCCCCTCTTGGGATGAGATCTCCTTTGCCAAAGGGATGCTGGGACACCTAATCTAAAATAATATACTGAGACAAGAGGCCCAAAAGGGAATTCAGCCAATTCTGGAAAAGTTTTCGAAAGCAGGACTGATTAAACCTGGCAGGTCCCCATATAACACCCCTATCCTCCCAGTCAAAAGGCCAAACTCAGCAGAATATTGCTTTGTCCAAGATTTGAGGGCTATTAATGAAGTAGTCCAAGACTTACACCCTGTGGTGCCTACTCATACACTCTGCTCACAACTATTCCAGGAGAATGCGGCTGGTTCTCAGTCCTAGACTTAAGAGATGCTTTTTTCTGCATTCTTATTGCAGGAGAATCACAGCAGCTAAAAGTAAAACATTCCAACATAGGTAAATGGGTATGTCAGTGCTTCCATATCATTGAGGTAGCCACCCAATTCTTTGAAAAAAAGAAAAAAACTGTCCTTGTTTTACAAATCTAGTCTTTACAGGACCAGAGGGGTAGCTCCAAAAATAATCCGAAGCCCACCAATCCTTTTACCACTCCCCAAACCTTCCTTACTTATCTTACAAAGTCATCCTAGAAGAAACTCGCCTGTATCTTTGAGATGCAAATGTCCTATCTGGTCTTGTCAGGAACCCTTATCTCTGCCATCCTTTTAAAAGAGGGCAAGGTATAAATAGAAATCCTAAGTGTCTTTTCTGTAAATATTAGTAAAAAGATTTAGCCATCTAGACAAGGGAGCTTGATTTGTTCCATCTGCCAGAAACCCAATTTTAATCCAATCTCTTTTGTAAACTGATGGGTTTTACGTTGTTGTACCTGACTCAGGGCTGAAATTTTGAAATGAGAACTATGAGGTCTGTTTGTGTGTTTGTATGTGTCTATGTGTGTTGTAGACGTACGGTATTACCAAAATTAATTCGTAAAAGAGCTCTACTTAATTGACTAAAAATGAAAAACAAAACTAAGTGCTTATATACTCAGGAATACAAAACTGGCCAGGATGAATTTTGGGCTCACGTAACCTAGAAAATATTCAGCATCAAACTGATATCTGGTATTGAAGGTGGCTTAAGCTTGTTGATCTAATTAATATAGACCTGTCTTTATAGTCATCATTATTGAGTATAATACTTTCACTGCACCTAGTGTTCCCGGTGAATTTCACGTTCTTTCTTTGTCATGAAAGAATTCGGAGATGAAGTGATAGGTAAGAATCAGATTTATTTAGAGAGAAACACACTACACAGACAGAGTGTGGGCCACCAAAGGCAAGAGACTTCGAAATATGGCATGGTTAGTTTTTTTGTTGTTTTTTTAAATTTATTTTATTTTTGGCTGCGTTGGGATCCTCCCGGACCAGGGCTCAAACCTATGTTCCCTGCATTGGCAGGCGGATTCTTAACCACAGCACCACCAGGGAAGCCCCACAATAAAAGATTTTAAAGGCAAATACATAACAGATCCCTTAAAAGGTAAAGAACTTAAAACCTGTTACCAAAGGCAGTTTAACATTTTAAGAAAACTTGTCCTTTTAACAGAGAGAAAGGCCAAATTCAGGTTTTGCACCAGCTTACTTTTAAAATTCATTTACTCAGTTAAATTTATTCTAAACCTAGTCAATCCTGACCATGCACAAAACTCTTTTCTCAGGGTTCACTTTCCACAAAACTTCCATCACTTTCTGTATCCACCACTTTAATTTTTTCCATCCAAAACCATCCAGACTTACTTTCTTTTCCCTTAATAAAATGCAATTCCATTCCTCATACCTTCTTTACTAAAAACACACACCTTACTTTCCGTAAAAATTTTTTTCACATCGAGTTACTTTTCTCGTTGACCAATTTTAAGATAGAATGAGGTCTTATTTCACCTCTAGTAAACCTAGGTACAACAGAAATATTATACTTAACATTGATGACTCGAAAGACATGTCTATATTAATTACACCAACAAGCTTAAGCCATCTTCAATGCCAGATATTAATTTAGTATTGAATATTTTCCAGATGACATAAACCTGAAATTCATTCTGGCCAGATCATATTTCTGAGTATTTATATAAGCTGTAAGCACTTAATTTCCTTTAAGCCAATTAAATAGAGCTCTTTTATGAATTAATTTTGGCAATACCATGCACCTACAACACACATAGATGCATACGAACACAGAAACAGAGACTTCATAGATCTCATTTCAAAATTTCAGCCCTGTCAGGTACAACGTAAAACCCATCAGTTACAAGGGGTTGGATTCAAACTGGGCTTCTGGCAGATGGAACAAATCAACATCACTTGTCTAGATGGCTAAACCCTTTTTACTAATGTTTACAGAAGACACTTAGGATTTCTAAGTGTCCTTTATCCTTCACAAGTCAAGTTCTAAATTGCTTTACACTCTTTGAAATTTGCATTTTATTTTATTTTATTTAAAAAATTTTTTTGGCTGCGTTGGGTCTTTGTTGCCGCCCGAGGGCTTTCTCTAGTTGCGGCGAGCGGGGGCTACTCTTCATTGTGTTGCGCGGGCTTCTCATTGCGGTGGCTTCTCTTGTTGCAGAGCAAGGGCTCTAGGCACGTGGGCTTCAGTAGTTGCAGGACGCAGTCTCAGTAGTTGTGGCGCATGGGCTTAGTTGCTCCTTGGCATGTGGGATCTTCCCGGAACAGGGATCGAACCCGTGTCCCCTGCATTGGCAGGCAGATTCTTAACCACTGTGCTACCAGGAAAGTCTGAAATTGCATTTTAAAAGGATGATGGAGATAAGGGTTCCTGGAGAAGACCAGGTAGGGCTGGAGTATTACAGGGAGATTGGCATGGCACCAAAAGCCTGTATTTAATGAATTTTGAGATTAGGGGTTGGAGGCCTTGTTGAGCCTCTGGTTTTATAGGGTATTGGCACCTGGAAGGGAAGTTACTAGTTTCCTTTAAGGTGATTTTTATAGGAGTGAAAAACTTTGCCTTCTCTGGGATTCCCTGATCCCAGACCTGCGGATCTATAAGTTTTTTAATTTGGGGGGGAATATTTTGGGTTGGGCTGTCCATATCTTGTGTAATACATAGTCCAGCCAAAAACATTCCTTGGCTTTGGTTTTCAGAGACTAAGAGTTGACCACAGGCTGAGAGAAAATCCCTTCCCAATAATGAGCTGGGGCATTCAGGCATGACAAGAAACTTGGGAGTTACAAGACTTTTTCCCCAAGTGCAAGTTAGAGGGGTTTTAGTTTTGGCTTTCCTTCGACCCCAACAATAGAGCAGATTACAGGGGCAAGGGGCCCAGCGTGAGAAGTCAGGACAGAGTAAGTGGCTCCTGTGTCCACTAGAAATTGGACAAGCTTACCTGCCATGTCAATGGTCACCCACGGTTCCTCCCGTGTGATGATGACTGTCTTCTCGGGAGCCTTGGGAGGTCCCAGGTCCTGTCAATCAGCCACTGCCATGACTGGCATGGAGGAATTTCCTTGCTCCCTTCGGAGCTGGGGCAGTCCCTCTTCCAGTGGCCCATCTGCTTGCAGAGTGGGCATGGCGTCTGGGGTTTAGGCTGGGACCTGTTTCCTGAGCATTCCTTGTTCCAGTGTTTGGGACTCCCACAGCTGAACAGGCTCCCTTCCCTGGCGGAGGTCTTCTGGGAGTACTTTTGGGGTGACCAGGAGGTGGGTTAGGTCTTGTCATGACAGCTGCCCAAAGCCTGGCTTGCCGTCGTTCCTTCCTTAAGTCACACTGTTCCTTCTTTTCCTCCTCAGCCTGGTCTCTATTGTTAAAGACACTGAAAGCTTGTCAATAAGGTTAAGAGGGGTTTGGGGCCCCATGGCAAGCTTCAGAAGATTCCGACGGATGTCAGGGGCTGATTGGCTGATGAAGTGGGTTGCACATACAATGTGTCCCTCAAAAGTATTTGGGTCTTCTGTCTGGGGCCCCTTTTCTTCCAGGGGTGCCGCTAGAGAGGGCTTTTGTGTAGCCCGAATGGGTCCCAACCGGCAAGGTTCCCTAACATAGGACTTGCATAGCTCTGGGTTTTCTCTCAGGGCCATAAAAGCCTGTACATAAGGAACTTCTGTCCATCTCCCCTGTCTTTTGCAAAAGGTGTCTAACTGTAGGATGGCATTATAGTTGAAGCTCCTGTTTTCTGGCCAGGCCTCATCGTCCTTAAGTTTATACATTACAAAAGAAAATGAGCTTTTTCATTTTAAAGAATCTAGAGAACACTTGTCCCAGTGACTCAAATTGCACCCGAGGGGTGAGTCCTTGGGGATGGTGGAGGCGTTCTCCGTCGTTCCCTCGGGGAGCAAGTGCTCCTGCACCAGAGAGGGGCACTAGGGTTAGGCGGTCCCATGGGGGCTCTGAAAGACAGGACTGGTCCCAGGCACCCCGGTCCAGCTCGTCCTGCTGACTTCATCCACAGTGGGGGCCAGGTACCCACCCACGTGGCATTCCTGTTGGCCGCAGCGTCCTGGGGCCCGTGTCTTATCCTGGCATCCGCAGTACCCGGGATGAGTGCCCTTCCTGAGGTTTCTCTATAGATTCTACAGATTAATCCCTGTGTTCTGGGATATGTTCCCCCTGGACATCCTCGTGGTTCTAAGACCTATCTAACCAAGTCCCAGGCTTTTTCTCTAAAAAGGTGGTAAGTTTCAGAGAGCAGGCACTGGCCATTAAGGGAGATGGTTTCTGAAAAAGAAAACAACCCTGTCTTTTCCCATCCCTTTTGTGGGCGGCACCCCTGGGGCCTCGGTGTCACGCTCTCCCCCCCCCCCCCCCCCCGCCTTCCCACACGTGCTCTGGCCAGCGGGCCACTGTGGCTGGGCGCAGGGGCGGATCTGCAGCTGAGGCGGCGGCCTCGTGACTGTCATTGGGGGGACGGAGGCCCCGCGACCCTGAAAGGACCCTCCCAATCACTCGACCCGGGGAGGCAAGCGCGGCAAAGGCGGGTCAGTGCCCGGGCACGCACCCCCGGGGCGGGGCCGGGTGCAAGGCCCACCCAGCTTGAGCCGCCTGCCCCGCCCTAACAGGGCGGGGTGACGTCAGGGTGGACCCTGGAGGGGGCGGGCCAAACACCAGGAGGCTGGCGGTGAAGGGACGGTCCCACTGCCCTAAGTCCCAACCAGGCGGCGCGGGACCCACCCCCTCCTGACACCCCGGGGACCGCCCACCGTGGAGGGAGCGCCCTAAAGGGATGGCAGCTGCAGTAACCAGGGGCACGAACTCTAAGTAAGGCTGTAGTCCATCTTTTTACACAACTGGACCTGTGAATAGTTAATTAAATGGTGCATAAGGCAAACCCAGAGGGCAAAGATCCTATGGTTAGGGTCCTTAGCTGTCTGTGAGGATAGCTGGAAGCTTTCCCTGGCATGCCCCGCGCATATGTAACAGTAAGAAGTGGAAGACCTAGCGGCAAGGTTGGAAAATGCCTGGCAGATTTTTTCCCCCCGTTTCCAGCAAAGTCACGAGATAAGAGTGGCAAGTAAGAGTGACGAAGGGATGCAGAGTTGAGACAAGGATAGTTAGGCAGACGTGGACCAATAAGCCTATGCGGGTAGCCTCGGGGAGGGGGCGATGTTATGCTCGTCCTGAGCCCACATTTTTGCTGCAATAGGTCTGAAAATGAGACAGACTATAAGAAAGAGAGGGAGAGAGAGATGGAGATGGCTGGAAGTAAGGCCGCGCTTCTCAGGCCCAAGAGAGGCCAGAGGCTAAGTCCAAAAAGGCAACAGAGAGTAAGAAAGCAAAAGAGAGAGGGTGGGAGGGTAATGGTGAGTAGAGCCCCTCAAGCCCAAGAGAGGCGAGAGGCTGAGGCTTATCGTATTCTTCTGACTCGCTTCGCCAGTAGTTCGAGGTGAAGTTAAGGTTCTCTCTTCGCCGCGGAAGAATTCGGAGACGAAGTGATAGGTAAGAATCAGATTTATTTAGAGAGAAACACACTCTACATCCAGACAGACTGTGGGCCATCTCGGAAGGCAAGAGACTTGGAAACATGGTGCGGCTAGTTTTTACGGGCTGGTCATTTCATAGGCTAATGAGTGGGAGGATTATTCCAACTATTTGGGGGAAGGGGCAGGGATTCCCAGGAATTGGGCCACCGCCCACTTTTTGACCTTTTATGGTTGGCCTCAAAACTGCCATGGCGCTGGTGGGTGTGTCATTTAGCTAAAGTATTACAATGAGCGCATAATGAGGCTCAAGGTCTATTGGCAGTCGAATCTTCCGCCATCTTGGACCCAGTTGGTTCTAATCAGTCTTTGTCATGTACTATGGCTGTGTCATTCTTTTAAAGGTTGTGCTCTACCCCATTCCCTCCTGTTGCACTAGGTTTAATAGAAGTTAAATGAAATCTTGTTATATCTGTTGCAAATTTGTCAGCAAGAAAGATAACTTGGTATGATGAAATTTTTATGAATGAATTAAATGCAAACAAGATAAGAGCTTTTAGGTAAACTGCATAGGAATAATTACATTCTGAAAATTATCTAAAATAGTCTCTCCAGATTTTGGTAACTATTACTTGCCTCTTGGTTTTTACTAGAAATTAAGGTTTTTAAGAGTTGGGGGTTCTAATTTAAATAAGTAATTAAAGCTACTAAAAATAATAAAACATTTCACTATACAGTAGGAAAGTGGGATATGTGCTTTGAGTAAAAAGGAGTTTTATGCATGGTCAGGCTGAGATTAGATTAAATTTAATTGGGTAAATGGATTTTGTTATTAAAAGTAGACTGGTGCCGGACCAGGCTTGGTTCCTCTCTGCTAAGAGAACAAATTTACTTAGAATGCTGCTTTTGATAACAGATTGTGTGAACTATATTGCCTTTAACTGATCTGTATTTGTTCTTAAATATTCTATCTGACCAAATGTTTAAAAAAAAAACTTTTTGATAGTTTTGATGAACTTCCTATCAAATTCTAATTAAAGTTCTTTTGATTTCAGCTAGCCTTGGGATGCTTCAGAGGGCCCCTGAGAGCCTTCCCTAATGCGTAGGTTTTGCCTGCAGTGGATTTGGTTGGGATTTTTCCTTTTGAACTAGCCTTAATCATTCATTCAGCTTCATCTCCGATGGGGCATTGGTTGGGGTTCTCCCCTTTTGGACTGACCGGGCATTGGTTGGGAGTCTTCCTTTTTTGGGGCTAGGGAATTGTGACCCTGAGAGACCGATCTGATAATAGGACTTGTGTGTGACGACACCAGGGTCTCCTTCCCTATTGCGTTGGTTTCGCCTGCAGCAGAGCGCTGGTTGGGATTTTCTTCCTTTTTTGGGGCTAGGGAACTGTGACCCTGAGGCACCTCAGAAAAGAATATATACACACACACACACACATATATTAAACTGACTAGAATTTGTTGGTATGCTAAATTACACAGAAAGCATTGTCAAATGTGTGTTAAGCCTCCTCAGATTATACGGTATGAATAAGTGTTATTAATATAGACATTCTAGAAATTATATAAAGTTTCTGAAATTTGTATATGTCCTGGTATAATGTTATAATTTTAGTTGTTATCTTAAAATGTTGTATGTCACAGCAACTTGGATAAGCTTCTTTGCCAAGAAGAATTGTAGTCAGATCTTTAGCCTTGCCTTTTAAAGACCTTTATCATGCATAGGCAACTAAGGTGATGCTTTGCAAAACTGCCATCTTCAAGAAGACTCATAAAAAGGAACTTTTTTTTAACAAATATAAGTTTCTGATAGCCTTTAGATAATACCACTGGACTGGGTAAAAAATGACAAAACTAATGGAAAACCTGATTACTTCATCCAGATCTACAGGAATTAATTACAGGGGACTGAATGAACTGATGAATATGATGTCAACTTAAAAAAATGCACAACGTGAGAGTTGCGAGTTAAGTTTTATTTGGAGGAAAATGAGGACTGCAGCCCGGGAGACAGCATCCCAGATAGCTCTGAGAAACTGCTCCAAAGAGGTAGGGGGGAAGGTCAGTATATATGTGATTTTGGTGAAGAGGGAGTACATGCAATCGAGCACATATTTTTTGCAGAAGGTTTCTGCTAGTCACGAGGAACAGTCATCACCCTGAAGGATTTTAGTGCTTTTCCAGATATGAGGAGATACAAGAATTGGGCTCATAAAATCGGCTCCTGAAAATAGCTCACTATCTGAAGACCTGTTCTGCCAGTTCTTCCCAGAGCACAGAGTGCCTCATTTCAGCTCCGCGCCCTGAACTCCTTTCAGGGGGTGTTGAAAGTCAGCAGCTGAAGCAGCACATGATTTACTCCTTGTAGAGGTAGATGGCAAGTGCCAATGGTGAGTGCCAATTGTAGATGACAATGGTTTATAACTATGACTTTGGGAAATATACTAGCCTTAATCCTTGTTTTCCAGAAAAACCTTTTCTCTTAGGCCATGACCTACAATAAGTTGATGAAGTATACCTTTGTAAACAAAGATGAAACATTTATCTTTTTCTCTGTTCCTGATCCGCCAGAAGTTGGCTTCTCCAGCGGGCTCTCCTGTGGACTTGATTGTTTATTGTAACTGGATTACAACCAGTTATACTAAACATTGTTTTAATTTGTTCTTTGTTTCCAAACTGTTTATGCTTTGTGTCTCCCCGCTGCACTATGACTTCTTTGTCAATGTTACTAGCTGCATTACTTATATCCTGTCTATTTTTATAAAATTGTTCTCTCTTACAGTACCCAGTGTGTAACCAGGCCTCCAACAAAATTGATGATGGCTAAACATCTTGAGGAAATAGATCACATTTATGACTCTCATAGAATAATTGTAATAGTGTGATTCTAGGTATGGGAAGAAGCAATAGGGAAAACATTTCCTGGTTCATAATAGACTAATAAGACAGAGAATCCAGAAAATCTTTTTTATTTATTTAATTTTTTTTTTTTTGGCTATGTTGGGTCTTCGTTTCTGTGCGAGGGCTTTCTCTAGTTGCGGCAAGCGGGGGCCACTCTTCATCGTGGTGCGCGGGCCTCTCACTATTGTGGCCTCTCTTGTTGCGGAGCACAGGCTCCAGACACGCAGGCTCAGTAGTTGTGGCTCATGGGCCTAGTTGCTCCGCGGCATGTGGGATCTTCCCAGACCAGGGCTCGAACCCATGTCGCCTGCATTAGCAGGCAGATTCTCAACCACTGCGCCACCAGGGAAGCCCCCAGAAAATCTTTAATTATCAACAGGGCCTAATCTGGAAATTAGCACCTGGAGTGGCATATCAACAAGAATTTTCACCTGATCTGGGATGAGCCTCCCAGCTCTGTGGGACAAGATTTGGTCATGAAATGTCTCCCAAATATTGGTCTAATTCTGGACCAAAGGGAGGATCTGAGAAATGGAATATTTCCTGCCATATCAGTGAAGAAAGGATGTCACAAGCAGCAATTGCAGCCCTCCAACCTGAGCTGGTAAGCCCTGAGGGAACTCCGGAAGGAAACAAAGAATACCTGCCATCTGGCCACCATCAGACTGCAGCCACTCCCTATGGTGAGCCTTGAGGAAACTCAGGATGTGAAAAGATAGAATACTGGCCCCAGATAGGTGAGGTGCATATCAAAGGAATGATTTCAGCGAGCGCAAACTCTTGCATCTTCCCATACATAGAAAAGCCTAAATTCCTTAACTTGAGATGGCAATTTCCTTACAGCTGGAGAAGGGTGAGTCAATCTACATCTTTCTATAGCTATAAGCATACATATTGACCTGCATGGGGAACCCTGCCCCTCTGTTATGAGGATGATGTCCTACAAGAACTCTGGCCAGAGTGGGCAGGCAAGCCCAGCAATTGAATGTTAAACTAAACTGCCTTTGTTCAACTCACACGGAGACGTTCTGACCCTGCCCACCTGTGAATGGCTGCAAGAAAGAGGAAATTAACACATCCCCTCCCCGAGCCTGGCCAAACCAGGAGATGTTTTGCAAGACTTATGGCCTTCTTACTTTACTTCCTCACCTCCTCCCCCCTCTGTTCTATAAAAGAAACTAGCATCCAGACCCCGATAAGATGGTACTCTAGGACACTAGTCCGCCATCTTCCCAGACGCCTGGCTTTCCTGATAAAGTTGCTATTCTTTGCCTCAGCACCTCGTCTCTGATTTATTAGCTTGTCATGCGGCAAGCAGAGCAAGCCTGGACTCGGTAACTATTTGAGTGGAAACTTTATGGTTGTGCAGATGGCTCCTTAAGCTTAAAATTCCTGGTTCCCAAGAGGAAATAATTAAACTGGGGGCACAATAAGTATTTCATTGTATCTGAGGACATTTCAGTTATTTCTCAGAAAAATGCCTGGCAATCCTATGATTGAATTGCTTGTCAATTCTGTCTCCCATTCACATTAAAGAGTATTTCAAACCTTCCCCATTGCTATTCATTCTTCATGGACTCACAGTTTTTTTCACATTTATCAGGTTGTATATAAACTCTTTCACAAAGGAAATAGATATTTTTGTATTATTTTCTCAATATAAAAGTAATTTATTCATAGAAATCCGTAGAAACCTATAAAAAATGAAATTTTACATTTAAATATCACCCATAATCCTACTACCCAGCAATGATAACTGTTAACATTTTAGCCTAGGGAAATAGATAACTTTGGATGTGTATACATTCTACCACTAGGTTTAGAGTATTCCTGTACTGTCCTTCATTATTTATGCCATCTCCCTCATAACAGGAAAGGAATTGCCTTTAATCTCAACTTGGTAATTTATTTCTACATTTGTATTCAGTTCCTATGATCTCCTGCCACATCATGAATTTTATGTTATAATTTAAAACGTATACACTTTATTTTAAACTACTCCCTCTCTTGGAACTATCCTCTTAGCATTTAAATACATTATGGTATCATCCAACCTGAAATTTGAATTGAAAAAACTAAAACACTTTGAGCCCCTTTTACTTCCAGTTGCTGCCCTCTCGTTTCTTTTTAAATCAAGTTGAGGGTAGAGTCCATTAATTAACATTTCTCCTCATCCCACACCAATGTTATCTTTTTGTCCCCATTAATTCATGCACATTATTCTTGCCGGTAAAGCTAACATCTAATAAAAAAAGACAAATCTCATGAGAGGTCATCAGTCTTTATGTTATTTCCATCCTCAGCAGAATTTGCTTCCTTCTGTCGTGAGCCCTATTTTCCTTGGAATCTTATCACTTTTGTCACAGTTTGGGATACCAGAGGGCAAAGGAGATGGAGTCTCGTTTGCTGGATATTTATTAGGGAGTGATTTCAAGATGAACATGTTTGGAAACAATGAGGAGGAAGAAATGGACGCAGATGGGAAGCCCAGCTGCACCTCAGCCTGACAGCAAGGGTCAGCCAAGCAAACAGGTGGCTACTGTGCTGACACGGCCCTTCATATTTGTCCCAAATTGGACCCAAGTGCCCAGGGCTGTGCCTCCCCTACCTCTCTTCATCACTGCCTGTCAGCCTCTCTGGGGAGGCTGTCACCCTGAGGCAGGTGGCTCTTTGCAGCTGAGTCCCACCCCCTGCATGTGCTGCAGTTAAGGTCCTCTGGGGAGCCCGAGGGTGGATCCCACAGTCCTCATCACCCTGCAGATCAGAGAGTTATGAGGATGATGTCCTACAAGAACTCTGGCCAGAGTGGGCAGGTCTAGATGTCTGAGTCCTGTGAGCCCGGCCAGTGTGGATGGCAGGAATGCAGCCGCATCTGAGGGGTGACAGTACCCGGAGCTAAATGTCTGTACTAAGCGGTACTTCTGTGCCAGGTGTGGATCAGGACCCTCCCTCCAGGATACAGGAAACCTGTCCTCTCCCATCTCTTTAGATTTATTATTATCATGAATATAATAATTATATTTCCCTCACCATGATCATCATCATCATCGTTGTTTTTGTTATCCATCATTATATCCATTATTACCTTTCTTATTATGAATTATTTTTGTGGTTGTTGATATACATCGAAGAGACACTCTGTATCGGGAAGTGTTTCCTGCTGTACCACATGATACTTTTTCTTCCGAGGAGCATCCTGAAATATTCCAAGTCGGCCTCCAGAAGCAGGACCAGCATTTGATACCATGGGAGCCTCCGGGAGTGTATACTTTGCAGGCTTATGCCTCTGTTAAAATTTAATAAATACATTTAAAAAATTTTTAAACATCAAAAACAAAAAGAACATCCAGCTCTCCCAGTCTTTGCAGACACTGTTGTAGGACAATCCTTACTAGTTGGCTAGTTTTTTGTTTTTTAACTTACAATTTTTTAAAAAAATTTTTTTTTAATTTTATTTATTTATTTATTTTTGGCTGTGTTGGGTCTCCGTTTCTGTGCAAGGGCTTTCTCTAGTTGCGGCAAGTGGGGGCCACTCTTCATCGCGGTGCGCAGGCCTCTCACTATCGCGGCCTCTCTTGTTGCGGAGCACAGGCTCCAGACGCGCAGGCTCAGTAGTTGTGGTGCACGGGCTTAGTTGCTCCGCGGCATGTGGCATCTTCCCAGACCAGGGCTCGAACCCGTGTCCCCTGCATTGGCAGGCAGATTCTCAACCACTGCGCCACCAGGGAAGCCCAAGCTAGCTAGTTTTACTCTGAGCCATGAGATCATCCAGAGGTGAAAGGTTAAAGGCCACCTCAGGTCTTTTCCGAGCATGCTTCGTCTGGACTTGCAAATGCTTTCCAAAACCCCCAGTGTATGTTGCAGCTTTTGAATGTCTTAATACCCTAAAGATTTGGAAGCAGAGTTCACGCGAGAGTCCCCGTGTTTGCACGTGCCTACCTTGGCTGTGTACTTGTGATCCCACCTGCTGCTACGCCTTGCCTTCAGGGAACACTTTCTCATTGTGTAACCCGGCACTCTGACTCAGACTGTCTCCACGAAGTCCAGGATCTGTATCTGTCGTTCACCTGAGGGAATCTGTACTCTTATCTACCCTCTTTGTAGGTTGAGTCCTATTTTCAGTATTATAATTGTTAGTATCACTAGGATGAGAATGATCTTTGTTACTGTTGACATTCATGATTATTTTTACTCATATATTTGTTGCCCTTATGTATTGTGTTTTGGTTATATTTATACAGCAATGAATAGAGCCTCTCTACTCACCAAGGGTGTCTGATTTTCTGAAGATGTCTGTGAGGGGTTCCCCAACACAAATACTCATGTACTGCAGCTCCCAGCTCCTGATATTCCAGATTGAACCTTCGGCTTGAAGACGCTCCTGAGATACTCCTCATCCCCCTTCTGAGGCAGGGGCTCTCCCGGGCTGGAATGTGAGAACCAAGGATGATGTACTGGGCCTTCCTGAGACTCTGGAAAAAGTCACAAGTCCCTGCGAAGCCCAGCAACTGTTTGTAGCCAGCTGGAATCACCACCTGAGGGGATCTTTGGACATCTTGAGAAACCACTGAATTTTCTCCTTCAACTCAGGGACCCAGAAACAGCTCTTAATGACACAGAAGGCCAGCGAGTGAATGGTGGGCATGAGACTCCCGATATTTCTCTCAGATGCCCCCAAGGACACAAGAACCAGCCCGGAAAGGCTGCAGGGAGAACACGTCTCCCTCTTCAGAAATTTTTACTTCAGCTCGAAAGCCAGGAGACCACCATTGGTCAAAATGGCTGCTCAGAGTCAGCTACCTCGTTCCTCCTGAGCTGGTGACAACTTTCTAGGTCGCCTCTGGTGGCCAGGAGATGTTGATACTGCCCTGGAAGCCGTGGAGGAAGTGACCGGCTCACTCAAGCAACCACGGAACTTTCTAAGTACTCCGGGGAACCTTGGAATTTTATGGAATTTACTCCAATTGGGATATAGCTGATGATTTTTCTTATAATTAGTTTGGCTTATGTGTTTCTTTATTTGTTGAATTTTTATTTTGTTCATTTGTTTTTTGAGAAAGATGACGGAGGTAAACTACCATTCTCATCATTTCATTTCAAGGCTACAAGTATGAAATGATTTATCACTAGGATGTTAATGTTGTCTGTCCAGCTATTTATCAGGTTTCTCCAGTGGAAAGTTATGCTTTCGTCATGTCAAAAAATGCATTGTTTTGGAAGGATTTCACTATGCACAGCCCTTAAAGAGTGGAGAGTTCTACTCTACCTCCTGGATTGCTGATATCCGCCTGAATTATCAGGAATTCCTCTCCATGGGAGATTTGTACCCTCCCCCAATTTATTTATATAGTTAGTCTTTTATTTAAATCAGTATGAACTCTTGGATATTTACTTTGTACCCTGGGTTATAGTGAATACTACTTTAATTATTTTGTTGCTCAGAATCTTCCAGTTTTGGCCCTTGGGAATTCTTTTAGTTGATTTCTGTTTTCCTTTGACATAATTGCATCTGTGCCCGTGTGTGTATGTGTGCGTTTATTGTTTTGTTGAATTAACACTTCCTCACTGTCTGGAACTACAAGAGTCTCCAGGTTCATCTTGTACATTTCCTGCTCCAGACCTAGAATGACCTATTTCTCCAGGGACCATGGTTTCTTTTCATTGGCAAATATGTTCAAAAACAACAACAACAACAACGTAGATCTGAATGCGTCCATTGCTACAGGGGAGTGCTTGTTTCTTGGCTTCTCAGCTGACAGTGTGAGGAAATTTTTGTATGTCCTGACCTATGTATGTCCACCTAAGTTGTATCTACCGATCCATGGATCCATATATACATATAGACATAGATGCATGTCTATAAGGAATAATCGTCGTTTATATTAACATATTAATATTAATACTTACAATATTAAGCTATCAACATAGCTTAATATGATAAGCTCCGTCATCCATTAGCACATGGGCTATTCTAGCCGTTTCCCCTCACGTGTCTGTTACCCCCAGGCTAACTGCGGAAGAGCCTGTGAAGGGCTCACGTCCCCAGCGAACAGCGAGCTCCGAGCATCCTGTACCGCGCCAGGCCGCCGGCAGAGGGCGCAGGAGCGCCACGTGGCGTGACGCACATAGGGCGCATGCGCTTTGTGCCCGCGGACCTCGAGGACGCCGCCTGCCCCGGAGAGCAAGCGGTTTGTTTCCTCAGGACAGACCCGACCTGGAGGTACGTATTTTTCTCAAAGAGCGGGAAAGTGCTTTCCTTTTTGTGGACTTCTCCAAGTGTTTTATTCTTCACCTTCTCGTGCACTGATTTAACAAGACTTCTTTTACAGAAGTATGTGTTCAGTGAGGGGTTTGGGGTGAAAATCACAGCACGCTGTCGTATTTTTTACGGGTTCAAGATTGTTTCTGAGGGGAACTCCCGCTACAGATGCGGAGGAAGGGACCCGTGTGGACGCTGGTGGAAGCAGCACGACGAGCCGGGGTGTTTGGTCGAGTGACCTGGGGACACGGGAAGGGCCTGGTCAACACGCACCCGGTTCCCAGGCGAGAGGGAAGTAGTGTTTGCAACACTACATGTGTTTGTTACCTTCTGGAGGGTAGTTTTTCTATAAAGTGAAAGTAGTTGAAAAAACATTGAAAAATTGAAGACTAGGTGTATTAAAACTCCCAACCATGTTTAAATGTTGATATTTTATTCACATCCAAATCAGAATTTGTTATGATTTCACTTTGCAGGCTTTAAAGGAAGTTGCCTTCTCTCCCATATATTTAAAATAATGCTTCTCAGCGTATCTGGTTTTCAAGTTGAATTATTACCATGATTAACTTTTTTTGTGTGACCCAATGACAGCCCTAGATACTTCTGAATTAATTTCATCTTATGACAGGTCTTCTCCAGGACCTCAGTGTGACAGGAATTGTTGAAATAAACCGAGGACACTCCCAAATTTATAAAATTGTCATAAAAAGACATGGAGGGAAAATATTGATTTTGAAACAAAAGCTTATACTCAAAATGACAGTAGATTGTTTTTCAACAGTTTTTCAGAATCTTATATTCTTCTTTCTTGCACCAGTAGCCTGAGACATCTCAATTCTAAGTTTTATTTATTTATAAATTTTACTATTTTATTTTATTTATTTATTGTTTCTGGCTGCATTGGGTCTTTGTTGCTGCGCGCGGGCTTTTCTCTAGTTGTGGCGAGCGGGGGCTACTCTTCGTTGCGGTGCACGGGCTTCTCACTGCAGTGGCTTCTCTTGTTGCAGAGCATGGGCTCTAGGCGCACGGGCTTCAGTAGTTGTGGCACGTGGGCTCAGTAGTTGTGGCTCGCAGGCTCTAGAGCACAGGCTCAGTAGTTGTGGCTCACGGGCTTAGTTGCTCCGCGGCATGTGGGATCTTCCCGGACCAGGGCTCGAACCCGTGCCCCCTGCATTGGCAGGTGGATTCTCAACCACTGCGCCACCAGAGAAGCCCCTAAGTTTTATTTTTTTATTTTTATTTTTATTTTTTTTAAAGATTTATTGATTGATTGATAGATTGCTATGTTGGGTCTTCGTTTCTGTGCTAGGGCTTTCTCTAGTTGCGGCAAGTGGGGGCCACTCCTCATCGCGGTGTGCAGGCCTCTCACCATCGTGGCCCCTCCTGTTGCAGAGCACAGGCTCCAGACGCGCAGGCTCAGCAGTTGTGGCTCACGGGCCCAGCCGCTCTGTGGCATGTGGGATCTTCCCAGACCAGGGCTCGAACCCGTGTCCCCTGCATTAGCAGGCAGACTCCCAACCACTGCGCCACCAGGGAAGCTCCTAAGTTTTATTTTTTAAAAAATTAGTTAAAACACATTTTATTTATACTCAAATCACTTATAAGTTGTGGCTCAGTTATTCTGAAAGGTCCTAATATTTTTAATCTTTGTAGTAGTGATTTACATACTTAGGATATAGCTAAATATCCTTGGAGAGATGCAAACTGGGTTGACTTTTCTTAATTTGTATTAACACATGAACTCTCCATAACCCCCAGTATGTTTGCTTCTTGGCAGTGTCGCCAGTGTGTTTTTATCTGAAATGTTTTTTAACAAGTTCAAATTAGGCAACAGGAGGCAAGCTAAAAGCTCAGAGGGGCTATATAATCATTTTTTGTTTTACTTTTAAGGGTGCATCTTACTATGTTCAATCTCATGCGGGACCATTTATCATAATCTTCTGAGGGCAGGTTAGCTGATTGTGTACATGGAACTTCTGTTTATTCATAATTCATAAATCACAGTCAAAGAGAAAATTGCATTAAGATTCTGCAGGTGATTTTTCTGCAGGTGGTCTTGGCAGTGAAGAAAGGAGCAAACAAATAAATGCATAGTGAGAAATTAGATGAATAGACCAAAGGAAATGTAGAGTCCTACTCAAGCCAACTAGTTGAGAAGGAAAGGCTTATCATTTAAAGACAAGATCTCAGAACAAATGGCATTTAATCTCAGGCTGACACCTAATGAATATGGAGCGGTCCTATGTGCATAGATAAAGGAGTGAAAATGAAAGACGACAATAGTTCTAAGTGTAGAGATAACAGCAGTACTCCCTTGTGTGGTTCTGAAAAGTAGTGTCGAAGATTAATTCTTGGATAGCTAGTGGGACCATTATCTAACTTTGAAGACTAGAAGAGAAGGAATTTTTATTTGCGGAAGAGTTAATGGCTTCATTTTGAAATATATTTCGTTTTGCACACCTGTAATACATGCAGGTGGAGATTATAGCTCAGAAGTGGAATCTAGATACGAGTTTTTAGATATGAGTTTAGATTTAACAAAGGGAAAATTGAAGCGAGTAAAGGATTGTTGTGAGAGTTCTGAGATAGTATATTGTAAGGGGAGAGAAAAAAGGGGTAGGATTGAACCTTGAGCTATTTTAACACTATTGTTGGAGGAGGACCTTGAAAAGGACTCCTGGAAGGAGTGACTAGAATATTTTATAATTTTTAAAAATATATTTATTTTATTTATTTATTTTTGGCTGCGTTGGGTCTTCGTAGCTGTGCGCGGTCTTTCTCTAGTTGCGTCGAGCGGGGGCTACTACTCTTGGTTGTGGTGCGCAGGCTTCTCATTGCGGTGGCTTCTCTTGTTGAGGAGCACGGGCTCTAGGCACGTGGGCTCAGTAGTTGTGGCTCTCGGGCTCTAGAGCTCAGGCTCAGTAGTTGTGGCACACAGGCCTAGTCTCTCCGCAGCATGTGGGATCTTCCCAGACCAGGGCTCGAACCCGTGTCCCCTGCATTGGCAGGTGGGTTCTTAACCACTGCGCCACCAGGGAAGCCCTAGAATATTTTAAAGACAGGAATTTGAGCTGTCAGATAATCATAGGAGAGAGAAAGTTCCCAAAAGGAGATCATGCTTTGGTTCCAAGTAAAAGGTTGAGAAACACTCATTGCATTTAATTATGGGGGAATACCTGTGATCTTATCAAAATTTATTAACGAGATCGTTAGTGATTTTTACAAGTGAGGGAGTGTGAGGAAACTGTGACCAAGTGTGTACTGTTTTTCAGTTTTATTTTGAAGGGGAAAGGTCATGTGGCAGGGACGAGATGTAAATTGGCTTAGAGCTGGTTTTTATTTCAAGAGTGTAGAGACTAAATGAGTTTAAGGAGATGGATGGGGAAGTGATGAAGAGGTTGCTGGTACAATAAATTCAGTTTCTAATCTGTAATATGAAATATTTGAGGAGTAGGTGAAAAAGGGGTACAACTGGAGAAGTTGGATTTAGTTAGGAGTAGAGATGACTTTTCAGTTTTTACATGAGAGGACACACTGATGAGTTGGAATTCAGGAATAAGTATAGATTTCATGCCAGTGAGCAGAAGTATTTCTTCAATTTATCTAATTCATCTCTGCAGTAGGAAGTGAAGCCATTTTTGAAAAGTGAGGAAAAGAGAATTTGTGAGATTTGAAAGGTACAGAGAATATTGACATATTAATGAAGCATGGCAGAGTGATTAGTAAGCCATAGTAAGATGCCAGATATTTAGAAAAAGCCTTTGGGAGATATATGACACTGTAATTAGACCAGATCAATACCTAAACCTGAACTGTGACAGATGCAGCCATGGGAAGAGGAGCTATTTGGGGTCATCTGGGACTGGCGTCTCAGCGGATGTGGGCAAGGACTAAGGGGCATTAGAGTTGTTGGTCTTGGTGTGTATATGCTGAAATGAGTAATTGCGTGTTACACTGGTCAGTAAAAATGAGGAGAGGTGAGGGCTGATTTTGGAAATTGAGGTCAGTGAACTGGAGGTTCCCATGTGGTAGGAGAACCTGGGCATGGGCAGTATTTGTAGGAACAGGCTGAAAGGAGGAGGTTTGTGCGGGAGAGGTCTCTGGTCATGGATCTGACTGGTGACATATACGGGTAAAACCTGGTTTTGCTGTCTACCCACAAGATTAGAATATTTAGTTATTTGATATTCAGAGATGGGCAGAGCTCATTTTAAATTCTTACTCTGTCGATTTCTAGCTATGCAATTTTGTCATATAAATAAAGCTTCCTGAACCTAGTGCACATCAGTTGTTAAATGTGTGACTAGGGCTTTCCTGGTGGCGCAGTGGTTAAGAATCCGCCTGCCAACACCAGGGACACGGGTTCAAGCCCTGGTCCGGGAAGATCCCACATGCCGCAGAGCAAGGAAGAGCAGCCCCCGCTCGCCGCAACTAGAGAAAGCCCGCGCACAGCCACAAAGACCCAATGCAGCCAAAAATAAATAAATAAATAAATAAATTTATGAAAAAAAGAAAAATGTGTGACTAATCCATAAAGGCAGGGTTATTGTGAGTATTAAATGCAACAACATATGTATGTAAGCAAATACATGTGAATTCCACTCAGAGTCTCACTTAATACTAGCAGATTTCTTTTTTCTGTTTCCAGGTCCTCAGCATCAAAGGGTTTTAATCATATTCTGTTGGCACGGTATCAGTATTTGGTGATGTAGTATATTTAATTGTAAACTTTGTTTTAGGTAGTACTTGAGAGTTGACAGATTCTTTCATATCCTTAAATTATAAAATGAAGGGATAATCTTGTTCATAAAAATAACTAGAATTCCAGACACCATTTCACTGAGGTATCCCAAAGAGTCAATAAATTTCCTCCAGAACGAAACCCCTTCACTATATTTTATGAGCCTGTCTGCCTTATGGGGATTGTGCAGCATAACTGTAGCATTATGACATGTGTACTCCTGCTTGTTTCTGTGCAAGGGGTTGTACGTGCTAGACTTGCATGATGAGAATCATTGAGCACTTGAGCAAGGGATTGGTCTCTGAATTGTTTCCGCTCAGCATTAGAGATTCCAGAGTTGCTTGGTCACATATCCAAGGCCCTGAAGTATACAGCTAGGGTTGAGACACTGACATTGCCTGAATTCCACATGTGGAGGAACCAAGATGACTAAAGGCAAGTTATCTTGAGCGAGAGTATGGGACACTAATGAGCTGAGACGGGTGTTGCAAAAAAATGCTAGTGGACCTCACCAAGATTTATAAAATCAGAAAACTCCAGAATGGCGTCCTGGGTTATGGATACGAGAATCTCCATATGGCAGGAGTCAGGTTCTCTTAGGATTTGGTGCCAGGGATGGAATTAAATAATACATCGGAACACCACGTCTAATTAAACTGTGAAGCCCCATACTTGTGTTTCGTTGTCTATGTAGTGAGGATGTTAATATCTGCATTATTAGTTGACCCTTGGAGAGGAGCGCCCTCTCCGCATTTGTCCTTGTCCCTGCTGCAGGCAGTGTGGGTTGGACTCTGGTGAGGAGTCACTACCATGTGAAGGTTTGCAGATTCAAGACGGTGGGCATGTCTGGGAATGTTAGAAAAGACTGGAGTCTCTTGGCTTCTTTCTTTTTCCTCAGCCTCATCTGCTTAGTTTTGGAACTGTCCTTTGGTGAGAATACACAGGAAGACAGGGTGACTGAGTTCTAGACAATGCAACCCCAGGTGAGTAGGACTTGCTCTTTCTTGTGAATTGATACCTGTTTTTCCAGGGGAGGAGTGCATTTCCCTTCTTGCCCTGGATCTCCTGTGTGCCCCCGTGAAATTAAATTACTGTCTGTCACAATTCCTCAGGACTCTGGGAGGCTTATGGCAGGTCGGGGACTGCTCAAGAAATAATCCCCTACCCAGTATTTACACTACTTTATTCCATTCCCCACCCCCTTAATCATGTCCTGAAGAAAAGGTGAAAAGTTGTTTCTTCTCATTTATCCCATGTTAGTGTCCACTTTGGGCTTAGGCATGTGGTGGACACAGGTGATGGAAATGAGTAATAGCGAACGTTTATCATCCTACAGGGAGGCAGGTGTTTCTTCAGGTGAGTTCAGTCCATCCAGTGATTCAGATGCAGAGGAGGGCTGTGCAGCATTGAGATTGGGGCAGCGGGGAGGAGAGCAATGAGGAATAATTTATTTATTTTTCCCAATTTTAAATTTATTCAAGTGTTTACAGAACACACTTGAACATTTAAATAACTTAAAAAAAGAAAAAAATTCTCCTGACCCCTCTTGCTCCCAAAAACCCAGTTTCCTTGTTTGTAATTAAACTTTGTTCAAATTTGAAAACAGAAATGTCTGGAATCGTTTTCTTAATTCGGGCTGTGCATTGCGAAAAAGGATTGTAACAGAATAAACCTAGGGTCTTGTAGCAATTTTTGAAGGGCTGGAAAGATCAGGTTCAACTGAGGGGCCCCTATTTCCCGTTAGCATATAGACAGGGTTGTGATAACAGGAAGGATAATGATAACCCGTGCTTGAAGGTCCCAGAGAAAATGGAAACGCAAAGCCTCACCGCAGGAGGGTCAGGCCAGGACACTCCGTCTGTACAGCAGGCTCAGGGCCCCTTGGGGTTTGCTTCTGAACTGTACGACTTATTCTCTGTCGTGAACATGTGAGTTGTGTAGAGATGAGAGAGGCCACCCCTGATTATCCACATTCTCTAGGAGGATATTCAGTCCTGCAGAATTTGACCATTATCTATGCCCAGGTTATTTCCACCACAGTTATCTCACTCATGTTTATAATGATGTTATGTTTTCAAAGTGGGTGGATATTTCTGTCTGTGTGAAAGACACACGACATGTCACCATAAACATTTGACTGGAACCCCAAACAGGGTTGAGCTTTCTCTTATACAGCAACCCAACTGCAGCACTGCTGTGTCCAGTATCTTCCCGTGGCCCTTTGTAGGGAAGGCCCTGGCTGCACAAAATGTCCATGATGTTTTAGGAATTAGTGACCTTCAAGGATATAGCTGTAGACTTCACCCAGGAAGAGTGGGCCCTGCTGGACACATCCCAGAGAAAGCTCTTCAGAGATGTGATGCTGGAGAACATCAGTCATCTGGTGTCTGTGGGTGAGTCTGTCAACATTGATATATTTTTAACAAGTATCCAGAACAGCTTCCACATATCCCCCTCCCTTCTCAACCCTTATTCACATTCTTTCGTGGTTCTTAAAACTACTTGAAGTTACTTCATTTGTTTATTTATTTACTTACACCTGTTTTGTCAGCCCAAAAGAATATAGTTTTCCTGACCACTCTTCCCTTTCTCTCTTCTTTATCTTTAACGATCAGGAATTCAATGAATATTTTTAAATGAATAAAAGTATTAAATATTTACTAAATAACTGTCCTGCTCTGTATACTCACCTGATGGTTAAAAATTCATTCTTGAAAATAATACCAGTGATCTATTTCCAAAGAGAAATTAGATTGTTCTGGTGGAGCTTCTGTGTTTCGGATTCTTTTTTAAAATGTAAAGTTCATCCTACTGTGGGAACATTTAATTTCTCCGTTGAAAACGCTGAGGATTCTTCACTCTGGCTTTGACCTCGGGCCTGCACACCAGCAACAAGAAGAGCTCCCTGTGTTGTCACAGTGGCAGTGTTTCAGCGTTGGGGGTGCTCTTCCCTGGGCTGTCCTCCAGTGTTCACCTTGTCCCTCCTTGGTGTCCTGCCCTCAAATGAAAGGACATGCATGGTTCTCAGCAGAAAATGCAAAACCAGTGTATCTCTTTCCCCCCCACAAACAGGGTATGAACTCCGCAAATCAGATGTGACTTCCCAGTTGGAGCAGGGAGTGGAGCTGTGGAGGGAAGGAAACGGATTTCGCCAGTGCCTGAGTCCAGGTGAGCTCCAGGCTCACGTGTGCTCAGCACGAGGAAGATCCTGATATTGGGAGAGCAGAAGCTGGGAAATGGCCGCTGCAGATGTTCTTTCTTTTTTTAATATTTATTTATTTATTTATTCATTCATTCATTTTTTTGGCTGCGTTGGGTCTTCGTTGCTGCGCGTGGGCTTTCTCTAGTTGAGGCGAGCGGGGGCTACTCTTCCTTGAGGTGCACGGGCTTCTCATTGCGGTGGCTTCTCTTGCTGTGGAGCACGGGCTCTAGGCGCACAGGCTTCAGTAGTTGTGGCACATGGGCTCAGTAGTTGTGGCGCATGGGCTCTAGAGCACAGGCTCAGTAGTTGTGGCTCACGGGCTCTAGAGCACAGGCTCAGTAGTTGTGGCTCACGGGCTCTAGAGCACAGGCTCAGTAGTTGTGGTGCACGGGCTTCATTGCTCCATGGCATGTGGGATCTTCCCAGACCAGGGCTCGAACCCGTGTCTCCTGCATTGGCAGGTGGATTCTTAACCACTGTGCCACCAGGGAAGTCCTCGCTGCAGATTTTCTTGAGTGAGTTATGTTTTTAGGAAAGCAGTAGAGGCCACTGGGGCCTATACTGTCTTTTGCACTTTCTTTTGGCCTCAGAAAGGGACTGTTATGTCCTCTTAAAGTTTCACATAGTGTCCTTTGTCCTGTTCCCTTCCCTTTGACAATTTTCCTTCTCTTTACCAATCTTGATTTTATTTTTTCTCTTATTTCAATCCTGAAAATACTTTCTAATTTTCAGTTTTCTGAAATGTGTTTCAACTCACTTTACCTCCTTTTCACATTCCTGCTCTGTGTCAGGGTCAGTATTTGAAACATACTCACATAGGCCTTGCATGCTTTCAGCAGGTTTCTTTCTCCAATGCCACACTAGCATTTTTTAACATTATTTTAGACAGGAAAAGCGGCCTTATGGGAGAAGAAATAATATTCGTACAAGATATCTGCAGAAAAGACCCCATCTAATTGCATGTCAGTGGTGAGTTTCAAGGGGGTAAACCCTTTCCTCCATATTAAAGACATGGGAACTGAAAGGCTTTAGAATGCAGGACACGATGGTTATTTGAGTTGGATGTAAATGCTGCCCCAGCAGAAGGTTGTGGGTAGTTTCAATTTAGGGAAAAATTAATGTGTGCTCAAAACCATAACCTGAGTTCTTATAAAAGAACAATTGCATAAACGTGGCTCATACTTGAAGTCTTTGAAACTAGTGAAATCTTTAACAAGTTTGATAGCCCTGCAGTTGAAATGTTATGAAACAGGAAATCTCTTTGTGTTGTGGAAGATAACACGCAATGCATATGTAAATAACATGGGGAAGATTTCAGCAGGAGACACTCACATCGTGGTCAAAGTAGAAGTCATGTGTACAGAAAAGAATTAATGAACGTCTCTGAGAAATTCTTTAACAGCCTCTCATCTCCTTCCAACCACAGAGATTTCACACTGGAGAGGATGCCTGTGGATATAATGAGTACGGGGAAGTTTTCACTAACAGATCCACAGTGACACAACATGTGCTAACTCACGTTGGGAAAAAAACCTATAAAGTAATGAATGTGGGAAAGAATTCCGCCAGAGCACTCAGCTTTCTATACACAAAAGGACACACACTGGAGAAAAACCCTATAAACGTATCGAATGTGGGAAATGTTTCAGCCAAAAGGCTAATGTTTGCTCACATGGAAGAATTCACACAAGAGAGAAACCCTACAAATGTAATGTGTGTGGCAAAGAATTCCATCGGAGCCCTCAGCTTTGTATACACCAAAGAACACACACTGGAGAGAAGCCCTATTAATGTCATGAATGTGGGAAACACTTCAATCAAAAGGCTAACTTAGATTCACACAAAAAAAGTCACATGGGAGAGAATTCCTATGTTTACAATAAATGTGGAAAAGCTTTTTATCATCCTTCATCCTTTAGTCAACATAAGAGAATTCACACTGGAGAAAAACCATAGGAACACTTTGGTGAAAACTCTGGCTTTAGCATAAGAGAGTTCACACTAGAGAGGAACCCTATATATGAAATGAATATGGCCAAAATTCCAGGCATACGTCCTATCCTTAAAATAGTCACGTGTAATGGAAAAGCCTTCAAATGGTTCTCTAACCCTAATTGATGTGAAAGAACCCACACTATAAATATAATGAAGAACTGTCTTCATCCTCAGTTTTAATGTTTACATACACCAGAGAACTTACACAGGGACAAATTGTGTGTCTGCAATTAATGTGGAAATGCCTTCATTTATAATCTATCCTTTAAGCAACATGGGCAAATTCTATAGGGGAGACTACAGAAAAAATTCTGTCAATAATTCTTTAACCTACATTACATCCAAGTATTCAGCATTTTGGCAAATGACCTTTCTTAAACAATGTAAGATGAAAATGTAGGTTTGTGCTATGATGTGGGAATGTTTAATGAAGAATTTGTAACAATAAAAAATTAGGTTAAATTATTTCAATGATTAGTACTTGTAATCCTGTATACACAGGAAAAGTTTCCTCAAAAATCTGATATGTTGCTCAGTTTATATTTTTATGCAGCTTTCAACATAATTACAGAGACTTGGTTCAGTCATAATCTAAATAAACTGAAAAATATAATACAAAATAATGTAATCTGTCATATCAGTGTTTAAAAATGTATGTGGTAAAAATTAATACAAACATGGAAGAATAAACATATAGTTTGTGACTAAAGCTTGATGTTAAAATAATACTTCTCTTCTTGAAATGTCAAACCTTTCTGCATTTTCCTACCTGTCCTGCCACAGTCATTCCTATCTTGAACAGGTCAGAGGAGAAGAGATAGGGGATGGGAGGCCAAGAGACCAGGGCCAAGGTGGGGTAGGAGAAAAACAAAAGCAATCAGGAGAAAGTACAGGTGGGTGAGGGGGCAGCGGTGCCTAAGGTGCACGGCTGGCATCTGAGGCACAAGGCGTCACTGGAGCAGGGATGGAGTAAAGGGAGCGTTCAGTGCCCTTAGGGGCTGGCAAAAGCAGAAAGCAATGTGTGATCCAGGACTGGATCCTGGAGAGTGGAAAATTAACAAATAGCATTTACATTAGCACCAAAAATAATAAAATACTTAAGAAAATATTTATCATAATAGATAGATTTGTACACTGAAAACTACAAAATGTTTTGAAAGAAATTAAAGATATACGAAAAAAGGAAATACCTAAATGCCCTAAATGAAAGTGATTATGGATTGGGTGACTTTATATTAGATAATACTCCCAAATTGATCTACAGATTAAATGTAATCTTTATCAAAATCCCCAGCTGGCATTTTTGAGATCAGCAAGCTGACCATAAAATTCACATGGAAATTCAAGGACACAGAATAGACAAAACAACCTTGAAAGGAAAAATAAGTTGAGTCCTCATACTTCTCGGTTTCAGATCTTACCACAGAGGTACATTAATTAAGACTCTGTGATACTGGCATAAGAATAGATTTATAGATCGATGGAATAGAATTGAGAGTTCAGAAATAAATCCTCACATTTATGGTCAATTTATTTTTGACAAGGGTACCAAGAACATTCAGTGGGAGAGATGAGTCTCTTTTATGTGGGCATCTACATGCAAAGGAAAGAAATTGTACCCATATCTAACATAATATTTTTAAAAACCTAAAATGGATAAAATACCTAAATATAAGAGCTAACATCACAAAACTCTCAGGAGAAAACAAAGACGCAAATATTTGTGCCCTTGGATTAGGCAATGATTTCTTAGATAATGACGTCAAAAGCACATGCAACCGAAGAAAAATTGATAAATTGGATTTCATCAAAATGAAAATAAAAGTTGAAAGACAACCCACACGAGGGGTAATTCTATGACTGTTGTCTTATGAAATCTCTCTATGGAGGTCTGAAGAAAGCAACACTACAGCTATAATTTGTAAAGAAGCAGCAGTCACTTGTATATGCTGAGACAGGGGGATGGTGGTTATTTTGTGGCTTGGATGATGTCCATATTTTGTCTGTGTCCAGACATAACTGGGTGGAATTGTTTTCGTCTTGATTCATCATTGTCGTATAATGGCCTTGAGTGATGCTGATGTTCTGTGGAATTATGTTCACCAGACAACCATGACCCAGCTGAGGGTACCAGACCAGCTTGCGGCTGACAAGGTCTGCTTTCCTCTCATACAATTCAAAGAAGATTAGGGCAGAAGGTGAGCTGGAGCATTCAGGGCATCTGCTCTGGACTCTAGGTCCAGGAAAGAACAGAAATGGAGTAAAAACCTGATGGAAAATATTGGAGCCACAGTGAGCCTGACTGGAGGAGGAAGGGAACTGGGCTGGTGGTGACAGCGACCTTCAGCAAAGGGGTGAGGCAGGGTCCAGGCAGCGAGTGAGCCCTGGTTCATTCCCCTTAGGGCCGGTCCCTCCCCAGTCTCTCCTGATGTTGGTCGCCCACCTTCCCTTGCATCGGGAACAGATGTCAGTTTTCTCCCTACCCATGCCCCCAGCTCTGCTCTACCCACTCCCATACCCATTGCACTCAGCTCAGTCCTGGAAGCTGCTTAAATGCCAGCCCCATAGGATTCAGGGCTGGTGAGTGCTTAGCCTCCCTCACCCCAGATGCCAGCTTGGAGCGGATGAGATGTACAAAGGCTGATCAGTGACCTAATTCATGTGCCACAGTGGCTTCCCTATGCCTCATTTGAGAACATTCCAAATAGTAAGTGAACTGATACAAAATAGAAATGTCTACCACAAAAATCATTTTGTATGGAGCATTCATGACAGTGAAAAACTAGTTGAAATAAGAAGAAAACAAACAGAAAAACCCTTTGGCTTTTACCGAAAATTAATGTATAAACTGTATGTGATGTAACAATGAAATGACACTGCACATTGGATCCAACAGGAGTGTGCCAGTGGGCATGTTCACGCCACACGCTCTGGGCGCTGTGTCACTGTCACCTGGGCCCAGTGGGCTGAGTCTCCTAGAGAAAAATGGCCTCAAGTGTTTACAGTTTATCTCAGGAACTACTTTTACTCCTGCTTTTGGGGGACCAATGGTCATTTTCTCCTCCAAGAAGGCAAACTTTCTATTTCCCAAACTTCTCTAGCTTTTTAATTTGATTAAGGAGAAGAATAACAGGGAACCATATGAGTAATTACTAAGTGCTTTCGAATGATCCCTCTAACATAGTACAGGAATTTGATGCTGTTTTGTTATTGTCACTATTAAATCTGGATTATCATATTTAGAATATATATTAAAAGATTATTTATTTATTTATTTTTTATTCATTTATTTTTTCCATGCTGCGTGGCTTGCGGGACCTTAGTTCCCCGACCAGGGATCGAACCCCGGCCACAGCAGTGAAAGCCACTGGACCACCAGGGAATACCCAGAAGTTGATTTTAGAAATCTACTACAGCTTGTTTTTTAGAGAATCAGCAGAGTGGAAAAATTAAAGTGTCTTTTTAGTTATGCATGATGTACATTGCTGATTCATGTGATAATATGTGGATTCTTATGTTCCAGGCATATAAAGACTAAAATAATGTCTGTTTTACATTCTACCTTAGGGTCTGTCATCTAGCAACATTTCATGCTAGGCTCATTCACACACTACGGCACTGTCGATGTACAGAAGAAACTCTTCCAAAATAATCGAAATAAAAAAATTATGTAAAATGAAAAATGTACATTGAAATATAACCAACTGTTATGAAATTTAAAATCAATAGTATTAACTCAACAAATATTTTTATAGCACATGTCAAATATTGTAGATTAAGGTAGTCTAGTTAATAGTAATGTGAACGTTCAAATAAAGCTCTCTTTACGAGGAAATGATATATTTAAAGTATGCCAGAGTGTGAATCACTTAACATTTCAGATGAGAACATTAACCAACGCTGGGAACCCTTCATAAATAGAAGGGGGTAATAACAATTTCATTATGTGGAAAATTAAAAGACTTTAAACTATAACTTCAGATAACCCATTCTTTTGCAAATACACACTTTTTAAAAAGTTAATCAGCACAGAGGAGTTTTAGGGCAGTGAAAATACTCTGTATGACATTATAATGATGATAAATGTCATTATACATTTGTCCAAACCCACAGAATGTACAGCTCCCAGAGTGAACTGTAAACTATGCACAGTGGGTGATTATGATGCGTCAGCGTAGGTTCATCCTTAGTGAAAACTGTACCACCTGGTGGTAGTGTCGATGATCCAGGAGGCCATGCGTGGGTGGGGACAGAGGGAAATGGGAGGTCTCTGTACCTTCTCAATTTTGTTGTAAACCTAAAACTGCTCTAAAAAAACTGCCTTTAAAAAAAAGTTAACCAGAAAATGCCAACACTTTAAGAAACATCACTGTTTGTTGACTAAACACTACCTCACACAACTTTTATATAAATATTACTGAGAATCTTAGAAAGTATTAAAATTTTATTAACAGCACATATCTTTCAAATTCTAACAATATTAGTAATGTAAAGTAGAATATATTAACAGTATTCATAATTTGATATTAAAGTATCATTACTTTTAATTACTGCATAATTCAGTATTAATAGTATAAGCACAGGTTATATAAATAATGTTAATTGAAATGTATATGTTTACCATTAAAATATTCCACTATGACTTAATATTTTCATTAATTACTATATCATCAATACTGCAATGATTAGTATTTTAATTCACCCTTCTACTCAAAATCTCATTGGTTTTTCTTTGGAATTCCAGATATGACTGCAGTCCACCTATCATTGAATCCTGCTGTTCTAAAATCTGAGGGCTCTCACTGCCTGGGCGCTGCAGGAAGAAATGTAACTTTGTTTTCACCTCAGTCATATTTGATTTCTAACATTTTAATTAAAACAACTTTTAAAATGTGAAAACCCCTAAGAATAGTCTCTTTATTAAATGCAGCGGTACTTGAATTTAACTGTAGTTCTTCTCATTCAATTCAAAGGTGCTTTTCAGAACGCTTTCGTATGCATGTGATCATGAATCACCAGTTGGTTAACCTTTCTCGGGGCTAGTTTTCCCCACAGGGCAGCTGTACAGTTTGCCTTCAGGAACTAATAAACTGAGTGAGGGATGCCTCTGAATATTAAATGTAGTGGTGATATTAATCTTCTAAATACGGCACAGGTATCACCCAGAGGTTGCCTCCCCGTACGGAGAAGACCAGAAACCGGCTGATTGTTCTCCTTGCTGCAGTTACGGCTGATTTGCTCAGAGGACTGTGGCTGGGCTCTGGGTGCTGTGATGAGGAGGGTCACAGAGCAGTGGATAAGGGGAGACCCACGTACACGAATGGCTTTTTCTCCGATTTGGCAACACTAGAACCAGTTTTAGAGACAGTTCTGCATGTCGTTCAATATCTTACGTATTTAAACAGGAATCTCCAGGTCTTAACACATGTCTTATGGAGGAACTTCTCAAAGGACTTGAGGACCTGCTTGCTTATCTGGGAGGTACTGTCCGTGTATAAGTGTCGTGTGGGGTGATGGAATACACCAGGGGTAGAAAAACCCGGTTCCCATGCACCACCTGAGGACACAGGTAGGTGACAGAGAGGGTGGTCTTCACGTCCTGTATGGAAAACGGCAGTGAGAGGCCTCCCCGATAACATGAACTGAAACCGAGCAATAAGGTGCTTCGTACAAGTTCATCGGGATAGACATTTGTTTTATTGCTGTTACATGAACTACTGCCTCTCAAAAATGTTTTAAGATGATACAAGCTTGCCTCGGAGATATTGTGGGATCAGCTCCAGACCACAGCAAAAAGTGAACATTGCAATAAAGCAAGTCACAGGAAATTTTTGGTTTCCCAGTGCATATAAAAGCGACGTTTACACTATGCTGCAGCCTCTTAAGTGTGCAATAGCATTATGTCTAAAAAATGTACAGACCTTAGTTAAAAACGCTTTATTGCTAAAGAATGCCAAACATCATCTGAGACTTCAGTGAGTCTTGCAGTAACATCAAGGTCACTGATCACAGATCACCATAACCAATATAATAATAATGAAAAAGTTTGAAATATTGCAAGAATTGCCAAAATGTGACACAGAGACATTAAGTGAGAAGATACTGTTGAAAAAATGGCACCAATAGACTTGATCAATGCACAGGGTTGCCACAAACCTTCAATTTGTGAAAAACTCAGTATCTGTGAAGCGAATAAAGTGAAGTGCAGTAAAACGAGTATGCCTGTGTTTCAAACATTTTCATGTCAGATAAACCTGACTGGTTCTTCTGAAGACTGTCAAAAGTCATCACAAATAAAAAAGTCTGAGAAAACATCACAGCCAAGAGAAGCTTAAGGAGCCAGTCTGAATAAACGTGATGTGGTATACTGGATGGGATTCTGAAACAGGAAGGGTAAACCTAGGGAAACCTGAATAAAATGTGGACATTAGTTAATAATGTATCAATATTTATTCACAAATCGTGTCAAACATGGCACAGTGGTGCAAGATGGTAAGAGAGTAAGTGGTGCAAGCAGCAAGTGAAGGGTGAGACAGTTGTAAAGTGCCTTGCGAAGCTTTCAGAAAAGCACCAACACAGAGAAGATTTGCTACGACTGGCAGAGTATTCTGTGTGTCGGAGTTTTTTGTTTGTTTGGTTTTGGTTTTGGTTTTTTGGCTCCAGTGTTTAAGGAGACACCTCTCAAATCACAAGGTGACCATTAAGCTAATAGAACAGAGACCTCAGTGGCATTCCTGACAAAACCTTTTACAGGAAGAGTTCAGAAAATCAGTAAACAAACAACTAAGCCCAGACCACATGAAGTGTCAACAACAAATCCCAGGAAGGCAGGAGAATCTGATTTCTAGGCACATTATAATAGTCAAAATATCCAGTATTTGACAAAAAATTGAGTCGTGCAACGAAACAAAGTACAACCCATCCTCAGGGAGAAGAAAAAGAAAATTAACAGATACTGTACCTGAGGGAGTACAGACATTGGACTTGACGAGACAAAGGCTTTACACAACTGTCTCAGTGATGCTCAAAGAACGAAAGGAAAGCAGGCAAATGACGCTTCACCAAATCAAGAGTTTCAGTAAAGAGATAGAAATTATAAAATGGAGTCAAATAGGAATTCTGGAGTTGAAAATTACTACGGGTTTTTACCTCTATGTTTTATATTATATAAAATACTAATAGAAGGTTGCAACATCAGATTTGAGCAGGCAAAATAAATAACCAGTGAATATGAAGAAAAAAATCCGTTGAAATTATCAAGTAGTGTTTTATAAATGAGTCAAAGATGGTCCTTGTATATTGGGCCTGTTGTTTTACATCTTCACAAGAGACTAGGCCCATTAGCTCAAAAGCCCACCAGTGCCAAATTTAAATTTTTATATACTGAATTGTTTTAAACATAGCTCAAATTAGATTTTTAACCATTTAGAGCCTGCCTGCTGTGCATACCCTGTGAAAATGCACCCAACATTTGCTGACCATAGATAAGGTAAACCATGGACTATACAAGTCTCTAAGCTGCTGCTGGCCTTTTATAGTTCTCTGACCAAGAGACTCCCCATCTTGGGGCTGAGAGACTTCATCTGGACAATGAAACCACCCCCCCTTTCCAAACACCTTCTCCCCCAGGTGTTCCCTTGTTATCTTCCCCTTCCTGGTGGTGGTCCCACACTCTAGCCTCTGGAAGGAGTTATCCTTGATAGGGAAGCTGCACCTTTGTGCCACCCAATACATCTCATTTTGTGATGCTGCCCCTCTGTGGTCATGACTTTATGTGATCAGTCCTGAAATCCCTTGATCTCACTGCAAATGCCCAGCACACTGACATGCATGGGTCGGTGTAGATAGATTCCAGTGGGACATGAGCTCCTCTGAGAAGGGAGAGTGCACATCATTCCTGGGGGTCCCAGCACCTACACAGGCCCTGCCCCCAGCAGCACCAGGCCCTTCCCTCCTGGAGACACAGTCAGGCAGAGGAGGTGATTTCTGACTAAGCCACCAAATAAGTCTCAAATTCAGTTGTGGCCCAGGATCACAGCTAAAGTCAACTATAGCTTTAGTGTAAATTATGTATGTCCTAAGCAGATTAAATGTAGTAGTAATACAAATTATTATATTTTTAAGTGATATGAAATATTTCAATAAAAAAATGAGGTAAGGAAGAGTGGTGTTTCCAGATCTCAATTTATAAAAAATATTCTCTATTTGCAAACACAAAGTGCCTACTACCTGCAGTAACAACTTGGTGTATACAGTATCAACTCGGTAGTACTCATTACAACTCTTAAGATAGAGGCACTAAGCTTACTTCTACCTTAGAATGGAGGAAACTGAGCTACAGAAAGGTTCAATAACAAGGTCTCATGGGCTGTGACAGTGGAAGTAACCCATGGGGTCTGTCTTCCAGATCTGAACTTCTCACTAGTTTGTTCCACTTAACCCTTGTTCACACTTCCATGTGTCCCTGCCTGATCACAGCCAATACCCCTCCAGCCAGAGCACCAAGATGTTGAATTTTGGTTGCTCATCATCCTCACACATGACTGTTTCCACCCTAGCTGAACAGTAGAATTACTTTTTCTTTTTTTTTTAAATTATGATGTATCAGTTTCACCCCAAGATGTGCTTATTTAATCAGCCTGTCAAGCTATGATTTGGGGATTGTGCTAGTTTGGGAAGAGCACAAATCAGCTGAGTTATCTCTTGAGAGCACTTCCCTTGAGGTTTAGGTTCAGTATGGAAGTTTGTTGAAGGGCAACACGTTTCCAAGCCCTAGGCACAAAGCAGGAGAGACCTGCTTTGAGAGAACTTTCATTTTGCTTGGGGAAAAGAACATTAAGTTAATAAGACAGGCTTGTGTGGTGTGTGATAGGTTAGGGGATATTATATTGCTGGGGTCTTCTTTGCAGGGCTGTTGTGTGTGTGTGTGTGTTGGTGGGGAAGGCACAATAGTGGCTCCGTTTGGGAAGCAAGTCGGTGCATAACTCAGGACTCACCTGAATAAGATGTGGGATGGCGTCCTACGATGAGCTTCTGCCCCCAGCTAGCTCAACTCAGGGGCTTCACGGCAAAATCCAAGGAGTGTTCTTGGCCTGGAACACCAGAGCTGCCTCTCTGGCCCCGCGGAGCTGCCCAGGGGCAGAGACAGGCTGGACACTACCCCCTGGTTTACACTAGACGTCCATGATACTGTCTACGTGGTAGGCCAGGGTCATGGCACATTGAGAAACCAGCCAGTGGGGTGAAGGCCCCTGTTGTGTCACCACCAGTGCATAGATGAGACAGCTGATGTTGGTGGGAAGCTGGAATAAGTGGAGGTGAGCTGTGTGGAAGGGGCTGTGGAGAAAGGGAAGATGCAGAGAGTCGGGCCAAGTCTCCCCGACATGCCATGGAGTGCAGACCCAGATCTGTGTGCTTGCAGCTGCATGGAGAAAACTACAACTTCACCAACAGACTAGACTTTTCAGCAACTGACTTTATTGTTCAAATATTTACAAATAATAATCTATTGGAAAAATTTAATTTCTTACAAAATTCTGCATTCAGTATTCCCAGATCACTTTACTGTTTGCATTTATATGTCAGGCTTTTCTCCATAAATAGTTCTCTCAAAATTCTGAATTATTTGCTGAATTGTATGTTAAAGGCTCTTTTAAAGGGTTTTTCACCCCCTCAACTTAGTTTTTCTGAATGTGAAGTCTAGATGAAGTTTTTGCCACTTTGATTTTAGGATTGCTGTTTCCTCAGTGTGAGAACCTTAACGCTGATTATGAAATGAGAGATCACTGAAGTGTCATCCTTCTTTCATGACACTGAGCATGTTTTGTACAGTCTGAATCCACACATGTACCACAAGTGTGGCTCTATGAATAAAGGATTTCTCATGATTTTACATTGAATCACTTCTCCTGGATGAATTACTTGGTATTCCTTAAGAGCCTTCATCCGCTTACTTCCTGTTGTAGTGGTTATTCATTCCTTCACTGAGTTTTCTCGTGCACATCAAGACTGTGCTTGGCTGAATGTTTGTTCACAGTGATTAGACCTAGGGGCTCTCCCAAATGGAGTTTGCTCACGTTGTTTAACCATGAATTATAAATGAAAGCATTTTCACATTGATTGCAGACCTGGATTCTCCCTGGTGCAAGTCCCCTAATGTGTTTAAAATTTAGAGCTGTTATTATTGACAGTATGAGTTCTCTCATGTCATCTATGGTCAGACCACTGACTGAAGATTTTGCCATATAAATATCACACATATGGACTCTCTTCCATATAAATTTGCATACGTCAAGTTGAATAAGGATAACTGAAGGATCTTCCCCATTGATTACAGTGTTTTCTTCGATGTGAGTCCTCTGGTGTGTTTAAATGTTAAAGCTATAGTTGAAGTCTTGTCCACGTTTGTTACATTTATAATACCATGTCATCTGAGGTCAGAATACTTACTGAAGGTATTCATAATTTTCTCTCCATTGTGGGTTCCCTCATGTCGTCTAAGGGCAGAACACTGGCTGAAGGATTTACCACAAAGATGACACTCATACGGTTTCTCTCCAGTGTGAGTTCTCTCATGTCGTCTAAGAGCAGAACATTTACTGAAGGCTTTTCCACAGAGTTGACATTCATACGGCTGCTCTCCAGTGTGTGTCCTCTCATGCTGTCTGAGGTTAGAGGACTGACTAAAGGCTTTTCCACAGAGATGACATTCATATGGTTTCTCTCCAGTATGAGTTAGACTGTGTTTTCTAAGGTCAGAGCTTTGAATAAAGGCATTCCCACAGATATGGCATTCATACGGTTTCTCTCCAGTGTGAGTCATCTCGTGTCTTCTAAGGCTAGAGCAATTACTGAAGGCTTTCCCGCACAGATGGCACTCACACGATTTACCTCTAGTGTGGATCTGCTTATGTTGATTAAGGTATGATTGGTCACTAAGGGATTTTTTACACTGTTTGTTGATATAGGGTGTCTTTTCCGTGTGAGTTAACAAATGTTGACTCAGTGTGGAGCTATGAGTGAAATTTTCCCCCAAATCATTACATTCGAAGGGATCCTCTGGAGTGTGAGATACCTGCTTTTGGGAAGGAGATAAAAGGCTATTAACAGTTTGTCCACATACATACATTCTTTCCTCTACACGCGAATCTAAAACAAAGCATTCAGTGAGATTTTCCATTTAAAATCCTTCCGATATGACCTGCATACGCCTGATGTGTTACTCCCTGCATACACAAAGGCTTTCTCTTTATAGCCTCCCAGCTGCAGAGGTTATAGGTTAATTTTGAAGACTGCAATATGTTTCAAAGACTAGGCATATGAGCAATGTTTATGCAGTTGCCCCTTTTTTTTAAGATCTGAGGTTATGGTTTTGAGCTCAGGTTAATTTCTGCACTAAATTCAAACCATCCATAACTTTTTGCTCAGAAATAGCTTAATCCCAACTTAATGTAAATCAGGCTATTGTGCTCAATTACTAACATTCCATTGCCAGGTCTTTAATTTGGATGACCAGGGTTAACACTCAGGAAACTTACCAGTGGGATGACTGTAGATGTGTCTTTCCTGCTGATATGCTGTGTGGCTAACATTTCTTTAAGGGCACTTTCCCTGCCTAAAATAATTGGAAAAAAAAAAAAATTAGAATGCCATTAGGGGAATGAAAATGTTGAAAAGCTCCAAGACCTTTATGAGTATGTTTCAAAAATTGGTACTTCAATAGGGAATACTCTAGGAAACAGAAACACATTATAGGGCATTGACAATTAGTAAAGATTTTCAGGACTGAAATATGAAAATATTAAAATGGAGATGAGATGTTGGGTAGAGAGAGGGAAAACCTTCAAAGGGGAGGATGAGAACAAGAGTTATTATGTGAAAGTTTAACTTTCCCTAAAGCCAAAAAAAGATAATGGCAGGAGTACACATGAATGTGACTGAAATATGTAAGGAATAATAACATCTAAAGAATTCTGCCCCAATGTCGTTCACCTACGTTTTAGAAAACCTCACTCACTTAACAAAATCTTCAGTTGATGTTTCTAAGTACATACGCACTCACTGACTAGGCACCTCCTCATACTGAAGCACAGGCCGCTGCTGCATACCTGGACTGTGGCTTTGGAAAAATCCTCTTCCTTCAATCCACAGCTCTTCACCTCGGTCCAGCTGGAAAATCACATCTGATTTGCAATGCTGATACCCTGTTCATGGAAAAAAGGTGGATTTTGAGTTCTGTGCTAATAAAAGGGCATTATCATCAAGTTCAGGACACATTACTGAGGAAGAACAAGGAGACCACTGAAGTTCAGCCCAGGCAACACCACCATGAGCAGAGAAAACACTGAAGTACAGATCATGTGACCAAAATAGTGAAGACCTCTGGATGCTGATGTCCATGGCCAAGTTCAAAGACAGAACACAGAATCCTCAGCCTTTTAAAAAATGGAGAAATTAAATGTCTCCACAGTCGGTTGAATATTATTTTCAAACAGATGCCAGTAAACATAAGTTCCACAAGAATAATCAAGGTTTTGCTAGTTTCTCTAGTGGGCTGTCAAGCCTCAGAATAGTGACTAGAGCAGAACATTTAGAAAATATTTAATCAATTTATTTATGCATTCAAAAACATTCATTGAGTTCCTGGGTCTGTTCTGAGTGTTAAAGACTGAGTAGCAAGGAAGACATTAAATTGTGGTCAAGACTACATTTTAGTGGGGTGACAAACTAGATATAAGTAATATATTAAAAAACAACTTTCTCTCATGTAGTTATAAGGTCTATGAAAGAATCAGGACAGGGAGTGGAGTGAGTATGCAGAAGCTGTTCTAGATACTTATTGACTGAATCAATGAATACCTACTTACCTACCAACCTACCTACCTACCTACCTGCATACATACATAAATGTTGCCAGACTCACCCACGGAGACCAGATGACTGATGTTCTCCAGCATCACATCTCTGAACAGCTTTCTCTGGGATGTGTCCAGCAGGGCCCACTCTTCCTGGGTGAAGCTGATTGCTACATCTTCAAACGTCACTGATTCCTAAACATGGATATTGTGGTTCAGACAGAGCAGCCCCTACTAATGTCCAGAGCAGGAGGGTTGATATGGCAGCACTGAGGAGAGGGGTGGAGAAGCTGGGTGTACAGAAAGATCAAACTGAGTTTGGGGTTCCCATCAGTTCATTCTCAGTGCTGAGCTGGCATCTGCTTTTCAATATATCACAGAGATATACACAGTCTGAATTAATAAAACTTTATTATAAAGGAATATCACACGAAGTGCGGTGTAATAAAAACAAACCTGGAAATTTTCCCAAAAAACTGGTAATTGTGAGTTCAGACATGTGATTAAAAGCTGCATTTGAAAATTCATAAAACTCTTCCTGATTAATTTCAAACAACTTATTGACACATCCAAGGCAAACAATAACTATGATTTGCCACTTTTAAACCATAACTGTAGTTGTATCATTCCCCTAAATGAACTTCAGACTCATCTATTAAATGGTTTAATAACCTGTTATGAGTATTGAAAGATCCAATGAACTAATGGATGAAGTTCTTCCTACCTAAGTAAACATGTATTAAATACAAGCCTTAGTCTATTACTTATTAAAATGTCCGAGAACCTTGAAACCATCTCCAGCATTATTCAGAAATGAACAAGTTCATACAGGACTTGGTATCAGCAGGCGTGGTCTCGCTGAACTCCACAGAACTTGGGTGTTCATAAGAAGGTATGAGGTCAGATGGTTCAGCACACAAGCCAGGGGGACTCTGGGGTGGCTGTGCTGAAGGACAGGCCCAGCCTGACCGTCCCTGTGGTGGGAGGACCCCCACTCTCAATTTTTTCTGGGACCTCAAACACCAGTCCTCACTGTCGCCTTTCTTTAGCTTGTCTCTCTGCTAAAGGATAACAGAAGCCTTTTGACTGGTTTTGGTCTATCTAGTTCTTCAAAACTTTCCACAGGGTCTTAAATTTTACTCTATTCCTCCTGAATATGGAGCCACAATTAAGGAAATAATACTCCCCATACATTAATTCCAGTTACCAAAAATGAAAAAAGGGGTTAATTTTCTTTTTAAGAAGTTCCTGAAAGAGCAAATATATTCTATCAAAACTTTAAAATTGGAAAAAAATAAATGAATGATTCCTCATGCCTGCTTTGGCCTCAACTTCTCTCGGGCTCCCTTCACAGCTCACAGCCCGCACCCAGGACCTGTGAAGACAGGACTGACTGAACTCACCTGATGAGACCTCGGCCTCCCTACTGGACTGTAATGTTCTCCTCCTCCCTCATCTCTATTCACCACAACCTTAGACCATGATAGCCAATAACGTGATTAACGAGTGAATTATTCCCCAATGAGACCATGGACAGATTAGAGAAAGAAAACTTCTCTCACCTCTTCTGTAAATACACAAGCTTAGCGGAGGCTGGAATAAAAGAGTGTGATGTTAGGAAGGATACTGGTTATTAAGGAGTTCTTGACCCATGACAACCATCCTGGAGTCCTGGGGAAACTTCACTGGAGCTCAGACGCCTGAATGTTTCTTGACTGCACTTAGAACATCCATGCAAGTAAGAGAAACCTGCCCATCTGCTGTCAGCAGCAGCGTGTGCAATTCCAGCAGAAAGAGGCACTGCTTACTCACCAATGGCTGCATTGTCAGTAACTCAGCTGCGAGCAGTCTTTCTTGGGTTTTCACTCACAGACAGTCCCAGCACTGAGCAGGCAGAGCTGAGGAGGGAGAAGAAGCCGTGAGACTCCAGTCCTGTGCACACGTTCATGAAGCCCCAAACCTTCACCTGGGTGTGACGCCCAGTCTAACCAACAAACATGCAGTGCACACTCTACTGGAAACACACAGAGGCCTCTACTCCTCTCCCAGGGTCAGAAGTAAGAAGACTTTAACTGTGGTTGTTAATTGAAAAAGTAGAAATACAAATAACTTACAGACAAGAACATGGAAAGTATTGAGCTTCATATGTTAATTAGCCTGTGGTACCCAGTTATTCAGTTCTCTCCCTGACTCCAAGCCAGTGACCCCTCACCCACGCTGCACGTAGATTTTGGTTCCCACCTGCAGGTAAACACTGGGAATTCTCAGATTTCATTATTCTGACTTACACACTGGCAGGGGTTCCCCAGCATTCATGGCGGTGCTCCCTTAACTCTGTTGGATCTGACCCCCACGGACCTGGAAGTCAATCAACTAGAAGTCTGTTTTATGAGGGCGTTAACTTAAGGACTTATTCCACTTGGAGGGACCGTGGCACCCGCCCTGCCAGCCTAGTCCTTAACATCCGCTGCTCCAGAAGGTAGCAGGGGCACACGAGTCCCAGTGCTACTGTCATGGACTGTCTGAGCCCTGTGTGTCAAGGAGGGCTGGGGTGTGCGAGGAAATCTAGTTAATTCCATCTGATTATCTTAGCAAAGGGGTAGCTGAAATCCTTGAAATCCTGTTCTGCAGTAATCTTCATTAGCTGCAATATCCCTGCATTTCATTATACACAAACACACGTATGTGTACATGCATATATATATATATGTATGCACACAAATGTGTGCAAGAGACACACAGAGAAAGCATTTATAAAGTGTAAATTCTCCCCTAAAATACCAATAACTAAATATATTTCATGGGAAAATGATGATAATGCATCATAAACAAAAGTAGGATTAACTCACCCATTTGTACCTGAGGTCCAGAAAAAGAAAAAAAAAAAAAAAAAGTTTGTATCAAACATGACTTAGTGCTTGGATATTTACGTATATTCACTCATTTAGGCCTTAAAATAAACGTGGCGATTTTAGTTTGTTTACCAATATAATAAATGACATACACAGAAGAGGTCCAAAAATTTAATCATATAACAAAGTCACAGCTAGAAATGACACGTCTATAATTTTAATTTTGTTCTGCCTGTCTCCTATGCTCATATTCCTTACGCAATACACACCACATCCAGGTTTTACCTGGAATATCACCTCTGACATTAATCAGGAGCCCCAACCTGTAACTATAACCCCTCTGCCTTCTGATACCCCAAACTCAGGTCCTCTGCCACATGGGGACCCCCAATGTACTTATTTCACTTCTCAAACATCAAGCTACATCTCTCTACATTTTTTCTGCTCAGTTTAATCCACACTTACTCATTTCAACAGGCACTTACCAAGACCAGAACATTTTCTATGTCCCTTGGACTATTAACCGGATTTCCCCATCAAAATCCCAATAGCAGGTGACTCCTTGTACCTGCCTTTCCATGACTGCATCTGACACACACTACTACTAAGTTGACCCCTGTCTAAACACAGAATCACTACTCCTAGTTGTTTTCAAATATATCTGGCAACTCTACTATGTTTTGCAAAGTAAAACAGAAATATTTCAAATATTTGCTCCATAAATATTTCAAATTGTCACCATGCCTTTTGAATCTACACACTCTTCACATTTCAAAAGATGAGGTTATTTCCTACTACACATATTGTATTAGTTTGCTAAGGCTGCTGTAACAAAGTATCACAGACTGGGTGGCTTAAACAAATTTATTTTCTCACAATTCTGGAGGCTCTAAGTCCGAAATTAAAGTGAAGCCAGGGTTGGTCTCTTCCGAGGCCGCCCTTCTTAGCTTCTGGATGGCTGTCTTCTCCCTGTGTCTTCACATGGTCTTCCCACTGGACATGTCTGTGCCATAATCTCCTCTTCTTGCAAAGACACCAGCCAAATTGGATTAGGGCCTACCCTAAGAACCTCATTTTAACTTAATCACCGCTTTTAAGGCCTAATCTCCAAATACCATCACACTCTGAGGTCTGAGGATGGCTTCAATATTTGACTTTTGGGGGCACACAATTCAGGTCATAACACAGACGGATTACATGATGTGACAAAGTAACTCGGTTCACCATCATGATAGCTACAGATATTCCTACATTCCTACCCCTGGGTTACTCCTTTTCTCCCTTCAAATTGACGGGTCATGCTGCCACTAGCTAAGTCTAGCGTCTCCAACTGAACTCCTTTCTCTCCTGTTTTCTTGTTCTCCTTTACCAGAAACCTGTCCATCAGTCCCCTCATCAGTTAAGCTCATTATGTCTCTTTTAACTTGAAGCAAAAATCTCCTCTGAACCTATTTTTTCTCAAGTCCCTGCCCATCTATTCTCCCTTCACCATCAAGCTGGAAGTACAGCCATCAGCCCTCATGTCCTCCTCTCCCTTGACCTGCAAAGACCCTCAATGATTATCTTACGCATACATATTGTTAATATCACCAAGTATCTCCCCGCAGGTAGATTCTTCCTTGAAAACAAAAGTTGAAACTTGACCTCCTTTTCGGAACTTCTTCCTCGCCTAAACTGACACCTCATTCTCCTGTTTTCAATCTACTCTGTTATCAGTCCTTCTCCCAGTCCTCTACAAAGAATTCCTCGGTCCTATTGGAGCGTCTCAAGACCTAATGGGAGCGCCTGTTCTCCTCTCACACATTTATTCAGTTGTTCTAATTTCTTCTACTGCTATCTCTGTTGAAAATGACCAACTTCTTGTCTGGATTCCATTTCTGCGCTATCATCTCTCCTTGCAAACTTACATACACCTGAAACAAAATATTTCTCAGGACAATACCTCTGCCCCTCCAAATACAAAAATCACTCCTCCTCTAGTCTTCAATCTTAGTTAACGGCTCCACCAGACATCCTGGCATTGAAGTGTGCACGACCTGGCTGAGCCCACACACACGCTGCTATCATCTCTACACTGGGGAGTGGCATCAACCTTCATTTCCACCCAATCCACATACACAAACTTCCCACCCATACACATTTTATGTCAGCATCAGTTTAAATCTCAACTAGCAGGAGACTTTCACTAAACTCCAACCAACTTAAACCTTTCCCTTCCCCTCTGCCCTAATTTACACAGAACTCTACCACTCCTTGAGGCCATTCATCTAATTAGTCATTAGATATTTATTTATGCTCTGCCCTCCCAGTGGTCTAAATCTACCTATGCATGGTAAGATTAGGCCAAGTTCACCCCTGACCATTACATATGAATTATAAATACAGAGAAACTCTATGTCCACAGTAAGGAAACTTGCTCCCAAGTGGCTGCACTCATGTAAACCATCATTTCCTGATTATAAACTCTTCTGAAATAACGGAGTCTGTCTTTCCTGATAAAAATTCTCTCTACTACTTACCCAGACCCATGGAAAAGCCAAGGAAGCCAACTCTTTATTGAGGATGCAGTCACCACCCAAGGGAACTCAGAGTTTCTCTCTCTAGATAAATCAGCTTTTGATGGCAATCCCTCTTTATAAGCAGCTGATACTCTCATCAATCATGTAAATCAAAAGACACACCCTGGTTAATTTGGATGCCAAGTCAATGTAGATCTAATCAAGGCATGCCTTTTTAATCAAATATTTTCTCACTAATTAGGTAAATCACATATATGGAATTAAGGAAAACAGATGATATCCTTTCATTCTTTTTCTAAAAATGCTTTATTTTTTTAGAGTTGTTTTAGGTTCAAAGCAAACTGAGCAGAAAGTACAGACAACAAAGTCTATGGATAACTCTTATGGCAGATCTAAGAAGCCCTCTACCCAAACATGTCATCAATATTGATCACATATTAGGTAACAGGAGTATTCTTATAATCTTGCCATTTATTCATTTGCCATTATTATTATTATTTTTTCTTTTTTTCTGGCCGCGGCACGTGCGGCTTGTGGGATCTCAGTTCCCCGACCAGGGACCAAACTTGGGCCCTCGGCAGTGACAGTGCAGAGTCCTAACCACTGGACCGCCAGGGAATTCCCTCATTTGCCATTATTATTGTCACTTTTCCTTTCATGAAACCAACCTGGATAGGATTCATGTGACTTAACAAAAACTACACAGCATATAATTGGTTGAACTATATTTCACGCTCACGTGTATCTAGCTCAAAAGTCTGTTCCCTGACCACAGTTTAATGTGAGTTACGTCCTCTCATGGTTTAAAACGCCTCTGAAAAATTGGAACCCCAGAGGGATAACCATTCGGCAGCGAGGGGACGGACAGAAATGACGCAGGGTGTGTAGGCGAGGACGGTGAGGAGGAGGCCTGAGTCACACTGGGCTATCGCTTCCACCACTTGGTGGATGAGTGTTGCCTGGAATTGGAGGTGACCACACAGAGGAGCAGCACCTCCTGCAGAGGAGCCCTGGCCTCCTCCCTCCCCTGGTCTGAGGTGTGGACTTCCAGGAGCCGGAGGACTTGGAACCTGGCATTCTGAGGCAAACAGAGAGAATGTTAGAAGCAGAGACGAAGTCTTCAGTGGTGGGAGGAATATTTTAGTTCCAGTGATAGCAGGGAATCCATCCTTTCTAGTTGAGACAATACTTTGGTTGTTGAGCCCACTCTCATACTGAGCTTCTGAAGATGCTGGGCTACTACTGCCTGCAGGAATCCACCTGATGAGAAGGAGTTCACCAGTTTTAGGCTGTGGAGTCAATCAACTTCAGAGAGAGCCATCATGAGCCCCTAGTCAGGCACTAGGGGAATGCCACCAACTCCAGGAAACACAGAGCCTGCAGCCTGGGCAGGTTCATCATCTGCCTGCCTTGGAAGGTAAGAAGAGGGTCCAGGACAAGGTGTGTTAGAAAAGCAGTGGAGAGAAGTCACTTTCCTTGAAGATCCGTGACTCTGAAATTTCACAGTTGTACAGTTCTACACTTGTGAGGATTGGGGAAGTTTGGTGATTGGGAATTTCCTCAAGTATAGAACATGCAACTAGAGTTCAGTTTGGTGAGGGCACCTCTTCCCAGCCTCCTTAATTAAAGCTGGAATGATTTCAGAAGGCTTTATGCTGCAGATCACGTAGAGCCCCACACTCAGTGACTGGAACCCTGTTCTCACGTGTCTCTGGAAGAGATGCCTGACAACCGGGGCCTCTCCCTGCAACACCCAAGCATTCCGATGATCAAAGGACAAAAATCAACTGCCTTCAACCTGAATCAGGGAGTGGAATGACAGATATTCAGGGCCCCTGGACAATACCAAAGCTCCACTGAGCCGTCATAGATACCCGCTCCAAGGAGCCCAGCATGGGTTCTGTGTAAGAACTGCCATGCCCCGTTTACAGGAGAGACCCTCAAGTATTTTCCCAAACAGAGGCCATACGTACCCTGTAAGGTGTCAGGTGCACATCTCCATAGTGCAGAATGTTCAGCTAGCATCTTCCAAAGCTTACAAACTCTGCAGAGAGAGAAAACTGACGCGAGCCCGTGGTTTCCCCTCCGAGCCCCTGCTGTCCTCCTCCGTGACCACAAGGCCAGAAAGTGGCTGGAAGCCCTGCTCCAGTTGTGCCCTAAGCTCTTATCCCAATGTTTCTGTTTTAGTGCACTTGGACTGGGTCCTATGTTCTACACCCCTCAAACACCTGCCTCTACCCCAAGCTTTGAGGTACCTGATCTTAAGAATAGTGAGGACGCCCCTCCCCCAGACACTGGTCCCTACCTGGAAATTTGAATCTTCTCTGTAACACACAGGAAGGAGAATGTCTTCAGCATCACAGAGACAAGTAGTGCCAGGGTGGTTCTCGAGCTTTGCTCTCTGCCCGTTGTATGCATGCACTCTGATGAGGAACTGGAATCTTCTAGGGTGAGCTGAGGGGACTGAGGATCTGGAGGGTTATTTAAATGTCTGTGGGTGGGTGGGTGGCGTGATAGCTGGATTCTGGGCACTGTTTCCTCTTATTTTCCTCTGTGAGTCACCCAGCAGGGAGGAGAGTACTTTCAATCAGATCTGAAAGAAAAACCCCAGATTAATGCAAGGATCTGATACCTGGGGAAAGGTAGTCAATATCTAGGACAGTTCACAATGTCCAGAAGACACTCCATAAATATGATTTACCTACTGACTTATCAAGAGCATATGGGAGGATCCAAGGACAAGGAAGGAAAATCGAGGAAGACTAATAAGGCATTGTCCGTGGGATTATGTTAGGTTTTGACTTCAGGGCAGATTTAAATTGAAACATAAAATAATTGTTTTTACCTTGAGGATTTTTCTTCTAAGGACATACAGGGACATCCAGGGAACCACTATGCACATGAAACAGAACAGCCCTGTGAGTGGGAAGGAATGTACCTAGGTATCACTGTGCTTTGCCCACACTTCCAAATAGAAGGCATCAAAGAAGGTCATGAGTGGATGAGAACTGTAAATAAAAGCAGCCCCTCAGTATAAAAAAATAAAATAAAATTCAAAAATTAAAAAAAAACCCCCAAAACCCAAAAAGCTAAAAAAAAAAAAGCAGCCCCTCAGGAGCTAAACTTTCTTAGATTATGGAAAACCTCAACCAGGTCCCACAAACTTTCCAAAGGTCCTGTGTTAAAGTCATTTATTTGAGCCAGGAGGAGTTCCTGCTATTCCCTCCCAAACTATCACCATGAACTGATGTGGCTTAAGGAGAACTCAACTCAATGAAAATAACTTGGAAAAAATAACCAAAGCAGTAACTATTAAAAGGCTAAAGCATAAGAGAGGTTGGGATAAAAAAAAATTGAATATTAATATTCAAGGAACCCTATGCCTTGGAGCAAGACATTATTTAAAAATTATCCAGGGGCTTCTTTGGTGGTGCAGTGGTTAAGAATCCACCTGCCAATGCAGGGGACACGGGTTCGAGCCCTGGTCCGGGAAGATCCCACATGCCACGGAGCCACTAAGCCCGTGCGCCACAACTACTGAGCCTGTGCTCTAGAGCCCACGAGCCACAACTACTGAGCCTGCGAGCCACAACTGCTGAAGCCCACACGCCTAGAGCCCATGCTCTGCAACAAGAGAAGCCACCGCAATGAGAAGCCTGCGCACCACATCGAAGAGTAGCCCCCACTCGCCACAACTAGAGAAAGGCCGCACGCAGCAAGGAAGACCCAGCACAGCCAAAAATACATAATTATTTAAAAAAAAATTATCCAATAATTTTAGTAATGGACAGACTACAAACTATTAAAAACCTTAACAGAACTTCAAAGCATAATTACAAAAATGAAAGTAAGAGATTATAAGACAACAGAAGAAAGAAAAATGACTTGACAGAGCTCCAAAACTTCCAAAGTCAAATAAATTAAGATTTATTAATAATTTAAGAGAAAAGACCACAGTGGGAGATAAGGGAAAGGAAAATGACAATGCTAAAAAGTCATTAATTTACATGGATGACAGGCTTTAAAATCAGCAAAAGAAAAAAGAAGTAAGTAAGGATTAAGTAAAAACTACTGAAAGGATTAGAGAGAAACTGAAAGATGTGAAAGACATGTCAACCTATAAAATCCATGTTAGTGGTAAAGATAACAAAGGAAATGATATGACAAAAATAATGTTATGATTTAATTCAATAAAGAAGTATTAAAACATACAAAAAAAGGAATGCATAGAACAACATAGTACAGCAGAGACAGAATGTAGAATGATGGTTGACAGGAGACAGGGAAGGAGGGAACAGGAAGCTATATATTGTTTAATGGATTTAGTTTCAGTTTTGCAGAATGAAAAGAGTTCTAGATATGGATGGTGGTGATAGTTTGGACAACAGTATGAAGAAACGTAATACCACTTAACACCACTGAACTGTACACGTAAAATGGTTAAGATGGTAAATGCTATGTGTATTTTATCACGATAAAAAAAAATTGAAAAAAAAATTAGGCTGGAATGCTCTCTGAGTGTTCTGCCAGAGACAGAATTTATTCCTTAAATTTCTCTATTGTTCCAATACAGGAGTGAACCTCAAATTAATCAACCATTTGCTCACTGCTTGATTTTAAGTTGGTTTCTCCTGCCTCTTACAGTGATGTCAACATGAATGTCTTTACTTGGCATTCTTAATTAATAATGAGTTTATTACTTTGAGGGAGATTGGCAGAAGATGCATTCTAGTTGTGGGCTCATGTGTATTTTAAAAGTGAACAGATATTGCCTGGTGGCTAACCCCCAAATGTAGCACACTTTTGTTCTATCTGCAACGTATGAGAATCCAGTTTTCTTTCATCATATGAAGTAGGATTTTTCACTTTGTTAATGTTACCAGTCAGAGAAGATTAACCAAGGCATGTTTACATTATTGTATCATTGTTTCAATACTTTGCCCTCCCATGTCATATAGAGAGCTATTCCCCTGTGTCCATATCTATACATCTGTGCACCTTCGTATATTACAGAGGTACATCCATTTCTCTGAGCACTTCTGGGCGATGAGTGTTCATATGCTATGCCTGTTTTGGAGGAGTTTTTACAGCAAGTTAATATGAACTTCCTGCTTTCTGGAGTTACACCAAATTTCATGGCATTTTTAAGAAGAGTCTCTGGCTCAACTTTATCTTCTTGACCACAGAGTGCCACGTTACCGCATCTTCCCTTAAACCATCCTTCTGTCGTGGAGGATCTCACGGAGTTCTTCATAAAGTCTATTCCAGGTAGAATGGGATCTAGCTCTGGCTCTGAATTGTTTGTTTTTTGAGTGTCTATAGTTTATAAGTACTCATATGATTAAAAATCTTTCCCATCCTCTGATTTGTTCATAATTATTGCCCCCTTTTTCATCTGGTGTTTTACTCCCAGGCTTCCAGCCAGAGGAAGGGAGATGACACCTTCCAGCAGCCCCAGGCAGAGACACTGGAACAGAGATGGACAGATACGGAAGGACCCAGGAAGAGCAGATGGCAGCCAGGCAGCCAGGACTCAGGGCTGAGAGTGCTGGGGCTTAATGTTCCTTGTAGGGGAGCAGGGATCCCTGCCTTCCAGGGAGGCCCCCACTCCTGCCAGACGTCCAGGGGATGGGATGGGGCGGCAGGGAGGCCCTGGACCTGGGCTCCTCTCTTCTTGAAAGTCTCACCTGCAGATGATCTCCTAGGAGCCCTTGCTTTCACCTATGCCCCACTTCCGGTGTTTCTTTTTCTCTTTTGCTGCGTGTCCTTCACCTTCAGAGAACACGTTTCAAGGAGCAGACCTAGGATTCTGAATCGAACCACCCCAAGTCCTACTGGGTATCTGATCACTCATTCACTGAGGTCTGCAGTCTATTTTCCCATCTCCTTCAGTTTCTTCTTCTTCTTGCTCTTGTCATAAAGACCATTATCATTATTGATGTCAATCACCGTGACTGTACTTATTACAACAACTATGATTTATCACTCTTGTTAAAAAACACGGAATCAGCTCTCTCTATCCACGCAGGGTATCGAGTTTACTGAAGCGGACTACAGAGGGTTCCACAAAATACAAACACACAGTTGCTTTCAAGTCACTCCCAGTGCCCTTTCCAGAAACGAGTGTCCACAAATTTCCCAAGTTTGCTTCAGGAGGCCTGGAGTGGCCATTTTGACAGGAGAGACTAGACGAGGACATTCTGGCCTGCCTGAGTCTCTAGAAAACATTCTAAGTCATCTTGGGGGCCAGCAACCATTTGAGCCTGCCTGCAAGGCCTGGGGAGGGAGTCCATGGCTGGCCAGGCTCAGTGAAAAATTTCCTGAGACCCCTCGGAGGCCCTGGAATAGGCCCAGGAGAAGAAGCGTGCAAAGCTGAAGAGGAGGCCCTTGCTGCCTGGAGGCCGTGCAGGACCTTCTAAACGTGCCCAGACCCAGGCAACTGCCCATGCAGCTCTACAGCCCTGCGAGCGCAGGAGGGCAGGGAGGGGCCGTCCAGTCGCCCACCAACAGTCCCAGGCTCGGAAGCAAGATCCCAAAGTAATGACACCTACCTCTAGGCTGTAGGGGGGAGCATGGCAGAAAGTGCAGCAAGACGGGCTGAGAAAGTGCTCTAGTCTCCTTGTTCAGAGTAGGCGGAGCTTTGGAGGGCTGGTGGGCAGGGCATGGTCCCTGAGTCTGGCCTTCTTCCCAGGAGGCCAGAGTCCCTGGAAGACACATACACACGTACTTTAATGAACGTGTGTGTATATGTGTGTACATCCAAAACGTAGAGACTTTTTATCCCCATTTGTTCCAACGTAGAGACTTCAGTACATCCAGTGCACACATCAAATTTGACTTTGTAATTAGCCACAGAGAAAATTTTAGCTAAATGCAAAAGAGAATATATCAAACAGGCCACATATGCTTACCACAGTAAAATGAAAATGAAAATGAAAATAAATAAGAATCAGGTAGTACAAACAAAACTAACAATCTGAAAGACAATGACAGTTTAAACAACAGGGTTACAATACAATCGAATGACCATTGCCAATTGGAGTCATTATCACCATGAAGAATGAACATATCAACTCCATAGAATAGGGCCACAGTTGTTACCTGGAAAAAGTGTTTAACTTTAAACACACTTAATAGAAGCAGAGAGGGCTTGTTCAACTTTATAAACCAAGAGAAACTAAAAGGAAACAAGAGTGAGTTGACATTTCAAATTGTTACAAATTAAGAAGATAAAAGAAACAAAAGATTAAATAAAAGATTGAAGAATAAAATGAAGAAACAGATTATCTGACAGAAATCAATTAAAGTTTTGAGGGTCAAGTCATGGATTTAATAAAGACACGTGGAAAGCTTCTTTCTCAGCCAAGATCAGCCTTGAGATCCTCCCTCGGTGCGGAGGGTGTGCCTCTCATACCCCCTCCCTATACTCAGCCACACACAGGAAGGGACTCACTAAGTGGCACAGACCGTCCCCTGCTGCCAGTGAAACCACAGGGACTCAGAAGCGTTCAACAGGAGACCGGCAGATGGGTTTTTCTGCCCATTTCTTCAGAACACCCTCCCATCCTACGGAAGCCCACATATTCCGCGGCAGCAGTGAGTGTGTGAGCCTCTTTGCCACAGACCCCACGGTCTCCTCCCGTACCTGCTGAGCACAGGGTCCTCGGGTGAGGATGGGAAGACGTTTCCCTCCCTCCTGCTCCTGGGCTTCTCAGCCTCCCCCCCATTCCTGCCTCCTTGACCCTCGACAGCATTCTTGCTCGCTCTTCCGGCTCCCTTCAGAGTCAAGTGCCCTCTTCTCCCTCCTCATTGGAGAGAGACTTTTGATCTTCGCTTAGTTTGTGAAGTCCGGGCCCTCCCTTGTCGAGTGGCCTCGTGACTCCCCGTTGTGTTGGAGCAGGCGAGGAGGTCAGCAGGAAAGGCCAGCGGAGAGGAACCAGCACTGTCCTCACAGGAATGACACGGCCTGGATGCGACAGTGCAGGGTTTGCCCTTCTCACCCCTGCCTGCCCCTAAAAATCACATTTCCTATTCCTGAGCAAGAGCCACTTCCTTTCACGATTTTAATCACAATAATCTCAAGTATTTAACTCCTCTTTTCCAGAACATCATATTAAAACCATCAAAAAATGACATTGGACTTGCCTGGTGGCGCAGTGGTTAAGAATCCACCTGCCAATGCAGGGGACACGGGTTCGAGCCCTGGTCCGGGAAGATCCCACATGCCGCGGAGCAACTAAGCCCGTGCGCCACAACTACCGAGCCTGTGCTCTAGAGCCCGTGAGCCACAACTACTGAGCCGGCGTGCCACAACTACTGAAGCCCGGACGACTAGAGCCCGTGCTCCGCAACAAGAGACGCCACCACAATGAGAAGCCCGCGCACCGCAAAGAAGAGTAGCCCCCACTTGCTGCAACTAGAGAAAGCCTGCGCGCAGCAACAAAGACCCAACGCAGCCAAAAATAAAATATAAAAAAAAATTTATGATCTTAAGAAGACCTAATTAGTAGCACTGGAAAACACGAAAGGAGGTCAGCAATGGAAACAGCTCAGCAATTTATTCACCATGAACAGAAGGGCTCTCTTCCAACTACTTCTGAGGACAATCCAGCTCACCCTTGATCACTTTCAAAGACACGACAAAGGGAATATATACTTGCCTGGAAACTTCAGTTCACAGCCCACTAAGTTAAAAGCTCATATAAGGGGATAAAGATGTTGAATATCAGACTAAGTGGTTAATCTAGGTTTTGACTGTTGACATAGAAAATTACCGATATCCTTAGTAAGAACACACTGAAACAGTGTAAAATTACTTGCTAAGCACTGAAGAATATTTTCAACATGTGATGAAGATTGGAAAACCACTGAGACCTCATCATCGGAATCTGACACAATACCTGTAAACGGGACTGTAAGTTGGAAATTTAAAAACAAAACTAATGAATCCGGGATCTGCCTTTCTCTTGCCCCGCTGCTACTGGCGCTCATAACTCCCTCCTCCTCTCTGCCCTCTGCCATCTCTCTGCTGATCCTCTTTTTGTCTCTTTTCATTCATCCCCCTGCTGCCCAGGTCATTCTCCTTCACTCTTACCGGGTCTTTTCAAGCCCATGCGACCCACTCCCCCCCCCAACCTCCATTCACCCCTGCTTTTTCTGTCTCACTCTGTCTCCCTGGTTCTCCCTTGATCTCGCTCCTTCCCCGTCATCCCCCTGCCGCACCTCTGCACTCGCAGGAATTGAATGCAGCAGCCCCTGCACAGCAAGAGCACGCTTTCCAGGGCGGCCCCGGGAATGTAAACACCCTGCAGGCACGGCCGGTGGGATGGGATTCGAGACCGCGGGGTGGCACGGGGCGGGGACGGGTGAACGCCCCCAGCTTGGGCTCAGGGGCCTCTCTGAAGAGGTGACTGTGACGGGAACGCCTGCGGAGCAGCAGGGCTGGGCCCCAGAATGAAGCCAGGATGGGGACGCAGACTCAGGAGAGGACAGGGGGCTGCAGAACGCAGGGTCGGGAGGAGGCGGGACGGCCCGACGCCGCCTCGAAGGCCGGAGAATACACACCGAGAGGGACCTGACAGGGCGCGGGGTGGGGAGCGGAGACGGTGAAAAGAACCGGGGCAGAAAGGTCGGGGCGAGGACCAGCCGCGCAGCGATTTTACCGGAACAGATTCAGGTCCGGCCCCGGCAGCAGAGCTCCCCCCGACTAGGCGGGGCTCCCCGCGGGCGGGGACGGTAGCGGTCGAGGGGCCCGGGACTCCGGGTGTGGAGGACGCGGCGCTCAGGGCATCCAAGAGCGAGTTTGAACGAGAACTACCGAAACTCAAGCCAGGTAACGGGCCTTCGAGCCAAAAGAGCTGCTTCCGGGTCGGCCGGAAATTGCGAGCTCGGGGGCGGGGCCAGGGAGGAGGGGCTTGCGTGGGGCCGTGACCTGCGCCCTCCGCCCCGCCCCCAGAGCGTTTCCGGTCGGTGGGTACCTCCGCGCAGGGAAGCTGACTTTCCGCGTGGGCGGGAGGGTGTACCGCGTCTGGCGAGCGGCGCTGCGCACACCTTCCTTCAAGTTAGATGTTGACGGTGCTTTAAGGTAAGAGCTTAGAGTTGGGAGGCCACATGTGCTGAATGCGGAGATCTTTCCTTCTCAAAAAATAGAAAATGATTTAAGTCAAAAATCCCTTTTGGGAGCGTGTCCTGTGAGTCCTGTGATACCTTTGAGACATGTGAATGACATCCTACACATTGCTTAAGTCCTTATTGTCTTAATATATTGTAATTTCAGTTTTCTTTATTACCGCAGTTACCTGAAAGTATTTTTTATTTATTGTTTTGAAAGTATTTTTAATTTGAAAAATGAGATATTTTATTTTAAATATTTTATTTATTTATTGTTATTTTTGGCTGTGTTGGGTCTTAGTTGCAGCATGTGGGACCATTCATTGCGGCGTGGGCTCTCTAGTTGAGGCACGCGAGCTCAGTAGTTGTGGCATCCCCTGCATTGGAAGGCAGAGTCTTTACCACTGGACCACCAGGGAAGTCCCAAAATGAGATATTTTAATCTACGTTTTCGTTTTCTATTTCCTTTTTTTTTATTTTTGGCTGCCCTGGGTCTTCGTTGCTGTGCGTGGGCTTTCTCTAGCTGCGGCAAACGGGGGCTACTCTTCGTTGCACTGCGCGGGCTTCTCATTGCGGTGGCTTCTCTTGTTGCGGAGCACGGGCTCTAGGCGCGCGGGCTTCAGTAGTTGTGGCACGAAGGCTTCAGGAGTTGTGGCTCACGGGCTCTAGAGCGCAGGCTCAGTAGTTGTGGCACCCGGGCTTAGCTGCTCCGCGGCATGTGGGATCTTCCCAGACCAGGGCTCGAACCCGTGTCCCCTGCATTGGCAGGCGGATTCCTAACCACTGCACCACCAGGGAAGTCCCCTCATTTTCTGTTTCTGAATGTTTTGTGTCAAGTATGGATAATGAGGCTTGTAAAAAGTGTGCTTTTTAGGAGATATGTGGATTTTGCTTTTAACTAGTGAAGAATCAGTTTTTATTACTCCCAGATACCTTTGACTGGAATATCTATTCTCTCACGTGAACATCAGAAAGCATAGTAAAACTGTATTTTCAAATTTCAGTTGCCTCATTTATACCTTTAATATTTTTAATGTGAAATATGTGAGTTAAAATCTCTTCTGTTTTCTTTGAAAATTCTGAAGTTCACGCTGGAGGGAATTTGGCAAGACTGATTTCCAGCTATTCATGCTGCAGCAATTTCTCAAAAGATTATTTCCATAGAAAAACCCATCTGGTTTTCCTGTGACTAATACAAGTTTCTTCAACTTTTAAGTTTGTTTGTTTTTAATATTAGATATATGGACTCACGTGGATTTAACTTCTAGAAGCTAACATTCTCTTAGGCAGGGGAACAGTGAACACCTTGGGGCTCATATGGGGGGAAGAGGTGGGGAAGCCCCGCCCACTGCCTAACTCCCTGGGAATCCTGAAGGATTTTAAATTGATTTTAAGTCGAATTGATTTTAGACTTTGAAGTGATTTCCTAAATTTCGCAGAATCTTAGGTAGGATGCAAATAATGTATACGCACATGAGCTATAAAGGAAAACGCTACAGTAAATCCAACATATATATACATATATATATATATGTATATATATGTAGGTCAACCTGTGGAAATTTTGGTGTCCAACATTTTCTTCCTCTGTTTACTTCTGCCTTAAAACACACACACACACACACACACACACACACACACTGATTTGAATGATGCGACAGCATCCATAAGCATCCGTTAAGCCTCCACCATACTGCAGCCAGCACCTCCTGGCTGACCTTCTGCCGTCTGTTCTCCACAGGCCTGGGGAAGTCCAGACACCTGGGTTTGCATTCCACTAGAGAAGGTGCAAGGGGAGTCGTGCATGGTGCTCCTGACCAGTAGGGGGCGTCACTGGCCCGCACAAGCATTTCGTAGGCTTCCTGGAGGACAGAAGGTGGTGCGGGCGCTCAGGCTGGCACGTCTCCGTCTCCGTGCCTTGCAGTGCAGCACCAGCATGTCTTGGGCCAATAAGGGGACAATGATGGTTTATAGAGGCCCAGGTGAGCCCAGGGCTCCCTCGCTGTGCCTCTATTTTTGGCAATGGTGGATCCTGGGCTCTGAACTATGGTAGAAAATTCTGAGGATTCTCAGGCAGTCGGTAACATGTCTCCCAGCCTTTCTGGGATGGCAAGTGCCAACCCTAGTGGAATTAGAAATTTGAGGTGGCCCTGGTGAGCCAGGGAGGCTTCCTGGGTCTTCCCGGTCTGCACGAGACAGTGCTGGTCCCTGGAGGGAACTTGTGCAATTCCTAGAGGCCCAGCCAACCTGGGGACAGCCTCCACTGGGCCCCCTGCCTCAGGAGGGGGCAAGGAACATTTCAGGAGGCTAGTCCCACGAGGGGAGACCAAGTGGTAAAGCTGGGGAAATGCCACCTCAGTGCAAACAGCAGTCTTTGGGGGAACATCAGTTATGGTCTCCAGTAAATGGGACCCTCATCTTGAGTAACTGTATTCAATGTTATACAACCACCACCGAAATAATCCACATTAAGACACATAATAAGTGGTGATGAAAACAGCAGTAGTGGTAGGATGCCGAACACAGTGACGTTAACACTAATGATAATAACAAACCCAAGGAGATGGGGGATTAGAGTACTGACCCCCCAGAGTAGATGACTAGGTACCCATACCTAGTCCTCATGGGGTATTTTAGACCTAGACTCCTAGAGTTTCACAAGGGAAATTATTCCATAAGGCAAAAACAAGCGGCCTGCTGGTATAGAAAACCAACCAGGTCAAGGGCATGGCTGAACTTGGGAACATAGGTGCCCATTCCTGGAGGGGAGGCCTAAGGAATGGAGGAGGAAGGACCCCGATTGGGGCCTGCCAACCACACGACACCCATGGGATTTCAGAAGTTCGGCCAGCTGGGTGTTGGGCCTGGGTCCATGATGAGAAGGCAGGAGCCAGATCCACACCCAGTGTTCAGAAGCCACACCTACCACGTACACTAAGTCCCAGCATGTGCTCAGCCCTCAGCATTTGGTTGTCCTTCTGCCATCTCTGCCATCAGACTCCTGGAGGGCCAGATGTCTTCACTGGCATATCAGGGATTGGGCTGAGGCATCCCTTGTCTCCCCCAGACCAGCAAAGGGAGACAAGAGATAGCACAGGAGCCTTTCTCTGCTTCTTGGAGGACCTAGATAATGCAGAGGTCCCTGGGGTACATGGGTGGTTGCCATCGTGTGCATATTCCAGTGCAGCACCAGCCTTTCCTGACCAGAAGGGGACTTTAAACATTTCCAGGGACTCGGGATGCCTAAAATGCCCAGTGGTGGCTCCTCAGCTCTGGGTTGAGGTAGAAAATTCTAAGGACGCTCGGACGGGCAGTAACTTTTTCTCCAACCTCTTCAGGAAGGCAAGAGCTGTTCCTTGGCCCCCAAATAGACTTAGAAAATATCTTGGTGATAATGGCCATCCAAGGACATACACCCTGTGTCTTCCAGCTTGCCACGAGAGTGATGTGGGCCTGCGAGGGGGCTTGTGATTTCATTAGAGGCTGAGTCAGGTCACTGGAATCCTGGTGGCATCGCAGTTTTTGGCAATGTTGGTGCTCAGGTTCTGAGCTGAGATAGGAAATCCTGAGGACACTTGAGCAGTGGGTCACTCTTTCTCCACCATTTCCAAGAAGACAAGAGTGGTACCTGGGCTGCCAAGTATACTTAGAAAACTTCATGTTGGTTCTGGTGGACCAAGGATGCCTTGAAATTGCCCCAGCTTGCTGTCCAGAGAGAGATTCTAGGATGGGTTCAGAGAGGGGAAAATCAGGCATAGCCCAGCAAACTCCCTGAACTGAGGAGGTGGAGCAGATGTGTGTTCCTCAGAAAGACAAACAAATGCCCTACTTCACGTGCAGTGATATCACGTATTCCTCCTTGCACGTGCTTGGCCAGGGGTTTTGGATATTGGCCTGTTCTCTTTGATGTTTCTAGCCATTCCTCGGCCAGAAGCAGGGAGTCTGATGTAAGCTGTGAGGCGTGTCTGGGCAGAATGGTTAATACCTCTAGTTCCTGATCCTTCCCTGAATGTAGAAGGGCACACTCAGTTTTGGGGTCAGCTTGAACCCCTGTGTGTAGGTTCTATTTTAGAAGAGCCGGGGTTGAAAGGGAAGAAAGAGAGCCAAGGTTTGCAATAAGGCTGTAGGGAAAGAGTCAAGCCCTGAAGATGGTTAGTACTGGGTTAGTTTTCTCAGACTCATAGTAAGCCTATCGCTTCCCTTTGCCTGGGTCCACAGAGCTTTGTCATGACTCTCTTTTGCCAGTATCTTAGCATCACTAACTCTTGGAGAACATTAAGCAGAGGAGTTTTAGAGACAAAGAATTATTAGGAAAATGTCCCATTTTCTATTACTCAGATCCTGTATATTTTCGTTGATGGAACGGAGATAGTTCCAGACACCTGGAAAGCCTCTGACTGCACTTCACCTAAGTCAGCCTTTACCTGACCTGGTACGTGGTTCACACAGTCAGAAGCGATGATTCAGGGGTCAGGTGATTTTCCTTGGGGCCCCTGCTTGGTGCATAGGTCCTGGGGATTTTGTCTTGGGTGCAGGATTCTCTCAAGCTCTCATATTCTCTAAACTTACCAAGGCTTTTATAAATTTGTTTTGTTACCTGGTGAGACATAGTTCAAAAAAGAATAAAATGGCAAAGGAGAATGACAAACGTTCCCATGGGTGAAGGTGTTTGTAGAGATGGCTTTATGTCCATCAGCAGTGCACGAGGACCAGTGGAATGTCTTTGTTTCGACAATGACATTTTAATACCTCATTAAGGATATCCAGGGACAGAGGTGTCCCATAAGAGCGAATGGGCTTCAAGGGAGGACAGAGAGTCCTTGTTATTTTGGATGCTCCGTTCCCCAGGATCATGGGAGTGGCCAGTTTTGAATGGAAATGATTGTCAACTGAGAACATAAGCTACCATTATATTGACAATAGAAAGGAAGTTTATCGACAACAGGCCTTCAGTTTTAGTTAAAGAGATTTAGGCTAGTTTGGTAAACCCATTGGTGTAAAGAGTGACAGGGTCTTTTGTCTGCAAACCCTCTAGAGACTCCAGTAACTACTCAGAGTCAGTCGCCCTCCTGTTCTGAACTCCCACAGGTCTCCCATCAGCTTGTGGCTCTTGCCACCGTGTATGTTAGTTTGCTGGACGTGAGTCTCTCTAGCCCACTAAAGTGGAGCTTCCATCCCTTAAGTTGAGCAGGAAGGTGAGCCATTTGTTCATTTCCTCTCAGCGTCTCCTTTTCAAATGGAAAAGCACAGGACAGTGAAATATTGGTGGATATGAAGCCAAGACTACGGATCTGAGTCGTGCATCTTGATTCTGCGACTCACTGGAGGTGAGGGCTGAGAGCAGTGACCATCTTGCGTCTCAGATGCTCCTCTGTTCAGCGATCAATTTCAGACATTATCAGGCAGGAGACTTGGTTGGAAAACTTGTTTTAAAAATTCATTTTTTTAGCTGAGGAGTTCCCAGTATGAAAGCATTAGAGTGGGCACAGAGCTCTGATTTTATACCTCTAGGCGATTAGAATCAACTTAGTTCTGGAAACATTGACCTAGATGATCTCCAAGGCTACTTCTAGCTCTACTATTGTAGTGTTCCAAGTAGTCTTATAAATCTGAATATGAATCTTATACTTAGTTTCTATGATTGAACAACTCACATGGGGGGTGTGTGTGTGTATGTATGTGTGTGCATACTTACATGCACTCATGCATACACGTGCAGCATGAAAAGGTGAAACTATTCCTTATTCCATACAAAGTCCAATCCCAAATTTATAAGAAAACCTTCGGTAACTGACAATGAGGATTAACTAGTTTGATGGAGAAATTGTAGTGGCTGAAGATGATGAGGCCCTGAACTACAACAATGTCAGTGAGGAGAGAGAGGGGAGGATAGTAATTGCAATACAATTTTGAGCTACTAATGAGCAATTTATGTAGATTGATGTAATGAGTGAATTGTGTGGTTTATGAGGCCAGGTAAGCATTCCTGAGTAAGCCATTTTTAACCTGAGTGTCTGAGTAAAGGATAACAATATTGACTTAAGATCTAGAATATTAAATGAAGATCAGTTTTGGAAAGAAAGTAATACATTGAAATAAAGGCAAGTTACTTTTGAGGTGCCTATTAGAAATCCATCTAGAGAAGACCAGAAGCCTAACAAACTTTAGCAAGAAGTTAGTGTTGGAAACATAGTGTAGAGTTTTTATCAGACAAATTCCATTTCAGGTAAACAGAAGCCATACTGGGTATTTGAAACAGAGGGGATTTAATGCAAGTAATTGGTTACACAGGGACTGGAAAGTTGAAAGGGCACAGAGATTAATAACCAGAGGACAGAGTTACCACCTCCAGGCCTAGAGGAACAAAAGGAAAGACTAGCTGTCGGGGGACCAGTGCTAGACTTTCTGGGGTTGGCTGCATGCAGCTTGAAGTTGGACCTGAGAGTGTGGACACCATACAGCTGGTGCTCGGCCGTCAGAGCTGGGTGCACCCCACATGAATGAAGCTCAACATTTTCAGGAAGGAGCCCTCTCTGACCAGGGCTCAGACAAGTGAGGTGGCGGCATCCTGCAGCAAGCGTTCAGACTTCCGAGGAGGGGATGCAGCCGAACAGGTGTGTGGGTAGTCAGGGTACACAGCAAGCAGGTCACAGCCCATTTGGTCCTCTTACTCTCAAGGGGATAGAGCCTGGAGGTAGCTGGTTCTCTTGAGGGATCCTCATGAGGCTGCTGAGAAAGTCAAAAGAAGCTGGAGTCTGGAACCAACCACCTGCTGCTACTGGGCGTTCAGGACAGGACCTGGCAATGGGAACAGGTGTCTTCACTGGTCGTATTTCCAGTGCACCACGGATACCTTTCTTACAGGCGCTAACAGGAAGCTGGCCAGCCAAGGAGTCTGGCAGAAGCGGTGTCACAACACCACAGAGTTGGGTACACAGCGTGGCTTGTGGCCCAGAAAAGCTGGAAAATAGGTGCTATCATGTCAGTAGGTGAGAGTTGAAGCCCCGAAAGTGGGTAGGATTGTTCAGAGATGACATGTGTGGTAAGAAGATGGGAGAAACAGTGGTGAGAGCAAGCCCAGCAAAGAGGGAACAAAGGAGACCAAGAATGAGTGAAGAGGAGGAGGAAAAAGAGCCAGAAGACCTAAGTCCTTGCGGGCAACGGAGAGAGAAACAAAACAGGAGACGGAGCACATGTGCGGTGTTCCAGAGATGGCCTCGAGGACGAATACTGGTCATAGATCATTAGAGTTGACCCTGGTATCTTTTTCTTTTTTTTTTTTTGGCCATGCCACCGGCTTGCAGGATCTCAGTTCCCCGACCAGGGATTGAACCCGCACCCCTGGAGTGAAAGCACCAAGTCCCAACCACTGGACCGCCAGGGAATTCCCAACCCTGGTATCTTTATGAAGAGAAGAGTGACTTAGAAGCGTCTAAGAGGTCACTGGTCTCTTAAGAGACAAGGTCCAGTGGTATGATGAAGGCAGAAGACATTTCTATAGGCTGAGAAGCAACTAGAGTGACAGAAAACATACAGTACCTTTCAAGTCATTTGGCAAGGAAAAGGAGAAAAGAGAAAGGAAGAAAAGGGGAAGAGAAAGTCTAAGTAAATTTAGATTCTCAAAGGCAATTAGTTTTATCTGAGGCCGTTGAACTGCTGTGCCAGAACCTGACACAGTTCCTTTGATTGCAACAGGTAACTTCCTCAACCTGTTGCAGTTTTCAGAATTAAAAAATGAGCCATAAAGATAAGTAGTAATACCAGAACATTTTCCCAGAAAACATTTTTTCTTATTTTAAAGCCTTTTACAAATTGTCTTGCTCCAGGAAAGTTTCTTTTATTGTGTTCTCTCTTATTTACATCTTTATAGGAAGCAAGCTTAACCCAGTAGGTAAGGAAATCCTCTAGAGCAGAGTTGAGGGAATTTGCTTCTTCTGTTCTGAAAGGGTGTGATGTCAATCTTCTAGGATGAAAATGGCCTATGAGATACATTTTGCTCTGCCTGAAAGCTGGGACTCTAGATTTAGGCAAATCAGGACAAAGGTAAGCCTCAGTTTGCTCCAAAGAGCAAGGATCCCAGGATCCCAGGAGGGATTTTGGAAAGTGTCCACCTTTTTACAGTTGTTTTCAACTTCTTATTCAATCTAACTGCTCACTTGAGCTGCTAAAAAATGTCCCATCTTTAGGGTTGGCCTTGTTGTTGTGTGCTTATCCAGCACAGTTTTCTGTGGACGTGCTGAGAACACAAGACCAAACCTGTCTGAAGAGAGGTGTAACTAAGCCTGTAACTAACTGTATGATCTTGAACTTGGATCACCTCATCTGCAATGAGGGTGTTTAATTAGATGATCTCTAGGGAACTTACTGCTTGAATAGGCCATGGGCTGATAAATTCTCCCTGCAAATGGCCAGAATGAAGATGCTACTCAATCTATGGCCAACTTAAATTTGGACAGGGTCCAAATCTTTGCGGAACTCAATGTCCTAGATCAGACAGGAAATGGGAGACATTCTAAACAATTCCTACCTGTAAAGGAGAGAGTGGAGGAGTGTGTGACAGTGGTACTGCCGAGGAGGCCACAACTGGTGTCCAGCAAGGGGTCCATTTACTACACAGTTGGATCTCCTCACATTACCGACAGCAGAATCTTGGTAGAGACGGCCCCCGGTCACATGTCTGCTAGAAGCCAGGACTATAACATTAGAACTCAGCTCATCAGCCTGGCACTCCAGCCTTTCCATTCCACTGTTTTATTTATTAATTCACTCACTTTATCCATCAATAAATTAATTAATAGCCCCTATACGAGGAACGGGGGATGCAGAGCAAACAAGGCATAGAGCCTTCCCCTCCAGAAGCTCATCGCCTAGAAAGGGTATTTCCTGCAGCACCAGAAACTAGACCGACCACTTCGGAGAATCCAGACTGTGGAGGTTAAGGAGAGAAAATCCAGAGAGGTTCGCTGCACTGAGGTCACAGCCAGAGTATCTTCACCTCTTTCATTTGTGTAGCTGCTGCTTAGCTTTTAATTCTTAATTCTTTTTTTGCAGCAAAATGGTGTCAATTCAGCTCTGCAGCCCCCGATCTTGTCTTCAAAGGAAAGGCATTCGACTTCACAGCGACCTTCCATTTTCAGACAGCTTAGTTGTCTTCGAAGTCCTCCTCTGGCTAGAAAGTGAAGAAAGCAATTAGTCTTCAGTTATCCAGTACTTAATTACTGGAAGGCAAACTTTCACCATCCAGACCAATTTAGAATTCCCCGTTACCGAATTTCATGGAGACATAGAGTGTGAATCTAGATATCAGATAAGGCAGATGTGACCTGAACAGCTATGTCTGAACTCAGATCCCTGGTTCAGTATATACAGTGTCCTTCCTTTGTATTCAACTGGGAAAAACAAAAAAGAGTTCCCTCAGCTATAATCTTTGTTGGACATATAGAAACAGAATGTTTCTTCCTGGGAGGAGACAATATACCTTCTAATTCCAATAAACAGTCTTTTCCAATAAATGATTTTTTTCTTGTCTCCAAAATAATAGTCTCTGATAAATAACACAAGGCAAAGATTGTGCTATTTACATTATCGGCAGGTCAGCGACAGACCATATGCACTGGCACATGGTTGTGGTATTCCATAGTTTTGGTATAAAGATGAAGAGAAACGTGGCACTAGCCTGCTCTGTAAATAACATCAAAGGAATACTGTCTTTAGCTCTGCAGCAACGTTAGGGCAGCCTAGGCAATGTGCGTTCATTCAGAACAAAGAGACCAAGCTGAAGGGAGTAAAATGTTTTAAGAGGAATGATTGAAAAAAAAATGGTGATATATATTCTTTGGAGAAATAACTGAAAGAACTGACAGTTGTTCTCAGAAGGCATAATGCTTATTCTTGGAAAGAACAATTCTGGGGGGAAGTGTGCATATTAGCTGTCATACATCTCAGACATTACCATGTTGCAGGCTTGTTAATGCCCAAGGTAGGACTAACCAATGGAAAAAAATCACAAGAACTTAGATTTCTGCTTAAAGGGAAACATTTTCAGTAGTCCAAAGTTGAACGTGGGATATTGTGAGTTATAGATCACTGAAATTTATCAGGCATCAGGGCAGTCAATTGACATGCTATATGTTCACATTGAATTGGGGCAGAGAATAACAATAATAATGATAAGAACAACAGGAACAAAACAATAATAATAGTTAACTCTATCAATGCCTGGCACTGTTTAAGCAGCTTATATAAAGAGAGACTGTCCCCAAGCAGTCATTTTCCCCTTCAGTCTTTTAGTAAAAGAACCTCTGAGTTTTAGCTGGCCACATGGGTCCTTAGGTAAAGACAACTGTTCCTGGCTTTCTGTTTCCGTATGGCCAAATGAATGAGTTTGGACCAATAAAATAGGACTGGAGAGATGTGAGCTGTTTCTACGTAATCTTTTTTTTTTTTTTTCCTCTTTAAAGTGTTCTTTATTTTTTTTTAACATCTTTATTGGAGTATAATTGCTTTACAATGTTGTATTAGTTTCTGCTTTATAACAAAGTTCTATGTAATCTTTTAAATCATGTCTTTTACTAAATTTTTATCCCTTCCTTTTAGAGCATCTTAGAATCAATGACATAGTCACATGTTTAGGATGGCAAGGTTGACCTTCCTCCCTGGTCCCAGCATGACTTACTTGATGGAGAAGAGCCTTCTACCCAACCTACTCAACTTACCTATTTTGGGACTTCTACAGGAGAGAGAAATAAATTCTTTTTTCTGTTACTCTAGTTTAAGGTTTTTTTGTTTTGTTTTGTTTTATTTTAATTAAAACCAGTTAGCCTCTACTCTAATAACTATAATAAATGTCTTGATCTTTTAAAAAAGCCCTATTACTATTTACATTTATAGGAAACAAACTGAAACACAGAGTTCATAAATCTTATGAGGATTGGAACTGAGATCGGCCTCAAATATTTTGGCATGACAGTCTGTGCTCATCACCTCTTTTATTGAGCATTAAACTCACTTCGGATGCTGAGATTCTATGTGATTGTCGTGGTGGTCCTAATTTGTGCCCAAACTGTGCTCCTTATTGAGAACCAAATGTGTCTGAGCTGAGTTTTGGGGACAAGGAGCTCTTACGCATCTCCTTCTGCAATTGATTTGAAGCAGCTGGAGTCCTGATGGAAGGAGATGGAGAGGACAGCTTGAAATGTGTTTCCTTAGCCTGGATCCATTGGCTGACACGTCCACCCCTGACCGGGAAGGAGACTGAGGGCAGAAGTTAAGTAACTGACTTTACAAGAGGGGCTTTCAAACAGGAGGGCAGTGTTCCTCGGCTCTGTTCTTTGTTTCTAGTCCTGCCTGTTTTCAAAAGTGCAATGCAAATAACCACCTCCCAGGAAGCCATTCCTGACCACCCGTCACCCCCCCACCCCTGCCACCAGTTAGAAACGAGCTTCTGCTTCAATGGCTTCTCTCATACTCGTCATCTTTACGGCACTTATGAGAACTGTTTTGTATCATAGATAATTTGTGCATCTTCCTGTTTCATCCATTCACTTTATACTTTTAAAATTTATTGCATGCTTATTTATTATTATGGGCAACCCATTTTTGACCAACACAGAAATAATAGACTAATAAACTGTAAGTAAATTAAAAGCAAAGACCACGCTCTAATGTTCACCTCCACTTTACCTCCTTTTGTTATAGTTCCTAGAAAAATTTCTCATAAGTGGTAAGCACACATTCAATAGCTATTGGTTAGCTAGCTCTACTGAGGCCAGATTGTACAATAAATACGTGTAGAAGTTCAGCAACCATGAAGAAATAGGATGCTTCATGGTGTATGGAGAACTCCATGAGGAAAGGCTTCATAACAGAAGGAATGAAGGATAGTTGAGGAGGGAATGGACATAAAAGTTTATTAGGGATGAAGTCTTGGCTGTGTGGAGCAAAGAGAACCTATTTCAAAGGACTCAAGGACTTAAAAGCAAACTAATCAAGATGTTAGTGTTTTAAATGATATAATTTTCCATCAGTGTGTAAGAGCCAGAAAGAAAGTCCCAGATAATCCAAGGTTAGGAGATTTGCAGCAACTAGTGAGACATGAAAAAACAGACTGTTAAGAACTTGTTATCATAAGTTTAGTTTCACTAAGACTATAAAGGCTATATTTCTCTAAATTAACAAGAGTGTTTGGGGTTTGCCTCTGACATTTTCTCTCATTTTAAAGCAATCACTTTGTCATACATTGCAGCTAGGTCAAAGATTACAGAAGGAGGAAAGAGATCTAAATGTAAAGAGAAGTCTGAACCTCTTCATAGAGCTTTTAGGGAAATTAACTAGATACTCTTCTGGTTGGAGATGGTCTGGATCAGTGTGGTCCCATTGATTTGTGTCTAAGCTTAGGAAAAGATTTCCTGTAACTGGTTTGTTCTGGGACCTTTTTAGGACATAGGGCTGAGTCATGTACTTTTCTAAAAGCTGAGCTTTCTTCTCAAAAGACAGATCCTGAACAGACTGCCATCCATACATCTATAAGGATTTCCCTCTTAACTGAGAAAATTTGAGCAAGAAGAATGATGGCAGCAAACATTAAGAAAAAGATTTTCTTCTTATCTAAGAGTTTACATGCAACTTACTTTTATAAGACTCACTCAGCCATTATTGATTGGCACCTGGTATATTTGTTTTTTTAAAAAATTATACTCTCTGAAAAAATTTTATCTCCCCATATATATTGTAAACTCCATAAAGGAAAATACCTATCTTCTCATCTCTTTCTTTCCATTCATTCCTTACAACAGTGCTTTGTAACAGTCGGAGCTCAAAATATATGTATTTGACTTATTAATTGATAGCTGTCCAGTTAGAGGAATCTACGAAGCAATTAATATGAGAATTGTTACTGAATGTTCAAAGTTTTTATATATGTATGGTATTATTAAGGATAATAATATTATTATGTATGCCCATATTTTATATTTTATGGGGATAGTATTCATTCAACAAATATGTGTTGGACAATAAATACAATGTGTATTTATATGTTACTAAGAAATCTGAATTTTATCCTAAAATCAAAGGAAAGTCATCGAAGGGTTTTAAGTAGGGGAGTTATCTGAAAGATTAAAAATCAAATGAGATATAAAGCGTTTTATAAATCATTAAGAGAAGAATAAACATTTCTGTAGAAAAATGGACTAAAGACATGAAACAGCAATTAATAAAGGAAGAAATATGAAAAAAAATCAAATGAGGAGTTCCATTTCTAATAAAGTGAGGAGAGCTCCTAACAGATGATCTTTTCCATTGATAACAAGTGAAACTCTGGGGGAAAAAAAAACCCAAAAATTAACCTACCTGAAGGATATGAAAGTTGAAATAGAGGCAGACATGTTTTGGAGAAAAGCCAAAACTTGGAAAAATGGACCAGCACAGAATGAGTTCTCTGATTGCAGTGTGGTGTAGAGAAGTTAAAGCTCCAAAAATAAATATGTAAAAATAACCCAGCATCTTGCTAAACTTAGGACGCAAGGGCAGAATCAAAGTTAGTCATGACTGCTGGAAAATACTGGAACTTGAAAAGCCAGAGAAGGGGAGCCAGGTTATATGTGTGAACTCTGCCATGACTCTTGCTAACCCCTGATCCACACATGCACAGGGCTAACTCAGAGCAGCCTATTTTAGGTTAAAAACAAAAAACAAAAAATGAAACAGATTTGAGTTGCTGCCCATCACAGACAAGATAGTATTTGCAATTTGAGTTTAACAGTTACTTTCCTGTTAAAAAACAAAAAACTAAATTCTTCAGAGAGCATAACATAATCCAGATTCTCAGCATAGCATTTATAGTGTCCAAGACATAACTTAGATGTTGAAATGATCAAACAAGCACTTTAATACATCCATTGTAACGTCTCCAAGTGGTAAAGGAAATATACTCAAAATAAATTTTTTAAATGGGAAATCATATCATAAAAATAGAAAATGTAAAGAAATATAATATCTGAAAAAATTAACTGAATAGATTTGATAGAATAGTGAATATGACAGGATAAAGAGCAAGCGAATCAATAAAAATTATGCCATCTGAAGATCAGAGAGAAAAAAGCTTGAAAACAATAGGCATTCAAGGGCCTGTGGGACAATATCAAAAGCTGTAGTAGAGATGTAATTGCATTTCCAGGAAGATACGGGGTAAAAAGTAATTCAAGGAAATAGTGGCTGAAAACTCTGAAATTTGGTGAAAAAGACAAATTTACAAAACCAGGAAGCTCAGTAACCTGCAAAAAGCATAAATACCATGGTTAGACACATCATACTCAAACTTCTGAAATCCCCAAAAGGAAGAACATCTTGAAAGCATCCAGAGAAAAGTAACACATTCAGTTCAGGGAGACAACTGAAGCACCAATGATTTCACACTAGAAACTAGAAGTCCGATGACAGTGGGGCAACACTTTTACAGTGCTAAAGGAAAACAACAACAATGGAACAAACAGAAAACGGCCAGCCACAAATTAAATATGCAGGAAAAATCTCCTTCAAAAAGGAAGATAGAATAAAGACATTTTAGATTCAAGAAAATTCTGAGGCTGAAGGGAAATGCCAGAAAGAAACAGATTTTCAAATAGAAATGATAAATATATGAGTAACTATAAAAAATACTTTGTCTTTTAATTTATTTGAAATTTATGTGACTTTTTAAAGAAAAACTGTAACATTGCATTGTGGGTTTATAATGTATGTACATGTAATACACACTAAAAATATAGCATAAAGAACAATGGGAGTGGGGAGAAATATTTCTACCTATAAAGTTACAAGATTTCTAAATTTCAAATAAAGTAGATTACTACCAACTCTAAGTAGGTATGAAAGATTGTTGTGAAGCTTACAATAGTAGCTGATATGTGGCAAAGCATATTGCAAACCTGACACAATTTAAATGGCATCTATTTAATATTGTGATTATGAGCTAAAAAATATAGTGACAGAGGTGAGTTAGCCTGAAAAGAAAAAAAAAGTTACAGATGTATATTGACATCCCCTATGAAAATAGTAATTACAATACAAAGAGTGCTAGCTATGAAGAGAATACATAAATTATAATGGAATTCTTGACACAAATATTTAAATAATTTGAAGAAGACAAGAAAGGGAGAACAGAAGAATAAAATCAGAATGAACACACCAAAAATAATAAATTGATTGACAAAAATCTAACAATTATTAGTTATGTAGAAATGTTAATGGACCAAACAATCTCATTAAAGGCAGCATTAATGATTAGGTGGATTAATCAGGAAGACAAAACTGTGTTGTCTCTAAAGAAGCATTTCTCCAAGCAATCTTTTTCTTTTGAAATAGTTATGAACTCCCAATAAATTGCAAAACTGGTACAGAGAGGTCTTGTGTACCCATCACTCAGCCTACTCCAATGATGACATCATCCATAATTGTGAATTATCAAAGCTAAGAAATAAATTGGCACAATAAAATTAACTAGACCATAAATTATAAGGAAAGCATTTAAAAGATTAAGACAGAGTTTGAAGGTAAATGGATGGAAAAACATAAACTATGAAAATATCAAGGGTAAGAAGGCTGGAGTGGCAATTTAGTCTCAGATAAAATAGAGTATTATCAGATAGAAAGTGGGATGTTGCATAAGGAAAACAGCTAATTCATTTAAAAACGACATACAAATTATTAACATGTTCGTGTGTAATTGAATTGATGGAGAAATAGTTTCAGAATCATAGTATAGAAGATTTTTACATTCTCTCAGCAATTGATAAAACAGTAGGACACAAATAGTGAAGACATGGATGATCTAAACAACCCTATCACCATGTTGACTAAATTGATATTTATAAAATACAACATAAAACAATTGCAAAACACACCCTTCTTTTAAAGTACATATGATACATTCACCAAAATAGATCACATACTAGGCCATAAAACAATTATTGATGTACTTAAAAACATTTAAATTTTACAAAGAATGTTTCTCACCACAAAAGGATTAGATTAGAAATTAATAATAATAAGCTGTTTAGGAAATTTCCAAATACTTGGAAATTAAGGAATATAACTCTAGATTGTGTATGTATCAAAGAACAAATGATAAGGGTAACTAGAAAACATTTCAAATTGAATATAAAGAATATGTCAAATTTTGTGGGATCCAGCAGAAGAATCACTTAGAAATTTATATCCAAATGTTTATTTTAGAAAAGGAGAAATGTATAAATCTATGACTTAAAATTCCTTTTTAAGAAAAAAATAAAGGCAAGTTAAGTCCAAGTATGTAGAAGGAATGAAAGAGGGGTTAGCACTACAGAGCCTACAGACATTATAATTGTCAGAGCAGATTACTGTGCACCAGTTATTGATACCAAGAGAGTAGAGTACTGTGCACTAGTTACCAATCCTAGGGGAGAACTCTAAGCATTCTGCCTATTGCACCTTGGTGTCAGATCAGCCACAGCAGTGGGTGTGGGTCCATCTGTGACCCGTGGGTCTCTCCCAGTGGCCAATGCAAAGCAGTTTGCCCACATACACCTTACTTGTTCCAAAACAGAAAGACCCCGTCCCCTCCCCTCAGGGGCCAGACATAACAGTGGGGTTGGCCGGTGCCACATGATGCACATGCTTCAGGCAAAGACAAAGGAGCATTCTGGAAGCCTGAAAGAGGGACGGATATTCCCACACAAGGTTACAAGCCCAGTACAGGCTGTGTGGGCTTTTTATCTCTTGGTAAGGAAGTGTTCCAAGTCTGAACCCATCTTATGATGCTAAGTAGAGGTCCAAAGACTGCACACATGAGACTGCCATTCCCAGCAAAATAATAGAAAATATTATTAACAACTGTATGCCTAAACATTCAACAACTTACATAAAAGAGAAAAATTCCTTCAAAGTTTCAACTTACCAAAATTGACACAAGAATTAGCAGAAAGTTCAAATATTTCTATATCTCTTAAAGAAGTTGTTTTTATTATTACTAAGCAAAAGATGGCTTCTGCTTAGAATGTAGAAAAATGGAAAGGGCATCTTCCCACATCAGCCAGACACACACCAAAATGCAGGGTGAGCTGCAAGTATTCAAAGTTTCTTGAACTCTTCAGAAAGCTAAGGCTACAAGGCGACTGCCTATTTCCAAATCTAAGATGAGAGAGGGACCTCCAATAAAGACAGGCCATAAGCACTTGCTTACCTAAGGCAGCTTCTACCAGACACTGGTAAAAGGAGTTCAGGTAAGTCTATAAAGAATTGCTAATAGCAAGTGTAAACTAGAAAGAACATATAGAACTCCTGGGAGCCACAGACAAAAGAGACATTCACACCAACGTCCAAGTTCTTCTTCATGAACCTCACCAGATGCTCACAAAAAAATATAAGAGTATGGAGTTGACAGTCTTGGGAAAGCATCCTTCATGATGTAGGCTGGGATGAGGGGGACAGTAGCCAATGTGAGAAAGGCACAGAGCCCAGCCAGAATCCTCCCACATGGAAAAAAAAGCCTTACAACTCCGTGGGAAGGGCAGCAAGCACTGTTTACCAGTGTTTTGAGGGCAAACATACAGCACCGGTTTAAAAAAAAAAATCAAAGTTGAGGGAAAGGAACACAAAACAAAACAAAAACCTCTACCCTTGGCAGAAGGAAAGTCATTAATAGGGGGCCTTATGTGTCCCGGGGGTGGGGGGGTGAGAAAGAACACTGAGAAGAACTGCATTAAACTTCTCATCTCATCAAAAAAATATGCAAACCATAAGAAAATGGAGTAACATCTTTAGAATTCACCAGAGGTGCCATCTGGACCTTGGTTTTACTATGTAGTTTTTTGTTTTTTATTATCAATAAATTCTCTTTACTTGTTATAGGTCTATTTAGGTTTTCTGTTTACTCTTGTATCAGTTTTGATATTTATATCTTTCTAGGAACGTGTCCAGTTTATCTAGATTATCTAAAATGTTGCCATACAATTGTTCCTAGTATTCCCTTATAATAATTTTTATTTCTTTAAGGTTAGTAGTAATGCTTCCTCTTTTATTCCATATTTTAGTAACTTGAGTATTCTCTTTTTTTCTTGGTCAGTCTAGCTAGAGGTTTGTCAATCTTGTTGATCATTTCAAAGAACAAACTTTTGGTTTTGTTGATTTTTTTCTATTGTTTTTCTTAGTCTCTATTTCATTTATTTTCACTCTAATCTTTATTATTATCTTCCTTCTGTTTGCTTTGGGTTTAGTAATGAGTTTATTGATTTGAGATCTTTCTTCTTTTTAAATATAAGCATTTGAAACTATAATTTTTTCTCTAAGCATTGGTTTAGCTGCATCCCATAAGTTTTGGTATTTTTTAAAATTTTTCACTCACCTTGAAATATTTTCTAATTTTTCTTGTGATTTCTTCTTGACTCATTATTTGGGGGTGTGTGGTTTAATTTTTACATATTTGTGACTTTCCCAATTGTCCTTCTGTTATTCCCTTGTGGTTGGAGAGCATACTTTGTATGATTTCAATTCTTTTTATTGAGGATGTTTTCTGGCCTAACATATGGCCAATCCTGGAGAATACTTCAGAGAAGTAACTTGAGAGAATCTGTGTTTTGCTGTCATTGGGTGGGCTGGGCCATAGATGACTGTGAGGTCTCGTGGGTTTTACATTGTTCTTCAAATCTTATATTTCCTTGCTGCTCTTCTTTCTGGTTGTTCTATCCATTATTGAAAGTGGGATATTGATAATTGGGATATTGATAACTATTGATAATAGTCTCCTACTATTATTATTGAATTAAATATTTCTCCCTTCAATTCTGTCAGCTTTCACTTCATTTTGGGGGGGCTTTGTTGTTAGGTGCATATATATTTATAATTATTATGTCTTCTTGCTGGATTAACTCTTATATTATAAAAAGCTCTTTTGTCTCTAGTAGCAATTTTGTCTTAGTCTGTTTTGTCTGCTGTTAGTATAACCCCTACAGCTCTCTTTTGGTTACTGTTTGCATGGTGTATCTTTTTCCATCCTTTTACTTTCAACCTCTTTGTTTCCTAAATCAGAAGAGTGTCTCTTATAAACAGCATATAGTTGGATCTTTTTAAAAAAACGTTCATTCTGCTAGTCTCTGCTTGGGGTGCTTAATTCATTTGCATTTAATGTCATAATTGATGAGGTAGGATTTATATCTTCCATTTTGCTATTTGTTTTCTAAATGTTGTCGTTTTTGTTCCTCCATTCTTCTATTACTGACTTATTTTGTGTTTGCAAATAGATATTGCTTGGTGTACATCTTAATTCCTTTTTACTTTATTTTACTTTAGTCCCTTTTATTTTATTTAATTCCTATTTATTTTGCTGTATATTTTTGAGGTAATTTATTAATTACTTGGGGATTTACAATTAATTTAAAACAATCTTGTTTGGATTAATGCTAACTTAATTTCAATAGTAAATAAAAACTTTGCTCCATATAGCTTTGTTTCTTTTCCCCTCACTTGTGCTATGAAAAAGAAGTTGGAGAGTTTTGAAGATGAGAATCTCTCTTGCTGGCCTTGAAGAAAGCTGCCACTTTGTGGAAAGAGTCACGGGAGTGCTAGGCAGCCGCTGCTTGCTCAGGACAAGGCCCTGGCTGACGTCCTTTCCTGCCTCAGATGATATCAGAGTCCCAACCAACACCGTGATTTCAGTCTTGTGAAACCCTCAGCAGAGAAGCCAGCTATACCGTGCCCAGGCTTCTGACCCACAGAAGCGTGAGATAACGTGCGATGCTTTAAGCTGCCGAGTTCTAGTACTTTGTGATACAGTAAAACAAACAAACACAGCAGTATCACAGGTAGAATCTTTATGGTAAGCACATTTATGTGTTCTTTTGGGGCTCTTGTGTGGCCCACCTCACTGTGCATCTTCCTGAATGGTTAATATTCTTTCTGGTTGATCTCTTATGGATTGACCTCAGCTCCTCTCCTCGCCCAGCTCTATCCTGAAACCACTTACTACAGGTTCCCTTTGCCCTCACAGGCCACATTATTGGGGGGTTTCCCTTTAGGACAGTTTCAGCCCGGTGACCCTGGTCCATTCACTTGGTCCGTGGGAATCACACCCATTTCCTTGCCTAATATCGTAAGTGCAGCTACTCCACTGTTGCTCCCTTCTTGTTCTGCCGTCATAGGCAACTCCAGCCAGAGCTCTTTTCCGGTAGATATTTTCAGGCGTGAGTCAGGCATGAGCACCACGGGGTGACATGTCAGATTCTCCAGGGAGGCTTCTTGTAGCCAGTCTCATAAGGACTGGCGTGAAAGCGTTGTTTTCCTCACCTTTCCCCCTGAGAGGCTGAACCCCCCACCCACATTTTCCAGAGAAATCCTGTCCCTTGACTCCTTTAGCTTTCTTTTATGCCCTCAAGTTAGTACAAGGCTGAGTGTTTCCAAACACATTCTGTGGTCACCCTCTTTGCCATTCTTGCCTTTGCAGTTTAGTACCTCAGTTGGGAACGTGGAAGTTAATGATACTTAGTGTTTTGTCCTCTACCTTTTGGGAATTCAGCCCAAACTGATCTGCCTTGCTCTATAGGCATTGTCATTCTCTTTCAGTTATTGTGAGAGGGCTTTGAAGTAGAACCCAGAACCAAGAAGGGGTAATAGCCACCTAGCATGAGACCACCAATAGCTATTGGGTTGACCAAAAAGCTCGTTCAGGTTTTCCATAAGATGTTACGGAAAAACCTGAAAACCCCGAACGAACTTTTTGGCCAACCCAACACAATTTCAAATTAATGGAGATAAAATCTTGCTAAACAGGAGCCTTATGCAGACTAACGTGAGTGGAGATACCTTAAGAGAAACCAGCCCCAGTGTCTCTCTTCCTTGCCGTTTCCCGCTGACCCATCCAGCATTCAGAAGACATTCCCCTTCAGAAGATCCAGCAGAAACTGATATCAGAGATCTCCATAAGGTACTGTGGAATCAACAGAAACTTATCTGAGGAAGTCATGGGCATCCACTTGACATCTGAAAGGGCTGACTTTTCAAGTAACAAGAAGTTAGTGTGAGTTGAGACTTTATTATTCTGTAGGAAGGACTGGTGTCTCAGGGGTAAAAAAAAAAGGTAATTGGATGGAAAAGTTCTAAAAAGAGCAAAGTATGGAAGAGAGAAGAGAGCAAGAGAAAGAAGGGAAATTTGTGAATAGTTGAGCATTTATAGGAGGTGTCCTCTGAGACCATAAGCCATCTGACTCTGGATGCTATTTAAGGTAATTATTAAGGTACTATCAGGGCACAACCACTGGTCCCCCACTCTGTATGACTCTGAGACATGTCCATGAATTCTTCTATAAAAAAGACTTCAGTTAGGGTCCAGAACACCTTCAGTTTTGGGAATCAAGCAACATGGGATATGGAATGAGTAGGGGATACCCTGGCCTCATGATGCTCTGTGAACCATCAACTGTACTCTTGCTGGGGAGACCTGGGCAGGAGGAGCATCCACTAGCAGGTGACGACTCAACCAGGTTCTCGAGACCAGAGCCTCCACTTGCCGCTTCCCTCAATTAATTCCTGTGAAAATGAAGGAAACGCTGTAGGGTTCACAATGGTTATGTCTCAGATCTCTTTTGGAGAACAATTGATCAAATGTAAATGGATCTGACAACAGAGTCAGCCTAAAAGTCAGATCAGCCAAGCTCCAGGCATGAAAATGGTTCCCATACCAGAAGATTCAATAAAGAGGATTTAATATGGACAGCTGGTGATACAGTGTTGGAAAAACCAAACCTGCAAAATGGGAACAATGAGGCCACACTAACACTAGCCACAGCTGGAATCCCCCCCCCCCCTGCCGTATGGCTGGAGAAAAACAGGAGGCTCTGGTGTGTGCCCAGGAGCGGGGACTAGCTGGCAGGAGCGGTGCCTGCAGTGGGAGTGCCGAGCGAGAAGTGAGGACACGAGCTGGAGCGGTGAGAGAGCAAATCCCAAAGTTCTCCTGTCCTCTCGTCTGCCATTCTTCTGCCAGGCACTTGCAGTTGACTGACACCAGCCAGAGAAGCCAGGAAGCTTAGAGAGTGAGGCTTGCAGAGAATCCGCCAGCTATACAGAGCAGAGCAGGGAGAGGACAGGGAGTGGATCTGAGTGCACAACAACACATGAGGCCGTGGTCCACTCAAATGTGGAGCAACTTCTTGTTCAGTCTCACATGTTAAAACTGAGGGCTCCGGCTTCCCTGGTGGCGCAGTGGTTGAGAATCTGCCTGCCAATGCAGGGAACACGGGTTCGAGCCCTGGTCTGGGAAGATCCCACATGCCGCGGAGCAACTAAGCCCGTGAGCCACAATTACTGAGCCTGCGCGTCTGGAGCCTGTGCTCCGCAACAAGAGAGGCCGCGATAGTGAGAGGCCCGCGCACCGCGATGAAGAGTGGCCCCCGCTCGCCGCAACTAGAGAAAGCCCTCGCACAGAAACGAAGACCCAACACAGCCATAAATAAATAAATAAATAAATAAATAAATAAATAAATAAATAAATAAATAAATAAACAAACCCAAAGTTTAAAAAAAACAAAAAGACAGAACTTTCTACCTAAAACTTGCTTTTAAAAACAAACAAACAAACAAAAAAAAAACTGAGAGCTCAGGTTTGAGTCACTACTCACAGGACTGATAATTTTGACCTTTATTTTGTGAAGCTACAAATTTTATTTCATAAGGCAAAGTTATAGAGTCAACCATTTATGCATATTCAATGCTGAACATTTTGAAATTAATCTCTAACATTTTCATCCACTGGTAGAAAGAGAAACACAGAGTTGGTGCCCTGGACCTTAACTGAGTAGATGTGAGATGTTTTAAAAAACACACACACACCATATCCTCTCTAACACCTGTTGTCTCTTGTCTTCTTGATGACGGCCGTTCTGAGTGGTGTGAGGTGTGGTTTATGAGTTGCATTTCCCTGACGAGTAGTGACGTTGAGCATCTTTTCAGGGAACTGTTGGCCATTTACGACAATATGGATGGACCTTGAGCACATTATGCTCAGTGAGATAGTCAGAAAAAGACAAGTACTGAATGATATCTATTATATGTGGAATCTAAAAAAGTCAAACTTGTAAAAAACAGAGAGTAACATGGTGGTTACCAGGGGATGGGAGGTAGGAGGGCGACACTGATGTTGTTTAAGGGTACAGACTTGCAGCAGGTAGTAAATAAGCCATAGTGATCTAATGCACAGTATAATGAATACAGACAACAGTTTTGCTGAGAGACTAAAACTTAGTTATCCGAACACTAAAAAGAAAGGATAATTAGGTACGATGATAGAGGTGCTAAATATCGCTACAACAGCAATCATATTACAATATATAAATCTATCAAATTAACATGTATGTCTTAAATTTACACAGTTCTATGTCAAATATATTCAATAAAAAATACACCATAAGTACTAGAATGAGTGACAATATATTGGTACAACAAGAAATGATGTGGAAAAAATAATTTGTTAAACTCTAAAGAATTATAATCCCATTAACAGTGTTGTGGATGCCATTTTCATGTACCTACTTTGTGAGAATTAGTGCATGTAAATGGATACACAGAACATGATAGTGGTGTGCACACCCTTTACTGGTTTCCAGCTATGACCTTGAGGAAATGACAGCCTGCCTGGGTCTCAATTTCTTCAAATATAAATGGGGATAATAAAATCTACCTTATAAGATGATTGTGAGTCATACAAGAAAATTATGGGGGAAAGATTCATAAATTATAAGGAACTCTATAAATATATAGTAATAGTATCTGATTCTGTGAGTAGCTATCAGGTACCCACTCACGTCTTGACTTTTTTGTTAATTTAAGTATAGTTGATTTACAATCTATTAGTTTCAGGTGTACAACATAGGAAGTCAATATTTTATAGATTACACTCCGTTTAAAATTATTATAAAATATTGGCTTTATTCCGCATGCTGTACAGTATATCCTTATAGCTTATTTATTTTATACATAGCAGTTTGTACCTCTCCATCTCCCACCCCTACCTTGCCCCTCCCCCATTCCCTCTCCCCACTGGCAGCCTGCTTAAAGATTATCTTAAAAAATAAGCAAAGAAACAAAGGAAGAAGGAAATGAGCATGATCCTGACACGCGCTGTGTGACTTGGTTAAGCTGCATAACTTCTCTTGACCTTCCTTGAATATCCGGTCCTGTTTCTGAAGCCAGAAGAGTGCTGGTGTGGCTTACTGGACCCTCCGTCGGCAACAGAAAAAGTTCACCTTGCAATTCCCAACAATCTTCTCGTCCTCCGCGCACATCTTCCTGCATTTGCCCCGGCCGAGCCTGCATGGCTCGCAAGGAGCAAAGTCACCTGCGCCAAGAAAGAGCTGCTGACATGCCTTTCCCAAGGGCTCTCTAGGGAGGGGAAAGAAGAAGGGAGGCTTGGGGTTTATGATTATAAAAAGTGTTTTCAAGAAACAGCCTGGACTTTTCCAAGGAGCTCCACTTCTTTCAGAGTAGAGTTGGGGAGAGTTAATGTTTAAGCAAGAGGAAGGTGCAGTCCCTGTCTTCATGGGTTTAGCAACCTGCATGGGTCAAAAGTAAGCACAGTTGGACAGAGTGTCATGTATATTACGGAACCATAAAAATACATACCTGATGCTGCTGTAAAGGTTACAAGGTGAAAGTGGGAGGGTTATCTTGTGGTTTGGAAAGATCTTTGAGGGTAGAGTTTCAAGACTCAGGTTCAGTTTTGTTTGGGCCAGGTAATGGCCACGTGTCCTCGGTAAACTGCTTAATCTCGGCTTTGTCATTTGTCAAATGGACATTCTAGAAATACTTGCTACATTTTTAATTTTTTTAGTGGTCAAATGGAATAATTTATGTGAGAATATTTTGCCAAACACTGTCTACTCAGTTAGCTGTTCTGGTTGTTCCTTTAAGCAGAAACTTTTTTGCAGGACCACAAAGAATTTTTCAGGATAACGTTCATGGACCAGGTAGGTAGTGCCTCTGCTAGCCAGGAAGCCTGTATTTGCTGGCCTGATTCTCCAGGGGCAGCATTTAAATTGTAACCTCTTACTTTCTTTCCTGTTATAACCACCCCTCCCCAATAACCTCACAACAACATAGAGCCTTCAGGTTGGTGCCGCCACTGCAGTCGTTCAGCCAGCTCCTAGCAGCTCACTCCTCCGTCCTCGGTGTCATGTCAGTCGTGGTCCTCTGCTTGTTTCCGGCCTCACCACCTGCTCCTCACCCTGCGCACGGAGCGAGTTGCTCCGTAACTCACCCAGCTGCCGTTGGTCCATTCCCGGGGCTCCGTCCTGTTGCCTGGCTACTGGATCTCCTGAGGTCGCCCACATAACTTCTGAATACGAACTCACAGATTGTGTGTGTTCATGCTAAGTGTTGCTTACATTGTATTGGAGATTTCCATGGTCCTGGGGACTGCCTTGGCTCTCCGTTTGCTCCTAGGAAGGCCACTGTTAGTGTCAAATCCGTCCCCTCAGCCTTTGGTCTACTAAGCCCGGGTTCGTGTCACCTTCCTCTTTTCCTTGATGCTGTACACTCATCAAACCTTTGGATAAGAATTCCGATCGACTCCAAAACAAAGTCCCTGGTGACTTATTCTCACTCTCTTTGACTGGAGGTGAGAGAAGATGTCAGGTAGAGCTCTACTGAAGATGCGCTCCTCCTAGCAGCAGATGGCATCAAAGTCTCCCTGATAACAAATATCAAACCAGTATCTTTCTTCTCCACCACCTTGGTCTAAAGCCTACAGTACAATTCTGTGGCTTCAAGGCACCTCAGATCAATAGCTGAATCTCAAGCTTCTCAACTTCTTGTTCATGTCTAGCTTCTAATTTTATGATTTTCTCCTAAATTTCAGTCTCCTTCCTCACCTAGGATCTTCTACATTAGCCTCCACCTGGCTTTCCCAGCTTGTGTAAGCCCCACTTCTCTTCACACGGATTTGCTAATAGTTGTGCTTTGGTGTCTCAGCCTGTCCTACTTCCTGAGATTCTCATTACTGAATCAGGGAAGAATCAACATTTTCAGCCATGGAATCAGAGAGGATATGGGATTCTGTTGTATTTCTCATCTGACTTACTCTTTGGAATGCCAGGGATTACCTCTAGATTCCCATTTGCTACAGACCTAGAATACCCATTCTCCGACCCATCACCCGAGTAACCCTCTCTGGTTATGTTTATACACAGGGCTTACGTGCAGCTGGTACCCACCGGCACTGGCAAAATCATTGCTTAAGGCAGCATCTGCTCTTCTCCAGGCAGCATATGGTCTGATTGTTCAATGCTTGTGCAGCACAGTTTGTTGAAGATTTTGTTTGCTACCTCTGCTTACGAGTATTGCTGGGCATTATCCTACCTGGTTGATAGTCACGGTATTAAAACTTGTCCTGACTTGGAAGTCTAGCTTACTACTTATTATTTGTATCCCCTGGGCTAAATTATTTAACATCTAATCTGTATCTCTGCTTCATCTTCTGTAAGATGGTGGTTATAATAGTACCTTCCTTAAAGGGATGTTTTGGAGATCAAATGACATAATCCACATAAAGTTGTTAATAGACTGCCTGGTACACCATAAGCACTGAATGACTAGTGGCAACCTTACTCTTTCTCACTCTGAAATTCTGTCTGAACACTTGTAAATTTTGTTTAGAATTACCCAGAAATATTTCTTTCAGTTCTGTTTATAATATGCTTTTTTTTCCTGTATAAGGTGAGTTCACAGAAAAAACAATCAGTGGGCTATTCATTATGAATATCTCTTCTGCAGTGGTGATGAGTTTTCACTGAAACGCCCTGACTCCTTTATTTGATCCTTTTTAGACCAGTGGTATACGTTTGGGACACACCTTACTGGATTTAGGAGCAGAGGCTATAAGAGATAGGTGGGCATGTTCTCAGGGCAGTGTTAACTGGCTGGTACAAGCTTGATCCTGTCACCTTGGTTTAGTTAGTACCATGAGCTACTGAGAACAGCCACGAGGTCCAAAGCCCCATGACCAAAATTACAATCCAGTAACAAAGAGATTTCTCTGTGAAATGGAAAATCCAGATATGACGCTGGGAACAAGAGGAAGAGAAGAAGGTAGAGTTAGTGGGCTGGGATTTCAGGCAATTCTGTTTTCACCACTATCTACATGGCTTCCTGAAGTCAGAGATACCTAACAGGGCCAGAGTTCCTAAAAGTAAAAAGGGATTTAACCTACCTGCTGGAAGTGGCTGGGAATACTCGAGTCCTGCCTGGCACCCTAAATTCAAAACAAAGCACATTTTGGACATGAATATCAATGCGGGAAATAGCACTGTGTAAAAGTTTTCCCAACTCACAGAGGTTGAATCTTTATTCTATTTTTGAAGGCCAGAACTCCTGGTATCCAAGAATAAGTTTGTTTTTTATTTTAAAGGAATCATAGGGCTTCCCTGGTGGCACAGTGGTTAAAAATCCACCTGCCAGTGCAGGGGACATGGGTTCGAGCCCTGGTCCGGGAAGATCCCACATGCCGCGGAGCAACTAAGCCCATGCGCCACAACTACTGAGCCTGCGCTCTAGAGCCCGCAAGCCACAACTACTGAGCCCACGTGCCACAACTACTGAGCCCACATGCCACAACTACTGAAGCCCACGCGCCTAGAGCCTGTGCTCCGCAACAAGGGAAGCCACCACAATGAGAAGCCTGCGCACCGCAACGAAGAGTATCCCCCGCTCACCGCAACTAGAGAAAGCCCGCACGCAGCAACAAAGACCCCATGCAACCAAAGAAATAAAAATAAATTAATTAATTAATTTTAAAAACATAAAAAAACAAATAAAAGGAATCATAGTTTGCTCATAGAAAATGCTACTGCAGGTTCAAGAGTTCTCATGAGAAGTGCAGAGGGGAGCTGTTACTCTCGTTTTAGGGTGGCACGCAGCAGAATCATCAAGCTTTATGCTCTGCCCCATCACGACCCCATCTCCTCTCATTTACCTGGTGGAAATTGAGCCAAAATGAAGAAAAAGGCAAAGACAAAATAAAACATCTTCCTGCTTGGCGCCATCTCTGAGGGAAGACTTCAAACAGAGGTTCAGGATTCCTTTGAGAGGACGAGAGGCTCCCTTATATTTGAAAGTAATGGGATATGCTCTTGGTCAGTGAAGTGGATCCATAAAGAAAGCACATTTATATGCTCCATTTCCCAGGATCAAGGACTGATGTGATGCATCATAACCCTTGGCCTCCATAGAGCCTTGAACTGGGGGGGATTCTGACTGGGGTGGTGGAAAGGACACCAGGCCAACTCTGCCCTAGTCCAGGGAGAAGAGCAAACTACGCCTCACCGCTCCCAGCTCAGTTTGCGTATCTATCAAGCAAGGACCAACTCAGAGTTATTGAGAGAGAGCACAGTCACTCCGCCAACCTCTCAAGGTTGCTCTGAGGAGCTGGTGTGATGATGACACAAAAGTGTTTTGAACATGTGGAATGCTGTGAAGGAGGCCTGGTGCCTGTGAGAGCTCAATAAATATATATAGTGTCACTTCCCTGGCTTTCACGTGTACTGTCCCTAAAATTCCCAAGGAGAAAGGGAGGGGTAGCAATCGTTTTGCCAAGTTACCTCTGAATCCCTGAGCCCGTAACAACATCACCTAGAAGACCAAAGTCATAGTTATCACACCCTTTTAATTCATGAAGAACATGGGTATTAAAAGTTATACCCGTATCACTGCACCCCCCAAAAGTCCCATCCTGTTGCCTATGCTCGTGCAAGGCTCTGTTCTTCATTTTTGAAATGCAAAAATAGGATAATTTTAAAATTAGTAGACTCTAATAATTAGACTCTGAAGTCAGAAAGATTGATTTAGCCAGTGTATGACCTCGGTCAGGCTGCTTAATTTTCTGAACCTCAGCTTCTTCATCCTTCAAATGAGGATGTAATGGTGGTACCTACGCCACAGGATATTGGAGAGGATTAGCTGAAATAACGTATGGAAAGTGCTTAGCAGAGTGTCGGGCGATTGTTACTAGGACTGACTCACATCTCTCTCTCTAGCGTTTCTGTAAACTCTTTTCCAAGCCCACGAATTCATAATGAAGCTTTCCCGGCCCATAAACACAACATCGCTGATACGTGTATGTGTTTTCAACAATTAAGCTTCAGGAACACAAGCTAATATGTACGTGCTGGGGGATAGAGCTGAGCCTAATGCCTTTCAACTTTGGGGCATTTTTAATAACCTGTAGCCAGGCCGGCTCTGTGGGCAGGTGACCAGGGCGGTCACAGAGCTCTTCCTGCCACCTTGGGGTTTAAAGCTCTGCACTCACTGTATTGAAATTTTCCATCCTTTTACCTTTGACTATGTGTTTTGTAAACGAAGCCTGACGCTCCCTGGGAGGGTTTCTGGTCCCCGGCGCTGCCCCATGAACCCTGGGCCCCAGCCTGGCCTCCTCCTTTCTATTCCCTCCCGGCGACCGCTGCCACCGTGCACTCCTAGCTTGGACTGGTACCCAGAGAGGGTTGGGGCCATGTTCCTGAGCCCTGTGCATCTCAGGACGGGACACCGACCAACCGGCCCCAGGGCTGCTAGTGCTGTGCTGAAGGCGGGCAGCATGACCGGAGCGAGCCTCTCCCCAGCTGCAATTCAGCACCGACGGCATCCAGCACAGGCGTTTCAGGATCTCAGGAGTCGCCCAGTTGTCATGGTGGGGATGGCAGGCCCGTGAGAAGGAGAGATGCCTGGCTTGACCCTCTCTGGGGCAAGGCACACCTGCCCAGCAGCGGGTGGCAGGACTCGGGGGCAACCCAGCAGCCAGTGGGCCACAAGCATATGCGCAGAGCGGCAGGGTGGGGGGCACCGGGGAGGGTCCGCAAGGTGTCCCTGAGTGTCCCTGTGTCCAAGGGAGTACGACATTAAACAGCAGATAAAAAATACTATGACAGAGATCTGAGAGGAAAGGAAAAAGCTTCATATTTTGGTGGCTTTAATGGCAACGTTTCCCTGCTTTTTTTTTTTTTTTTCCCTGCTTTTTGAACGTGGAATCATGTGTTTTCATCCTGCAATAGGCCCAGCAGATGATGTAGCTGGTCCTGACCTGGAGTGAACTTCCAATCTCAGAAAAATAAAATGACGCTTGAAACCACCTCTAATTATAGGGCTTGTCCTCGTCGTGGGAACCGCGAGGTCTCCCTGCACCAGTGGTCCAAAGATGGCCCCGGTGTGCTGGTCCCTGTGTCGTTTACTTCTGTAGCACAGATCACCGGGCTCCAAACTCAAATTCTTCCACATCCAGTTGCTCCGAATGTAGCATAAATAGGCATATATTCAGCCAGGAAGAGCCCCCCTGCTTTGCACACCCTGCAAAATCACACCCACCACCTGCTAACCACGGATCAGACACACCCTGTAGCCATGACCCCAAACTGCTGCCGCCTTTCTGTGCCCTCCGACCCAGAGACTCCCCACCCTGCTGCCAAGTGACGCCATCTAGACACACGAGCCCCCCTCCGATGCCCCTCTCCTCGGAGTCCCCTTGCCCTTTGGGCTGGTGGCCTCAGGCTGTGCTCTCTGGAAGGCCTCCTCCTGTAACCCTGTCCACGTGCCACCCAATATGGCCTGTGGTGTTACTGCCTCTCGCGGTCCTGCTTTTTCCTTGATCAGCCCCCAAATCCTGGAACTCACCATACTCCTGTGCTTAGAATTCACCCAATAAAATGCATTTGTCCTCTTCCCAGTGAGGTGTGAACAGGAGGACTGCTCTTTTAGCAGTTTACACACAGCACTTCCCTCAGGAGAGCTAGTTGGCTCTTTGTGAGAGCTCAGACAAGCTTCTTTAGGCTATGGTCTGAATGTCTGTGTTCCCCCCAAATTCTTATGTTGAAATCCTAACCCTTAAGGTGATGATGTTTGCGCGTGGGGTCTTTGGGACAAGATTAGGTCATGAAGGTGGTGCCCTCATGAGTGGGATTAGTGCCTTTATAAAGGAGACCCCAGAGAGATTCCCTTCCCCTTCTGCCACGTGGGGACACAGTGAGAAGTCAGCCATCTGCCACCCGGAAGAGGGTCCTCACCCTGATCTTGCACAGCCTCCAGAACTGTGAGAAATGAATGCTTGTTGTTTATAAGCCACCGAGTCTGTGGTATTTTGTTACAGCAGCCTGAGCAGACTGAGACACTACACATCCTGAATTTAGGTGAGAAACCACATGAATCCCTGACAAGAAGTGGAGTTTCCATCACCTTATTAACATTCATTTGTTTCAGAGGATCCAACGGTCAGTCTCTCATGTTTGCAACCTTCACTTGCAGATGAATCAGACTCACTTTGTAAGAAGCAAAAATAAATGAGATGAGGAGATAATAAACAAGATAAATGAAACTGTGTATAACTGAAAATATTTGGAAGTTTGTCTTTTCTTGGGGGCTTCAATCTATTTAGGTGAGGTTGGAAGGGAATAGAGAAAATGCATGTTTTCAGTCTATCATTCCTAACTGGATCATTCATCATATATAATCAATATGCATAAAAAAATACCTAACAAAAATATCATGGTGACTGAGGCTAAAGTTAGATAGGAAATCTCCCAATTGTTTTTTTTTTTTTAATTAATTAATTATTTATTTATTTATTTATTTTTGGCTGTGTTGGGTCTTCGTTTCTGTGTGAGGGCTTTCTCTAATTGCGGCAAATGGGGGCCACTCTTCATCGCGGTGCGCGGGCCTCTCACTATCGCGGCCTCTCTTGTTGGGAGCACAGGCTCCAGACGCGCAGGCTCAGTAGTTGTGGCTCACGGGCCTAGTTGCTCCGCGGCATGTGGGATCTTCCCAGACCAGGGCTTGAACCCGTGTCCCCTGCATTGGCAGGCAGATTCTCAACCACTGCACCACCAGGGAAACCGCCCCCCCCAATTGTTTTTTAAAATAAAATTTTTAGTTTAGAATAATTTTACATTTACTGAAAAGTTGCAAAGATAGTACAGAGAGTGCCCATCTACCCTCCCCCCAGTGCCCCAACCTTAACATCCATGTTAATAGTTATTCATGTTAACCATGGTTCATTTGTCAAAACCGAGAAAGTCACAGTAGTACTTGACTACTAACTAAACTACAGCATTCCAGTTTGTCTGGTGTTTTCTCATGAGTGGACTGGGGTTTAGGGTTTGGGAGAAGGAGAGCACAGAGTGAAGTGTCCTTCTCCTCCCACTCCTCACGTCAGGGATACATGACTGACCCCTCCTGAGGTTAACCTTGACCACTTGGTGAGGCGTGCCTGCCAGGCTCCCCCACTCCTCAGTGACTGTTCTTCCCCTTCTATATTCTATTCTTTGGAAGCAAATCACTTTCAAGTTGAGACAATTAAGCTCCGTCCCCTGGAGGAGGAGTGTCAGCAAATACCATCTGGAATTCTTCCCTTGAGAAACGTGTCCGTTTTCTCGAAGGTAGTTATACGTTCAATCCCTCATTGGTATCAGTGGAGCACGAGGAATTAAATTGGTGAGCTTATCCAGATCACGTGTGAAAACCACCTTTTCCATAACACGGCAATCATTTGTTGCTTGGCGGCTGGGGAGGCGGGGGTTATTCTTGTTTTAACAAATGCGTCTAGGGTATTTCGACATTAGCAGCAATCGGAGTAGTGGGGTGATGCCGATGGATGTTTATCCCCCTAATTTCACGTCTTCTTAAAGAGAGGTATCCCATTCCCTGTCTCACAAGGAGGAGGATTAAAGAGGACAGTTCAGGTCTTTCTCTCCACCCATGTGACTGTGGCCTCCAGGAGAAGAGCACAGACACATCTTCGCTTCCGCCACGCCTCACCGACCAAGATGTTATCAGGCTGGAGAAAGGTTTAAATGTGGGTGTTCGCTGCTCTTTTCTAGTGGACACTGTGCTGATCTCTCGAGACCTGCAAGTCATGAGGACGTCCCTCTTTCTCTTTGCCATCTTCTTCTTTCTGGCCCCAGGTAAAACGAGCACCTTCGCAGGGAAGGTTATCGGAGGTGGAGGCTCGGAGAGCGAGTCCGTCTCCGCGGGCACCTGGGCGCAGTCCGCTCTAGAATGCGGTGACACCCTCGGCCCAGGAGCCCTGAATCTGCCAAAGGAGGGCAATTCTCCTCTACTGCCTCTGCTATAAAGTCGCTGCATTTTTTTTATCATCTAGGATGGGGCGTCACAGGTTTGAAGACATCAAGATATGCCAGAAAAGATGCCTTTTGGTCCTGTCTTATGCTTATTAACAAAAACAAAAATTTGAAAAAAATTGAAAGCAAGGGTGGCCATCAATGGATCTTTTAAAAAATAGTTGTGATAGAGATTAAGACAGGTAAGGAAGAGAGACAGAGAAAGAGAAATGGAAGAGAAAGGGGTGGAGCTTGGAGACACTGTGTACCCTGCCAGTCACAGTATTACTTAAAATAGTAAAGCTTCAACTGCCATTCGACTGCTGGACACTGAGACCAAACTGTCACATAATAAAATGTATTTCACTCTCCAATGACAGTGCCTTTGAGGGCGACTCTGCCCTACCTGTAATTTAGTGACATTCAGAGCAACTCTTTTGGCTTGGAAGGCCTGTTTTACACATATTTCACAGCTGTAGAAGTTAAACTTCAGGTAGGCCGAGCAGCTTGTCAAAGTCATGCGGGGAAGCAGGAGGGAAGGCAGGCCTTGAGGCCGGCTCTGTCTCGCCACAGTGTCCTTTCCGCATCAGAACTCCGTCATCACCCCTGAGGACCTCCAATGGCTCCATCTGGATCCTGCCCAAAATCACAGTGCAAGGCTAGACTCATCCCACATTCCAGAGAGCTGGACAAAGGGTTTTCCAGAACCGACCGTGAGTCCGAATTTGTGCCAAATGCCAGTGATATCCCTGGTATGAGGCTCAGAAGTTTCCACCAGCTCTGCACGTCTCTGGTCTGTTTCGCAGTAACCCTGTGTGAGTATATTCTGTCCCAAGCACATGGGGATCTAGCACCTAGAGTGAACCATTCCTTCCACTGGCCTTGATGGACACGTTGGAAACTAACCACAGCACCCTTTTCAGATCCCTCATACTTAGTATATAATTAGTCAACACAATACAAGATGATGTAATAGGAAGTTATCTAATGTAACTAAATGAAACTGACCCATTAACGTGCCATACGTGCACACACAGGCCCACACGTATTCTCTAGATGGGTATCTGTGGTGATCCATTAGAAGCCCTGTAGGCATGGGTGCTCTCGCTCTTTCCAGAGGCTTTCTCTTTCTGGGCCATCACTGCGAATTGGATCCAATACAAGGACTCTTGTCAGAGTGAGGTCCAGTACCCCTAGCCTGAGATAGCCTTCTACTATTAGGAGGGCAGAGAGAGTATAAATTCCTGTGGTAGAAGCCAGGGTTCACTGAGCTTTGAAATGTCGGGGTATTTAAACTGAGGAGCTCATATGCCGATGCTTGGTATGATTAGCGCACATGCTGGCACTAATCTATCTGGTTTTAGTTTTACGGGTATGTGAATTAGGCATCTTTATATGTTGACATTAATTGCAATTTGTGTACGTCTGACACACTCATTACATACACACCTGAACTGTGCAACTTTAAAATGTTGATTCTGGTAAGATGCACTGCCTGGGGAATTCCCTGGCGGTCTAGTGGTTAGGACTCTGTGCTTCCACTGCAGGGGGCACGGGTTCAATCCCTGGAGGGGGAACTAAGATCCTGCACGGCGCGTGGCACAGCCAAAACCAAAAAACAAACAAGCAAAAATGTTTTTTTAAAAAAAGGTGCTCTGCCTGTCTTTAAGTTGAAGCTGGCTACTCTAATGATTTCTACTCATCAAGTACTAAGGCCAGAGCCAGCATCCTATGCAGAAAGACACAAGGAAAATCTGGGAGAACTACTCCCGACACAGCGCCCTTTCTGCTCTTGAACACATTTGATGGAATGTGGAGAGGAAATCAAATCGAGCCTCTTAAAGCAATCTCTCAACTTCTAGCCACTACAGTAAACGTTCTTCTTTCTATGTATTTATGCTTTTTCACTCCAGTCATGGGACATCTTCCCAATCTCAGGTCTCGCTATCTACAGATAGCACTTTGAGAGTGTGTTGGGGAAGCTACTGACTCTGGAGGTGTTTATAGGAACAAGTTGACAATATCCCAAAAGATTTTGATGAAAGAACATTAGCTTCTGTTTCCCAAAGCCCTCACACAGCCTAATCCAACACGCTGGAAGGAAGGCAAATCTGTCCTTCCTGCTCTTTCAGCCTGTGTGACAAGACCATAGGAAAATCAAAGAGAAAACACTTCCCCCACTGCCATCTCATCTGCTGGCAGGATGAGGCGCTGTAACAACTGGTAAAGGAACCCTCCCTGATGAGTGACACGACTGTACCTGGTAACTAGACATATTTGAGAAGAGAATTAATTCAGGTGGCTCTTTCCCTTGTGTAGCCAGGAGTGGATTTCTTGAGGACAAATGCTACAAGCTTAAAGGGAGATGCGTGGAGTCCTGTCACATAAATGAAGAACTTGTGGGTCTCTGCCGGAAGTCTCTGAAATGCTGTGTGACACTCCAGGCATGTTGGAAAAGTAAGGAAAACGCTTAAGATTCCAGAGCAGCACAGACGACCCACCTCCATCTTGTTTTTACTCTGGCCTCCAGTAAGAAGACACTTTAATACAAATAAAATGACTCTCTTTGATCCATTTGTCAATGATTCACTTAGAAGGGGGAACGTGAGTAGCTAACCTTGATGGTCCCTGACTCTTGGCTTCTTTTTCTGTACTTTTTTGATAAGGGACTTGTCCCTAAGCCACTTGATATTTCTTTTTAAAAGGGGGCTAGAAGCTGTTATAATCAACAAACCTCTAGCTTTCTCTCAGGCAGTCAACCCCAAGCAACCTGTTGAGATAGATAGATGACAGATAGATGACGGGGAGGTAGAGAAATTAACATATATCTAGATGGATCATCATATTAATGATATATGGATAGATAATCTATTTATCAAGGACTATCCTGTGTCACACACCTGTCTAAATTAATCATCCTGACTCCATGCCTTTAGTTGTAATTGGAGACAGTTCCTATGGACTTGTTCCCTACCTATAAGACTGGAATCAAATTTGCTGTTGGGCACAGGGATCGTAAATATCTCTACAATTGCTAGTAGCTCCAGTAACAAGGATCCTGGTCCCAAATTGACTTTCTACTATTTTCCTAGGAACTGGCTAACTGCCAAATTACCTTCTGACTCTAAGCTCTCATGTTACCTGGTTCAATTAAGGATTCCCTGTCATGTTCCCTAGGCTTAAGATCCAGCCTTGATTCTCTGCTGGGTCAGAAATCCTGCTTTACCTCCCTTTTAATTCCTCAGGGTCAATGTACTTAATCCTCTTGGAATCAGTGACCCTTTTAATGACATTTTTCTGTTTTGAGACAATTGTAGAGTCACGTACAGCTGTAGAAAATCACACAGAAACATCTCCTATACCTTTCACCCAATTTCCCCCCAAAGCAGCACGACAACTGAGATACTGACATTGATACAGAACATTTCCATCACCATCGAGACCCTACTTTTTGCCCTTTCATGGCCACACTTTCCTCCCTCTTGCCTCCTCCTCTTCCTTAACTCCTGGTACTACTAATTTGTTCTTCATTGTTACAATTCTGTCCTTTCAGGAATGCCATATCAATAGAATCATACAGTATATAACTTTGGAGGACTGGCTTTTTACTCAGCATAATTCTCTGGAGAGTCTTCAAAGTTGTTGCATGCATCAAGGGTCTTTTCCTTTTCATTGCTGTGTAGTATTCCATGGTGTGGGTGAACCACAGTTGTTTAACCATTCACCCAACAAAGAACATCTGGGTTGTTTCCAATTTGGTGCTATTACAAGTAAAGCTGTTATAAACATTGATGTTTATAGGTTTGGGGGCAAACATAAGTTTTCATTACTCTGAGATAAATGTCCTGGGGTGCAGTTGCTGCATCCTTTAGTAGTTGGAAGTATAGTTTTTTTAAAAGGAGGCCAAACTGTTTTTCAGAATGGCTGCACCATTCCACATTCCCACCAACAAGATAAGAGTGATCTAGCTTATCCACATTCTAGCCAGCATTGGCTAAAAGTAGTTGCCACTACTTTTTTATTTTTGCCATTCTGGTAAGAGTGTATTGATAGTTCATTGTGATTTTAATTTGCAACTCTCTAAATGTTAATGATATTTAACATTTTTCTGTGTACTTATTTGCCATCTCTATATCTCCTTCAGTAAAATATCTCTCATATGCTTATTTTCTAATTGGATTTTTTTTGGTTGTTTTTGCTGTTGAGTTTTGAGAGTCCTTGATATATCCTTGATATTAGCTATTTGTTGAATATATGGTTTTCAAATACTTTTTCCCAATCCACAGCTTGTCTTTTCAACCTCTTTTTTTTTAAGATTTTTTTTTAAGTGGACCATTTTTAAAGTCTTTATTGAATTTGTTACAATATTGATTCTTTTTTTTTTTTTTTTTCATGTTTTGGTTTTTTGGCCGTGAGGCATGTGGGATCTTAGCTCCCGGACCAGGGATCGAACCTGCACCCCCTGCCTTAGAAGGCAAAGTCTTAACCACCGGACTGCCAGGGAAGTCCTTGTCTTTTCAGCCTCTTAACAGGATCTCTTACAGAGCAAATTTTTAAAATTTTGTGAGGTCTAACATATTTTCTATTTAAGGATCTTGTTTTTTGATCAAGTCTAAGAGCTTTTTGAGTAGCCCTACACGCTGAAGATTTTCTCCTGTATTCTTTCCTAAAAGTTTTATAATTTAACATTTACTTTTAAATACATTAACCACTTTGAGTTAATTTTTCTAAAAGTTGTGAGATGGTCAAGGTCTTTTTTTTTTAAACCTATGGATGTTCAATTGCTCCAGCATATTTGTTCAAAAGATTGTCTTTTTTCCATTAAATTATTTTTGCATTTTCCTAAAACATCAGTTTGTAACGTTTTACTCAATTGATTTGAAAATTTATATCCACACAAACTCCTGCACAAAATATCAATAGCAGCTTTATTCATAATCACTTCAAACTGGAAGTAACCAAGATATCCGTCAATAAGTGAGTTGATAACAAATTGTGGTTCACCCATATAATGAAATATTATTCAGGGATAAAAAGAAATGAGCTATCAAGCCTCAAAAAGACATGTATGGATCTTAAATACATACTGTTCCAGAAAAAAGACAGTCTGAAAATGTCACATACTGTATGTTTCCAATTATATGGCATTCTGGAAAGGAAAAAACTATAGTGATAGTAAAGAGATCACAGGTTGCCAGGGGTTGCCTAGGGGAAGAAGAGGGTGTGCGTTAGGGAAGTGAAACTATTCTGTATGATACTAAGCACTTGTTAAAACCGTTAGAACTTTGCAGCACGAAGATTGAACTACGGTGCACTATGCAAATGAAAAGAGATAAGTTAGGAAAGTCAGGGCTGCCCCAGGATAGAATGCAGAATGTGACAAAACAAGTCTAACCGTATCATAAATGCATAAAACAACTTCACTGAAGGCATTTGTATGGGGGGAGGCAGATACTGACCTAAGTCCCTTTGAAAAGGAGGGCCATCTCTAAGTCTGAAGGCCAAAGGAACCATACCAAAGGACCACACTCCTGTTGATAACGTTGTTTCTTTTGTAATACAAAGTTAGGATTCAGATACTGCTGTACAGATACAAGGGCATTGAACAATTAAGTGGATGGGAGAGGCTGGGGGCCAGGATTCTTACTGCTGGAGTGGAAGTTTACAGATAAGCAAGGAAGTTAGAATGATCCATGTGGGGATGGATGAGAGTCGGAGACATCAATATGAACTCATATTTAGCTTACTGTAGATACAGACGATTACATAAACAAATATTTATAAGGGTGTGTGTGTACCCATAAAACCCATATATATGTATATGTATATATGGGTTTTTATACATATATTTCCTTGCCCCGTCAGCTGAGATGGCCTAGAAGCAATGATACTCCAGCAGCTAGATCCTGCTTTTTGATATCACTCCCCAATAAAAGGAGCCAAGGATCTTTGGAGAGATGGCTAATTCTAGGGCTGGAGCAGGAGGTATGCGAGATAAACCCAGAGCAGCTTGTAGCACCGGAACATACAGGAGTACTCAAAGCAAAACAAACAAACGCAAAGATGGCAGGGGAATGTCCAAGGAACACAAAAACCAACTGAAAGAGCTCCCAATGACCAAACCTGAATTAATTTGAGCAAAGATAAATAAATTAAGTAGTATTGGATCATAATCCAAAGCATAAAATGAAGATCTATGACCATGACTCCATACTAACATAAAAGATTGAATAAAGAAAGAAAGAAATGGGGGAGAAGAGACAGCTCTCCCATGCAGGATAATTCCAAATAATTTATGCAGATGTTTGGCCCTCAAAGAAGTGGGCATAATTCCTCACTCCTTAAGTGTGGACTGTGCATGGGGACTTCCTTCCAAAGAGTACAGTACGGGGAGTTTCCCTCTCTCTGCTTCCATTACGCATCTTGCACGTTGCCAAATCTTCTTTAGCAAACTAAACATAGTTATTCTAAATTCACAGTCTTAGAATTTGAAATTTTCTGCCATATCTGAGTCTAGTTCTTCAGAATGTGTTTTTTCTTGCCTTTAGCATACTTTGTAATTTTTTACTGAAAGCCAGACGTGATGCATGGGGTAATAGGAACTGAAGTGAATTGGTCTCTAGTGTGAGGTTTCGTGTTAATCTGACTGGGAGTTGGGCTGTGTTTACTGTTGACTGTAGCTGTAGGTGTCAGAAGCCTCAGTTTCCTCTGATGTCCTTGTTTTTGTCTCCCCTGGTATCTTTGGGTTTGCTGGAAACAACTCCTTTTTAGGTAGTTTGTATCTGCAGCTCTTTCAGCTGTAACGTGCTGTTCCTATGCTGGATCCCTGTTGATGGGGGGCTAAAGTGGGCGGAAGGGAAGCAGTTTATAATCTTACAATTAAACCTCAGTCCTTTCCTGCCCTGCGTCTCTGCAATGCCACCTTCACAAGGTTTTCTTAGCCTCTCCCACCACCACTCAGGTGAGACAGGAAGGCTAGGTGGGCCTCATGTAGGGGAGTCGCCCTTCTCCTGGATGGGACGTGGCTCTAGTAAAGCTCTTCTCCCTGGAGAGTAAGTTCTTGTTACAGAGAATTCTCTGGACACGTGTCACATAATTACTCTTCCTTTCTCCTTGCCAGAGCCAACAGGTGTTCGTTTCTGGTCTCTCACCGTGATAACTTGGTGGGTTTCCTGGAGTTAAAACCCAGGAAGCAAGGGGTGGGTCTTGGTCTGGGGCGTTCAGTGCCTTCCACCACTTGTGCTTGCCCACCCTCGGAGTCTATTTGAATTTAGGCTCATCAGACCTTGAACTTAAGCTTTTTCCCTGAGGCGCATCATCAAAGTTCACTACGCCTAAGCTGGGACAGGCGGGCAGAGCCCGTGGGTTACACCCCTTGGTGCCCAGGTTGGTCCCCTGTGAGGAGGCAGCCCCCTGAGGAGGGCACTGTCTTCCAGGGCTGCTTCCAGTCAGAGAATAAGCACAGGGCGGACCCAAAGCTGGGCCGTGTCTGCTGATGCAAGGATCTTCCGAAGGCGGCCGCGCTCTGCGGGTCCCAGCTGCCAAGCTGCACTGCAATCTAAGGCTCTTCCTACTCAACCCCACCTCACCTTCTCAGGGGTGTCAGGCCCACAACAAGGGCGAAGACTTTCCCTGCCCTTTCCTGCTCCTTCCCCACTTTAGCCTCCACAGGTCCGTCCTGCACCTGCAACAAATGTCGTTCTCTCCTAACTCCTTTCGATACTTGCTCCTTGGAGATACCTGTTATCCACACCCCATAGGTTTTTCTGTCCCGGAAACGTGCTGAGATCTCCTCCACCTCCCACGCCGTTGTTCTCTTTCACATTGTGTGCTTATTTATTTCAGAGCGGTCCTGGGAATGATAGACTTTAACCCCATTGGCCTAGGCCATAATTTCAACAAGACGCTCCAGGCTGAAATTTACCTGGAGCAATTTAATGCCAGCTGAACTGAAACAGAACTGCAAGTCCTTTCATCTGAATCAAAGAATATCTTAGAGATCCTCTTTCCAATTCTTGTTTCAGACGGGGAAACAAATGAAGTTGCAAACAACTCCTCATAAAGGGTCCTTTCCATACAATAACCCACCCTCCCCATCGTGAGCACTGGCTCCGTGCCACTAGGGATGTCCCCAACGCCTACCCTCACGCTGCGTCTCGTGAGCGCTCCCCTATAAATGCTGCTTTTCGAAAGCCTCGGCGATCCATAGCAGCACCCTGCCCGTAGAGAGAGATGCTCCTCTCCTGCCCCGTGGTAATTCTGGCAGACTTGCTTCTGTGTCTCTCCAGCAACCCCTTGCCGACTGAAAACAAAATGCACAACATGAGAGTTGTGAGTTAAGTTTTATTTGGGGCAAAATGAGGACTATAGCCCGGGAGACAGCATCTCAGATGGCTCTGAGAAACTGCTCCAAAGAGGTAGGGGGGAAGGTCAGTATATATGTGATTCTGGTGATGGGACATGCAATCAAGCACGTATTTTTTTGCGGAAGGTTTCTGCTAGTCTCACACAGGTCACTGCTAGTCACGAGGAGCAGTCATCACCATGAAGGATTTTAATGCTTTTCTAGATAGGAGGAGATGCAAGAATTGGGCTCATAACATCGGTTCCTGAAAATATCTAACTATCTGAAGACCCGTTCTGCCAGTTTTTTCCAGAGCACAGAGTGCCTCATTCCTACTCTCCACCCAGAAGTCCTTTTAGGGGGCGTTGCAGGTCAGCAGCTGCAGTGGCTCATGATTTAATCCTTGTAGAGGTAGATGGCAAGTGCCGATGTGTAGGTGACACCCTGCACCATGAGGGTCCTTATCCTTCTCTTAACCACTTTTCTTCTGCTCTACCAAGGTCCTCCAGGTAAAAAGAGACCCTTAGCTAGAAATACATGCAGTTGCAGAGGACAGGATGTGACGAAAAACCTTGACTAAGAATAAACATCCCACGGGGAGCTTCATCCTTGTTCAATCACAGCCTTTAATCTCTGCCCTGATTGAGACCATGAGTAAAATGCAGTGAAGGGCAGTCCTCGTATACGCCTCCTGGCAGTGAGACGTCATAACTCAAAAACGCAGGGACCTTAGGCATCACAGGGGGATTCACTCACTGTACTTACCGCATTGCAGGACAGCTGCAATTATTCACTGTTGATTGTGTGGAAAGAGATGTCTTCTCCCCTTCCCGTTGATGACCCCCTTCTGCTTCCTGAAAAGCTTTGATCTACACAGAAGGGGATCCCACTCACCCTCCTAAATTTTAGAACACCTTTTCATATCATGTCAGAGGATGAGGATTAAGAGGAATCCAGCTGTGCTGGGATTACACCAATCGTTTGACTCATAGCAACTCCCTAATCTTGTTCAAGCCGCTCAGTGAATTCCCATGGCTCTGAAGGGCGCCCTGCCCACGTTTTCCCCTTCTGGGCTGTGTCCCTGCAGTAATCCACATGGGTTATTTCTTTATCCCAAGGCTTCATGTTTAGCTTAACTCTTCCTTCCTTGCTCTTTCTTCCTGGGCCATTTCCCATGGACGCCTCCCTGAAATTCTGCTATCAGCGTATTCCAGGTCTGTCAAAGTATGATAGTAATTTATTTATCAAAAACCAGCTTCCCTTCGACCTGTGATCACAAGACAAAGAACCTGTTGAGATAGAAACCTGGGTCCGGGGTCCCTCCAGGACCACGGGGATGCTCAGGCCGACCTGGTCGCCACTGCCCGCCCTTGGCTGCTGAGGGCTGGGTCGGGTTGGCTGCTACGGTCTAAGCCTGAGAAAGGCCCCCAGGAGGGGCGCGACGTGGGGAGAGCGGGGCAAGGGGAGCGCGAACTGCCGGGACTGCCCGACCGCATCTCTGCTGCTCCTACTTTTGGTGACTCTGGCGCTTACCTACCCGCAGCCCCTTGCAATGCCCACGAAGCGGGAAGGTGGGTGATCAGTTATGTTAGGGAGACCCAGTATCATTCGGTCTACCCTAGAATGCGTTTATCTGGTCCTGCCAAATGCAAGAGACACCAGTCTGTAGAGCCACCTCAAGCAAAGTTCTCTACAGGGAGGATCCTTCAATCCACCAACCACCTTTCCGCTCCAGGGTTCCACACCTGTGCTTCCAGGGCTCTCCTGGCACCACTGTGAAATGCTACCAGTTTGGCGTGTGAGGGCTGGTTTAACCAGCTGCTTTCAGCCTCAGAGAGCACACACGGAGACTGAGTAAGGAAACGCACATCTCCCGCTTCTGTTCTAGGCCAAGGGCCAAAGGATCAGGATTCGATCTCGTTTCCCGCATCTGACTCTCCCCTACTCGTTCCAGTCTGGTCTCTCCAGGCAGGTGCCCAGCAGGTCCTCGTTGAGCACGCGTTGTGCACGTGTACTGGGTGTGTGAGCGTGGGACACGAACATCTTTCACTCAGGGAACTTGGACTTCAACTGAGAAGACCAAAGTACTAAAAAAGAAAAAAAAAGGAACTACAGTTTGGGATACATGTTACGAAGGAATAAAAATAATTGCATCGGAAAGACAATAGTTCTGGGGCACTTAAGCACATGAAGAGGACGGGGCAGATCTCCCCGACATTGACATTTAGGTTGAGAGCTAAAGGTTCAGAGAGGTCGTTCATGGGAAGAGGAGAAAAGTATTCCAGGCAGAGGGCACAGCGCAAGGGAGGGCACACAGACAGCCAAGAGCTGGTGTGCAGGAGCCACAGGGAGGCCAGGGGGGCTATGGCGGGAGAGCAGGGGCCGCTAGGGAACAGCACAAGTCTGGAGAGGAGACCCAGGCTCAGATCGCCATCGCTTTGTAGACCACGCTAACGGGCTTGGTTGGATTTAATCACAAAGTAATAGCAAATTTTTGCAGGGATTTTAAAAAGAAGTGTGACATGAACCAATGAACATGAAACAAAAAAGTCCACCATCTATCACCCACACTCCCTTTAATTGGCTGAATGAAGGTGGCCACGTAAAATATTTTCTTGCTAAAAATTTTCAACATTGTTATAATTCTGATTAAAATGATGGTATTAAAGGCCTCTGGGTTAAAACACACACACACGCAAAAGTCATGCTGGAAGCAAATCAGACGGTGAAGCCAATCAGCTAGGAAAGCGGAGGAGGTGGGGTCGTCAGGGCAGCTGTCATCCTGTGTCAGTCCCACCGCTACTCCTCCCCGCATTCTCCAGTCAGTTTCCATCATTCCCCCCAAACACCTGCTGCCAAAGCCTCGCCTCTTGGTCCTTGGTTACAATTAATCACACTGACCTATTCTGCTATTTAGTAAGAAGTGACCTCGATGCAGACAGGATATGCGGCTACGGGACTTCTCGCTGCCGGAGGAATTGTAAAAGACCAGAATTCAGAACTGGAAAATGCCCCAACACCTATCCGTGCTGTTTGGAAAAGTGGACCGTCAACTCATTGAATCCAGTGAAAGACAGAAATCCAGTGGAGCCTGGTCCCTAGAATTGCCGACAGCTAGGCCTCTGAGTCTTCTTCTCCAGGCCTTCCAGCTGGAACATCCCCGGTGGAACCACTGAGTGAGGACTTGCTGAGAGCTTTCACCCCATGCAGAGCCAGTACAGGAGATGCAGAGAACACAGGGCCTCCACCTGATGAGGGGGGGACAGCAATGCAGGTTACGTGAGAGTCTCAATACTTGAAAAGATGAACCAAACAACATATCCAATCAGCCACAAGCCTAAGTGAACATCATTTTATTTTTTGCCTGAATTGTATCAATTGATCTTGATAACACTGGGTTTCTTTTCGCATCAGAAGTTCTGCTCAACAGTTTTACATGTCTTTTATTAATTAAAATGGAATAAATCAATATGAGGTGCAATTTGTTTGGCATACACTGTAATTCGAACCATAGACCTCCAGGGAGACAAAGCAAAGAGATGCTCTGTGAGAAGGGTTGACCCCAGTGATGGAGGGCCCCATCCAGCAGGTGGCAGAAGAGAGTGGCTCTGGCACTGGGCAGGGTTTGGGTAGGTGCCCTCAGACTTCTTAACCTGAAAACCGGCAAAGTAAGGGGAGTAATAAAGCATTTGACCTGGCTTTCCTGCCCAAACTGTATTTCAGACAGTAGTCCAGCTAATAAAGGAAGGAAGGGTGATAGAATGAGGATAGCACTATTTTGCAAACACCTTTATACATTTTGTATTACCTGAAGTTGAGAGAGCGAGACAGAGGCGGGGAGAGAGAGAGGGAGAAGGTTGGAAGATTAATGGAACAAACATCTGGGTGAGCAGATCCTCCATCCAAGTTCTTAACGGAAAAAGGAAACATGCAGGGGGTGAGATTTTCAGCACCGGCACATCCTCTTTCTTGCCTCCTGAGTGGCACCGCGTTAAATCCTGGAAAATGTGAATGTGGGGTAAGCAGGGATTATTGCAGATTATCTTCTTAGGCAAAGCAGCCTCTACCATTTTTTTTTTTAATTAGCTACTTTATTTATTTATTTATTTATTTATTTTTGGCTGTGTTGGGTCTTCGTTTCGTGCGAGGGCTTTCTCTAGCTGCGGCAAGCGGGGGCCACTCTTCATCGCGGTGCGCGGGCCTCTCACTGTCGCGGCCCCTCCCGCTGCGGGGCACAGGCTCCAGACGCGCAGGCTCAGCAGCTGTGGCTCATGGGCCCAGCTGCTCCGCGGCACGTGGGATCCTCCCAGACCAGGGCTCGAACCCGCGTCCCCTGCATTGGCAGGCAGATTCTCAACCACTGTGCCACCAGGGAAGCCCAGCCTCTACCATTTTACTTTAGCTCACCTACTTGGTTCAGATGAATCAAGATCTCACATACTAAGCGGCTTCAAAAAACAAACAAACAAAAAAGAATACTAGTTATTAGTTGCATGGACAAAAAACAGGAGTTAGAACTAGTGATTAGAATGTTCTGAAATGGGTTCTCCTCCCCCTCAGGATGGATGTGGCTTTTAGCAGGTAAATTGCTTTATGGTTTTGTTAGAACACAGAATTCTGGAAGAGGACTCAGAACTTTGTTCTGTTAGGACCAATGTGACACCAACTGCTTTTATAATGACTTTGCCAACATTTGTCTATCAAAAAGCAGGACGAGCTTTTCACTTCTTCCTCCTACTCAAGAATTGCTCTTGTCAGAAGCATTGGAGAGGGATTATTTTATCTTAAGACCTAGACAGAGGAAGTGAGACGTGACTGTTTGGGGCTCGATTTCTTCATCTAATTTGATCAGATGATTTGAATGAATTAGAGCCTTCCTTTAGCTGAGCGGTGGTTATCAAAATACTGTTCTTTTTTCTTTTTTTTTTAACATCTTTATTAGAGTATAATTGCTTTACAATGGTGTGTTAGTTTCTGCTGTACAACAAAGTGAATCAGCTATACATATACATATATCCCCATATCTCCTCCATCTAGCATCTCCCTCCCACCCTCCCTACCCCACCCCTCTAGGTGGTCACAAAGCACCGAGCTGATCTCCCTGTGCTACGCGGCTGCTTCCCACTAGCCATCCATTTTACATTTGGTAGTGTTCAAAATACTGTTCTAGGTTGATCCGTGACTCATCACTATTAACCTCTGAATATTAGAATGGGCTTTCTTTTCTCTTTTTTTTTTAATAGGGAAAACAAACATCTGTAGAAATAAGTTGCTTATATACTGTAAAATTTGCATTATCTTTATAAAAGATCCCAATTCTACACTTAAGTACATATAAGTACAACTATAAGAAATAGCTGCTGGACTGGAATATAAAAGTACAGAGAGCATGGGGTGAGGGAATAAGAAATCTCCATTTAGAGTTGAGGTAACCACAGCTTTTCACTTCCTTTCTTGACCATCTACTTTCTTCAGATGTCCAGTTGTCAGAATCTGGTGGCCTCGGTGACTAATGACCCTTATCTTGGACCAGTTGTCTCCCACCCCTGCCAGAATCCCCAATGTCCTCTTGAATTGGAAGATTTCCTAATGCCTAAAAATAAAAGGATGTGTTTGATCTTAATGCTACCTCTGCCTAGAACCTCTGCGCGCCCAAGACCCGGAGCGGTGATTGCTGGGTCGAGATGCTGGGACAAGTCCGTGAGCATCGGTTCAGAGCTGCAATCCTCCTCTGCTTCCTTGTTGCTTCCCCGGATGCCAAGTGTCCGTGGTACCTGCTGCCCCCTTCTCCACCCACTTCCACCTTCCTCTGGGGAGAACAGATGTATTTTCATTTACACAAGTAATCAAAGACATTTTTCTCTGGACCAAAATGTGCATGCACATAAGATACATGGGATAAACACTGCCCTTTCCAGAGTCACTGACGTTATATTGGACGTTAGATGGTTATAACGTCTGGTTGAGTCCAGAACACCCTGCCTGGGTTGCACAAGCCTGTGATAAAGCAGCAAAATGAAATCTCATGCCTGCTAAGAAGACGATGAAGACGCGCCTTTGGCTTAATTATCGCTAGAAGAGAAAACCCAGGCTCAGTTACACAATTTGTTTTCAAAACAGTGTTGAATTGGACCCAATGGCATCAATAGTCAGGCATCTGGGGGAAAGAGGAGAATAGAAAGAGGGGAGAAAACTGAAAAAGAGCCAGAAAAAATTACAAAGGCTGGAGGGTGAAAAGAGATGAGGGAGAGCCTCGGGAGGAAGAACAGGAAGGGCTATTTGGAGTGGCTTTGGAACTACCTCTGCAAGCTCAGGCAATGACAGCCTTGAAAGTCAGGTCATACCTGAAACGCTTTGTGTTTTTCTGCATGATTTTTTATGCTAAAATAAATATGTTCAGAAGAGAGGGTAGGAGCACAGTGGCAGCTTTATTTATGTCACCATTTTAACGAATAGCCGTGCTTTAACCATCAGCACTTGAAATTGGCGATTTTGTGTTAATGACATTTCTCTCCCCTCTTCCTTCTCCTCCTCTCTTCCCCTTACCTGTCTTATTCACCAAATCCGCCCAAGGCACTCAGGCATATTATTTACTTCCTGAGAAAAATGACTCAATGTTTGTTTATTCCACTAGCAGTGGGAAAGTAATGCATCTACCTGTGTCCTGTGAAAGCAGGAAGTTATTCAGGATGCAGCCCATCCTGGGCCACAGGCCCACTCGCCCAGCCCAGCTATAAAGGAAGCCCTGCTGCCGCCCGCCCGCCTGCGGCCACCCTGGGCATCCCAGCTGCCATCCCCTCGGTGACATGAGGCAGTTCCTCTCTCCAACCACCCTTCTCCTGGTGGTTCTTCTCTTCCCAGGTAAATTGGGAGTGTGGCCTGGGCCTGGGGGCCAGGGTCTCTCCACAGTAGTCATTTCCAGGATAGGAGTCCAGGCTGGGCCTTGAGAAACTCAGCCCTGGGAGCCCATCTCCTGGTGGGTTTTTCAGTAGGAGTCTCTGCCTGGGTTTGTGAATGACACTCTTTGTTTTTGGCTGATCCCCGACCAGGGATCAAACCCACACCCCCTGCATCGGAAGCACAGAGTCTTAACCCCTGGCTGGCCAGGGAAGTCCCGTGAATGACACTGTGAATGTGCTGTTGGCATAGCTTCCCAGGAGGGAGGGTCCCAACCCTGACTCCACTTGCTTATCCTTTTAACATCCCCTTCCCCTTACAGAGAAGGACAGTGTGTGTCAGGGAGGACCTTGACATTTAGGGGGTCTCAACGACTACCTTGGTGACAGCCTAGGGGTTGTCAGCTTGGCTTCCACGGGTACTCAGGCTCCAGGTCGTTCATCTCTCTCTCTGACTGTGTCTCTCTGTCTCTCTCTCTCTCTCACACACACACACACACGTCACATTTGCCCCTCTTTCAGCCCACTCCGTCCATCCTCCGCTCTCTGTTTCTGCACTTTAGTGACGTATGGTTATTACACGGGGCACGGCATCTGCTTACTGTGTACAGTGTGATGCGTGTGGACATACGCAAACACCTGTGCTTCCATCCCCCCAGCCAAGGGGACGGACGCCCCGACTCCTCCCAGAGTTTCCGTGGCCCTTTCTTCGTGCTGTTGTTTTCCTGTGGTAACAACACCTAACGTGAGATCTGCCCGCCTAGCAAATTTCGAAGCACACAAGGCCGTGTTGTTACCTAAGCTGGACAGCAGGTCTGGGCCGTACCCGTCCTGCACGACCGGAACTGTAAACTTGGGCGACAATCCCCCTGCCCCTCCCGCCTCCACTGTCACTCGAGCCTCGGAATGTAAGCCCCTCATCCTCCTGGGTCTGCGAATGGCGAGCTCTGAGCGTTCTCTGCTGTGTGTTTACTCTGAGACAGGATTGTCCAGGGTCACGTATGCTAACCAGCGGGACACCGAGGGTCCCAGGGGACCAAAGGAAGGCTCCCCGGGACGTGGAACCGAAGGGTCTCACCCGTTACGCCACCAAGTAGAACGCCACCTCTTACCTCGCACGCCCCCCTTCCTGGGTAAGTGATGGGTACGTCGAGGGCAGAGCCTTTACAGGAAGACTAGATGCGGGGTGACCGGGCCGGGGTGGCAGCTGAGCAGTGCTGGAGACGCAGAGACAGTACGTGGACGGCTCAGGCTGCTCTGCCCGTCGGAAGGGACGTGGGAGTCTCACAGCCCCCCAGGGCGGGACCCCTGGAGGTCTTGTGAAACGTGGGAGCATCGAGCAGACAAGAGGCCGCTGCTCAGACTTCACCCAAAGCTGGTGGCCGGAGGGGATGGTGCCGGTCAGACGTGCCCCCGTGCGTGGGTGCAGAGGCGGACAGCTCTATAGAAAGGGGGTGACCAAAACCCGGAGAGGCGAGTCTGAGATCCTCCCCCTGTCAAGGGCCTTAAACAGAGAAGGGGAAACTGAGATGAGTTTGGGAAGAAGCTTCTGGAAAGGGCCACTGGTGACTTGAGAGGCTCATGCTTTTCCTCAGGGAAAGGGCCTGGGCCCTGTTCCCACCCCGAGACACCGGAGATGGGCTTCAAGAGAGGCCCTTGGAGACCTGAGTAAGTCTCTCCTGACACAGGAGGCCACGCTGGCCTGACGCCTCTTCGGCGGCCAAAGTCTAACGGGAGGCAGCTGCTCTGCTGAGTTTCCCTGGTGCAGGTGCAAAGGAGGGGTGGACGCCGCCTGGGAATGGGCCCGCGTTCCTAGGTATTTGGTGGGCAGAACACGTATTTGTTTTCCGTGGTCCAGATTTGGGCCTCACACAGGGGTCAGCTTTGGTCCTTTGGAAGAGGGTGTCTGTTGAGGACCTGAGGGGTCAGTGAGAACGTGCCTTAGATGCCACCAGACACTGAGGGCCTGCGAAAGAGTCAGCCGCGAGCTGGAGTAGGGGTGCCTCCTCCTGCCGGCTGGCTGCCAGGGCACAAGGTCAGCGCATCACAGAACAAATCAGTGAGAAACTCGGATCTGCCTCCTCCTCGCCCACCTCTCGGCTGCAAGCCTCAGAGACCTCAGTAACTCAGCTGGCGGAAGAGAGTAGGATCTCTAAAGAAAAGAGCTCATTGCTGACCACACCCTGTGCCCTGCCTGCAGCAGGGTGAACTTCAGGGAAGCTGCGTGGGCTTCCTGGGCCTCTGTCGCTGTGTCTTTACAACCTAAGGGTCAACCAGCACTAAGAATGCAACTTCTCTCTAAGGAAGAGTGATTGGATTGTTTGCATGCATGTCTGTCTGTCCACATGGGTGTTTGTGAGGGGAGGTCTGTTGGCAGGGATGTTTCTTGGAGCAGAAGGGAGAAGGCTGGTGCTAGAGAAGGATGCTGTTGGCAAAATCACCAAGAACAGAGAAGGGAACACGTGAGCCACTAGGAGAAGCACGACACAACTGGCTTGGGGACTGACAAGGGATGCTCTCAAGACGGTCCATTGACTGTGATCCACCTGTTGGAGATTCTGGACCACGTGAATTCTGTGTCCCCTATATGCTCTGCCTGTGTCTCCAAAGTCACATGAAGACTAGTGGGAAATGTAAACCTCACCAGAGAATAAGAGATCAACTGCCACATTCACTGTGCAAAGCCCAACACCCAGAACAGGACTTAGCACATTATAAGTTCTCAGTAATGATTTCTTTTTTTTTTTAACATCTTTATCGGAGTATAATTGCTTTACAATATTGTGTTAGTTTCTTCTGTACAACAGAGAGAATCAGCCATATGCATACACATGTCCCCATATCCCCTCCCTCTTGCGTCTCCCTCCCACCCCTCTAGGTGGACACACAGCACCCAGCTGATCTCCCTGTGCTATGCGGCTGCTTCCCACTAGCTATCTATTTTACAAGTAATGATTTCTTGAGTGAATACTCGGGTAAATTGGCTTTGCTTCATGACAAAAATGCTTAGTGGACAAAATGTTGTTATAAACTTGTCTTTATTGTACACGAGATTCATAACATTAGATCATTTTGTCTTATAAGTTACTGTGGCAATCCACAAGACATTATCATGAGTAATAATAATAATAGTAACAATAATATTTATATACTGCTCACTTTGTGCTGGTCTGTTCCAACTGCTTCCCATAAGTTCATTTAATCTTCACAATAGCCTTAGGAGATAAGTACTATTATTATCCCCATGTTGCAAATGAGTAAACTGAGAAGAACAAGGCCCATGGCCTTTCCCCACGTGATGTCAGAGTTGTTAGCAGCAGGGCCAGCCAAATGGTCTCCAAAGACTGTGCCATCCGTCCTCTTGTTGCTCTTACTGACTGGTAAAAGATTCCAGGGCTAGAGGCTTCTAGGACCAAAGTATGTCCCAAACAATTTAATTAATATAATAATGATTTAAGTATAATAAGCATCTACTGTGTGCCAGGTACTTTGCTAGAACTCATACAAACTTAGAGTATAGGTTTATCACCTCCTTTTGATGGTCAAGGAAATCTCAGCTCCTTGAAGAGTGGCTTTCTCAAAAGCACACACCACCTAAGTAGCAGAAAAGTTGTGTGAATTCAAAACTATCTTCCTCTAGAACCTACGATACTATCCTCTTGGTTCAATTCAGGGTACTAGTTTTATTAATTTTTTAGAATTCATTTTGGTGACCAGAGATGCAGGTTGAAGAGGGGCTGGAGGGCGAGTGCTGGTCTGGACTGTGTGTAGGTGCAGTAAGAATGAGCTCCTCTGATCGGTGAAAGGTGTGTGTCCACTTCTGTTTCCCACTGGAGGGGCCTAGAGAGGACAGCCAGAAGGTACAAACACCTACTTCACAAATAACCTGAAAACAAGTGACATAGGTCAGCATGAGACTAGGATACTTGGCGGGATACAATAACTCCCTTCAGACAGGATTATTTTGAGTAGATCAGAAGACTAAAGAGAGCCATGGAGTGAACATTATAGACAAGGAGTTTTATTTTTATTTTATTTTTTTAACGTTTTTATTGGAGTATAGTTGCTTTACAATGGTGTGTTAGTTTCTCCTGTATAACAAAGTGAATCAGCTATACGTATACATATATCCCCATATCCCCTCCCTCTAGCTCTCCCTCCCACCCTCCCTATCCCACCCCTCTAGGTGGTCACAAAGCACCGAGCTGATCTCCCTGTGCTATGCGGCTTCTTCCCACTAGCCATCTGTTTTACATTTGGTAGTGTTTATATGTCCATATATATACTACCGCTCTCTCACTTAGACAAGTTTTAAATCCCCAAAAGAAAGGGGTTCCTAATGATGACTGTTCTGCAGCTGTGGCACAGGATGACCTAGAAACACATGACATTTCTCAGCAGCGCTGAGACGATTCTAGAGTCCTCTGCCATTGATGCCATAATGAAAATAATCTTTGGATTTTGTTGGGGCTTAACTAGATGAATGATAGGTCTGAGGAGGTAAATCTCTCTCTTGGAAGAAGCAGAGCTATATACCTGGAGTTGATTTTATAGTTTTAAACTCGCTACTATGAGCCATATGGGGTATTTAAAATAATCAAAGGTAGAGGCGTAGACAATAGAAGGGTGTTTCCAGAGGAAGGGGGTAGAGAAAGAGATGGAGCTGTTGTTCAATAAGGTAAAGTTTCAGTTATGCTGAGTGAATAAATCCTGGAGGTGTGCTGTACATCACAGAGCCTATAGTTAATGCTGCAGGTCGTGCACTTAAAAAGTTGTTAAGAGGGGTAGGTCTTATGTTCTTACCACGAGAGAAACAAAAACTAAACAAAACAAAAACAAAGGGACACAAGGACACTTTTGGAGGCGAGGAATATGTTTATGACCTTGATTATGGTGATGGTATCAGGGTGTTTTTTGTTTTTTTTTTTTCTGCCGTGCTGAGTGGCTTGCAGGATCTTAGTTCCCCAACTAGGGATTGAACCCGGGGCCCCGGAAATGAAAGCGCCAAGTCCTAACCACTGGACTGCCAGGGAATTCTCTATGTGCAGGTTTTTATGGATAAAAAAAAAATTATTGATCTGAAAATGAAGTGACAAGAAAATAATTTAATTGATTGACCAATTGATTCATTGATCTAACCAAATAATTGTAAGGCATACGATGAAAGAAATTAGGACAGGAAGAAGGTAACATCTCTTCACATTTAATCAGTCTGAAGGTCAAATCTCAAATCGGTGGCAGCGCCTGTGATCATCGGAGCACCCTGGTATCCATCAGAAGCCTTCCCCAGCCAGACACTTATTGCTAATTCTCTGATATTGTGCCTCTGCTTTCATTGTGTTCATCAGTTTTTTCTTTTTTTAACACTTGCCCCTCACCCTTTTCCATCATTGTCATCATAATATACTACTTAAGAGAAAAATTAATGTTTAACAATTTTAGTGCTTGAACTATAATAGAGTGAGACATCAATTTCATATTAACTCAAGTAACTTGACTCATGTTTAAGGTAGCAGGTCCAGGCATTCATAAGGTAGCGAGGGCGAGAAAATACATCTTTCAGTTCTTTAAAATTCTACCCTCTGCCACCCCTGCTTGCCTGGCCTGGCCTAGATGTCTCATCACCCTTACAGGGACGGCTCTGCCCACTTTCCTCAGGGACCGTTGCACTTAGTACATGTCTGATGGGGCCATGTCACTTCACAGTTTACCTCAGAGAGTCCTTATTTGTCCCCCTACACCACATTCTAAATAATTTAAAGTACAACATTTGTACTGTAATGCATCCCTCACCATTTCTCCTCCCAATTGCCTCTGAATTTGCAGGGAGAGTGAAGGTGACTTTTAAGCCGGAATCAAGGATCTGAGTTTGATGCTATCAGAATGGTTGCATGGCAATACAATAGATCATGTACAAAAGAAATCTGTTTCCTATCCCCTGCCGTCCTCCACCATATCCCTTTGGGCTAAGATAACCAGTGTTTGATTCTTGAGATTGTCTTAAGAGGCTAACGTTGGCTATTTCTTTATACAGACATTGAACCAGATTTCAAAGTTGTCAACTGCAAGAGAGGTGATGGCAGATGTCAAAAATATTGTAATTATATGGAACTACAACTAGGCTATTGCTCTAAAAAGAAAGATGCCTGCTGTTTACCTCAAAACTGAGGTTGTTGTCATAAAAGCCAAAGCTTTGTCCACGCCCTGTTCTCCTGGGCCATCAATCCAGACGCGGGTGTTTTGGAGAAGGAGCTGAGCAGAGAGGAGGTGAGGCTTGGTCATCTGCTCCTGACAGTCTAAACATCCTACTGCAGCAAAAGAAAAGTCAAAAACTGCTATACGTGATCTTTCGGTGTGATCTTAGAGAAAGTGACTTAGCTTGAGATGTACAATACCTTCCAAATCACACAATGTTTACTGGTAGATATGGATGTAATAAACCTTTATAGGAAAGCATTCAAGTCATTTGTTTTTTTATTTTAAAAATATTTTTTGAGTACCTACTTTTGTTCTAGACACTGAGAAATGTAATGAATTGAAACTGTGGATATATGAGGAGAAGAACATCTCAATACATAAAAACAACAAAATGCTGCATATTTTAAAATGTGAGTATATCCAAAATGTGGGGAGGACGAATATGAGAGAATTAAGAAAGGATTCCTGGGGATATTTGAGCAGGATTTTGGAGGATGATTAGGAGTTTCTTAAGTGAAAGAGAGAAGCAGAGATTTTTTCAGGCAAAGGGTACAGTTTGTAGGAAGTCATGGAAACTTGAAAGAATGATTTGCTAAGAAAATGGGGAGAAGCTCAGCATAACGGCAAAGGAGAGGGACTAATTACAAGGACCAAAAGAGGAGGGTGCAGGAAAATGGTGTGAAGTTGTCAGAAAACAAATATTACGCTAAAGACCTCGGAGGGCTAAACAAGAGAAGGTTACCAGGTGCGCCAGGGGAGTGAACGTAATCATACTTGAGTGTTAGGATGTTCATTCTAACAAAAGAATTGGGGATGGACTGACAATGTGTGAGACCAGAGGCAGGAAGGTAAGAGATGACTGGGACAGTGAAGGCCGAGGATGTGGTCAGTGGCTGAGGCGGTGACAGAGGCTCTGAAGAGGGAACAATTCAGGGGCTTCTGCAGGGGCTGAGGTTACAGGTCTGGTGACGGAGGAGAAGGAAAGGCATGGGGTGGGGGAGAGTCCTGGGGACCAGGCGACGCCCGGGACGTGGGGAGGAGGTGGAGCATGGGGAGGGCTAGACCGGTCTGGGGAACATCGGATTAGAAGCCGGCGGCGTTCACCATGTCCAGCTGGGACCTGGATGGACTTACACAAGTTCCTGGAGAGAGAAGGAGACAAGAAATAAAAGAGTCAAAGTCAGCCATAAAAAAGAACGAAATAATGCCATTTGCAGCAACATGGATGGACCTAGAGATTGTCAGACAGAAAGACAAATATCGTGATATCGCTTATATGTGCCATCTAAAATAATGGTACAAATGAACCTGTTTACAAAACAGAAATAAAGTCACAGATGTAGAAGACAAACTTATGGTTACCAAGGGGAAAAGGGGTCGGGGGAGGGATAAATTGGGAGGTTGGGATTGACACATACACATTACTCTATATAAAATAGGTAACAAATAAGGACCTACTGTATAGCACAAGAAACTCTACTTAATACTCTGTAATAACCTATATGGGGAAAGAATCTAAAAAAGAGTGGATATATGTATATGCATAACTGATTCACTTTGCTGTAGAGCAGAAACTAACACAACATTGTAAATCAACTATACTCCAATAAAAATTGGTTAAAAAATGAAAAAAAAGAGTCAAAGTCATTCACTTGTAGGCAGAAACTGCCTTCTTATAACCTATCACCCAGGGACAGATTTCAGAGGGACGCACTGAAGAATGCTGACGTTTCCATGAGGCACAGAAAAATGAGGAGTCCCTGAAGGAGATGAAGAGAGACCTATGACAGGAAGGAGAAAGCGGTCCAGGAAAGAGAGCGGTGCTGAGACAACATGCACAGATGCTGGGACAGCAGGCAGAGATGCTAGGAGAAAGTGAAGGATGCCTCTGTCTCCATGGTTCCTCAGCCACACCTAGTTGAGCGACCGGGCATCAGACACCTGGGTCTTGGCTGGAGTTCTGTTAACAATAGAGCCTTGGGTACTAAGCCTTAGGATGTCAGTGTCTCCCTCTAAGTGGCGAGAACAAAAATGTATTCAAGGCAGCTTTTTGTTTTTGTTTTTTGGATTTTGTGTGTGTGTGTGTGTGTGTGTAAGAGTTAAAATAATGGTTAAGTATGAGAGCTAAGGTACATGTGTGTGTGGCAAAGTCTGTAAAGGAAGCATAAAGTTGAGATGACGGAGAAGGAGATGGAGAAAACAAGAGCTCTCCCTGCAAAAAACACATCTACATATGTCACCATTCTCTTTAAATCTCTCTAATGATTTCCCTGTTCTCATTCAATCACTCACTCATTCATTCACTCATTCATTCAACAAATATCTAGGAAGCATCCACGATGCCCCAGGTAGTGTTCTAGATACAGGAGATCCAGTAACAAACAAAATCTCCCACCCTCTGATCGCTCATATATATCCTAATTGGAGAGACCAATAAGCAAGGTGTATAAATAAAACATCTATTAGAAAGTGATAAATGATACGGAAAAAGAAAAAGCAGGGGAGGGGATACAAAGTGTCAGGCAGAGGGCGGCATTTGGATGCAGGAGATAGAGAAGTCCTCTCCAAGAAGGTAGATTCTGAGACCTGAAGGTGAGGAGTGAGCCCTTGGTATCTGGTGGGCAGTGGGCACTCCAAGGAGGGGAAACAAACGCCAGCGCCCCTAGAAGGGCCGAGCCTGGTGCATTTGAGGAACAGCCAGCGGAGGCCAGCAAAGAGAACTCAGAGGTCAGCGTAAGATTCAGGCTTTCACTTTGAGGAAGATAGGAAGCCACTTGGAGTTTTTGTTTCTCTGTTTTCCTGTATTTACAAGAAGCCCTTTATTAATACTGTCAGGAGTAAAGGGCCAACACCAGACCAGACCTTCCTGGGGAAATGCCCTGAGATGAAACCACAGCACAGGCCGGAGCCTCTGACCCTTTAGGCCAAGTGAAAGCCTCACTAGATAAAGGCCTTTTGTGTCACATGACCCCGATGACCAGTGGGAGCCTGTGATACTGCTGGTGACTTAGAAGTACATTTATTGTGATAATTCGAAATGTGAGCACTGGTCAGCAAGTCCCACACCCATCTCTTTACCCTTAGTCCCTGGCTAGAATTCCATGTGAGTATTTTTAATCATCTCCTGACAAGGACAACTGAACTTCAACGCCAACAGCCCCACCCTCAGCTGTGTCTGCTCCCGGGTTCCTGGGTGTCGTTAACGCCCCAGGGTCCACCCAATCGCACAAGTGCCCCTCTCAGTTCAGACCTTGGAGGGAATTGCAGTCCCCCTAAAACTGAGCTCCCTTACAGAGTTCATGACTAACCTCTCTATTCAAAACTTTGCTTCCTTTCTTGTCCGCCCCTGTTCCCCTCAGAATTGAGGAGTATCAAATAAAAAGGGGGGTTGAAACCGAGTAAGACCCTGCAGGGCCTCCCTGGGTACAAAAGCCCCTCCGTCTCCCCCATTTCTTGTTTGTAGAAAAAAAGGACCCTCCTAGACCTTCCCCGAGTTCCAAAGAGATCAGAACAACAGAGTCACAGGACCCCTAGTTCCTCCTGAAGAGAGAGAGAGAACAACCTGATGCACATCTTTGTGCTGTTCTGCAGACACTAAGAGCTCCCCCAGCCGGGTGGTGGACGGTGGCTACATGCTGACCTCCAGCATGTAGACCCCAGACTGGTCAGAACCAGAAGGTCGATGATTGAGATTCTGGAAACATGGCCTGGTTCTTCACCACCAACTGGTCAGAATAAGGTCCAGGAGCACGCTTCCTATGACCCTCTCCCCTAACACTGTCTTTAAAAACCCTTGCCTGAAAGCCGTCGGTGTGAGAGCAGATGACCCACTCCCAGGAGAAAGCCCATATCCTCCACCTAACACGCTCTGACGCTCCTCTCCTCCTGACTCTCGGAGTCCCAGGCGTGACGGCCTTTCCTTCCTCAAGGGCCACACCAGCCTCTCCAGATCTTCCTTGGCACGAACTGACCTTTTGCTTCCACGCTGCCTCGACACCTTCTTTTGATCTACTCACCTTCAGAGAGAGAGTAAATGTCCTCGAATCCGGAAGAGTCCCACGCCGGGTCCCCCACCCCCAAGACCGGGCAGGCCCTGTCTTTGCTCTCCTGGTCTAGGTAGGTAAAGGCAGGATGGTCAAACACCTACCTCTACGCCACGAGGCGCCCTTCCTGAGCAGGGAGCACATCTGTACCTTCGTTGCCAAACTGCAGAGCTCAGCACGTCTTAACACATTGTCTGTGTTCAGTAAGTATTTGTGAGTGAATGAAGGAACAAAGGTGGAAGAAGCCTGGGGGGGAGGGTGGAGACTTGAGGAGGAGCCTCCATGCCCTTTCCTCTCCTTCCTCCCCCCTCCTCTGCTGCATTGTTTAACCTCCCTACCCGCCAAGAGCCCTTGGGGAAGTGCCTGCAGGCTAGTGAAGACTTGCCCCTCTCTCTGCCCATAGGCTGGGCTGGGGGTGGTCCTAACCTGGTCCCGACTGAGGGAATTTTTATCCACCGAGAGAAGGTTAGATGCCATATTAACATCTCCCCCCACTTCCAAACCTCAGTGCCGACCAATGCCTTTGTGTTTCTGATGCAGTCCAGAGCAGGACCGAAGTGGGAACACTTTCTGTGACATAATGGAAAGATCCAGAGGGCTATCGTAACCACCCCAAGGATGTTAAGAGTGAAAACACAGATGGAGTCACACTTTGTAATAAGGGGCAACTTCCCCCATTTATCCTGTAGCTACTAATCCTATGGTCTACCCCCCAAATTTTACTCAGATCTTGAAGGACAGGGAAGATCCCCAGCACCATCTGCTTTTCAAAGGTAACCCACCAACAAAAATAAATCTAAGTAAGCAGGCCCTGGGTCCTCCTGTTGGTCTGTAGAGCATTGTAAGTTACAAGACAATGGGAAGATGGCCTCCATATGCAAATAGAGATATATACTCCAAACGGCAGTATAGAATATTCTGTATCAGTAAGACAGTGACCCTGAAGGATGGAGGATGACAGATCAACCTTGGCTCTGCCAACAGAGGTGAGCCTAAACTCTTTGGAACAAGAATTCCCTCTTCCGGGGCCTTCGGAAGAGGGGCCCATGGTGCTCCCGTTGAAATGGAGTTTCTTTGATGGACAGAATGGGAAAGGAGCCCGGGACAGTGCTCTGGTCCACCCTCTCCTCAAACAAGCAATCTTCCGTCTATTTCCTCCTGAACCATGAGAAATAGGGCAGGGGAGGTGGGATGGAACCGGATAAGATGGGCTAGATGTCAACCATTAGGTCATTGCTACATTGTGCATCTTTGTTTCAGGAGTTTAGTATTCCATTACCCAAACTTGATCACACTTCACTTCCGTTGCACACTTTCCAAGGAGCAAAGAGCAAATTTAGGGGAATTCCATGTAGCAGTCCCCAGGAAAATGGCATTTTCAGGTAAATTTCATTTTTTCACTTAAAATGACATCTATGAGATCTCTGTAGGCAAGTGTATATAGTTTCACCCTGTTTGTTTTAATGGCTGTATAATATTTCACTCTATGGGTTTACCATAGCTTATTTTATCACTTCCATGTTGACAAATTGTTGCTATCATTTTTTGACATTATAAACAATATGCAATAAGCATTTTGGTTCAATCATCTTTAAGAAAACATATAAAAATACTGAAAATTGGCAGTTAAGTTAAAGAGTATGTGTGTTTAAAATCTTAATCTATACAAATTACCCTTTAAAGAGAGGATATCTATTTATACTCCCATCAGCAGTATGTTAAAATATCTGCTTCTCCACATGCTTGCCAACCTCTAATATCATTAAAAGTTAAATAATTCTTTTCACTCTGGTGCATGAAAAACGGTAACACATTTCTAAAATAGGCACACCCTGATAACTGTGTAGTTAGGCATTTTTTCATTTGTTTGTTTATTGATCATTTTTTCTCTTCTATAAACTTTAATAATTTGGCTGGGTTATAACTTCATTCTTATCTATAGATATGTGCTCTTTTTATATATGGTATATTTAAGCTTACGTTATTTTTTCCCTCACTGATTCCCTTCTCTCTTTTTGGAATGCCTACTGTTTAAACCTGAGTTATCCTGGGAATATTCTCCCTATCTGTTATCTTTCATGCATAATCTCGATGCCTTTCCAGCCTTACTCTCTACTTTATTTACATATATATATTTATTTATTTGTTTGTTTATTTATTTATATTTAGATCACTAATTTATCTTTCTGCAGTGCTCTTCTACTTTTCACTATTTTAGGATTTTCAAGTTCCAATGTTAGACTTTATTTTAAAATATTCCTATTTTGCAAAAAGTCTTTATCTCAGAGTGTGCCTTTCTCATGGGATTCAATTCTCCTTTTATTGACCAAACTGTATCTTTTCAAATCTCATTAAAAATAATACACATTAATTAAAATTTTTTTTCCTGCAATTTTTCCATTGAAATGGCACTTATTCTAGTTTAGTTTACTCTCTCCTACTTTTTGAAAGTGCTGATTCCCCTTGAACTTGTAGTGAGTTTATACTGACTTCTAAGCCCTACTTCCCCAAGCAGAACAGCTATGGATTTCTTGGTGAGGTAAGCAGCAAGTGACGATCATGTTCTATGTACAGAAACCATATGTTGTTTATCTTAGAATTTTGTGAGTATCTCTATTCAAAAGAAGATTCAAAGATATCTTAGATCCACAGTGAAGAAACAGTGGAATTTGCCTAAACTTGCTATAAAATATTTGTAAGTGGTGACTATTTTTAGGCTTGAGTTAATTCTTAGTCAACCGTCAGGAACATTTGAGCCCCTCATTCTCTCTACATCTTTGTTGAGTTCTTATGAGCTAAGAATCCTTTCCAGTATTATGTGTGGGTATCTAGGTTGCAATCAGGATTCCAGAGCTCAGGGTGACAAAACTAGGCATGCAGACCTCTTTACAGAATGCTGCCTTTCCAGGTTTCTTTCTGAATAAATGTGTTCCATGCTTAATTCACACACAGGCATACTCACGCAAAGCTGATACTTAGGGACAGCGAAGCATTGTTAATTTATATTACCTCTTTGTGAAGAGATTTTTAACCTATGTATGTAAGACTTAAAATACTTGTACTTGCTGACTTATTATTCTGCTTCCCAGAAATTACTTTTCCGTGGGTGTGAAGTAACAGTTATTCAAGATAAGTAAGCTCTAGAGATCTGTGGTAGAACATTGTACCTGTACACAACAATACTGCAGTGTGCATTTACATTTTTAAGAGGGTAAACCTCATCTTAAGTTGTCTTAACCTTTTTTTTCATTAAAAAAAAAAAAAGAATAAGAAATTATCCTCAGGAAATAACCAAAAATGTTTTGAGAAACTTTTTGAAAAAAATTTAAATGTTCACAATAAAGCAATATCTTAGCAAACTATGTTAGATCTATTGGGCTGGCCAAAAGGAACATTAATACTTAAAGGGATATTCCATATCCCTTAGGTATAATAAACATAAAAGCAAATAAAAACCATAAAAATGCATAAAATAAAATTTTCTTTCTTAGAAGTTGCAGGATACAATTTTTACATATTTGATGTAAAATTAATTGTGAAAAATATGTCCAAAAGCAAAAAAAGAAAAAAAAAAAAAGATTTTAGTTTCCAGTGTTAAGATTATTGGTGATTTTAAATTATTTAATCTTTAAAAATACTCTGTCATTGTATTACTCTTAATTTTAAATATACATTTAAAAAGACAAAATTGATGTGCCTAAGGATAAATATGTATGTACCTATAAACAAAGACTACTTTGATCCTAGGCAGAGACAGTCTATAGTAGACTTAAATTGCCTCCAGAAAGTCATAAATTTAACATAAGAAAGAACTTCCTGGGCATTAAGATTATAAAACATTAAAGCATGTTATCCAGAGGGGTTTTTGGAACCTGCTTGGGGATTCATAAGAAACTGGTAAAAGCTGATGTTTTATACCATTCTGGGTCATTTTTGCAGCTCTGCCTGGGGACAAGGGAGCTAGCATCCTGGCTCCTCAGGGTCAGTTTTGAGCGAGCAGCTCTATTAGTCACACGGTGGTGGTCTTTTTCCGGAAGCCCGCTGAGTGCAGGGCCCCGAGGCCTGGCCAGGCGTTATGGACACCCGCTGTACCCCTGGTGGGAAGAGATCCTTTAGGCACCAGGATGCAGAGCCGGTTGGAACACACCTGACTGCCTTGCTGTCTGCTCCCCTCGCCCACCATCCATACACAGTGTGCTGCTCGCCCACTGTACCCCAAGAAGCCTTCCCGGGGCTTTGATCCCTCAGACTCATCCATGCCCCAGAGCTGCCCTGTCATCAGGAAGTCTGCTTCTTCCGCAGTGCCAAGGTCTGCAGGCAAGGAGATAGGGAGGACGGGCTCAGTCAATCTCATCCCCACTGGGCTTCCGGTGATTAATAACGACCACACCGAATCTTTCCTTCAGGTCCACACATGCAGTGGTCACCACAGCTACCTGCAGGCTTGGCCTGCTCTGAGCTGGCCTGCCCTTATCTCTTGGGTCATAGGGCATGACCTTACTGGACCCAGGGAATCTCTTAGCAATAAGAACAAAATTAAAATTAGTATGTCCAAATGAAGGGAAACTGAGTGCATTAACACAGCCTCTTTCTTGATGGACCAGAAAAGGTTCCTGGGGTCAGACAAGCAACATCAGTATTACCAATGAGGACAGCAGGGATGGGAAAGACCCCAGCTGCAGGGAAACAATGTCAAGCCCCACTATGGGGCAGAGGGTGCTTCCCTAGGGGGTCTGATTAAATGGCTCTGTTAGGTCTACATGCACCAGCGGGCACTGCGGTGAAGCACATGGCCAGTCCTTTTACACTTTCGGGAGAACAGGAAAGCCCCAGAGAATCTGTTCTTCTCTCGTTTCCATCTGCTTCCTCTGGGCTCCTTCTCTGATTTGCCTCCACCCTGTTTCTCCTTTCTCTGAGCTCTGAGAGCTCCCCTAGAGAAAGCTGGTCACTACTTCCTGCCTGTCTATCCAAGGTTCCTGCAACGGGTCCGTTATCATGTCTGTTTCATTGCTGGAAAAATTAAGGCAGAGTTAAATGATCCAACCTAGATCAGGTGGAGATCAGGGACATGCCTAGGACCCTAACCCAGCTCACTTTGAGCCAGAAGACTCAACGTGTGGGTGTGGGCTTTTCTGCTGTTCCTAAGACAACACACGTTTCTTTCTCAGGATGTTCCCCGACAGCACTGGCTAGGACAAGCTTCTCAACAAACCCTGGAGATGGGTGCTTTCCCTGCAGGAGGGCATATGACTCTGTGAGCTGCAGATGACTGTGTATGTGAGTGAGTGAGTAGAAGTGACACTTCCTGGGAATGCCAGGTACTTGGGTTCTAGTCTCAACTCTAATAATAATTGTGTTGATGCTTTGGGTAACTCCTGATGAGCACAGTGGGCAAAAGTGCCCTAAACCCCATGAGTTGTGTTTGTATGAATGAGTAGTTCATCCTAGGAAACCAATAGCATGACCACAGCTGGTGAAGACAATTAAACAGAGGTGTGTCTGGGATACCTACTTCCATAAATTATGCGCGTACCTCAGTTGACAAAGGAAATATGGCTGCAGGAGCTTGGCGTGCTCTCCTGTGATGACTTATGGTAAACCTGGAAGAGAAAAAAGACCTGCGAGACAAATGAGAAAAGAATTTGGTGTAGGACTTTAAGAAAATGATAATAATTGCCCCAACCTTCTCCCTGGTTTACCCAAGGATCCGGTGAATGATTGTTAGCTGTACAGGGGGGTGTAATATGGAGGATTATAGGAAGTAACTAAAGAACTGAGTTAGGATAGTGAAAAGAAAGCCCCAAAGGAGCTTCCAGGGTTAGGAGGAAAGGAGGCTGGTATTGCTGACTAGTCATTTTGGTCTTTAATAGAAGCTACAGGAATAAACACAAAAGAAATACACACCAGAAGGATTCTAGGATGAGAGGAAGTCAGTGGGAAGATCATTTCAAGCGGATATTGTGGTAAGAATCCTCAGCCAAAAATAAGAACAACTGCCCCAGCCAGAGTCAGGTGGTGGGGACCCAGTTTATTATTTCACTTGGTCTAAACCCAAGGGCTGTGTTGATGTAATTCATGCAGCTGGGAACCAGGGACTTGATGGAAGCCTCTGATGAATAGAGAAATTGGTCTTATTATAGATAATCACGACACTGCCCTATGGCTTTTAGGGGAGTGTGAGATAATTCCATTGGGGTAGTGAAGGCTGAAAATTCTGTTTATTTCTACAGGGATAAAAAGGGGATCATGAAACACTATATGTGCTGAAATAGACATATGGTAAGTAGGAAATGCTTCAGGAAAAGTGAAGAGCCAGTTTGGACAGAGGAACTGTAAGTATGAACCTAAGTATGACTTTGAGAGGGAAAAGACAAATTTAGCCAACCACTAAATGCTTTTCACTAGTAGCTGTTACTTCTGGAACCAACAGAATGGCAAAGCCACAGAGTTTTAACATTGAAGGACACAGTCATGCTTTCTGCCCTTTGTTACAAGGACACATGAAAATGGATTTGAACATGGCAAATCTGAAGGCAGAAAATAGCACCTGGTATTCCTTTTCTCAAAAAAAAAAAAAAAAAAAAAGACAATGTAGTATAGAAACAAATATAAATTTTATAATATTTTCAAGAGTAACATTTGGATGAAATATTTTCTGATTCCTTGAATATTTCAGAATGATTTTCTTTTTTTACCCATGAGAGATAATCAGTCATGGAACCAAATCCTTGCAACACAATTTTCCTCTTAAAATCTCAAAGGCGCCCTTCCTCATCCAGCATCTAGTGTAGTGGAAGAAATAGGTAAGGTAGGTCTGCTTTTGTTCTCTTATGGGATTCCTGATTTTGGTAGGCTCTTATTTCTTTTTGTTTATGCCTTAAACATTTCATTAAGGCACATTTAACTGCAATTCTCATTTAATTGGTTTCATCTGAAGATTGGGAAGTCCTATAAACTGGCTTATTTCAGTAATTTTCCACTTCACAAACTATTTTTAAATAGTATTTTAACATTATTTCTTTTTTAAAAAGATGTAATTTTATTGTGATAAAAACACAGCGTGATATCTATCATAACAAATGTTAGGTGTACAATGCATGTACAGGCACAGCGTTGCCCAGCACATCTTTAGAGCTTATTCATCTTACGTAACTGAAACTTCACACCTGTTGATTAATAATTCCCCACTTCCCCTCCCTCCAGCCCCCGGTAACCGCCATTCACATTATATCTCCTCTGAAAATTTTCTGTTTTCTTCTCAGGAATACCGTAGCCTTTAGGTTGACTTGTCTTCCTCTGACTTTTGTGTCTCACCGTCTCTAGTAGTTTTCGTGTCTGTGTCTTTTTCCTACTGTGTCTGGAATGCCACCTCAAGTGTGATCTTCACATCATTAGTTCAGCTTCCAAAGTGTGGACTTTTCCTTAGTACCAAAAACTTTACTCTTCCATTTCATTTTCTAAAAACCTTGCCTACTATTTTATCCCACCTTGTTTTGTCCTTGTAGACAGTTGCCTGTAAATGGTAGATACAGTTTTTTTTTAATATAAATTTATTTATTTTTAATTATTTATTTTTGTCTGTGTTGGGTCTTCACTGCGGTGCACGGGCTTCTCGTTGCGGTGGCTTCTCTTGTTGCGGAGCACAGGCTGTAGGCACACGGGCTTCAGTAGTTGCAGCACACGGGCTCAGCGGTTGTGGCTCGTGGGCTCTAGAGCGCAGACTCAGTAGTTGTGGCACGTGGGCTCAGTAGTTGTGGTGCACGGGCTTAGTTGCTCCGCGGCATGTGGTATCTTCCTGGGCCAGGGCTCGAACCCGTGTCCCCTGCATTGGCAGGCAGATTCTTAACCACTGTGCCACCAGGGAAGTCCTATATGCTGTTTTTCGTTTGTTTGTTTTTTAAATACTTGAGACAGAATTGTCTTCTTATTCCTGCAGTGGATCTTTTTCACAGGATGGGTCTTTTGCTGAGTCTTCCCAAAACTATTCTCTTACCTTTATTTTGTAGTGTTTCTTTACATATGCTCTGTACTGATTTGAATTTTATCTCTGGTGAACATGAAGGTATTCAACAGTTAGTTATTATATGATAAGTGCTGTTCTAGGTGCCAAAGGTATAATAAAGAACCAAACACACGAAACTCCTGCCTGCATGGAGCTTACATTTTAGCGGGATAAATAAATGAGTGGGAAAGGGTAAATGGCTTCACTCGCCATTAATCTGAGAACAGTAGAACCCTATCTCAGAATCACCTGGGTGGCAGGTGGGTGGAATTCCCAGCCCAGTTCTCACTGTGTCCAATCACACATTTAATGAAATGGTTAGACTGACATTGGAAGTAAAAACTCTATAAAACATTGGGCAGCAACGATACAGCCTTGGGATCCTTCCAGCAGACCCTAATGGAAAAGGGGAAAGGCAGTCTCCCTCCTTGTGCCACAGAACACAGCACCTTGGGTACCTGGAGGCTCCAGTGCCTTGGCGTCCATGCCAGTCAGAAGAATAACGGCCTCTTCTTTCTGGAGGCTGCAGTGGAGAGCCAGTCCACCAGTCTGCCTCCAGCTGATGGCTGTCTTTTGCCAAATACGCCTTATTGCAAACATGGCGCTTGGAATTTTACTTGTCTTATTTATAGTCCCCAAATAACCCCTTGAGGAAACTCTTATTGTTTCCCTCACTCAGATACAGAAACCAAAGTGATAGGCAATGGCCAAATTAATGCTTGGTTTTTTAACGAATGAGAATTCTCCTTACAGGTTCCAAGGTAATAGAAAGAGGGCAGGATTAAGCTTGTTAAAAATGGGACAGTGCAGAGAGCTGTCCTTTTGTAGAGTCTTATAGTGATTATGAGTCACATCTTTGATGTACAGAATATTTATATCAACCAACTAATGATATAGCTTCTCCTGTCAAGGAATTCTCAGATGCTTGGCTACTGCTATTAATGGTCTGTGAGTTATGTGACAACTTAAGGTAACAAAGGTACAACAATGCATAATTAACACACGAGGAAGGTCATTTATCATCCCTAGGAATGGTATGCCTGATTCTCCAAACTATTTATGAAATTCTTCCCTAGTGGTTGCATTCCAAGTCTGTGACTTGGGAATAGATTCAAGTGCAGAGGAAAAGGTAGGTGATAAATCCTGATACTATTAATTTATTTCTCCCCCAAATGAGCCGATTTTCCAACATAGCTCATAAAATTTCCAAACTATACTGAAAACAATTTCCAAACTATAATTTCACAACTATTTGGGCTTTACTGCTAGAAAAAAATACACCATCCACCTTTACCTTAAATGTTTTCTAAATCAGGTCAGTATCAATAGCAAGAATGAATACAAAGAATAAAACATACTTTTTATCGTCTCATTTACCAAGGTGACTTTTTAAAAAAGAGACCCATACATTTGTGTATATACACTCTAGTGTTTTTATTAAACAATAATCCTTATCTCTTATAGCTACACTTTCTCCATCCACAGAGATGCATTCAGAATTATAATTATTCATTGGAACCCTTGAACTTTTAGGATTTGTTTTCTGGCCTAGAAGCCGGTTTTCTCAAGGGTTAGATCAATCTGCTTATACATTTTTTACAATGGGTGATTTCAGAGATGTGTTCAGAACAAATGCTCCATAGAAAAAGAATTTCAAGTTTTTTTTTTTTTAAGTTATTTCTTTTTTTTTTTTAATTTATTTTATTTATTTATGGCTGTGTTGGGTCTTCGTTTCTGTGCGAGGGCTTTCTCTAGTTGCGGCAAGCGGGGGCCACCCTTCATCGCGGTGCGCGGGCCTCTCGCTATCGCGGCCTCTCTTGTTGCAGAGCACAGGCTCCAGGCACGCAGGCTCAGTAGTTGTGGCTGACGGGCCCAGCTGCTCCGTGGCATGTGGGATCCTCCCAGACCAGGGCTCGAACCCGTGTCCCCTGCATTGGCAGGCAGATTCTCAACCACTGCGCCACCAGGGAAGCCCTCAAGTTTTAATATTATTATTTACTGTTTGAGTCATACATACACACACATCTTAATATCTATTTTATAATTACTTAGCGCTTGGTGGACCTTTTTGTTGACAAAGAGAGGTAAAGTTCCCAACTAATTTCCCCTTATGTCCTATTTTCATAGGTGTTTTTACAGGGTACAGAAAAGCCAGTGAATAAGGGCATCCTTTGTTAGGACCCACTTCCTTTGCTTGATCTTTCTAGAACTGGAATCTCCAAAATGAATGCCTGGCCTTCCCCTTCCTCTGGGTGTCCACACTGCTCACCTGTACCCTTGCTCACCTTCAGAAGTATGGGACTGCCATCTGACATGGTCAAATATGTTTGCTGCAAATTGGTTAAATAGGGGCAGAAGACCACCTATAAGTGGTCTTGTAGCTATTATGCAGCCGTTAAAAAGAGTGAAGTTCTTCAAGCACCTATTTTTAAAATCCCCTGAATATATCATATGAAAAAATGCAAGTCCAGAATAACGTGTATAATCTGTTATCATTTATTTAAAAAGCGGAGTTTAGATTCATATATGCTTATATACACATAGAAAACCTCTGGAAGAATTAATAAGAAACTGGTAGTAGCCATCATGAAGGCCTGGGGGACAGGATGGAAAAAGACTTGCTTTTAACTTCTTCGTGAGTGAATTTCAAGGGAAATAAATCTAAGTGATGCTGGGACTAAAATCATGTAGGGGCAAAAGTGTAGCTGCATCAGCTGGGCATTTTAACATCGTCTGTTATATCAACCTACGTGGAAAGCTGGCCTTCCAGACCTGGCTCTAATGCCATCCTGCTTCTCAGATGGGGCTCCATCCTGCACCCCAGTGCCCCACAGTGCTCTCCCCAGCACAGGTCAACACGGCCCACAGGTCCAGGCTCCCATGACTCCCCCTAGACCCACCTCCTCAACCAAGAAAATGTTGTCCAAGGAGTGGAGAGTCTACCCTCTTCCCCCAAAGTAGACCCCTTCCTGAATTTTAATACATAGATTAGATTTGCCAAATTTAAAAGATAATACCGTATGCTGTGTCCAGCTTTTTTTTTTTCTTTTTTTCATTCAGCATGTTCGTGAGGTACGTCCATGTTGTATGTGTTCTATGACTATGCTGTGATACGCTTTGGGGTTGTATTGTGTTGACAGCTGTAATGAATGATGAACATGCGTGTACCTGTCTCTTGTGCACACGGGCCTCCATCTCTGGGGTACACACCTGGGAGTGTGTGCGTGTGTTCCAGTGTGGTAGATGCTGCCCAGCCGGAAGCTACTTGAAGGCAGGGACCATGTCTTTGCACGTCTCTATTGCCATCACCTAGCCCAGCACCTGGTTCTAAGTAACCATCACCCCTGTCGTCCTTCCACTTCAGCCTCTATGTGCCAGGCTATTGGTCAAGCCCTGAATTCGACAAAGCCTGTCTATTTTTAGGCAGAAAGGAAGAGTATCCAGTAACTTCTGCCCACAGCCTTAGTCAGTAGACCAGATAACTGTGCTCATTCCTGAGTAGTGTTCCCAAAAACCTATAAATGTCTTATTTTTGTCCCTCTCCTCTCCACTCCACTTGGCTCTTTCATCAGATTTGCTTTCTGCACAGGAGGGCGGGGAGACCTGAGGGAACCTTAAAACATGAAGGCCCTCTTTCTGTTCGCTGTTCTCTTCTGTTTGGTCCAAATGAACTCAGGTAAATATCTCCTGGTCAAGGTAGGAAGCTGCTCCCAGCCAGGAGGGATGAGCTGGGAGAGCCTAGGGAAGGCAGTACAGGAATTTCATTGATTTGTGTGTCCGTGGAGGGGGGGTTGGGTGTGTGTTTGTGTGTTGTTGGTGGGTGCAGGTGGACCCCTTTGGGGCTCAGCTCTGGACCATTTTGATCTTCCCTATAAAGAGGTTTTTAAAAGCTAAATATGAGTTTTCAGGGTCATAACACAAGTCAAAGGGTCATCTTTGTTCCGATACAAATAGAAAGCATTCATCACAGTCTGAGAAAAGTTTGCGGAAAGAAATGACAGTCATACAGATGTCAGAGCTGGAAGGGAATGAATGCTCTTCTATGGAAACCCCGCACTTTACAGAGAGAGGAAACCATGCTCCCGAGAAACGCTACTGTCCTGCGGTGCAATTGACAATCACAGTCAGAGCAGTTATTCATCGTGACACTAGCATTCCTCCAGCTTTCACAGAGAGCCGATTTTACAGAGGAAAACTGAGCCATAGCCAGGTAAATGAGTTGTCCAAGGAGAAATCATTAGTTACTGGAAGAAGGAAGGCCAAGCCAGGTCTCCAGATCCCTAGGCTGTGGTTCTTTGATCTTCATTAGATGCGCAGCCCATCTCTTCACTCGGCCGTCTTCCCCAAAAAGCCATGACAGAGCTGAGATGACATGGCATCAGAGAGTACACCCCATTTGGAGCTGAGAGATTGTGCAAGGTTGTTTTTTAAATCATGTAAGACCAACTCGGTGGGTGTTTTGGTTTTCTGAGTCATGATAGATTGGCATTTGCAGACCTGACATAAGACCTTTCTTTCAACCATCTCATTTCCAAATAGAAAATGCTTTCTTTTTTTAAATTGAGATATAATCAACATATAATATTACATTAGTTTCAGGTGTACAACATAACGATTCCATATTTGTATATACTGCAAAATAATCACCATAAGAAGTCTAGCCAACAGCCATCACCACATGTAGTTCCATTTTTTTTTCTTGTGACAAATAGAAAATGCTTTCCTTATGGGAACGTTGGGTAGTTGTGCTTGACCTACAAATCCACAAGTTATGGTGAGGAGAACTCAGTTTTCTTTTCTTTCTTTCACTGTAGGCTGTAAAACTGAAAATTAGGCCACAAGCTGAGAATCAGAACTATTTCCTATTTTCCTAGAGACCAAGACCCACCCATCCAATCATTTGACTCTGTTCTCCAAAACTCTCTCTGCTTCTCCCTGTTGCATTAACTCACATCCATCACCAGGAAGCTTGAGAAGCCTGATACAGTACAATAACATATAAAAATATAAGTATTATATATATCTTCCTGACAACATTTTGAGGTATGGATTATTGTCCCTGTTTTAAAGCTAAGAAACTGAAGCCCAGTTAAACTGGAACCTGTCCAGACACTTAATTTTTTAAGAATATAATAACCTTGTGGAGTTGGCCTGTGGGCTGGGGTCATCCTTTATTCTTTTGCTATATGAACTAAATATCAACTCTAATTTATTGTATCAATAGGGGACATTCCACCTGGAATTAGAAATGTTATCTGCCTTATGCAACATGGAACCTGCAGACTTTTTTTCTGCCATTCTGGTGAGAAAAAAGCTGAAATCTGCTCCGATCCCTGGAATAGGTGCTGCATACCACATACAGAGGAAGAAAAAAAATAAACCAGAGATGGATGGCGGATCTAGCACCTAAAATGTAAGCTTCCAGAAGGCAGGCGGGATCTTGAAGTATCCTAAGGGCTTAGAAGGATGTGTGGCTTGTAGTAGGTGCTCAATAAATATTTGTTGAATGACTCCAGCACCAAGGGTGAAGGTCTGATAAAAGATTTTTCCTAAAAGCTTGCCTACCTTGTCTTTTTCTGTTTTGTTTTTTTTTTAAAGAGTCTCAGAATTTTATAATATCCACCTCCTTTCCCTGGTCCAGGGACTGTCTCTTACCTACCCACAAATCAGGGTAGACCAGAAACCAAGCTGATCTCATCTTCAGAGAGACAGAAATGCAGCCAATCTACTCTTCTCTTTTCCACCAAATGACATCTTTCCTCTCATCAAACCCAATCCCAGCTTCATCCTACTTATTCCCAGACTATAATGCACCTTGTCCCCTTTCCATAGACTCCTCAAGTAATAATAACAGTAAGTCACATGTAAATAGGATTTTTTAAAATTTTCAAACATTTAGTCTTAGGTTATCTCAGCTGATTAACACACAATCTTATGGAGAATATAATCAGGTTGAAGCAGTTCCATTTTAGGGATGGAAAGGAAATGAAAATCAGAAGGCTAAGTTAACTTCCCCAGGTGAACAATTCATAAGTGGATTCCTGCATATCTAACCAATCAAGTGCCCATTGTTCTATGTTACCTCTGAAGAACATATATCTGAGTAAACAAAGCAAGGCAGGGCTCTTGTTCATGAAGAGTCCTTGACGCTTCAGCCCGTGGCCCTTTGCGTTTCTCCGAATCCTGCTGGAAGTTGTCACTCATACCATATCGTTGAGCGAGTCATCCAAAGAGCAATGAACATTCATTACAGGTAAGAAATGTAAAAGAATAATAAAAGCAAATGTCCTGATGTCGGAGACCAGGAGCCAAGCTCTTTCTAGGCTAATTACAGAGCGTGGTAAGATACCTTCTTTCCGTATTTCTGTTCACTTCCTGAGTCCAGTTTGCTCACAAATAAGCTGAACTTACTTTAAGAGTCACCAAGAAAATCTCCTTCTGGTTCATGTCTTGATTCCCAGCTCAAGTTTCAATGAACACTTGGTATAATGCCTTGGCCTCTCCCCAGGCTCTCCTAAACTTACTCGTGGTTGTTTTCTAAATGGAATCAGACAGACGCGTGGGGCTGCATGGAGTGGAGTCTCTCTTAATCACAGGCATCTCTGTGGAGCCCTTTGTCATCCCCTCAAAGGACTGAGGGGCAGTGCCGGACTTGGAGGGAATGCCTGCCTGGGAAGGAATTCGAAACAGGCTTAGCTTTTGCTCCCAAGTGAAACACGACAGGTCTTCGTGCTTCAGGACAGGCAGACACATACTCAGCCAAGAGTGCTGTCATTCCATGTGCCATACCTCTGTCCACTAACGACTAAAAAAACAAACACACCCACAAAGGAACGGGCCAGGGCCCAGAGTACTGGGGAACCGGCGTCTGGTTCTGCCTCTAGCCCCTTCACTTGACCTTACTTTCCTCAAAAATAAAATGAGGGAGCTGGTCTAGACCTCTGAGAGCCGTGACAGCTTAGCATGTGGGTGTAGAATCAGAGCCTCGTCAGTGACCAGGGATAGCTGGGCCCGGGGCAGGGGGGCAGGGGCGCGCCCAGGGTTTTGGCTAGTCTCTTCTCTTGGTGCAAGTGGAGTTGGGAGCAGGGACCCTCTACTGGCCCCAGGAGGGCCTGGACTGTTCCTGGTGGTGATCCTGGGCCCCAGGCAGCTGGTGGGAGACAGAGGGGCCCACCTGGGTCCCACAGGGGTCCAGCGTTTATACTTGGAAAGTCTTTATACATCCCCCATGGCTCCTTTTTCTGAGCTAAGTATAATTATCTCCCACTGTGCCTCTCAGAGACTCAGCCTCCTCTTCTGAGATGGCTAGTGAGCAGCTAGGAAGGACAGAGCAATTCTTCCCTCCACACCAGCGGGCCCCAGTGTCCCTCCACACAGGACCCTCCCGGCCCGGCCCCTGCACACTGCACAGCGGAATCTACTGCTGGAGCTCTGTGCCCCCTCAGGCTCTTTGGTGCCCCCCATGTTAGGATCTGTCACGGTGCTGCTGTTATTTATTTACATGGCTACTTCCTTGCTGGCCTATGAAATCCTCAGGACAGGTCTGGGTCTTACTCCTATATGGAACTTTAGTGACCAGCCCAGCACAGTCAGTGTGAAAGAGGCGAAGAAATGAATAAATTAACCCAAGCCTCAAACACTGATCTTCCATCTACCACTGCTGTCCTTTCTGCCCCAAGGACAGGACGTGGGAGCCGCCAGGGGACTGGGGACACCACACTGTGACGATTGCCACATCCCTCTCACAGCCTAAAGCCTGCATCCCCCTCTTTTCTCTCACAACTGGTCAGAAAGTGGGACAAAGACCTTACTAGCTCTGCCCTATTACATAGCCTCAGAGCCGAGCACGTGACCCATTCATTTTCAGGGGGCCCCTGCTCCCCGCCGTAGGCAACAGAACTAGAGAAACAAGGCTGGGAGAAGCCCTGAAGAGCCCTCCTGGACCTGAGTCTCCACGACAAGTATTCGCCTGCCTGCCCCTCAGACACAGAATCATAGACGGAAATGGGGCCCAAGGGTCATTTAACAAAACCATCCCCCCGATAAGGAGCACAGTGTCATGGAAAGACTCTTGACTGAGGAATCCAAACCCCAAATTCCAGTCCTGCAACTGTCATGCCTGTCAGGCTCCTCATTTGAAATGTGGGCGTATATTTGTATCCACTGATTTCAAATTCCTGGTGAATGATAGAGCACTGGGCCTCTATGGGTGATTAATTTTGTTAGTTAATGGTGGAAACTTCTCGATTCAAATAAGACATAGAATGATTTGAGATTGCTTTTCAATGCGGAAATAGTACACATCACATTTGAATACCAGTGGGTGGAGTAATTTAGTGATCAGAATACAGACATGCATACACGCGGACCCGTTTACACAAGGTCTTTCCCAGTACAATTATAGCCTGAGTGGATTTTTAAACCCCTCATGGGTGAAACAGTCCCTCAGCCGAGTTCAATGTCGCTAATCTTTGTCAAGTTCATCTGGACTCTTCAGACGAACATGTTTGCCCTCCCCATGTGTTGGGGTCTTTGAATACAGGTAAACTGGAGAGAAAGGTGACAAACTTGCTCCCTCACCTGCCTCTGAAGGAGATCATTGCCACCAGGTCCTACCCTGCGACAACGGCGTGCTGTGGAAGTGACTGCTAACACCATGCACCATCTCTCGGGCCAAGCCCCGCCTGGTCACGCTTCCAGAGCAATCCTCTGCCTTCTGCAACCCACGCCGGCCTTGGAGGCGATGCAGCAGGAAAAGGCTGCGATGGAATTTTAACAAAACAACACGAAAACCCTCCAGAGTGGGCCACAAGGCCGTACACGTTGACGATCATGTTGCACTAGCGCAACCTGTCAACTTCCTCTTCCGGGACAGAACGCTCCTCCACGAAACGCAAATGATGCCGTCTCCTCCGAAAGAACCTAGTAGAGCCCGATCACGTACGGAGGAGTCAGGGAAACCAAGGCCCCGGAAGCTCAGAAATCCACCCATGGTCCCGGGCTACATCCCTCTCCTGGGGGTGAAATAAGGATCCTCTGCAGCCAGACGAGACCTTCCGAGGCCCTGACCCTCGCTTCTGCCCCAGAGTCTCCAAGGGCTACTGCTCGTCGTCATGGGGAGCCCTGAGCCGCTCCAACGTGGACCACGAGACCCCTCACACCAAACCCGGGTGACCCCAGCTTCAGCCGTCCCCTGGCTAAGCCCCAACCCGCCCAAGCAGCCTTAAACTTTGGGACTTCCTTTGATCTTTTACCTCCTGGACTTTGTACATTCTGTTTCCGAGGCCCTGGCGATGCTCACCCACGTCCAGTCTCTGCCCTTCAGGCCTTGGCTGACACGACACCTGCTGGGACACGGCACAGCGCCCCCCAAGTGACCTGGGGCCCCTGCTGCACTGCCCGAGGACACCTGGGGCGAACGTCACCCCCGCCGGCAGCCACGCTCCTCTGCTTGCCTGATGCGCCCTTGGAAGCCCAGGGCCTGAGGCCTGTCCACCATTTGTCTTGAGCTTGTAGCTCAAGTCCAGTACATTTCAGAGGCAGAAGGAGAAGGAGGAAAGACAAAAAAGAAAGACAGGAAGTTAAGAGAAAGCTCAGCAGATGGCATCTGGCAAGGTGGCCCCCAAAATGTGGGGGGCTGTCAAGGGGCTCCTACTGCCGCCCCCTGTTTCCCTCCCTGACAAACAGGGCCTAGAAGCCGCCGAACGTTCAGAATCCCCAGCGGTGTGTGCTCTCCCCCTGAAGAGAGGGAGGGCGTACAACCCTTCACCAGAGGAAGCAGTGACTCTCTCACAGGGAGGAAGGGAAGCAGGCAGCCTTTCACCCCACACAGTTCTGTCTGTCTGAAAAGGGGAGCTGTCTTTCCTCCTCAGAGCGCTTTCTCCCTGTCTGAGAAACAAGGCCGGCCATTCGCGATTTCTCCTCATAAAGGGCCCTCTCCTCTTCTGAGGTAGAGCGCCGCCAACCTGGCCTTTCTCCTCAGGGCGCGGTCTCTCTCTGAGGTGGAGAGCCAGCCAGCGCACTTCCCCTCGGAGAGATCTGCCCCTCCTTCTGAAACACTCGGCTGCCATCCCCGCTGAGTTTCTCCTCGAGGAGCGCCCTCTCTGACTGAGGGGAGCCCAGCCTCCCTGCCTCTCTCCTCAGGGAGCTCTCTTCCCTGTCCATTGGGCGCCTCTCCTCCTAGAGGGCTGTTGAAGGAAAATGGCCGATCCTCTGGTGTTTCTTTTTTTTTTTTTTTAATTAATTAATTTATTTATTTATTTTTGGCTGCGTTGGGTCTTCGTTGCTGCGTGCCAGCTTTCTCTAGTTGCAGCGAGCGGGGGCTACTCTTCGTTGCGGTGCACAGGCTTCTCATCGCGGTGGCTTCTCTTGCTGCAGAGCACGGGCTGTAGGCGCACGGGCTTCAGTAGTTGTGGCATGTGGGATCAGTAGTTGTAGCACGCAGGCTCAGTAGTTGTGGCTCGCAGACTCTAGAGCGCAGGCTCAGTAGCCGTGGCTCACGGGCTTAGTGGCTCTGCGGCATGTGGGATCTTCCCGGACCAGGGCTCGAACCCGTGTCCCCTGCATTGGCAGGTGGATTCTTAACCACCGCGCCACCAGGGAAGCCCTGGTGTTTCTTTTTATTGTGACCTCTGTCTGTCTGAGAACAAGAGCAGGCCACCAGGCCTTGTCTTCAAAGAGAGCTGCTGACCTCTCTGAGGTCAAGGCCCAGGATCCCACGTTTCTCCTCAGGGAATGCTCTGTCTGTCTGAAACGGGGTGTCGCCCACCTGGCGTCTCTCCTCGTATAGCACTATCTTTCTGGGTACAAACGCGGGCCCCCGAGTGAGGTTTGCCCTCTAGAATACGCCTCCCTCTCTGACGTGAAGTGCATCATATGACATGTCTCCTCCGAGAGCGCTGTCTCTGTCTCTGAGGAGGAGGGCTAGCCTTCCTTCTCACAGATTGTTAGTGGGTCTGTGGGATCATGTGGTGAAATGACCAGCGTTCACTGCAGCTCCTCTCTGTCTGCCACTCCTTCGGAGCCTTACTTAGTGGGGGGATGTGGTGATGGCCAGAGTCATGTTACTGCAGGGAAAAGATAGTGAAGCTGCTGGAGAGGACGCAAGGGAACCACGATTCTCTACCTCAGGCCATGGTTCTCAGCTCTGGATGCACAATAGTTTCACTCAGGTCCCTTTACAGAATTAGCTAAGGATCCACCCGACTCAATCAGTCAGATCCCTACAGATGGTGCCTTGGGCGCCATATGTAATTCTTAAATGCTGCCAAGATGGCACTGAGAACCACAGGGCTAAAGGAGACAGTTTCTGAAGGGTGAAGACACTCATCTGGCTTCGAGACACAAGCTTGGGCTGGTAGCTGCCCCGTCTCTGCTTCCCCAGCTTCCTCCCTGGAACAACACAGTGACAGCAATAAAGTGAAATGTGCAGCTTTTCCAGTTTTTCACGGTGCTTGCCTGGAACTGCACCACACATAGCATCAAACATCACACCTGAACATCCTGTTCCATGAGTCACCACGGCTCCGCCAGCAGCTGCTCGGGCAAAGGTGAAGCCAGGGAGCCCCAGGCTGGTTCACTGAGAGACTTCACACCCCTGGCGCCTGGCTCGCCCTTCCCCTTTCCTCCCTGCCATTCTGGCATCTGCTCACGGGGAGGAAAGACACCATGAGTCTTGGGAAAGGAATTTACTGGAGAGGCAGCTCTTCATGAAAAGAAGGATGAAGAAGCACCGTGATGACAGAAAGCTTTGTTCCAGGATCTCCCACTCCAGCAATTTTCCTCTCCAGGGGCCAGCGCCCACCCTGACCACCCCATGGAGGGCAAGGGTCTCATGGGTACCTGATCCTCCCTTCCCTTTGCTGCCCGCTTCCTGGTGGCATAGTGATGCATGCCTCTACAGGCCCCCAACCGCTGCTCTGGGAGCAGCTTTTCAGTGCTGCATCCAACCAACTGCCGAAGCACCATTTGAGAAAAGGGTATAAGCTCTGGGTTGTTTTTTTTTTTTAATTTTTTTTTCTGCCTTTATTTTTTTATTTTTTATTTTTAAATTTATTTATTTATGGCTGTGTTGGGTCTTCATTTCTGTGCGAGGGCTTTCTCTAGTTGTGGCAAGTGGCCACTCTCCATCGCGGTGCGCGGGCCTTTCACTGTCGCGGCCTCTCTTGTTGCGGGGCACAGGCTCCAGACGCGCAGGCTCAGCAGTTGTGGCTCACGGGCCTAGTTGCTCCGCGGCATGTGGGATCTTCCCAGACCAGGGCTCGAACCCGTGTCCCCTGCATTGGCAGGCAGATTCTCAACCACTGTGCCACCAGGGAAGCCCTAAGCTCTGGTTTTTGACTAGAAACTTTCTGTCGACGTCTTCATTTAAGACTAAAAAAAAGATCATCATCAAAATTTGAATACTGTGTGTCACTGTCCTTGAAAAAAGTCCAAGTTAAACACTCTTCTAAGAATTGCTTCATTAACGATGTTCTTGATATGGAAACTTAATTTTTTTCACTTATATAAAAGCACAAAATATAATAAGTAATTATGTCTAAACAAGTTTCAAAGAGCTCATTCAATAAAGATAAAATGCCATGTGATAAAAATACATTGTTCATAGTTTAACATATTTTTACTAATGCATTAAAAAATGGTGCATTTTACATTTGATGACATCCGTGGAAGCAAGAAGAGTGAGAGCAGAGATTTGTGTCTAATGGAAAACGCCAGCTTAGGAACTCTCTCCCAAGAAATACTCCCTCTACCTCTGCCAGATAATTAGTCCCCTGCTAATAGGGGGACGTTGACTAAGTGTTAGTAGTTCGGGTCCGAACGTGAACCCACACCAGTTTGCTCAAATGTTCTTCCCTGCCTGCCAGGAAGTTTGAAATCCTCTTCCTGTAGACTTCCCAAGACCTCCAGAAACCCTAATTACTGACTTGAGTCTCCAGTCTCCTCAAGAAGGTGTCAGGGAAACAATATAGCGCTTTAATCTGGATGCAAAATAACTATTCTGCTGGAGGTGAAAATTCTTGGAGAAGGAGCCAGTGCGCCCAATCTCACTTCTCCCCAGAATCACCACAGCCGCTGGGCATGTGTCACTGCCAATCTAGCTAAATTTGAAATGTGTGTTCAAGGTTAGAGAAAGGAAAAAAGGAAGAAGGTTCTCACACACAGAAAAAAAGAAGATAAAGATGTGAGGTGTTGAATGTGTTAATTAACTAGACGGGCGAGAAGTCCTTTCAAAGGGTGCACAGGCTTTGAATCATCACAATGTACACATCATGACCTTACAATTTCATTTGTCAATTATAACTCAAATTTAAAAATCAAGAAGTCAAAAATAAAATAAAAAGGACATGGTCTAATTAATTTAAAAGAGAAAGAAAACAAGAAGGGAAGAAAGGAAGAAAGAGGGAAGGGAGGGAAGTTTTTGAGAACCAGGAATCCAGACAGGAACAATGAGATAAGTTTTAAGGAAGCGTAGTTTGACTCAATAAGGAGAAAAGTAAAACAATAGGCATAGCAGCTGAAAATAAAGTGGGATCCTTTTGGGAACAGTGAGTTCACCAACATTAGAAGTGTTCAAAAAGAGGCAGGATTCAACCATCACGTGAGGCATTTTATGACATGACCTTGAAGATCCCTTTAAATCTTGAGATTTTGTTGCTGATAATAACAAAGCAAGAAAACAGTCACTTTTAAAAAGTGAGTAAACTCCCCTAGAAGCATGGCTTTGACCATTTCAGCTTGGTTATATTTCCTCATATGGAGAGAAGTCACACTCACCGCCCTATGCCTACCTCATGGGGATTTGAGAATGGTGAGTCCTAGATAAGATTTGAAGCCCTCCCCCCTTGAGCTCTTCTCCCCACGGAAAATGAGGGTTGATTCTTATCTCTGTTACCTCATTCTGCATGGACCTTCAAAGGACGAGTCATTACCAGAAATCTGGATTTTCCTGCAGAACCTCTAGTCCTTTCATTACCGGGCTTGGTGGCAAGGTTTATTAGCAGAAGCAGGACTGCGTGTTTGGTCATGTTCCCCCAGAATAATCTGCAGGCACCTGCATGGCCAGAGGATGGAGGTTCCCAGTCAGGAGATCCCCTTGGCTGGCTGGGGAAGGTGGTCCCAAGAGCTGGAAGCACTGCAGCCTGTCAGGAAGAGAGTTCTGATGTGGAGAGACCCAGAGACCGTGACATTCCCCTCAAGAGCAGAGGTAGAGAGACCACCCTGTGGAGACACACACACACACACACACACACGCACACACTCACACACACACAGTGATAGACAGGAGGAGGTAGGAGACAGACAATGACAGACACAAGAACACAGAGACAGAAGAATAAGGCACAGAGAAAGCAAGAGCCGGACAGAGAGAAGAGGTGAGTGTGATGCATAAAGCAGGGTAAAAGATTGGAAGAAGACACAGGTGTTGGGGGGCGGTAACAGAAGAAGACAGATCGCTCAAGGGAGACTGAAATGAAGAAAACATATTTGGGTACACGTTATGGTTTCCTTTTTTGAGTAAACAGGTGCAGTTTTGCAGAGGGTCTCCAGGCCGGTATCTGGAGCTTCTACGTGTCCCCAGGGAAGAGGCAGATATGAAAAGAGTCCGTGAAGTGAGACTTAAATAGAAACTTCGGGCAGCTGAGCAGGGCAGCCTGTGACACGGAGCACCATTGTCTCGAGCAAAATCTAGTTCCGAAGAGGCTACAGAGAACCCACCGGACGAGGCAAATCTGACCCTTTGGAAAGCAGTGGGTCCCACCCTAGCCATCCCAGAGGTCTTTTCCTCAGTGAGCCATGACGTTCACAACAATATATGACAGTCTGGTGACTCAAAATACCAACCCCCAGGAGAATAAAGTCCAGGCCATTATCAGTAATTTTCCTAAAATGCGTACTGTGCTTGAAAACATCTAGATATTTTGTTGATTTCCACCCCCCCCCCCCCCGTTTTTGTCGGTTTTGTAGAGTTCCTTAGCTGGGTGTGGAGTTCTGGACAGGTGTTGCAAGCTGTGCGTATGTGTACATAACTACAGAGCTAAAGCTGAGATTTGGCCCTGGCCCAGAGTGTTTCCTAAAACAGATATGACTTGTGAAATGCTTATTACAAAACACAAAAAATCCTCAAAATGAAACAAATTTTAAGTCACAGTAATTTAAGTTTGTATGTACATACATACATATATTATATAGACTGTATTTTTTCTGAGCTGAGACCTAGTGCTCAAAAGAATGAGAAGACAAATGCAAATAACATAGATAAATAGAAAAATGTGTACATGACTGTCAAGTTGGGGGTGGTGAGAAGGAAGGAGGTGGAAGGAGAAAGAATGGGAGAGAGAAAAGGAAAGAGAAATCAAGGATTCACGGAGATTGTTAGAGGATAAATGACATCAGGTAGAGGGGCAGTGAAGACCTGCAGGAGGTGGAAAAAGGGGAAGTTTTTCAGGCTCTTGTGTATCAGGGGCAGAGGGAATATAAGACAGGTGTTGGTTCCATCTGAGCTAGAGAGAATTCTGTAATTCTGTGTGTGTGTTTGTGTGTGCACCTGAGCGTGCATCTCCCCATAAAGGCTGTGGGAGGGATGAGAGGTCTTCTAGATCTGTGGCAGAGAGAGCAGAGAATGTAACAACTGTGGCAAACTGGACGCACACCCTGCCTGGCCTCTCAGCTGGATCTCCCTGAGGTCTGCGCCGCAGGACCCGTGGATGCTGATCTTGTGACACAGCTGGATTTCACAAAAGGCAGATGGAGCCATCAGGTGGTCAATATCCTGGACTCAAGACATAATCAGAAGGTAAGAGAACACCCTTGCTCTGTTTCAAGGAAGACCTCAATGCAAGATCGCGCATAATTTAAGTGGCTCCCTAAAGCCCCTCAGAGCCAGGCATTATGAAGAAGTGAGACAGGCCCATGAAAAATAATGCATGGGGGTCCCACACTGCATGGGGGGGGTCTCATTCTGTGTAAAGGGGGAGAGATCTTTGGATACTCCTTGATGTTACAGTATGAGAATATGGGTTAAATCATCGAATTTTCCTGAAGATGCCAGAAATCTGGATTTTTCTGCAGAATCTCTAGTCCTTTCAATGTGGGCAATTGTATCACAATAAGTTGGTGGGCTGTATTTTACCTATGGGTTGCCAGTTCACAACTCTCATTCCGAGGCAGGAATCGGTTTGACTCAATTAAATGAAATATGAAGATTTAGACCTGTAATAACCTCAGAAATGCATTATCCCTGTTCTTTGGGTAGGCGGAGAGGAAATGAAAGGCCCAGACTGGGTTAGCAGCTAACCTAAACTCACACAGTAAATTTGTCAAAAACCTTGAGACCGAAAATCTCAGGTCTCCGAATCTCATATAGAGTATTGTTTGTACCATACCTCACCATAGTAGTTAACCATTGCTGCATAACAAATGACCCCAAAACTTTTTTTAAATTTAATTTAATTTAGTTTTTTATACAGCAGGTTCTTATTAGTTATCTATTTTATACGTATTAGTGTACACATGTCAATCGCAATCTCCCAGTTCATCCCACCACCACCCCACCACTTTCCCCCCTTGGTGTCCATCCGTTTGTTCTCTACATCTGTAAATGACCCCAAAACTGAATGGCTGAAAACAACAGACATTGTCTCACAATTTCTGTGCATTGTGAAATGCTTAGCTGGGCGCTTCCGGATCAAGGCACTCATGACGTTGCAGTCAGGCTGTCAGCCATTCTGCAGTTCCATTGGAAATCTCACTTCTCTAAGCTCACTCGGGGGCTTGTTGGCAGGAGCTGGTGCCTCGCAGGCTGTTAGATTAAGGGTCTCAGTTCCCCACTGGCTGTTGACCAAAAGTCTTCCTCGGCTCCTCGACACATGGGCCTCTCTGTAGGGCAGCTCAAAACACAGCACCTGGCTTCCCTCAGCATCAGCAAGTAAGAAAGCAAGTGGGAACCCAAAACTGAGCCCACACTCTTTTTATAGCCTAATCTCAGGAGTGGCTTCCATCACTTCTGCCACATTCTGTTTGTTAGAAGGGAGTCAGTGAGGCCAGCCCACAAGCAAAAAGAGAGAGTTACACAGGCACATGAACTCTAGTAAGGTAGGTGTCATCTGAGGTCACCTTAGAGGCTGCCTACACACTCGTTATCTTACAAATACATGCCAGGGGCCAGCAAGCCATGGCCCACTGGCTAAATCCAGCTGCTACCTGTTTTCATAAATAAAGTTTTATGGAACAAAGCCACGCTCATGTGTTTATGTATTATTTATGACTACTTTTGCACTTACACCTACAGAGTTGTGTGGTTGCAACAGAAAGCATATGACCAGCAAAGCCTAAAAGTATGTATTGTCTAGTCTTTTACAGAAAACGTTTTCTGGTTTCTGATGTATGCAATCATAAGACATTTTTTTTTTTTAATATGGAAGATTGAGGTGGAGATGCCAAATTCATCACTTGATTGAATTTCTCGTGGTGCTCTGGCATTGTAAATGTCACGGTGGTACTTCCATAGGACAGTTATCTGGGAAATCTCAAAACAGCTCTGTGGTCTGGGTTGAGTGGGTAAGATATAGCTTCAATTCCCCAAATCCTCTTCTGTTCATTCTCCACCACATATGGTCATTCACCTTTCCACTGGGAAACCCCACTCTAAAAACCTTTGATGAAAAGACGGATACAAAACATAGTTATAATGACCTCAAGTAGTGGAGTAAATATTTAGCGTTATCTGTGAGCCTCATGGACCTGGACTCCAAACTTGAATTTTACCAACTTATTTCATTTCTCTTAGCCTCAATTTCCTTATCCTTAAAATCCAGATTGTAATACTGACTTAATACTTTTTGTCACAAAAAAATGCTTTACAGCACCAGTTACAGGGCTAGGTACATAACAGTTCAGGAGATGCCAGTCATTACGTGTAAAGCATTTGATGGTTTCCCATTGCTTATTTCAGCAACAGCCAATAGGTTCATTTCAAGTATCAGTTCTGATTATATAACAGTGCCAGAAGTCCTACATTTTCAAAAGTTTTCCCTGGGGTCCTCTTGCCTTTGGATACATTACTTCCTCCACCCCAGCCCCTGGCCCATTGATGCGTTTACTACATGTCTGTTTCCTAAGAGCCACCTATGCCCTAAAATTCCTGCTCAGAGAAGCAGTCAGCAGACCGCGTAGGCTAGCACCAAGAGCTGCTGTCTGGTGAGCTTTCACTGGGGCTGAGCGTGAAATGCAGTCAAAGAATCTGATTGAAGTGTAGAAGTATAAACAGAAAGTAAAGCGTCATGCACACTTCATTCTTCTTGGGATGAAAACATTGCTGTCAGATAGGTAGGAGGTCTTTAGGGTGACCTTATATGAATTTGTGATGTAATAGCCTTGATTTTGCCCTCAGGAGTCAAGAGATCAGTCCCACCTTGTTAGGTGTGATTTTAGACTCTGGGAAAATGCACACAGCATCACATTACCACTAAGGCTTCAAATTCCTCAAATAGTTTGAGCTTGTTAGAAGGTGTCACATCTTCAGCCTGGCTCTCTCTCCAGAGCATGTCTCCCTTCATGCCTGCTGGGAGTCACCACCTTGATTGCCTCTCCCCATTGATGATACCACCATCTACCTGTCCCCTGAACAGAACACTGGCGGTCTTCCTAGCCTGCTTCCTCTCACTCTTAATTCCTTCTCTCATGCTCAATCGTACCAACTTTGGATTCTACCTTCTGGCTGGTTCTCGCTCTCAAGTCTGTCTCTTTATCCCATTGTTTTTGGGAACTAAAGAGCCCTCACTTCAGCTCTTGGTCTCCTGACCTTTAGCCTCATAATCCTCTAACCCAACCTCCAAATTATATTTGCTGTAAATTTTTTGCTAAATTATAAATTCATTCAGATTGTTGTCCTTTGTAAGTCCTTTATTGACTTTGCATTGCCTGGTGAGGTTCTCTATTTCCTAACTCTTCTGGTATTATTGCTCCTTTATGATATTTTTTTTCTAAGTTTCCTAGTTTGAAAATACCTCCAATTATTCAAAGGATGAAAGCAATGTAGGACATGAATATCTACTTTCTCATTAACACAAGGACACAAGTAAAAAGACACCATCTATTAAAGGTGATAAGAAATGTTCACAAATAGTGATAGTATATGACATTTACTAAGGAGTTTGGCAATAGCTCCAAGTGTAGTACAAAATATGCCCTGCATACATGCAGAGTAGAGAGCAATCACTTTCAGCCAGGGTGGTCAGCATCGTGAGGAGTTGGTATTTGAGCAGGGCTCTGTAGATTGTGCAAACAGTTGTGTGGAATGAATTGACTGGACACACTGATTGAATTTGAGTAATTAGAAAAAGAGAAGAATCAGAAAGAATTAAATATATAAAGATGATGGGATACCTTATCTAGCTTCTCTAAGTCTTGGCTTCCTCAACTGTGAAATGCAGATAATTATATTAACCTTATTGAATTATTGCACAATTCAGGTAAAATAAATGCATATAGATTGCTCAGCATGGTGTCTGCATGTAGTCTGTGCTCAATAAATGTCCAGTATCATGATGATGATGATGATCATCATTATTATCATTGCTATGATAATATTAAATTCTTGAAGATGTTCCCTTTTATGGCCTTGGAGAACAGAAAGAGGAAAAATTCCATACTAAACCAAAGATAGCAATCAAATGATAGGAGGAAATTGGAAAGTGTATGTCTTTTATATAATGTGTTATCATGTCAAATGCCTGTGTCTTTCCACCATTAGTGAAGGGCACAGAGCCCAGAGACTAAATATTGTTTATCTATGTATCTATCAAGGCACCAGGTCCAAAGGTCCTAATATAGAGCAACTATCCACAAAGTTTTTTGGATGTTGAGTTGAAGTAGAGGGACAGGTTTCAAGATTGAAAGTAGCCCCACAAGTCACATGTCGCAAAGAGATCAAATCAAATGATTACTGGCAAAGAAGCCATTGGATTGGAGATGTCAAAGTCATTGTTGAACTTGGAGAGAGTGCCTTTGATGTATTTCTGGAGACAGATGCCGGGAAGCAATAAATTGAGGACCAATGGGTTGAGGGAATATATACTGGTATAGACCACTCTTGAGAAATTTGATAATAAATGAGCAAAGAGAGTGAAGTAATGGTTTGAGGGGAAAAAAGGGTCAAGGAGAGATTATTTTTAAGTAGAGAATTAAGTGTGATTGTGGGCCATAACAAAGGAGCTGGTAGAGAAAGAGAGGGTAAGAAAGTGGCGTGAGAGAGAAAGAGGATAAATAATGGTATATGGTTAAAAGAGGTGGATTCTAAAGGTATAGAGAGAAGAGCCTCGGAAAAGAGAAATACTCCCTCTAAAACAGAAAGAAAGAAGCAAGAACAGTAAAAATATACAAATTTGAGGGAGAGCCTGGAACATGGAGATTCACTGGGGAGAGTTGGCTCCTGTATCCTCCATTCCCATCAGTTAAAAATACTTGGTGAGACAAAGAATTAATTTTTAGAGCCCTGCATATGTCTTTTACATCTTTGCTTAATTTGTGTACTCTAAACCATCAGGGTATCTTCTTCCTCAAAAAAAGATATCATCAGGTGTCTAAGCTACAAAGAGAAATATAGGGAATAGCCAAAAAAATTTTTAAGCTGTATTAATTCAGGAGACATTTCTCCCCCTGGCAGGAGTCAACCTGGGTGTGTCCAGAAATGAAGAGTCTACCCTTTAAGCTCCAGCCTGAGTATAATATGAACGTTCATTCAGCGAACCCAAGGTCTTTTCTGCAGTGAACTCTTCCCTTCCCTTCCAGCAGACACAAAGTAGACACTGCCCAAGGGTTCACCATTGAAGACAATACAAGCTTCTTCCTCTTCCCTCCTGAGAGGTTCTGTTCCCCATGCAGTGGCTCTCATTTTTTTTCTTGTTCTTCTTGTAATATTCTTAGGCAACATCAAGCAAGTAAGCATGGTCCTCACTTGAAGCAAAGTTAGGGAGGGTAATTTGAGAGGATTTGGACTTGTGACCCAAGTAGCACCTGAGAGGAGTGCTCTATGCAGAGTTGGTGCAGAATATGGACACAGAATCACTTTGCCAGTTTATTCGCCCTTTACCAAAGCTAAGAAGTATCTCTGTGTCTGCTGGACCCATGAGTAAAATCCTGAGGGATAGTCCGTCATCAAGGCAATGGTGAGGCATCAATGGATCTGGCTGGCTTAGAGTGGTCCACATTCAGAGGAGTGGGAAATGGCTGTATGAAGGTAAGACATGGTGGGTGCAGAGAACCTTGAAAAGAAGCCTTAGTGATGTAGCCAAAGAGGATCTTAAGCATCACCTCTTCAAATTAATTTATTTTTCATATAAAGAAATGAGGACTAGAAATGGCAATGTAGGGTGATTTTAGTATTTGGACAATACAGAGTCTTAGTGACTCTCAGTGAGAGACCACTGAGAAGATATGCCCATGGCCTTCCTCAACAGTCTTTGAATCTTAATTCAAAGCTCCTGGGTGGAGAAAACAGGCACACTGCCTCCACTGAGAGCTCTTCCCTCTGGACTATGTCTAGTTGCACTGAGAACCACTTTGCTGCTGAGGTGTGGAGGAATAGGACAGAGTGGCTGAGATCCAGCCAAGGTCCCTGGCATCAGTGGCCTATCTCACAATGGCCACACTCCCGGAGTCATTGATAGACACCACTTGGAGGTAGATTATGTAAATGGTCTTTAAAACACAAAGATTTTTGGAAGAGTTACCACCAGGCTCATTGGCCCAATTGTAAGCATGGCTTTCTCAGCCCTTCTCCTTGGTCTTTATTGAAGGAGATGTTGGAGAGGTCAGCATTTTATTTATTTATTTTATTTTATTTTGTTTTTAACATTTATTTATTTACTTATTCCTGGCAGCATTGGGTCTTTGTTGCTGCAAGCGGGCTTTCTCTAGTTGCGGTGAGCGGGGGCTACTCTTCCTTGGGGAGCATGGGCTCTAGGTGCGTGGGCTTCAGTAGTTGTGGCACGTGGACTTCAGTAGTTGTGGCACATGGGCTTTAGTAGTTGTGGCACGTGGGCTTTAGTAGTTGTGGCTCACGGGCTCTAGAGCACAGGCTCGGTAGTTGTGGCGCACGGGATTTGTTGCTCCGCGGAACGTGGGATCTTCCCAGACCAGGACCCAAACCTGTGTCCTCTGCATTGGTAGGTGGATTCTTAACCACTGCACCACCAGGGAAGTCCAAGTTCAGCATTTTAGATCATTTAAATCTTAGATCTACAGCTTGGTGCTTTGTGACCACCTAGAGGGGTGGGATAGGGAGGATGGGAGGGAGACGCAAGAGAGAGGAGATATGGGGACATATGTATATGTTTCACTTTGTTATAAAGCAGAAACTAACACACCATTGTAAAGCAATTATACTCCAATAAAGATGTTAAAAAAAATCTTAGATCTAACTTTTCATGAATTCTTGTCATCACCCCCACTACCAAATCAATGCAGACTTGTCCCCATGCTTGTCCGCTTGGCTAGACTAGACGGTTCACTGTTCCCTAACTTGCCTGTTTCCCCACCATGTGCCCTGGCTCCTGGGGTGAACAGTTGTGTCTCTGACTCTGCTCCACCTGACCAACCAGATCATGAGTCCATGACTCATGGTGAGCCAGGCATCCCTCACGCCCACACTTGTCTGTTCTTTGCACTTCCTCCCTTCACCTTTCTATTGATATTTCCTCTATTTTTTTTTTGCACAGTGGATGGAGCAAAATGTCAAATAAAATGTTCACAATTCAAGAGTGTTTTCAGGAAGCTAAAGGGTCAACAATGTTTGCTCATGCCTGGGAGATGCAAAAATGCCAAGAATACTTGCTGCCTGAAGATGATATAAAGTATTAGTCCACACCTAGGGGGTTTGGTGGAGACAGCTCAGTCACCTAGTGTGAAATACAGCCTTTGCCTTCCTGGTCCACGTCCCCACGTTGAAATGTAGCTTTCTGACTTGGGTTTGAAGGGAAGACCGTATCTTTTAAAGCAGGAGTAATGGCTCAGATGCCTACAGGAAATGTGCGAATATATTAATGTATGAAGCAGGGGAATAAGACTAAGTGGTAAGCTAATTTTTAAGCCTCCATGGAGACAAAACAAAATACTTCCATAGATGGCCCCAAACTAAAAGCCTACAGTTTGCCACCCTTCCAGAAGAAAAGGCAGTCTATGGTTACATAGTTAAGGAAAGGTTTTGTCTCTCCTGTTTTCTTGCTTACATTCTTCTGGAGAAAAATAATTAAGCTGAAATAACAGTGACAACTTGGAATTCTAGAAGCTGCCTCACCTACAATGGGAAGCACACAATTGTGAGAATGTGTAAACAAAGGGCCACAATTAGTTGGTAGCAACCAGCAACTCTATACCATCGTCTCAAAGCTCCCACTTTATGTTAAATCTTAAGATGTTGATAAAGTAGACAGGAGGGCAGTGTGTAGCAAAGTATCATTCTAGCTGGTGACAACGTAGTATTGGCACCAGAAGGGGAAGAATGAACAGAACTTTAACAGTGTTATGATTTACAGCATGGACTTGGAAGACGGTCAAAATCCAACAAGGGAAATTGAAGTAAATATAAGAATCTCAAATGGGAGGAGGTTAATATGGACGACTGGTTATAGAGGTGATAGGAGAGCTGAGAAATCAAACCTATGGTGAGTCACCTCAGCATTTGCAACAGCAGAAAGGCACTACTATCCCTGGGCTAGAGGAACAAAGACAGGAAGGAGGTAACCTTCCCAAAGCCTGGGATATGAACTGCGCAGCAGAAGCTGGGGTCGTGGTGGACCTGCCTGTGGAAGCCAGGCCCATGGATGAAGTAGCTTTCTGGTCAGAATTGAAAGCCCAGAGGAGATGCCTTCTGAAGTTCATGAAGATAAATATCTCGACTTCTCACCAATTCCTGCCTTCTCATCTTCCACCAGTGCATCCCTTTGGCAAATCTACATGGTGCCTGGAGGGCAGGAGTGGCTGGGAAATGTACACAGTTCCCTACAGCTCAGGGCACTGCCATTTACTAGCTGGCTGGCCTAGGGAAAGTCACTCTGCCTCTCTGAGCCTCAGTTTCCTCATCTGTAAAATGGGCTAATGCATATCCTTGCCTATATAACTTAAATAACGGTGGTCATGACAAGATTAAAATGGCTGCAAAGGAGAGCGGCTGAGTCACACTTAGACTGTGTGAAGATAAAGAAGAGTGGAAATCCTGCAAGGGAACCCATGCCACAACCTTTGCGCTACCTTGTTATTGCTAACCAGACCTCATTGGTTATTCTTCCCCAGACCACATGGGTGATCCATGGTAATTTGCAGTTTACAAGTCAATTTTATATCACTAACTCATAGGGCTTTCACTGTGGACTAAACAGGACATTGATTACTCTCTGTGCTTTACTGCTGAGGTACAGATGCTCAAAGAGCTTAAGGAATTTATTCAGGTAAACCCAAATGATAAATGGTAGAGCTGAGAGTTAAGTGGGGACGTCTCACTCAAACCTGGAGCTCTGCCCCCCACATAGTACTGTCCCTGGACCAAAAACTTCGATCAACCAAATCTCTGCTCCATATTTTAAAACCAGAGTTTAAAAAATAAATAAAGGATTAGAGGAGATGAGAGGAAAGTCTGACAGGAGTGAAAATAGTTGAATTACTCAAGTCTCTCCTCTCTCCACCTAATCAACATAGAAAAATGCTGACTCACAGCAGGGAGAAAGCCCAGCACATCCAGTCAGCAGGGTCTGCATCTCCAAGCCCTGTGAGTCAAGGCCCTCTCGGCCTGGGGAGTCTCTCCTGCTCTTGTCAATGTCAGACTCATAGGCGTGTGTGAATTATTCAATGGTAAACGTGTAACTGCTATTGCTTGAGAGGCCAAAAGTATTGGTGACATAAAAAAAGCTATAATAAGTCAAAAAGAAGGCAAATCAGAGTTACCAGTGGCTCCCCAGGGCAGAGAAGTGAAGAAGAGTCTCACTCTCCTATTGTTGGAATTTTTACCACAAATAAGCGTAACTTTTATAAACATCTTAAAATACAGAAATGTTCCTCAAACTTCATTTTGCGAGTGGGGTGAGTACCCTGCCATGGCCCACTCCGCAGTCCCCAACTTCCAAATTAGCTGACAAGAAAAAGAGGCTTGGGGGCTTCCCTGGTGGCGCAGTGGTTGAGAATCTGCCTGCCAATGCGGGGGACACAGGTTCGAGCCCTGGTCCGGGAAGATCCCACATGCCACGGAGCAACTGGGCCCGTGAGCCACAACTACTGAGCCTGCGCGTCTGGAGCCTGGGCTCCGCAACAAGAGAGGCCGCGATAGTGAGAGGCCCGCGCACCGCGATGAAGAGTGGCCCCCGCTCGCCGCAACTAGAGAAAGCCCTCGCACAGAAAACGAAGACCCAACACAGCCAAAAAAATAAATAAATTAATTAATTAATTAAAAAAAAGAAAAGGCAGATGCTTGCTTTAAAAAAAAAAAAGAAAAGAAAAAGTGGCTTTCACTCCCAAAGAACCTCTTATGAAATAGTGGTGTTGCCTTAGAAAGCCCTCTCTGCTTTGAGGGGACAGGTTAGACCCTGGGTTCACCGTGGAGGTCTGCTCTCCAAGTGGAAAAGTAAGTCCTCACCGGTAACCAGAGCTCTGAGGACTCCAGCCCCGCGCCTGGGCGGAGAGCTGGTCCTAATTCTCTATGGCACTCCAGCAGCCATCACTTTTACCCCCTGTGAGGCCAAGTGAGACTCTTTACCTAGTCAGCACCTGCCGCCCAGAATTAATCTCCTTCCCCAGTGAAACATGTCTGCACTGGGGAATCAAATTAGTGCAGCCACTGTGGAACACGGTATGGAGGTTTCTCAAAAAAACTAAAAACAGAACTACCATATGACCCAGCAATTCCATTCCTGGGTATATATTCAAAAAAAACGAAAACCACTAATTTGAGAAGATACATACACCCCAGTGTTCATAGCAGCATTATTTACAATTGCCAAGACTTGGAAGCAACCTAAGTGTCCATCAACAGATGAATGGACAAGGAAGATGTGGTATATGTATAGAATGGAATATTACTCAGTCATGAAAAGGACAAAATAATGCCATTTGCAGCTACATGGATGGACTTGGAGGATATTATGCTAAGTGAAATAAGTCAGACAGAGAAAGACAAATACTGTACAATATTGCTTATTGGTGGAATCTAAAAAATACAACAAACTAGTGAATATAACAGAAAAGAAGCAGACTCACAGATATAAAGAACAAACTAGTAGTTACCAGTGGGGGGAGGGAAGGGGGAGGGACAATATAGGGAGAGGGGAGTAAGAGGTACAAACTATTATGTATAAAATAAGCTGCAAGGATATATTGTACAATATGGGGAATATAGCCAATATTTTATATTAACAACATTATAATACAGGGAATATAGCCAGTATTTTATATTTTTAAAAGTGTGACTCACTATACTGTATACCTGTAACATATAATATTGTACATCAACTATACTTCAACTAATTAACTAATTAAAATAAAAATGTCTACTTTGTCTCAAATCCTGAACTGATGAGGGAAGTTAGATTTTAAAAATATGAAGTGTCTACAACTCCAAACTCTTCTTAAATCTGCTATCCAAACTTGCCTTTCAGCATGAATTACCTTTCTTCTACATTTCTACAGCCTTGTGCTTGAACCCTTATTATGGCCCTTATTAAAATCCATTCTCTATGGTTTATTTGATGCTCTGCCCGTCTACATGGGAGTTCCCTGAGAGAAAGCGCCAGAACTGGCCCCTCTTTGTATTTTATCCCTTCTATCCCCTCACCTACCCCAAGCACATGGTACTTTATCTATAGTGGAAGTTCAGAATTTGCTTACAGAATCCGATAGGTACAACAGGATCCTGAACCCACAGTCCTAGATCTAAGACACCCCAGAACCCTGGCGGGCCCATTACAGTTGCTTTCACACAAAGCAACAGCCAACCAACACCATGATGATTTCAGCTTCCAAGGAAATAATCTATCGAGTGTAACCCACTGATTGGATTTCTTAACAGTTAAGCCTAATAATTTTTTTAAAAAGCAGTTGGCCCCCTAAGTATTGAATCTCTATCCAGTGGAAATCATCTGACTCCTGGACTTCCTTGAATGCTCATGACACAGGAGTAACCAGAGGTCGTAAATGTATCTTCCGAAGCCCCTCATTTGTATAGGGAGTGTCACCAATGAGGAGGAGATGTCAGTCCATCAAACGTATCACCTCAACATCCGCTTTCTCTGATAAAGGAAAATGAGACACCTTCTTGACTCATGATTTGGTAGTTTTCAGACAACAATGAAGTATAAGCTGTGTTTCACCCAAGGTGCAACACCCCATCACAGGCCAAGGGACATAAGGGCAGGGTCTCTGGAATGTAGCCCACTTTTCCTCCCTTCCCACACTACTTAAAAGCTGATCCTGTTGCAGAGCAATTTCAGGCGTATCTGTGCAGGCTCAGGGTGTGGCCTAGCCCCAGTTTACACCTAGATTCTGAATATACCAGTCTTGGACTGGACTGATATGCTTCCCAGTGGCCCTCGGGCTCTCCCAGGACGTTAGGAAGAGGCAAAAGCTTAGAAGGACCACAGTGGAGACAGGTAAGCTCCCAGCTACATGCCCTAGGACTTCGTGCAGGAGCAGGCAGGTCTTTCCCACCTGTGCTGACAGCCAGATCTGAGCCAGACCTACACAAGCACCCAGAGCTTAGAGGCATCAGGACAGCCCTGTACTCACATCAAGCTCTGTGTCCCCCTTAGGTTTGTAATTAACTCCTGGGAGGAATGGGCGTGGTCTGCTTTGTAAGATACGTTGGCATGAAGCATCAGGAAATACGTCATATTGTCATAGCTGTAATATTACAGGAATTGCAGCTTTTGAATGCTTCTCCCTGTGGCTGTGGACCTGGAGCCTTTATAAAGCGAGACGGTGCGTCCTCCTGTGCAGTCACAGCTGCGAAGCCGGCCAGCCATGAGGGTCTACTACCTTCTCTTTGCATTGGTCTTCTTGTTCTTGCTGCCTGTGCCAGGTAAGAGGGGCTGGGAAATGAGAGGGCTGAAAGGATTGAGAATATATAATTCAGAGTCAGCACCCCCCGTTCTTCTGGGAATTTTAGACCAAATAGATTTATTGTCTGGGAACTAGACATAACCAATTTTTTCCTTTCTGACAAAGACCATTAAGAACCTTAAAGTAAGTGTCTCGATCTCTTCTGATTTACTCTTAAGAGAAAAACCAGATCACAAAAGCCACCCCTTCTCGGTAAGGCTGTTATACCTGATAATGAGACAGGAAGAAAGTGATGTAAAACTTTAATACCAAGAGGAAAAATTGACAATCTGAGAACAGAAGCACAGACTTCTCTTTTATTAGCTTAGTGGTTGGTGGTAGAGTCTTTTGGCCTCTAGAGAGTCCCAGGGGACCACCGTGGCCCCGGCCTCCCAGGTGTCAGTTCACGAGGGGGCTGCCCGTGGTCATGCCACCTTCTCAGCACCTCGGCAGTTTATGGCTGAGATGAACCCGTGGACACATTGTTAGTTGCTTAGTCCCACCTTCTACTTTACTCCTGATGGTATAGAAAAAGGAAAAAGAAATAAAAGAAAGGCCACAGATCAGTTATTTGAGGAATTCCAAAAGCCTAGGTCTTGCACTTCCTAAAACCTTCCCGTGCTTTCCGTTTCTTCATTGCAGGCAGTGGAGGAATCATAAATATATTACAAAATTATTATTGCAAAATAAGAGGTGGCCGGTGTGCTCTGTTTGACTGCCTTCCATGGGAGACACCCTCAGGCCGTTGTTCCCAGAGTGGTCGAAAATGCTGCCTAAGGAATCAATGAAAAATCCAGAAGCACGATGAGAATATTGCCAAGTGTGAAAGTGCTCCCTCGAAGTCTATAGAAGCCAAATCAAATTAAAGATTTTTTACAAAAAAATTAGAAGCTTGATTATTTTTTTTTTCTTTTAATGCTGGTTATTGTGTTAGTCGTTACCAAACAGGCGACTTAGAAAGTGCTGGCGACTCACCTTTAATTCAAATAAAGTATAATCTCTAGAGCAATCCACGAGAGGATCTACACTAATGTTCCAAGGGTTATCAGATTTTATTCCTCTTTTGCAAATTTTGCACCCCAGTGACGCAGGACTCCTTGTTCTTCCTGAAATATTTTCTTCACTTTCTCGTCACCCATTTTGAGCCTTCCAGGTCATCTATATGCCATAACCTCTCCCCTTCAAATCTATGTCTAATTTTTTGCTGATGGCCATTCTGACTGGTGTGAGGTGATATCTCATTGCGCTTTTGATTTGCATTTCTCTAATGATTAGTGACGTTGAGCATCTTTTCATGTGTTTGTTGGCCATCTGTATATCTTCTTTGGAGAAATGTCTATCTAGGTCTTCCGCCCATTTTTGGATTGGCTTGTTTGTTTTCTTGATATTGAGTTGCGTGAGCTGCTTGTATATTTTGGAGATTAATTCTTTGGCAGTTGCTTCATTTGCAAATATTTTCTCCCATTCTGAGGGTTGTCTTTTCATCTTGCTTATGACTTCCTTTGCTGTGCAAAAGCTTTTAAGTTGCATTAGGTCCCATTTGGTTTTTTGTTGTTGTTTTTATTTCCATTTCTTTAGAGGGTGGGTCAAAAAGGATCTTGCTGTGATTTATGTCATAGAGTGTTCTGCCTATGTTTTCCTCTAAGAGTTTTATAGTGTCTGGCCTTACATTTAGGTCTTTAATCCATTTTGAGTTTATTTTTGTGTATGGTGTTAGGGAGTCTTCTAATTTCATTCTTTTACATGTAGCTGTCCAGTTTTCCCAGCACCACTTACTGAAGAGGCTGTCTTTTCTCCATTATATATTCTTGCTTCCTTTATCAAAGATAAGAGGGTGTGGAGAAAAAGGAACCCTCTTGCACTGTTGGTGGGAATGTAAATTGATACAGCCACTATGGAGAACAGTATGGAGGTTCCTTAAAAAACTAAAAACAGAACTACCATATGACCCAGCAATCCCACTACTGGGCATATACCCTGAGAAAACCATAATTCAAAAAGAGACATGTACCACAATGTTCATTGCAGCACTATTTACAATAGCCAGGACATGGAAGCAACCTAAGTGTCCATTGACAGATGAATGGCTAAAGAAGATGTGGCACATATATACAATGGAATATTACTCAGCCATAAAAAGAAATGAAATTGAGTTATTTGTAGTGAGGTGGATGGACCTAGAGTCTGTCATACAGAGTGAAGTAAGTCAGAAAGAGAAAAACAAATACCGTATGCTAACACATATATATGGAATCTAAAAAAAATGGTTCTGATGAACCTAGGGGCAGGACAGGAATAAAGACGCAGACATAGAGAACAGACTTGAGGACACGGGGAGGGGGAAGGGTAAGCTGGGACGAAGTGAGAGAGTGGCATGGACATATATACGCTACCAAATGTAAAATAGATAGCTAGTGGGAAGCAGGCGCATAGCACAGGGAGATCAGCTTGGTGCTTTGTGGCCACCTAGAGGGGTGGGATAAGGAGGGTGGGAGGGAGACACAAGAGGGAGGAGATATGGGCATATATGTATACATATAGCTGATTCACTTTGTTGTAAAGCACAAACTAACGCAACATTGTAAAGCAATTATACTCCAATAAAGATGTTAAAAAAAAAATCTACCTCTGAAACTTCAATGCATCACTCAGGGTTTTTCCCAGGTCCTTCTGAACACTTTACACCTCAGAGAAGTGGGAAGCCTGGCTCTTCCTCAACCATTCCATTGGTTTTCCTCTCATCCTTGCCTCTGTTCTGGCTGACCTCATGTCTGGCATATAATCTCTCCCCTAGCTTTGTCTCCAAACTTTAACCCACCTCTCAGGGGCCATCTCAAATTCTACCTCCTTCTGGAAAACACAGCTGATTTCCCAAACAAATACAATCTTTCCTCTGACTCACCACAGGGTTCTGACTTAAGAGTTCCGTCTGAGTCTTGCTTAATTTTTGCATTGTATACATTTGCATATTTCCAATCTCCATATTTGGTTGAAGGATTTTGAAGGGCAAGGACCTTGTCTTAATCACTTCTGGCCTAAGTGTCTTGACACAAAAGCTGCTCAACAAGTGTTTAGTGAGTTGAAGTACATTCCAAGGCCTCGGAGCCATTGCTACAACTAACTATTTCGTGGTCTCTCGAGGTTGATACGGAATGATTCCAGCCAATGGAGTGGGAGGCTCATTGCCTCCCATTCTAGCCCCCAGTCAAGGCACTGGGCTTGTAGGAAGAGGGGAGCGGACACTCAAGGACAAGAGCTTGGATCCCACGATTCATAAAAAAAGAAAAAAGAAAAAAAAGAACTGCTACGGGAACCGCCCTCTTACAGTATACAGCTAAGGAACCAGACAAAATGTGTCAAACCACTGTTTCAGACACTGGACACAAGCCGTGCAGGACCATGATTGAGGAGCGAAGAAAACAAGTGAGGTGAAACTTATGAAGTCTCCAGCCTCTACAGGAGACAGATTTCCAGGCTAAAGCACAGAGAGGAAGCAGCCAAACATACCAGCAATTCTTCTGAGTCGAAGAGACTGGGGTCAATGTTCAAACAGCACAGGACATCCTCATTTCCAGGACAGAAAACCAGCAAGGGGCATCAGGATGGGGGTGGAGCTCCTGAGAGTATATGGAAAATATCTGTACGTTTCATTCAGTTCTAAAACTGCTGTCAAAAATGAAGTCTATTATTTTCAAATAAGGTAAAAACTTTAAAAATAATAACAACAACAAAATGCTAAGAAAATTCCTGAGCAGCAAACTTGTTCTATAATAAAAAAAAAATTATTCAGGCAGAAGGAAAACGATACCAGATGGAAATTTGGCTCTACATGATGGAATAAAGTGTGATGCTAAGATTCTAGACACTATCTTAAGGAGAGAGATGGTCATTTTGTTAGGGGAACCACTGACTGAAACTGCCCGCCTTGGCCAGGCAGGATAGTAGCCACTTGCATGAGTTATCTTACAACAGGAGGTCCTGATAAGGAACGCAGAACTAACAAGCTACCACCAACAGGAAGAATTCGGGGAAGGTCAAAAGGACAGAGGAGACACCAGTCCATATGTCCTACCAACCCCCAGAATCTTTCTCGTTGGAATCCATCTTGGCCGGGTGATGCGTGCGCCACGAGGAAGGACCCTGAGTCAGAGTGATTGGCCAGAGACAACCTGGAAACAAACCTCATTACATAAAACCCAAGACTGCGAGCCCTGTGGCAGAGCAGTTCTCCTGGATCCCCTCACCCTGCTGCTCTATGCCCGGGCATCCCTTCCCAATAAAGCCTCCTGCTTTGTCAGCAAATGTGTCTCCTCGGACAATGCACTTCTGAGTGTTAGACAAGAGCCCACTCTCGGGCCCTGGAAGGGGTCCCCCTGATCCTATCTGACTGAGTGTTCTAAACCTTTTTGATATTTTTTTGACAAAACTTCCCAAATCAAATTGTAATGAAGTTTCTTTGACCTCTAGCTAACTTTGGGATGCTTCAAAGGGCCCCTGAAACATCCCAAAGAGAGATATTAAACTAATTAGGTTCATTTGGTATGTTAAATTAGATAGGAGGTGTTGTCAAGTGAGTAATAAATCTTTTTAGGTTGTATTGTATGCTAAATGTTACTAATATAGATATTCTAGAAATTATATAGGATTCCTAAAAATGTGATATGTCCTGATAAAATGTTATCAGTCATAATTCTAGTTATTATCTTAAAGTGTTATATGTCACGACAGTAATCAAGTTTCTTTGTCAATTGCATTGTAATCAGATTTTAAACGTACCTTCTTAGAATTCTTTTGTCATTTTCTTTAGTTATGGTTTTATTCTGATGCCTTTGCAAAAATGCTTCCTCTTCAAGAGGATTTATAGAAAGGACTTTTGGATAAATATAAGTTTCTGACTTTCAGACCATAAAGCTGAACTGGGTAAGAAATTGAAAAATTCTAGTGGGAAACCTGATGACTTCATAAAGCTGTTAATAAAAAGGATTAGTTACATAGGAATGAGTGAACTGGTGAATATGGTTATAAACTTTATGGTTTCTATCTGAAAAATTACTGGTTTAAATCTGTGTTTTCCAGGTGGAAGGAAAACCTTCCCCTCAAACTAATTATGACTTACAGTAATTTGGTAAATTATACGTTTGTAAGCAGAACTGAAACATTTATCTTTTCTCTCTATCTGCTTCCTCCAGACATTGGAAACTCTTAGGTTCCCATCAGCTTTATCAGATAAATTAGGAAGGCCACTCACTAACAGGTACAGAAATCTCAAGGTATTTTGGTGACCTTGAAAAGGGATGAATTCACCTAGATCTGTTAAGCAAAATCTGTGATAAGCCCTAGGCTTTACTTTCCTAGCCTGGAGAGGTCTTTTAAAAGTTCAACCTGAGACTTCTTATAAAAGATTCAGCAAAAACAAGAAAAAAAAAGTCTGTATGATCAATTACAGTTATATAAATCATCAGGCCAAGTTTATTGAGATCAGACCTATTCTGCAAACAAACTAGTCTTAATTTTGTTATATTTGGTAAAAAAAGAGGGTAATTTTAGAGAGAAAAAGATTATGTTTCAGTGAATATTCAATTCCAGTTTTGTTAATGGAGGTCTGAATTTACAAAGACTCACCTCCCACATAGTTCCTTGCTGTTATGTTATATTAGTGTAAAGTCTAATTGAATTATTTATTTATTTTTTATTTTTATTTTTTTTTAATTTATGGCTGTGTTGGGTCTTCGTTTCTGTGCGAGGGCTTTCTCTAGTTGTGGCAAGCGGGGGCCACTCTTCATCGCGGTGCGCGGGCCTCTCACTATCGCGGCCTCTCTTGTTGCGGAGCGCAGGCTCAGTAATTGTGGCTCACGGGCCCAGATGCTCCGTGGCATGTGGGATCCTCCCAGACCAGGGCTCGAACCTGTGTCCCCTGCATCGGCAGGCAGACCCCCAACCACCGCACCACCAGGGAAGCCTTCTAATTGAATTATTAAAAGGACACTCTAAGTCTGTTTCTGAAGCTTATCTCAGTAATCTGTCTTTGGATGAAGATCAGATGCCCCACGACCTGCAACCAGGGAATTATGCATACTGGAAAAGACATAATTTAAAGAACTATCTCCAACCTAGATGGAAGGACCCTTATCAGGTACTCTTACATAGCCCATGCACCGTGAAACTGAAGGGAATTGACTCTTGGATTAATTTCCACTCACAAAGGGCCCCTGCACTGGACAGGCCTATAGAGGGGATGGCTGACCTCAAAATCACCTTAAAACCATGCTCAAACCGAGGCGAAACTACACTGACAACAGGTTGAGAAGAAGACAACATCAGAAGTAGACAGCTTGCCCAAGATCCTGGACCTGACTAATATGATCATTTATAATGTTTTCTTGACTTCTTGGATGCTTGCATATGAATCAAATGTTTTTCTATCATAGGCATGATCCTATGCTAGTTTTAAAAATCGTTCCAATTGTTGGTTTTGTGGCCAGTTGCCTGTGTCTAGTACTTCTGGGTTACCTTGGTGGATTTCTTCATTCCAAGGCTCTAATTGGTTAGCCCTTAGGAAATTTATTTTAAAGAAAAAAATTATAGTCTTGTTCAAGCCATTGTTGATATTACTAGGTGGGATCCCCTCACGTAGCCAATTAATAATACCTGCTCTGACCCTGGCCATAAATATAAATTTTTCTCTATTACTCCAGCTCAATCAGAGCAACAAGCAAAATTTCATATCAGTGATTGTGATAGTGTAACTCTAGATATATGGGGAGAAGCAACAAGAAGGAATACTTTCCTGGACCAAAATAGACTACTAAGACAGGTGGTCCAAAGACTTTTGTCTACTAGTAAGGCCTAGTCCAATAATAGCACACTGAGTAGCCTATCAGCGAAATCTTCACCAGACCTGGGAATGAGCATTCCTAGCACCGTGGGATGAAATGGTCATGAAATGCCTCCCAAAGCATGGTCACATTTATGACCATGAGGATGTCCTGTCACCTACAAATTGGCACTTGCCATTGGCACTTGCCATCTACCTCTACAAGGATTAAATCATGACCTGCTGCAACTGCTGACCTTCAACACCTCCTGAAAGTAGTTCAGGGTGGAGATCAGGAATTAGGCACTCTGTGCTCTGGAAAAACTAGCAGAACAGGCCTTCAGATAGTTAGATACTGTCAGAAGAAGATTTTTATGAGCCCAAATTCTTGCATTTCTCATGTCTAGAAAAGCACTAAAATCATTAACGTTGACATCCACTTTGGCCATTAAGGAGAGAAGTGCAACTGAAAGTCAAAATGGAGTAGCTGTGGTTCAGACATCTAATGTGGTTCAGGCATTATGGACGTGATTTCAGACAAGTTCTTGCTAAGAACTAAGAAGAATACTTAGCAAATATTGCTAAGAACTTGAGTTTTCTGAGCTGTGTCAGACTTCGGATGCCACCAGCCATTCTCAAAACAATGCCTGCTGGCAGCTGGTAGCTGCAGCCTCATGGTTTCAAGGTATCCTCTTGTAACTATTAAATTTTTAGACAATGAAATTGTTTTAGATCAGATATTAATAAAATAAATAAATAAAAGAAGATGTTTGGTGGCCAATAGCTCCTGTTATGCATAAGTTAACACCACATCAGAAGTTAAAACCTACTTAGATAAAAGTAAACAACTGGCTACCTGGCTACAAGTCTCCCCAAGGTGCAAGGTACAGACTGGGTTTCAGGCTTATTCTTCTGATTTCCTCAGGGAATAAGATTTATTTTGTCTATTAAAATTCCAGTTGTCACTCCTCCAACTACTTCTAATTGGGTCTGTTACACCAAAATGGCAGACCAAGGGATTGAGATTTTAATCATACAAGACTCACATCCAGGTCTTGGAACTCAGAAATTTTTCCAGTTCAGTGTCTATTCTCCAAACTGAGGCAGGACTATGCCCCATTTTAGCAGGAAGTGGCCAGAGCCGTTGTCCCCCAGTTCCCTGAATTGAAACTGCGCAGGACTCTGTGGGGCTCCAGAGTATAAAGCCTTTCTGTGTCCCCTGTTTCTTGTTTGTAGGATATAGGCTTCATTCAGCCTACTTGACCTTCCCTGAGTTCCAAAGGGCAGATTCAAACAGTTGCTAATCAGGAAAGGGAGGGGATGCAGAAACAGGGGAGGAGCGATCAGGGGTGGTGCAGCCTTAGGGCACTGTCCTGGTTCCTTTTCAAGGAGTATACATAACATTTTTGAGTTCTTCTGCAGAAAAGGGACCCCCGCCCAGGTGGAGGATGGTAACTTCAGGCTGAGCCCAACATTCCTGGAGCACCACTCTGTCACCTCGCCACCAACTCTCAGAAGACAGTCACACCCTGCAGCCCTCACCCCAAATTTTGCCTTCCTTTTCTGGGCCTGGCGATGACCACCCTGTTAGGCTTCCTGTTTGGCCCCTGTCTGTTTCAACTGTTTACCAGGTTAATCTCTGACAGAGTCCAACAGTTTAAGGCTAAATGGTTGCTACTACAAGGGTAAATGCCGGTTTGGGGCACAGAATACGTCGATTTAGATCAGGTGGAGAGAGACTTCAACTCTACTAGGCAGGACTACACCCACTCTCAGTAGGAAATAGTTACAGAAGAAAGACCTCTGCCTCAATTTCCAAGAAGTATCTTGAGTATGAAGTCTCTCAGGGGGAAGTTGTTAGGGGAGCCACCCTAACAACTGAAACCGCCTGCCCTGGCCAGGCAAGATAGTAACCACTTGCATGAGTTATCCTACAACAGGAAGTCCTGGTAAGGAACGCAGAACTAACAAGCTACCACCATCTGGAAGAATTCAGGAAAGGTCAAAAGAAGAGAGGAGTTGCCAGAACATATGTCCTACCAACCTCCCAGAATCTTTCTCACTGGAATCCATCTTGGCTGAGCAATGTGTATGCCACCAGGAAGGACCCTAAGTCAGTGATTGGCCAGAGGCAACCTAGGAACTAAGCCCATTACCATAAAACCTGAGACTGCAAGCCGCATGGTGGAGCAGTTCTCCTGGGTTCCCTTACCCTGCTGCTCTCCGCCAGGGAGTCCCTTCCCAATAAAGTCTCTTGCTTTGTCAGCATGTGTGTCTTCTCGGACAATTCATTTCCGAGTGTTAGACAAGAGCCCACTCTTGGGCCCTGGAAGGGGTCCCCTTTCGTGCAACAACTTCAGTAAAAATATAAGACCCAGACATATGCTATCTATTAAAAACCCACTTGAGAAACCAAATATAAAGGCAAAGATAGATTAGAAGTGAAAGGATGGAAACAGATATGCTACAGAAACATTAATCTAAAGAAAACAGAGTAGGCTATTTGGTTAATTGACTATAAATCAAGTAGCTTTTAGGACAAGGAGTATGACCAGAGATAAAGAGGGGTATTTTTCCTAATGATAAAGTGTTTAATTCATCAAGAAGACATTTTAAGGGACTTCCCTGGCAGTCCAGTGGTTAAGACTTCACCTTCCAATGCAGGGGGTGTGGGTTCGATCCCTGGTCAGGGAGCTAAGATCCCACATGCCTCGGGGCCAAGAAACCAAAACTTAAAACAGAAGCAATATTGTAACAAATTCAATAAAGACTTTAAAAATGGTCCACATCAAAAAAATCTTAAAAAAAAAAGAACACATATTAATACTGAATCAGAATGTACCTAGCAACAGAATTTTAAAATTCTTAAAGAAAAACTTATAGAAGTAAGAGGAGAAACAGACAAATTAACAATTACAATTGGGTGTTTCAGCACTTCTCTGCTTGTCATGAAAAGAAAAAGCAGACAAAGTATCAGATATAGAAGAGTTGAACAACAGTAGAAAAAGTTTTTTAAAAAGCTGATACTTTGAGAGGATCAACACAATTGTTAGAGCACTCACTAGGTTCATTAAGGGGGGAAAAAGGAAATTACAAGATGCCTCAGGTGTATGCCCACCCTCCAGGCAAGTAGAAAAATGAAAACAGTTCTGCATCTCAGCATTATGTAAACAAGGAGTTGCCACAGGTGGCAGTAATCTACACCCACATTCATTACCTCCTACAAGGTCAAGCTCTTATTTTTTTTTTTTTTTTAATTTAAGGTGTACTACCAAAAGCAACTACAGATACAATGCAATCTCTATCCAAATTCCAATGACCATTTGTAGGTCTTTTTTAGAAAAATGTCTATTCATTTCCTTTGCCCATTTTTTAATCAGGTTGTTGTTTTGCTATTGAGTTGTATGAGTTTCTTGTACATTTTGTATATTAACCCCTTGTTAGACATATGATTTGCAAGTATTTTCTCCCATTCTGTAGGTTGCCTTTTCATCTTGTTAATTGTTTCATTTTGTCGATTGTTTCTTTTCCTGCGCATAGCCAACAGGTTTAGAAAAAGATGCTCAATGTCACTAATCATCAGGGAAATGCAAGTCAAAACCACTACATCACCTCACATCTGTAAAGTTGGCTACTAGCAAAAAAAATAAAAGATGAAAGATATTGGCAAGAATGTGGAGAAAAGGGAACCCTTGTACACTTTTGATAGGAATGTAAATTGATCCAGCCATTACGGAAAACAGTATGGAGGTTTCCTTAAAAAACTAAAAATTGAGCTACCATATGATCCAGCAAAATCCCACTTCTGAGTATATACCCAAAGGAAATAAAATCAGAATCTCAAAGAGATATCTGTACCCTCATCTTCATTGCATCATTATTCACAATAGCCAAGATATGGAAACAACCTAAATGCCCATTAATAGATGAATGGATAAGGAAAATGTGAATATATATATTGGATATAATAATAATATATAATATATTCCAATAACTGTGGAATATATTATATTCCAATATAATATAATGGAATATTATTCAGCCATAAAAAGAAGAAAATCCTGCCATTTGTGATGACACAGATGAACCTGGAGGACATTATGCTAAGCAAAATAAATCAAACACAAAAAGAAACAAAAAACATGTTTACTAGGTGAGAAGAAGATGTATAAATTGTAGCTTAAGTGCAGTAATTATCTCACTATGTGTATGTATATTCAATTATCATTTTGTATGCCTCAAATATATACAATTTTTATTTTAAAAATTTAAAAAGAATAGATTGAGAACTATGAAGTGGTGTTAGTAAATGTGGATTTCCAAGTTACTGAAAAGTATGTTCTGAAGAATTAAGGAGTGCTTTTATGATCAAATTAATATTCAGTTTTATTTCTAACTCTATCAAGTGAATGTTAATGAGGAATTTAGTTGGCTCCAACAAAGTTATTATTCCTTTTCCTATGAAAAAATATGAATTAAACTTAAAATAATAGTCTATAAAAGTGTAAGGGCATTTTTCTCGGATATAGAAAAAAATCCTAAAATGTGTATGGAAACTTGAAAGATCCTGAATAACTAATGCAATCTTGAGCAAGAAGAACAAAGCTGAATATCACACTTCCTCCTTTCAAATTATATTACAAAGCTACAGTAATGAAAACAATAAGGTATTGGCACAAAAAAAGACACAGAGATCAATGGAACAGAATCGAAACCCAGAAATAAACCTTTATATAGGTTTATTAAATAAAACACATATATGGTCAAATGATCTTTGACAAGACTACCAAGAATACACGAACAGGGAAAGGACAGTCTCTTTAATAAATGATGTTGGGAAAACTGGACCACCACATATGAAAGAATGAAATTGGACCCTTCTCTTATATCATACACAAAAATCAACCCAAAATGAATTAAAGATTTAAACATAAAGCCTGAAACCACAAAACTCATAAAAGAAAACTTAGGAGAAAAGCTCTTAGACATGGGTCTTGACAAAAATGATTTGGGGTTTGACACCAAAAGCAAAGGTAAATAGTGGGATACATCAAACTGAAAAGCTTCTGCACAGCAAAGGAAAGAATGAATGAACTGAAAAGACCATGCACTTTTAAAGTTCCAGTGATCTCTGAGGCTGGAGAAGATGACAGTAGCACCACAGAAGGCTGGCATTTGACAGAGGTTATAGGAGAATGTCTTGGCAAAGTTCTCAGAACACTATGGTGACTGTATGGGGTAGTTAGGAATATCTGAAGAGAGGTTGATTTTGTTCCAGGTTACATCTCTGCCACTTAGTAGCTTGTGGCCTTGGACACATCTTTTCATTGGCTTTGCAGCCAATTTTAATTGGCTTTTAATGGGCTTAGTAGCCTGTGGCCTTAGACATGTCTTTCTAGGCCTCAAGACAATCTTGTGTAAAATTGGGTCATACCTACCTGGAGGATTTGTTTAGGAGAATTAAATGGGATAACTTGAATAAAAGTGGCCATAAGCAGGGCTGGCTGCTGAGCAAGGCTCAGTGCAAAATGTAAATGTGGGATAAATTCAAAGAAAAAACTATTAAGAATGTCAATGGTGGCAGCAGAGCATTAAACCCAGCCCTAATCCCCTTCTGAGGACAGGTCCCTGTGTGACTGTCCCAAGCCATGAAGCCGGCCCTGCCCACAAGAGATGGGAACCAGTGAAAACTGCTTCTGCTAATTAACATCAAGGGCTCTGTGCAGAGAACACTTGTGTTTGTGAAGTTGTAGATGTGAAGGACTTGGCTGTTCAAAAGCGTATCTGTAGAAGTGGGACACCCCTTCTTGCTTGGAGAACTGAGCCACTTTGCCAGAGAAACACTGCATCAATTTCCTAGTCACAGGTGAAAAAGGTTGAGGACACAGCCTTTATCTTCCCTTTAAAGAATGGGACCATGAGTTACCTCTCAGCCCAGGCATGATGGTAACCATTTTCCACACAGCCTTGTTTTGCTTTGAGCCTGTGAAAACTAACAATTCATTTAGATTTTACCTAAAATCAACCCTTCCCCCAATCCTATAACTACAGCTCTGGTTTCTGGTGAGACACCCCATATTTTCACTAGTGTGTGACCTCCTTGCTGAAGCAACAGGATCCTACCTTGATGGACAAAAATGCCCCTTGGCTTTATCTCCAGGATAAACATAGCTGCAAAGGAGTTATCCTTAGACCTTGCCAAGGAAAAGAAGCAGCTGCAGTCATCAAAATTCCTGACAAGGGCCCTGTCCCTGTGTCCCACTAGTGAGTACACCAGAAGCTTGGAGGGGAACTCCTCTGAAACTCCCTATGGCACGTTGTCCAGCCGTCTTTTTCACTCCCCTTCAGAGACTTCCTGCTGTGGAAAGCCATGCCCGGTTTTGCAAATAAGACAGCATCATCAGCTTCCTTTTAAAAAAAAAATCTCTGCTGTGCTGCAAACCATAGATCTTTAAAACACAGCATTTTAAAAGAAGAAAGTAGACCACGATTCAGTTTTACTTCTTTTTCCGGTGTTGTATTATAGCAGTTATCCAATGGACCCTGTAGTATAGATTTTGCTTGCAAAATCTATACATAAACAGATACATATTTTATTTATAGATAATTATGTATAAGTAGATGTCCATCTCTCTCAAACATCATTTAGAGCTAAAGCGGAAGGACTCACGATTAATACAACCTATTTTCCCTCAGAAAAACCCTAGCCCCGGGCACCAGGCCCTGGGCTCCGTCCACTCCCGGCGGCCTCCATTGGCTTTGCTCTGAGCCACAGCGGGAGACCTCGAACAGGCCTGAAGCTCCGGGGGCTCCTTCAGGACTGGGTCCCCAAGGGGGCATAAAGGACTTGCAGTTCCACTCCGAGCTTCACCACAAGATCCAAGTGGCAGGTTCGATCATGAGCTTTGGCATTTCTGAGAAGCAGACAGGACACAGGCTCTCAAACACTAAAGTCACTTAGTGACGGATGTCGCCCTGAGTAACCCAGTCAAGGGATCTCCACGGCTGTCCCTGCTTCGTGATATTAGACCGAGGAGATGCGTCCAGTGACAGCATCATTCTCCCAGCCTTTCTCTGTTGAAAGGAAATGGAGCGCCCATCTGCGCCACCACCTGTCCCATTGAGATGATGACACATTTTGGGAGACTTTCACATGAATGTTGCCATCCCATAAGAGCCTAGGTGGGGGTCTCTCTTCCCTCAGTGTCCCAAAGCTCTCCTTGGGCCTGGAAAAATGTGACTATCTCTAGGGACGCTGGGTTTCAGCAAGCCCTGTTTCATGCCCAGGGACTGAAATTGCCTTGGGATGGACTAGTTCCTAGTTTGGCCTGAAACAATCCCAGACGCTCAGGAAAAAACAAAGTGGGCAGATTCAAAGCTCCAAGGGGCAAGCAAATGAGCAGCAAGAAGTCTGTTCCCCAGGGGAGACAGGCCCCGCCCCTCATCCCATCCCCCACCCTTCAGCTGAACTCAGTGCAGGAAGAAGTTTCTGGTCCCAAGGGCAGCAGAAAAGGTTTTTCTGGGGTTTCCCACGGCCTGATTAGCCTAAGGGTGACTAACCCTGCTTTGTGTTCTAAAGGCCATTCCCATGAGACACAGGGAAGAGGCTCTGTAATTACCAAATCTGTAGCAATACTGGATTCTCCGGGTAACTTGGAACCTTTATAAAGGGCAAAGCCCAGCCTCCTCTCCAGTGTCAGCTGCTGTGAACCTCCCCAGACGCCAGCATAAGGCTCCATTACCTCCTTGCGACCCTCTTCGTGCTCCTCCTGTTGCCTGTGTCAGGTAAGCTGGGCCCCGGAAGCCGGAGGGGTGAGCGGATGGGAAGGATAGGATAGCCACTCTCTCCTGTCTCTGCCTCTCTCTGTCCCTCGTCCCTGTCTCCACACGATCAGACTAAATAAACTGTGTGGATTGCTCATGAGAACCCAGCACCGTGTCCTTTGGTGTGGAAGGAGAACCTTCCTGCACAATTTCCAGCCGTTTCTAAGCCATTGTGAGTGAGTCACCAGCTCCTAAGCCCATCTCCTCACTGTTTTTCATGTGGAGGAAACAGAGAAAGCCTCTGTTAGGCGACTCTTCTTTTTCAATAAAGGCAAGAAATTTGATTTCGTCCAAGGACAGAAGTGCAGAATGTTGCTTTATAAATCTGTATAATTGGGACTTCCCTGGTGGTCCAGTGTTAAAGACTTCGCCTTCCAATGTTGGGGGTATGGGTTCAGTCCCTGGTCAGGGAGCTAAGATCCCACATGCCTTGGGGGCAAAAAGCCAAAACGTAAAACAGGAGCAACGTTGTAACAAATTCAATAAAGACTTTGAAAATGGTCCACATCAAAAAAAAAAGAAAAAAGATTTCCATTAAAAAAATAATAATAAATTAATAAATAAATTTTTATATTTAAAGGGTAGAGTCTCTGGGTAACCAGAGAATTGCAGAAGATAGTAAGGCTCAGCCTGGACTTGGGGAACTGCTGTTTGGAGCACTCCGTGCTTTGCCTTCTCAGCGGGAAGGTCCTCCAGGACATGTCCCTGAAAGCGCTACCCTCGGTTCACGGTTTTGAGGCAGCGCATCGAAAGCAGTTTTCAACATTGGATGCCTAATTTTCATCTTACCCTTGGTATCTATGGAAATAGGATAAAAGGATGAAGGAAGAAAGGAAGGAGAGAGGGAGGGAGAGAGGAAATGGGGAGGCTGAGACCTGAGATAACTGATTAGATGTTAGAAATTATGTTGAAAAGCCCTTGTTTTATCAGTTTTGTTTTATGGTGATAATCCAACACGTAGAACAGTAGCAGGGAGGGAGGGAGGAAAATGAGTTAGGAGAACAGGAGTGTAAGAAAGATACAAAGGCAGATGGTCAGAAGGAAGCCACAAAGGGAGGGGTAAAGGAAGGATGACACAGACCAGATCTGAGAGAATTCTGAGATAGTAGAGACAATATTACAAAAGTGTTTCTTTTTTTCTTAACCATTGTTATTTTCAACTGTAAGTTATTTCGATATTGAGTTCTCTTTAAACAATTCTTTCACTTTCGGCTGCATCTTTTGCTCCTATCTCAGCTCGACTACTTGATCATCTAAATGAGTTGGAAGACAAAACGATAAAAATGGACACCTGCTGGCTGTTTCTGACTCTGAAACCACTGGCATGGTGTGAAAGCTGGCATAGCATAGCTTCGAGGTGGTCCTTGCTCTCGTGATGGAGCTGACCCCGCACAGAACCCTCCTCACATCCTAGTTCCTCAGTCACACGTCAGAGCCTTCCACAGTCTGGTTCTGGAAAAGTGAGGATCCACTGGAGCCTCGGCAGTGCCAGTCACTGTCTGCAAGCTGGATCCACATCATCCTAGACCTACGTCTTGTTGTCATGATGGCATAGCCACAGCCTCGGGAAACAAAGCCCCTGGGCACTCACTCAAAGGGGACACAGGTGGCCTTTCTGAGACCGTGCTTTTATTTCTGACACTCTTTTGCCTTCTTCATTTTCTTTTTAGGTTTTACTCAACTAACAAGAAGTCGTCACAGCTGCAGTTGGAATGGAGGTGTCTGTGCACTGTTCCGGTGCCCTCCAAATACGAGACAGGTCAGCACCTGTTTCTGGCACTGGATAAAATGCTGCAAGAGGAGTTAATAAGAAGGCGAAGAAACGGCTGTGACAGAAGTGGTCAGAAACTGCGCCCTTCGAAAAATCATATAAAATCTAAACCAGATTCAACTTCTATGTTCAAAGGCAAAGACTCTAGCCCTCTGGCCAGTGCGGTTGTTGTGTGGTGTGTGATTACAGGCGACCTCCGAAACCCTTGAGGACGCTCTCCTAAGCTCCCCGTACTAACCGTCTGGGACACCACAGTGGGATGCCCCTGTTCCTTGGGGCCACCTGACCTTCCCCAGCCCCCCTTTGTGCTGTCCAATGATGTGTGCTTTGTCCTTCCTGCTTCCCGCCCCAGGGTGCCCCTACCTAACCCACATCACCCCTCAAGCACACACCCCGTTGGTCCAGTCCCACCAGATCACCACCTCCCTCGGGAAGCCACAACCGACCTGCCCAGGGGGAAACCCCTCTCTCCTCTGTTCTCCCCAAGTCCCCACTTCCTTTTGGTTTACATTCTTACTCATATGGCTTGTGCATATGTGGATAAACTTCTAATTCTCTCCTGGGCTATGAGATCTCTACGGGCGTGGACTTTGTCCTGTTCACGTATGTGCTGGTCACTGAGGGGAGACATTGCTTCATAAACTATTATCAATTGAATGACAAAGCTGACTTGGACAAAGTGTGTCTCTCCATGTGGACATGATATAATGCAAGTAAATGCTGTGGAAAAACAAGTCCTTACGGAAAGCACAATTCAATGAAGGCAATATAGCGTGGAACACAGGAAGAAGGGACTGAACACCAAAAGAAAGAGACCGTAGACAGCAAGGGGAAGGATGAGGATGCTGACCTCACCCTGCTCTCAATTCCTCCGGAGGGTTTGGTGGTTAAATCAAGAGCCCTGCTGATTTATCCTGTATGTGTGAGCAGCTCTCTGGCTCTTTACACTAACTTTTCACTCAATGCAAGTTGAGGTCACCAATGTGATGGTATTAGGAGATGGTGCCTTTGGGAGGTCATTAGGTCATGAGGGTGGAGCCCTCATGGATGGTATGAGTATCCTTATGAAAAAGACTCCAGAGAGATCTCTTGCCCCTTCTGCCATGCGAGGACACAGGGAGAAGACAGCCGTCCACCAGACACCTGCTCTGTCTTGATCGTGGACTTCTCAGCCTCCAAAACTGTGAGAAGTAAATGTCTGTTGTTTATAAGCTACCCAGCCTGTGGTGTTTTTGTTTTAGTAGCCCAAATGGACAGACACATGACAAATGAGAATTAAAGTTACAGATGGAATTAAGGTACCTAATCAGTTGGCCTTAAAATAGGGAGATTATGTTGGATCACCTGGATGTGCTCATTGTCATTTCATTACAAGGAAGCTTAGATGTGGAAGAGGGAGGTAGGTCAGTGTCAGAGAGATGCAACATGAGACACACTAAACCAGCCATTGTTGGCTTTGCCAATGGAGGAGGGGCCACAAGCCAAGGAATGTGGGCAGCTTTAAAGCTTGAAAAGGAAGGGAAAGATTCTCCCTTAGAGCCTCCAGAAGGAACACGGTCCTGGTGACACCTTGATTTTAACCCAGTGAGACCCATTTGGGACTGTTGATCCTCAGAACTGCAAGATAATAAATATGTGTTGCTTTAAGCCACTTAACTTGTGGCAATTTGTTACAGTAGCTACAGGAAACTAATATACCAGTAGTTTAAAATCATGCATTGAGCATAAAATTAGCAGCTCAAAAGATCCAAACCTGTGTTTGTTTCATGGAGGAAAAAAATGATAAAAACTGTCAACGTTTTACCCAACTTTATATTTCTTTTTTCACAGAAATGCCCATGGTTCGTACGCCAACTTCCCCTCCCACAGTAAGTGCCCTGGATTCAATGTTACAAGAAGGACCCATTTATTTCAGATTTGTAGTTTGGGTTTATTGTGAACAAGTCCAGCCTTCGATGGGGGCATGGGGGGCAGGGACATGCTCTTTGCGTTCTGTGATTTCACACATCTTCCAGGAAGATCCTTACCCCCAAAAGATATTTCCACAATAGAACTGACAAGGAATAAATCTACGCTATTGAAGGTTGATTCCTACGATTCAAGGTTAAATTCTTTATTAATCCATCACATATCCCCCAAAGAGCTATCCTAACAAAAACAGTACAAACTGCTTCCCCACAAAACATTGAGGTGTCTTCAATGCCTTCAAATGTCACCTGAGTTCTGGACTTGAATGATCATAATGTATGAATAACCTGAGGTCACAAAGATGCATTCCTAGAATCTTCATTTGCATAAAAATGACTCCAAGGAAGTGACAATCCATTCAGGTACTTTGACCCAACGTTCTCTTTCTCAGAAGATGAGAAACGAGATGCCATCCAAGCTCATCATCTCTATAGAATTTAGTCAATGATGAATTTAAGATGCTGTTCACAGGAACTTTAATATTGCATAAGAATTCAATTGTCATGCAGTCATTGACCTGTTGAAGGAAACCCACGTTTCCTCCCTTCTCTCAGCACCAAAAATTAACCTATTCTGTCCTGTCAAACACCAAGAGTATCTATGGAGATTCTTGGACTAACTGAGTCCTGATTCATATCCAGGCTCAAATATACCCCAGGCATACTGGACTGAAAATCATTTCGGCCTCATTCTGTCTCCCGTATGTTGTCGGGAGGACAAGGAATTGGGGGCGTAAGAGTATCACAATGGGAACAGTTTAAACACAGGCCACATGTCCTGGGATGGCTACCAAATAGAGACAGATTCAACCTAGCTCAAACTCATCCATACCCAGTGTCAGAAGGAATCCATTTATGGATTAGCTTTCTGCATCCCAAATGGAAGCAGAATGGCATTTGCTCATAAGCTTCTTTACATCTCGTTCAGTGGATCTGTTACATGTTCTAAGAGCATGCCATTACAGCCAGAAGGAAAGATGCAAACATCACTTCTGCCAGTAACCGGGTTCCCTTAATCTTAATACAAACTGAAAAAAAAATTCACCTTGCTCTTCATCCTTGGCGAGTCACTGGCATTTAGCTGTCTCAAACCCACAGGTTGATGCATAGGAGAAATAGGAAGGCCCTCTCTGTCTCACAAAGGAGCTGGTGGGGAGGTGTGTCTGCAATTGCTCCTCATTGTCATTCCTTATTCCTGACCAGTGAGGTCAGACCCAACCCTGGACTCTCTCCAAGGCAGCAGAACTGGTCTTGGATGGTTTGGGGGAAGACAGTTAATCTCTTTGGGTTTCATCTTCTAAAATGAGTCATTATCTGGCACCCATGTCTCAACTCGTCTTCTGCATGTGGCACACGATGTTTCCCAAACACGCTCTTCCAGAACCATGTGCTTCTCCCATCAGGAGGTAGGGTCCCTGTCCCCCTCCCCTGGAACCCGAGAGGGCCTTGGTGACTTCCTCAACTAAAAGGATGGTCACAGTGATGTTAAGAGCCTCTGATGTCATGAAGGGGGTAAAGCTATCACTTGGCTTTTTTTCCTTCCCGGCACATGTGCCATGAGAGCCCTGAGGCACTGTGTAAGAAGCCCGCCTTGCATTGAAGTCACTGCTTGAGAGACCATGAGGAGAGATCACCTGGAGAAACAAAGATGCCCAAGATGATGTTCCGGTCCCCAGCTAGGTGCCGTTCCAGCCCAGGTGCCGGGTGTGTGCATGAGCCTTGAGATAATTCCAGCCCCATCCAACTGCCAACCCATGAGCATCTGACAGCTCCAGACACCTAGCTGAGTCCAATTTATCCCCAGAATGGTGAGAGATAATAATAAAGTAACAATTTTTAAAAGAACTAGGTTTGGGGGTGACTGGTTTTGCAGCAATAGATGGCAGGAACACACCCTTCCCCTCTTTACACCCACCTCTCAGCCACGTAATCACAGATGGAGACATTCACTCTTGGCGAGATGGCTCCATGCAGCCTCAGAATCTTTCTCAACACAGCCCTCCCGAAACATTCAGTCATCACGGCCAAACTAGACTAGACTTCCTGAACTGGAATGGCTGTAATGTATCTTCCAGCTCTGACATTCTAGTAAATTGGTATCTCCCAAGCAGAGAGAGGAATTCACAAACCATGGGGAAAAAGAAACCAATAGTGTTAACAATGACAAATAGAAACACATTCATTTCAGATACTAAGTGTCTACAATGGGCCAGGCACTCAGATAGGCAGCAAGAATGGAAAAGAGATGGCTGTGGACCAGGAAAGGTCTAACCTTGAGCTGAGTACTATATTGCTCTGATGCCTAAGCCTGTGCTGTCTTATATACAGTAGACACTAGCCATGGGTGGTTATTTAACTTTTAATTAATTAAAAGTAAATAGAATTTAAAATTCAGATCCTCAGTCACACCCGCCACATTTCGAGTGCTTGATAACCACATGTGGCCAATGGCTGCCATATTGGTCATCACAGATGTAGAACATGTCCATCATCACAGAAAGTCCTATGGGACAGCATTGCCCATTGGTCTCAGCAGTTCTCTCCCAGTGAGACAAAATAGTGAGGCAGAGTTACACAAGGTAAAGAAAATGGAAACTAAGTGCTGTTTTAGTGCCTGCATAGTTGCCTTCAATGTTTATGCTTAAGCAGCATTTTATAAATTATCTTACTTTCGCCAACTGGAGAGGAGCTTCCTAGAATAAACGTTTTGATTCTCAGTGCTAAATCAGTCTGATGTTTCCTCATGGCTTTTTGTTGTTGTTTTGGTTAAGATACTTATTTCTTAAACTCGGAAGCCTTATGTTACTACTTAAAAATTATATGCTGTGAGCATGAAGGGTATAGCACCAAAGATCCCAAACCCAGATTTGTTCAGTGAGCCCAGACAAAATAATGGGCAATAGCCAATATTGTTGAATATTGTACACATTTTTATATTTATTTATTAACACAAAAGCCCAAGGTGTACCTGCCAGCTTCCCCTCCCTCAGAGGGTCCCTGGGCTCAGTGTCATGTGAAAGGCTCTCCTTTCAAGACTGCACTTTGGGATTTATTGGGTGGAGATCAAACCTCAGGCTGAGGGGCAGAGCATGCCGTCTGTGCCCTGTGGTTTCACGGGTTCCACAAAGATTCCTGCCCCAAAATGCAGGAAGGAGTAAAATCATTCCATTGGAATTTTATTCCTATCACCCAAGTCTTCATTGTCTGTAGGGTTACATTAAGTTTTCTCAATCTCTTCCTTAGCCACACACACAAAATTTATGTGATAGCTTGAAAGAGATCCTATAAATCATATTTTCAAACATTAATGTTCTTAAAACCCTTCGATAGTTTTCCTTTGCCCAGGAATTAAACCAAAACTTTATTTTATCTGTTTCCCAACATTCAAGCTTTTCCTTGACTTTCCGAGTCCTTATGCTACTTCTTCTAGTTTGAACGTTTTATTTTTGTTCCCAGTTCTGAGTTCTTGTTCATTTTCCTCCTTTTAATCCCATGGCTGTAGTTGTAACTCAGTCTCATGCCTCCTGTATCTGACATCCCTTTTATTCTTAACCTTTATTCTTTAGCTTATTTTATTATCATACAACCTTTGTCTGGTTTTAAGTGTGATTTGGTTGTACTGTTTATTAGACTTTTATCATATTCTTTAGTGGAATTTCAATTTTTAATTTTTTCTTAACTTTTAAGTTTTATCCTAAAATATCTGTCAATGTTTTATTGCCATAACATTTCTAAGTGTCTTATTATGACTCTTGCAAGGGAGGAACACTCTTCTGATTTCAGTAGCAAGAAGAGGGTGGTTTTTCCATGTGAATCATGAACTAATGGGCTCATGGTCTGGTCCAAGGCAAACCTTTCCACCTGGATCCTGCATCTCGTTTCCCTTGCTTACTCGTGGGCGAGACCCAAACCAGCTCTACCCCTTGTCCCCTTTTACTGAATCTATAAAAACTAGAAGCAACCAAACCCCTCTTCCTTGACACTATAGCATTCAGCAGCTTGATCTTGTTTGTGCTTAGTTTTTCAGCAAAACCCTTTGGAAGGCGTGTCTGCAGACCCCACTTCCTCTCATCCCTCTCAGGGGGTTTCATACCACTCCACCACTCCACCAAGATGACTCCTGTCAACAGGAGATCATAATACATCCTTTATGACCTCACTCAGCCCTTCCTCTGCCCACTGTTGATCTGACCCCTAATTATGTGGCAACGGACAGGTGTTCTCAGGTGTCCCTGCCTGAATGGGCAGGCAGCAGACAGCCTGAGGAGGGTGAAGAAGCCAACTGCAAGGTAGGTTTTCAGGAGAGAAACATCCGTGGTTGAAGAAGGGGTGGGAATACATGCATATTTAGGGAGTCAATAAAAAGGCATAGCTTTCGGTATAAAAGTATAGGAGATGGAAATGTGGACACAAGTTTTTATTCTATACTTTCTTTTCTATTATTATTATTATTATTATTATTATTATTATTATAAAAGTAGTACTGATGCTGGGGCCAAGGAAGTAAAACCCTCACAGCTACTCTGTAGAATTAAGTATGACTTACTTAAGCAGATTATTACAAACACTTATTCTATTTTTAAGTCAACATCACTAAATTAAAGTAGATCTCCACTTAGTGAAAGATTCAAATGCTGATCAAAAGATTACAAGCGAAAACCTTTTATTGCTAAGTTGCTTCTGGACAGAGAGAAAATGTCAGAACATATTCAGTTTATTTAAGATGGAAGAGAGGTGGATGAGTGAAGACTAGATACTATGACATACTTTGACATATTATATTGGGAATGGGTGAGTGGGAGTCTGTGCTCAGAAACACTTTTGGATAAAGCAAGTTAATGGGCTCTCACCAGACCCTCAAAACCCAAAGATTATGTCTGAGCCTTTCTTTCTTTTCTCCCTCCCTCCTTCCCTCCCTTATTTCCTCCCTCCATCCATTTATCCATTCACCCATAAATTGATTCTTCCATACTAGGACCTATTCATATAAACAAATATTTGACTACCTGCTCTATGCCAGGCACTGTTCAAGGTGCTGAGAATGTGAGATAATAAAACAGGACTTGTTACTTTAGAAATTTACATATAGTGAAAAAGAGAGCTATAAACACTATAAAGCAAAACTGAGATGAAGAGAAGGAAGAGATGGAGAGAAATTTCAATGGTTTACCTTGTATACTTCTGTGCTTTTAACTCAAGAATACATTGATGTAATACCTCCAGCCCTTAAAGCCTCACCTGGTGGTGGTCTGTACAAGAGCTTGGCATGGTAAGCTTGCTTAAGATGGATCAATTCTCCCCTTAAAATGGTAGGAAAAATTTTTGAGAGTAAAAATGGAGAGATCATTTCAACTTCCAAAATTCCTTTCCTTTTTAAATTCTAAAACGTGTGAGGGGGTAGTGTTTATTCTGACAGGAGAAACGGACAGGAGCAGAGACATGCAGTAAAGGTGAATGAATGAATGATTTGCCAGAAGAGTTCAGTTTTTATTGATTTTTCTCAAAAAAAACCCCACCAAACTTCAGAGCCATAAGCAGAAGTGAGAATCAATGCAGAAACACTGAACATCCTCAAGTTACGCTCAGGCCCTAACCGAACATCTTTATTAGGAATATAAGCCTTTTCTCTCTAGCTGAATTTTTCAAACTCTTTCCCAGATCACCTGCCCCCATTGATGTGTGCCATCAGACACTGCCAGTTCTACCTGGAATCCTGAAAATTCCTTTCCCATCATGAGGCTACTATACCTTCTCTTTCTCTTACTTGTATGTCTTATCCAGACAACACCAGGTAAGCTGTGGATCCAACTGGTAGGAAGATACATGGTGGATGACCTCGGAGCCTGGAGTAGGGAAGGTCAAGTTGATTCATCATCCAGTGATGTGCTGAAATATGTAACAACTGAACAATATCATATCTGAAAGAAGCATAGCATATACAACATGCTCCATTTTACAAATAAGGAAAGAGAAGCTTAAAGAAATGAAAAATATTCTCCCGTGATTGCCCTTAATTAGTTGGTAGTAAACCTATAAGTAGTGATGGTGATAGACAACAGTCTCAGGGGACTTTACAGCTTACAAATCATTTCCGTGTGAATAACAGCAACACTAATATAACAGCAAATAATATTGACCACTTCCTCTTTATCAACACAACAAAACTTTTAGTGTGTTTTCCCAAATGTATTCCCCATAACAATATTTATGGGGTAGGTATTTTTAGCCCCATTTTACAGATGAGATTAAGAAATGAAGTAACTTGTTCAAAGTCGTGCAGGTTGTATGTAAGGAAGACTTTAACTCAAGCCCAGGTGGTTTTGATTCCAAAGCCCATGTTTTTATTAAATATTCAACAACCCCAGAAAACAGATTTACTTACTGGATTATATATAAACAACAAGTGTTTTTAGCTTGAGTATGATCCATGCAGCACTTGGGTCATACTTATACTAAAAGATTAATTGTTGTTCATCTGAAATTCAAGTTAAACTGAGTGTCCTGCATTTTACCTGGCAAACCTACGCATACGTCAGCACGTGCCAGGCTATGCTGTGGTGACAGCAGCCTCCAAATCTTAGCATCTTAAAAGAGCAGAAGTTTAATTCTTGCTCAAATGATACCAACCCATGATGGCCACGGGGCGCTCTACTCACTGTAGCTGCTCCGACCCTCCTGTCGCAGCAGCTACCATCATGAAGGCTGCTGGTCTCTGTGTCAAAGGCAAGAGCTCTGAGAACTCTCATGATGGCAATTAAGGGCTCCAGCCCTGTAGGGAAACAGCAGTTCTGCTCAAAATTCGTTAACCAAGCAAGTCCTAGGCCCCCTTAATCACATAAAAGGTAAATCCCACTTTGTGCCAAGAAGATAGAGACTCAGACCTATTTGGTGAATAGTGTAATGAAGTTAAACAACAGACAGACAGATATAGATGTGGATGTGGGTGTGGATATGCATATAAATATAGATATAGATGAAGATGGAGATGTCGGTATTGACATACATGATATATTCATATTTATATAATATGAATAATAAGGTTAAATATATGGATATAACATATTCATATACGTTCATTCATATTTACAATATGAATATAAATCTATATGAATTACATTTATAATAACATTTATATCATTATTTTTACCTTGCCTTCTTATGAAAAATTAGGAGAATCTGCAGCTCCTAAAAGAAAACTATCGTTATTTGTGGTGGGGCAGGACTCAGAAGCCAGGTCTCCCAATTCCTGGTTGAGTATGCTTTTCCCATCACAACATAGTTCCCCTAAAAGCTATGAACTCGGATGGAAACTCTTCTTATTCATTGTTTCCTCATGACTCTTTGTCGCTTGCTCTCTTGACTTTAGATATTATTTAGATTCTCTCTCCTCTCGCATTGCTTTCTGCTCACACCGTGCCACGGCTGCGACATTTGCAATATCCATGCAGCCCTCATTGCAGCGACATAGAAGGCACAGTATTTAGGAGTGAGAATTCTCACCACCACACTTATTGTCTAATTTGTGCTGTGTGCTCGTAAGATTTTGCCCTTTTGGGAAAGAGGAAGGCACTTGAGGAAACTTTTATGAAGAACATGTGAAATGAAGTATGTCCCTAATTTGTGGCACAATTAAGTTACTTGCTTTCTCTGACCTAAAGTTTCTCCATCTGAAGAGGAAAGACACTATACCACAGAGGTCAATAAGTTTTTTCCGTAAAGGGCAGGGCAGGTAATACATATCTTAGGCTCGGTGGGCTAGGAGGTGTCTATCATGAGGACTCATCTCTGTTGCAGAGTGAAAGTGACCACAGACACATAAGACCTCAGAACGGTCTTATGGCCCCTTCTGAGTTTTTTCTACAATTAAAAAAAAAGTAAAAAACATTCTAAGCTTGTAGGTCACGCCAAAACAAGGAGAGGGTCAGTTGTGTCCCTGTGGACTGTCGTTTGGAGTTCCTTGCTATATAAGATGAATTTTGGTAGCTTGGTTAAACATGCCTTTATTTCTTTGTTTTTTTTCACCTCCCCTTCCTTTTCAGGGAAAGAAAAAAAGATGAAAAACCCTGAATGTGAAAAAATGGGTGGTGTCTGCAAACATCAAAAAACCCATGGGTGCACCATCCTGCCTGCAGAATGCAAAAGTCGGAAGAAACACTGCTGCAGAGCCTAGTTTCAGCACCCAAGCATCCCCAGAGCAGCACGAGACACTCACCACCACTGATTTCTGCTTAATAAAAGCATCACCACTCACATGGACCCTGCGTGGGTCTTTCTGAGGGCATGGGAGGTCATGAATTGGATGGGAGAGATTTGAGTTCTAAGTCTGGTCACACCACTCATTAGCTGATTAACATTGGACAGGCCTTTCCTTTTCTAGGTCTCAGTCTCTGCACCTGTAATTACTGAAATGGATGTTCTCCAAGCCACCTGTAATCTGTTAATATATGTCTATAAATGTATGGATTGGGGATAGGAGCTTTGAGTGTGTGTGTGTGTGTGTGTGTGTGTGTGTGTGTGTATTATAGTATGAAAAGTCACTGAGGCTTTGTTCTCACTTTGTTCTCATTTTCATATCCTTAATGACTCTTGGGTATCAAGCAATGGCTCCCAATTGATTATTGAAGAGCCAGGAAATAAGTTGATCTGAAGGGCCTGAAGGTGCAGAAAGATTTAAGCTGGCACTTAGGCATCAACCCGTAGAATTGGAACTCAGACAACAGAGATCAACCCACTGTTTTTTCAGAAAACCAAGATTTAGTGAGGTAACGGTTATTTTCTTCTCTCCAAAGGTGCCTTTCCAAATAGTGAGATTCCTTTAGAACCATTTTCTTAGAACACAAGGAATTGTTTTCAGAACAGATAAGACTTGAGTTGTACAGTAGAAGCCTGCTGATTAGGCTGGGAAATTCAATCTTCAGCAATAATTTAGTATCTCCTGTTTTGAAACAGTCAGGATACAATTTCTTAGTCATCTTTTTTCTTACCAACCTTTTTTTTTGAAACAAATCAAACTCTCATACACTGCCGCTGGGGATGCAAAATGCTAAGCCTACTTTGGAAAATAGTTTGGCTGTCTCTTGTAAAGTTAAGCATATGCTTACCATATGACTTGAGAGAATAAAAATGTATGTTCATGTCAAAAACCTGTATGCACATGTTTATAGCAGCTTAATTTATAACTGCCAAAAATGGTAAACACAGATGTCCTTCAACTAGTGAATTAATTTTGATACATCATACCATAGAATATTATGTAGCCGTAAAGAAATGCTTGACTCATTAATATCATGGAGGGATCTTAAAGGCCTTCTGCTGAGTTAAAGAAGCCAGATGTAAAGGCTACAGATTGTTTGATTCCTTTTACATGACACCCTTGAAGAGCAAATCTGTAGAGTTAGAAGCCAGACCAGTGGCTGCTCAGGGTTACAGGGTCCCAGGAGGGGTGGGCTATGAAGAGTGACCTGTATAGAAGTATGGTAGTGCATACACAGCTCTCTGCATTTGCAAATACCTTAGAACGCTACACCACAAAATTTGAATTTGACTATATGTAAATCAAAAAAAAAAAGAATCAACTCGATGTGGACAGAAAAACAGAATGCAGACCGTGACAAATATAAACTTATAACCCTGGTCTAATCATGAGAAAAATATCAAACACAAACTGAGGGGTATTCTACAAAGTATCTCAATGGTACTCCTCAAAACTGTCAAAGTCATCCAAAAAAATGTCTGAGAAATTGTCACAGCCCAGAAACTATGGAAAGATGGTAACTAAATGTGGTATCCTGGATGGGATCTTGGAACAGAAATAAAGATTCAAGTTACACATGATTATTGAAATAGGCAATTAGGGTCGGAGCTGTAAACAGAATGGTTTTTACCTCAGAGATCTTTGGCAATTGCTCACCGTGATGCCAGAAGGGAAATAGAAGGGCCATTTACCGGAATGGCTGCAGTTGAAGCTGCCACAGGTCACGTCTCAACCTGCCTGCTCCTTTGGTATCTCTAGCTTCTGCTTCTCAGCTCTGACTATTACTCTCAGTCTCTGCTGGATGCCTGGTCTGTGAGGCTTCATTTGTCACCCGTAAGAGTTCTAATGTCTCAGAAATCGTTATCTCCATTCTTCTTATTTCTTATTTATTTATTTATTGTGGCGTGCGGGCTTCTCTCTAGTTGTGGCTCCAGAGTGCATGGGCTCAGTAGTTATGGCGTGCAGGCTTAGTTGCCCTGTGGCGTGTGGGATCTTAGTTCCCTGACCAGGGATTGAACCCTAGTCCCCTGGATTGGAAGGCAGATTCTTAACCACTGGACCACCAGTGAAGTCCCCATTATCTCCATTCTTGATCCCTCCTTTAAACTCTAGGCTAGGGACTCAACTCCTGGAAACTCCATCCCCCAGTGAGCCAGACTTAACAGAAATCGTCTTTCTCACTTCCCACCCTCAATGACCAAACCCTCATGCTTCTACTCCCCAGGTATCTTTTAAATAACCAACCTTCAATTCCGGTCTTTGTGGAAATGTCTTAATTCACACCCTTTAACCTCAAACATTTACACTTCAGTCACTGCATAATACCCTAACTGGCCTCTGGGTTTCCATCTCTCCAGCTTCCAATCCCTCCACACACCTCCATGTAAAATTCTTCAATGTTTCCCTGTAGCTTAAAGGGATGAAGTAAAATTTCTCTAGTGTCTCAAGTCCTCCGTCCTTTGGCCATACTTTCTCTAGTTTCATCTCTTATCACATCCTGATTCTCAAACTAACCCCTAACATAATGTCAGTCATGTTTCTGGCATATTCTGTTCTCCTCACATTGGAACACACTTATGCCACTTTCCTTCAACTTTCTCTGCCTAATTCTTACTCATTTTTTAAAGACTCAACTCATATATGGCCTTCACTGGGAAGACATCCTTGATTCACCCAACTTGGATAAGAGAAGAAACACTGAATCCATATCCTCAGCTACCAGTACAATTCCTAGCACACAGTAGGTGTTCAATAGGTGTTGACAAAATAAATCAGTGAGTGAATAAAGAAAACGATATGAAGTCTCAGCTTTCCAATTTAATTCAGGGATGATCCATTAAACGTGAATTCTTCAATTTACTTAATTCAGGGTAGTGCCATCAAACATGAATTCTTCAGTGCACTTCATTCCTACAACAGAAGCTCCTACCAGGGCACATCCCTGGCATGGGAAGAATACAATTTCTTTTCCTCTTCAGGCATACACTTGGACGTGAGTCACATAAATTAAGCATTTTACTGTGCCCACAACCTGTAGAAAGAACAAAAATATCTGTTTTTGGAAGAAAGTCTTGAGAGTGCTATACAGGGGAAGGAGTAATTCAGGCCAACCAGGAATCTCCAAAATGTACTGCTCAGGAAAGTATTCTGTCTTGCGCACCTCCTTTTCCTCACTTCGTCCCTCCTACTTGCTTGTTAAGCAGGACAAGCCCAGTCTTCAAGAGCTTGTTACAACCAGAAATTTTATGCTGTAATTTGGAAGCTGGGATCAGAGACTTTAAACACTTCTCTTGGGTTGACACATACAGCCTGCGGTTGTGCCCTCCAAGATGTGCCATTGTGGAGTTGTCAGATAATGTCTTTTGGAAACAACACATTAAAATTTTGTAATTTTGTGTTTTTATCTTCCTGGGACAGGATCCCACTGAAAATAAGATGTTACTGCAGCCCTTACGTATTTACTAAAGTATGTAAACATACTCACACAGTATGTCCCAAACACTTGAGAGTGTCAGCAATATTCTGAAGTTCACTCACCATTCCCAGGCTTAGAACCTAAACCTGCCTTCAGGGTTTATCAGATAGGTCTTAAAATTAAGATTAAAGACCTAAAATTCAAGTCCCTAAAGCCAAGGACCTAGAATAATCAGGGCACCAGCTGAGGGGAGAGAGGTTTCTAAAAGAGAAAAAGAAATGTGCCACCTGGCTCCAAACCAGGCGTGAAGAAGGTTGCTTTTCCTGCCTCTTAGGAGGTGGGAGGGAGAAGGAAGGGCCTCCACGGACCCCCTCGTCCTGCCTGTGCACGCCAGGTCATTAGCAGAGGTCACCAACTTTGGAACCCAGACCGCAGTGGTCAGGGGGCTGGCTCTCATTGGGCTCAGCGTGGCCATGGGGCCATGGCTACCCCTTGTGGTGTCAACGCCAGGGCTGGGGACAGGCTCACACTCCCCCCGTCCCTCCCACTCGTGGACCTCAACCTTGTTTCCACTTTCTTGAACCTGCCCATTTTACCCACAGGCTGGGAGGGAAGGGGCTTGAACTTGGCTTCTAGCAGACAGCTTGCTTATCATGGGTCCCTGTATCCCCAGCTTCATGCCACATTGTTGAGGCGGTCATGACGGCCACCCATGTCACCCTGTGCTTCATCACAGCAGGTGTGACCCAGGAGCTCTGACCCATGGGCCGCCCATCTCTGGGAACCACAAACATCTCTATCCTAGTGCTACACCAAGAATCTCATGTGAGGAGCCCTGCAGTTCTCTCTTCATTCTTCCCCAAGACATTCCCTCATAGCCCAGTGAGGGAAGGGAATCTACTCTTCCCTTGTCTTTGATTGAAAATTAGCCCAGTGAGGAAACTGATTTGGGGTCACTCATCTGAGTGATGCAGCAAAATCACTCATTATGCCCAGTGGGTCCACAGCAAACAGGCTCTTATTAACCCGAAGCAGAAAGAAGGGCAGTGTCTGAGGGGTGGGTACCACGCTCCATCCAACTCCGGCTCTCTTAGCTCATTATCTGTCGGTTTCGCGAGCTGACACCCTGGAAGGCACAAGGAGCCCTGAGCAGTGAGACATAGGAATGGAATATTTGATTAGATGAGTGTATTTATATTAAGATAGAACATTGGAGGAAGGAAAGAGTGAGGGAGAGACAGAGGACTAAGGTGGGTGAGTACAAAGCACAACACGGCAGCAAAAGAGAAGCGCCCTTTAAGCTGTCCCGTGACATTCAGCACATCTGTGAACAAGGAGTGATCAGGCAGGGGGTCAGACCCCAGCCTCCCCCTCTTTTCTCATCCATGCCCCACCTTGCTCAAGATATGGGGCAGAATATACCTCTATATTTTTTCTAAAATGCCATGATTCTACATATATGAATTGCCTCCTTCTATAAAAACCTCTAAGCTTCCTCTTTTCTTGCTCTACGGTCAGTAACACAATGCCTCTAGAATAGACGTAGCTGGAAGGTTTAAGAAAGGAGAACACATGTGTAGGGGTGTCATCATATGAGACAAGAAAGCGGGTCATAGTTTGTTCCCATTCTTCCCCATTGATTTCAGGGTTTCTTCTTGGTGCCTCAAGTGCAGACAGCCTTCTGCAAACCCAGTGAAGCAATTGAGAAGTTTCCCTTTTCTCACTGTTTCCAGATTAGTATCCCTAAGCTGGTTTGGGGTCATCAGGGGGATCCTTCTGAAAGTGGAGCAGGTTGGAGAAAGGAAATAAGACTCAGATATGACAGGGAGATGCCAAAGAGGAGATACCAAAGAGGGTATTACTTGAGAGATGAAGAAGACAGCAAAGATGAGGAGGTGAAACAACTTCATGGCTGATTTGGAAGAGAACTCCTCTGAACTTCCTGGAAAGGAGAAAACAAATAGCACTATAGTGGGTTGAATAAAAAATAGCTCAAAGCTTCTTCTTTTATAGGTCTGATCAGGGTGACTACATGTGGAAGACAGTGTCCAACTGTGGTCAGAGTACTAATCAAAATATTTACTGGACAACGAACGCCCGTGAAATAAACAGGAGCAATGATTAACAACGTTCCAGGCAGAGCTGGAGGGATTTCTTTTGTTAGCACTTAATGAGTCCAGGACCAGAAAAGAACAATAACGATGATGGCAAGAAAAATAAGAAGGACCAGAAGAGATGGAGCACTTACTCTCTGGAAACCTGTGAATAGTTTAGGTAACTTTTTTCCCATTTACTCTCATGGAATTAGTATAATCTGCTACTTCAACTCCGGGTACAAGTACAGTCACAGTACAGTTTTTTTATTTTTCCAATAATCAGTCTAGCACTCAGTAGAATGGAACTTAGTAGAAGGAAAACCATCACCTACAATTTAGGAATCACCTCCCAAGGCTCTCTCCTCCCTTCAGATCCCGAGAGACATCTGAGATCTATGCTGGTTGCAGCCGCTGCTGTGTCACGAGGCCGGGTTTGTAGCGGGGATGTAGTAGTGGGGTTTGTAGCTGAGTCTGACCAGTGAACTTTATCTGTGTTCCAGGGGTGACCCTGCTGACTCAGGTCCTTGTCCAAGCCACGGTGATGTCTCAGGACCGATAAAACCTCATGTTCTTGACGCTTGTACTATCGAACATAGCATCGTTCCAAGGTAAGTGAAAACCGAGGGGCTTTTCTCCTTAGCCAAAGCCTGAATCAAAAACAAGTTCTCTTCCCAAGTCAGGCCCTGTCTTGAGGAGGGGGCTTCAGTGCCCCTGTTGGAGGATGAAAGGAATGAAATTTGCCCACCAAACTGAAAAGGCATCTTGAGACCAAAAAACGAGGCAGGCCGCTTGGTATAATCAGTGGATCAGTTTGTTACCGAGGGTACCTTACTTACACACAGGGTGAGATCCTGGAGTTTTCACAGCTCACTCCGCCCTCCAAGGGGCCATGGGACCAATTTATAGCTAACCTGGAAGATGCGGGTCGGTGGTTGGAAATAAGATGTGCTTTCCTAAGTTAAGATTTGTGAAGGGGTAACTAGTCTCACAGGAATACGTCAGGGAAGGTTTTCATCGCTGTCTGGGGACTACCAGAGCATAGAGGCTACCTGGTCCTAATGATTATTAATACCTATTAACTACAAGGCCCTTGACGACAGGGAAGTGATCCTCTGCACAGTCCAGCCCTGGGTCGGGTCAGCAGAAGGACAGCAGGAGCTGTCCGGGCCCAAGATGGCGTCAGTGATGCTAACAGCCATGCAGCTGCCCGCCCCTTCGTTTTCCTTTACCTGTTGTTTCTCACCTCTGTCACAGGGCTTTGGCTGAGCCGACCCTGACATAGAATCCCAGGAGCTGGTGTGACATTTCAATTTTTTTCTCACCCAGAAAATCTTGGGCTCCTCATAAAAAATGATGCCCCTTATTCTGGGTTTTTGTTTTTGTTGTTTTAAACTGGAGTATAATTGCTTGACACTATTGCGTTAGTTTCTGCTGTACAGTGAAGTGACTCAGCTATATGTACACACATATCCCCTCCCTCTTGGACCTCCCTCCCCCCCCCCATCCCGCCCATCTAGGTCACCACAGAGCGCCGAGCGGAGCTCCCTGCGCTGTACAGCCGGTTCCCATCAGCTGTCTATTTTACACATGGTGGTGTATTTATAGCAAACCTAATCTCCATTTTCTGTGAAGTCAAGTGTCTTCAGAGTGAGTGACTCAAGGACTTTTGTGCTTCCCCTTTTATCCCAAGATGAGGACTGATTACTCATCTCACGTGTATGTCATCCAGTCAAGAGGAATGTATTGAAGGTGATTATGACAGCCTTCCTACAACCAAAAGAAAATTAGCCTTACCTTATGCAGGTACTAATTTTTTTTTTTTTTTTAATAAATTTACTTTATTTATTTATTTTTGGCTGCATTGGGTCTTCGTTGCTGCACATGGGCTTTCTCTAGTTGCGGCGAGTGGGGGCTACTCTTCATTGCGGTGCACGGGCTTCTCATGGCAGTGGCTTCTCTTGTTGCGGAGCATGGGCTCTAGGCGCACGGGCTTCAGTAGATGTGGCTTGTGGGCTCTAGAGCGCAGGCTCAGTAGTTGTGGTGCAAGGGCTTAGTTGCTCCACAGCATGTAGGATCTTCCTGGACCAGGGCTTGAACCCGTGTCCCCTGCATTGGCAGGAGGATTCTTAACCGCTGCGCCACCAGGGAAGTCCCTGCAGGTACTAATATTAGCCTTAAAGGCATGCATGAGGAAAAATAAGACTAGAGATATTCAGCATGGTGATAAAGTTTGTATGTGGTAAAATAAAAATTGGAATCAGGAATCTGATTCCAGATCCTGAATTCTTTACTACTGCAGGATGTTCTTTTTTTTTTTTTTTAAATAATTTAATAAACTTTATTCTGGTCAGGGGAAGAGGGAGGGGAAAAAAGCCCCCTATTCCACTCCTCTCAATAAATTAAATACCGTGGCTGATTCCCATGCCCTAAGCAAACTTTGGGCACTTGAGCCAGTCCTACTGTCTCCTTACGGGCCAGTCTGCTTCCCCTTCTCAGAAGGGAGTTTCTCCTACCGCCGCCAGGTTATGTCATGCTCACGGGTCACATCCCCTCTGTGGTGAGGGTCCAGAGAGGATGCAGGCCGCAGCAGCAGCGACCAGGAAAGGAGGAAGGGGATCCTCTTCCTCAAAGCTTGGGGCAGGGAGGATAGGCCTGGAAGACAGCTGTGGCTTACCCTTTCTCAGCTTTCCCCAGATGTGGGTGCAGGAAGAATAGGAGAGGAAGGCATTCCTCTTCTGGGAGAGTCAAGAGCGCAAAGGGCCCCCTGGAGCTAATGAAGCCCCTGAGGCCCCGAGTCAAAGGCAACAGGCCGCGGGGGCTGGAAACGGTGTCCCCGGGTGGGAAGGGAAACCTCAGCAGCCTTGGCCCACCAAGGACCTCCAACCCGACCCGCAGGCGCCCCTGGGAAGCCAGCAGCTACCTGCCTTCTCTCAGCCTCCCTGGCCCTCTATTGAACATATGGTGCCGCCCAAGTGCTCTTTTGGGGCTAGTAAAGAGTGTCCTGGTGCCTCTCCCGACCCCCGGAAGGTTGAGAACCAAGGAGCCCGGGCTCTACGGTGCTCAGGAAATGGAAGCTCTTTGATCGGTCCCAGCATCAGAGGCTGGTCCCCTGAATGGATCACTGCAGGATGTTCTACTGGTCTCTTTCCATAAGGACTGGCTATTAGAATCAAGTGAAAGTTATTATAGCATCTTAAAAGAATGATACATTGGCTCATAACTTTCCATAGACTAGTGATAATTTAGAAATTAGCATGTAAAAATAAAGATTTTTACATTAACTAGCTGATTTTAAAATTCACTGTAAAGGGAAAACGTGCAAGAATAAACAAGGTTATTTTCATAAAGAGCAACATGGTGACTTTCACTACCAGTTATTATAATTTATGATGATGCTGAGGCTTGAAATATGTGGCATTGACCTAAGAACAAAAAAAATCCCCGAGACAAAACAGAGAAGCCACAAACAGACCATGCAGACACTGACAGCTAGTTATTGATAAAAGCGGCCTTTACATGAGTGGGGAGGGAGGGCAGTGGACTATTTCTTTAATAAATCATGCAGAGTCGATTGATTATCCATTTGGAGAAAAACTAATTTATATTCTAAAGGAAGCATGAAATGGATTATAATGGTATTTTTCTACATAATTTTTAGATTCTGGATGTTTTGCAAAAAGCCAGTATGTATTACTTGTGTAATGGAAAAATTAAAAGACCATTCCACTAATGGACAGATAAACTATTCTTACAGGGCACGCTGTGGACTTACGTTGCAGACACCAGCAATACTCAAAGTCCTACGATGATCCCTGTAGGCAGACCATATAGGAAATCAGTGCCAAGCAAGAACAATTGGAGAAACTACATTAGTAACTGTATCTGGATATCTTTACAGACACTGATGTACACTGATCCTAGCCCATTGTTCATCTGGAAACCTGCTCTGAATTTTCTTTAATTATTCATTGACTGGGACCCAATTATACTGTTGGTCCTCCTTGTTACATCACCACAATGCCGATCACACGTTTTTCTTCTCCGTGTGATTGTTTAGGTTTTGGAAGAAGGCTAGTGTATCTTGTCGTTCCTCTTTGTCCTCCAAGTTCCTGGGCACTTTGCACTACTTCCTGCTCCTCCCTCCTTTCCTAAATGTGCTTTGTAAATTGCAGAAAGCCCGTCATGTCAAGGCTTGTTCCCTCACCAGAGGGAGGACAGTGACACCTGTATTGGAGAGGTGACCTACTCAGCAAACTACAGCAGATGCCATGCCCTAGACAAGAAAAGTGAACAAGGAAGACACAAAGTTATCACACCTACCTGAGGACTCCAGCCTTGGGCAGAAGCCTTCTGACCCGCCATTGCAAATCCTAGCTTCCAGCAGGCTCCTTTGCGCATCTCCACGTGGACTGATGCTTCTGGGTAGTCTCTGTACCCGTGTGCTTCCATCCTGCATGTCCCCAACGCCACAACGCCCCTTAGCACGTGTTCCTTCCCACCCTGCACTTTACTCACTACAGCCGGGGGTGGGAGTGTCCCAGGACCAAGACCCGACCCCTCCCCGCCTCCCCTTACCCCACCGTAGTGATTCTCTCATATCCAGCCTCCCTGAGATTGTTAAGGAAACCATAACTCCCCTCTCCTGTCCAACAGACTCCTGTCCGACAGCCAAGAGAAAACTCTCAGATTATGTTCCTTCTTTTGTTGTCCGCTTGGGTGAGTTATTTATTAACCATGCCAAGATTTGGTTTCTACATCTGTGAAATGGGATGGGTAAACCAAAATGGTTTAAGGATTACATACGTTATGTGAATGAGAATGCTTGGCAAAATTTAAAGCATAATGTAAATTTAATTCTTATAATTGTCTCCCTCCCACTGCTTACCCTTCCATGGGAAACAGTGGTCCCTTTAGTCAATTCTAATGATAAAATAGTCGACTGTGTAGCCTTGAGAATTGTTTGCTCTTATTTGGACCCGAGGAGCCGTGCTTCGGCTCTCTCGCCAGGATTCCTTGGCTGGGGTTGCTCCATCACCTCCTCTTTGTTTTGCAGCAAATGGTGAATGCTCAGCAGGGTCCCCTGAAGGGCTCACAGCTCGGTGTCCCTTGCTTCAGGCAGATTCCACCCCGAAGATAGCAGGGTCTTTCAAAATTGAGCACGCTACTGCTGTCTGGAAAATGAAAAGATGTTTGTATGAAGCTGGAAATTCCATGAGGAAAGCTGGAGATCTCAGCATCCAGATGGAATCCCCATCTTTCCCAGCTAAACACCAACAGCAAGTGTCCCCCTCATGTCTCTTCACGCTCTTGTTCTGACATAAGATGGGAACGACTGGGCGTTAACCGCGGGGTCAGTGCGCCTCACCGATCACCCCACCTCCTCGCCATACAAAACCCCGCCAGTTCTCACAGGCTTATCAGACAGAACCCTTGCCCAGCGAGACTCAAGGTCACCACCGTGGAATGAGTGGCAAGAGGTCTCCAGTCTGGGCCGGAATAAAGGAACTTTGTCTCTACATTGGGTTATACCAACCAAGTGACTCAACTGATTTGGTTCCCAAATCACCCAGATCATTGGAGGGAAAGGGGAGCGGGGAGAAGTTGACTGTCAAACAAGACTTTTAACGTTATGAAGACACAACAACCAGTTTATTCTCTAATTTTTCAATAGCTGATTTTGGGCGTGGAGGTGACCTATGAGTAGCTCCCTAATGCTTTACTTTCTGACGATGGTTGACTTAGAGAAGGAAAAAACAAAATAATGATAAGACAAGGTACCGTCGTGGTTGGTATTTACCGGGCAGTACCTGGAAGATGATCAAGAAAGCGGCAAGGAGGGCGTGGAGGAGTCTCATTGTTCTGGAGCTGAGGTCCCGGAAGGCCGGGAAGAATCAGGAGGATGAAGTCAGAGGCCCGAGGACCTCGTGGCATCCCGGGATTAGTGCAGAGGCGAACTCCTCACCACCCGCGGCCCTGCGCTTCCCTCGGCAGGAGCCGTGACTGCACTGTGTTTTCTTGCTCCCTGAGTCCCAGCTGTGGCTCGCCTTGTGTTTCTCTCAAATCTGGGGCTGAGGCGCTCCTGTGACCACATCTACGGAGACGGTGTCCAGGTGAGGCAGGGGCTGGAGCATCCAAGGCGAGCGGCAGGGCCGGGAGTCAAGCTGCTGCAAAAGGAGAATGAGGATGGTCCCTCACGGGTGACGAAGTTCATTAGAAAAGATTTTGTGGCGGGTTGATTGGATCTTCCAGGGCTCCTTGAAAGGACGATCCAGAATGGCGGTGGGTTCGTTATAACCCTCCTAGAGAATCCACATTAAAGGAAGAAAGAGTTCATATTGGTTAAAAATTAGTGGGAAAATACACCAAGTTGTCCCTAGGATTTGAATGTTAATATTTACCTTCATTTAAATCTATTATAATTTTTCTGATATAAAAATAATACACATCAGAAAATTTCAAGTAATAAAGAAATGTAAATGATGGAAGATTTTTAAAAACCCTATAGCCCCTTCTGTTATAAACTCTACTTACAGTTCAGAGTATTTCAGTTCTTTTCCTTTGCAAATAAAATTGTGTAAATATTTATTTTTAATTTAAAGTATAGAATCATACTTCACCACCAGTGCCACTGTGTGTTTTTTCCACTTAAATATCACCTTGCAAATTCTTTAATATCCGTTCAAATGAATTTGCCTCATATATTTGTATGACTATACATATATCTTTAGAAATTTATGTAATGCTTAGTTTTGTATAAATTCCTACAAGTGGAATCTCAGCTTATATGCACATTTCAAGTTTTAATGGGTTTTGCCCAATTGCCCACTCTAGAAACTGTTGGATCACTTTATCCCCTTACTTACAATGCATAAAAAGATATTTGATGGTTGATATTCTCATTAGTATTGGTTATTATCAATTGCTTCAATTTTTCTAAATTGTAAGAGTGAATAATAATATTTCCTGTTTGTTTTAATATATCCTTTTAAAATTGTTTCTGAGGTTGAACATCTTTTTAATGTTCATTGGTCATTTTTGTCTCTTGCACTTTATCCATTTTTCTAATTCTTCTATTCATCTTTTCTTGCTGACTTCTTAAAATCCTGTGCATATTTAAAGTCCTTAATCCTTTATCATATGTGTTGTAAAAATTGTTTCTGGCTTGCCTCTTGCTTTGTGCTTGATCATCTAATAGCCAAAATTCATGGCTACTCTCAATGATTACTTTTTACTTGGTCGTGTTTGGTTTTCCTTAAAGATATTTGCTTTGTTTGTGTGTTTACCTAATTCTGTCTGTAGCCCTGGTCAGTTTTGCACTTAATTCTTTCAGTCTTGGAATGGAGGCTATTCTGAAAAGCTGTGACAGACTTGAGTCCCCAGCAGTGACATGAAAACTGTTTCTTGTCCCACCCAGAAATATGAATTTCCTGAGCCTGCAGACATGCTCTCACTCCTATGCTGTCTCATATAGAAGGCACATGTCTGAGTTCACGTCTCATCCTCTTAGGAAACTGAGTCTTGCACAGAAGAGAAACAAAATCGTACGTGATTGGAAGGAACTGAAGATGATCAGCGCCACCCTGATGTTCTGCGTACAGCAGGCCATCCTGGGGAGGCCGGATGGGACATTTTGCACATTCATCAGAGCACCTAAATCCCAGCCTGTCTGGTATCAAATGTCTACCTAGTCCTGGTCAGAGACAGTTCTATTACCATCCACTCTTCTGCTTGTCCTCTCCTGTGGCAGCACTATGTGATCTGAACTAACACAGCTCCTAGCGTTCAAATTAACCAAACCACCCTCATCAGTCTTTTTCAGAATACGTGGCTACTCTCAATGATTCTCTCTTACAAAATAACTTTTAAATTACTCCATCAAGTTAAACATAATGTTATTGCTTTGTTGACTGATTCTGCATTGAAATTACTGGTCTTATTAAAGAAAATAAAATGACGTGGGTGATCCAGTCTTTCTAAGAACAAGATTTTTCCTTTACACGTTTTTGTCTTCTCTTAATACAGCCTTTCTGTGTCCTCCAATAAGTTTCTTTGTATAGATCCAGAATGTTTTTTGTAACTTGATTCCTAGATATTTTATGGCTTTTCTTTCTATTTGAGCCAATTCTTCTTTCGTTATATTTTATAATTGACTATTGTTTGCATAGGGAAAGCTGTGGATTTTGTGTAATAATTTTGTCACTAGCCCACAAGTTGGACTCTTACCCATTTTGATTTTTTTGTGGTTACTTCTCAATGGTTTTTCAATCTTAAAATCATAAATCTGTAGTAATGATCATTAACCTCCTTGATTCTGATGTATAGGCTTGTTATTTTCTTCTCTCAATGAATGGCATTGACTCACAATTACTAGAACCTTCAGACATCATCTAAGCCAACTTCCTCACTTCACAGAGGAAGAAACTGTGGCCAGACAAGGTCAAAATAATGTCATGGGGTAATCCTGTGGCGGATGACTTTTATTTTCCAAACTCTTTCTCAGTTACCACAATGCAAAAATTACCTTATTTCTACTCATATCCCCTATTTTCTTCATTCCCATTTCTCTTATTCCTCCTTTCTCATGTCACAGATCAACTTCCTCAATATCCAAAAATGAAACAAGGTTTTTCAAAAATAGTTTTTAAAGAAAGTTTTTTTTTTGTTTTATTTTGTTTGTTATTTAAAATAGATGCGTCCATCTTTTTTCTTTACATGTGATTTCTTCCGTAAAAACCTTTGATTTTTCTTCCAGGACTTGATTAGGAATTTCATCTCATGCATTAAGCACAAGTTGTAGTTTCAGCCCAGATGTCCTTGGGGGTCAGAAATGAGTCTGTGTCCAGTGAAGGAACTGAGGGAATTTTAATGACAACACCAACACGCAGTGCTTCTGTGATGCTGGGATTGAGTCTACCACTCTTGTGGGATCCAAAATTGAGATGATTTAGTTCATGTCAAGATTTCTCTTTGACAAGTTAGAGCAAGAGAAAACCGACTTCGGGTCTAGGAATGTGGGCTACCACTGTTTATGAGCCCTGAGAGAAATCTCTGGAGGATGTAGGGGAAGTGAGAATAATCGTCCAAGGCAAGGATAGTTAATATTTTTAAGGAGAGAAAATAGAAATGAAAGGAGGGAGGGAAGCAGAGGAAGAAAAGGAGAAGAAGAGGCAGATGGAGAGGTCACAAGAATCTCTTGTAAAATTCTCCTCCAGCTTTGGAGCCATAAAAGCCCCCAGTCTGCTCGCCTGTGGGGCACCCTAACGCAGGGCAGGCCACGAAGCAGATGGCCCTGGGATGGCACGTCTATTCTCTTTGATGAGAAAACCAGATGCTGGCAGCTCTGTTCTCACCGGCTCTGATCTGATGAGTTTACTAACTCCATTCTGACAGGTCAGGTCTGCCCGACCGAACTCTCGTTCTCTCACCAGGAAGACAGAATGATGTCCTTGCCGTCCCGGACCAGCTGGATGTCTGGTTACCTGTTGACCCACATTTCACCCACGAGGTCTTGAAAACCCAAGACTGGGTCTGTTTAATCTTTGTCTCCTCAGGCCCTTAGGAGCCCTGAGGTACGAACCAGACAGAGAGTAACTCAAGCCTAAAAGCAGGAAGCGCTTTGACAGAACCAGAGGAAGGTGCAATTCCTCTCCCCTGCCTCTGCTACCCCTTCTCCCCTCTGAAGACCCCGACGGTGCTCCCCGGGCCTTCCCCGCTCTGCTCCGAGCAGCCCCAGGACATCGCTCCTGACGCGGGGCCTCGGAATCCCCTCCGGCCTGGTTGCCCACTTCTGGGAACACGCCAGTCGCCGACGTCCTGCTTCAAGTGAGCTCCCAAGAGGGCGGCCCTTCAAGCTCTCGATGCTCTGCTTGCGGTCGGTTTAATGAAATGCGTCATCTCACACGCGTAGATCGGTGGCTTTCGGTCTTCAGCAGCGAGCTGTCAGCCTGCCAGGGCGCATCAGCCGTGCCCAAGAACGAGCATCAAGCCCTCATCCTGCGTCGAGCGTGGGGCCGAGCGCTCTGCGGGACCACCTCACTCCATCCGCAGACAGCCTCCAGCGGGGGGCCCTCAGGACGGCTGTCCTCCCAGGAGAGAACGGGGCCACCCCGCGGTCACGCGGGCACTGAACTCAGGCGGGCGCCACGCCCGTGTCCCAGCCGCGACACACGTCACGTCTCGCAGCCCACACTCTTCCGTAGAAACGGCTGCAGGTATCCCTAGAAAATTAGGCTGAGAAAATAAATGATGGACTAAGGCTTTAGGTACCCACGTGCCGATTCTGGCTCTGCCTCTGGCTCCCAAGTCCCGTCGGTTCCCTGGGCCTCAGAGCCCTGGTCTGCAGAGTGCTCGAACTGGGTGAGAGGACATCCCCAAGTCCCCTCCTCAGTTCTGGGACTTGCGATCCTAGATGCTCCCGAGAGGCGCTCGTGGGCCCAACGGAGTGAAGCGTGTGTGAGGACGGCTGCTCGCCCCGATTCCCCGGGATCACAGGAGCCGAGGACATCTGGTCCTGCACACGCATCCCACCCCAAGTCCGCCACAGTCTGCCCACTCCCCTCCGCTCCCTCCTGAGGGCAGCAGGGGCTGGGAGCCTCTCCTTCCTTCTCCGGGGGTTGCTTTTGGGGGCGCCGCTAATGGCCTGCCTGTGTCCCAATCCCGCCGGCTCTAGTGAACCGGAGAAGCCACTGGGTGGGCGCCTCCAGACAAGCGGCGCGCTCCTGGCAGGGACCCAGGGGCTAGCGACAGGCGCCCCTTGGCATCTGCAGACGAGCCTGGCTCATCAGCCCGCAAAGGGCAGGGGCACTTGGCACTGTCCCTGCCTCTCAGGAAGGTCGTGGGAAGCAAGTCACCGTTCACCACCGAGAGCTGAGCAGACGCCCGGGTGTGTGACGTGTGTCCGGGAATCCGAGTGCTGCCAGAGCGCCAGGAAAACTGAAGACGTGGAGAAGATGAGAAGAATGGGAAAACAACTTTCTATGAAATCGTGGCCTTTCCTTAGGGCTAAGATTGTAACCAAATGGGAAATGTCAGATCTCCTTGCAGAAGGCGATAAATCAAAAGGAAATAGGGTAGCATTCTAGGAAGAAAAAGAAATAAAACCTGTCTGGGGGAGACAAAGCGTTAAATTATACCTAAACCTGTGCTTTAACCGTTGCATCAGTGGGGCAGTAGGGGGGCAGGGGAGGATTTAACTAATTCAGCCCAGAAGAGGTGAAGAGTCTTGGGGTCTTCAGTACCTTGGTCTGTAGGGGGTGCTCCATAAGAATGCATTTGAAATAAGTGAACAAAAAGTGGTTGGGTTGGAAACCACAAAAAATCATTTGGGAATAATATTAAAAGGTACCCATAAAAGGAAATAGCACAATATTGCTTAATTTCACCTTTTTTTATCTTCTTTTATTTTCCGATTTCTCTTCTAATTATTATTCAGAACTCTACAACTTTCCTCCGTGAAAGAGAACCATTACTGAGTCATTTGGACTCAGTAATGAGTCCAAACACCAATTTTAGAGTCAGAAAACCTGGGCTGTGGCTCCAGAGACGCCACTTGCCTCTGGACCCCTGGGAAGTACCTCTTCTTTTCCGGACTTTAGTTTTCTCATCTGGAAAATAAGATGATCACTAAGGTCCCTCTAACTCTGAGATGCTACAGCATTGGAGCCCAGTGCTTGCACCTGGTGACACTAGGCTGTGACGAATGGTTTCTCAGCAAACGTATGTTTCCCACACTAAGTAAAAGCCAAATTATCTGCTTCCAGGGAAAATTTTTTGTCCCTCCTGCTTAATAAAAGGAAGGGAGTTATTCAAAATGTAGGCTTACCTGCCTGCCTTACGTTAGAGGAGTACAGTAACCTAACATACTTGGAGTTTCTGGGCAAAGCACTCACGTGAGAGGAATTATACAAAGACAGGAAATAAGCCAGACTGGTCCTTTCAGGTGTCACCGGGCTCTCAATTTCTATCACTCTTCTGCCCCACTTCCAAGGACAGGGCACGCCTGGCTCAGCACCGTTCATCAAGGAAACCGTTTCCTCTGCTCCCACCATTTGCCAGTTACTTAGCCAGAACCAGGGTACAAAATGAACAAAATGCATTCCAGAATATGAGGGGCTTTCAGCTGGATCAAATAGATGAACATTGTAACAGTTCATTTCTATTCAGTGCAGCAAGTACAAGGCATCTTAAAGGAAGGAACAGTTGCTTCTGTTCCTATGCCATGGGGTGGGGAGTAGGGGGGAGAAGTTGAGAAAATGTTGCTATGAGGTTAATGCTTGGTTTATGGCCTAAGGGATGAGTCGAGATTTATGAGGCAGATACAGTGGTGAAGCCAGTCCTGGAAAAAGGAAGATCCCAGGCAAAGATATAAAGGCATAGATTTCAATGTGAATTTGGGAAATTGCGTGTCCTTTGGCTACAGTACAAGAAAAAGGAAATATTGTGGGATATGTAGACTCACATCTTGGATATTCGAGTGTGTCCCGTAAGCAAAGAGAAGATATTGAAGGATTTTAAATGATAAAATAATATTGTCAAGTTTGCCATTTGGAAATAACTTGGTAGCAGTACGTAGGATGGATTCAGGAAACCCAGGTAAAGGACTACTATAAACCAGAGACTTCTGGTTTTAAAGTGGGAAAGGAAGGATGGCAATTGTTCCCTTCTCTCAGGAATTCCCCAAAAGCAAAACAAGAAAACAAGAAATAAAAATGTAAACTTTATCATCTGCAAAACCAGTAGACATCTATTCCCCTCCAATAGAATACTTAATAATAGTGTCATCAAGTTCAGAGGGTGGAGGTTAGGGAGGAAGACAAGAAAGCCTGCTGTGGGTGGATCTCTCAGACAGCGCTACAGAATCGCTCCTGCTCCCTAAGAGACAAACCAACCATCCCTTATCTGAAACGGCGCGCTCAGGAGAGTGAGTGGGTAGTGGAAATTCCCTGAACCCGGACGGGCACCGCATTTCAGGAAGGAGAAGAGATGTGTTGAACTAACAATCACGTGAGGGACCACATCGGTAAGAAGCAGTCTGGTTAGGAATCTGGTTATGAGAATGTTGATGGCCCATTATGTGCCATTCTCATTGGTTAGCCATTGAAAGGACATATTCATACCAACAATCTTGCATCATAGGGAGGATTCCTTGCAGCTTGGAACCCAATTCAGTCCACTCCCCTACAAAAGCCTCTTTGAAATAGATACTGCAGGAATATTTCACCTGGACAAAGATGAGTCATCATCAAACAGAAACCACTCAGAATCTCTCCAAAGATACTGGGGGGAAAATGGAGGTGGCGGGAGAAGGAACAGGAAAACAATTGGTAGAATAGAAACCCTCAGCTGAAAATGCTCCCATGAAATGGACAAAAATTATGACCTAACAGAGCATTATAAATTGATTAAAATGATGATGATGATGATGACAATGAAGCAATTACTTATTTTGTAACAGAGATAGAACACAAATCCGAGGTGCATTAACTCAGAAAAGATATTCTGAGATTAAAAAAAGGAGAAAAAACCCTGAGCTTGTAGAACCATGGTAGAAAGTAAAAGAAGAAATAAACCACCACAAAATTGAAGGGTCCATTAGGGGCACACAAATGAGGCTGCACATTTCTGAAAATAGAGAAGGGGGCCATGAGGATGCGATTGAGGGAAGTGAGTAAAATGTAATGGAAATAAGTCAGCGTTAATGTGGAAGGGTGGAAAAAAATGATTGTCGTGGAAGAAGTAAAAGAGATTCAGCATTTACATAATTAGTATCTCTGAGAGGTAATTGGGGAAAGTTTTAGAGTTTTTAAAAGAATTTTCAGGATATAAGAAGACTCTAATTTACTAGATTAAAGCAGTGTTCAAAGGAAATTTGACACAGAACAATCAATAACAAGTTCTATCTCAATATCTCAATAAAATTTCTGGATTTTTAATATAAAGAATCCGGAATAATAAAGCAAAATGATCAAGTTGCCTATAACATAAGGAAGGCTCCGACTTACACAAAATCACCTTCAACACTAAAAGACAATGAGCAATTCCAACAAAGTATCGAGAACAGGAAATGTGATGCCATAATGTTTTTCTCAATCAACTATCCTTCCACTATAAAGGCAATTTTTAAACAGGAAAGGACTCAAGGAACGTAGCTCCCGTGAGGAGTGTGGCTTAGGGAGATTAAAAAAAAAACAAAACCAAACCGCAGAACTAACTTCAGCCAATGGCAAAAAAACGTGTTACTACAATCAAAGTATTGGTAGTGAATACTGGACTGATTTAATTGTAGAACTAAAGAGAGACCTGGGATGATGATAGATGCAGAGCCCAAAGTAAATGTCACAAATCACGCAACGTAAAATTCCACAACTAACGAATAATGGGAAGGAAGGGGAAGAGAGGGTGGAGAAAACGTCGACTGACGCTTTTCCCCTCTGCTTGTATATTTGGAAATCAAAAGAAATCATTTAAACATGAAATCAATGAACACATACCTAAGTAAAAGAAAAGTGATATTCTCAGCTAGCATTGGGTGGTAAAGGAGACGGGTAAGGAAGTGAAAATTTCTAATTAGATCATTACTCACTATACAGAGCCAACAGAGAGAGAAAAGAAAAGAAAAAAAAGCTAAACTACTTATTTAAAATTATAGTGGATGGGACTTCCCTGGTGGTGCAGTGGATAAGACTCCATGCTCCCAATGCAGGGGCCCCGGATTCGATCCCTGGTCAGGGGACTAGATCCCACATGCATGCTGCAACTAAGAGTTCACACGCCTCAACTAAGGAGCCCACCTGCTGCAACTAAGGAGCCAGCGAGCTGCAACTAAGACCTGGCGCAACCAAATAAATAAATAAATATATATTTTTTAAATCTTAAAAAAATAAAATAAAAATATAGTGGAATAAAGATATCATTCACAACATCAGCAAGTAAAGAAGATAGAAATACTTAATGGATGTGCAAAAATGATATGAATAACTCTTGAAATGTAGTAAGGACACAAAATACGATTTCAACCCATACAAAAGGATCCCACATTCAGAGGTTGAGAAACTTAACATCATTTTAAAAGCTAAATTTTCCTAAATTTAATATCTATCCATCTATCTACCTATCTATCTATCTATCTACCTCACAAAAACCAATAAAGAAAGCCAACAGGGTTTTTATTGATTTGGAAAACTGATTCACTCAGAGTAAACCCAAAATCTTTGCACATACTGTCACCGGGCCCTTTCCAGATTCTTGGACAGCGAAACCATAGAAGCATATATCACTTCTACAAGACTTAGGCAACCAAAGTGTTTTATTAAGAGATAGCTCGTGCACATGGGAGAAGGCAGGGGGAAAAAGTGCCGGCGCATCACTGAGTGCGATGTCGGCTGCAAGCTTGTCAGGTAGCTTTTATTATGTTGAGGTACGTTCAGTCTGTACCCACCCCCGTTTTTTTTTAAATTTTTGGCCACGCCTTGTAGCACGTGGGATCTTTTCTCTGACCAGGGATCGAACACGCGCCCCCTGCAGTGGAAGCACAGGGTCTTAACCACTGGACTGTGTGTCCAGCGTTTCAGCTCAATTCTGATGCTAACCACCCTGGAGGGAGTGTCAGACCCACAGGGTTGAAGCCTCAGTCCCACAGGACTGTCCCCACTTCAGACGCCAACTACTGGGTCCCCAGCTCATCCACACTGCCCAGCTTGGCTGCAAACTCAGGAATTCCCAATACTTCCCACCTCTGGTTTGCTAATCTGCTAGACTGGCTCATGGAACCCCAGAAAATGCTAGATGAAGGCCCCAGCTCCGGCCTCCCCCTCCCCCAGGCTCCTTTGTTTCAGAGACTTTGGTTGATTTCCAGAACTGATCATTTGGGCCACTTGATTTTTTGTTTCTCTTCCCACACTTTAAATTCCCACTCTCATGTTTTAAATTCACCAGTAAAGTGTGAGCTCTTGAAACCCTAGGCCCCTATCCTAGACCCGAATAAAAGCAAAACCCCAGGCCCCCCGTGCACTCTCTCTCCCTACCTGAGACCATGGCTCCAGGTGTGCTGTGTAATTGCCAGGTCTGGTGAGCAGTAAACCTTTATTTTTCTTCAAAGTTTCCTGATGGTCATTGTTGAGGGCATCTTGCCATCATAAGAAGACTCACAAGGGCCAGTCCGACCGCAACACCGGTTATTGACAGGCTGAGATCAGCAGAAAACAGCACACCACGCCCTGGACTTCTGTTTGCCATCCCGGCCTTGCCTCCAACTGCTGGCCCCAGAGCTGACACGCGTGATCTGAGCCCAGAAAATGACCAAGCCTGTCTTTGTTCTCGGTGTTGATTCTTCACCCTGATTCAACAAACTTTACTGAGCCCTGCCGTGGGCCAAACACAGGCAAGGTCGCTGGCCCTTTCCCCCTCCCAGAGGTCTAATGCCTACCGTTCAGCTGAAGATCAGTGGTAAGTATTATTTAAAGATAAGCTACAGGGCTTCCCTGGTGGCGCAGTGGTTGAGAATCTGCCTGCCGATGCAGGGGACACGGGTTCGAGCCCTGGTCTGGGAAGATGCCACATGCCGCGGAGCAACTAGGCCCGTGCGCCACAACTACTGAGCCTGCGCTCTAGAGCCCGTGCTCCGCAACAAGAGAGGCCGCGACAGTGAGAGGCCCGCGCACCGCGATGAAGAGTAGCCCCCGCTTGCTGCAGCTAGAGAAAGCCCTCGCACAGAAACGAAGACCCAACACAGCCAAAAATAAATAAATAAATAAATTAATTAATTAATTAAAAAAAAAGAAAGAAAAGTAGGTAAACATATATATTAAAAAAAAAAAAGATAAGCTACAATGCAAAGCTATGTGAGTTGACAACCACTGGTATTAAAATATGGGAACACATCAGAACTACTGGAATACAAAGCCTGGGGTCCTTGCCCTGCTAGGACCCCAGGCACGACCTCACTGCCCGCAGAGTTCTGCCGGGTGGGCATGAGCTCGAGAGGGCTGGAGAGGAGGTGGGAAGGAAACAAGGTAACTTTGGGACCAGAGGGAGCCATCCCATTGCTTGACGGGGACGTGGGTTCCGACTGAACATCCAGGATCGGCGCTCCTGACTCTATGCAAATTATGCTTCAATTAAAAATTGACAAATACAAAGTGTAAGCTTTATAAAAAAGAAAGAAAAAAGTCCATTAAGTCTAGAAATTTAAAATGGATAAATAGGCCGTGGAGGGTAGGGAGTGGAGGACCACTTCCATTTGGCCTTCCGCCTAGTTCTCTGGCAAATTAGATGACTTTCCAAAGTGCGGTACAAATGTGAGGTTTTATTTTGCCTGTGGCAGCAGGACTGTCCAAGTCAAGTTGGGACCGTCCTTGGAGTCTTTGCTTCAGCCTCCTCAGCGGGGTCTCGCAGGAGAAGGGCGTCCAGGTGGTGGCCCTTCCTGCTCCCCGGGGCGTGAACGCAGATCCCCCGGGGGTGGGGGTGGGGGTGGGTGGAGCCTGTGTTGGGGGAGGGCCTGGGGCAGCTCCCAAGCCACAGGTGCGCCCTGAGCGCAGGCGGGGAGGAGAAAGTGGTACCCTGTCTCGACCTGATGGGCCAGATGTAGCCAGAGGTGATGACAGCCCGGATGGAGTAGGAAGCAGGTGCAGGAGCCCCAGCAGGGAGATTTCTCAGCCTTCTCCTGAGCCAGACGCACCTAATAAACAGAGCCCTGCACTCTCCCCAGGGTGCCTTCTCGCCAGAGACTCAGCCTCTTGTCGGCTCATGCTTTCGTGTGACCAGGCCTGGCAGTGAGCAAACAGAGAAGGCAATCTCCAAGAAAGGATGGGGTGATTGCAATATTATAGGTCGCAATCTAAAATATGGCCATTGTGCTTCACCATTTAAAAGTGCTCTCCCATGTACGCCCTCATTTCCTTCTCTGCACAAACCCGTGAGAGGAACATAACGATTCCTGTTCTACAGATGAGGCTCGTGAAACTGAAATGCTTTCCTGATGTGACAAAGTCTCTGAGTGTGAAACAGGTGTCCGGACTCAAGACCAGAGCCTCCAGGACTGCCCCAGGGTATGGCCAACATTTCTAAGGGACCTCAAATGCCTTCCGACTCAAAGCTGCTGATGGCTGGAAACCCACACTGGAAGGAAAAGGGAGACAGATGACAGAGAACGGCAAACCTGAGAAACTCCTTGCAATGGTTCATTTTATGTGTCGACTTGGCTGGGCCTTGCTGGCCCAGGCGTTTGGCCAAACGTTATTCTGGATGTTCCTATGAGGGTATTTGGGGATGAGATTTACATTTAAATGGGTGGACTTTGATAAAGCAGGTTATTATTACCTCTCCATGACGTGGGTGGGCCTCATCCAATCAGTTGAAGTCCTGGACAGAACAGAGACGGACCTCCCCCCAGAAAGAAGGAATTCTGCCAGCGGCCGGCCTTCAGCCTTGAACTCCAGCGTCAGTTCCTCCCTGGGGCCTGCTGGTCTACCCCGCTGGATGTCTTTTGTGATGGGGAGGGACTTGCCAAGCCTCCATAATGGTGCGAGCCAACTCTTTAAACTAAAGAAATGGGCTGTTTCTCTGGAGAACCTGACTGATGCACATCCAAATCCAAGCGACTGACGGGGAGGAAGCTGGGAGGCAACCCCAGAGAGCCCCACAGGGAGGGGCTGTGTTTGTCGAGGCCCTGGAGTAACTTTACCTGGGTTCCAGAACCTTCTGAAAGGGCTTCCTGCCCCCCACACACATGAGACAGTCCTGGAAAATTTCTAAGCCTCTTCCCCGAAATGTGGCCCCAGGCTGCAGCTGAGGCTGGGTGAGCGTGAAGTGGACCACAGGGGCCTGCAACCCCGCGCGAAACTGACTAAACCACAGAGACAAGCCGGTCAGAGAAACGTACAGAAGCTAGGAAAGCGCACAGCGAGAAGGGTGACCCAGAAGTCGAGGCCGGGGAAGCTGGGGTGCCTAGGGAGTGGGCAGAGGCGCTGGGGAAGCTCGGGGAGCAGCCACTCCTGGGAGCGGCAGGGACTCCGGAAGAGCTTCTGCGGAGCCGGTGGGTGATGAGTGTCAGGGTGCCTCTGAAGCCACACCAGCGGACACGCGGTCTCCATTACTTCCCTCCCTCTCGTGGTCCATGGGAAGAAAACCCCACCCCCTGAGCCCACCTGAGCAGAGTGGACACACCGCCCATCGCTAAGTTCTTACCGCAGACCCGAGGCTCTAGGGGTGAAATAAACGATGTAACACAGCTAACTCGCTGGGAAGAAGCGTCCACGCGTGCTGGGGGCTGGGTTTTCACTCGTATCAGCAGTTTTCCCTCTGCAAGACAAGACAGGCTAAGGATATAGGAAGAAAGGTGAGAAGGGGGAGGGAGGGAAGCCAAAGGAGCCAGAGTGATGGAAACCTGTTTCACAGAACCTCCATCACTGTCCCTAAAACATGTAATTTAAAATAATAGGAAAACTTGAAGGAATGGGGATCTTCAGCACGAACAAAAGCATGGATCATCATCCAGGAATGTGTGGCACCATAAAAGCATGAGAATCTTGCCGAGGTGAAGTTGTTTACGTAAGTATATTCAAGGTTACAGTATTATCTTTAATTGACATATGGGGGGGAACCTTTAATTTTTTTTTACAAGCTTCAAGAAAGATGGGATAAAATCTTAGCTGATGAAAACATGCAGCAAGTTGAGTGAATTCCAGGCAGGCATCCCTAAGAATCTCTGGGACAAGAAGGGAGGCTGTAAGTGTAGGGTTTTCATGTTAATCAAAAGAGACGGGAGTTTATCCTCTTTGATTTCTTCAGTGATCTCTTGGTTATTCAGTAGTGTGTTGTTTAGCCTCCATGTGTTTGTATTTTTTACAGATTTTTTCCTGTAATTGATATCTAGTCTCATAGCGTTGTGGTCGGAAAAGATACTTGATACGATTTCAATTTTCTTAAATTTACCAAGGCTGCATCTGTGACCCAAGATATGATCTATCCTGGAGAATGTTCCATGAGCACTTGAGAAGAAAGTGTATTCTGCTGTTTTTGGATGTAATGTCCTATAAATATCAATTAAGTCCATCTTGTTTAATGAATCATTTAAAGCTTGTGTTTCCTTATTTATTTTCATTTTGGATGATCTGTCCATACAATGGAATATTACTCAGCCATAAAAAGAAACGAAATTGAGTTATTTGTAGTGAGGTGGATGGACCTAGAGTGTGTCATACAGAGTGAAGTAAGTCAGAAAGAGAAAAACAAATACCGTATGCTAACACACATATATGGAATCTAAAAAAAAAAAAAATGGTCTTGAAGAACCTAGGGGCAACGTGGGAATAAAGATGCAGACCTACTAGAGAATGAATGGACTTGAGGACACAGGGAGGGGGAAGGGTAAGCTGGGATGAAGTGAGAGAGTGGCATGGACATATATCACTACCAAATGTAAAACAGATAGCTAGTGGGAAGCAGCCGCATAGCACAGGGAGATAAGCTCGGTGCTTTGTCACCACCTAGAGGGGTGGGATAGGGAGGGTGGGAGGGAGACGCAAGAGGGAGGAGATATGGGGATATATGTTTATGTATAACTGATTCACTTTCTTATAAAGCAGAAACGAACACACCACTGTAAAGCAATTATACTCCAATAAAGATGTTAAAAAAAAAAAAAAGGGACGGGAGTTTTTTTAAGGCTCCAGAGTAAGGAGAGAGAGAAAGGTTATCCCCAGGAGGTGGAGTGTGTGCAGGTCTCTGTCCGACCACTAGAGGGCGACGGCATGCCCCATCCTGAGCCCGGACCCTCAGCCAGCGCAGCTTGTTTGCTCGTGGAAATGGTCCTTCTAGGCACCCCGCCAGGGATTCCAGGTTTCTACCATCACAACCTTTTTAAAGAGAAAGCAATTTCAGAGAAAACAAAGAAATCCAAATCCCAGAAAGAAAGCTAAGTTGGCCAAAATGTGCCCACGGAGCTGGCAACCCCGCTCCATCTGCCTAGCCATCAGAACCGAGGTTCTGCCCATCACCTCCCCTCCGGATGACCACATCCTTCAGAGCAGTGCTTCCCAAACGCTCCCTGGCAAAAACTTTGATTTTTTGTGTATGCCGACTGTCTTTTTTTTTTTTAATTTTAATAAATGAATGCCTTATTACAGAGTGTTGCTGTATTTCTTCTTTTTTAAGAAAATTAATTAATTAATTAATTTATTTATTTTTGGCTGTGTTGGGTCTTTGTTGCTGTGCGCGGGCTTCCTCTAGTTGTGGCGAGCGGAGGCTGCTCTTCATTGTGGTGCACAGGCTTCTCATTGTCGTGGCTTCTCTTGTTGTGGAGCACGGGCTCTAGGCGCACAGGCTTCAGTAGTTGTGGCTCGTGGGCTCAGTAGTTGTGGCTCGTGGGCTCTAGAGCACAGGCTCAGTAGCTGTGGCGCATGGGCTTAGTTGCTCCGCGGCATGTGGGATCTTCCCGGACCAGGGCTCGAACCCGTGTCCCCTGCATTGGCAGGCAGATTCTTAACCACTGTGCCACCAGGGAAGCCCCCGACTGTCATTTTTTAAAAGACATACAAATAATTAGTCCTATTTTTATTGTTAGATTCAACAAACATAAAATTGCGTTCCAATAAGTATAATCAGAACAAACATCACCCAGAAAAAAAGGAAAATGATGTCTGCACGCATTGTCCATTGGAAGTGTGCCTACAGGCACTGAACACAGACAGTCACTGTTCTGTTTAAGTGTTCTGTCCTTCCTTAATTGAGATTCAACAAAAATTACGTGTGAAATACTGATTGCCCATAGTGAAGGCCTATGAACATTTTGAAAGACCGCTGTCTCCCTCCAGGGTTAAAGTCTGCGTTTTGCTTGTTAGTGTATCCAAATCAGGGCGAGGGCTGTGCTACCTGCAGGGAATACTGTGTATTTCAACTCTTTCTGTGCTTTGCTTCAAGAGCACTTATAAGGCAACACAGTCTCACCAGGATATCCACAGAAATGAAAGAAGAAAGGTTAAAAACAAACTCTTCAGCAAACTCAGAATCTTCTTTCTTAGCTTTTACACAAAATGAAGAAAGTAACTCTATATTTTTAGATTTTGTCTTCATCCCTTCCTCAGTTCCATCAAGCAGTGGTTTCATGGGAATTATCCTTCCATGAAAGAAACAGACTCTGGATCTGCATTTCCTACACACGGATTTTATTTGAAGGAATTTAAAATTCGAACACTCTACCTATGACAGAAGCTGTTCAGTGATCACTTTTTGCTGCTGTGCAGTTAGTTTAGGAAACATGCTGTCAGGGTCTGCAGAACTCTGTCTTCCAAGTGTTTAACTTCCCTGTTTACCCTTTGTTCTCATGACTTTATCGCCTGAAAGTATGAAGATCATTAAGAACATGGCCTGTACCAGGAATAAGCAGTTCTGGCTGGTCAATGGCAGTTTTAGAATACTGCGACTAAACTTGTTTTTTAACTTACAGAAAAGTGAAGCATTTTGCTGGTTAAACATTTTTGACAGAAATTTTCCTGTGGTTCACATGCAGTGACAGTTGTTTATGATCTTTGAGAGTCTCACATTGTAAAAATAACCATCTCAAATTTACCTCATTAGTCTTGACATAGCTGCATCTCTAGTGAAATAATGTAAATTTTCCTGAAGGGAGAGGGGATTCCACTTCCTTTCAGAGAGGAGGAACGAACAGGTCCTTCTGCCGCTTCAGACAGGACAGCGTCACATCCCAGGGAACAGAAAGGGAGACTGTGCCTCGGGCCCACTGAGAAAAAAAGGAATCGTTAATTTAATGTAAGAAAAATGACATTATTAACTCTGGAAAGTGACGTCAGGTTGACTTGCTTCTCTGATCGGACTGATATGAGAACCATACACATAAACAAACACACACGATTCCAGAGCACGAGGCAGATTTCTTCACTAAATAACCTTTCTTGGAAGTTTCCAGGCTCTGTCTTTTTTCCTTCTTTAACAAGAAAATTTTGAACTATATCATCATTTTGCTTTTGCACCAGCCTGCATAAAATCCATAAGATGGGTTTTTTGGGTTTGCTTTCTGTTTGGGTTTTTTTGTTTGTTTGGCTAAGCAAAGTTTTCTCAATCACTGAGTCTATCTGACCTTGACGTGGCCTTTAAGCCATCGGCGAGTTTGAAGTCTGCTGGAAAGTCCTTCACATGTTGAAGGTGAAGAAGGTGGCAGAGCTGCTTCTGAAACCGTGTCCCTGTTCCCTGAGACGCTGGCGCTCTGTGACCAACTCTCAGACGCGCCATGGGAGTTTAGAAAACACTATTCAACGTCTACCAGAGGGCTTCCCTGGTGGCTCAGTGGTTAAGAATCCACCTGCCAATGCAGGGGACACGGATTTGAGCCCTGGTCCGGGAAGATCTCACATACCACAGAGCAACTAAGCCCGTGCGCCACAACTACTGAGCCTGCGCTCTAGAGCCCGCGAGCCACAACTACTGAAGCCCACATGCCACAATTACTGAGCCCTTGTGCCATAACTACTGAAGCCCGTGCGCCTAGAGCCCATGGTCTGCAACAAGAGAAGCCACCGCAATGAGAAGCCCGCGTACCACAACGAAGAGTAGCCCCCGCTCGCCACAACTAGAGAAAGCCCGTGTGCAGCAACGAAGACCCAATGCGGCCAAAACTAAATAAATAAAATTAATTAATTAAAAAACAAAGTCTACCAGAAATATTCACATAGTAACAGTCTTGACAATTTTATTTCTACCTCTCATGAAATCGTATGTATGTGTGGTATATGTCTGTGCGGCGAGCGCATGTGTGCACATGCATGCATGCGTGTACCTGTGTGCACACAGGAGCGGGTTTGGGAAGCAGCAGGGAGACGACTCTCGCTCCCAAGCCCGCATAGAGCTTGCGCCCACATCCTGTCCAGACCTCGGCTCACAGGCTCCCTCCTCAGAGACACTTCCCCTGACCCGCCCTCTAAACTAGCTCCGTCATCCTTTCTGCTGCCTCAATTTTCTCACACACTGATTCTTTCCTACACACACACACACACACACAGGTGCGCACCATTTGTGTTTGCTGCCCATCTCTCCCTCTAGGTTAATCTCATCCACTACAGTAAATGTTCCAGCATCAAGCGGCCCTGGTTGTCCTTGAATTGTCTGAGTCGGATCAGAGACAGAGCCACCACTTGTCCAAACAGGGGGACCCTGCAGGAGTGTCGCCAGCTGGGCTGCAGCCCTTGACCACAGCCTCGTGCCCCCCTGCAGCCTGGACCCCGGGGGGACGGTGAGAGGCCTCGCTCGTGGGCGTCTGAGAAACCTCCCCAGTCTGCCCAGAGTCACGGCCACCAGACTGAGGACCCCAAATCTCACAGGAGCTCCCCGTGTTGGCAAATGGACCCAGGCCCACACGTGAAGTGGACGGCGTGATGGTGCCAGGGGGCAGCCCAGCACCTCCTGCTGGTGACCAACCCTGGAGCGAGCAGGGTCCCAGACACACAGCAGACCATCAAGGGACATCATGGGATGAATGGACCAACCAATGATACTTCGATTCAAATGCACTAGGAAACGGTTGATTTCCAAGAACGAAAAACTGTGTTGGCTGTTTAAGAGTAATTCACGCACATTTATTCAATCAGAAAGGCTCCTCGTTCATGCTGTTTGTGCCCCGCCCTGGTTTCCGTAGCTGTGACTCACCCCCAGGATTGTTCGTAAAGCCCGGTGATGGCTCAGGACCTCGGAGCAGAGCGGAAGCATCTCCCTCCTCACCTCCCCGGCCCTTATGTCACACGATCCTGCCCAGCCCCTGTTTCCTGTGCCCGCGGCCCGCGGGTTCCGCTGGTGAGAGGGCAGGCCTGGGCCACAGCACGGCCGCCGTGGGCTAGAGGCTCCGCAGCTGTTTGCCAACGAGTAAAGGGAAACAAATCCGCGCGTGGCCGGCTCTCCTGCTAATTATCTTGGATAAGATCAAGCCCACTACATCCAGGTTGTTTCCACTGACCTCACAGTGAATCCTCGTTCCTGGAACCCAGGCACGCCGTGGCACCCGTGGCACCCGTGGCAGGCGACATGGTCATAGCACGAATAGGGGCAGGATAATAAGCGGTAGAGCTGAGAGGCGTGACCTATCTTCCACCTGGGGGTTCTCAGCCTCAGCACTGTTGTCACTCTGGGCTGATGGTCCTTGGTCCCGAGGGCTGTTCCCTGCACCGTACGATGCTCAGATGCTTAACAGTATCCTCGACCTCACGCACCAGATGCCACTCACACCCCCCCCCGGGTTATGACAAAAGTGTCTCCAGAAATTTCCAAATGTCCCCTGGGAGGCAAAGTCAACCCGGGTTGAAAACTCCTGTTCTAACTCAGTGTTAGAAGTAAGAGTTAATGTATTAAAAATGGGAAATTTGCATTATTGCACTAGAGGTGCAGCTCTATAAAGACTAATGCGGTGCATTTGAGATGCTTATTTTTACCATCCGAGAACCTCAGAGCTCGTAAACAACTGTCACTGCGCGTGAATCACAGTGTCATCAAGAGGAAATGTTCCGTCAGAAACAAACTACTCTGCCGCCATCCGGCCCCTCTTTCCACTGCTCCACTGGCCACGGGGAGAATGGGCAGCATCCAGAAAACCCGAGGTCCGTGTTCTGACTAGGCATCCAGCGGGTGCTGACGACTAATAATGTATTTTCACACCTTGACCCGAAACAGGACCCACTGCTTCTTCTGCCAACACGGGCTGCACCCACTTAGCGATGCACAACGGCGGTTGTGAGCTCTAGGGTCCTCTTGCCTCGGTTACCCGGGCAGCCTTTGTCTTGAAGCTCCTTCTAGCCCAGGGCCCTTGAGGAACGCTTTCTTCTCCAGAGCCTGGGTGCCACGCAGATGGCCCAGAACCAATGCATACTGTCATCTCTGAGATGTCGCTTCTCAGAAAACGCCGTCCCTCTCTAACTGCTAGTAAACTCTTGGGCTTCTTAGAGGCTGACAAAGGCCTTTCCTTCAGGACAAAGGAGCAAGAAAGATCTGGACCAAGGGGAAACAAGGGAACAAAAAGAACCCCATTTTAGATAAGGGGACAGATAGCCTTCAAGCTTTGGCTTGAAGACCTCCTGGAAAGGAGATCTCACTACCCTCTGAATGGCCACCTGAGTGTTGAAACATTTTATTTACTAGAGCTTATGTCTCACTAAAATCTGCCCCTTGCTTCAAGTCTGGCCACCCACAATAGTAAAGAACGAGTTCCATTTACCTTCTGATAATAATGATGACTTACATGCGTGAAGCAGTACCATAGCATCTCATTTGTCCTACACTATCCTGTGAGCTGGACTTTATCACTCTCCTCACCCTTGAACAGTGGGAAACTGAGGCTCAGAAGCTTTGAATGACCACATTGTCCAGGATCACACAGCCGGTGGGCAGTCAAGCAATGACTTAAACCCAATCCTGGACTTTACTGAGGACACCGTGCAGCCTCCTTCACTCAGCACACCCTCCCCGCACCGGACGGATGGCTGCGTGCACCTCCTGAGCTGATGCTCCCCTGGGACAAGCACCCCCCAACCCAGGAACTTCAGATGCTCCTTCGAGCTGTGGTCGCAACCAGGAGAGATCCTGTCTTTCACTCCCCCTGCCTCTGAAGACATCGAACAACGTCTGGAGACATTTTCGACTGTCACGATGGAGGGTGCGACCGGCATCCAGGGGGTCGAGGCCAGACATGCCCTGAACACCTCCTGCTACAAGGCACAGGGCATCTCCCGCAGCAAAGAACTACCCAGTCCAAAATGCCAGAAGCGCTGAGGGTGCAAAGCCTGCCCCAGAGCCAGGGGTTTAAAGTCTCCTCGTTAGCCCAGGAACCCTCCTGTAAGCGTGTTCCTCTCAGTCAATCCCCTCAACCCAGGGGGCAGCGCAGGTGTCGTGAGGCAGGGGCGGGGGCTTCGCTGAGCTGGGGGTGCGGAGGGCAGCACGGGGAAGCCAGGTCCAATCAGTCCATCTAGCTTTTTCTGGAAGCAGAAACTCTGAGGGCGAAGAGGAAGCACGAGGGCTGCCTGGAGAAAAGCCACAGCAGACTCAGGCTGCCTTCATCTGGGGGAAAACGCCAAGGCTTCTCCTGGGGAAGGCTGAATAGTGGCTCTCCACGGGCACGGCTGTCCCTCCAGCCCTCCACACTCTCGTTCACAAAGTGGACCTTGTACGGGACTGCGTCCTTTCTGCGGCACAGGTACGGCAGTCGATCTAGAAGGCCCTTGGAACACTGCGACGAGCTCTGTACGCTCACGAGCACACCGGCCTTTCCAGCCCCTCCCAAACCCTGCCAGAGCCAATTCCCTCCAGAGACTCGGGTCCTTCCGGTGCTGCCATGGGCTGGGTCAGGGGCTGTAGAGGCTCTTATTACCACCATTTTACAAATGGGGAAACTGAGGCATGGAGAGTTAAGTAACTTGCCCGCGGCCACCTAGTTGCTCTGGGAGGATTACCAGGACTGCAGGTCCGCATGCTGTCCGGAGTGCCGGGTCCCTAACCCAGCCCGGACGCAGCGAAGTCTTCCTCGGTGCATAAGCTCCCCGCGAAGGAGAGGCTTCGTCCCACGTTACAGACGAGAACGCAAAAAGATAAAGGACCTTAGAGCTTGTATGGAACAAACTCATTATTTAAAAAAATTTTTTTTTTATTGAAGTATAGTTGATTTAACATGTGTTAGTTTCAGGTGTACAGCAAAGTGATTCAGTTATATATGTATGTATATATATTCTTTTTCAGAGTCTTTTCCATTATAGGTTATTACAAGATATTGTTCCCTGTGCTATACAAAAGGTCCTTGTTGTTTATCTATTTTATAAACTCATTTTTTAAAAAAATTTTTTATTGAAATATAGCTGATTTACAATGTGGTGTTAGTTTCAGGTGTATGGTAAAGTGATTCTGTTAAATATACATATATATATTCTTTTTTTTCATTCTCTGCCATTATAGGTTATTACAAGATATTGAGTATAGTTCCCTGTGCTATACAGTAGGTCCTCGTTGGTTATCTATTTTATATATAGTAGTTTGTATACGTTAATCCCAAACTCCTACTTTATTCCTCCCCCCCTCCCCTTTGGTAACCATAAGTTTGTTTTCTGTTTTGTAAACTCATTCCTTTTTTTTTAATAAATTTATTTATTTATTTGTTTATATTTGGCTGCGTTGGGTCTTCGTGGCTGTGAGCGGGCTTTCTCTAGTTGCGGCGAGTGGGGGGCTCCTCTTCGTTGCTATGCACGGGCTTCTCATTGCGGTGGCTTCTCTTGTTGCAGAGCACGGGCTCTAGGCGCGCGGCCTTCAGTAGTTGTGGCACGCGGGCTCAGTAGTTGTGTCTCACAGGCTCTAGAGTGCAGGCTCAGTAGTTGTGGCGCACGGGCTTAGCTGCTCCGCAGCATGTGGGATCTTCCCGGACCAGGGCTCGAACCCGTGCCCCCTGCATTGGCAGGCGGATTCTTAACCACTGCGCCACCAGGGAAGCCCTATAAACTCATTGTTAGTAAGCAAGAAACCAAGGCCCAGGGAGGGACTTGCTGCAGATTCTGGTTGGGTTCTCGTTGGAGAATCTGGCTTGGTTTTCTAGAATGTGGGTAAGCGCCCAGCAGCACCTGTCTGGAGGCAGTACAAGCAGTTTCCCATGATGAGAAAGCCTGGCTCGTGGACAACAAGCAGGTGGGGAGCAAGGGGTTTGGAAAAATAGATCCAAATGGCAAGAATTCGGTAGTTTCTCCAGCTCTGCCTACAAATGACCAACACGTAATATGATCGCTGTTAGGAGTGTTCCCAGAAAGGTGTTCCTTATTCTCAGACATAATGTCTGGCACAAATATTTGTCTGCGATAAATATTTGTTAAATAACAAGAAAAAAAAAACAACCCAAAGTCTGGCTCAGAGCCAGTGTTCTTACTGCAGGCATGTAATGATTTACTGGGGACCCAGCACCCAGCATTCAGCACTGACCCTGACCTTCCATGGGCTTAACCAAGGGGACGTAGCTCCGGGGGGAGGAGGGGAGGGCAGGGGTGCCGGTTAGGCAGCGCATCCCCTTTTGTCCTGCTAATATAGCTGCTCCAGTACTGTTCGGACACACTCCGCTCTCAACACTGTTAAAAAATAAAACCTGCTTTAGTTCTGGACACTTTGCAAGCAAGTTGGATTTTGAAGTCCACAAGTGGTGGTGGGGTGGGACTGTGTAGACCCAGGGCCAGGACGACCTGTCTCCCGCCTGGTCCTGATGCCCAGCACAGGGGGGCTCACCTGCCCAGTAGCCAACCTGCGGCGCTCTGAGCTCCACGGCTTGAGAGCAAACGCTGCCTTCACGTTGCCGGCCTGGTGGGAACTCCAGAAGCCACGTGGCCTGCAGGGAGATCTTGGATTCTTTCTTCTCTTCCCCAGTGTTCCTGGGCACCTCCCTCAGACTACCATGTCCTGGCCCTGCTCTACTTAGTTCTTCACCTTGTCTTCCTATCCTTCCTGCCCTCGTGGGACAATCACTGGGGCAAAAACCAGAAGACTTCAGCACCCATCCGACCGAGGAACTGCGAGGTCCAAGGCAGGTCTGCTTAACGTTGTTGAAGCTTATCTAGAAAATGGGGACCTGGGGATACTGGATCTACAGTACTCATGTCCAGGGCTGAGGTGATGATCTAACGACAGTGTGGGTCTGATAGCTCATCGGAAGCATTACACGCCATGCAAACGTGCCAGCTGTTAAGCGGCATCCAGAAGAAACAAGTGGCTATTTTTTTTTTTAAAGATTTATTGATTGATTGATTGATTGATTGATTGATTGCTATGTTGGGTCTTTGTTTCTGTGCGAGGGCTTTCTCTAGTTGCGGCAAGCGGGGGCCACTCTTCATCGCGGTGCGCGGGCCTCTCACCATCGCGGCCTCTCTTGTTGCGGAGCACAGGCTCCAGATGCGCAGGCTCAGTAGCTGTGGCTCATGGGCCCAGTTGCTCCGCGGCATGTGGGATCTTCCCAGACCAGGGCTCGAACCCGTGTCCCCTGCATTAGCAGGCAGATTCTCAACCACTGCGCCACCAGGGAAGCCACAAGTGGCTATTTAATGGGACATTTTTTCCAAGCCGGAGTCAGTGAAAGATCTTATTCATTGTTGTAACATTACCGCTAGCATAAGACCTTGCACAGACCCTAACAATCAGGTACTGGATGGATGAGTGCATGCACAAGCCCGAGACCAATTAAGGATGGATGCATTTCAAGCAGCCACTGAGCCTTCATTATGTGCCAGCTATTGTCATGGGCTCAGTGTGTACGACATTCAGACTCACTGTTCTAATATGAAGGTGATAAACAGACAAATGACTATCGTTCAAAGCAGACAAACAGAAGAACCATGAGAGAAATATGAAATACAATAAAGACCCCAAAGGAGGAAAATGTTACAGCTATTAGGCGATCAGGAAAGGGTCATGGGCCTTGACGGATGGACAGAATTTCAGCTGTGTGTGTCTCGAGGAAAGGGTCTCCCAGGCCCAAGTAAGTAGCCCAAAGGTATAAAAAGCAGGAAAAGCAGGATCCAGAGGGGGTCAGTGAGACTAGAGCAGAGAAATAATGGGATTTGGGGGAGAAATGGAATATAAACCAGGAAATTTGATTACATCAAGGAATGGGTGTCTCCGAATATCAGCTGAGTGTTTTAGATTTACTTCTAAGACAGGAGAGAATATTGGGGGTTCCTGCAGGCATCGACGTACTCCACTGATTCCTTTTGCAGGAGAAGCAAGTGGTCCATTATGGTTTAAAGTCATGATTCCTGCCCGAACATACCTTACTGCTGCCTGGAACAAACGTTGTCTCTCCTGCTTGGGCAAGTCATTGGCCGCTGAAACTTAGGTGTCATCCTCTGTTAAATGGGACTAACGGTACCCAGATCACAGAGTTGTTTTGGAAGTTAACTGTGACTATAGCTATGTACGTACTTGGCTTTTTGCAGAAGCATCTTTTTGTCCAAGGAAGCACAACAACCTTCTCTGGTAGGGACTTCTTTGTGATACAAACACACCAGCAGTGAGGAATGCATTCCAGAATTTTCTAGCTGGCGAAGCCTCCATCTCACACGTAAGGACTCTGCAGGTTGGGAACAGTGCATGCCAAGGCCGCACGGCCAGTAACCCCCAGAGCTCAGACCAAAGCCTGGTCTCCTCTCTCCTCCACTGGCTTCCCAGAAACCAAACACCAGAGATATTTCTCTGCAGCAGAAGAGGCTGGTCCTCTATGTTCACTCCCAATCCCCCATCTCTTTAAAGACCCGAGCACAGGTGTCGAGAACGACACTCGCCAACTCCTCAAGATGCCTTTGTTGTTGGCTTGCTATGGATCGGGGAGAGCGGGGAGTCAGCCACCAGGTCAAGGTCACCTGCTGCTCCTGGGACCCTGGCTCAGCTCGGGAGGTAGTGACGTCCCCTCAACCAACCTCCAGTAGGTAGGGTCCCTACCACCCCGGAGTGCACGGCTGTAATGAGTTGTTGGGAGCCTTTGAGCATCCACTACTCACCATTTTGCAGATTCAGAAATAAAGGCTCAGAGAGGTTGACCAACTAGACCAAGAACACATAGCTGGTAACCTCCCTTGTATCAGTGTCCTTGGTTTCTCCATCCACCCGTCTGGTATGTGTCGCACACACGTACATTGCCTTCACCCACGTAACCAATTACTTCTGTGCTGCTGACATCAATGGATATTTTTGGTCTTCCCTTAACTAAACCCCTTCTTCCTGGAAGCCCTTCTTCTTCCCCGGCTTTCATGACAGCACATTCCTCTGGTTCTGTCCCCTCTGAATGTTCTAGCTCACTATTCGTGGTCAGATGGTCCAACTCAACTAGACCTGAAACATCACAGTCGCCCAGGGATATTCCCCTGGACCTCTCTGCTCTCATTCTGCTCCCTCGCCCTGGGGAATGACATGCACCCCTCGGCTTCGATGGCTACTTCAATTGCGACCTCGATTGCTGGTGACTTTCCCATCTGAGCCTCCAGCTTCGACTGAACTCCAGATTTATAAATCCGTGCTTGGATGGCCCTGTGCTTCTGAAACTCCATGTACCCAAAGCTCAACTCCTCACCTGCATCTCCTCCTTGTAAATGGCAGCCCCATCCCCCGGGGATAATACTTGCTTGACTCTCCCTCGCTCCCCACACCCAAATAAACCTTTTGATAAATCTTTTGATTCCTCCTCCTAAGCGGCTCTTACACCTTCCATTTCTCACCATCCTCACCACCACCTAATTCTCTTATGTGGGATCAAGCAACATTAGTCTCCTATCTGGGAGACCTAAATGGGACTGTTACCTTCTGCCTTAAAACCTTGTAACAGGTGTCCACCAACAAATGACTGGATAAGCGAGACGTGGTCTATACATGTGATGGAATATTATGAAGGCTTAAAGAGGAAGGAAACTCTGATGACGCCACGATACGGATGAACCTTGACAACACTGTGCCATGTGAAATAAGCCGGACACAACAGGGCAAATGCTGTGCGACGCCTCTTACAGGAAGTACCTGAGGTAGTCAAATTCATGGAGACAGGTCACAAGGGTCGGGAAGGGGGAGAACGGGGCGTCACTGTTTAATTTCACTTTGGGAAGATGAAGACATTCTGGAGACGGATGGCGGTGATGCTGGCACAACAGTACAGATGCACTTAAAACCACTGAACTGTGCACTTAAAATGGTTAAAATGGTGGGGCTTCCCTGGTGGCGCAGTGGTTAAGAACCCGCCTGCCAATGCAGGGGACTAGGGTTCGAGCCCTGGTCTGGGAGGATCCCACATGCCGTGGAGCAACCAAGCCTGTACGCCACAACTACTGAGCCCGCGCACCACAACTACTGAAGCCCGCGTGCCTAGAGCCTGTGCTCCGCAGCAAGAGAAGCCACCGCAGTGAGAAGCCTGTGCACCGCAAAGGAGAGTAGCCCCTGCTCGCCGCAACTAGAGAAAGACCACGTGCAGCAACGAAGACCCAATGCAGCCCAAAATAAGTAAATAAATAAAGTTAATTGTAAAAAAAAAAAAAAAAAAAGGTTAAAATGGTGACATGTATGCGATGTATATTTTACCACAGTAAGTATTTTTAAAAGACACAAACCTTTCAGTGGTTTCCCATTGTCCTGGAGGAAGGTCCCAAATTCTCAGCAGGCCTCTAAGGCCTGGAGACAGAGCCCTTCCCCCTGCCGCCCTCATCCCTTCCCGTCACCCTGTCACCTCCCAGCTCTTGCTGTAAGGCGCCTCTGTCACCTCCGAAATGGAATCATGCCTGTCTGTCCCGTTCCCTCTGCTTCTCATCCGGCTCTTCCCCTCTCTCCCCCTGTACCACTCCTTTTGCCTGGACAACTTCTGCTCATCTTGTCAATCTCAGCCTCAAAATCCCAAGCTCTAAAGGGACTAACCTCACACCCAAATGAGGCCCAAGACCCTGGTCTCCCACGGATGCTACAATATGTTCCTCTTGCAGAGAATTTAATACGTGCAAAATTATTTAATATTTGTGTGCCAGGCTAAGAATGAAAGCTCGTGTCTGTCTTGTCCATCTTTTTTTTTTTTTTTTTTGGTGCTGGGGTCCGCATTGATAAAAAAGCCTTCCAAGCATTTGTTGGATGAATAAAGTGGTGACGTGCAGATTGTAACCCAGAGTCCAAGCTCTTTCCTCTACATGGCATTGACTCTGATAAATCCCTCGGGTGCATGAGGGCCATAGAGCAAAAGTGGGAAGGAGGGGAAGTGGGTCCACTACTAACCCCCAGGTCAGAGCTAATCACTCTTTCCCCACGGCTCCCATGGGGTCTTCTGGCGCCACTATTTGAAGCAGCCATGGGTACAGCTATGTCCCCACGAGCCTCTGAGCTCCTTGAGGATGGAAACCAGTTCCTTGTTCATCTCTGCACCCCCAAACCTAACCCAGCACCTCTCATGGGGAAGATGCTTATTATTAATACTGACTGAGTAAATAAATCAATATCCTGCCCAACCTACTTGAGTCTGCTTCTACTGGGAAGAGGGGATAAATACTTCCCCAACACCTACTTTGTAAGGTTGCTGTAAACATAGAAATGAGGTGAGGTGTTTCCTTAATTTAGAAATACCACTGAATGCAAGACTCACAATTCTTTAACCGCTTTTTTTTGGTGGGGGGAGGGAAGAGTCATTACATTCATTACTATCATTATTATTATATTATAATTTCTTATATTTATGTTATTATTATCAATTGTAAGATTCACCCCAACTTCAAAATGTTAAATGAAAACCTGTGCATTGGTGAGTCTAAGAACTACGGCAGGTATGTGAGAGCACAGAGCACATGGCATTGCCTGAGTCTTGGTTATTTGGGGAGCGTGTTAAAAGGATAGATTCTAGAGTTTCACTGTTGGCAGTTCTCATTCAGGAGCTATTTTGTGAAGGTGTCCCAGGTGATTCTGATGGGCTGCCTAGTTTGGAAACTGGTCCCTAAAAAAAAACCCATAGAATTCACCCTCTTCTTTTACCAGATGGGAAACCGAGGATGGCGGATGGCCTGTAACATATGAGATCCTACACGCCCAGATGTACCTGAGCCCTGATTCAGGAGGGTCCCCGCCTCTTCATCCAAGAGGGCCTCCCCCCAGACCATCCTGCCTCCTTACGGCTCCAGCACAGGGTTTCCCAGATCCTGATGACTTTGGCAGCTCCAGATTTCTGACGTCGTTAAGCATTCTCATGTCTGGAAAGTCAGCGCACAAATTACCCATGGGGAGAGCTGGTTACAGCAGGAAATGATTTGGGGGGAACTTCTGATGGGAATGGATAGTTGTACACACTAAACTGGTTCTACTCCCTTTAGGGTCTGGCAGCTCTTTTGCTCCACACCCAGAATAAACTGGATGAACCAATCATCCCCTGCAGTTTCTGGGATGCTTCCAACAGCCTTTGTTCTCAACAATGGTAACACTAAAAATCAACCTGGCAGGTATTCGGCAACCGGCAGGTATCGTTCGCTGTCGTGTGAAGCAAAAGCAGGTCCCCATAAATCAAGGACCTTGGCGAGCCCTGTGGGCTCACCTTCAAGGGTGAAAAGACTGTATGGCCTCCCTGGGCGGCACGGCCCTCCCTAGCTAGACCGGAGAGCCAGATCCGAGTGCCAGGCAGACGCAAACATGGTCAGCAAAACCCTCCTACTCCAAAAAAAACCCATTTCCATGGGATGCAGAAATTCTCCAGAGTCAGCGCTGGAGTCCCTTCCAGCTCAGATATCGGGAGGCTACAGTTGTAACTGGTCGAAAGCGGCAGTTCTGGGCATCATCATGAAAAGGTGATACCTGTGATTGACCAGCAGGCTATGCCCTTAGTCCTACGTGTCAGAGCACGGCTGCCCCTGCCTGAGGGGAGCGCAAGGGTTATGACCTTAAATGGTACCTTTATTGTGTTTATAACCAGTGAGGGACACTGTCCAACACTCAGTTCTGGAAAAGAAGTCAGAGGCACTGTAGCACATCCCAGGAGGATTATTAGGCAGGTGGGGTGGGAGTCAAGAGCCTCCATTCACGACTTCGCCATCCCTGAGGTTTGCCCTACTGAGTAGAGGAAGAGGGTGTGAGTGGAGAAGAGAGAGGAGGTCATTTATTAGAGATTTTTCTGGATTGTAGAATCACTACCAGAGAACTATACTCAATATCCTATGATAAACCATAAAGGAAAAGACTATTTTAAAAAAAGAACGTATATATGTACAACTGAATCACTTTGTTGTACAGCAGTTAATTAACACAACATTGTAAATCAACTATATTGCAATTTTTAAAAATGCGTTAAACAAAAAAGAATTACTACCAATCTTGTGTTTCTTCAAAGTGCTCCGAAATATTATTCAGCCTTCAAAAGGAGGGAAATTATGACACATGCTACAACATGGGTGAACCTTGAAGAATTACGTTAAGTGAAATAAGCCAGTCACAAAAGGACAACTACTGTATGATTCCACTTATATGAAGTCACTCATATGAAGTACTTAGAGTACTCACAGAGTAACCAGATTCACAGAGACAGAAAGTAGAACGGTGGTTACCTGAGGCCTAGGGCAAGGAGAGGGCGGAGTTACTGTTTCCTGGGCACAGAGTTTCACTCTGGAGGGATGAGCCATTCTGGAGATGGATTGTGGTGATGTTTGCACTACAGTGTGGATGTACTTAAGGGCCCTGAGCTGGACATTTAAAAATGGCTACATTGGTCAACTTTATGTATGTCTTACCAGAACTTTCAAAAATAAGTAAATTTTCCAGAAGTATTCCACTGTCCATGGAATTCACGCATATTGTACATGTGTTATAAAAAATGAAATTGATCCAACGATATAGAAAGAGGTCCAAATGAAAAGTGGAAATCAAGCAAGCTGCAGACCTGTATTACAGTATGTTCCCTTTAAAATATATACGTATGCATAGAGGCCTGGTGGAGAGATACCTCCGTGTGTATAGAGGACAATGTCATGGACTGAAAGAAACCAAATTGTTAGCCATCCTTCCTTCTAAGGGAGGTAGAATTCCAGGCCACTTTCATTTTCTGTTGATACACGTCAGTGTTGTTTTAGCTTTTTGCCACGTGTGTATTGTTTTTGTAAATAAAACCAACATCGGGGATGACCTCCAAGAAAACACTCCCGCCACAGTCAGCTTCTGCCTGGGGTCTGAGGTCAGTCAGGACGGCTGTGCTACACCGATGCTCTGGGTTCGATCCAGGACCTGCTACCCATGAGCTGTTTCTTATTCTCTGCCCGTCCAGGTGTGTCATCCAGGCAAGTGGGGATAACAATGCTTCATAATGTGAGAAAGAATAGAAACAGGATAGATAGATAGAACAGCACTTACTAAACCCTCCCGCCTGTCAATTACTTTCTAGGCACAAACGTATGAAAGCCACACAACCCTCTGGTCTTGGGTCTACTTATCTTTCCTGCAGAGCAGAAGGCCAGCTAAATGCCATGTCCGGTTGGCCCGGCCTCCAGGTGGAGGTACAGAACTGAAATCCAGTCCGTCTGACTCGGGGGCTGATCCGGCTCCCCTCGTGACCCCTCGTGGTTCGCTGCAGGCACAAGGCTGGGAGGCCCCGCGGCGAACCTGGCCTGGGGAGGGGCTCCGCCAGGCTCTGCCCGTCAGGCTAGCCAAATCTAGCATCCACAGCTGAGACCGACTCCAGAAGGGTCCCCAAGTTGGGCCTGAAACCAGCTCAGCCCCACGGAGTCTGGTTCGATCTTCAGCAGGTAGGGCCCAAGGCAGGTGCTGCCATCATCCCCCTGTCCCACCGCCCCCGACCAGGTCTCATGCTCCGAAGGTGTGATCAACACCTGGCACAAACAGCTCCTGCCTCTGGGAAGCGGCCAGCCATGCGGCCTGCGACGAGACGTGTCCTAGAGACCAGCCAGCCGAGGACGCGACCCCGCCAGTTGTAATCAAGGTCAGGTGCCAGCTAGAGAACAGGGGGAAGTGCTGGAAATTCTGGGCCACATGCAGCCTCAAAACAAAACGTGACATCCATCAGTGGAGTAATCAGAATGAAAATGTACAGCGGGAATACAGGTAGGATTTCTTCCCCGCCTGTCCCTCCAAACCCCCTTCCCTTTCCCAGGAGCAAATACTGGTAACGTTTGGTGATTTTCTTTTTAGGCTCTGGACTTTTTCCCCTGCATTTACATATGTGAATGTGCGCACACACACACACACACACACACACACATAGATTTTCTTTTTCTTTTACCCCACACAAATGTGCTTAAATCTCAAGTTTCTCCCTGAAAAGAACCTGACACGTGCCTTTTACGGTAAAGTGTGTTGATGATCCCCTTGCCCCAGAAGCAGTAAGGAATGCAGGCCCTTCAGAGGTGGCCCCAAACTGTAAACAGAGATCTTGAGTCTGTTTTCAGACACAGTAGAACAATATGAAAATAGCTATCATGGACCCACAAAAAGAGGTAAACCGAGGCAAGCTCAAAATTGTCAAAAAGATGAGTTTATTCGGGAATAGCAGAGGAATTGCAATTCAGGACACGTGAACTGTAGCAAGCCATAAGCGAGTCGGTTAAAGTTGTGGAGCAGGCTGTATTTATGGGCAGGAAATGTAAACAGGGGAGAGTCCAGTTAGCGTCTATTAAAATAAAAACAATTTAAAAAAAAGGGACCAGTCCTGAAAGTCCCCTGAGCAGACAAAACCAGTCCAGGCAGGCAAACAAAGCTCAATTCAGCCCAACCCAGGTCATTTCTTTTTCAGACCTCCAGAAACCATAAGCAAACTTTCCAAGGCTGATATGAGGCAGCCCTTGACCAAGTCCCTGCTCTAATATTGTCACTTTTCTGTAAACGGGGCATTTACGGGAGCTCTGTTTCTCAGTCCTTAAGTTTTCTTTTTCTGAGGGCACATGCATGAGCTTTTCCGTTTTACATCCTCTGGTTCCATCTTAGATTGAAATCCTGTCACGCTATTAGGATGCAAACAAATGCGGGCTGTGACGTTTAGAAAGGGAACATCATCCAGGTGCCTGGAGGTTGGGGTGCTGCCAGGAGTGAGGTCCTAGGAAACGAAGGGTTAACCAAAGTGCGGACACTTGTATCAGTCAGCTATGGCTGCTGTAACAAAACACACATGCTGGGTGCTTGAACAACAGAAGCTTATGTCTCACAGTTCTGGAGGCTGCCTTCTCCCCGTGTGCTCACGTGGCAGAGAGAGATGGTGCTCTTCCCTTCTTGTAAGACCACCCACCCTACGGGATCAGGCCTTGTGACTTCATTTAACCTTAATTTCCCCCTTAAAGGCCCCATCTCCAAATACAGGGCCTCAGCACAGGAATCTTGGGGGACACCTTTCAGTCCATAGCAGCACTCGTTTCATTCATTTCCTCCAGCGAGTGGTTATCTATGCCGGACACCAGAGCCTGGGGGGTGGAGATGATGGGGGTCCCCACTCAGCCCCTCCCTCAAACCTCACAGCAAGCATGCAGAGGACATGACAGTCACCATGACAGGGAAGGAAGGTGCGATGGGGCAGCTCAGAAGTACCAGCCGCTTCTAGGACAACGGGCAGAGGTCAGGGAGGGCTTCTCAGAGGAGATGGCAGGGGACAAGAGCATGGCTCACCCACAGGAGCCACCAGCCCCCCAAAAGCAAAGTACGTTCTTCACTCCTGCCGTGCTCAGGAGTTGTTGTTATGTTGTTATGTCATAAATATTGTTGAAATGCAACCAAGTGTAACTCCGATAAGGAGTGATCCAAGTTAAACATTCACACAGGGCATGTGGACTGGCCTGGCTCCCGTGAGCCGTCAGAATGTAGCTGACGCTACAGAATGTAGCAACGCAAGGTCACTGCCAATCCCTCCACCGATCTGTGCAAACACCACAAGCGCCAGCTGCTCTGACCTGAGGGGCGCTGTCTCAATCTCCCTACTTCACAAATGGGGCAACTCGAGCCAAGAGGTTGTCCCGGCCTGTGGGTGCCAGGCCCAGCCGGCTCTGAACAGAGAACAACAGGGAGGGAAACGAGCAGGGCCGGGCCTCCCCAGGAACCGTAATGTCGAACGTGGAAGCCTGGAGCTTCCTGATGCTGATGGGAAAAGGGAGACCGAAGGTTAGAGGCTCGCGTGCAAACACAGACTCTGTGCTGTACACACCCCCCGGCCCTTTAACCCAGCCTCCTACACCCCCATTCGACCACACGCCCCGCCCCCAGCACACCCCCAAATACACAGCCAGGGGCCCAGGTTTCCGCCTTATTCCGCGGATGAGACGAGATGTCTCATCCCCTTCAAGTACACGGAACGTTCGCTTTTCTTGTTGCTCCTTTGCAGCTTGGGCGGAGCGCCGGCGCTGGGCGGCCCCTCCCCTGACCTCAGGCTCCCAGGAGCAGCGTCCCCTCGTCACATCCACTTTGGACCCGGCCGCCGGAGCTTCCGGCCACTGGTGGACGCGGGGACGCAGCCACGCAGACCTGCCACCCAGACACGCCGTCCTAACCGCATAGAAGGACTGCGGAAATAACCTAAAGCAAATGTTACGACAGGACCAAGAGTGAAAGAGTGGAGATGAAGTCCTCAGGTGCCAGCAGTAAAGGAGAAACCCAGAGCCAGAGTGGAAACAGAGAAGCATGCGCTTTTTTGCATGAGAAGTTTTCTGCATCTGAGAAGAGATTGCCCCTCCCTCCTCTAAAGATGTTCCCTCCTCTGACTGCTACCCCCTCGCCCATGGTTTTCTTCCCTCCTTCCTCGAAAGTCAGTGTTCTCTGGGATTTTTCAAAAACTTTATTTCCCTAGGGATTTCACTCACTACCAGGGCTTCAACCGACCCACAGAAGCTGATAAGTTGGGAAGCCAGGTGTACCTTCCGACTCTGTCCGCAGAGAGCCAAGCCCATATGTGTGATGCCAGTAAGACCCGCACGCGGATACCCGCGCATCTCGTACAGCAGACCCTTCTGGGGCTCCTGTTCCCCCAGACTCCACGCAAATCACTGCCTTCCAAAAGCCAGCCCCTGCCTCTCGGCCCTAGGCAACTCGCCCCTTACCCTTCTGAATGTTGGGGTCACGATACCTAGGAATTAGCGTCCCGCTAAGAGCAGTTTTAACCACTGAGTAAGAGGCATTGGGGGTACAAATACTCCAGCTCCCTCGCCCCCTGGACTGGATGATTCTGGGGATTGTCTTTTGCCCTGTTTGCAAGAGTCCCCGTGGAATTCAGCTCCTGTAGTCAATGGTGGCCTTAATAACACACTTCTATCTGCTTCCTCTTCTTCACACCATCTCTCCCCTCACCTTATTCTTTATGTCTCCCAATTCTCCACGTTCACTTGAACTCTTGGCTCGCACTCTTCTTCTAGGGAAACCCAATGTGAGACACTCTTTCCGTGCAAACGTATATGCAACTCACCATCGTTTCCCCGAATCACTTCCTCTTCCTGTTTATCCTGCCTCGGTCCGTGACATCACCTTTTACCTACACCGAGCCAGAAGTCTCGCTCATTCTGTCTCCTTCCGTGTCTGGTGGACTTTTGCTTCTTAACATCCCTTGAACCCATGTGTCCTTTCATCTCCCCTTCACAACCTTAGCTAAGACCCTACACCAGCCCTTCCCTTGTCTTGCCGAGTCCAATCTTGCCCCTCTCCATCCACTTCCACACTTCCCTGAGACGGTTTCTAAACCAGCAACTGGTTCATGTGTTTCCTCTGATTCAGATCTTCCATGGCCTCCCTACTGCTTAAGGAGAAAACCAAAACTGTTCAAATGACACTAAAAGCTTAAACTCACATACACCGCCTCAGATACTGGCCTTGGCCCGTGGTCCCCACATGCCACCCATCAGAGCACCTATCAAGCGTCATGGCAACCGTCTGTCCCCTCATCTGTCTCCCCAACTAGACTTTTGCAGGAAACCACTAGAAAGCTTGTTCCTCACTGCACCCCAAGCCCCTAAAGATCGCCTGGTACGTAATGGGAACCGAATACATACACTTGAATCAGTGAATGAAAGAATGAATGAGTTTGAATGTGATGAACTCTTGCATTTCTTTTGTCCATGCAACTTCTTCACCCCTTTGAGTGTTTGGGGAATTCTTCACTGTCGGAGCTTAGCGGGAGGCTGAAACGACCCTCCGAAGATGCTGAATATGCCACATTCTTGCTTTCCCAGGCTCTCTTGCGGCTGGTCCTGTGACCAAGGTTCTGCCAACCAGACCCGGCAAGTGGGACTCAGACCCAGGCAGGTGGCACAGTGGGATCAAAGGCGGGGCTCAAGGTGAGAAGGGCGGGGAAGAGGAGACCTGCTCCTCTGCTTCCTTCTCTCTCTGTACGTGTGCTTCTCTATTTCTTTATTTCTCTCATTTTATTGCTCTGCCTCTGTCTTTGTTATCTCGTTATTTCTCTCTCGTTTTATTTCCCTCTAATTTTCTCTATTTCTCTCTGCCTTGATCTCTCTTTTTCTCTTTCCTTTTCTTTCTTTCTCTGTCTCTCTCTGTTTCTCCCCCCCCAGCCTCCCTCGCTCCCTCTGTCTCTGTCTCTCATTGGTAGGGGCGCAGTGGAAGTGTCTGCAAGGCGCGTGGCGTTGTGGTACAGATGGCGCTCTGCTCGCGGCAGCGGCAGCCGCAAAGTCAAGCTCCTGTGTCTCACGCGCAGTGGCCGCAGCACAGGGCCCTCCTCGGACCGGTCCCTTGGAGGAGGTTGGACACTGTTTCCGGAAGGAGCGCTTACAAGCCAGGTTCTTCAGGCACCCAGTGATGCTGTGAGCTACCCCATATCCTCTTCACAAACTCCTCTCCTGCTCAGTCAGCCAGAGCCGCTGCTCCTGCCTGCAAATAAGAACCCTGACAGAGACATTAGGAAAGTTGCCGACAGAATTACAACGAAAATTAACGATAAATAAAATATTTTTAAAATCTTTAGAAATGATGAGAACTTGAGAGCTGCTTAGAGATTAGCTAACACAACATCCCAGTTTGACAGTTGAAAGAATAAGTTTCAATCCAGGCAGCTCAGCGAGACTCAGCCCAGTCTGGACCCCAGGCCTCCTGACTCCAAGGGCCCACATTAGCGATTCACCTTCTGGGAAGCCACAGTTGAAAGCTTCCTGGAAACACATTTCTTGGGAAAAAGAAAGGCTGGATATGAAAAGATGCTCCATTTCATACGTCATCAGGGAAATGCAGATTAGAACAATGAGATACCACTACACATCTTTTTGAATGGCCAAGGTACAGACCACTGACAACACCAAATGCCAGTGAGGATGTGGAGCAACGGGAACTCTTCGTTCACTGCTGGTGAGAATGCAAAATGGTCCAGCCACTCGGAAAGACAGACAGTTTCTTACAAAACTAAACATACTCCTACCATATGATCTAGCCATCGCACTCCTTGGTATTTATCCAAAGGAACTGAAAACTTATGCCCAGACGAAAACTTGCACACAAATGTTTATAGCAGCTGTATTCATAACTGCCCAAACTTGGAAGCCACCAAGATGTCCCTAAGTAGGTGACTTGATAAATAAACTATATTACATCTACAATGGAATATTAAAAGAAATGAGTTATCAAGCCATGAAAAGACCTTGAGGAAACTTAAATGCATATTTTTATGTGAAGGAAGCCAATCTGAAAAGGCTACATACTGTGTGATTCCAACTATATGATGTTCTGGAAAAGGCAAAACAGTAGAGACAGTAAAAAGGACCAGTGGTTGTCAGCAGTTGAGCACAGAGGGGAGGAATGAATAGACAGCACAGAGGATTTTTAGGCCAGCGAAGCTATTCTGTATGATGCTATAATGATGGCTACATGTCACTATCCATTTGTCCAAACCCATAGGATGTATAACACCAAGAGTGGGCCCAAATGTCAACTCCAGACTTTGGGTGACAATGACGTGTCAGTGGAGGTTCACTGCTGTAACGCATGTACCGTCTGGTGAGGGCTGTAGATAGCGGGGGAGTCTGTGTGTGGACGGGGCGGGGGGTGTATGGGACCTCTCTGTACCTTCCCCTCAATTTTGCTGTGCACTTAAAACTGCTCTAAAAAAATTGTCTTGATAAAAAAAAAAAAATTTCAGTGATAAAAGAGGCCCATAGATTAAAAAGGATTTCAGAGATATCTTAATTTAAAAAAAAACAGAAGCTCAAAAGGCTAGTATTAGTCAACCTTGGGCCTGATGAAAATTCCATCCCTAAAGGTTAAAAGGACGGGCTCGGCTTTTATAAGGGAAGAGGGTGAAGTTTGGGGTCTCATCAGCTAAAGGGCCTGACACCGGATGGCAGCCGGCAGCCAGCAGGCTCAGTGCCTCCCCGGGGCCGCCTCTCGGGGCTCCCTGAGCCATCCCAGCGAGAGGGGTTCTAGCAGGAGCTCCTGTTCTGGGAACGCCAGCTGGACTGCCCAGCTGAGACTCCAGACAGAACCGGAGGACTGCCTCCACGCCTGCAGGGCGAGAGCTGGGTCCAGCTGCAGCCAGACAGAGAGAAGTGTGTCCACGTGACTCCCGGCTGACTCAGGGCTTGCCGTGAAGGGTTATTTCTTAGAATTTCACTCTGGGGATTGCGACACCACCCTTCAGATCGGTCTGTGCGATTGTGCAATCCTCTAGCCCTATAAATACAGTGACACTGCAGCCGCTGGAAGCCTCTGAGAGCTCAGCCTCTGAGGAGCCTCTGCCCTCCCCGGGGATCCGGGCCACCTGCCACCACCATGAGGGTCCTCTACCTGCTACTGCTGACTCTTGGCCTCCTCTTTTCGCAGCTGGCCACAGGTGAGCTGGGGACCTGCTGCAGTGCCCGCCCCGGGGCTGGGACTCGGGGCTGAGTCTGAGGACAGCGGCCTCTGTGTCCCCAGGATGGAGCAGCAGGGAGGCACCCCCGAGGCTGAGCGGCCTGCTGGGGGCAGAAGGCCGTGGGCAGAGGCCTACTAAGCCTGCAGGTTCTGGGCCGTCCCAGCCGCTAGGAGCAAGCGCGCCTGCCTGGAGCATCCCCAGGCTGACTCTCCCAGGTGCCTGAGGGCAGCCGAGCTGCAGGAGGGCCAGACTCCCGTCTCTCCGTCTGTCCCTTAGGGCTCCCTTCCCTCTGCCCTTGGCAGGGATGTGAGGCCAGCGCCGGGCAGCTCCCAGCACCTCCCAGCCCTGTCTTTGGCTCGGGCATCCTGAAAGTATCCTACGGGGAAGGGCATTACCTACTCCATCTGCAGAATGGCTCCTCACACTGAGAGGTCAGGGTCCCAGCCAGCCGAGAGGTGCAGGCTGCCACCCCATCTCTCTCCAGGTTCCGGGGTGGGCTCTCCCAGGTGCCCTGCTGCAAGCAGATGCCTCCCGCCCCGCCCACAAGACCAGCTCAGCTGGAATCCTTGACTCACCTGCACGCAGGCAGTCAGAGATCCACCTTGCTTGAGAAATCCGTTCACATCCTCCAGGGTGGGCCATTCCCCAGCGCAGAGCAGGGGAGCTGTGTCGGGCCCAGCTCCCCTGGGTCAAGGCAGCAGTGCCCCTGACGTAAGAGAAGGTGAGACTCTTCTGGCAGAATCGGGGATACGTTTTATCCCAGCCCCGTCGCTCACTCACTGAGTGATCTTGAGCAAGTCACACATTCTGGGTTTTAGTTTCCGCACCTGCAAATTGAGCGCGCTGTGGCAGGTGGCTCTAAAAGTGTTAGAGCTCTGGAATTCTCTGGAAGACCCACTTGTGCTTTTCTCCAGGCTATCACCTTAGTGTGCAGATGTGCCTAATTTGCTCCGGGTGCCTCAGTGTTCCCCTCGGACAACTGGGTTCAGAAATATTCCAATGCAGAGTTTTAAGGTTTCCAGGTGGAACGCATAAGAGAGGTGGAGAAATTAATTTAGTGAGTTGCAACCTTGTTTTCTCAAAAGAACAGACAATACCAGTGCATGCCACGCTGTCAGCGTCTCTGCTGTTTTATCACACTCATCTCATTGCATGTGTGTCCGTACTGAGCAGCTGTGCAAAATCTCCTACTGCAGCTCACATCACACTCAAAATGTTTGAAAGTCACTCTGTTAACGTGAAGAGTTCTTTTCAGTCTATGACGTCAAAATATGATTATGAGCATCTCATCCAAAGTATAGAAAATGAAAGTGTGTCCAAGGGTATGCGGGAGCGGCTAAACTTACTAATCACTCGTTACAGAGCTATCAGCTAACGCTGTGGAGCACTTAGCGCGTGCAGGATTAGCTAAGACACTGTCCTCCGACGACAGGCAGGCCCTGTCTGGACAGAACATCGGCGAATGGATTCTCAGGATGGGGAGTGGGACCCTCAGGACCAGTTGCTGACACCGGCTCACCTTCTAGAAGGGCAAGAGAATCGCCCACCCTCCACCTCCCAGCTGCAGCTGGGAGGCCGCAAGCAGCCAAGGTCCTTGCAGGGCAAGCACCACCTCTGCGGTGCCTCTGCTGTCCCAAGACGTTTGCATCTTAAAAGAGGGCCACAGGCAAGGTCAAACTCAGCACAAGTGTCTTCTGGGGGATGTCGTGCTGTCTGGGTGTGTTATCCGGATGGGGAGGGGGAGCCCCAGGTGGCTTCTGGGGGACGTCGTGCTGTCTGGGTGTGTTATCCGGATGGGGAGGGGGAGCCCCAGGTGTCTCCTGGGGGATGTCGTGCTGTCTGGGTGTGTTATCCGCATGGGGAGGGGGAGCCCCAGGTGTCTCCTGGGGGATGTCGTGCTGTCTGGGTGTGTTATCCGGATGGGGAGGGGGAGCCCCAGGTGCCTCCTGGGGGATGTCGTGCTGTCTGGGTGTGTTATCCGGATGGGGAGGGGGAGCCCCAGGTGCCTCCTGGGGGATGTCGTGCTGTCTGGGTGTTGTTATCCGGATGGGGAGGGGGAGCCCCAGGTGTCTCCTGGGGGATGTCGTACTGTCTGGGTGTGTTATCCGCATGGGGAGGGGGAGCCCCAGGTGTCTCCTGGGGGATGTCGTGCTGTCTGGGTGTTGTTATCCGGATGGGGAGGGGGAGCCCCAGGTGTCTCCTGGGGGATGTCGTGCTGTCTGGGTGTTGTTATCCGGATGGGGAGGGGGAGCCCCAGGTGTCTTCTGGGGGATGTCGTGCTGTCTGGGTGTTGTTATCCGGATGGGGAGGGGGAGCCCCAGGTGTCTCCTGGGGGATGTCGTGCTGTCTGGGTGTTGTTATCCGGATGGGGAGGGGGAGCCCCAGGTGTCTCCTGGGGGATGTCGTACTGTCTGGGTGTGTTATCCGGATGGGGAGGGGGAGCCCCAGGTGCCTTCTGGGGGATGTCGTGCTGTCTGGGTGTGTTATCCGGATGGGGAGGGGGAGCCCCAGGTGCCTTCTGGGGGATGTCGTGCTGTCTGGGTGTGTTATCCGGATGGGGAGGCGGAGCCCCAAGTGTCTTCCGCGTTGGAACACACAGGTACCCCCAGCCTGTGTCCCCCGGGCCACAGTGCAGGCAGCTCTCACCTCCTCTCTGCTTTACCCTCAGGCACCGGTTGCAGTTCTGGTCATTGCGTCCTCACTGCTGTGCAGTGGTTGTTACAGCTGCTGCAGCTGCCCCTGCCGTACCCACCCTGCCCCTGGGCCGCCCGATGGACGCACAGTTGCGGGGTTGCTGCAGGGAGGGAGCGGGGGCTGCTCAGCAACCCTGAGCCCCCGCGCGGGTCAGTTCACTCCTTTTCTGGAAGAGCCCTTAGACCAGGTCATTTCACAGGTGGGGAAATCGAGGCCCACGTGACCCGGGGGAACCAGTATTCTGTGGTCACTGCAGGAGATCCTAAGACTTGACGTTCTCTTCAGCAGTTTTCATCTCTGTCAGAAAAAAAAACAATGGGTTGCCCACTTTTATCTTGTTCAAATGGTCCTTCTGTGAATGCAGAATGATGTCACAATGACAAGGCGACCCAGGTCCCTGCATCAGCTGGATGGGACCCCAGTCGAGGTGTTGAGAAATCAAGACAGGTTGACGTTGTTCCCTCACTGATTCAAGGAGTGTTTGGTTAAGAGCTGCCGTGGGCAGGTGTTGCCCAGGAACAGGGGATGTGCCAGGAAACACAGCCCTGGGTCTCATCTCTACACATTCCAGAAACAGAGAGGGACAAGAAAACCGATTACATAATTACTTAACTAATGGCTACCGTGTTGTGAAATGCTGTTAAGTGCAGGATGCTAGGAGAACACATGACAGTGAGAGCTGACCTGGTCTTGAGGAGCCAGGAAGGCTTTCTTGAGGAAGCTAAGTGACGGAAAATTGGAAGTCATTTTGGTGCTCCTGATATTTTCAAAAAAATATTTCTTTTAATTTCCTCCCAACATTTAAAAGTCAGGATATGCCACCAAAAATAAAAATCTGATTTTTATCTTCTCTTTTTTTAAATTTAAAGAAGTTTTAAAACTTTTTATTTTATATTGGAATATAGTTGATTAACAATATTGTGTTAGTTTTAGGTGTACAGCAAGGTGATTCAGTTATACATATACATGTATCTATTCTTTTTCAAATTCTTTTCCCATTTAGGTTGTTACATAATATTGAGCAGAGTTCCCTGTACTACACAGTAGGTCCTTGTTGGTTATCCAGTTTAAATACAGCAGTGTGTACATGTTATCTTCTCTTAAAAACACAAAAGATGTGGCAACATTCCTACCTGGCAACAGTGAGCTGCAACTAAACAGCGGCTGTGCCTCCAGTCGGGACTCCCTCCCCATGTCACTGCAGGCCCCGCCGGTCCCTAATGCCTCGCCTCAGCCCGCTTCACAGATTTGTGTTACCCGCCTGGCTGCAGTGGGCAGCTGGATTTGCGGCCCTGAATTAACTAAACCAGTGAAAGGAGAGAAGTCAAGGACAAACCAGACGGAAAGGATAGCTGGTGTGAAAGCCTAGAGATGAAGAGAAATAAAAAACCATGGCTCTCGCTTTTAGCTTAGCCCTCCCAGTGTCCCCGTGGGGGAGGAAGAATCATTATCCCCGTTTCCTGGGTAAATAACAGTAATGGAGTCACATGGCTGATAGCAGAGCAGGGACTCACAGGCCCTCAGCTGCAACACTGCAGGCCGCTCAAGGCACAGGGCATGCCAGGCAGCAGAGAGGAGCCGGGACGGTGATGCGGGGGCAGATCCAGCGAGGCCTGAGGCAGCAGGAAACGCATCTGGGTGCGAGTGAGCCCCAGGGGGTTTTAAACCCGCGAGTGACAGAATCAGAAACGGCTTCTTAAGAGACTGGTTTGCTGGGCTTCCCTGGTGGCGCAGTGGTTAACAATCCGCCTGCCAATGCAGGGGACACAGGTTTGAGCCCTGGTCCGGGAAAATCCCACATGCCACAGAGCAACTAAGCCCGTGCGCCACAACTACTGAGCCTGCACTCTAGAGCCCACCCATGAGCCACAACTGCTGAGCCCGCGAGCCACAACTACTGAGCCTGCATGCCACAGCTACTGAGCCCATGCGCCCAGAGCCTGTGCTCCGCAACAAGAGAAGCCACCGCAGTGAGAAGCCCACGCACTGCAACGAAGAGTAGCCCCCACTCGCCGCAACTAGAGAAAGCCCGTGCACAGCAACGAAGACCCAACGCAGCCAAAAATAAACGAATAAATAAATTAAAAAAAAAAAAAAAGAGACTGGTTTGCTGCCACGTGGAGGTCGATCAGAGGAGAGGAAAGCAGATACAAGGGGAGAGCGAGGACATTCTTCCTGTAAACAGGGCCCGCAGCGGCGCTTTTGCCAGGGTGCTCAGCAAGTTAACCAAAATTAATGCCGCTGATAGAGTCACAGCCCAATCCTCAGTCCCCTTCTTTCCTTTCCCTCCGGACACGGATACCACGTGCATTCCCGGGAGTCTGGGCCTCTGTTTCCTCACCTTTCAAGTGACGGATGAGGCAAAACAAGTCCCAGCCCAACGTCCTGTGACCCTGGATCTCCACCTGGCCTTGCTCACACCTGAGCGTCTCACTCTAAGCCTCACCCTGACCTACTGGCCCGAATACCTTCCACCTCTCAGAACTCTGGCAACAGCACCAGGAATGTGCCTGCTATGGCCTCGGGTCCTGTCCGGAAAAACACGCTCCCCGGTGCCTCAGACACAAGCCCCTGACTCCTACGACCACGCAGACCTGACAGAGGCACCCGATTAGCAATGCGGGGGAAAGAGTCATCCTCAGAAATGCCGGTCACACGGCACCGGCTATGGCACTTCATAGGGCCACGAGCAACTCCGAAAACATCTCACTAAGTGTCCCCAGCATCTGCATCCGTCATACAGGGACGACTCTTATCCCCACGTTAGAGGTGGTTTTTGCAGGGAATCTCAGAGAGGCTGACTTTTCAAATACTCAGCCCGCGAATACCAAGGACTCGAATTCAGCTCTGACTCGAACTCCTTTATTCTTTTCCCACACCTCCCAAAGACCTCTGGATATGTCACCAGCAAATTGATTCATCCTAAGGATAATGTAGATGGAAGTGACTTAAAGCTTTCATGAACTTAACAGGAGGCACTGCTGGTTAGCAGTGGCCAGCAAGCGTTTCTAGGAACAGGGACGTTCATGGGTGACCCGTTTGTGGAAGGGGGCCCCTGATTTTTCATTTGGTTTGGAGTTCTGTTATTTGTTTTGCAGGAGTGGCTTGTATATATTTGACTTCTTCCCCAGATAGCTTGAAAAGATCCACAGAGGTGAAGTCCGACCCTCTCTGGCCTCCACTGACCGCCTGAGCCACCAGCACCTCTCCTAAGTGGGCAAGCAGCCTCTATCTTAACGTCCCCAACGGGAGGGAACCCACTCACTCGTGGGCAGCCCTTCCCCTGGCACACTGCCAACCAGCCACCTTGTCCTGACTCGGGAAAGGGCCCAGCTGACTTGCCCAGGCCCACATTCCGAGACGACCAGTCTCACGTCGCTTCCCACGGACAAGTCCCTTTATGCATCACCCCAGGTGTGGGACTCCACGGCCAGCACTGGAAAATCTAGATTGCGCTCTGGCTCCTGCAGATCTGTGTCTGCGTCTGCTCCTCTCACATCTCAGATCCGTGGGTCCCGTCAACCCTGCTCTGGCTCCTGACTTTCTCCACGCCTGTGCTTTTCTGCTGTGTATGCAGTGCAGTCCTCCAGGGCAGGGGGTAGGGGTCCCGGCAGGGGTGGAGCTCAGCCCGCTTCTTCTCCAAAACCCTTGTCGTTTCGGCACTTCACTCCGCTTTAGCCTGGTGGTCTTTTAGTACAAGAAATTTATATTTTAGTCAAAAGCTCCCCCATTTTCCCTTCTGACATTGTTCCAAAACTTCACTTGCACCTCCAACTGTATACTGTCAATCCAACTTCAGAGGAGAGGGCCGGGGGACAGGGTCCACTGCCCGTGGCCTGAGGACCACACTCCCCGTCTCAGAGCTCCCCACCTCCTGTCTCTCTGAAAGGCTCTTTAAGAAATTTTACTTTCGTGGCTCTTTTATGTTAAAGTCCAAAGATCCCCCTATGTTACCAGTGTATCTTCTTCTCTATAGCCTTTTTCACCTGCCCTTTTCCTTGAACCTCCACCATCTGACCCGCACAGGCTACGTCCCATCTCGGCAGCACGGACAGCTGTCCATGCCCCTCAGGCAGATTTATTTCCTGATGACTCCGTAACAGCCAAGCCTCTCCTGTGTTCACTGCCATGAACTTTCTTCCTCTCATTTTCTTCTGGGACTGACCCATTGGTACTTATTTTCTAGTTAATTTCCTGCTACTTAATCACAATAGCCCTTCATTCAGCCAACATCTATTATTACAGTTGACTTAAAAAACAGTTGGTGGTGTAGTTGCACTTGGGTGGGATTATTAAGAGTCCAGCTATAATTGGCCTAATAACTGTGTAGTATTTGAGTCTCTCTTTTCGCTGCAAGCATAGAAGCTGGTACAACAAGCCTGCTTTCCTAACAGGCCCGCTCCCTTCACCCCTTCTCATCCTTCATTCTCACCTATAAGCGAGTTCCCTCTTTACCATGTTCCTCTGGTTCATGGCACTCCAGAGGCCGCCACATGATGTGCTGGATTGTATTTCTCAGACCAGCTGAATAAGGACCAAGATAAGAATAAGCCCAAGTCTAGAGAAGTACTATCATTCTTGGGAAAGGGGAGGAGAAGAGCAGGGCTGTGAGTTATCCAAGGGGCTCGCATGCCCGGGGAGTGGACGGAAACGGACCAAGGCAGTGATGGGAGAGGGTGTAGGAAGCTGCACATAGCACAGGAGGCCCACAGTGCTAGGAATACACAGAAGACCTTTTCAAAAGCAACTCTTATTTTTTTAATTTTTAGTTGTAAAATATAACATGTATCCAGAAAAGTACATAAAACTCGAATGTATAATTTAATGAATTATTATAAAACAAGCACTCCTGTAACCACAATGTGAGTCAAGAACTAGAACGTGGCCAGCACCTAAGAGGCTCTCCTCCAGGCTTCTCAGTCACAAATCCCTCCTTCCCCCAAAAGCGATCATCACTTGACTTTTATGGTCATAACTTCCCACATTTCTTACAGTTTTACCATGTTAACATTCATGCCGAATAATATAGCTGGGTTTGTGCATACGTTTCAACTGACTACGTATCAAGAGGTGGTGGCGTTGCTGGGTCGTAGCATATGCTTATACTACTGAATTTTTATGAATAATGCCAAACTGTTCTCCAAAAGCGTATATATCAACTTATACTCCTACAACCAATGAATGAAAGTGCCTGTTCTTCCATATCCATGTCAACACCTGATAATGTCAATCATTTAAAAATTTTAGCTGTCTGGTGAGGGTAGTGGCATAGCATTGGCGATTTAATTTGCATTTCCCTGATAAATAATAAGTTGAGTACTTTTGTGTATAATTACTGGCCACTTGGATATCTTTTGTGAAGTACCTATTTGTCTTCTGCCCATATTTTCTATCAGATTATCTGTCTTTTCTTAATGATTTCTAGTAGTTCTTTATATATTCTGCATAGAAGCTCTTTGTTGGTTGTAAGTATTAGAAATATCTTCTCCTACCTTGTGCCTTAATTTTTCACTCTCTCAATGGAAACTTTCCTCAAGCAGAGGTTTTCCACATTAGTTTAATATGGTTAAATGTGTCATATCTTTTCCTTTAGGGTTAGTGCTTTTGTACCTTAAGAAATCTTTTTTTACCCCAAAGGCACGAAGAAAGTGTTCAGTGCTGTTTTCTGGGGGCTTACTGTTTTTCCTTTTACATTTAGGCTTATAACCATCTGGCAGTGGTTTTTAGTGTGCATGTATGGTCCGAGCTAAGGGTAAAGGGTTTTTTTTCCCACTATGAATATCCAATTGTCTCAGAACCAACCACTGAGAAGACCATTTTTCTCCACTGTTCTGCTGAGCCACTGTTTTTCTACTTCAACTCTCCATATATGCATGTATCTCTTTCTGCTGTCCTACTTATGTATTTGTCTGCCCTTGTATCCTCACCACACTGTCTAATTACAGTGGCTCTGTAATTAGTCTCAAAATCCAATAAAGCAAATTCTCCCACCTTCTTTTCTCTGAGTGTCTTGGCTATTCTTGGTCCTTGGAATTTCCATATATATTTTAGAATCAGCTCATCAAGTTTCACTGAAAGAATCTCTTGGGATTTTATGGTATTGGGTTAAATCTGCAGCTTAATTTGGGGAAAATTAACATTTTAAAAATAATTAATCCTCCAATGCTTAAACATAGTATTTCTACTTATTTAGGGCCTCTTTAAATTCAAAAAAATACTGTATTCTTTATAGATAGAGGTATTGCACATAATTTCTTAGATTTATAACTAGGCATATTTTATGCTCTTCTATATGATGTTTTTATTTTATTTCCTTTTTTCTGTTGGTTGCTAATATACAGAAGTAAAATTCATTTTTTTCTTTTTTCTTTTTTGTATGTTGATCTCAGCAAATTTGCTAAATTTGCTTGTTCATTCCTTTTGGATTGCCTACATATAATCATAATGTCTGCAAATAGAGACAATTTTATTTCTTCCTTTCCAACCCTTGTACCTTTTATTTTATTTTTTATCTTATCCCCCTGGCCAGTACTTCAAGTACAATGTGGAATGGTAATGACAACAGCAGTTATGCTGGTCTGATTGCCAATCTCATGGAATGTTTTCAATACTGGACCATGAAGTGTACTGTATGTTGTAGGCTTCTGTAGGTACTCTTTATCAGATTAGGGAAGTTTCCTCCAGTTTCTTATTTGCTAGGAGCTTTTTTTTTTTTATCATGAATCAATGTTGATTTTTTTTCCAATATCTTTCTGCATCTATTAAGATAATATAATCATTGGCTGATTAGATTATGGGAACATTTAATCTCCCTGGGCCTCAGTTTCCCTGTCTGTAAGTTAGGAAAAAGTGATACATTCCTTGGAGGATTAAATGCAACCATAAACGTGTTAGTTCCCCATGAAAGGAAAGATGACCAGCTTCAGAATCTTAGAAATGGATGAGATCACATAATCTAGTCTCCTCAATTTTAAATTTGAGAAGCTGGGGCTCAGAAAGTTTGAGTGCTTTGCTAAAAATCACACAAATTCATTCTAGAACAAGGAATGTAACCAAAGTACCCTGACATTAAATATGTTGCTATTTCTTTTGGGTCCTATAATGTACTAGATCCTCAAAGATTATGCCAGAAATGGGTTCCCGCTGAGTGGGGTGACACCGTAATTCACTAGCAGAGAGGTGGAGTGAGAACTGGTGGGGGTCATGGTATTACCTCTGGTCCTGGCTCTGCCTGTGGCCAACTGCACGCCCTGGGGGGCATCACCAGACCTCAGCTTCTTCATCTAGGGAGAGAATCACAGAGAAGTTGAAGTAGTTGAGCTCTGAGGTCCATCTGGGCTCTAAAAAGCCACAGTTAGTTGTATTTGGGTCTCCTCTGTTTACCCAACAAAAGGAAGGGTAAATATAACATTAAATATACATATATTTAAATGTTGGTATAAATACACACACACACACACACATACCAACAACAAGAAAAAGAAAGTGTAGACCTTCTGATTTCCAAGGGCTTTCACATTTATTAGCTTGATCCATCTTCCTAATAACGATCACTTGGAGGACGTACTGAAGGAAGGATTCAATCTTGCAGTAGGGGTTGGACTGAGTATCTTTCCAGCTCTGACATCTTCCAATGAAGAGCAAAAAAAGCTGGAACTGGAGATTTAGAGAGTCTAGTTGACTATGATCTTGCTGGAGGTCGATATTGTGGTGAGGCTTTTAAAACCTGGAACAATCTTGAACAGCGTCGGCAGGAATCAATACAATGTATAGAAAGAATGCAGGCTGGAGATCAGGAGACTGTGTTTTGTGTGAGCAACTGAGTGGCCTTGGCCTAAGATGCTTCCCTGGGACAGTGGGACCAGCATGTCTCTCCATGCCCTTCTGTCTCCATGGCAACACAGTCCAATGAGATGTTCTGTGATGATGGAAATATTCTACTGCTGCATGGTCCAATGCAGTAGCCACTAGCCACATGTGGCCATCAAGCACTCGCAATGTGGGTGATGTAGTTTCGATTAATTAAAATATAAATCACCACACGTAGCTGGTGGCCACCACATTGCACAGCACAGCTCTGTAGTGAACAAAATGAGATGAAGCCTCTTTTGCTCTTGGTAGATGGGACACATCTAAGGTATTTTGTGTTTATTCCGGGCCTCAAACTTAAGGAAGTCTATCCGTGAACTGAAAACATCCAGAGGAGAATGAACAGGGTTGTGAAGTGTCCGGAAACTAGACACTGAGAAAAATGAGAAAAAGAAGACTTTTAAGGCAGTAGAATGACTGAAAATGGGACAGCCTTCTGAAAGAGTGATTAGACTTGTCTGTATAAAGCAGGAAAACACCACGAGCTGGAAGTTACTGAGAGGACAATTTCCATCAGTAGGAACACCAGGTGTCCAGCAGGCAGAGATTAGAATGCCTGTCTCCTAGGGTGACAATGGCCTGCTGCATTAGTCACCTAGGTCTGCTCTAGTGTGGGCGGCTTAAACAACAGACACTTTTTTCTCATAGTTCTGGATGGTAGAAGTTCAAGATCAAGGTGTTGGTTTGGTCTCTCCCGACGCCTCTCTCCTCGGCTGACAGAGGGCCGCCTTCTGTCCTCACATGGCCTTTCCTTTTGTGCTCACACATCACTCGTGTCCCTTTGTGTGTCCAAATTTCCTCTTCTTATAAGGACACTATTGATTAGTGATCACCCATATACCTCATTTAACCGCAATCAGCTCTTTAAAGGCCCCATCTCCAAATACAGTCACATTCTGAGGTCCTCGGGGGCTTAGGGCTTCAACTATGATTTGGGGGGGGCAGGGACATTGGGGGGGGTTTCAGGCCATAACACCTGCCAACAGAGAGACACAAAACAATGGCTACATAGCCGCTTGCCAGGGGTATCAGAGGGCAGCTTTTTCTGTTGGATACAGAGGAAGACGAGTCTAGAGGTCTTCAAATTATGAGATTCTGTGACGGGGAGGAAGACAAAATAAATTCCAACTGGGAAAATGATGAAAGCTTTATAGAGTAGCTATAATTTTTTTTTTTTAATTTTTTCTTCCCCTACACCTGTCTTACTTCTTAAGGGCTCAATCTTTTTTTTTTTTTTTTTTTAATTTATTTATTAATTTATTTATTTTTGGCTGTGTTGGGTCTTCGTTTCTGTGCGAGGGCTTTCTCTAGTTGCGGCAAGCGGGGGCCACTCTTCATTGCGGTGCGCGGACCTCTCACTATCGCGGCCTCTCTTGTTGCGGAGCACAGGCTCCAGACGCGCAGGCTCAGTAGTTGTGGCTCATGGGCCTAATTGCTCCGTGGCATGTGGGATCTTCCCAGACCAGGGTTCGAACCCGTGTCCCCTGCATTGGCAGGCAGATTCTCAACCACTGCGCCACCAGGGAAGCCCTAGAGTAGCTATAATTTTAACCTGACATTAAAGGATCATAGATTGCAGCAGACATGGTGATGGGGAGGTGGGGGTGGGGGGTGGGCAGGGATTCAAGCTGGAGGGAATGATGTAACTAAACAGCACAGGAGTAAAAGGAAAGTTCAGGAATGCTCCTGGAATTAGAAAGATGCTTCTGCATTTCTGAAACAGAGGATGGCAACGGTACAAAGTGGTCGAATACCTATTTGGGGACTAACGTGAATTCCCTGTACACCAAAGCTCCCTGGGCAGGAGAAAGCCCACTCAGAACCCTGCTGTTCACCCCTGGCTTTTGTTTGGCCACAGCTGGCATAGAGCTCGGATGGAGGGGTCTCTTTAGATGCCTTATTTCATGAGCAGCCTCACAGATCAACTGAGTGCAAAGCTCTTGGAAGGGAAACCCCTGTGACGTGCTTTGCAAAGGGCGGTCTGTTCTGCTTTCACCGAGTGTTCTGAAGTCCCTGTGGCTGCAAGCCAGGCATCTGAAGTGCTCTCTGTCCCTTCTTATAGGTGTTAACCTGCTTACGGGTCTCGGCCAGAGGTCCGACCACTACAAATGTGTCAAGAAAGGGGGGACCTGCAACTTCTCCCCCTGCCCGCTCTTCAACAGGATTGAAGGCACCTGTTACAGTGGAAAAGCCAAGTGCTGCATCCGTTGACTCTGAGCTGGAGCATGGGCAGAGGGGACCCAGAAGCCAAGTGAAGTATTTGTAACTGTTGTTTGAATAAAAGAAGGTGTTTTTTGAGGCGTACGTCCTTCAGACCAAAATGAGTCTTGTGTCTCCTTTTAGAAGAGGTTCAGAAAGTATGAAGGTCAGAAGGGCAGACAGGCTGGGCCGCAAAGCCTGTCCAGGATGGGACTGGGGGGTGCTGACCAGGCTGTCAGCTGTTTCACTGCCACTTTGTTTCATCACCAGATCTACACATGAGGGATGCAGGGGGTCCACGTGAGACTAAGGACACCTGATGACGAGATGACACAGCTTCAGGCCTCCCTCTGTCCCAGCAGAAGTTCACCCCTGATTCAGCGGTCTCAGCTGCCTGCCCATCTGCAGAGGCCAGAACCGCTGCCCTTTCTCCTCCCTGGGCCGGGGGCAGTGGGTTGTGGGTTGGTTAACCTCAGCATCTGAGGACCTTCGCTAGGACCATAAAGCTATTCCTATTTCACTCTGGAGGCCTAATAGTAGGGTTCCCGGGTGACCATTCTTCACTCCAGCACAATCACGTGGTCTATTTACATGTCACTTAGAAAAGCATCCTCTACGACCACTGCCCCTGCCTTTCATCATTTCTGCACCATTAGGCCTGTAGACAGCCACTGATGGGGAAGAGGGGGTTGCCTTCCCTTTTTGCCAATAAATTTCTTACAACTCCTGACGATACGTGTGCTTCTGTCCTCTCCTTCATCAGGCAACAGCAATTCCACATTCCACTTCGATAAATTACAAGCACAAATAAAAATCAAACATTATAAAACCTTTGGGGGAATTCCCTGGTGGTCCAGTGGTTAGGACTCCTGGCTTTCACTGCCCCGGACCCAGGTTCAATCCCCGGTCAAGGAACTATGATCCTGCAAGCCATGCGGCCCAGTCCAAAAAAAAAAAAATTTTGCTCCCATCCCCCAGTAATGGATTTAGATGCCACACCCCTCTTTTGTGAGGGAAAGGCAGAGGAGATGCCATTATGCTGTGGACATTTACCGCTACTCGGGCGTTCTCTGTAACATGAACACGGCAAGTGTTCATTACAGTGCGTCCAGGCCTCCCCCCTTCTCCTGAAAAGCTAAGAAATAATCTGTTGACTTAAAAAATATTCACAATCTAAAAGTTGAGAGTTATGTTTTATTTGGCGGGAAAGTTTAGGACTTCAAGCCCGGGAGGCAGCATCTGAAGTAACCCTGAGAGAACTTCTCCCAGGAAGCGAGGGGGGAGCCAGGTTATACAGAATTTTTGCAACAAAGGAGAGGTAGTCAGGAACGTTAAAAGATTATTGTTAATTAAAGAAAACCAGATATCCCAAGTTAAGGAATTTAACTTGGCCCTTTTCTATGTATGGGAAGATGCAAGAGTCTGGGCTCGCTGAAATCATTCCTTCAGCTATCTGGGGCCAGTATCCTGTGTGTTCCCATCCTGAGTTTCCTCAGGGCTCATGGTAGGGAACGGCTGCAGTCTGATGGCGGCTAGATGGCAGGCATTCTTTCCTTCCTGAGTTCCCTCAGGGTTCACCGGCTCGCCATCGGCTGTGGCTGCAATCGCTGATGACTGTGACATCCTTTGTTTACTGATATGGTCGGCAATATTCCACTTATCCCCAGCCACAAAGAGGTCACTGACCATCTCAGGAAGGTGGTGGCATCACATCAATAGCCCTGTCACCAGAGACTACAGGCTCAGACCAGAAAGACTAGCAGGGTTCTTGCAGCCCTTCCCAGCCCAACAGCATTTGGCCCCAGGACTTACATTCCTCAGGGGGTAGCAAGTTTTAAAGGAGATGTCCCATCTCCTCTCCGCCTTCTCTCCTCCACCCAAACCTCCTGGGAGCTTTTGCATTCACCTACACCTGTGTGCCCAGTGTCACCCTCCTTTGGTGAAACTGGAACACAAAGATATTGCCTGAACCAGCCTGGAGGGAAGATGGCTTTGAAGTTAAAGGGGGCGGTACGTGGGGTTGTCTACAAGGCACTTCACCCCTGAATTACTGAAAGGCCCAGTTTCATGGTTCCTATTATAGCATCTGTCTAGATGAAGAGAAAGTATGGATTTGAGTAAGCTGTACATACAGACCCAGATCCAACCCTTTATTACCGCGGCTGTCATTAAGGAATTGCTGAATCACACACCTTCATAGTCATTAAACACGCTGACAACTCTGAGTGGGAAAAGTGTCCACTGGAGGAGACCGGCGTTGGATGCTGGATGCTGTTTTAAGGGCGCCCTCCCCTCTTCATTACTGTTGCCTTTTGGGGTGCTAGGGTGGATGGAAGCCTAGTTTACATCAGTGAGTGAGTCTGCTCTTTCCTATCATGAATGATACGCTGGGTACTTTGGTCAAGAGTTACTTGAATGCCAACATAAATTGTTTAGTGAGGACCTCTACCACCACTGCAGTTGTGTCAACAAAGCTGGACATTGCAGCCCAGATCTCTGGGAAAGGATGCAACGCACAATCACCACTAAGGCACATTATCTACCTGCACAGACAGGCATGGGAGCTGCAGAGTCATCCTGCCAACCCCCACCTCAGTCACTGAGGTGCTTCACAGGAAGGCGGCATCATGCACAAGGCAAAGTGCACCCTCGCTTTGCTTCAGCGTTTGTCAGTGAATTCGTATGGCCTCACATTGGGAACTATGTGGCATCCTGGCTTCCCTGGCTCGTGGGCCTATAAGGCATGTCACCCCATCAAGTAGAGAGACCTGCCATGGCATTCCAAGCGTTCTTGTTTTCATGGGCACTAGCAAGTCTCAGCCATTCAAGGTTTCGTCACAAGTTTCCCCAAAAGGGGGAACTTTCTCCAATAAAAAAGGATGAACAAGGGGAGAACTGGAGCTACTCATATACATGTTAGTCTTCAGAGTAAAGGCATCTGTGTTAGTCAGGGTTCTCTGCAGAAGCAGAGCCAACAGGATGTGTGTGTATATACAGAGGGAGATTTAGTTTAAGGAATTGACTCATAGGATTGTGGAGACTTAGTGAGTCCAGAATCTAATGGGGAGGCCGACAGGCTAGTGATACAGAAAAGAGTTGCAGCTTGAGTCCAAAGGCAGTCTGCTGGCAGAATTCCTTTCTTCCTGGGGGAGGTCCGTCTTTCTTCTATTAAGGCCTTCAGCTAATCAGACGAGGCCCACCCACATTATGGAGGGCAGTCTGCTGCACTCAGAGTCCCCTGATTTCAACGTTGTGTTGTATATATTTTATTTTCTGTATATTGTGATGGTTTGGTATCTTTCTAAAAAAGCAACAAACAAACAAACAAACGAAAAACCCAAAATGAAAAAACACCCTTCTGGCTGGGAAGAAACTGCTCTTCCTGGTGCTAGTGTAATGCTTAGAGCAAAGCGTCCAGCTGGGAGCATACGTTTGCTATGCCAGCTACCCAGTCCAGAGCCAGGCCTCCTCTCTGTGGCTCCCACTTTATAGGAGATGACATTCCTCTGCCTCCATCATGCCAGGGCAACTAGAGAAAGCTAGTTGCCTGTGACTTAAAGCTCACCAAAAGTATTCACACTAGCCGATCCTCAGCTAATTCCCTATCCTGCCTTGTTTTCCCATGGAAACCCTAATAAAGGTTCTGGATTCTGTCTCCCGCCCACACTACTGTTTCCCCATGTGGCCCTGTGAAGTGTGCCCTGCCTCCCATCTCTAGGACCTGTGAGGATAATAAACTTTATCTTCCTGAGCCTCTCCTCTGGCTCCTCTTGTGGCCTCACCTGACTGACCATCTCATAAAAAAACACAAAACAAATGTTAATCTTACCCCGAAATCACCTTCACAGAAACACCTCCATTAATGTTCAACCAAATATCTGGGCACCGTGTTCCAGCCCAGCTGGCACAGAAAATCAACCATCAAGGCATCTTTAATGGCACCTTAGAGGCAGTCATTCTGCTGGGCAGACATCCCATATTTGTACCTGAAAACAAAGATCTCTTATCAGCATGACCTACCCATGTCAAGGTTCCCACGTGGTTTTGCCTGTCAAAGAAAAAGCTTATGAGGAAACAGGTCTTCCAACAGAATAGCTTAGGAAACGCACTCTTCCTACCTAGAACACAACTCAGATCTTTATCCTTAACTGGGAACACACAACCAAGAAAAAGAAGACATGTGAGGCCAACCAAAGGCATGATGGAGAAAGCCACATTAAACAAATACAAATTGCCTCTGAGAAAGTACTGTTAGTCCTGGGAACAAAAGAGAACTTGTAAAAATTGTTATTAGTATCATCAAATGGATGAAAGGAGATATTGTAGTCATACAGTGCTAATAAAATGTCCCGGGGAAACCTCAGAGAATGCAAAGAAGACAGCCACTTATGGATTGTTGACAAAATAAAATTTTTTTGTTCAGTGCAATATTTAATAAAGCAGAGAAATGTTGTGATGCCTTTAAGAAACATTTCCATCCAAAATGGTTAATAAAAAAAAAAGAAAATTTGACATTTAGATGAAGGTCCCCTAAGTTCCCAGAGACCACAGGAGCTGGTGGAGCCACCAGAAGGACAAAGTAAGTCCTAAATGGTGACGTGGAGAAAGTTACCTCCTGAGCAGGAATATCCACGGTATGTTCTCACATGAGCTAGAAAAGAACTTCTAGGGTGTTAAGTCACTAAACTTAGAAAGTTTATTTGTTATTGTAGCCAAAGTGGCCCTTACTATTAGACATGGGTCCATACACAGCCTCTAACCCAAGACTGATGAAAAGTGAAATCCCCAGTTGATAACTCCACGGACCTAAGGACCAAACAGAACAACCTGAAAAAGGAGATTTGAGCTGTAGGATGGATTTCTGTGGGTGGAAGGGACCCCATGTATTGGATTGTAGGCTAAGCAGCTGAGTAAATTTCACAAGATAATAATGTAATACACACACACACACAATGTTTAATAGCCTCTGGAAAACATCTCCGTGACATAACTGTGGTCCAAATATAAAATTATTTCTTACTTTTCAACCCTTAGAATCAACTACGGACGATGCACCGAAGATTTCTTTAAGGTTACAGATTAGAATACAATTGTTACTGATGTGGCCGCATCAATGGATAACTGAGAGCAGTTGGAAGGTAGATGGGGAAGGAGAGACAGAGGGAGAGGCGTCTTGTTGTACATGGTGGGTAATCAGGGACATCGTCTAAAGTTGTTGCATGAGAAATAGATGTAGAAGTGCTATGTCCTCCCCAAATTTACATGTGGAAGCCTAATCTCCAAGGTGATAGAACTTGGAGGTGAGACCTTTAAGAAGTGATTAGATCATGAGGTGGAGCCTCATGAATGGAATTCTCATAAGAAGGGGCAGGAGAGATGGTCTCTTTCTCTCTGCCATCAAAGGGAACAACAAGAAGGCAGCTGCCTACAAGCCAGGAAGCAGCTCTCGCCAGAACCTAACCATGCTGGCACCCTGATCTCCAACTTCCAGCCTCCGGAACTGTGAGAAATAAATGTTTCTTGTCTAAGTCACCCAGCCTACGGTATCTTGCTATAGCGACCCAGACTATGACAATGAGTATATTATATAAAGGCCTAAACTAAACCAATAAAATAACTAGAAATAATAACATGCCCTCTTATTTGGACATAAGAAGGGGAGGGGGTTGGGTAGTATCAACTAAATCCTCGTGGTTTATGGGATAACAGACGGTGTTTAAAGTTAATAAGTGAAAACAAGAGGTGCGAGCATGTCATTCAGAAAAGAAGCAGAGCTGAACGTGAAAAACGGTGAAAGGTAGTTGCTTCCTGTTATAAATACTTTTTAAGAATTTAGTTTTCATAAAATACACGTACAAGTTTTGTAAAATGTATGCAGAGTGTCGAATGTATATTTTGAAGATGTAAGACATCATTGTTGTCCAATGGAAAAACCAAAGCCGTGTGAACCCGCGCCCCCCCTCAGAGCAACTTCTACAAGAACTGCATCAGTGTTGGTTTCCCGCATTGGCATTCTGTGGAAGAATGGCCTGCTCCTAGGAGATATGTGCTGAAGTATTTAGGGCTGAAATGTCACGACGCTGGCAACTTCCTCTGTAATAGCTCAAAGCCAATAAAAGTTGCAAAGCGATTACAACTGGTGGATCCAGAGGGAGGGTGTACAGGTACGCGCTGTACTATGCTTGCCTGTATGTGTCCGTCTGAAGCTTTTCAAAATGAAAGTTGGGGGGGATGAAAAAAATCATCAGAACCAAGATTTTCGATGTAAGAGAAGATTCATGTAAAGTTAAAAGGTTATACTAAAATCCCGTAGCCTTAAATTTGAATTGGGATTATCACTATAAAACCCTGGCTTTTTTCCTTCTTAACACAAGTGTGTGTTTCTCAGCCCCTGCACCTAAAAGTGCAGTAACAATGAGCACCCCTAGCACACAGGCCACAGGGTCACTACTCTTTCCCACGAGAAAGAACCGGGATGTCTTACAGAAACAGAAGAGTCCAGGTCTGGAGCATAAGATGTACAAGATGAGCCAGGGGTATGTCGTTGTGCTAGAAAGTAGGGAAGCTACCGAAGGCTGATGGGTCACGTCCGTAGAACACTGGCTCCAAATTCACGGGGACTTGCTGGGCAAGGATGGAACATTTTTCATCACAGCAGAGAATCATGACTACAATTGATTAAGTATTTAAAATATATAAGCACATTAAATATATAAAAGTATAATATTAAATTATATTTTAAACACATCAAATACATGAGGTCAGAATGATACTTAAGAAACAATATTATTTATAATTGGAGTTTGTTAAGGTGCCAACTTATCACTCTGGAAATTGGTACATAGGAGAAAAGATCAAGCATTTACTCTGCCCTTCCAGTACAAACTGTATTTTAGGATAAGCAAGCATTATATGAAGCAAATATCTTATTTATAGAAAATTTCCAGCTAATAAATGAAGAAGGGACTGAGCAATGGAATATTGCCTGCCGTATCAGTAAACAAAGGATGTCACAGTCATCAGATATTGCAGCCCTCCAACGTGAGCCTGGAGGAAACTCAGGAAGGAAAGAATGCCTGCCATCTAGCAGCCATCAGACTGCTGTCACTCCTTACCATGAGCCCTGAGGAAACTCAGGATGGAAACACACAGGATACTGGCCCCAGATAGCTGAGGTGCATATCAAAGGAATGATTTCAGGGAGCCCAGACTCTTGTATCTTCCCATACATAGAAAAGCTCTAAATTCCTTAACTTGAGATATCTGGTTTTCCTTAATTAACAATAATTCTTTGACATTCAGACTACCTGCCTTTCGTTGCAAAACTCCTATATAACCTCTCCCCGCCCTCGCCTCCTCTGAGCAGTTCTCTCAGGGTTACTTGAGATGCTGCCTCCCAGGCTTGAAGTCCTAAAACTTTCTGCCAAATAAAACATAGCTGTCAACTTTTAGGTTGTGCATATTTTTTTTAAGTCGACAGGATGGTAGATTTGGAAAATCACTGTTTTGCACCCCTGAATGAAATCATAGATCTAAAACAGTTGTCAATGGATGGCTTTAAAACCATTTGTTGGAAAGCTTGGTGGGGAATTTGATAATAGAGGGTTAAGGCTAACACCAACTAAACTCAATGACTCACCTGGTCCTCACTAAAAGTGGCAGGACCAGAGGTTCATGGGCCTCCTGTTGTGATGTAAAGGAAGCACACACCACCACCTATGAAATATTCCGGCCAAAAGCATGAAAAAAAATGCACAACCTAAAATTTGAGTGTTATGTTTTATTCGGCAGACATTCTTAGGACTTCAAGCCCCGGAGACAGCCTCTCAGATAAACGCTGAGAAAGCTGTTGCAAAGAGGAAATGGGGAACCCAGGATACATGCCAGGATATATAGGAGTTTTTATAGGACCAGGTAATCAGAACAAAAAGCTACTGATAATAAAAGGAAACTAGACATCTCAAGTTAAGGAATTTAGTGCTTTTCTATGTATGGGAAGATGCAAGAGTCTGGGCTCCCTGAAATCATTCCTTTGCTATGCACCTCAGCTGTCTGGGGCCAGTACCCTATGTTTTCTCATCCTGAGTTTTCTCAGGGCTCACCGTCGGGGGTGGCTGCAGTCACTGATGATTGCAGGCAATATTTTATTTCTCAAGCAGCTGAACCTGAAACTAATCGACTTGCCACATGTAACCAACAATTCACAGGAAATACAAAAGTTAGAGAGACAAGTATAACAACCGCTCAAGGAAGCAATCAGTCAAACCCAGAGCATGAGACGTTATATAGGAAAAACGACCTAGTTTCTCCAATAAACTCAAAGGCATGAGGAAAAATAAGAATTACTATTACAGAAAAAGAGAGGAAAGAGGTGAAACAACCAATGGGTGGGCCTTGTTTGGATTCTGTATTGAACAGACCAATTGCAAGAAAACATTTCTGAGCTGGTCAGGTAAATTTGAATATGGCCTGGGTAATATCAAAGGCTTCTTATTGATTTGATTAGGGGTGGCAGCAATGTGGCAGTTATGTTGGAAGAGAAAGGGCCTCATCAGTTAAAGATGCTGACTGAAGGATTGATAGGTGAAATGACATGATATCTTGGATTTGCTTTAAAACACTCCAGCAAAAAGAAATGAAATAAAGAAATGAAAAGTGCGGACCTGAACAAGGATCTGTAAAATGTTGAGAAATACTGAAGCTAGGAAATAAGAATATTGGGATTCATTATATATTTGATATGTCATAAGTGAGAATTTAAAAAAGAAAGAAAGGAAGAAGAAAGAGAAAGAAAGAAAGGAAGGAAGGAAGGAAGGGAGAAAGAAAGAAAGGGGGAGGGAGGGAGGGAGGGAGGGAAGAAAGAGTGGGGAGAAAGGAAATGTCAGGGTTTATCATTATAACTGCCCCTCTCCCATTTTGGCCAGCACCGTTTTTCTCTCTTGAAGCCTTGGTTTGAAAGTCATCAAAATGGTTATTGTTGGTTTTTAAATTTAGTTTGTCAAGTGAAAAGAAAGGATGAGAGTGGAGGTATAATGGAATATGATGGGGGGAAAATACACTTTGTCTTAGTAAGAATTTCTTTTGCTGGAATTTGCAGGGAATTAGAACTCTGGTGAACTGGACTGTCAGTGGGCACAGCCCTCCCACTGCAGTTCTTTTAAAGAATGTTTCCACAAACCTAAGTCCCAGCCCTTCTGCATCAGTGGACCCTGATGACACTTCTATTCAATGACTCACTGGTTGTACCATGTAGGATTAGATCATGACGTCAGTGGTTTAGCACATGGGTCTGCAAACATTTTCTCTAAAGGGACAGATAATAAATATCTTCAATTTTGCTAGTCATGTGGTATCTGTCACCACAGAACTCTGCCACTGTAAAGAGAAAGAAGCCATGGATAATACATAAACAAATGGGAGTGGCTGTGTTTCAATAAAACTTTATTTACAAAAACAGACAGCATGGCAGATTCGGTCCAAGGGCCATAGTTTTCCAACCTCTGGTGTAAGAGACTATGCTGATTCTGTCCAATGTTTAGACTGAGAACTACTATGGAAATGGGTGTTTCTAATAAATATATATATATATTATTACATATGTATATAAATTTACATATATATAGGGAATTTATATATATATATATATATGCTTTTTCAATGAATACTTTGCTCTCAAAATATAGAAGTATCCAAAAATACTGAAAAATAATAATTTGTAAAATCATAGTATTATGAAGGCTTAGGAGAAATACCTAACTCCCCAGCTTTTATTTCCTCTGATAGATCACAGGCTAAACACAACTTACAGACAAAAGCCACCTAAGGTCTTTATTACTGTAAGTCCCAAAGCTTGGACAACCACAGGTCTTGATGGGAATTAGGTCCCCTTTCGGTGGGGTGCACGACCGTCCTGCTCGGGCAGGTCTGAGAGAGCGTGCTCTCCACTGACAAAGTTCTCATACCATTACCCCAACCAAACCCTGAAAGTTCACAAACATAAGTAGAAAAATATTTTCCTGTCACAATCAAACAAATTACAAAACAGTAATGAGACAAAAAATTGCTTAAAACACCACTCTTCCAATCAAATCTGCTGGTGACCTGTCTTCCCCTCATACTTCTCCAGTCCTGATGGCCCGTGTACTTCTTTTCAGAATCGCACTCATGGCATATGTGCCATTCTGACTCCTGGGCACAGTTTAGGTCCGCAGCCCACCTGCCCCACCCCCGTGGCCTCATCAGAACCACCATCCTACCCCTCCTCAGTGAGTACAGAGCACTGCGTTCCCCCCCAATCATCCTAGGGACAGATGTACATCCTCTCCCTCTCTTTAGGTAAAGGAGCAACATAACCCCCCTCCTAAGGGAGAGAAGGGAGGGGTCCTTTAAGATCCAGAGAGGGGGTTTCTTGGAGTAACTTTAGGAGATGCTGGGCTCAGAGGTGACCTGTCTAAGGAAAGGCTGCTGAGTTCTGCAGATGCTTGAGGGAGGTAAAGGGAAACGTTTTCATCTAGAGCAGCCCTTGCCTGGAGCACACCCAACCTGAAGGCTGATTGCAATCCAGCTATTTCTAACCAACCAGAACTGGTCAGTGACTAAGAACCGGGAGTGACCCAGTGTGACAGCACCTCACGCACCTAAATGCAGACTCTTCTGACCGATGAACAGTGTGGCTTGTTTCAACCAACCGAGTGCAGACCTCAATCATGCATTAGCAGAGTCTCTGTGAGCTCACACCTGCCTTTGGACATACTAGACCTCCTGATCTTCCCTCTCTGAACATCCCAGGGACCTGATTCATTGGTGTGAATTCCCTCATTGACAAGCAAACAGACTTGGGGGCCCCTGCAGTGGTCACTGTGTACAGGAACTCAAAGAAGAGGAGATTCCAGGACAGGACAGGAGACAGGCTCTCCTCGAGAGGCAGAGTGCTGTGGTCCCGTCCAGAGCTCACCAGCTTCGGATGGGACCGGATGGGACCAGAGATCCACCACAGGGCTGGCAAGTGGCCCCCTCACTGTCAGCCTCCCTCCCGGGTTCGCGCATCACTCCCTGGTCCTGGGGCAGCTGAACAGACCACGGCAGGGTGGCTGTGGGAGCGACAGGAGCTACCCGTGGGGTACACTGGAGATGTCGTGTTCTTGTCACTTGTCAGGGAAAGGGCCGTCGGGTCAGACATGTGCGCCCTGGAAGCAGAGCGAGTGCCTCCCCTCCAGCCCTGCGGGCTCCCCTGCTGGCCCCGTGGGTGGTGACAGGGGCAGCTGCCCGGTCCCACGCCTGCATCACCAAAGTTGGTGCAGAGCAGACTGTGGACTTTGGGGCTTCAGTACCGGCCCAGTGGCTCTGCCTCTGGAAACCGGGGTACAGTGTGGTTAGAGACTCCCTGTCACCCAGGACATTGGTGATCCATCCCGGGGCAGCACTCATGCAGTGGCCACCGCACCACCACATTCACCATTCACCCCCGAACTGTTCCTGCCTCTGCCTTACCCGGAGTTTGGGATCCATTTGCCCTCTGTGCCCAGGTCGGTTTCTTTCACCATCTCCTTACTCTTTGCGGTTGGTGAGTCCATCTCCCTTAGATGCGCTGGGGAACGACTGGCCCCGGCATCCAGGACCCACCACCAAAGTAGTTCACACGGAAATCCAGGTGGTGTTAGAACCACACGCTGATTTCCAAGTCACAGAGACCTGGGTCTCTGGACAAGCAACTTCACTGATGCTTGGCTTTCTCGAGAATATAAAAAGGACCGGGATAGATTTACCCCCAGGGCTGATGTGAGGACTCGATGGGCTAACTCACGTGTAGCACTGGTGTAGCACTGGTGTAGCCCAACCCCTGACACACAGTGACAACAGGGACTCAGTGATGCAGCTCTCTTCCCTGTGCTAGGCCTTATTCTTGGAGGTGTAGCCGTTGGAGGGAGATGTGTCATCCCCTCGTCCAGCAGGTCAGTGATAAGGAGCCTGGCCAGCCCAGCTTCACACGGCTCCTCCTGTCACTAACAAGCTGGTTCTTCCGCTTCTGTGGGTTGAAGAGCTTCCCTCTGTGGCACAGGTTGACTCAGGGCTGAGTCAGAATACGTGTGCCATCAGAGACTCGGAAGATCTCAGAGCTACAGAAAGCCACTACAGTTCACGCTGAGAAAGACCTCAGAAACCATTCACGGTGCAGAACGGGGAGGGCACCTGGGCTAAACCCCTTCCCCGCCGCCTCCCAGCCGTGCCTCCTTGGAAAGAAAGAAGGAAGGAGGGGAGGGAGGAAGGAAAGGAAGAAAGGAGAGAGGGAGGCAGGGAGGGAAAAAGAGAGGGAGGGAGGGAGGGAAGGAAGGAAGGGAAAGAAAGAGAGAAAGAAAGGAAGGAAGAAAGCAAGAAAGAAAGAGAAAGAAAAAGAGAGAAATAAAGGAAAAGCAGGGGGAGAGAGAGAAAAGGTATGAGTTCTAGTCTTGTTGCAATGATTATTCTTTTCTCTTTTTTTATAAGCAACATCCTGACTGGCCATTTGCCCTAACAAAGGACACAGTCACAGAGGACTTTCCAAGTCCCTTAATCTACGGGGTCACTTACACTCCTACAAGCCCTGTCCCTCAGGAGCCGTCCTGCTTCACCCTCCCAGGTCCGGATCCGGGTCCAGGTCCAGGTCCGGGCACGCTCGCGTTTCACGTGAGCGAGTGCACGCCCGCACGTGGCGGCACTGACCTCTCCTGCTGTCATCGGAATGGCCGCTTTGACTTAGGCTCTTACAATATTTGCACTCGAACCTGCTCTACAGGATCAAATTGTCCCTGTGTGTTTTGGTATGAATCTCTCAGGGTCCTCTCGCCCTCTCTACACTTGCCAGTGAACAGCCCTGGTACCTACCACTGGACCAAGAAAAGTAGCAGAAGTTGAACACTCTGCAAGGAGCCGGGGTTTCTGAACTGCCCTCGGTGGCTGTCCCTCTCCATGGCTCTGCGTCCACACCGCCCACCAGGCCCTTCCTATGTCAGTGTTGGCAGTGACGGCCCGCTCGCAATTCTTTTTTACGGCACGTTTTTAAAGGAGGAGCCACCGGTCTGAAATTCTGCCTGTTACTAACACTGCCGTTCCGAGCGAGCACCTGCGTTTCACTGGCTCACGGGTCCGTCTGTCCAGGCTCTTTGCAGAGGCTGAGTCCATTTCCACCTGGTCCCAAGGGAAAGTGGGTCCAGGCTTTCCCTTCTCTGGCGCCATCTAGAGACAAATGAGTATAACGTGGGTGCCACCTGCCAACAGCATCCTTTGGCTCTAGGGCTTTCTCAGGAAGCTGAAAGGCAAAGCTCTGAACGATCAAGTCTCCATCTTCTAATTTTCCAAAACCAACTGCCTGCTGCGTCTAGTTCAAGACCTCGAGGAAGACACATTTCAGACCACTGAGGGACTTGATGGATTCCCAGCAGTCGAGTCTGAATAGCTTTGCCTGAAGACCACATAAAGTACGCACACTTGCTGGGACGGTAGTTCTGCAGCCAGGAAGGTCTTGCCGGCGTCCTCCGGCTCCAGTCTCTCGATGGGGGTGGCCGTGCGGCTCGTTTGCCGATGGACGGACGGAGTTCCGTAGGCCCCCCTCGTGGTCTCCCCACAGGGGCCGTTGCCCTGGAACGAGAGCTGAGGGCTGGAGCTGCTTTGGGTGCAGGTGCCCTGCCTCTCTGGCTATCTGCGTCGAGTCCAGAGATTAGATGAACCATGAGAAACGCAGTGGCACTGCACGGGGGCAGTCAGAAACACGTCCTTCTCCGGCCCTTGGCAGCTGGCCGCAGAGAGAAGCAGCGAGATGCTGTAGGAGAAGCAACGAGGGCCCTGAGGGTCAGAGTCTCACAAAACGCCCATGATTTTACGACAGCTGCATCCCAGCATGATGCGGGCAGGAAGCCTAGCCCTGCCCCGGCTGGAGGTGCGTCACTTTCCCTGGAGGCAACCCAGTGCTGCCCAAATATTCCTGGGCTCTGGGAAGAGCCCACACAGAGGCTCATGTGACAAGTGACTAATAGTTAACGTTTATAAATCAGACTGCTGAATAAGCTGTGTCCTATCCTCCTCTCCCCTACCCCTCCCACAGAACAAATACACATCCACAGCAACCTGGACGGCCAGGTGAAACCAGGATCCTGGGACTCCTGAAAGCCCTCAGGATGAGCCAGGGGCCTTGGCCGGCAGCCCCTCCCTTTCTTCCTACACTCCAGACCACCCCTCACCCCGGGGGTCTCCTGCACTCCCACAAGGAGACGGCGTGCTCTCCTGTTGGCAGTCAGTAATTCTGGGGTCACCAGAACCCAGAGGATGATTTACAGGGGAGAAGGGACATGGGTCTGGCCAGAGAGGAGACCCCCTAAAGCCGAGCCCCGGGGAGGAACCCCCTTGCCTGGGTCTGCTGGTACTGAGATGGGCAAGCCCAAAGGAGAGAGTTTCCAGTTGGCCCTAAAGGTTGAGTCCTGAAAGCTCCCCAGGTGGAGAGGTGGCCAAGGAAGTGGACCAACTCTAACCCAGCTGGGTTGAAACAGATTCCCGTGAGCGATGCCTCGGCCCTGCTACTGTAAACGGAAAAATCTAAGCTCAGGGTGTGTGCACGTGTATGTGAGTGTGTGTGTGTGCACGCGTGCGTGTGTGATCTTCCCCTCCCAATACCAGGCTTGAGTCACCAGCTAGACTCTGAGCTCTGTGGCCCAGGGGACACTCAGTGCTGACCTCTGCGGTGAGCCTGCAGGCTGGTCCTGTGTGTGGCCTTGATCAAGGCCACCTGCAGACTCAAAGCGAGAGGCTGACAGACACTTCTGCCCATTTTCTGGACCCTGCTGTCTGCGGTCTCTAAAGCAGGTTGAAAAGCCTGTTAAACCGGACCCTGTTAAACTGGCCTCCAGCTGCAGAATTCCATTTTCCTGAGTGCTTTTCTTCCTATAGAAGCACTTTATGAAAGATTTTCACCCCTCACATTTGCTGGTTTAATTTCCAAACCACGCTGTGATATAAACCTAACGTCCAGCTGCTTTGGCCAGACGTGGGAGCGGAGGCCTGGGAGCTCCGAGCTTTGAGACAGGTCTGGGGGCCGTCCCAGCCCACCTGCAGCCACGCCCTGCTGTGTGCCTCTCCTCCGGTAGACATTAGCACCCGATCAGAGACACGCTGTGCTGCTTAGAGGAAAATTATCTACAAATCTACATGCTCACCACAGGACTTTCTAGTAGATTCCAGACCTGCCCAGACTTCTCCCTCCTGCAGTGACGCTTCACCCTCATACAGGTGACTCGTTCCTCTCCGGGTCCAGGAGTACCTGCTTCCCCACACGTCGAGATACGTCACCTGAGCCAGGTGAGGACGCACGGACACGCCGGAAGGAAGTGTCTCTGGCACCTTGCCTGCTGCAGCAGCTTTGAGCTGCCCCTCTTAGTGGGGAAAAGTGGGCCCATTCTTGCTGTGGTGGAAGACTTTGGAGCAGAAACCCCAGAAGTGAGGATGACTGTCATTCCACTCAGCAAACCTGCGGCACAGCTTTATCATATGAAACATGAGCTTGTAAAGAATGTCAAACACAGCCCTTGCCTTTGGTGACCTTGCTCTGCCCTTGATGATATAATCCTCCTCTGTGTGCCTGGACTGAGAACACTTTTCACTTCACTTTAAAACTCATGCGACAATCATCACCCACCCAAGAAACAGACCTTTCATTCACACATGGTAAAAGGGGGAAAAAATAGAGCTCCTGGCGTTCCCGGGGGCTTTTTAACAATGAAAGTAATAGAAAGCTCACCTTCCTCCAGCTCTCTGGAACTAACAGATCTATCTGGCTATTTGACTGTGGGAACAGCCGACTGCCAGCTCGAATACCACGATAAACACCGGTCACGTTCTCCTCTGCCAGCCATCGCTTGTGCAGCCTTGGGAAATGTGTCCTCCTGGGAAGGAGAGTCCAGCAAGAACCAGATCATTCAAACCAGGGCCCAGTCTCCCAGTTTGAGCTTCAAAATCGAAGCGGACCCTCTGCTTCCTGATCCTTTCCCTGGAGTCACCAAGCAAGAGGCCATCGTGTCCCCGCCGGGGGTTTGTATTCTCCAGAGCTCCCACCTTCCCGGCCTGGGGCAAGAGGCAGCTCCAGAGGCTTCTCTGGGTGTAGCTGCTGCTCTGGTGGGTGATACTTTGCTGCCACCGCCTGGGCCAGATGCACCGCTGTGACCACCAAGCCCTGCTTCCCGGACTCCTTTGCCAACAGAATGGCAATTATCTGAAAGTCTATAGAGCAGGCTGAGTAAGAGCCACCCACAGTGCCAGGTCCTAACCTCTGGGTCCTGTGAGTGTGAGCTTATTGGGAAAAAGCGTCTTCGCAGATGTGATTCAGGTAAGGATCTTGAGATGGGGAGATGATCCTGGATTCTCTCTGGTTGTGCCCTGAATGCCAGCGCATTTGGCATAAGAACATGGCACAGCAGGAGACCCACGCGAGAGGAGGGGCGATGGGACCACGGAGGCCAGGACGGGAGCGACGCGGCCACACGTGACGGATGCCAGCAGCCTCCAGGAGCTGGAAGCAGTGAAGAAAGATCCTCCCCTAGAGCCTCTGGGGGCAGCGTGGCCCCGCCAACAACTTGATTTCAGCCCCAAACTGATTGCAGATTTCTGGCCTCCTGAACTCTGAGAGAATAAATTCCTGTGGTTTTAAACCACCAAGTTTGAGGTGAGTTATTACCTCACCTTCAGGAGATGAAGACAGCCTCCAAACCCAGAAAGAAGTGACTTCACATCCTGGTTGAGAAGGATCCCATCTTGTCCCGACTGGCTTATCAGAGCAAATGGTAACAAGGAAGGTATGCATCCACTCTTCTAGAGACCACCGTTACATGACAAACCTGCTTGTACTCCAGATTTGAAAGATAGAGGCACCTCACATAAATATGCAAGAGAATATGCAGCTGGGATACCTTCCCCAAGCATTTCCAGGGTCCCCCCAACTTCCAAAGGGAATCTAGAACACACACACCAGCCCCATTGCAAATGTTGAAAGTACTACTATAGCTATCAGTACAAAAGCAAGCTCTATCCCCAGGGGCCTCAACAACCCTCCCAGTGCCCCCATCGTGGCCAGGCCGCACCGGGGCACGGAGACGGCGACCCTGGCTTGGAGCCCCAAATCACGCACTGTGCCAGCCAACACACCTGCAGTTGTAAACAACCGGAAACTCGGCTCAGATTGGATTAACCAAACAAGGGCTGCTGCCTGAAAGATCCAGAGTAGGAAGGCCAGGCTCCAGGGTGTCTGGATCCAGTGCAGACCCAGTGTCACCAAGAACCTAGTGTATTTTCACCAGGGTCTGATTTATTCTCAGACCCACTTCCTTACAGTAGCGAGATGGCAGCTAAAATCCTGGGCGACGTTGGTTTTATCTGTACCCTTGCAGAGAAAAAGAGCTTTTCCTTCTCCACCAACTGAACAAACACAACGGACTTCATGGTAATAGAAATCTCCACCGCAGCCCATGCCCAGTAATCATTCTGACCCAGGGAATGTCCTGTCTAGTTTGCTGAGGCCTAGGTTAGGGGTCCAGTCTGGAACCACCTCTGCAGTCAGGTGTGTGTGTCGAGCATGCAGCCTTGGAGCAGGGAGGGAGACTCTTCCCACGTAAACAGTGTGGGACATGGGGCAGGAGTGGGGCAGCTCTGTTGGCATGGGTCTCATGGACAGATAGGGATCTTTCTGTTATAATTAGGATCATCACGTTTCTGGACCGCGTGCCTCTTGTGCAAGCGCCTGGAGACCTATAAACAGAGGCCACTCCAGCCCCGGTAGCTCGTGGGCCTCGGCTGCCAGCTCCCCCTCTTTCTTCCTCACCACCCAGGACCCACCATGAGGTGCCTCTGCTTTCTGCTCCTGGCCTCCTGCAACCTCTTCGCTCAGTTTGCCTCAGGTAAGCCCTGGAGCCAGGCTTGGGGGGGCCACGGGGGTCTCATGCCCAGGGAATGGGGACCAAGCTGTACTGGGGAGTGGGTCAGGGCCTAGAAACAAGAAATAAATCTGAGCATCAACCAAAGAGAATGCCTCGGGGGAAATGCTCATCTCTTTCTTAACTGACTGGCACACCGCCCCTCAGCATCTCTGTAGACTGCGAGGGAGGGTCGTTTCCCAGGAACAAGGACCCGGGCGGCAGGTAGAGAGTGAACTGAGTGTCCCTGCCAGGCTCTCGGGACAGCAGGCGTGGCTGGAGCTGGAGCAGGCCTTGGGGAGGAGCCCCAGGTCGGAGGGCATCCCCGGGGCTCCTGGGCTGTCTGCCGTGCCCGGGAGCGAACCCGGGGCTAGGAGGAAGCTGGACCGAGCAAACACCAGCATTTCCTCAGCTCCACGCCTCCTGGCAGCGTGCCTTCCGGCGGGCGTCCTAACACTCAGTCGTGTCCCCGGCAGACCCCAGAGGGGCCCAGAGGCTCTGCTGAGGACCAGTGAGGTAAAGCTCAGGGGAAGCAGCCCAGGGGTGCTTGAAACGGAGGTTGCTGCCTCTTATTCCTGCCCTTTTCACCCTTTGTGTCCTCTGACGGGACTCCGCACCACGCCAGCCCTTCCTGAGCCCCGGGTGCAGGGGCGACGGCCCTGACCCCCCCTGCCCCTTCTGCCCAGCGCCTCTGGCCACACGTCCCCGCCCTTCCGTGCCCGGCGGGCGTGCGGTGCACAGCGTGCTGAGCTGCTCATCAGACGGCCCGAGGCTGCAGGTCCCCCTGTGCCTCTTGAGCAAGGTGGACCCAGGCCGGGGCGCTCAGCATCCGCGTTTGCGGCAGACACTTCAGTATCTGGCCTTTTCGGAGTCGAGCGTGTCCTGCCAGCCAGGAGGCACGGGCAGCAGTGGCGGAAGGGAACACGGGTTCCGAGAGAGCCGCCCGCAGAGGGTGCCACCTGGCCGGCTGCTCAGGGCACGCACGTGGCCCAGCTTCCACAGGGAACATGCTTCCCAGCCGAGCAGCACGTTTGCGCCTCCACAGCCTACGTCCAGGCCAGACAGAAAATCTCGCGATGCTCCCAGAACGGGGCCCGGTATAAATGTTCTTGCGCGATACAGCGGACACCCGCCAGCTCCTGTTTCGGTGGAAGAAAGAACTGCTGCAAGGGCCGATGAGGGCCCGGAGGACGGGAACGCGGAGGATGAAACAGAGCAACTACTTTAACTCTGTGAGCTCTATCGTATAATTTCCTGAAAATAAAGAAATGACCTGGTGCTGTATGTACAAATGGTAATTACTGTGCATAAGAATATTTGGGAGACACGTGTGCTGTATTTACAAATGGTAATTACTGTGCATAAGAATATTTGGGAGACACGTGTGCTGTATTTACAAATGGTAATTACTGTGCATAAGAATATTTGGGAGAGACGTGTGAAGCCGAGACGGAATGATGTGTGCACGGCGGGGCGTGTGTGTCGGGCGCGGGCCTGGTGCACCTGAAATGGGAGATGCTTTTACGTCGAAATGGCAGGGTTTCCCTTATGGGCTACAAGAGAGGTTTCTGTAAACATAATGGTGGGGAAGGTAGTTTTATGTGGCCTGTGGTGTGCTTATACCAGGCAGACGTGTGTGCAGGGGAGAAAGCCAGGATATTTAATTGGGAATTTACCTTATTCTGTTTTCCATATATGCTGAGCCATTTTCTGGGTCATTCAAAAGTTTATCAGTTGACTCTGTAAGACCCCATCCCCAAAACTGAATGGTTTAATACAACCACCACCTACTTAGCTCATGATGCCATGATTGGCAAGTGGGCTGAGCTCAGTTGAGAGATTCTTCTGGTCTTATCTGGCTGCCTCAATCATTTTTCATTCCCTCCATGTAGGACTCCCCAGGTGCCCTGGAGGTGACTGTGCACCTGAGGAGGGGGAGTCACAAGGAGCAGCTGTTCCTGGAGAAGCAGCGATTCCCCACCCCTGGTGGGCAAAACAGTGGTGGAAACCCAGACAACCCCCAGGGACACACACGTGCATGCACTGCACTTTCTCCTGATGGAACTAAGTCATCCGTCAGATGGTACTTATCACACTGGAATGGCAAGTTGTTTGTCAGTCTGAATCTATTTTAAGTAATTGAGGCAAATTCTAGAGTAACTTTTAACTATTGTGTAAATAGGAAGCTATGGTAGTAATCTGCATTTGGTGCAAATGTCTGAACTTTTGGAACCTGGCTAAAGGGCCTGACTCTGTGCTTTGCAGAAGGTCAGCAGTGCCCTGTCCTGAGATGAGACTCGTGGACTCTGTGGAGTCTTTCACTGTAAATCATGGTGGGGACACTCCCACGGCTCTGCTTCTTATGTTTCATTGAATGTTACTATAAAGCTTTCTGTTTTCAAATTTTCTTTCAATTTTAATAAAGTTCTACAGTATAAGACATGCTGTACATGGTTTTTATCTCTAAGCCTTGAAGATCATCTTAACGTTTATTTTTACTGATCAAAGCTTATGTAGGGCTTCCCTGGTGGCGCAGTGGTTGAGAATCCGCCTGCCAATGCAGGGGACATGGGTTGGAGCCCTGGTCTGGGAAGATCCCACATGCCGCGGAGCAGCTGGGCCCATGAGCCATAATGACTGAGCCTGCGCGTCTGGAGCCTGTGCTCCGCAGCAAGAGAGGCCGCGATAGTGAGAGGCCCGCGCACCGCGATGAAGAGTGGCCCCCGCTTGCCGCAACTAGAGAAAGCCCTCGCACAGAAACGAAGACCCAGCACAGCCATAAATAAATAAACAAATACTTTAAAAAAAAAAAAAAAAGCTTATGTAACTGAGAAGAAAGAGGCGCTTGGGGGGAACCTAAGACTTATTAAACATATAGCATCTCAGGCCCTCCCAGGTCCACTGATCAATAGATACACGTTGCGCCTTCAACCAGCTGCTCTTTGCCCTTGAGGTACACAGTTCTGCAGTCTCTCGCTTTGCTTCTGGAGCACAGGTCTGATCGGATTAGGGACCGCCCTAACGGGCTCACCTTAATCTCATCACAGTTTTAACGCTCTGTGTCCATATACATTCACGTTCTGATGAATTAAATGTTAGAGCTTCAACATATGAACTTGGGGGAGGGGAACAAAATTCAGTTTATACAAGTTGGTTCATTCTATTTGTATTTTTATGTTGTAAAAAACTTACTTTTTTTTTTTAAACATCTTTATTGGAGTATAATTGCTTTACAATGGTGTGTCAGTTTCTGCTTTATAACAAAGTGAATCAGTTATACATATACATATGTCCCCATATCTCTTCCCTCCTGCATCTCCCTCCCTCCCACCTTCCCTATCCCACCCCTCTAGGTGGTCACAAAGCACCGAGCTGATCTCCCTGGGCTATGTGGCTGCTTCCCACTAGCTATCTATTTTACGTTTGGTAGTGTGTATATGTCCATGCCACTCTCTCACTTTGTCCCAGATTACCCTTCCCCCTCCCCATATCCTCAAGTCCATTCTCTAGTAGGTCTGCATCTTTATTCCCATCTTGCCCCTAGGTTCTTTTGACCATTTTTTTTTTTTTTTTTGGAAAAAACTTACTTTTTTTTAAATAAAAGAATAATATCCATGAATTAATGGGGACAAAAAATAAGATTGTTTGAGGTGAGGAGAGATGTAAATTGATGGACTCTGCCCTCAGATTGGATTTTAAAAGTGAGAGGGCAGCTATTGGGAATAAAAGGACTTCAAAATTTTAGCTTTTTTTTTTTAAATTCAAATTTAAGGTTGAGTGATACCATAGCGTATTTAAATGGTAAGAGGAGGATTCAAAGAGAGGGAGTGGTTCAAAATAAAGTGTACATGTTGTTTTACAGCTCATACAACTCAGTATCAAAAAAACGAACAGCCCAACCGAAAAATGGGCACAGGACCTGAACAGATATTTTCACAAAGAAGAAATTCACATGGCCACAGGCACATGAAAAGATGCTCAACATCGTTAATCATTAGAGAAATGCACATCAAACCCACAATGAGCTATGACCTCACACCTGTCTGAATGCCCTCATGAAAAATTCTACAGCCAGAAAAGGTTGTCCAGGACACGGAGCAAAGGGAATCCTAGGACACTGTTGGTGGGAATATAAATTGGCCTAGTACTATGGAAAAGAGTATGGAGGTTCCTAAAAAAACTAAAAAATAGAACTACTATATGATCCAACAATTCCATTCCCGGGTATACATCTCAAGAAAACGAAAACACTATTTTGAAAAGATACATGCACCCCAGTGTTCATAACTGCATTATTTACAATAGCTAAGATATGGAAACAACTTACGTGTCCATCAACAGATGAATGGATAAATAACAAGTGTTGTATATATACAAAGGAATATTACTCTACCATAAAAAGAATGAAATTTTGCCATTTGTGACAACATGGTTGGACTTGGAGGGTCTTATGATTAGAAAAATACGACAAACAAAAAAAGACAAATACTGTACGTTATCACTTGTATGTGAAATCTAAAAAACAAAATGAAACAATGAAATGAAATAAGAAACCAGAGACAGACTCACAGATATAGAGAACAAACTAGTGTTTACCAAAGGGGAGAGGGAAGGGGGAGAGGAAATTAAAAACATGAGATTAAGGGATACTAACTACTATGTATAAAAATAAAAAAACCTTAGCTACAAAGATAAATTGTACCACACAGGGAATATTTCATTATAACTTTAAATGAAGTATATATGTTATGAAGTATAATGTTTAAAATAATTAAATCACTATGTTGTACACCTGAAACTATTATAATATTTTAAATCAACCAATGTGAAAAATAAAGTGAATTCAATTTAAATTATAACATACATTCTGACGTGGCAGGAGAGAATAGGAAAGAACACGAATGTAGAAGTAAATTTCCGAGCTGAGAGGAAAGGCAATTCCTTTCCTTTTAGGCAGAAGATGGCATAAGTAGTGAATGACAGTACAGAGTACTTTAAATCTTGTTGTGGAAAGTATCTACATCCAAAATATCAGTTTCATTTGGGAAATAGGTTACACATAATCTGATGACTGTAAGAGAAAAGGATGAGTCCTTGAAGATTGAGGGGTAATGGCAAAGGTTTAAAATATTTTTTTTTAAAAATTGAAGTATAGCTGATTTACCTTAATATATTTGTTTCAGGTGAAATACTCTTTAATGTGTATGGGAGATGGAATTGAAATACACGAGATAATAGGATTGCCAGGCATTGTATGATACAAGCAAAATGTCCTCAGCTACAATGAAATACTCACCATGTCCCCTGGTTTAATTTTTTCCATTTGGGAACCAGGAATTTTAAGCTTAAACAGCCATCTCCACACCGTAAGATTTCCACTCAAATGTATAAATAGATTCCGTATGACATGGAAGGAAAATTATTTACAATAGTTTACTATGTAGGAACATTTGTATGGATTTCCCCACTAACCAAGAAATAAAGTATAAAATTGTCTTCCCATTTTCTTTGCATAGTTAATAGATTTTTAACATGTTCTTGAAAGTACTATGTGGCCAGTGCCTTAAGAGTCATGTTCTGCATCCCAGCAATATATCTTATTTTGTCACCTCATTATTTATATTTCACGTTTTCACAGTTCCTCATCTTGCATTTTATTTTTAATTCCGTATTTCTCCCAGGGAATCCCAGCTTCATTTCCACAGATTCCCAGTGTGTCTGATGCCCTGTTATTCTGAAGACATAGAATGGTTCCCAGTATAAAGAATGCACTCAACAGTGTTTAAGGATGAAGAAGGGAATGAATGGATCTTCTCACTATCCCTGGACAATGACCTTACATCTTTGCTCTCCAACACTGTGTGAGGGTTACAATTTCCTATTAATCTGGAAAATCCAATCAAATTGAACAGGGTGTGGCTCACAGACTGAAACCCTATTAAGGTCAGTAACCTTCTGAGAGGGTGGATCCCGGAATGTAGCCCAGATTGGGTTATAAACTGTTATCCAGGTATAAAGGAAAGTCAGACAGGTAAAGGGATGCATTTGTCCAGAGAAGAAAAAGCTGGACAGTTTGGGGCTTTGGAGGAAGAGAAATTGGCTGCTTGCTGTGGAACTTACCTCAGAATCTATTTGGCTTCACCAGCTCCTGCAACTTGGGGTTTTGGTGAGTCCTCCCAACTGTGAGATGTGAGTTTGTTTCATCCCATGAAAACGTTGTTAAGTCCTATCTGTCTCTAGACACTTGTCCTATCAAAGTAGCTTCTTGTAGTCTCTGAATCATATTGTGTCAACATGTATTTTGCCACCCTCATTTCTTACTCTTGAGTGTTCATGTCCCTTTTTTCCACTCCAACACAGTTGTCTTGAATCTATTTATTTTATCTGCCTAACCTAAGATTCTAAACTTGTGCTCTCCAATATAGTAACAACAAGCCCTATGTGGCTAGAACATTTAAATTAATGCAATTAAATAGCTAAACTTTGCATCCTTGGTAGTGCCAGCCAAATTTCAAGTATTCTGTCACCACATGTGTGTGGCAGTTTCTGTACCATACAATGTACACGTAGAGCATGTCCTTCATCTTGGAAAGTTCTATTGGCTGTTGATCTACATCTGATAGTTTTACTAATTTTTTTCTAAATACTTCATTTTCTGCTTCTCTGAATTTATTTCTTTTTATGGGTTTCATCAAGTGATTTTCATTTCATTTCTTATGTGTCTTGAGATAGATTTTTATGTTGAAATAATTATCTCAAGGTAAAATAAATCTCTTGAGATATTTATTTTAATTCTTCCCCTAAATTAATAGATTTAGAACCTCCTTTGATTCCTATAACTTGTAATCTGGACATAGCCAGGGTTGCCTAGGTTCCACCTTCTAGTTGTAAGGCGGCTCTTTTGCATATGCCTGGGGTTTCCCTGGATATCATAGGGATTTACATATTCCTATTATCAATAGAAGAAACATTCTAAGAGTGAAAGAGAAAGTTTCATTTCCCTCTGAAATTTGTCTTGAAGTCAAAACCAAAGGTAATTCATGGCCAAGTCTTGAGTGGTTTTCCTAGATAGTCCCTCCCACCTTGGATTTTCCTAGGTGCTCTGGATAATACAATCAGTAAACAATAATACAATCACTTTTTCTTGGTGTGTTTGTCCACAGTTAGCAGATGCTGGCATTAATCCAGGGCTTCTCTTTTTCTGATAGAAAATGCACTTTCACTTTGATTGTGGAGGGAGGACAGGAGAGAAGGAACTTGAGAGCAAATATCTTTAGAAGAGATTTCTGTTTCAAGATAGACAGGATGTAATGAGCGGATTGAGTGTGGATATATGGAGAGGTTTCCCCTATATCTGGGTGATAAACATGAAGAGAGAAATAACAGGGAGCTTCTTCTGATTACTAATGTTAGAGGTCGTATTACAGGTAAAACCTAGGTGATCTTTGTTACCCTAAAGGAATTTGAGCACAGGATACAGGCTGAGCAAAATTAAATGACAGCTGCTCTTTTTTGTAGATGTGTAACTCTTGTCGTATACTCAAGTTTTTGGAACCTCTGTGTGTCATTTGTAAATTGGTAAATAAACCAATTTCCTCCAAAACCTCAGTCATTTTATATTTCTGAGCATCCTTGACCGAGAGGGTTGAGACAGTCCATGACCGTAACACTATGACTCGTGTGCTCCTGCTACCTTCTGTAGCAGCGGATGTTAAGGACCAGGCTGGCAGGGTGGGTGCCATGGTTCCTCCAAGTGGAATAAGTCCTTGGTTTAACTGCATCCTGAAATAGGTCCTTGGCTGATTAATATCCACGTAGATGGGGGACAGAACTAAAAGTCAGGGTTGAGGGAGAGTTGGAAGGCAGTGAGGTTCCAGAGGACTGCCAGGGGTGTTGGAGAACCACTGTGGGTGCATAAGGGAAGAGAATGATCTGGGGATTTCCAGGGTTTCCTACAGGAGGAAACCAAACTCTACTCTGGCATGAGTCAGGGTTCCTGAGGGTTTGAATCAAGGAGGACATTGAATGCTTCAGGATGCCCTAGGCTGCTGAACACACAAAGTCAATGCTTAGCACATTCTTATTTGCAAACTCTCTGGACTTTGACTTTCTGTATTAGCAACCACAGCTCTAGCTTCTTACATGGGATCTGGGAGAGGAGAGACTGCACCGTGTTCTTACGATGCACCACTGGTTTCCGTTTGCTGGGCTGGGGTCACACCCAGGTGGAGGTGGGGGGCTCCAATTCAGGTGGGTCTGGAAGTTGTGCACAGGACTGGAGTCTCATGGCTTCTTCTGGAAGTTGTGCACAGGACTGGAGTCTCATGGCTTCTTCTCCGTCCTCAGATTTGCCTGCTCAGTGCTTGGATTGGCTGTGAGTGAAATCTCAAGAAAGACTCCTGGCGACTGAGTTGTTGACAATGGAGCCTCTGGTGAGTAGCGAAGCTTCCTTCTCCTGAATCTACACCCCGAGTGCCACTAGCAATCGTTCCCTCATTCACACATTCCACCTCTTAGTAATTAAGCTTTTATTCATATTCGATAACTGGGAGGAATGTGTAGGGAGGAGTACTTTCTTAACTGTGCTGCACAGAAAGGAGAAACAGTACAGTAGGTAGAATAAAATTAGGTTCTCTCATAGAGTTTTGAAAAATTGGAGAAAACAAAACCAATCACTAGGCTTCTTTCATCCCTCAGCTTGGAGATGAGATTAGATTACAAGAGAAACAGTGATAACTAAGGTCAAGGTCCCTGAGAAGGTCAAGAATGGGAGTCCTCACGCTGCGCAGCGATGGTCAGGCTAGGTCTGTCCTTCACTCCAGCCACCCGAGTCCCCGGCTTATTCTGCTGAACTATCTGACCTCAGAGTTTGTTATGAACACCTGAGACCTGTAGTGTTGAGAAAGAGCACCTACTGGTACCAAGTTCTGTATGAACCTCGCTCAGTTCTGAGGAACATGAAGGATCCCTTCATGGTTCCCTGACATTGGCATGATTAGCAGAATAATGTTTTGTATTTAACCCAGGTTTGCTAGACAGCAAACCCTTCATACAATAATATATTGGATGATTCAACACTCATAAGAAGTAATGAAAGCAGTTTCTATTTGGAGAATCAAAGGTTCCTCTAGGGACATAATTTAAACCAATAGTCATGTTTTCAAAGTAGCCCATCATGGTTATTTTTTGTCTTGTCATGAATCTGTAGAGTTCCTTGAAATTAATAGGGAAGAGAGATTGGGTTATGAATTTTCAAGTGAATATTTTATAATCATCTGTCTGAAAGTCCTATTTACCTGGTTATTGAAAAACTTCCCTGGTGTATTATAACACACTTCATGTGCTATTTCTGTGAAATAAAGCTTCATGATGTCAGAGTGTGTAGTTGTCTGTGAATGTACCTGAAAGGCAGACACCAGCTCAGTGCTGACAGGGAACTGAGGGGAACCCCACACAGAGCGTGATCCTTTATCCACCCAGACCCCATCACCTCCTCATCTCAACCCGCCCACTCTGGACAGTGGTAGGGACTGCTCTGTCTAAACCAGAACATCCCTGATGTTTTAGGAATCAGTGACGTTTGAAGATGTAGCGATCAACTTCACCCAGGAAGAGTGGGCCCTGCTGGACACATCCCAGAGAAACCTGTTCAGAAATGTGATGCTGGAAAATATCACCCACCTGGTCTCCGTAGGTGAGTCTGTCAACACGGATGTAGGTGCACGTGTGTTCACTCCATTCATTCACTCACTGAACAAGCATTTAGATCAGCTTCCCTGTGTCCCACTCCAAGTCCTTCCTGATTCTTTGATAGTCCTCATAACTACTTAAAACGAAGGCGTTTCTTTTCATTGCACTTTTCATTACTACACTGGAAGGTAATCTTGGCCACATTTCATACCTTTGTTGCTACTCAGTGTTTACACTCAGAACAGAACTGGGGATTCAATGGATATTTTAATGCAGAAGTAAATGGATCAAATATTTTTAAAATGATTTTTCTGTTCTAGTCATTCCAGGAAGGCTTGAGACTAGAGTCGTGTATATGACATAATTTTGATGATTCCTGTAAGGTATATCCTCACTGGCTCCTGTTTGAAAGTAATATTCAGCCCACTGTAGAGTCTTTTAATCTTTCCCATTTGGAAACCACTGAGGATTCTGTAATCTCTCTTTGAACTTGTGCACAGGCATCAGCCGCTAGAGGACCTCACTGTGTTTGCTGCTGCTCTGGATTTCCTCCTGGTCTGCTGAAGGACCTTCACTGTTTTGTCTGTTGAAGATGTTGTTGCCTGCACTGACCTTCAGTTATCTCTTTATTTTCCTCTTTCCCTTACCCTGGACTTGAGCACAGCAAAGGGTAATTAGCCCAGACTCAAAATCCAACACTTTTTTTTCTTTTTCAAATCAAACAGGGTATCAGATCAGCAAATCAGATGTGATTTCCCAGCTCGAACAAGGAAAAGAGCTGTGGAGTGAAGCAACAGGATGCCTCCAAGGCCAGAGTCCAGGTAAGAATCAGGGGCTTGTGCTTCACTGCAAGAAAGTTTCAGTCAGTGTTAAGTCCTTGGAAACACCAAATGAAAGTTTTATGAAGTGAGCGATATATTCTAAACTGGAGGTGAAGACATTGGGCTGAAATTCTTCATGTTGTTATCATTCTTTGCATCTAGCAATGAAAATTCGTATTACTTCCTGCCATTTTCTATTCTTTAGGGAAAAGGGTGCTTGTGCCCTTACTGCAGTTAAACTTTCACATAGTGATTCTTGTCCTGATCCTCCCATTTAATGTGTTTTCCATCATTTGCTGACCCAATGTCTCTCCACCACATTACATTTTTATATTTTAATCCTGTTTTTTTTCTAATAGACAATGACTTTTAAAGTATTCCTACTACCTTGAGTATTTCTTTATTATACATTGTTTCTCCAACTAAGTGCCAACTTTTGAAAGATACTCACGTGGACCTTGGTGTTTGTTTACATTTCTATTTCTCTAATGCCATTCTAAAATCTATATTTTTTCCATTTCTTTAGACGGTGAAAGTCCACTTAGACAAGAAATGATATTCACGCAAAGTGTCTACAGGAAGCACATATCTGCCACCATGCCAATGGTAAGTTTCATGGGTAGAACACTGGTCATCCAAATGAAGGACCTGGCAGTGAGATAACTTGGTAATTGAGCACAATTGTCTATATGTAATTAAGCTGAGATTGAGCTCTTTCTGGGAAAATTTTTGGATAGGCTGAAATCAGTTAAGAAATTAATATGAGCTGAAAACCACAGCATGAAACCTAAGGAAAAAAGTCAGTTGCATTAACATTGCTCATCTCATAGTCTCTAAAACACACTGAAATCTTCAAAATTAATCTTATATCTGGGTTGGGAAACAATAAAAGAGAATGTTTGTGCCTGCAGGGGAGTAACACAACATGTGTATGCAACTGACACTGGAAACATTTTAACAGGAGACTATTAACAACTGATGCTCTAGGGTGTAAATGTAGAGGCATGAGTGTCTGCATGGATGTGGGTGAACCAGTAACAGACTCATATCTCCTTCACAAAACAGGTTCCTCACATGCAAGGGGATCCTGTTGGATGGACTGATTTGAGTGATGAATTTACTCCTAGATCTTCACCTAAACATTTATCAATTCACTTAGGGAGGAAATGTAATGTCAGCAAACAGTGTGGAAATTCACTTAGTCAAGGGTCATTCCTTGACGGACAGGATCACATTCACACTAGAGGTAAATCATGTGAATGTCCTCTCTGTGGGAAAGCCTTTAGTAATTCCTCTTGTCTCAGACGACACAAGATGATTCATACTGGAGAGAAACCATATAAATGTCATCTCTGTGGACGTGGCTTTTTGCAAAGTTCTGACCTTAGAAATCACAAGCGGATCCACACTGGAGAGAAACCATATAAATGTCATGTGTGTGGGAAAGTCTTCAGTCAAAGCTCCTACCTGAAAGAACATGAGAAAACTCACACAGGAGAGAAGCCATATAAATGTCGTCTATGTGAGAAAACTTTTAATCAAATCTCTTACCTTAGAAAACATAAGAAAATCCATTCCAGAGAGAAGCACTATGAATGTTATCAGTGTGGGAAAGCCTTTAGTCAGAGCTCTGGACTTAGTCAGCACAAGAGAATCCACACTGGAGAGAAACCACACGTATGTCTTCTGTGTGGGAAGGCCTTCAGTCACAGTTCTGAATTGACTCGGCACAAAAGGACCCACACAGGAGAGAAACCCTATAAATGTCAGCAGTGTGGGAATGCTTTCAATCAATATGCAAACCTGAGAAGACATGAGAGAACCCACATTGGAGAGCAGCCCTATGAATGTCAGTGGTGTGGGAAATGCTTCAGTCACGGCTCTTCCCTTAGACGACATGAGGGAACTCAGCACTGGAGAGAAAGTCAGGAGGGCCCTCAGTAGACGTTCTGACCTGAGATGACATGGCATCATACATGTGAGGAATGTGGATGGAACACCAGCCATAGCTTTAGCATTTAACCACACCAAGGTTCACACCCACTAAAGAAACTCTGTCTGTAATCAATATGGACACTCGTTCAGGCATCACACTCCTCAGTCCAGACAGGCATCACCTGTGGATGTGGATCCATACGTGCCCTGTCTCTGTGGCAAAGCCTTTAGTCATTGGCCTGACCTCAGGTAACTTAGCAGAACTCACTCTGTAAATACAATATAGGTGTTTTTAGCAACAGCTCCCAACTCTAAAGACCCTAGAGCAGTGGTCCCAAGCCTTTCTGGCACCAGGGACCACTTTTGTGGAAGACAATTTTTCCACGGATTGGGGGCTACGGGGACGGTTCAGGTGTTAATGCGAGCTATGGGGAGCTATGGGGAGCAGCAGATGAACCTTTGCTTGCTTGCCTGCCGCTCACCTCCTGCTGTGCGGCCTAGTTTCTAATAGCCCACAGACCAGTACTGGTCCATGGTCTGGGGGTTGGGGACCCCTGCCCTAGAGGACTTGAGCATAGGATAACCAACCCCTAGTTCTTCTTTGATAATTATTGGTCAACATGAGCCAACTCCCAGTGGAGAACCACTAAGACTATAATAACTGTTAATAAACATTCAGCCAAGCACCAGCCTTGATGTGCACAAGAAACTCAGCGAAAGAATAAACACTAAATCAAGAACAAAGATGAAGACTCTTGAGAAATACGAAAGTATGCTGAGCAACACCAAAGCATACTTATAAATAATTCGTACTGGAGAAGTTATTCAATGTAAGGTCATGAGAAATTCTTTCTTCATAGAGCAACCTCTCTGGAACACGTGTGCTCAGACTGTACAACACACCCTCAGTGTCGTGAAGGAAGGGAAGTTTTCAGTGGTCACTTATTTCTTAGTCAACATTAAATTCTCACACTGAGGATGCAGCAATCCTAAAAATCAAAATGGAGCTATAGCTAGATTTCATATCAGAAAAAAATGACTGAGTATGTGGGAGAAGGAGCCTCTAAAAGAATCCTTTAACATACAGTCAGGCAAATTGTGATTTGGCGAAATACCTCTTCATGAAAATGTGGCATAAAAAGGAGAGTGAAGTGATCTAGCAATATAGAATGTAGAGTTTGGAAGAAATTTAAATTTGTGTATAGAATAATAGTTGCAAATATTCAAACAATAAAGTCTGTGGCTAAAGGAGCTAAGTGTTGGTGTCTGATTTTCTTTGTGCCCCTGTAAACACAGGGATTCAGGTATGCACCCTTGGAAAGCGGGCAGAGACTCAGCCCCACTCTGAGTGTCCCCTTTCTCAACAGCTCTTTCCACACAACTCAGCTCCACTTATTCCAACGTCCCTCAACCCCATCTACCCTTTCAGGCCCTGGTGGTGACATAGCTCTGAACTTCAGCTCCACTGGTCATGTTTCCCAGAATGTCACGACCCTGGTCAGGCAAGGTCATGGGGAAGTCTCAAAGACATCTATCTAGTCCTACACTTTTTGAGGCCCCTCAACATATTTCTGCAGATGGAAACCACCTGGGGCTAAAGAGACAGGCATCTCTGCCCTCCCAGACCTCAGAAATCTCTTTTGTTATTTTGTCCCAAAACCTCTGAATTGAGCTACGTGGATGAAGAGTTCCTTCCACGATCATACTATCTTATTCAGCTGATTCCTGAATTATGCATCCAGCAGTCTCACTAAAGAGGAACCGAGCCTCGTTAACCCCGCATAAGCTCATGGAATAAACCTCCAGGATTAAAAAATGCCTGAAACTATCAGCCATCACGCAAGCCAGTTTTTAAAATAATTTGTGCAATGTACTGTTCCAGAAGAAAAAATGAATGTTCTCACAAAGCAGATCTCCCCATTTTGTGCAGGACTTGGAATGTTATCCTTTGACACACATCAATATTGAACATAAATCTCAAGGGAAATTCTTCCAGGATATCTACTGGGATAACTTGTGTTCTTGTAGCACAAAGTAGCACAATTCCCAAACTACAGGCCTGAGTCCCCTTAGAGGAACACATACAAAGATGATACTGATCCATCATTACTTTTCAAATCTCCACAAGGGATTCTGGGGAACAGTCAGGGTGGAAAACAATCTTGTGTGAGGAGGATGAGCAACCAATTCTATTGTCTATCTGTTGTGACAGATTTCTTTCCTTGGGTATGAAAGGCTTAACAAGGTCCTGTGAGCTTGCAGCAGCATAAAAGTCAGCTCAGAAAGAAAACTTTCCCAATGGACCCTTCCTCAGCCACCTTGGAAGCTGCATCTCGTCCAGTGGGGTTTGTCCAGCACCCACTTTTCTGAGATTCTACTGACAGGAGGAGCACGGCTGGATTTCAGGTTGGTTTGAAGTAAATTTGGTGTTCAGTTAATCCCGCAGAGAAATAGGACAGTGGTCAAAATATGTAGTGATATGGCTTTAGGCAATGGGGTAAAGATTCTTTAATTTTTAAAAATTTACATTTCTATTGTTTTTCTTTTTTTTACTGAGGTATCATTCAGTTATAATATTAGATAAGTTTTATGTTTACAACAGTATATTTCTATAAAGCAGAAACTAACACACCATTGTAAAGCAATTATACTCCAATGAAGATATTTTAAAAAAACATGAATTGTTAAAAACAAAACAAAACAATATATTTCAACTCCTGTACACCACGCACCTGCTCAGGACCAAAAACTTGGTTTCCGTCTGTTACTATCCTGTGGACCCATTTTACCGATTGGGCCTTCCGCCTGCCACTTCCCCTCTGGTTTCCAGTATTCTGTCTTGTGCATCTATGTGTTTGTTTTGGTGCCCTTTGGTTTCATCATTAATGTTTTTCTTTCTTTATTTTTTCTTGTAATTTTTTTGTATTCCACACATGGGTAAAGTCATAACGTGTTTGTCTTTTCTGCCTGTCTTACGTTGTTAGCATGATACCCTCCAGGTCCCACCATGTTGTGGAAAATGGCAAATTTCATCTGTTTTATGACTGAATAGTGTTCCATTAAATACCTACTACCTCTTCTTTACCTGCTTTTCCATTGATGACCACCTATCTCAAGGAGTGTACTGTCACTGTTTTCTTCTAGCATTTTTACAGTTTCAGGTCTTTTATTCAAGTATTTCATGCGTTTTGAGTTCAGGTTTGTGTATGGTGTGAGTTCGTGACCTTGATTCTTTATTTTTAAGGGTAATTCTGAAAACAGAAACTGATACAATACATCGTTCTTCACACTATTTATTACAAGAAGATGAAAATTCAGAGGGCATGTAAATTAGCATTCTGATTTATGTGGGGAACTGAAACAGCAGTTAACAAAACAAGGTGGGATTTTCTATAGGCATTGAAAGCCTAAATAATGGATCTGTTCATTATTAGCTGAAACCTCTTTGTCTTCCATTAACAGAAACTAGATAAAAAAGAAACACTGAAAAGATTTAAAGCTCAGCTGTGAAGCTTCTAGTTTAATAGAGGAGAAAATGTTTCTCCTAAGTGAATTTGTACTTGAAAATGGCCTCCTCTGATGTCCGATGGGAAAGTCGAATTTTCAAGAAGTAAGCAGAGCTTCCTTTGATTTTCAAATGCATGTACCACAATATTAAATGCAGCTTTCTCATCGCATAATTATTTGTTCCATGTGGGGAAATGTTACCTTTCTTTTTCCTATCTATTTTTTATTAGGACATGGATGGTGTTGATGGCTGCAGGATAACATGAGCGTACTTGATGCCATAGGACTTGACACCTCATTGTGATTAAATAGTAAATTTTATGTCATGCATGTTTTACCACAGTAAAAATTGTGATTCTCAGAAAAAATAAGCATATGCAAAAATGTTTTATTTTCTTTCAGATCATAATTATTCTTAAAAGTATGTACAGGTGTCCCTCTAGTTTTAAAATGCATGATAACAATATATCACAATGTATACACCTTCCTTAGAGACAGGGTAAGAAAAAAGGGGATTGATATCTTTCCTTGGCTACAAATGTCTTAACAGGGTCACGTGACCTGGAGTAGTATAACAGTAAGCAAGAAAAGGACCCTTCTCCCATGGACCCTTCCTCAGGCACCTTGGAACCCACACTGTGTCCAGTGAAGTTTGTCCAGCACACATATTTCTGATGATCTACCAACAGGAAGTACCCAGCTGGATTTCAGGTTGATTTGCTGTATATTTGGTATTCATCTTGTTCCTCAGGTAACAGGGCAGTGGTAAAGATAATGATGTGCCTATGGGCAAAGGATATGGATTCTTTAATTTCTTTTCAATTTATTGTTCAGTAGAATTTTTTTTTTTTAAAGATTTATTTATTTTATTGATTGATTGATTGCTATGTTGGGTCTTCGTTTCTGTGCTAGGGCTTTCTCTAGTTGCGGCAAGCGGGGGCCACTCTTCATCGCGGTGCACGGGCCTCTCACTATCGCGACCTCTCTTGTTGCGGAGCACAGGCTCCAGACGCGCAGGCTCAGTAGTTGTGGCTCACGGGCCCAGTTGCTCCGCGGCATGTGGGATCCTCCCAGACCAGGGCTCGAACCCGTGTCCCCTGCATTAGCAGGCAGATTCTCAACCACTGCGCCACCAGGGAAGCCCAGTAGACTTTTTTAATGAGGTATTTTTTGGTTATAATATTAGATAAGTTTTATGTGTATGACAATATATTTCAACTCCTGTACCAGGCTGGATTTCAGGGTGTTTGATTTTATTTGGTGTTCAACGTATCCCCTAGAGAAACAGGACTCTAGACAAAATATGTATAGATGTGGCTATAGGCAATGAGTCATGGATAATTTAATTTTTAATGTAATTATTTTTCTATGGTATCATTGGGTTATGATATTACATGTTTTATATGTATAAAAATATATTTCAACTCCAGTATGCCATAAAACTGATCAGCACCAAAAAGTTAGGTTTTTTCTTTTGCCATCCTGTGGACCCATTTTACTCATTGGCCATCCCCCTGCTGCTACCCTCTGATATCCACTACCCTGTTGTGTGAATATATGTGTTTGTTTTTGTGTCATTTACTTTCTTCTTTAATTTTTTTACTTATTTGCTTTTTCTTTGTATACAGTGTTCCACATATGAGTGAAGTCATAAGGTATTTGTCTTTTCTAAATGTGTCTTCAAGACATTATTAGAGTAAAGGTGATACGTAACCATGATTGGTTAAGAAAAACCTCATCAAGGTCATGTGACCTGGGAGCAGACTCAAAGGCAGAGTGAAAGCGAAGTTCCCCCACTGACCTGTCCTCAGCCCCCTTCAAAGGTGCACAGAGTATCCAGCACCCACCATTCTGAGCATCTACTGACAGATAAGAGGTACACAGCTGAGATTCAGGTTGTTTGATTTAAATTTGGTGTTCAGCTTGTCTGTCAGAGAAATCTGACAGTAGACAAAATATGTACTGATGTGGTTTAAGCAATGGGGTGCAGATGCTTTAATCTTTTAATTTAATTATTTTTGTAGGGTATCATTCGGTCAAAATGTTAGATAAGTTTTATGTGCACAAAAATATATTTCAACCCCAGTATACCATTAAATTGCTTAGCACCAAAAACTTAAGTTTTTTTGTTACCATCCTGTGGACCCATTTTACTCATTGGCCACCCCCCTGAACCTATCCTCTGATATCCACTGCTCTGTTCTGTGAATATATGTGTTTGTTTTTTTGTCATTTGTTTTCCTCTTTAATCTTTTTTTACTTATTTGCTTTTTATATTTGTGTTTAGTGTTCCACATATAAGTGAATTCATAAGATATTTCTCTTTTCTAAATGTGTCAAGACATTGATAAATACAAGGTGATACATAATGTTGATTGGTTAAAAAAAAAAAAAAAAACCTCATCAAGGTCATGTGACCTTAGAGTAGTATAAAGTCAGCAGGAAAGGGAAATTCCTTCCTCAGCCACCCACAAAGCTGCATCTCCTCAGGTGGAGAGTGTCCAGCACCCACCATTCTGAGCATCTACTGACAGAGAAGAGGTATCCAGCTGAGTTTCATGTTGTGTGATTTAAATTTGGTGTTCAGCTAGTTCCTCAAGGAAACAGGACAAGAATAAAATTACATAGTGATGTGGCTTTAGGCAGTTGAGCATCGATTCTTTAATTTCTTTTTAATTAAAAAAATTTTTAACTTAGGTATCATTCCATTATAATATTAGTAAGTTTTATGTGCACAGCAATACATTTCAGTTACTGTGTACCATACACCTTCTCAGCACCAAAAATGCAGTTTTCCTCTGTCACCATCTAGCTGCCCCATTTTGTCCATTTTGCCTCTGCCCGTGGCTTCTCCTCTGATTTCCACTACTCGGGTCTGTGTATCTTTGTATTTGTTATCGTGTCAATTTGTTTCTTCCTTAAAGTTGTTTTTACTTATTTTCTTTTTGTTTGTAGTTTTTTGTGTTCCACACATGAGTGAAATCACGAATTATTTCTTTCTCTTAACATGTCTTCAGACGTGGTTAGACCAAAGGTGACAGATGACGTTGATTGGTTAAGCAACCCTTAACAAGGTCATGCGACCTTGGAGCAGTATCAGGTCAGCTAGGAAAGGAAGTTCCCCCTTGACCCGTCCTCAGCCCCCTTCAAAGCTGCATTCCTCCACCCACCTCCCTGATACTCTCCTGACAGAGAGGAGGAGCACAGCTGGACTTTAGGATAGTTTGCTTTAAATTTGTGTTCAGCATATCCCTCAGAACAAGAAGTCCATAGTGAAGATATGTAGTGATTTGGCCTGGCAATAGGGTAAGGTGTCTTTTTTTCTTTTTTTAATTTATTTATTTATTTTTGGTTGTGTTGGGTCTTTGTTGCTGTGTGCGGGCTTTTCTCTAGCTGCGGCGAGTGGGGGATACTCTTCGTTGCGGTGCGCGGGCTTCTCATTGCGGTGGCTTCTCTTGTTGCGGAGCACCAGCTCTAGGCTCACGGGCTTCAGTAGTTGTGGCACATGGGCTTCAGTAGTTGTGGCTCGTGGGCTCTAGAGCGCAGGCTCAGTAGTTGTGGCTCACGGGCTTACTTGCTCCACAGCATGTGGGATCTTCCCAGACCAGGGCTCGAACCCATGTTCCCTGCACTGGCAGGTGGATTCTTAACCACTACGTCACCAGGGAAGTCCCAAGGTGTCTTTATTTTTATAATTTTATTTTTTAAATTGCGTTAACAGTGGGTGTCAATATTAGATGTTTCATTTGTACAGTATTACATTTCAAATTTTGTAAACCCTAACACAGGCTCACCACCAAAATTTTCCTCTCCCACTGTCACTACACATTTGACCACCTTTACCATTGTGCCTTGGCCCCTGACGTTTCCTCCCTGGTATCCACTACTCTGTTCTGTGAATCTATATGTTTGTTTTTGTCATTTGGTTTGTTCACTGATTTGTTGGTTTATTTCCTTTTTGTTTGTTCTTACTATTCTACGCAAGAGTGAAGTCCTTTGGTATTCACCTTCAGTCTCTGACTTTCTTCTTTAGCATCATAACAATAAGTTCTATCCATGTTCTGGAAAATAACAAGATTTCAACTTTTTTTTATGGCTGAATAGATTTCCATAGAATATACATACTCTTGTTTCCTTATCTCTTTTTCCGTTGATTGGGAACTATGTCAAGGAGCATATATCTTTTGTTTTCTTCTAGGAGTTTTACAATTTCAGGTCTTATCTTCAAATCTTTCATCTATTTTGAGTTGAGTTTTAAGTATGGTGCCAGATAATGATCTAGATCATTTAACTTCAGTAGCAGTTTTGAGAACAGAGCTGAAAAAATATATCCTTCTGAATGCTCTTATTACGTGAAGATTCAAATTCTAAGGAATTTAGCATCCTAGCATTCTGATTGATGTGGGGCACTGGATGAGCAGTTATGAAAAGTTGGTGGGATTGTCTTTAGGCATTGAAAGCCTAAAAAATTATTCATTCATCCTCAGTTGAAACATGTATTTCACATTTTATAAGTGAGACACTGAGGGTGAAGGATTCAGAACACAGTTCAGACCCTGCGTTGTGCCCCGTCTAAGCTAGCAGAGGAGAAAATTATGGTGTTATGTGAATTTGTATTTGAGAATTGCCTTCTCTGATGTCAGATGGGAGAGCCCAATTCTCAAGGAGTTATCAAACTTATGTTTGATTTTCAAATGCCTGGGCGTCAATATTAAATGTGGCCTTTCCATAGCATAAGTATTTCTGTACGTGTGGGGAAATCTTTTCTCACTCTTATCTATTAGACTGTGATACATGTAACCAAAGTCTCTAACTTCAGTCTCTCAAGGATGCAAATCCAAATTCACAGTCTGCCTAAAACTTATAACTGAGTCAGGGCCCTCATCTGTGGGTAGGTCTCTGGAGAGAATGGAGAAATATCTGGGCAGAGAAGTCAAAGTATCAGAAACCTGGATTTCCTTAGTGGTCGTGAGGTTTCATGACCCCATTTGTGTAGAGGGGGCAGGAGTGACTTGTATGAATATGACGGTTTTCTCTTTCTTTTTACAGAGGAAATCCAAAAATTAAGATTGGCGAGAAGCACCGAGGAGGCGGGGAACATGGCCGGTCGTTACAGACAGCTGGGTCCCTGCAAACTCTCTCAAGCCCAGCAAGTGAGGAAGCAAAATCCGGGCGCAGGGAGGCAGGTGGCTCCCCCACCAAAGGACGAAGACCCCAGGGTAAGTGGAGACATGGACTCCGGAAACAGGGTTTGGGCCTGGAATACCTGGGTCCATAACTCCCTTGTCCAGCCCCATCCAAAGACAGCTGCCTTGGGACCTCATCCCCAGGGAGACCGGGCCGTTCAGAGACGGGGGCCACCTGACCCCTCCTTAGTGTGATGTCTGGTCTGCTTTTATCCAAATCCTTCAATCGGGGTCTTGCTGTGCACACTTGGAGCACCAGCCCTTCCTCCTTTGATGCTCCCTGGCAAAGGCTTTGGGAAGCACCACAGTATCATAAATATCCTGGCACCTAAGGGGCCGTGTGCTTCTGTCCTTTCTCCAGAACCAGTGTTCATCCCTCTCAATCTGTCCTTGTGTTCACTTTGGACATGTGCCTGTGAGTTCTGCTGACTCACTGACCTTGTTTTCCTCCACCCACAGGTGAAGTGTAGGGACTGCGGAGCCTTTGGGCACAAAGCGAGGAGCCTCAGGTGCCCCATGAAGTGCTGGCATGGGGCCCTGGCCCCCCAGCCCTTGGGCTCCAAACTCGGCAAGGAGAACCTGGAACCACGGAAGCTGCAGGACCTGCAGACCCCCGGGACCCCTAACACGGCTGAGAGAGAGGAGGGTGAAAGGCAAAGGTGAGCAGTGGGGTGGGTGGTACCCAAGCTTCGGGCTGAAATCGCTGGAGACGGTTCATCTCCTTCTCTACACTGGGTGCTGAGCCATCTCTAGACATGACAGGGAAAATGGGGAAACAGGAACCATGTCCTGAGGGACCACACTCAGGAGCTCAGAATATGCCTTGAAGTCACTGAGGGGTGTGGAGAACACATGCAGTTTTGCACCTGACAGGCCCCAAAGCCATAGGGACAAATAGACAGAACTTCCTGGGAAACCCAGGAGGGAACCCTGGAGTTGGGGGAAGGATATGAGCAGGGCAGGAGTCTGCACCAAGCACAGGGATTCAGGTCCGGTGTCACCCCAGGACTTGGAGAGGGGCTGGGCCACAGCACCGTTGGTCCCAATTGTGACAAGGAAATTGGGTTTCTGCCCCTTAACGTGGTTTGTTTTGCAGGAAAGAAGAGCAGCAGAGGAAGCTGCTCCAGAGGTTCCCCAGGAAACCCCAAGGGTGGCGGCAGCGGTACTGGAAGGAAGGGACAGAGTCCTGCCACTACCTGAGGGTCAGTCTCCTGGTTCCCGCGCTTTCTCCTTCTGGGGTAACCCAATTGGCCTCAGTCCCCTTCTGTGGCAGGGAGCGGGTCACGTTCTTTTCCAACCAATGTGATCATTTAGAGTTCTTTTCAGATGCCATTTTCCTCGGTTTCTTTGATTTTGCATTCTTACTTGCATGGCTGGCAAGAATATGCTGTTTGGTAAATGGAAGTGATTTTATCAGCCGCATTCCATAAGCAGAATCCTTTAAGTTAGAACACGAATCTGTAAATTGTGATTCATCCTCCAAAACTGGCCATCAAAACTTATTTTGCCATCAAAGTGCCTGCAAAACACCGAGTTATGTGCAGTCCTCGGAAGGGGGTATACAAAAAGCTTGTTTCCACTTAGTTAACAGGAGACATTGTTAAACTCTTTCTATGTGCCTATTTGATGTACAAATGTCTCAAGGTGCTATTGTAACTTTCTTTTTCATGACCACCACTGAGGTTGAGTATCTCATCACATACAATTAATTCCTATGAGATGGTTTTTGGTTAATTCTAATTTTTCCTGGATGGAGAGAAGATTCTCACGTCTGGCCTTTCTGTTTGGTCTTCTCCTACAGCATCCAAACATGCCCATGCTCATCCAGGCATCCAAGAGGAAACCCCTCCAGGATCCAGATCTCCCAAGTAGGTCACCTGTCAGGAAAGATGACGGGAAATCCACCCACCCTGCAGTGTCTCTCATCAGCAGAAGTTTGGTCCAGGACTCCAAAAGCAGCATCAAGGCCCCAGGCAAGAGATCTGCCCAGATCCCCACCCAGACATGTCTGAACCCCCCAAAGAAACCTAGACTCAGCCCCATCCAGACTCCCCAGAAGAGCACTCTGACAGCAGATCTGGGGGCTTTCCAGAATCTCCCTCCTCCACCCAGTACAACTGGACATGGACCCACAGTGACCCCCCAAGTCAGCAGGAAGACACCTGCCCAGGGGCAAAGCCTTGCCCTCCAGCCTCCACTGGACAGATCTCGCCCCAATAGTGTCCAAGCCTGCACCAGGGACCATCCTCCACCCATCAGCCATGTTCCAGGCCAGCCTCTCAGGATGCTCTTCGTGCGAGTAGACGAAGGCTGGTGGAGCTGCAGGTACGTGGCGCCTCCCGCCTTGCCTCGTCCTGAGCAGTCAGCCCCTCCTGCTCAGAACCCTCCCACTGGCAAGAAGCCTGAGGGACACTGGGCCCCTGGCCCCCGGAGTGTCCTCTACGATGACCTTCAGGTGTCTTCTTCCTCTGAAGACAGCGACTGGGAGGGACACGCCTATGGCAACTAAGACTTGTCCTCCAGCCCCAGGTGCCCTGGAGGTGACTGTGCACCTGAGGAGGGGGAGTCACAAGGAGCAGCTGTTCCTGCAGAAGCAGCGATTCCCCACCCCTGGTGGGCGAAAAGATGGTGGAAACCCAGACAACCCCCAGGGACACACACGTGCATGCACTGCACTTTCTCCTGATGGAATTAGAGTCATCTGTCAGATGGTGCTTATCACACTGGAATGGCAAGTTGTTTGTCAGTCTGAATCTATTTTAAGTAGTTGAGGCAAATTCTAGGAGTAACTTTTAACTATTGTGTAAATAGGAAGCTATGGTAGTAATCTACATTTGGTGCAAACGTCTGAACTTTTGGAACCTGGCTAAAGGGCCTGACTCTGTGCTTTGCAGAAGGTCAGCAGTGCCCTGTCCTGAGATGAGACTCGTGGACTCCGTGGAGTCTTTCACTGTAAATCATGGTGGGGACACTCCCACGGCTCTGCTTCTTATGTTTCATTGAATGTTACTATAAAGCTTTGTTTTCAAAATTTCTTTCAATTTTAATAAAGTTCTACCGTATAAGACATGTTGTACGTGGTTTTTATCTCTAAGCCTTGTAGATCATCTTAACATTTATTTTTACTCAAGATAGATTTTGTGGAGACTTCCCTGGTAGGCCAGTGGTTAAGACTCCCTGTTTCCAAGGCAGGGGGCACGGGTTCGAGCCCTGGTCAGGGAAGTAAGATCCCACATGCCGTGCGGCCAAAGAACAACAACAAAAAAAGAAAAAGTAAGATGGATTTTGTAACTGAGGGGAAAGGGGAGCTTGGGAGGACCTAAGGCTTATTAAAAATACAGAATCTCCGGCCCTCCCAGGTCCACGGGTCAACATTTGCACATTAACAACGCACCGTGTCAGTCCCCTGCATGGACGATGTGATAACGTGTAGGCTGCCTTATTCGCACACTGGGCCACACTGGACTCTGTTGATGAATCTTAAGAGGTGCATAAGCCTGAATCCTACTTCAAAAGGTACAAGTTTATGTTGTCTGTTTTGAGGCCCGGGCATTGGGATTGTAGCTGCTCTGGAGATGATTACATCATGTGGTTTGAGAACCACTGGAGGTGGTGGCAGTGAAATCACCTACGTCACATGCTGCCTCTGTTCTCTAACAGGAAGAGACCTGAGCAGGTCCAAGAAAATGCACCGAGCTGTGTAGAGAGGGCTTCCCGGGAAGAGCAAACCACGTTCCTACCTCCACACAGAACAACTGTTTGGGGAGAGCATCTTCATTCCGTAGAAGCCTGCACCTCAAGGGCAGCGAGCTGCTGGCTGAAGGCACAAGGTTGTTAAAATACGGGGAAAACAGAGCTGGCACACTCGGGGCCATGCCCAGACCTACTGGAACTTCTGAAATGACCTTTCTCTTTGTGACCTGGGTCTGACCCCATTCCTTATACTCCCTTATCTCATGACCTCAATCCTGTCCCAGTACTTTCTTACAGATTCTCACAAGACAAAACACCATTGATCCTTACTTCTGGCATTTCAAAGGGTCTGAATAGGCCCTGACAAATGTTCTGTTATGGAATCCTCTGAGCATCACAGGATTAAAGATGAGGAGCCTGCCACAGTAGCCATCTGGGGTTGGAACTGTGAGGGATGGGCTCCGTACTCTTGGACCTGTGAATACAGGGGACAGGGTTTCAGGACACAGGATGGGTTTAGTGAGACAGCATTGATCTGGGGCTCAATCGAAACACATGTTGTCAGTTTTGAGAAGATGGCGTACCTTCCATCTACCCAGGTGACGGCACACAGCTCATTATACACACTCGACCGAAAATATTCAGAGTAAGCAAAAACGGGTTCAATAAATCTCCTACTTTCAAAAATAAAAACAATCTTTCAAATAGCCCAGGGAAGAAAGATAATGAAATATGTGAAATGACAATATATGTAGAAAAAGTGAAAAAGTATGAGATGCCATCCACATCTTTAAAAAGGTATTTGGATTTATAACTCATCTCAAGATGTGTGAAATAGAACACGTGGCAAATAAAGAATGAGAAAGAATGTATACAGGTGATATTGTATAGATATTAGATGTATACAGTAGCACGTGTTCTTTTCAAGGAATTCCTAAGCCCTCCATCCTCACTGACCAAATCCTGGCCCCGTGAGGTCCCCGGAGCTGAGCCCTGTGTGGAGTCTCTGCCTCCTGAGGGAATGGACAAAAGACATGGAAAATATGTTCTGAAATCTTTAGTGTGAAACAGTGCATTCCTTCCAGGCCGAGAAGGAGTTTCCCATTAGTTTCCATCTAAACAAAGGTTTCTAATTGCTGGAAGTAGCACAGTCCTGGAGCCAGGATTTCCCAGATCCAGGTGTAGATGGGTTTGTTTCTCCCCAAGGCCTCCGTCCATGTCGAGCTGACAGGAGCTGACTTGCTGTCCTCACATGGCCTCTCCTCTTGCTCAGACCCCTGGTCTCTTCTCCTACTTCTAAGGGCACAGGTCAGGTTGAATTAGGGCCTCACCATAAGGCCACCAGATTAAGGTAATCACAGCTCTTACTGCTAGCTCTCCGTGTAAAGTCACATTCTGATGCACTAAACGTTTGAGCTTCAACATGTGAACTGGGGGGGGGGGGGGACACAATTCAGTCCATCACATTCGGTTCATTCATTGTCAAGCCCTCTTGTTTCAACAAGGCTCCAGAATGACCCAACTTCTCTGTGTTGTGCTGATGACGAAGGGAAGGGGTCAGCCACACGGCGCTGGAACTGGACTGGGAGAAACACAAGGCAGGAGAGGTCAGGACTTCCTGATGGGCTCAGAGAATACTCTCCTTGCTTGGGTGACGGTAGCATTTACAACGAGCCTCCAGGGCTATGTTACTCTCTCCACCCTCTTTAGGAGAGTAAGAGCCGTTCCTTTGCTGGTTCTGGTGGGGTAAGGTCTCTGGGTCATCACTGCCAGCATAAGACGTTCCTGGCCCCTGGAGGTTCAATTTAAGAGCCTCAGACAGGGCAAGGCCATCCTCCGCAGGACAGCCTGGCAGCACAAGCAGCGGAGGTTCTGTGCCTGTATACATGGAGGGAGACCCTCGGTAGGATCTTCAATACTTATTTAAGGATAGAAGGCAGGTAGTGTTGATGACAGAGGTGGTAACCAGCGCAACCTTAAAAGATTAATATTCTGTAGCCCCAGACACAGGAAAAACCGATAACCAAAGCAATTAATTTTATATTATTTTATCCCTAAGACATTGTTGCCTATAGAAAATTCTCCATTAAGGCAAAGGTTTTTTTGGCCACCGTTTTTCAAATAACCATTTACCTACACACTTTCTAAGTGGAAAACTCTGTGAACCCAAAGGATATCTTCACATAGATTACAAACCCAACCTCTCCTCATCTCTAAATGCACAAAAAACACAAACATTCTCCAAATACGAAATCCCTAACCTGTCCCAAGCCAGGCTGTATGCACACAGCTGCATTCTCAGATATACACAATTACCAACCCCCCACGCTCTGCACATAAACCACAAGATCTGTAATGAGAATGCCTCTTCTCCAAAGTTATGGAGCTTGTCCAGCCCACTGCTAACCAAGAACACACCACCGGACTTCTTTTGACAACCTGCCGAATATGTGCAACACCGAATCCCCTAGAAAAATTGGCGCTGATAAATACCATTCTCCATCTCTGCCTAATGCACTCCAAGTTCAATACTGGAAAGTCATTCAGCTGATTCATAAGAATTCCATAGTGCAAAAATTCAGACATCCTGCACCCCATCAACAAATGAGTCTTCAAACGCAGCACAAGTGGAAAGTCCTCAGACAGTTCTCAGACCCCGTAATCAACTCCACCCGCTCCAGTAACTTCGCAGCGTACACCACACTCCTGAGAAGGAGGCACAAGTTGCCACTGAATATCGTGTCCCGTGAACGCTGCAGACACACAGTCCTTTCACAAGACTAGATTATTCACACCTGCAACACAATTTCCTATACCCGACTGGGCTTGTGAGTGTGTGTGTGACTGTGTGTGTTGAGTGTGTGTGTTTGCCGATGTGCAGCAGAGCTTATTGAAGTGCATCCAGAGACCTCAGCTTCTTCTCATTCTTCTTCTTGGAAGCTCTGTCCTTCCCTCTGAGACAAGGCATGTGGCCGATGTTTACTGGTCCCTGAGGTGCGGTGCCTCTGGCTGGATTGTTGAGCAGGTAGTTTTCCTGTTCAGGAAGTTTCATTTTCATCCCATCTCCATATTTCGACGGGTGAATCACGACAGCATGGGCAGGCAAGGTAGACTCGATCTTCCTGTGGTTGGATTCAGGCTGAGGTCGGTTGTGTTCTCGGCGGCATCTCCACTGCTCTAAGGTGATTTCTTGAACATCTGTTTCCCCCAGGTGCTCCTCCGACCCAGGAACTCTGATGCTGGCATCTCTTCCAGGTTCCCCGTGGGCTGCATACATGCCTGCGGGGTCAGCCCCAGGGATGTCGGTGCCCCTCCCGGTGACGGTCCCCCACCGTCTCCTTCCAATGCACTCTTCTGGACATAAAAGAGGACATAGGCACTTTGGCCCAGGGCAGAAGCCACGTCACAGGCAGTGGTGACCTTGGTATCGTCCATTTTATACCACTGGCCGTTCCCAGCTTTGACGTAACAGAAGTAGGGTTGTCGGTGACAACTGCCCCCAGAGTGCACCAGCACCGCATAGAACACATAATCCAGTGGTCCTGCCTTCTGCTACGACATGTATGGTTGCAAGTCGAAGCACCCGGGATATAGAACTTTCTTATCCATTTTGTCACCTGTGAAATCTGAAGAACCGTTTCAGCACAAGGATCAGGACCTTGGGGTGCTGTGCAAAGTCAACCTCTTGATGGCAGGCACCTTCTTGAGACAAACACTACAATGATGGGCATTTTCCCCGTCCAGCTTTTCGGGCTTCTCCAACTCTCTCAAAGCGTGGTTCACACTCTGAGCTGCCATGATATCCAGGGTGCTGTCCAGATAAGGGTCAGAAGGGTCTATTTGTAGACTACCTAAAATATGTTTACTTGTCGGCATCATGCATAAATATGCTGAGAGAGGAAAACAGCATTCGGGTAATGAGGATACATTTAGCTTAGCCCCTCCAAAAGAAATAAAAGGAAGACCGCTGGAATAAGTGGGGTGTGTGTGTGTATTTATAAGTACCTTTAGGCATGCACATTTTCAAAGTACTAATATTCTTAATGTATTATGGTTTGTACTTAACAAAAAGATTTCTGCCATTTGGGACACTTCTTAAATGAAAAGCAAACTTTTGATCACTTTCTCAATTCCCTGAATATCCTTGGCAATCTTTCCCAACAGATTCCCTTGATGGTTTAGAATTCAGAAGGAAGTCGTTCATGAATGTATCCACCTTGCAATGGAGTGAATTAACAGTGAATTAACAGTGTCATTTACACTGAATTAACAGTGAATTAACAGTGTCATTTACATTAAGTTTTCCATTATGTGGAAGAAAATTTTCTGTACAACGCTCACACTTTATGTAGACAGAACTCCCTTCTCAAATGCCAGTATTTACAGAGGGCCAAAAAATATTGAACAAAAAGATTATCATCCTGTGGTTTTGTTTTGACACTTTTGCTCTTCCTCTATTTTAACTCATCAATATAATGATCACGAGGGTAATTAGAAATACATTAGTCTACCTATGTTGGTCACTTAAACTGTGACAATGTAAATCCTTGTCAATCACTTGGGGGAATCTGTTTCCTAATCTCCATTTCCTTAAGTTGATTATTATTATTAACAGCCATCGTAGCATTAATATCATTAACATCATCATCACTATCATTATTATCACTATTTTTATTATTACACTACTTATTATAGATTATCTTTTGCATACTGCTCTATTCAAAAGTGTTTTGGATTTGCTGAAGATGATTCCTGAGGGTTCTCCCCACAGACACACACACAGCAGCCCTTCGACTGCAGCTTTACTGCCGGCACCTGTTGGTTGGATGAGGCTCATGAAATCCTGCACGTTCCCCTCAGGGAATGGTGAGCAGCCCAGGCTGGAAGGGGAGCTTCGAAGAGCATGTCCATGGGCCACCTGAGCCTATAGGACAACTGACGAGTCCTCTTGAGGGCCCAGAGACAGCTGTGTCTCCCAGGAAGTCAGGGAGGGTATGCTTGCCCACCATAGCCACATTGTCAAGGTTACTCTGGGGGCCCAGGAACCACTCTTGCCCTCCTTGAGAGGCTGGAGATGGCATCCCTGCCCCCAGCATCGTCAGAATTTTCTTCTCAGATCAGGAACCCAGGAACCACCATTGCTGGAAACGGAGGTGCACAGAGGTCATCTCATCCCCCCCCACCCGAGCCTCTAGAATGTTCTCAGTTCCCACGGGTGCCCAGGAAAGGCCGACGCCAACCTTGAAGGCATGGAGAATGTGGTTCGCTCACCCAAGCAACTGCAGGAAGTTTTCAGTCCACCTGGCAACTGGGAAACTGGTGCTGCCAGGCCCTTCTGCCCTTGCTGGCCAGGAAGCACACAAATGATGACCTTGGACAGTGTAGATGCAAATGCAGGGGCCTGGACTTCAAGGTGCCCAGAAAGAGAAGGACCGACAGCAGGCGAGGTCTGGGCAGTGCTGGGGGCTTCATGTCTGACGTCTGAATGCTGACTGTGGATGTGCATTCTTGTCTTCTTTGCCTGGAGAAGCTGAAAAAAGTTCTGGAGATGAATGGTGGTGATGGTTGCACAACAGTGTAAATGTACTTGATGTCCCTGAACTATATGACCATAAATGATTAAAATGGTAAGTTTATGTACATTTTACCACACTGAAAAATCATAACTCCAAAGAGATGGACAGTCGAACACACATTGCCTTAAGGGATGAGGAGATACAGATGGCACAGTATGGAGAAGAAAGTGTAATCTGCTGTTTTCGGATGGAATGTCCTATAAATATCAATTAAATCTATCTGGTCTATTGTGTCATTTAAAGCTTGTGTTTCCTTATTAATTTTCTGTCTGGATGATCTGTCCATTGGTGTAAGTGAGGTGTTAAAGTCCCCCACTATTTTTGTGTTACTGTCGATTTCCTCTTTTATAGCTGTTAGCAGTTGCCTTATGTATTGAGGTGCTCCTATGTTGGGTGCATATATATTTATAATTGTTATATCTTCTTCTTGGATTGACCCCTTGATCATTATGTAGTGTCCTTCCTTGTCTCTTGCAATAGTCTTTATTTTAAAGTCTATTTTATCTGATATGAGTGTTGCTACTCCAGCTTTCTTTTGATTTCCATTTGCATGGAATATCTTTTTCCATCCCCTCACTTTCAGTCTGTATGTGTCCCTAGGTCTGAAGTGGGTCTCTTGTAGACAGCATATATACAGGTCTTGTTTTTGTATCTGTTCAGTGAGCCTGTGTCTTTTGGTTGGAGCATTTAATCCATTCATGTTTAAGGTAATTATTGGTATGTATGTTCCTATGACCATTTTCTTAATTGTTTTGGGTTTGTTTTTGTAGGCCCTTTTCTTCTCTTGTGTTTCCCACTTAGAGAAGGTCCTTTAGCATCAGTTGTAGAGCTGGTTTGGTGGTGCTGAATTCTCTTAGCTTTTGCTTGTCTGTAAAGCTTTTGATTTCTCCATCAAATCTGAATGAGATCCTTGCGGGGTAGAGTAATCTTGGTTGTAAGTTCTTCCCTTTCATCACTTTAAGTATATCATGCCACTCCCTTCTGGACTGTAGAGTTTCTGCTGAGAAATCAGCTGTTAACCTTATGGGAGTTCCCTTGTATGTTATTTGCCATTTTTCCCTTGTTGCTTTTAATAATTTTTCTTTGTCTTTAATTTCTGTCAGTTTGATTACTATGTGTCTCAGTGTGTTTCTCCTTGGGTTTATCCTGCCTGGGACTCTCTGCGCTTCCTGGACTTGGGTGGCTATTTCCTTTCCCATGTTAGGGAAGTTTTCGACTATAATCTTGTCAAATATTTTCTCGGGTCCTTTCTCTCTCTCTCTTCTCCTTCTGGGACCCCTATAATGCGAATGTTGGTGTGTTTAATGTCGTCCCAGAGGTCTCTTAGGCTGTCTTCATTTCTTTTCATTCTTTTTTCTTTATTCTGTTCTGCAGCAGTGAATTCCACCATTCTGTCTTCCAGGTCACTTATCCGTTCTTCTGCCTCAGTTATTCTGCTATCGATTCCTTCTTGTATATTTTTCATTCCAGTTATTGTATTGTTCATCTGTTTGTTTGTTGTTTAATTCTTCTAGGTGTTTGTTCTTTAATTCTTCTAGGTCTTTGTTACTCATTTATTGCATCTTCTCGATCTTTGCCTCCATTCTTTTTGCAAGGTCCAGGATCATCTTCACCATCATTATTCTGAATTCTTTTTCTGGAAGGTTGCCTATCTCCACTTCATTTAGTTGTTTTTCTGGGGTTTAATCTTGTTCCTTCTTTTGGTACATAGTGCTCTGCCTTTTCATTTTGTCTGTCCTTCTGTGAATGTGGTTTTCATTCCACAGGCTGCAGGACTGTAGTTCTTCTTGCTTCTGCTGTTTGCCCTCTGGTGGATGAGGCTATCTAAGAGGCTTGTGCAAGCTTCCTGATGGGAGGGACTAGTGTGGGTAGAGCTGGGTGTTGCTCTGGTGGGCAGAGCTCAGTAAAACTTTAATCTGCTTGTCTGCTGATGGGTGGGGCTGAGCTTGCTTCCTGTTGGCTGTTTGGCCTGAGGTGACCCAGCACTGGAGCCTACAGGCCCTTTGGTGGGGCTAATGGCAGACTGCGGGAGGGCTCACACCAAGGAGTACTTCCCAGAACTTCTGCTGCCAGTGTCCTGTCCCCGCAGTGAGCCACAGCCACCCCCTGCCTCTGCAGGAGACCCTCCAACACTAGCAGGTAGGTCTGGTTCAGTCTCCCCTGGGGTCACTGCTCCTTCCCCTGGGTCCCGATGCGCACACTACTTTGTGTGTGCCCTCCAAGAGTGGAGTCTCTTGTTTCCCCCAGTCCTGTCGAAGTCCTGCAATCAATTCCCACTAGGCTTCAAAGTCTGATTCTCTAGGAATTCCTCATCCCGTTGCCGGACCCCCAGGTTGGGAAGCCTGACGTGGGGCTCAGAACCTTCACTCCAGTGGGTGGACCTCTGTGGTATAAGTGTTCTCCAGTTTGTGAGTCACCCACCCAGCAGTTATGGGATTTGATTTTACTGTGATTGTGCCCCTCCTGCCATCTCATTGTGGCTTCTCCTTTGTCTTTGGATGTGGGGTATCATTTTTGGTGACTTCCAGTGTCTTCCTGTTGATGACTGTTCAGCAGGTAGTTGTGATTCCAGTGCTCTTGCACGAGGGAGTAAGCGCACATCCTTCTACTCTGCCATCTTGAACTAATCCTCTATACATTTTTTCCAAGTCCACTAGGGGGCAATACTGCTCTTGGCTTTCTAGAAAGTGTCACCACCTGTCCCTGCAGGTATTTTCTATCTCAGCTCAGAACCAGAAAGCCAACACTGCCAAAAATTGAGGTGCAGTTAGGGCATTCTAGGACCACCTGCGCCTCTGGAAACATTCTCAGTCCCCTCATTGGCCCCAGAAATTCTGTTACTAAACTGGACGGCACAGAGGTGCCGACATGCCTGTCCACCACCCGCGGATTTGTCTAAGTGCTGCAAGAAGCCCTCACGTTCTATAAATCGACCACAAAATCATCCATAATAAGAAAAAAAGATGAATAGTGTTACTAATAAATACTAATAAAATAATGAATGTTACTAATAAAATACGAATAAATAATGACTAACAATGACAACAAAAATTGAGGGCCATCATAAAGATAATAATAAAACCACCACTATTAATGATAATAAAAATAAACCTTAAGGTAATGAGAGATTATAGTACAGACTCTCCTCTATGACTGACCAGGTACTAATTTCTGGCCTCATGGGATATTTTGGCTTCAGAGTCCAAGGTCTGTGCAAAGAGAAAAGAAAATAAGGCAGAATGTAGCAGGAAAAGAGAATACAAAAACAAGGAGGAGGAGGACACAGGTGACCTTGGGAACTCTGGCACAAACCCCGGAGGACAAATCTCACAGGGATGTCCTAAGGGACAGAGACAGAGGGACTTTGGTCCTGAGCCTCCCTACCCCTCCACACCCACTGATTTCAGAAGTTTTACCCCGGGAACTGCAGGCGAGGAATGCAGGACCACATACCCACAGCCGGAGCGCAAGCCCCAGCTACACCCACAGGAAGCCCCAGCCTCGCCTCAGCCCTCACACCTGCATGCCCTCTGCCAGCTCTTCCTCCAGAACCCTGGGGGTCCAGACAGCTGGCTGCTGTGTATCTCAGAGGCGGGGTACAGGAAGGTGTCAGTGACAGCTGTTTCTCGACCAGCAGGGGGCGGCATAGGCCAACGAGTGGTTCTAGAACTCCCCGACCAGCTCGCTTGCTCAGGGTGAGGGTCACCACCCCGCCGCGCCTCTCAGTGCAGCACCATTTCCAGGTAAGCGCTGTTATTATTTACTTAGACACTCGGGTTAAACTTACTGGATTACTCACATGTGCCCACTTTCATTATAAACGTCATCATGGCCCTATACTTCGTCTCTCAAACATTCTCCATCCTCTCTCTCTGTACACTCACATTGGTTTAGTCTGGAGCCTCATCTAGGGTCTATTACTGCAACAGCCTTCTTCCAAATAGATTGCTCTGTCAATTTACTTACTTGTCCTGGCCAATTCCGGAGTTGTTTTTATAAAATTGGAATCTAATTTTGCACAGATTAAGGTGTGCGCTTCACCCTTCTGTGCTGCACACAGGCAGCTGTGCGTGCGTACACACACACACACACAAAATGTTGTTGTCAGTCATAAAAGTCAAGCATGAGTTTTATTCTAAGACAAGAGCACTTAGGATACTCTAATATAAGGGCTAGAAAGAAGCTGAGAGGTGATCTAAGTTGATATTTTCCATTGAGTATTCCAGAATACATTTCAGAATTGGTTCCTGGGAAATTCGTTAAAAATGCAGACTTCTGGGCTTCCCTGGTGGCGCAGTGGTTGAGAATCTGCCTGCCAATGCAGGGGACACGGGTTCAAGCCCCGGTCTGGGAGGATCCCACATGCCGCGGAGCAACTGGGCCCGTGAGCCACAACTACTGAGCCTGTGCGTCTGGAGCTTGTGCTCCGCAACAAGAAAGGCCGTGACGGTGAGAGGCCCGCGCACCGCGATGAAGAGTGGCCCCCGCTCGCCGCAACTAGAGGAAGCCCTCGCACAGAAACGAAGACCCAACACAGCCAAAATAAATAAATAAATAAATAGCGTTCCCTTTAAAAAAAAAAAAATGCAGACTTCTCGGCATTAGCTGGCGTACCTAGACTTGTAGGCACCCTACCAAACTAACATTGCCTGGAGGGGGTCGACGTGTCTGCATTTTGAAGCAACTTTCCCAGTTGTTTTTATGCATAATGATCGAGAGTCTCTTGATCGCGACCCAACAGACCTAAGTCTGTACAGGCGCTATTGAGATTCAAGGGGCATGGCCCTCCTGCCGATGTCTGGACCTCTGCTGAGGAGCAGGCCTAGAGGCTCGGAACTTAGACCCAGACCCCCTGCCTTCATGTTCAGAGGCGTCTGACTGCCCTGCCAGTGTTGTATGCACTTGATGCGCTTTTGAGAGTAAATGACCACAGGATTCAACTTCCTCCTCAGCCCTGCGGAGCAAAGTCTGGTCTTAACAATAGGGAGCTCACACCTTATTGGGAGGTAAGCGTCTGTTAAGCAAACTAACATACGTGTGGTTAGTATATCCTGAGCAGAGCACTGTGGGCTTTCCGACCAGGAGTGAGTGGGGCGATTAATCACGAGGAGGGCTAGCAAAGCCTGGGAAGTACTCCCTAACACAATGTCTAGTCACTAACTAAACCAACTGGTTTCTGTACACAGCCCGACTCCTTGTAACTGAATATAGATAGCTCTTCGCTCGGACACTTTACCGGGAGCCAAAGTGTTTGTAGCTTATGTTCCCATTTAACAGGGTTTTCTGGTCAAAAGTGTGCGCCCACATCTCCCTAATGAACTGAGCGTCCAACAAAACAAGGATTCTCAGCCTTCTTGCAAAGGTCATTCTGTGCGCATAGAACACTTCTGTCCACGAGTACCCTAATGAGGTACAGGAGGACACTTGATATCCGGCCAAAGACATTCCGCTGGTGCCAGGGAGCCGCAGACGGAAGTTTTCTCTGCCTCTTGGAAATGAAGCCAAGCCTTCTCCTCTCTCCAGCCACGAGGACTGCTGTTCCCCTGCTTACCATTCTCTTCTTTATGGGTCAAGCCCCACCAGGTAACAAAACAAACTCTGCTGAAGCTCTGGTAAGAGTAGGGTGCCTGAGGCCTTACAGGGGTCCAGTGTTCACAGCGACACCAGAATCAGCTCTGCCCTGAGCAGGGGTCTCGCGGGAAACCTGGGAAGTCCTGCAGCCACCTGACTCATAGCTCTCCACAGCAGCTCTCAGTTAGATGACATGAAGTCAAGGTCGTTTCAAGCGCTTGAAACCCTCTTTGTTCCAGCACTGAAGATGAATTATTTAGGCAAGTTTACTAGCAGTTTCTAGATCTAGGAAACAAAAAAATGAGGCATTATTCTACTAAATCTTGGTCTCCAAAACTCCTCTACTTTCAGCAAAAATTAGCATCCTAAGAACTGATATAAGAGCTATGCCAAAGTTATACGGGCAGAGGGATTGGTGAGGGGGTCTCCTTGAAAGGCTTGCTCTGAGTCCGAGAGACCTCCAACCCGCTGCCCCTTAATACGGTTGGCCGCCCAGCCTTGATGATGCCCCTGAAGGCTCCATGCCAACCTCGGGCCATCCTCTTCCTTTTCAACATCTGTTCTCCTAAAGTAGAACTTTAAACACAGGGGTCAAGATGGCACTGCAGTGAGTGCACCCCCTGCATTCTGCATGCGAACGTGGATCACACGTACAGGCACAGACGTATACCTCCGGGACATGTAGATCTGAGGAGGGATGAGCGACTTACTGCTCTACATCAAGAGGATTGTCTTACCTTTTCCTGAGAGTTCAGGGTCTCAAGGGTTGGGAAGGAGTAGGAAGGTAGACAGATGCGTGAATGGGGACAGTCCTCATATAAGGAGCGGTAGTCTACTTAATCCCGGCCCTGTTATTCATCTCAAATTCCTTGCAGAGTGTGGGGTAGTGGATATATTTCACTATATTCTGCATTCACACACACAGAATATTACCATTCTGGTTACAGGTAAAAACGCAGATGAAAACCTTGAATAGACAGCCTCAAACACTTAGGACTAATGTGATCCCATGATTTTCCTTCCAAAGCCTGCTCTGACCATCAGATCCTTCAAGGCTTAGTGCCTTAAGCTTTCAACCCCTGCGATACTTCTTTTGTCTTTCTTTCAGCCATGCTTTATTTCTCTCTGGCTCTTACTCAGGAAACCTCTCCTTCATCCTTGTGCCAATGCTCTATTTTGAGGGCTAGTTGACTCTTCCCTGTACTATCTAGCAACCAAGGTTACTGGCCTATGATTTCTTGGAAGTCAAAGGCCATCATATCTTTTTTTCTTTGTATGCCTACTTCCCAGTAAGGGCCTCACATTCAGTGGATGCTTAACAAATATCCATTAATGATTGCTTTGTGAACAGTAAAGAGTTAAATTCAGTTTAATGCATTTGACTTTCAGCTGAATTCAATGGACTTTTGTTGAATGTCTATGAATGCCCTATACTGATTTGAAGCTATTCAAGAATTGGCTTTTATGTTCCAGAATAGGAAAATCTCGAAGTGTTGGTTTTGAGACCTCTTTTAATGTCAGCAAAGAGCTTAAGAAGTTGTCAGGGGAAAGGTGCACTTTGTGACATACAGGGACGGCTCAGAATCAAGCCACTTTCAAAACTGAGCCCCTCATTGTGTATGACCCCACCCCCAAAACACTAATATATTAGGACATAAGTCAAATACTATTCAATGCTTTTAACAAGGATGTTTGTTTAGCCTTTAAGAATCTTAATGTATGCAATGATTCCTGCAGCAGATTGCAACCTCAGAGACCAGCGCCAGGGAGAGAGGCAGTGAGTGCAGCCTCAGGATGCAAGAAATACTGACATGGGCACTGTTTGCATATTACAGATGTAGGAATATTGTTCCCTTCCCTCAGGAAAATATCCTCTCTAATATTTCCTTGACGTATATTATCTTTTGGATCTGTATTTCAGTTCCACTTTTGAAAGACACACACATACACACACACATATAGAAAGAGAGATATCTCTAAAAAGTTTCTTCTACTCTAGGAAAACCAGCAGTACAAGACTAATATTAAATAAAAACTGACCTCTGTCATCAGTGTTAGGAGATAATAAGGATCGAGAAAGACCCAGAAGAGCTGGGGCGTGTGTGCCCTGGCATGGGGGGCAGGGCTGCCCACGGCTAGCCTTTCGTTACTTAGATGCACTCAGTATTGCCAGATTTTACAGCAATGCCCCAAATCCAATTTTTTGTGTGAAAGCAGATTTTTAAGAAATCAAATAACAATGAAAAATCCACACAAGACTGTTTCCAGATACTCCCTCCTCCCATGTAATTCAATAATAATTCAGGGACACCAGGAAATAGCTACCACAACTCTCTTCTCTGTGCAGGCAGGGCCAGTTTCAAGGAAGTCTGTGAGCGTCCAAACGTCTCCTGCCAGGAATTCTGCATCGACTCAGAAATCCAGGCTGGGAGATGTTTGGACGGCCGACCATGCTGTCTGCCCATGGTGCACGTACCTGAAGTCGACACTACTACACCCAAGGAGTACTGATGCCCTTCTTAAGCTTTTTGTTTGTTTGGATGTTTTATTCTCACTCTCTCGTTCGCTTTTGCTCTCGCCTCTCTTTCTGTCTTTGTTCTCACAGGGATTCTTAGTGAGTTCTCAATAAGTAAAAAAATAAAACTTGCAAACACAAAACCTATTTTAAGAATTCGTATGATGTATTTTCACTTGGTCGTGGTTTGGTCTCCATCTTTCTATACGGTCTGGATGAGCTCCAGGTTGGGTGGGGGGACTTTTTTCTTACCTACGGTGTTTGCCTGGCCCGGCAGCCCTCCACCCTTCATCTGGGGACACTATTCGCCTTCCCCACTTGGAAAATGCACGACTTCATTCCATGCAGCCTTGTGGGGTCTCCCTCCCTATCAAAAGGGCAGATCATAGGAAACCTGCATAATCGGATTTCCCAGACTTCGCCAGCAAGCTGAATGTGGACAGAGCAACACCCAGATAAAAGACAATTTCTTCTCACACCATTTTCAAAGCCAGTCCTCGGGTTCCCTTTTTTCCACATTCTCACCAACACTTCTTCTCTTTTATCTTTTGACAATAGCCATCCTAACAGGTGTGGGATGGTATCTCATTGTGGTTTTGACTTGCATTTCCCTGATGAATAGTAATGTTGAGCAATTTTTCACATACCTATTAGCCTTTTGTATGACTTCTTTGGAAAAACGTCTATTCTGGTCCTTTGCCCAATTTTTTAATATACATATTTATCGCAAAATGGTTACCACAATAAGGTTATCTAACATTTCCATCACCTCAGATAGTTAGAATTTTTGTGTGTGTGGTGCAAACTTTTAAGATCTACTCTCTTATCAACTTTCAGTTACACAATAAATTACTGTTAACTATATACACCAAGCTGTATATTAGATCTCCAGAACTTATTCATCTTACAGCTGGAAGCTTGTACCTTTTGACCACCTTCACCCGTTCACCCCAACCTCACTCCCTGCAACCACCAATCTACTTGCGGTTTCTACGAGTTTGGATTTTTTTTAGATTCCACATATAAATGAGATCATATGGTATTTGTCTTTCTCTGTCTGACTTACTTCAGTTAGCATATGTTCTTAAAGTTCATCCACGTTGCTGCAAATGATAGGATTTCCTTCTTTTTTTCATGACTGAACAATATTCCATTCTGTGTGTATGTATATGCCCAATGCATGTTTCCCAACACCATTTATTAAAGAGACTATCATTTCCCCATTGAAGAGTCTTGACTCCCTTGTGAAATATTAGTTGACCATATATATGCGGGTTTATTTCTAGGCTCTTGATTCTATTCTATCGGTCTACGTGTTTGTTTTATGCCAATAACATGCTGTTTTGATTAATATAGCTTTGTAATACAGTTTGAAATTAGGAAGTTGTGATGCTCCAGCTTTGTTCTTCTAGCTCATGGCTTTGGTTATTCAGGTTCTGCTGTGGTTCTATATGAACTTTAGGATCGTTTTTTCTTTTTCTGTGAAAAATGCCATTGGAATTTTGACAGGAATTGCACTAAATTTGTAGATTGCTTTCAGTAGCATGAATATTTTAACAATATTAATTATTCTGGGACATCTTTTCATTTATTTGTGTCTTCTTCAATTTCTTTCATTATTGTCTTATATTTTCAGTGTATAGGTGTTTCAATTCTTTGGTTAAATTTACTCCTAAATCTTTTATTGTTTTTGATGTTATCACAAATAAAATTGTTTTCTTAATTTTTCAGATAGTTCATTTTTAACATATAGAAATGCAACTAAGTTTTGTATGTTGATTTTGTATCCTGAAACTTTACTTAATTCATTTATTAGTTCTAACAGTTATTCATGGAGTCTTTTAGGGTTTTCTATATATAAGGTTATTTCATCTGCAAAGACTATTTTAAAAATAAAACTACCATATGATACAATAATTCTGCTTCTGGGGTTTATTTTAAGGAAACAGAAACGCTAACTCAAAAATATATTTGCACCCCCATGTTCATTGCAGCATTATTCACAATAATCAAGACATGGAAAAAACCTTTGTCCATTGATAGATGAATGAATAAGGAAAATGTGATACACATTATATATATGATGAAATATTATTAAGCCATAAATAAGAATGAAATCCTGCCATTTGTGACAACATGGATGGACCTTGACGGAATTATGCTACATGCAATAAGTTAAATACTGTATGATCTCATTTATATGTGGAATCCAAAAGAAAAAACAAACCAAAAAAACAACAAACTCATAGATACAGAGAACAGACTGGTTGTCACTGGAGTCAGGGGGTTGGGGGTGGGTAAAAAGGGTGAAACGGTCAAAAGGTACAAACTTCCAGTTATAAAATAAATAAGTCCTAGGGATGTAACGTACAGCATGGGTGACTATAGCTAATAATACTGTACTGCATGTGATAAGAGAGTAGATAAGTTGATAAGAGAGTAGACCTTAAAGTTCTCATCGCAAGGAAAAAATCTGTAGCCATGCATTGCGATGGATGTTAATTAGACTTATTGTGGTGATCACTTCCCAATTTATACATATATTGAATCACTATGTTGTATACCTGAAATATAATGTTGTTTGTCAATTACATCTCAATAAAAAATCATTTCTTTTTCAGTAATAAAATAAGAGGACAAAAATTCAGTAAGCATACAAAAGACCTGGACAATACTAACAACAAACTTAATCTAATTAATATTGTTTAAAAACGTCCCACAACAACAGCAGAATAAACATTCTTTCTAAGTGTGCACTTACCAATATAAACCGTATTCTGGGCCACAAAACAAGTCTTGATAAACATAAAATTATCCAAATCATATAAAATATGCTCTGTGACCTTAATAGAATTAAACCAGAAATCAACACTCAGTACTTAGAAAATTCCCATATATTTGGAAATTAAACAACACGCTTCTGGAGAAAAATGAATAAGCATTTGAATTGAGTAAAAATAAAAATACAACATAACAAAATGTGTGGAATAAAGCTCCAGTAGCATTTTGAAATAAATGTATAGTATCCAAATGCTTGTATCACCAAAGAAGAGCAAATTAAATCTAAAACAAGAAAAGGAGGAGATTAATGTAAATAATAAAAGAAATTAAACAGAAAATCAATAGAGAACAAAAAAGAAATCAAAAATTGGTTCTTTGAAAAGATGAATAAAATTTATAAATGTCTTACCATTCTGATCGGAGAGAGATAAGACAAAAAGAACACAGATTACCAATGCCAGCCATGAAAGAAACGACATCAGATCCTACAGATATAAGATGAACAACCAGGCATTATTAGGCATAACCGTATGTCCATAAATCCAACAAGATCAATGAAAATAGGCAAATTCTTTTAAAGAAACAAACTACCAAAACTCACTTAAGAAGAAATAAATAAGAAAAGACAAACTATAGGGACAGAAAGATAAGACATTGTCAGGAGCTAGGAACAGGAGACGTTGACCACAAAAGGATGTGAGGGGAATTTTGTAGGTAATAGAACTGTTCTATGTATTGATTGTGGTGTTGGTTATACAACTATATGCATTTTTTAAATCTCATAGAATTGAGCTAATTTTTAATGAATAAAATTCAGATGTCTGCTATGTAAGACATCTCAATAAATGTGACTTAAAAGACAAAACAAATATCAATTCTGTTCCTGTCTTCTGCTTTTATTGCTCCCTTTATCTGACTTCTAATAGCTTGTGTCTTCTTTTCATTAAGCTTGAATGTCATGATAGAGTTCACTTTCAAGAACCTGCTATATTTCTCCACCCAGAACATGGCCTTCCAGAGTAACTACAGCTTCCACCCCCATACCTTTCCTGTACCTTTGAGGCCTGGCACCACTACAGGGACAGGTAAAAATCTGGAGGAGGTCCAGTCATGCAGAAAAGCCTACATCACCCTCTCTTATAGTTCAAAGGATAAAATAGTGGGCACTGATACTGGGCGATGGAAAAAAATCCCCTCTGGCTCTGCTCCTGATGCATTCATATAACCCAAACTGTTTCCTGGGTTCATTCAATGTCAGCTACCACCTGATGACCCTACAGCCAAACCTTAGCCCTAAGGATTGGTCCAAATGGCTAGAAGAAAAACAAACCCTGCATGAGGATTTAGATGCTATAAGCCAGAGTTCTCAACTGGAGATGCTTTTGCCCCCGGCACATAATTGGCAATGTCTAGAGATACTTTCAGTTGTGACAACCAGAAAGATGCTACTGGCACCTAGTGGATAGAGACCAAGGATGTTACTAAACATCCTACAATGACAGAAATGACCTTCAAGACAAAGAATTATCTGACCCAAAATGTCAGTAGTGCTGAGATTGAAAAAACTCTGCTACAGGCTTTGACACAATGGTAAGAACCAAAACCCAGAAGAGGATAAATATCTTGTCTCAAGAGCATGTTGTAGCCTTCCTAGGAAAGCCCTAAATAGGTGTGAGGCATCCACCCACTCCCATAACTATCCTTCAGAATGGTGTGCGTTTAATTCCTGGACATGCAGCATGTGAAAGTAATTCTCAGACACTCCAGCAAAATTGGTGATATTTTTCATTCTTACATATTGTTTCTCTCCTGTTTTTGCTTCTCCATCTTTTTCAGTGCCTAACCACCTTCTGGCCCAATTAGCATCAGATCCCATTGCCTGAAAGAATCTGACGTAATTCATCCCCAGTTCCATACTTCTCTTTGTATTTTGCCCTAGAACATTGTTTTCCTAGACGACTTAAAATCTGTCAAGGAGGGACTTCCCTGGTGGGGAAGTGGATAAGACTCCCGCAGTGGATAAGACTCTGCACTCCCAATGCAGGGGGCCAGGGTTCGATCCCTGGTCAGGGAACTAGAACCCACATGCATGCCGCAACTAAGAGTTTGCATGCCACAACTAGGGAGCCCGCGTGCCACAACTAAGGAGCCCGGCTACTACAACTAAGGAGCCCACCTGCTGCAACTAAGGAGCCTTGGAGCCGCAACTAAGGAGCCCACCTGCCGCAACTAACAATGAGCGCAACCAAATAAATAAATATTAAAAAAGTAGGAATCTAAACTATGTATACTTTTAAAAAAATCTGTCAAGGAAATTACAAATGCGTTTACAACATGATCACTTGAAACATCTGCACATCACAGAAAATCTGACCGCTCAACCTTTATAACATTGCACCCACTGTGGCGTCACTTCCCCCAATGTCTCTTTGTTCCACTTCCTTGATACTATGCTCTCCAGTGATGCTGGGACCAGGACTGTGCAAATCACATTTCCCAGACTCCTTTGCCGATTGGCTTCAATGACAGGCACTACAGGGGGATGTAGAGCTTGGAGAAAGGGGAGGGACTTCCTTCCTCATTTTTGTTCCTGTCACTGTTGCTACAGCAATGACAGGTTGCATCCAGGAGAAACGGTCGGCCCCAGGGTCCACCTTCTCATGGCACTCCAGGACCAATTTCATCATGTCCTCAAACAGATGCCAGCATCAGCTAGTTGATGCCCCTTCTTCATAGATCTGAGGGCTGACCCTGAAAGGTCTCCCCTTAGAGCTGCAGAGGCACCAGGCACAGCTGCACAGCATGCCCCTCCTCCGAGGCCTGAGGGTCACAGGACTCCTTCCCAGGCTCCTGGTTGCTTCCATTTTGTTGTCCCATTGAGTGGTGTTATCTCCTTCCTGCAGTTATTTCTGGGTTCCCTCAGCATTCTCTTTGAACAAATCCTGACATAAATCCCCTTTGTCCAAAATACTAGTATACTCTAATTGACTGGATCCTGACTGATAGAACTGCTACTACTATTGTTTCTCCTGTCGTTGCTACGGTTACTACTACTATTATCATCCTAGATAACACATCTAGGTAACACGTCTAGTTACCTAACCACAAATGGACAAAGAGTAATGCAGATGACATTTCCTCACTCACAATTGATAGATCAAGTATTAAAAATACATTAAGACTATAGCACACCTAAAACAGCAATTTTTAAGGTAAAATCTACAAACACTTTCAATTCAAAACATTATAAATGTGAAATATAACTCAGTTTCTATTTTCCACGTAACATAAAGAAGAACTGACTACATATGAGCCCTCTCAGGATCCTGAACAATTTTGATGAAAATAGCACAGATAAGTATGTTTGATAATAATGCATGTAACTGGAATTTAATAACAAATGAAAATTAAAATAAGAAAGCATAAAGTAATTCAAAAACATTTTAATAACTAGAAAGGAAATAATGAAAATACTCCTTATACTGGTTTACTGATCAGATAAGCTAACATTACTCCTATATAACATGTGGAATTATTATGTAAGACAATGTAAAATGTAAAAATTTTTTTCCCAAATAAAAATAGATAATTCTTTTCTTATATCTTAAAGTTAAAACGGTAGCAAACGATAGGGAATAGTTCTGTATTAATTAATATTATGGCTAATTATAGACATGAATTTTATAGCCATTTCTATCAAGTTTTTAGATTTTGACAGCGTATTTATATATTTTATTTCAAGTTACATTGTTCTTAAAACTGTAATAGTACTTGCCCTCCAGTTTTTTTTTTCCAACATCTTTATTGGAGTATAATTGCTTTACAGTGTTGTGTTAGTTTCTGCTGTATAACAAAGTGAATCAGCTATATATATACATATATCCCCATATCTCCTCCCTCTTGCGCCTCCCTCCCAGCCTCCCTATCCCACCCCTCTAGGTGGTCACAAAGCACCGAGCTGATCTCCCTGTGCTATGCGGCTGCTTCCCACTAGCTACCTATTTTACATTTGGTAGTGTATATATGTCCATGCCACTCTCTCACTTCGTCCCAGCTTACCCTTCCCCCTCCCCGTGTCCTCACCTCTTTCTTTATGAAAATGGTATTTGGTTTCCTTTTAATTATCTGATTCTGGTTTAATTGTTTGCTTGCATCACTGTCTCCCTGCTAGGCTCTAAGTTCTTTTATTGTAAACATTATGTCTTTTTACGGTTTTTTTTTTTTTTGAGAATAATGTCTGACAAAGCAGGTGCTTTGGGTTGGCGGGGGGCCGGGGGAGACAGGAATTAACCAAGAGTGAGCAAAGTTGTGAGTGACTCAGAAAATGTAAGAGGTTCACTTATGTTCACACCCCAAGAAGTGGTGGACAGTCTTCTCTTTCTGGCACTCACATCTCAGAATCAGATGGCCATACACCATTATCTGAAGCTTTGGATGAAGCAATGAAATGAAACAAATGAGCAAAACCTCTAAATGGATATTTGTTTGCTTTCTTCTTTTGTGATTATATAGCTCCTGATGACATGAGGTAGGATCTGTAATTGAACTTTATCATTGTTTCTGCTGAATTCATCATTGTTTATTACCAATAGCAAAAGATAGATAGATAGATAGATATGTAGGTAGATAGATATAGATAGATGATAGATACAGATAGACATAAATAGATGATAGATTTAGATAGATGATAAATAGATATAGATAAGATTATAGATGATTGATACAATAGATAATAAATAATAGATAGATAAATGATAGATATAGATAGATAGGTAGATACAGACAGATAGATACAGATATACAGGAGCTGAAATGTCTCTTACAGAGACATTTATCATGGAGTATTCATTGTTTTTCCTTCTTCCAACAATCAGCATAAAGTTGAAAAAGAACCATCAAGTGTTTGTTTATCACAGGGAATACTCTTGAACTAATGATTGCTTCATATTTCTTTATTCTTTCTCTTTCCCTCATTCTCCCATTCTGTTCTCTCATTCATTCTCTCTCCCGCCCATCCCCTCCCCCGGTCTCCCACCCCCATCTCTCTCTCTTACACACACACAAACTCGGACACATAATTGTATGCAAGGTAGATAGGGTCACTTTCACGGTTACTTTAAATGTTGTTATCCATTTATCTCTTTAACGTATGGCTGGAAAAGACCTGAAACACTAACACCCTCGTGATCCTCCCACCTGAACTTGCGCCCTATTAAAGCATGTTTGCTAGAGGACAGATGCATACTTGTATTATTAGCTATCTGTTGCTATATAGCGTATTACCAAGAGTCAGTAGCTTAAAACAGTAAACAGTTACTACCGTAATTTATGTGGTGAGACAGATAAGTGTCTCTGGCTCAAGAGCTCTTACGAGGTTGCTGTAAAATTGGGGGCCTGACTGGAGGTTCATCTGAAGGCTGGGGTGCGAAGGAACCTGCTTCCAAGCTCACTCACTCACTCACGCAGTTGTTCACAGGCTTCACGTCTTCACTGGCTAATTGCTAACGTCGTCAGTCCCCTGCCACATGGGTCTTCCCATAAAGGAACCCAGCAGACCATGCGGATATCCTAAATCTGTGGGAAACGCATAACACTAACTTCTGCTTTCTCATCCATTGAGTTACCACCACATTGCATACTTTTGTCCCTGGAGATTTCCTGTGGAAGACTGGGTTATTCTCTTTTTGTTAGGCTCCACTAACCATGAACAAACCACAGGTCCAGGGAGCATGATAAAAGGCCATGGACCTGCCATGCTCAGTGATCCCAGGCTCCGACCATGTTGATGCCACTTCCCTTCAGCTGCCGTTCATCCATGAGACACCATGTGCTTCTCTCCATGCTCCTCTTTTTGACTCTCTTATCCCCAGGTAAGGTGGTGGCTGATTACCTGGGTCTGCAGTTTAGAAGGCTATTGGGCAGGTCAGACAAGACCCTGGAATCAGTCTTACAGATTCGTAAACCTAGTATCAACAGCTTCCCTGGGATTACAATGGGGGAGGAGAGGAAAGAGACCATTCCTTTGCCATTAGCCAAATTGCCTGATGAGGTCACATTCCACTTTATCCTTACTTTGTATCTTGGGATGCCTAGGTGAGCCACAGCAATTTATTTGTAGGCAGGTAGATCTGAAAGGATTGGATTTCATCAGCATCTATCATTTTATCTATTCAGTAGGTCGGAAAAAGAGATGGACAGGGTCTTACCAACAGGGGTTAGTGCTAAGGGGGTGTCCTGGGGAACTCTGTCCTGTAGGTGTTCGTCTCCTGAAGGAATGGAGAAATGAGCATAACGAGTACAACTCTCGCTATGGGAGACGTATATCCATAATTGTGGGAGTTGGGTGAGCATTTTTAAAATCCAAACTAGACGCTTTTGGAAAGTGAAAGAAGCAGTCATAACTGTATCGGAACTAAGGCACAAACCGGAACTGTCTCACCTAAACTGGCCCCTGGGCCACTCTATGTAAATGGCACAGACCCAGAATAGGGTTTCAGAAAGAGAATTACGGTTCCCAGGGAGGGGTTACTGAGAAGATCAAGTGCTGGTCCACATTCTAGGAAGGGATTCTCATGTTAAATAGCACTCGCACGGCATAGGTACTCCAACATAAATCTAGTCTCGCAAAAGGAGGCAATAAGGAGGAAATCACATTTTGGAATACTGACGCATGAGTTATGTAGGAAGAAAATGATTGGGCTGGGAAATGGAGACAGCAACACAAAATGTGATACTCTGTGATCATGAACCCTTAGGGCTAAGACTCTCAGTTAAAAGCTATCAGGCTCAAACTCGTCATTTTTAGATAAGATGACTGAGGTCCATAGAAGTACTTCACATTCTATAATTTAAGTATTCATACCTGCATCTGAAAACAATATGTCAGGGTTGAGGAGGCTGATAGTCAATTCTGTAGAAAGAGTTTAAATAGTTTGTAGGTCACGTAAGACCAGCTGGTATCAGTGGGAGCAAACATATTAAGAAGACACATATTGGACACAACGATCTCTGCACTTCTTTTTTCATTAAAGAGGAATTTGTTTAGAGTATACTAACTGTCAGGCTCTGTTCTAAATTTCCTATCGGGTAGTATGATATCAATGAAGACTATGACTAAAACAGAGAAAAATTTCCTGCTTGAATGGTGCTTCCAATGTTAACCTTTTATGTTGTTCACATGCTGCTATTTTTTATCCTCTACTCAATTTACTTGCACTCTAAGGATAGACTGACTCAAGTGGCGTGGATTCATTTCCTCTTGGCGGAATGGGTCATTAACAAGTCAGACCTATGTGGGCATCTCCATGCCCCCTGACCAGGGAGGAGCTCTGAGACTCAAGCAGTCCAGAGGCTACCTTCTTGCTCCTTCTCCTCTGCTGGTTCCAGCCCATGGCCCACCTATTCCTTTTCTTTGCTTCTATGTCTTCATCTTTTACTTTGATCCCTCCTTCTGAGCCCTCTGTGGAAGAGATTCCCAATTTGTAGTTTTACCTCTAACTTTTCAACCCCAAATGGTCATTTGAAAATATCTGTTCATTCAGTTTTCAATAAAGTTATTTGTCAGTCATCTTATATCTGAATATACTATCTTCCAGTCAATTTTCTGAGTTTTAGGTATAAAACACAAGTAAGCCACATAACTACTCACAAGGATCCTAAAGTTTTATGGGAAGAGACAAACACAGGAAAAATGATTATACCAAAATAAGTGAAAAGTTAAAGCATGACTCTCTGGAAACATGGGGTTACAGAGAAAGAGAACTAATTCTTTTTGTGAAATTAGTCAAAGTATAAACAAAAAACCCACAACATAACACCAGCTTTATAAAAGAAATCATGATTGTATACATTTATAAATGAAAAATGATTTGTGAAGTGAATCTGAGGACTAGAGAGGAGAATGGAGGGGACTTCAGACAAATGAAATGACACGAGGAAAGACGCCGAGATGTGATGACCATGGTGTATTGATGGTGGTGGATTATGAGTTCAGCCCAGTGATGTTAGCTGAAGTGATCACGCCTGCAGTCTGGTGAGGAGAATCAGAGGCAGCCCATGAGTGCCCCAATGGCACATGCTAAGGAGGGGCTGTATGCACTGGCTCGTTCTCATAATGGAATGGACAAACTCGTCTGAGTTTAGGCACGTCTCTTTGGGCAACGAAGAAGATGGACAGGAAGGGGCAGCCTGGCAGGGAATGATCACGGGAACTGAGCTGAGATAGAACAACTGGACGGTAAACTCTGGGTTAAGAGAAGGTGACACGTGAAAGGAATATGGAAGAGCTGTAACTGACTACATTTAAGGAATGAATGGATGCACTGGGTTCCTGAATAAAGTAAAAGGGCATATTCACCAAAAAAGGAAACACAGCGATGAGAATGCTTGGTTTTGTGTTTCTTTGTTCTTGAGATTCGGACAGGAACAAAATGAGGTCCACTTTCAACATCGTAATGTTGTGACTAAAATCAGGTCATAAGGTTGTTTGGGTTTTTTTTTACAAGTTTTTTCCAGCTTTATTGACAAATAAACTTTGTATGTATTTAGGGTGTACAACATGATGATTTGATATACATACATATTTGCAACAAGGTGGATGAACGTGGAGACATTATGCTAAGTGACATGAGAAAGATAAATGCTACATGATTTCACTTACATGTGGACTCTAAAACAGTTAAACTCAATAGAAATATTGAGTAGAATGATGGTGACCAAGAGCTGAGGAGTGAAGGAAATGGGGAGATATACATATATATATATGTGTGTGTGTGTGTGTGTGTGTGTGTGTGTATGGAAATACATCTCCATGGAAATTTTACTGCATTTACCATTTTCACTGCTTACAATCACCAGTCCCCTATGTGTGATAGTATGCTGGAGTGACCCCAAATCATTATGTTGAAGGTCAAGTTTATTGGCGAGAAAATGAATCCTTATCTGGAAGAAAATGTGGTTCACACTAGCAGGCAATGACCTCCATCTCCGATCCAGTGACATAGTGTCTGGTCAAATGTATATATGCTGAATAAGTATTTGTAGCAAGAAAGAGTGCAAATGGCTCTTTTTTTTCCATTTGTGTTATTTCACATGAGGATAATACGAACTGTGACTCATTTTGTCATTTTCCAGTCTTTTAAAGAGAAGAGTCTGTAAAACTTCAGAAGAAGTTGAAGATAGTCTGGAAACGGAAGTTAGCATGTTCTAAGAATAAATATAAGACCTTTGAGAGGTGCCCGAAAAACATACACCGTCACCTTTGTGATGTCACGCCCCCTCCATTTTAGGAGGACCTTATGACTTTGGATTTTAGTTAACTAGCTTTCTTTGAGAACCCAGATCTCTGAGGCGCTCTTAAAATCTGTGATCTACAAATTACCCAGCTTGCTCTCTTTGTCAGGGCAAGAACATAATTATTTGCTCACATGGGCGATTCCAATAGTCCCTGAGGATCCAAATATGTTATTTATTCCATTAACTTGTACTCACGGTGTCTGGCCTTCCTGATCTTCTTTCATAATGAATTCATTGCTTATACTCGGCCTGCCATTTTCTTACGGTCTCATTTGAGAATGTGTCTCTGCTACCAACCAAAGCTACTGCTCTGAAACCTCTTCCCTTCTTTGTCTCAGTTCCTGGGTTCCAGCCTTAACCAACTGGCAATGTGGCAAACCCGAGTCAGTCCCCCATTAGGACTGGTGACAATAGCACTGACCTTCCGGAAAGCCCTACACCCACCAAGCTGACCAATACAGAGGGCCTACTGCTCAAGCTTCAGTTCACAGACTTTTTTCCTTGAAGAGGGGAGTATTTTAGGAAATTGCCCTACCATTTTCAAGAACAGAGATATTTCAAAGATATTCTCTAGGGTCTATTTTTTCTATAACAGCAGTCACTTGAGAGCATTGAACCTGTAATCTTGGCCAAAGTTTAAATCTTTCTTTCAACCTGATCATGTTTGGTTTGCATCTTTCAGTTATTTCTCAGTTTCTGATGCATTGCTGGTACCCTGTGATTTCTGGCACCCCTACAGATTCTCTCAAAATGCTACTTACATCATTCCAATGGCATCTGGGGAGTTACAGAAGGAGAGGAAAAACAGTAGGCTCAAGCCATCACTGACTTTCCTTCTTATGACTTATGGCATGGTTCAAAAATTTCAGAACTATATTCATGTAGTATTGACTGTGGCCATTCTTCTTTTCTTTCCAGTCTTCATGAGAGCGAGGCTGATATTTTACTATGAAACACTACATGGATTTTTGTGTTCAGACAAACTTTAACTTGGTTAAGGCAATACTGTCCTCTTCCTATTTAAAAAATAATGTTTATCAGGTGTCAATGTTGATTTTCTTTTCCATTCTCCCCTACAAATACATATTGAAGTTACTTGACTAAGTGGGTATATTGTCTATGTCATTCTGTTGCAGTAAACAGGAACATCAACACCAAGTTTTAATCTAAAAATATTGACTTATTATTCTTAGCTAGGAATGGCCTCGATAGGCAAATATAAATAAAATTAATGTGATGACACCAAAAATATCTTATTTAATAGACCCCATACATTATTAAATGGACCTTGAATTATTTCTTGAGTGGTAAAACCTTGACACTATGCAAATTCTCAACACACAGATGAATCCAAAATGAAGCTATTAACTGTCCGTTTCCTAACTCTTGTTTTAGGCGGATTTTCTACTGGAAGGTCAGTTTATTTTGAAGACTGTGGCATCAGCTCTACCACTAGAGCGTTATTTATTAAATTAACTTTTCTACCATACAAGTCATCTGGAGGATAAAATGGTCTGGACACAATGACCAATTTTCGGCTTTCTAATACCCTTTACTTTTTAGATACAATTGAAAGGATTATTTAGAATGTCCACAAACTTACTTTTCCTCTAATTGATACACTCCATGATGAAAATTTCTCTGTCCTTTGAGTTAGGTAGATCACATCTATATTTGGAAAGAAAAAATAACTTCTGCTTCTTTCTGAGCTGATTGAAACATGAAGAGATTGAGAGGTTTTCTATTTGTTGAGAATAAACCTGCACCACGACTGAGTACCCACAGGCTCTTTTTCACTGAAATCCTCCCCTACCCCTTATCTAAATGGATAGGAGGAAAGAGGAGGTGAAATGTTAAACTTTTTTTTTTTTAAGATTTATTATTTATTTATTTTTGGCTGCGTCGGGTCTTAGTTGTGGCAGGCGGGATCTTCGTTGAGGCAGGAGGGATCTTTTGTTGAGGCGCGTGGGCTTCTCTCTAGTTGTGGCGTGCAGGTTTTCTCTTCTCTAGTTGTGGCACGCAGGATCCAGGGTGCGTGGGTTCTGTAGTTGTGGTGCACGGGCTTAGTTGCCCCATGGCACGTGGGATCTTAGTTCTCCGACCAGGGATCAAGCCCACGTCCCCTGCATTGGAAGGCGTATTCTTTACCACTGGACCACCAGGGAAGTCCCGAAATGCTAAACATTTTTAAAAAAGAATGAGCATATAGAAGCTGACAGAAGGCAACTACAATGATAGCTATATGAATCTGCAAGCTTCCTATGACCTACAAGCCAAAAATGATCTTGATCCTGTTTAATCAAGGTCACCTAATTTCTTATCAAACTTATTTTTTTCCCAATATGCTCCATCCACACAGGTCTTTCTGTTCTTCAAGTAAACTAAGCAAGAGACCTTGCTCCTGCTATTCTACATGCCTATCATACCCTCACGTGGATATCTGCTTGTCTATTTCATTTTCAGCATTCACATCTCAGTTCAAATGCTATATCCTCAGAAAGCCTTTCTCGGTCCATTTTATCAACTCCGTCCTCCAGACTATATCTGGCCCATTATTGTATTATTGTGTTCTAACCACTTATCACTTTCTGAAATTATCTTATCATTCTATTTGTGTATGGTCAGATTTTCCTCACTGAATATAAGTGCTGTGAGAATATTTCTGCCATTTCCACTGTTCTATTGCTAGTACAAAGAAAAATGCCTGGTGAATAGAAGACATTTGGCCAATATTGGTTGAAGATCCATATAAAGGAATAAAATAATAAAGACACTGGTGTATTTAGAACATATATTTTGTCCATCCCCTCATTGTTTCACTTTGACATTTACCAAAGTTATTTTTGAAGCCTAAATTAACAAAATGCCAAAAACATATAAGAAAAGGAGGGAGGGGTTTGTTAATATTTTGGCTGTTGGGTAAAAAGGAGTCAGTGAATGTGATGAAGCGATTGAATGGACCCTTTGTCCAGCTTCTTTTCTCCATGTAGAAATGCTCTTTCTAGAACTCTTCTACTCTCACACTTAAGTTTACAGGTTTACATTCCATTCATGGACTAATGATCTCACTGACTCTTCTTCTGCAGTAAGAAGTGGTTTGGCTTCTGCTGAAAACCACTGTTTCAATCTCTCTGGCCTTTGCAGAAGAGACACCTGCAAGATAACAGAGGATATAATTGGTGCCTGCCGAAGACGGTGGAAATGCTGTCGCCAGTGGTGGATTCTTCTGCCAATTCCAACGCCTGTTATCTATTCAGATTATCAACCACCCATTAAGCATAAATTGAAATGAAACTTGGAAAAGCATCAAAAGGAAACATCTTTGTATCTAAAAATTTTAAATATACATATTAAACACTGCCAGCTTTATTATCAACTTCTATTATCCCTTGTCAAGAGAAATAAATAAATACATATTGATTTCAAATCTACCCAGATACTACTTCTTTATGACTCATTTTCAGATCCAAACAATCTGTTTAGAAGTAAGAAAGCCCATTTATTTGACAAATTTTTAAAAAATTTGTCACAGAAAGATCAAAAGATTAACCAACAAGTTGCAAAGATGAAAATATAGTTATATGCAACATAATTAAATAGACGCACAGAGAGTACAAAGGAAATGCAAAGGTCAAATACAGAAGAAATCTAGAAAATATCAGGGAGGGGAGGAGATGTAAACAGAGAAAGGGAAGAAAATTGGAATCAGGCAAGAGGAAATAATCTGGGATGATATGTAAGGATTGTAACTGCATGGCAGATAACCGGAAAGAGATGAAAACAGAAAGGAGAGAACGAAAGGTTGAAGACCAACAGAAGTACCCTAACAAAATAAAACCTCAATTAACAACAACAAAAAAGATTTTGATATTCTACTGTTATGAGGAAACACTGTGATCATTTAGAGATTCTCAATATTTTACTCCTCAACACAAATAGTTCCCTTTTATAGAACCTAAACATTTTACTGTAAAAAACATAGTAACCCCTTCCAAGGGTATGCTGTCAATACCCCTTTTAAATAGATTTTTGATGCTTCACAACTTCTGCTACAACTTTATCTTCCTCCCTAGTGTCATAAGGTCTCACTTTCCTTTCCTGAATGTCTTTAGGACTTGAGTAAACTATATACCTCAAAGTAGTTCTTAGAAGGAGTCTTAGTTTTCAGTCATATATAAAACTTCGATGATTAAGGAAATGTGCTTTGGTAGTGAAGACTCCCTTTCTCTCTTCCTATAATGCAGTATTTATGAAGTCTTTATGTTTTTTTTTAATTCTCAGAGTATGGATATTTCCCATAATAATTTGGTATAGTCTTTACTCGATTTAGGGCAAAACTGACCTTAAAACAGCAGAGGTATACTGTAGGTAAGGAACTAAGTGTGTAAGTGGTGAGAGAGCTTGATGGTTTGCTTTCATTTCTCCCTCCCTACCTCATCTCCACCATCTAGCAAGAATATGGATAAGCACTACACTTGAGTTGAATTTAGTTTACAAAGACTATGTCCTTTTTGGATACAGGTGAGAAACTGGGACTCTCTACCAAGTCAATCTAGCCCTATATTACTGATCTATACCTGGACTCCACAAAATTGGGTGCCTCAGCTTAGACTAACTGCCTGTGAGTGCTCTTGAGTCTAAAAGCTCAGAAGAGATCCTTAATCTGGCTTAATTCATTTAAAACACTATGGCACCTATTATCTATAATTTGGAATTTACTGGCAAGTCCGCTTGGTTTCCTGATTTATCATGGAAACATGATGTCTTAAATAACTAAGGAAAAGATACCTGAAAGACTGTTATCCTAATGAGATGCAATCATAGTTCTGGGGTGCGGATGGGGGATTATAAGAGAAAAGCAAAACCCTTACAGATATGTAGGAAAGATTTTTAAACCTTGAAAGAACAGCAGGCTTCGGCTACGTTACAAGCGCTATCAAAACAGGATGAGCAGACTCTCTGGTCCCTAGAAGAAGTAACCTCATGGTGTGTTCCAAAAACCTCCGGAAACACTGATGTATTCGTCATAGTTTTTCTCTTTTTTCTCTTGCCAAATATAGAATAATCTCCTGACTTGTGTCTGTCTCCCTACAAATACCTTTTAGTTAGTCACGTACAGTAATAAAGTCTTGTCTCTGGCATTTTTTTATCCTTTTTAATAAAAATATCCTTCTTATACTTAATTTACATCAGTCCTCAACATCCTGTCTAAATCCTTTTGACGGTTGGACATGCCACACTTGCTTTAATAATTCAACATGTTGGCTAACTTCCGTGGGAGAGATTGTGTGTGTGTGTGTGTGTGTGTGTTTCATGCTTCCAATTCTTTTGTTCAGACTTTAAATACTAGAATAGGAATATCTGAATAGAGAGGATCATCATAAATATTCCAGGAAGCAAACCTGCAATACAGCAGGTCCCAGACCCCCTCTTCTCACTCAAAGACTAATTTAACAACTATACACGGATGAAAAGACCTTTATTAGAGTCTGGAGTCCAGTCAAGGGATCCAGGCGCAGGTCCCATCCTCCAGACACACCTGGGCAGGGCTGGGGCCTCCGAGGCTCCAAGCAGCCCCGCCCCCACAGCTTCCTGCATTGAGGTGGTACACGGGCCGCTCTCCTGAGCTATAATTGCATGCCTGGAGTTTAGGGGAACCATGCGCATATGGCTCCCCTAGGCTTTGCCCTAAAGGGGGGCTGTCAGTGGTGACCACGCCTCAGCAGCAGTTCTCTGCCTGGGACCCACAGCTGTCTAGGGCATCTTCTGAAATCTAGGCAGAGGCAGCCATGCACCCACAGCTTTGCTGTGCACAGCACACACCACATCAAGGACTTCTGGAGCTGTACCTGGGGCTCCGAGGACCACAGCTGCAGGGAGAGAGTCCATAACGTGAGGTGGCACCAGGCAGCCTCTTTTGAAATCATTCTAACCCCCAGACCTTTGCACTCTGGGATGCAAAGCAATTGGAGGGGCAGCCTATGGTCTCTGAAAGTAATTTTTCCACTAGACAGTAGGTCCTGCCTCCTGACATCAATATCCTATTTTTGGTTATTGAGATGGTTATGTAAGTTGTTCCTGACTTCAGTCTCCCTCACAAGAAGACAAACTAGCAAATATCCACAGATTAGACACCACTGTGAAACTCCTAGAACAGGGGGTGAGTCTGAAGAAATTCTCTGGACCGCGAACACTGAGAAGGATGGTATTAGAAGGGCAAATGAATTGCTACACTCTAACCTCATCACCCCTCCCCAAGGCTGGCACAGCACCAGACCAAGAGAGCCCCCGTGGACCTATGATTCTCCAGTGGGAAAAAGAGAGCCTGATGTGGACATCTAGCTTCCCAAGCATTGTGGCCACTTCCCAGGAGGCTCTCAACAGAATGGCAGAATTCTCAACAGAAACTTTTCAGACCAGGAGAGGATGAAATGATATATTTACCCCACTCTCAACAATGGATAGATAGGTGCACATGTAGCATTTTCTCAAATAGATGATATGTTAGGCCACACAACAAGTCTTGGCAAATTCAAGAAGATTGAAATCCTGCGTATATTCTCTGACCACAATGGTATGAAAGTAGAAATCAGTAACAGGAGGAAAACTGGAAAATTCATGAATACATGAAAATTAAACAATACTCTCCCGAACCACCAATGGATCAAAGAAGAAATTAAAGGGGAAATTATACATATATCTTGAGAGAAAAGAATGGAAACACAATATACCAAAACTTATTGGATGCAGCAAAAGCAGTTCTAAGAGGGAAGTTCATAGCAGTAAATGCCTGTATTAAGAAACAAGAAAAAACTCGAATAAACAACCTAACTCCATGCTTCAAGGAACTAGGAAAAGAAGACTAAACCAAGACCAAAGTTAGCAGAAGGAAGGAAATAATAAAGACTAAGGCAGAAATAAATGAAATAGAGAACAGGAACACAATAGAAATGATTAACAAAACTAAGAGTTGGCTCTTTGAAAAGATAAACAAAACGGACAAACCTTTAGCTAGGCTAAACAAGGAAAAAAAGAGAGAGGATCCATATCAACAAAATTATAAATGAAAAAGGAAACATTACAACTGAGAACACCAAAATACAAAGTATCATAAGAGGCTACTATGATAACTCTATGCCAAGAAACTAGACAACCTAGAAGAAATGGATAAGTTCTTAGAAATATACAACCTACCAAGACTGAATCAAGAAGAAACAGAAAATCTTAACAAACCAATTACTAGCAAGGATATTAATTCAGTAATCAAAAACCAGATGGCTTCACTGGTGAATTTGACCAAACATTTAAGGAAGAATTAATGCCAATCCTTCTCAAACTCTTCCCCAAAACTGAAAAGGTGAAAACACTCCCAAACTCATTTTATGAGGTCAGCATTATCCTCATACCAAAGCCAGAAAAGGACACTAGAAGAAAAGAAAACTACAGACAAATCTACCTAAAGATACAAAAATCTCAATAAAATACTAGTACTAAATTGAATTCAGCAGCACATTAAAAGAATCATTCACCATGATCACATGGGATTTATCATTGGGATGCAAAGATGGTTAATAACATGCAAATCAATAAATGTGATACATCAAGTTAATAGAATGAAAGATAAAAATCATGCAATCATCTAAACAGATGCAGAAAAAGCATTTGAAAAAATTTAACATTCATTCATGATAAAATCTTGTAACACCTTAGGTATAGATGGAAAGTATTTCAATATTATAAAGGCCATATATGACAAACCCACAGCCAAAATCATACTCAATGGTGAAAGGTTACAAGTTTTCACTCTAAGATCAGGCACAAGACAAGGGTGCCCACTTTCACCACTCCTGTTCAACACTGTACAGGAATTCCTAGCCAGAGAAATCAAGCAAGAAAAAGAAATTAAAAGCTTTTAGAATTGGAAAGCAACAAGTAAAATTGTCTCTATTTTCAGATGACATTTTATATATAGAAAATCCTAAAGAGTCCACCAAAAAACTGTAAGACCTAGTCAATGAATTCAGTACAGCTGCAGGACACAAAATCAACATGCGAAAATCAGTAGTGTTTCTATACACTAACAAAGAATTATCTGCAAAGAAAAAAAAAAAAGAAATTCTACTTAAAATAGCATCAAAAATTAAAATAATAAAATACTTTTGGCATAGAAACAGATGCAGAGACCAAAGGAAGAGAATAGAGAGTCCAAAAATAAATCTCCACATATACAGTCAATTAATGCTTGACGAGGGAGCCAAGAATACTCAGTGGGGAAATGACAGTCTCTCCAGCAAATGGTGTTGGGAAAACTGGATAACCACATGCAGCACACTGAAATTGTGCCCCTACCTTATACCACTCACAAAAAATTAACTTGAAATGAATTAAAGACTTAAACATAAGACCTTATACCATAAAACTCCTAAAAGAAAACAGGGAAAAATCTCCTTGACATTTTCTTGGCAACGATTTTTTGGATATGACACCAAAAGCACAAGCAACAAAAGCAAAAATTAACAAGCAGGACTACATCAAACTAAAAAGCTCTGCACAGCAAAAGAAACAATCTACAAAAATGAAAAGGCAATCTACACAATGGGAGAAAGTATTTGTAAATGATATATCAGATAAGGGTTAATATATATAAATATATAAAGAACTCATACAACTCAATAACAAAAACCAAATAACCCAATTTAAAAAAAATGAACAGAGGAACTAAACAGATTTTTCCAAACATACAAATGACCACAGGTACATGAAAAGAGTCTCAACATCACTAATCATCAGGAAATGCAGAACAAAACCACAATGAAAGATTACTTCACACCTATTACAATGGCTGTCATCAAGAAGACAAGAAATAACAAGTGTTGGAGAGGACGTGGAGAAAAGAGAACCTTTGTGCACTGTTGGTGGGATGTAAAATGGTTCAGCCACTATGGAAAAGCGTGGAGGTTCCTCAAAAAGTAAAAATAGAGTTACCCTGTGATCCAGCAATCCCACTTTGGGGCATATATACAAAGGAAATGAAATCAGGATCTTGAAGAATTATCTGCATTCCCGTGATCATTCCAGCATTATTCACAATAGCTAAGATATGACAACAACCCAAGTGTCCATCAGCAGATGAATGGATAAAGAAGATATCGTGTATGTGTGTGTGTGTGTGTGTGTGTATATATGTGTATATATATGTATTATATGTATGTGTATATATATATATATATATATATATATATATATATATATATATATATATATACACAATGAAATATTATTCAGCCATGAGAAAAAAAATGAAATCCTGCCATTTGCAACAGCATGGAAGTACCTGGAGGGCATTATGCTAAGTGAGATGAGTCTGACAGAGAAAGACAAACAGTGTGTGATCTCACTTTGATGTGGAATCTGAAAAGCCAAACTCATCAAAACAGAGGGTAGAATGGTGGCTACCAGGGGCTGGAAGTGGGGGAATTGGGGAGATGCTGTTTCAGGGTACAAACTTACAACCAGTAGATAAGTAAGTTCTGGAGATCTAATGGGCAACATAGTGATTATAGTCAACAACACTGTATGATAAACCTCAAAGTCATAGGAAACTACATCTTAATTGTTCTTGCTACACAGAAGAAATGATAATTATGTGACCTAACAGAGATGTCAGCTAACACTGTGGTGGCAATCACACCGCAATACATAAATGTATCACATCAACATGTTGTACACCTTAAAGTTACACAATGTTATATGTCAACTGTATCTCAATTTTTCAAAATAGATAAAATAAACTCATTAGTTAATAAACATGTAAATGATCAAAAGTAGTCATAATAGAAGACATAAAAGTATATAAAATTTTTCCCTAAAAAGCTGATATCACATATAAAAGTTTATAAATGAAAAAATAAGTAAATTTAGATAAATGTGTCATTAAGCCATTGATCATAGGTAAATTAACTTTAGATAAACTGGTTTTAGGTCAATTGGTTATTGGCCAAAGGAATATACTTAGGCTTTCTATACTTTGTTTCTATATGGTAGGGTAGGGGGAAAGGTTAGGGATCTCTTTAAGCTTTTGTTTTTTTCCCCCAAAATTTATTCTCTTATTTATTTTTTTAAAAATTTTTTTGGTCATGCCATGCACGTGGGATCTTAGTTTCCTGACCAGGGATTGAACCCGCGCCCTCTGCATTGGAAGCACGGAGTCTTAACCACTGGACCGCCAGGGAAGTCCCTCTTTAAGCTTTTGGCATATAGTGTTTAGACAATACATGGCTATTGAGGAAATACTGTGCTCTTTATTTGACTCTCCTGATCTCACCAATCTTGTCATATGGGACAGTTAGACAAAGGATTAATAACAGATGAGAAAATTTTAGTTTTCAATGTGTACTAAGTGTATTTACCTTTCAGATGCTACTAAGAACATAGTATATATGTGATACTGGCCTCTCTTTTAAAGGAATACCTTAAAAATACAGCTTTTTTTTTCAGAAATGGTCCATAGGCAATTATTTTATCCCTCTTGTGGAAAAGAGTTTGCTGCGGAAGAACTCCCTTGCAATTCAGAGGACTTTGGTAACAAGGACTATTACACTCAGTGACCCTTTAAAAGATGACTGGCCAAAGATACTGACCTCTGAGAAATTTGAGAGCCCATAGAAAAAGTAAAGGATTAGCCATCTGGTCTCCAGTAGTTAGGTTAATTTGTCACCAAATTTAGGGAGTTCAGGGTTTGGAAATATTCCAGCGGAAGCTGTTTTATTTTCTTACTTGTTAAGCTTCACTGACTAAAAGGAACCTCAGTCTCCAGAAGTAAATAAAAGGCCCTGAATCCCGCTATTCCTGATTACTCACTTCTCTACCGGGCATTCAACCATGAGACTCCATTTACTGCTTTCTGTTCTCCTCCTCTCTTTGACTATAATACCAAAAGGTAAGATGGTGAATAACTGTAGAGATCGGTTTCTTAGGAGACCTATTCAGATGCGTAATTATGCTGTAGGCATCTTAACTCAGACCCTAATGCACAGTCTTAGGGATGCAGAAGTCCAACATGATCATCTTCCTTAGAACTGATGAGGCCAAAATTGTGAAGTGGGACAAGGATTTCCATCAACAGAAAATGAGTTCCAAAAGCTCCATGATTAGAAAAGGGGGCTCAAACCGATGTGGAAGTGGAGAAGCTTTGACATGTGACACCAGGCTCGGCATACAAATCGAGTAGCTTTTACAAGGGCCCCCACCTCCAAAAAGGAGAGTGAAAGTGAAAATGGCGGCTACTGGGTCAGACTTGGTTAGTGAATGGAAGTGATGTAGTCTGTTGGTGAGGGAATATTTGCGAATGGTAGAAATTAGGCACATAATACACAGCTCAACAAAAAAGAATTATATCAAGTTATTAATAGGGAGCAGAGGAATTTGGAAAAAGCATGGATTTGGGACGGTGCGTCAATGGCAAAATTTTAAGCATAACGCAAAATAGGAAGGGAGCATTTTAACAACCTGAGTTACATCCTTGGTGCTCATGATGGAGAAGTTGGAATATTAAAGTGTAGACTTAAAGGGAAAAGGGAACATGGCCATTTTCAGGCTGATTCATTCAGATCCTTGTAAAAACTAAGACTGTTTTCTCCACTGTTGATGTCAGGATGTTCACATCCCTCAAAATAACATCTGTGTTCACTGAACATAGATTAAGTCTGGGTAACTCTCCCTCTTCCTTGATTCATCTATAAGATTCCTTCAAATACAATCAAAGATATTCATGTATGTTGAAATGTTTGATCTTTGCCTAATCTATGAATATCTTGGGATCTATCTGATGTACAGCTGCCCCCTCTTGAAGGAGTTCACGTACTTCTCACCTGGCCCTCAATTCTGTCAGAAGAAGACACACTTGTAGTGACAGCTAATGTAAAATTATATGATGTTAATGACTTAAAATTAGAAGGCAATTTAATGGTTAATTCTTTAATTTTACAGATAAGAGAATCCATGTCCACATAAAGAATATGATTTCACTAAGGTCACATAGGTAGTGGCAACACTGCAGCTGGAACCAAGTATTTTTAATCTGGGTCAGCATTGTTTCCATCGATCTTCGGGTGTAGATATGCCCATAAAGTGGTAACCCTAATTTCTGTCAGGCTTTTTACCTCAAAATCCCCTAATTAGACATTGAAGAACCTAAGGAGATTTTCAAGTTTCCTCTTTGGGAAGCTACAATGTCTTTGAAACATGTTACTTCATTTACCTCTAAATTCTTTTTCTTCAGTGTTTGTGGTAGGCATGTTGAATTGGCTTAACATTCTGGCATTATTACTGGGATGACTTCCACTAGTCTTTAGATTTTCCTGATCTTTGTTCTTAAAATCATATAATGGTGATAATCAGACTGCTGAAAGCACTTGGTTCAAGATAATTACGTGTGCATGGTTGATGAGTGAATTTTTTTTTTTTTTTTTTTTTTGCTCATGCTTGCTTTCCACCACCTAAGCGAAATTCAACTCAGCATAAATGACTGTCTCCACCCAGAGTCATACACCATGTTATGGGCCTTTTTTTTTTTAAGGTTAAGGAGGGATACTTCTGGAAGTAAAGATCGAGCCAAAAGTCACCATTATAGTGGGAAAGTGATATGGCAGTGGTTCATTCTTAGAGTGGAAAACAATTCAAGAAAAAGGTTGTCCTAGAGCAAAGGCCAGAAATAACTGACAGGAAAACAGGACTCCAAGAAATCTAGGCCTAAGGTTTAGAGAAGTTCCTATGGTAATAATGAGACTGGACACCCATAAATACAATTGTACATCCAAGAGTGGGGGGCCAAATAGTCAAAAATAGGCTGGAGCCAAGAAGTTTTAGAAGGAATAAGAGACAGAAAATGTGTGTGCAGTCAAAGAATACTTAACTGCATTCAATGGTAAGAAACGTGTACTGAGCATCTACTACTTTCCATGGGCTGCGTGAGACACCCAAGATACAATGGGAAACGAAAGGAAGACTGTCTTCCCACAGTAGAGAGGACAGACATTAGGCAAATGATTACAAATGCATCTATAAATTATAAATGTTAATAAGTACAATGAAAAGGAACAGAGTATTCTGAGTGCCTGAAACATGCGGTCATTGTCAATCTGCAACATCCGGGAAAAGTTCATTGAGGCATGCCTTTTGAGCTGAAAACAGGAAGATAAGTGTTCACTGATGAACCCCTTGCAAGGAGACCTCAACACTCCTGGCAGAGGAAGAAGCCAGTGCAATGTCCCTGACGCAGAAGAAACCACAGTGTGTTTAAGGAACTGCAAGGCCACGGCAGGAGAGCACTAGTTTATACCAGAAAATGTGCCAAGCATCTCATGGAATTAGGCCACAGTAAAAACTGCATGGCACCAAGGCTCAATCTGCAGCGACGCTTCAAGAACAGGGAGGGCAAGGCTACTAGACTTTGTGCAGGGAGTGGTGATCACGAGTATCTCCATCACCAGGGGTGGGGCTTGGTTTCCGCTCAAAGTAGGATCATCTACGGGTTCTAGGCGGCCTATGAGCCTGATAGGTCTTTCTTTTTGTTTCACTACTTCCACTATTCTTTCTTCAGAGTTTCTCTTCTTGGTTCTGCCACAGAAGGAGTTTCAAGTTTAGAGTAGCTTCCTTCTTTTCTAATCTTGAGATAATCACTCTTTGAGGTACACACATAGAATGAAGCCTGAGAAACCACCAGCGACTGTGTGGAAATAGATAAACGGTATCAATAACAATCATGAGAAATTAGGAAATCAAAATTCCTAACCTTTCAATCTGATAATTTCTGTGATGCAAAGGTAAATAAGTCTGATCTATCTAGGTGGATTCTCTAAGTCAAAATCATGTTTAGACTTGAAAATATGCACTGTCCGAAATCTCTGTCATCCTTTGGATGAGGCCCCTTCTACAGTGTTCCAAAGGAAGTTCCTACCCTCTAGGCACCATGATTCATACTCCATTAAAGTAGGATACCAAAGTATAAGACAAAACCAGCAAAGGTGGTGAGGAAAGTGCATCACTGAAGGTATGAAGGACTCACAATTCACAGGCAAAAACCGCCAGGGTCCAGGACGACAGATGTGGGACAGGTAGACAGGATGCACAACAAACTCTGCTTCAAGACTAATCTGGAAGGTGAATCTGGAGGACAGGATGCTAAGTGAAATCAGCCAGTCCAAGAAGAGAAAGACTGCATGACTGCCCTTACCTGAGGCATCTAAAAATAGTCAAACTCGTAGACACCTGGAGCAGAATAGCGGTTTCCAGGGGCTGGGGGAAGGGAGAAATGGGGAGTTGTCGTCGGATGGGCTTCAAGTTTCACTTCTACAAGATGAAGGAATTCTCGAGATCTGCTGGGCAGACTTGTGCCTCTGGATAATGGTACCACGTTATGTACTTAGAAATGTCAGAGTGGAGATCTCATGTTTAGTGTTCTTACCACAGTAAAAAAAAGAAAGAAAGAAAGGAAAAGTGAAGAGCCGGAGGTTACTGGGGCTGGTAGCAGAGCTGGGCTCCCTGCGAATCTGACAAGAGCCCTTTGGAGGCATCACGCCTTTCAAGTCATGACGACCCCTTCCTCCAGATCAGTCCTCCTTGGTTTCTCCCAAATCACTTATGCCAAGAGGATGGATTAAACAAAGATCCTATAATCTTGCACAGGAGGGAAAAACTCTCAATGGCCAGGTGTGTTCGGAAGAGAATAATATATTGCAGGCACACGGAAAGGTCACGATACCTTACTTTGGCATGTGGAGATGCACCGCGTGGGACGCCTCTGTGCTCATACCCAGATGTGTCCTTGAAACATACTCTGCCTCTCACTATGCCTTGCCCAATATTAAAAACCCTTGATTTTAGCTTCGTTAGAAAACCTGAAAGTCACCAAATGTTACACTAAGTGCGTGGGTGAGGTTACCGGGGAGAGGCCGACAGCTGGTAAGAGGACTGCTGCACTGCTGGGTAGGAGCCTGCACTCTGTGTAGACAGGCGTGGGGTGGGGTCACCCTCGGCCCCGGCCCCGAGAGCGGCGGGACCCTCGGCCCTGTCCCCGAGAGCGGCGGGACCCTCGGCGCTCTCCCTGAAAGGCAGACGCTCCAGCCTCCGGAACCGGCAGAGCAGAGGCGGCACCACAGGGTGCTATCCAACGCCCCACCATGCCGTCCTCCTGCCACACGAGGCCCCGAGCCCACGGAGGGCTAGCCTGAGAGTCAGATCCTCCAGCAGGGGGAGAACACAGACTCGCACAGGTTCTGAAAATTCAGTTACAAGAGGCTGCGCTGGTGTATCTGGCTGTGGGTATTTTTCTACGGGACGGTGAGATAACAATGAGGGCCTGGTTTAAATACCGCCCCCCACCAAACAAAGATTCAGAGCCCCAAAGGGCTCAAACTCAGTTAAGCGGTAGAAGTTAGGGACCAAAGAAGCCAGCCAGTCAGGGTTAGTGTATTATTGGACAGTAAAGACAAAATGGGACACAGTGAGTTAACAGGATGGCTCAAGAGCCAGCGAATCCCTACTACTGGCCGCGGACAGAAGTGTCCTGTTACGTAACAGCCACCATGACCCACGGGGAAAAGGACCCTTGGCTGTGCTGGAAACACTAGAGGAGGGATGCTGGGGTGCAAGAGAACGGTGCTGAAGCACACCCTCAGTTATGTGCTTTTCAGCAGCCCAATGAATCGGGAAAACATATGGGTGTGTTTAAGGAAAAGCACCTTTCAGCTCTGAGAGAAATTCTCTCCATGTATCTGCATATAAGGGGCATTGAAGAACACAGAAAATCCGGTTCCTGCACAGTCCTGAAATGGGGGAATTAGGTAAGGTGAAATCTGAAGGATGGCTAGACTTTCCACAAGAGGAGATGAAGATGAGGACAGGTGACATACAATAAGGATGCTGTAAATGTGGATGCAGAGCTTAGCACGGGCGAGGGGGTAGAGGGTGGATACTTCCGCTGAAGTAGTCTGTCTCAGTGCAGGTGTTACTGGCATTTGGGGCAGGACAACTCAATAGGTGGGACATTTACCAACCCTGAGCCTTACCCACAAACGCCAAGGACATCTCCCCAGTCATGGTGACAACAAAGCACCCCACACGGTTCAACGCCAAGGACATCTCCCCAGTCATGGTGACAACAAAGCACCCCACATGGTTCAACATGTACTGCCCTTGATAAGGACAACTCTCTAAAAGCTTCTAGAAACCAGCCCGCCCTAAGATGTGTATAGTCCCACACTCTTAGCACCCCTCCTCCAAAAAGCCACTTCTTTTGCCTAAGTCATTTTTTCATATAGGTAATATCATTTATTCTATCTTAAAGCCATTCTTCTGTAAATTTATTGCTTTACATACATTACCAATAATTTGATGGTGAATTAATGAGGTTGTTGCATCTCTTTCTGTGCAGCAAGTACTGGCCTTATTCCAGGACAAAAACAATGTATTCTTCTGCAAGGGGTGTGCAAAGACGGAGGATGCACCAGCACGGATGACACCATTGGTGTGTGTAATGATGAAAAAAAATGTTGTAGAAGGTGGTGGGTATTTTCTCCCTATCCAACGCCAGTTCCCAAATCAAAATCTCCTTGATGACAGCAAACTGTAAGCCCTTCGAACTCTGGAACACACGGGTGAACTTCACAGACTCCTGTTTGACTCAGAACTCCAGAACCCGAGGCTAAATTATACAGACTCCTCTCAAACTTGCTTTCCTCCCTTGACTGGAAATAAATGTCCTAATTCTACATGTACTCATCCCTGGGGAACTTCTTCTTGATGCACCTGCAAACCTCTTAAGAACTACAAGACTAAACTAAATAACAGAGGCACCTCATACCCTAAAGATGTTTAAACAGAATATGACTTTCTTAAAAAAGATAAAATTTTAAAATGTGAAAAAAAAATGATAAGGGTATGAAATAGCAGTAGGTAGTGTTTGATTATCTAAAGGGGGATATCAACCGTTTTCCTCATCTGACTCTGACCAAAAATTATTTTTGTTATTAAGAGAGACCTACTTGGGTGGCGTGAGTCAAGGTCTGTGCATCACATGGTCCTGCTACGTGACCTGAGCAGTAGACTCGCTGCCAACCCAGTCCTGCCAACACTAGCTGAGGCTGGTCTCCCCCACCCACTTCACCCGGGCCCTGGGGGAATGAAATGCAAGAACTGCTCCCCGCAAGGAGGCTCACAGGAGACAACAGAGTGCTGAGGACTCAGCGTGCCCTGCTGGTTCTTTCCAAATTCACCACGAGATAATTCCACTTTCTGGCTGGAATCATTTCCACCAGAATAATAGTTCTGGATCATCTGTACTTTATGGCTAAGAAAAGGAAAGGGCAAGAAAGAGGGCAAGAACATTACAGGACATGAGTTTCACAAGGATGGAAAAAAATCTTTTGAATGAGGCCAAATGACTCCACAAACAAAGTTCGAGGCTTTTTGTTTCCTCAACCGTAAAGCTGGTCTTCTGTGGTCCATCAGAAGAAGGTGGGTTATCTCACCTTCTAATAGTCTTAGGATTTATGTTTCTATTTTTTATGTGGCTATCAGGTGTCCACAAGACCATATGTTTCTTGAGTACAAAATCCGCCTTTATTCACATCTGCGTGTTCCGTGCATCACACGGTCTCACAGAACACACAGTGTTGACGTGTGCAGCAGTTCTTGATGAAACTGTAGTTGCTTTGCTTACCAGTCATGTGACTTTGAACTATTTATTTACCTTCATTTTCCTTAAAATTCTTCTCCAATAAATGAGTGCAATAAGTCTAACTACTGGGCTTGTTGTAAGGATTAAATGAGATCACGTACACAAAGCGCTTGGTATACACATGGCGAAACCCAGAAAAGCTTGCCGCGAATATTATTACTGTTCTCTTGTTGCTAAAATACCTTAAGGAAATAAATCATTGTACTTAGATAGGCTTGTTATTATACGATGCATAGATTACCAGTTTAAAATAAATAAAATGGAACTAAATAGATTTCATATTGAAAGAATATATGGATAAACAACTATTTCTTGGTATTTCAGAAGAAACCACAGCAAATTGTTAAAATTTTATAGTTTCTATTATAAATGCCATTGTTTTCTGATATTTAAAGCTTCATTTCTTTAATTAATATGTCTCGTGACCTCCTATGAAAACTGAAATTAAAAAAGCATGTTAGGAAAAATATTAAAGGAGATTTTCATCAGGATTGATAACGAAGCTTAAGTACTGACATTTCATTAGCATTAGACAATCCTTTCTAATGACATAATAGATTAAAATAAGGAACAATATCAAGGGAAGGACTTTTTTTTTTTTAGATGACAAAGGGCGTTAGAATTGTTATTTTATTAATGGTGTGATGGATGGTTAGCATCTCTGAGAAACAATTTCTCCCAAAGCCTCAGATCTCTATTCTTTCTGACCTAGAGATTGTATAAAGATTTTAAAGGTTTCCTTTAGGCTTTTCAGTTATTATTACTTAAAATGTTGCTAGACATATACTCACAAAATGCACATAAGAACTGTTGGTTTCACACCTAGAAACACATACAAAATACAATTTGAAGTTATTAACCATAGAAAAATATAACTGCAGTGAAATAAGCCATAATTGAAGTGAGTGTGCTTTATCAACAAGATATTAGCTGGAACATTAATAATACTTCAAGGCGTCTCTTCTTTTTCAATTCAAAGGCGCTAACCTGAAGGCACACGTCCTTGTCTAGGTGAGACCTGGACATGGGCCATCATTTGAAATGTGAGGTTGCTCAAACGAGCAATAACATAACATCACAACTTGATCCCACTCACAGGCCTAGCCAGGTGCACAGCCAGAGTAGGAAGCAATCCCTGTTAGTTATTTTATGGGTAAGATGTTAAAATTTTTATCGTAATTCAAATATGTTTTCTGGAAGAGGTAACATAATAGGTCATTATCCTTCACTAATATGTTCCTATATCTTAAGCTAGTAGATAGCTGGTCTATTATTTAATACGCGTTGGAAGGAGTATTAAAGAAAAACAGTCAATTTAAATCCGAAGATTTGAACTGCGGCTAGTGTGTCTGAGAAAATGAAGCTTTATTTTATTTTAATTAATTTTAATTTAGATAGCCATATGTGACTAGTGACTTATACAGCACAGCATAGCTTCAGAGCTCTGGACTGGTGCAGAGCGACACAGTGATGAAGCACGTGGCCTTCAGGCCAGGCAGCTTGTGTGCAAATCTCAACTCCATGACCTGCCAGTTGTGTGACCCTATTCCGGAAAATGAGGATAGCCATACTCACTTCATTGATTATTATGAGGATTAAATGAATTTGCATATAAAAGGCCCTCACGGCAGTATCTGCACTTATCATGAGAGCGATGCTCAGCCGTCCTGGGTTCTTGGGAATGATGGGGAAAGAGGGAGACAGCACTGTGAGAACACTGGGTAAGGGGCTCTAGCCACCTTCTAGTTTCTTCCTAGAGCTGGCTTTTCCATCCCTAATGCCCTTACTTTATTCTTCTTGGGAGTATAGAGAGCTCTCTCAGAACAGGCACTGAGAATCACAATTTAGGACGTGGTTTTCCACAACTAAACTTATACTAGATAAATGTGTCATCGCACACTGAGCAAAAGTTTAAGAGTTAAAAGAATCACAAGCCAAAAGTTGTCAGCTCTCCGGTGAATCCTCTGGAGACGTTTTATTCCTAGGCTTGCCCGTATGATACCTTCAGAAGAGAATGGATGATGAGAGTAACTTTGAGGGGTTTACTTGAAACGATGAGGGAGGGTACAAAAGAAAAGGGTCCTGTGTTGGCTAAAAGGATACAATCTCTGGGGTAGATTCAACCCTCCATGGCAACAAAGCTGGAAAATCTCCGACAAAAACAAACCCCTCCTCTCAGCAGGGTTTTCTCCACAGAGAATGAAATACCACAGATTAGAAATTCAGTTGTGTTGACATGAGTCCTGTTTTAGAATTTGACTAGCCTTGGGAGGATAAGAGGGTGCCTTTAAATAACTCCTCTTTTGCTGTGAATCAGTTTTATGACATCGTTTTCTTCTCACCCCTACCCGTGGTCAAGCCACCAGGAAGAGGGAGGTTTTGTGGGCACCGGAGAAGAGACTGAGAAATCGTTTGGCTGGGGGTGTCTTTCAGGCAGGGGAGACACCTGCCTGTCTTAGTGTTGGTGTGTGGAGCTGTGAGACCTCTGAAATAAGGCGGGATGGTGACTTTGGAAAGAGAGAGTCACACTTGGAAATGAAGCGTCATATCTGGAGAACAACCAAGCGAGAAAATGTTGCTTTGGTAAAGCCCACTAAAGGCTGAAAGAAAAGTTTAGTGAAATGTTGAAATGACTCGCAGTAACAACATCATGAATTGCCTTTTCTTATCACTCCCTAACTTTTCACCTGATAAAATCCCACACATGCCTCAAGGGATCATTCAATTGTCATACCCCTGTTTAGCCTTCCCCCAGATGCCCTCCAAACCCATCTCACAAGGCGAATCAATCTCTCCCTCCTTTGTGTTCTCCACACATGAACATACCTCTGTGGACGTCTTCACTCATTTTAACTTAGTCCAGAAGTGTCTCAATTCATGGAGCTCTTAATGCCTCATAATTATTTCTATGGCACCCTGGACGAAAAGAAATGCCTAACAGTTTCGGTTATTAGGTCTTAATAACTTAAGTTATCTCTGCCCTAACAACATAGTAACCATGTGAAAAATAACACGCACAAATCGAAAGAAAAAGTAATACTTTTTAACTTTTAAATAACCCAATTACTGACTAACGGTAGGTATGTGCCTACTGGGCACTGAACAACTTCTCAAATCTGGGAATCAGATGGGACACAGCCACCCTCACTTTCTGCCCCACAGCGATTTCCTGTGTGGCTCTTGACATCGCAGCTGAGCACGGTCTGACGTCACTGGGAGGAACGTAGCAGGTCTAATGCTGAAATTGAGAAGTACTTTGAGGTAGTAGTTTTGGCAGAGTCCAAAAAAAAAGTTCAGCATCTGCCTTTCCCTTGAATTTTTAAAAATATTTCATGGTGCCCTTGGAACTGGCTGAGGAGCCCAGGGGCGCCTGGTCACACAGCTGCAGACCAGAACTTCAGGTACTTATAAAAATGTCTTCCGTTCACCACAGACTGTGAGCCTCCTGAGGACACGAATTGTGTCTTACTGGCAGCTTGTATTTGCAGCTCACCACCTCATGAGTTATTAAAAATTGCTGAATCTATGGGTGAGATGAGCAGAAACCGGCCATGATTTTCGGGTTTTATTCCTGCGATCGACGCTCCGTGAGAACGTATCTACTGCACTTCACTGATGACCCAGAGAAGGTGGTTACTGATTTGGTGCAGAACAAGGAGGCTGGAAGCTGACACACCAGGAATGTGGCCCAAGGCAGTAGAGGGAGCTTCCAAGCGACTGGCCTGAGAAGCAACGAAGACCGAAGACCGCTGGAGACTGAATATTATGGTCACTTCCTACCAGGTTTGGCCTGGACAAACAGGGTGCTTTCTCTGACGCTGTAAGGATTGTGCCCTCAGTGGCAGAAAATATTTCACAAGCGACACCATGTGTTTTGCACAGAGTGATGTTCTCCCGCGGAATGCTGAGTGCGGGAGGGCCGGGTGCCTTCAGCCCAGGGGCCCAGCCTGACCCTCACCAATAGGTTTCTTGCTAGCTGCTGGAAGAGTTTTCGTGACTTATCTTCATGGTGATCACTTGTAGTCTATTGTTTACATTCCTGGTTAACATTTTAAACAGCATTTTCTAAGTTTCTTCTGAGAAATATTACTGTTCTAGGAGAGGTTAATAAGCATGCCATGAAACATAGATTAATACATTTGAGAACCCCGCGGTACCAAAATCCACAATAAAAATCAGCCTATTAAAAGCTTGGAATTGAATGAATTCAGGATTTCTCAAAGCTTTTGATATATTTTAATGTATATAAAAAATATACAATAAATATAATAATTATTATAAATGATTATTGAATGCTCAGTAGGTGTTGGGCTTGGAAATACTTTTTTCTGTAAAAGGTCAGATGACAAATATTTTAGGCTTTGTCAGTCACATACACCCTCTGTCATGAATCTTGAATCCTGTTTCTGTTTGCTTGTTTGTTTGACACAACACTAAAAAATGTAAAAACCATTCTTAACTCTTAGGTTTGAAACAGTTTGTTGTCCCCTGAGAAAACTCAAACACCACCAATTTTCCACTCACGTGGAACTTACTTTCTCTTGTGGGAAAGAAAGACGGTAAACTAATGACTAACTAAGCCTAAAATATAAATATAAGTTCTATAAAAAATATAAGTGCTATTTTCCAGAAAGCTGCTTGAGGAGACAAGAGTAGAGGGTGTTACTTTATATATGGTGTCAGGGAAGAGGTTTCTGGGAAGCTGCCCTTGAGTGGTGCCCTGAACGAAGTGAAGGTGTGAGCCGTGTTAAGTGCCCTGGGGAAGGACAAGAAAGGCCCCGCGGTCCTGCTGAGTTTAAGGGCTAAAAAGAGGCCAACGTGGCTGGGGGAGAGCTGGCGGGGGCTGAGCAGGAAACAGCGTCAGAGAGGTGGCGTCAGGCTTTGCACAACACAGTCAGGGTTTCGCATCTTCTTCTGCCTGTCACGGGAAGCCTTTGGATGGATCTGAGCAGCGGAGCGACTCCTCCGGTATTTGATATTTATTGCAGGACGATCACTCCCGCTGCCGTGTGAGAAGCAGACGGAGGGGTCGGGGGCAAGAACTGAATCAGACAGACAACAGAAGCTGGTGATGGTGGAAAAGGTGTTGAAAGTGGTTTCAATTTATAATATACTTTGAAGCTGGAGGAATGAAATTTTCCAACGAATTGGAAGTAAATTGTAAGAGAAAGGGAGGCACCGAGGATGCCTCTCAAGTCTGTTGGCCTAAGCAATCCAGCAGGGGGGATGGAGGGGACCAAAACTGAAATTGGTTTGCAGGTCAGAACTCCATGTCAGGTGAGTTAAGCTTGAGACACCCAGTGACATGCAAGTGGAAAGATTAGGTGGGTCAATATACACACAAGTTTGGAACTGGGGTGAGGTCAGCACTGAGATATATATTTGGGAGGGAGCAGGTATTCAAAGATACGGTACTGAGTGAGTTTACTTAGAGAGCAAGGATAGACACACCAGAAGCCTACGGCCTGAATCCTGGGACACCACCCTGTTTAAGGGTCAGGAAGAGAAAGAGGATTCAGCAACTGGTGACTGGGGAAAAGGAAACCCAGAGAGGGCAAGAAACCAAGAAAGAAGTTTCAGGAAAGAGGCAGTGACTCTAGAATTTTTTTTACAAATTCCCCCATGAAACACCTATTAACACCTAGTTACTAGCTGTATTAGTTTGCTAGGGCTGCAGTAACCGAATATCACAAGCTGGGTGGCCTAAACAACAGACATTTATTGTCTCACAGTTCTGGAAGATAGAGGTCTGAGATCAGGGTGTCAGCAGGGTTGCTTCCGTCCCTGGCCGTGAGGGAGAATCTGTTCCAGACCTCTCTCCCGGCTTCTGCTGGTTTGCTGGCCATCTTTGCCATTCCTTGGCTTGTAGAAGCATCACCCCGGTCTCTGTCTTCCTGTTCACGCGGCGTTATCCCTGTGTGCGTGTCTGTGTCCAAATTTCCCCCACGTATAAGTATGCCAATCATACCAGAATGGGGGTCTACCCTACTCCAGTATGCTCTCTTGTCAACTAACTACATCTGCAATGACGCTATTTCTGAATAAAGTCACGTTCTGAAGTACTGGAGGTTAGGACTTCAGCGTATGAACTTCGGAGAGATGCTACTTAAGCCATATAACACTACTTTTGCATGAAACACCGTTTGGGAGTAGATGGTTTGGGCATATTTAATAAAGCCAACACTCGGCAAATGCAGGAGGAAACAAATGTTTGCCAGGATATTATAATTTATATGTAACTTTATAAACAGAATCTACTTAGATATCAATGTTCTATTTTCTTTGTTAATTGAGGATAATAACAAGCTGACTTTCGGCATTTTAACTGAATGCCCAACCTTGTTTAGCTTCAGTTTTAAGTCAAGTTTGGTTTAATTCGGTTACACTGAAATTTCCTGAGATAACAAAACAACCAGATGTTGATATTTTAATAATAAATTATCTAGAACGTTCTGGATTTTTTTTCCTTATGAGGATAAATGTTTTGATAAAACTTTGATGATCCATAATTGTTAAGATATCCTTTGTAACTGAAGAGTTTCATAACTCTAATGCTGTATGTTCTAGGAGGACTAGAGATAAATGTCAAAGGTTGAAAAGACAAATTGGTTTTTATACAGATCTCTAGAATGGCATTTTGAAATAAATCCTTCATTTCTATCTAGTTTATTACAATCTCTCTCTTTCTCTTACAAGTCTAATGCACTCAAAATAAAACAATTCATTGAAGAATCAATTTGGTTAATGAAGTCCCTATTAGATTTGAATAATTCAAACTGATACATTCCTTTTAAGTTATATTTAATGAACACTTTGTCAGTTTATTAAATTTTTAAAAACCTAAAGATTTTTTAAAACTTTTAAATATGACACACTCTGCTGCAGGAGATACTGTACTATTTTAAACTCATACGCCCAATACACCCAGAATTGGCATACACCGTGGGAAACTGTATCTGATACAGAATAGGAGGCAATAAGACTGAAGGAATAAAGCATCGGGGCTCAGCCAAACAGACTCTGCCTCCTAACCCTATGTGCCTCGACAGAACTCAAGTCAGGCCATCACTACTCCACTCAAGAAAAGACAAACTATGACATCTTGTGGCTAAAAGCCTTTTTCCATTTTTGACAATTTTCAGTTTCCAAGACAGCTAAGAAGCTGCAGCTTTTCTAGCAGAGTACAGAGTATTACGTAAAAGAATTGGAAATACATAATAAAATTGAAAATACAGGTTTAGGTTGCATACTAATGGAAGTGAGAGATTTTAAAGTAAAACTCATTAAGATGGTTCTGGTTTCCTTTTTCTAGAAAACTAACATTTAACGTGATTCAAAATTGACCACCTAAAGTAAAATAATGAAAATAAATTGGAAATGGGTAGTTTAAGTTCTAGTGGTGCACATGTAATCTAATATACTTATATGTGGTAAACCAACAGCCCCAGGCGCCTCCTACAGCTTCATGCTTCAGCTAATAGAAATCATTAGCACAACACCCACATGTGAAGTAGCCAAAAAAAACCATTTCTAAGCTGTAGTTCTTTGGCTAAGATTCAAAACAACAAAAGAAGAGGAAAATTGTCATTGCTAACTCTACCTAAAACAGCTGTGCCATTCTGTCATAAATACATATGAGCCCATCACATTTACTCAAAATACTAAAGAAACAGAAAGGCTGACATTTGCCCCATCCCCTCATGAATTTCTCAGCCTGGATTAAAGCACTTTTATATCCCAAATCATTATTTAGGAGAACTACTAAAGACCATCATTTTCTTATAGGAAGAATGAAAAGAAGTAGGACGTTCCGGGTGGTGGGAGGGATAAAGTGGGAGATTGGGATTGACATAGACACTTTACTATGTATAAAATAGATAACTAATAAGGACCTGCTGTAGGGCACAGGGAACTCTACTCAATACTCTGTAATGGCCTATATGGGAAAAGAATCTGAAAGAAGAATGGATATATGTATATGTATAGCTGATTCACTTTGCTGTACACCTGCAACTAACACAACATTGTAAATCAACTACACTGCAATAAAAATTTTAAAAAGAGGAAGTAGGAAGTTCCAAAAAATATTTATTGTATTTTGTAGATAGAAGAAATTGAGGAATCAATGAGAATCATGTAATTTTTCTCATGCTTACCTAGATCCAATTTTAGTCTTCTGAGAAATGCTTCCAATTTAAATCACATGAAGTCCTCCTGGGATCCCCTGACTTTAAAAAGGATCCCCTCACCCTTATTCTATTTGAACTTTTTCTTAGTCCATCACATCTGTGAACTTATTGAAAACCCCCTCAAATCACTGGTGGAGCAAACAGGTTAGGGGGAAAAACATAATGAACAAAGGGTAGCATGAGTAATTACAAGTTTTCCTTGTGGAAAACTTACTGCATGGAAGGCACCGTTCCAAGTGCTTTACATGATTTTAACTTTTTGTTTTTCCTTCAAAAGACTGTATGTGGTAGATACTACCCTTGTAGAACAATAATCAGAGAGAGACAAATACCATATGGTATCAATTATATGTGGAATCTAAAACATGACACAAATGAACCTGTCTACAAAACAGAAACAGAATCACGGACACAGAGAACAGACTGGTGGTCGCCAAGGGGTGGGGTGGGCGAGGGATGGAGTGGGAGTTTGGGATTAGCAGATGCAAACTCGTATATATAGGATGGATAAACAACAAGGTCCTACTGTAGAGCACAGAGAACTATATTCAATATCCCGTGATAAACCATAAAGGAAAAGAATGTAAAAAAAAGAATGTATACATATGTATAACTGAATCACTTTGCTGTACAGCAGTAATTAACACAACACTGTAAATCAACTCGACTTCAATAAAATTGAAAAAAAACCAAATTTAACAAAAAATAGTAATAATTAGTATCAAGGCTGCAAAGAACAACGAGTTTATTTGGGGTCTTAGGAAGTGCAATTTGGGAGACAGATTCAGGTAAAACAGAGTGTTCTGGGGAAGAGGAAGAGGCAGGGGCTTACAAAGGCAAGAGCACAAGATTGTTAAAGTTGTTGGGTAAGAATTATGATTGAGTCTGACGCAAGAGAGGGAGTATCTGTCCTTAAGGGGTGAGGCTGACATGAGTTCTTTTAGGGTAGGGGTCCAATGAGCATCTTGAGGCTCTGGGACTCTGGGCAGATTGGTTCTGTGTTAAGACAGCAAGTGGTCAGAGGTCAGATCCCATCTGGGCCGAGACATGCGTAAGTCACACGTTCTCCATGGCCTCCAGCTCCGTCTCAGAGAGCTCTCTCAGCCACACGGGCTCCATCTTGATTTTCCTTTCACACCCTCATTTCACAGATGAGAAAACGGAGGCACAGAGTAATTATCTCCACCACGGTTGCAGGGCTACTAAGTGGCAGTGCTAGGACTCAAATCCAGCCAGTTTTCTAAAGATGGCTACCCTGACTCAAGAGCAGAGGGAAATACCAGTGGTTTTGAAACCACGCAGGAGCCTGTGGGGCTTGTGAGCACAGAAACCTTGCAAACAGTTGCTAATCAGGGAAGGGAGGGGACGCAGAGAAGAGGGAGGAGCAGCCAGGGACACCAGTGCAGCCTGAGGGCAGGGTCCTGCTTCCGCCCAAAGGGATACACATAATGATATCTTTGAGCTCCTTACAGAACTAAACCCCCCAGTGGAAGATGTCGGCATCTTTCATTCCAGAGAATACCACCTGAGGCCAGACTAAAGCAACCAGAGAAGCTCATCAAGAGATTACCTGAGGCCAGATTAAAGGAGTGCAGGCCCTGCACACACCCTAATCTGAACAGCAACCCCGCCCTTGAGCCACTGCTGTAAAACTCCTCACCAGATCCTCCTGGGTTGGGGGACACAGTTTTTCAGGGCTGGAGCCCACTGTGTCCCCCTTTGCCTGGCAAAGCAATAAAGCTATTCTTTTCTACTTCGCCCAAAACTCTGTCTCTGAGACTCCATCTGGCACCAGTGCAGAGGCTGAGTTTTCAGCATCAGTTTCCCAACCTGGAGATGGTTCAGAGACAGACAGCAGTCATAGCTCACAGACCAGCTCTCAGCCCCTTCATGTCTCCACAGGCTTCGTGTGGCATCCAGTGTATACCTCAAGTATCCTAGAGATTCAGTGAGCTCTTTCTCTTAAAGTATTTGCCCAAAGACCACCACTCCATTGCTAATAAAATGTCTGGTGAGATAAAGTATAATTAAATTGCATCAGTCCAATATTTCACTTGAAACCCTAAAGTTTTTAGGGATCAACCTAATGTTTGGGTTTGTTTTCCCAAACACTGTGATCATTTAACAAATAAACTAAGACCTCTGAGAAAGATGAAACAGAAAATCACGTCTTACGGTTTTTTTTGTTTTTGTTTTTGTTTTAGCACGCCAGGATGTTTTTATTGTTCCAAGGCCTGTCACTCAATGCCCAAAAAATCCTTTAAGGAACTTTCATTTCAGTTGCTTGATTTTTTTTAAAAAAACAAATGTAATTTCTGAAGGAGTCACAGATCGCACTAATTAGTGTGTTTACTCTATGGAGTCTGAGGAATTTAGGGTTAACTGAGCAGTCTGCAGTTTTCGGGTGGAGGTGGTGTGCGGGCGGGGAGACTATGAAACTAAAAATGAAATGCTTCAACATGTTTTCCAAAATCCTTGAGCATAAGGATGCAGGATTTAGTACTTTAACTAATGGGATTAAGTGGCTCAGCTTGGAAACGGGCAAACTGGAATTTTTCACAGCAAAGTAGACAATTCAGATTCCACTTCCCTTCAGGGTAGGAAAGTTACATGAACTCATCCCTATGTCCAGAGCAATGACACAAAGTGGATTTTGTTTACAGTAATTAGAATGGAGAGGAATAATTTTCAAAGACTGGGCAGGGATCAAGTGGCAATCAAAATCACCAATACTTGAAACACTCAAGTGCTACCAGGAGAAATGCCTTTTAATTTCCAGCTTAAATGGGAAAACTGCCTAATGGCGAACAGATGACATTCTTGTCAGGGCCAGAAAGACGCTTCATTGTGAAGCAAGTCAGGTCCTTCCTCTCTGGCTGTCATCTCTACCCCTTCTTGTCCCAAAGTCCTCAGTTTCACCCTTAGAAACCCTCCCATGCCACTCCTCACCCACCTGTACCCCACCCTAGACCTTGCTCTTCTTTCCCAAAGTTTCTCGCAGTTACTCTAGGAAAAACCTGAAGGTCTGGGATCATGTGGCCTCCAGGCCTGCAGAATTAGACGTCCAATCATCTTACTAGTCCAAGTTCATGTTCGGAGGGGACTGAGTAGTTGCCTCCCGCTGATGCTTCTCTGCTTGAATGTTACACGTGCCAGTAACCCAATGCGGCATCCTGGGTTCTGGAGGCCAGGGTGGGCTTTGGGAGCGGGGAAGGGATAGGGGCTGTCAGATCCAGCAAATACCAATACAGGATGCCCCGGTTAGATGGGTATTAGATAAACAATAAATAATCTTTTAGCGTAAGAATGTCCCATGCATACATACGCCCTGTGCAATATTTAGGACATAGCTATACTAAAAAAATTATTCAGTGTTGATCTGAAATTCAAATTTAACTGTGCATCCTGCCACAGTTTTGTTTGGCAAGGGGGGGTGTCCTTCAGTGCTCTTCAATTCCCCAAACAGACAAAACTACTGTACTTGTTTTGCCAGCTCTTGTTGCTAGAGGTGCAAGTCAGTGAAATGGTTTCGTTACAGAAGCTTATGGCACACAGAACTCAGAATGCACACTTCTTTCCAAATAAAGATGGAACATCACACTCATCAACAAAAGAGGCCCCTATTCCAAGTGATTTATTTAGCGTTACAGTAAATTTGCATTCATTCAAGTACATGTTCCCTCTGGGCTCCATTGAGAACGTATGACAGGCATCTGCAGCTCAGTTACCAAATTCCGAAGTCATAAGACGTAAGTATGCTTAGAATTTGAGGTTTCTGAGTAATACCAGTGAAGAGCTATGTTAGTTTCGTGGTGGTCCTGTACCAAGTTACCACCCACCCCGTAGCTTACAAGAGCAAAGTGTATTGTCTTAGAGTCCTGTTGGTTTCAAGTCCAAAATGAATCTGGCCAGGCTAAACTCAAGGTGTCACCAAGGCTGCATCCCTTCTGGAGGCTCCTCGCTCTGTCTGGCTTCTAGATGCCCCGCACGCCTTCTCACGCTGCATCATCTGACCTCCCTCCATAGTTTCATCTCCCTCCGGCTCTCTTCTGCCTCCATATCCCATTTCCCACTTAAAAGGACCCTTGTCATTACACTGGACCCATCAAGATAATCTCTCTATTTTAAGGTCATCTGGTTAGTACCCTTAATTTCATCTGCAACCTTAATTCCTCTTTCCATGAAACCTAACATATTCACAGTTTCCAGAGACAGGGACATGGACATCTTTTATGGGCCGCTCTTCTGCCTCATCAGAGCTTTAACTTACGCCTCATTCTACAGAGAAAAAGGAAGTCCAGTGTGGTGGTACACTCTTATCACACATGCAGTTAACAGAAAGGCCTTTAATCTCTGACTCACTGATGAGCATATCTTTACTGGCAATCCACGGTAGGTGCTGTCAGAATATAAAACACTTGAACGAATCACAGCCCCTGACCTCAGAGGGCTCATGAGCTATGTGTTCATCACGCATGGACCCGGTATATGAGGCAAGAGCTTCAAAGCCAGACAAGAATATTTCTCAAATCTTTAGTTGGCAACCCAGCAGGAGAGAATAATATGTAATCATTACCACTGTAATAAAAGAGAATAAGAGCAAACCAGCAAATTATGACTGCATAAATAAAGCACAATCATATATTTTGGAGGCATGATTATATAGCTATTAAGAGAAAGGTGTTTAGGCTTTAGGTAGAGCTGGTTTCAAATCCTGACCAACACTCTGGAATCAAGTAGCTATAAAATCAAGTGTTATAAAAGTCTCAGTTTCCTCTTCAATGAGATGTGAATAATACCTATTATGATGAGTTTTGCATGAAGAATATGTATACAGCTTAGAGCATAATGTGCCTCCTAGAAAGTGTTCAATAATTACAGTAATTATAATCATTAAAAGCTGAAATTTAATGAAGATTATACACCACAGAAACTTATCATTGAACTTGTAGCATAAAAAGAAAATGTAATAAAGGAATGAATTGTTTTTAAAATGTCTCAATAACCTAAACTCACCGACCTAAAGAGAACCTAGCTGAAAACTGAATTGCCTGATATTACACTAATTGCATTAAAGACTCTGGGAATAAAAGGGAACTTCTTTTCCCCCCACTGTCTACAAAAGAAAATGATAAAAATGATTTTATCAAGCAGAAGCAGATCTTTCCAGGAGGAAGTAAACTCGTATCTGACCCAAAAGAGTGTGTGTATGTGTGTGTGTCTATCAAGAAACAAAGTTTCGTGGTAAGTAATAAGTCAATAGAAAATTAGGATTTTGTCTCCACTGTCACCTTGTTCTAATTCTTTCTTCATAAAAGGTTCATATCTGTAAAATTGTTGCTTACATTTTATATGCCCATCCTCATGAAATTATGCAATGCAAGGATTCCATAGTACATGGTTAAGAAAATGATGTTTAGAGACTAAACGATGTCGTTTGGTGTTGGCAGTTGGAGCTTTTCCCCACTGACATTTTTGTATTGTGTTGCACTGCTTTCTTCTAAACACGCTTGAGTAGAATGTCTGATCTCTCCGACAAGCACAATCTGCTTTCTTTGCATCCTATAGAAAATGAATCTAACTAGCCAATTAAAAGAGTAGAATGTCTGACTTACTTCTGCAGAATCTAAAAAAAAAATGATACAAATAAACTTATTTACAGAACAGAAATAGACTCACAGACTTAGAGAATGAACTTACAGTTACTGGGGGGAAGGGTGGGGAAGGGATGGTAAGGGAGTTGGGGACTGACACGTACACACCGCTGTATTTAACATGGGTAACCAACAAGGACCGGCTGTAGAGCACAGGGAACCCTGCTCGATGTTAGGTAACAACCTAAACGGGAAAAGAATTTGAAAAAGAGTAGATACATGTGTATGTATAACTGAATCACTTTGCTGTACACCTGAAACTAACACAACACTGTTCATCAACTGTACTCCAATACAAAATAAAAAGTTAAAGAAAAATAAAAATGTGGTTTTGGGCACCAAAACAAACAAACAAACAAGAGTAGAATGTCAGGCCACTCGAGATAAGGCAGCTTTAAAATTATTGTCTCAACTGCATATCAACGCAGATATGCCTTAAAGACTGTGGTAGGCGGGCCGGGAGAAGAGAGTGCAAGGGAAATGGGCCTGCGGAAGACGGTCAGACCCACCCGACGCGAAAAGGACGTGGCCCGTCACGCTCTGTCCAGGAGGCAGAGAAAGGGAGCCTCAAGCCAAGGAGCACGGGGGACTCTAGAAGCGGAAAAGGGAAGCAGGTGGATTTTCTGCCAGAGCTTCCAGAAGAAACGCAGCCCTGGCAATACCTTGATTTTAGCACAGTGGGACCCACGTTGGACTTCTAACCTACAGAACGCTTAGATAACAAATGTGTGTGGCTGTAAAGTCCCTAAATTTGCGGTTGTTTGTGACGGCAGCAATAGAAAACCAAAACGAACATTAACTGAGAGACTTTAATATACTGAGGTGAACCCTAGAGACAGGAAGACTCAATCCAGTTTATCCAAGCCTCTCGGTGAAGATTCATTTCTAGTGAGGGTTGCCAGATAAAATACACGACTTGCAGTTAAATATAAAGTTCAGGTAACCAATGAATATTTTTTAGCATGAGAATATGCAATATTTGGCCCATTTTTACAATAAATTTTCCATTATATCTGAAATTCAAATTTAACTGTGTCCTGTGTTTTTACTTGTTAAATCTGGCAACCTTATTTTTAATACACATATGTGGGACATTCCAGGGATTACCTCTGCTCAACAGAACTGCTTCCTGCCAACCATGCTGAAACCCGCTTAACGATTCTCCCCCTGTATTTTGGGTCTAACTTATCATGCACAGACTGTCTTTCTCCATGATAAAAGCGTTGCCTGGTTTCCGTCTCTACTCGTGATATTACTGTCATAAATTGCACATAAAGGTCAGTGGATTTTTGCTAAATGTGACAGTCCTAGAATCACTGGGAGCCTCAAATGCTTTGTCCTCCTTGGATTTCACCCAATTTGCGTTTCTCCTCTGCCGAAATACATGAGGACTCTCCAAGCACTACTTAGAGAGCAATATTCAGGCTCCAAACCTGGGCATAAATGTGCGCCCTCTGCTTGTTTTAAGTAATCTCATTCCCACAGCAGCTGTCGATTCTGCTCTGCTGAACTGATGAGCAGATTGTGTGGCAATGCCGTAAATCTGAACAAACTAGCCTGCCTTTTCCCACAGCACTTTCCTCTGCCTGTTAACTTACACTTACGAAAATCGTGAAAATTTTACATTCCCAAGAACATCTCTTGTATTCATCCTGTCAGAAGGAAGGTGATTTGTTTTAATATCTACAGCCTTTTATTATTGTTTTTAATTTTGAAAAGCATCAAATCGCCACAAAAATATAGGGAATAGTACAATGAAACCCCACGTATCTATCATCAAGTGACAGCCGTCAGCAACTTGTGGCCACGTTTGTCTCGGCTAAGTCTTCACCTGCTTTCTTTCCTCCACACAATTATTGTGAAGCAAATCTCAGAGATTATGTTATGCCATTGATAAACATTTCAGTATATTTTCTCTAAAAGGTAAGCACTCTTTTATTAAACACCACCACAATCAATCCTGTTATCACACTAAAATACTTCACAGTGATTCCTTATACCATCAGATACCCTGTCAGACGCCAACCATCACACCACTAGATGATCCCATTAACGATTTTTTACACGTGCTTTGTTTCAGGGCTTTTGACAAATATTTACTGCAAGCCAGTTTGGTTCCAGGTGGTGTGCAGCACATCTGACATATTTTATTCATTCATTCAATGTAATGATCTATCAAGTGCCTAATATATGTCCTTGGAATACATCCGTGAATAAAATAGACAAAGTCCCTGCCTTCTTGGAGCTCATACTGTAGGAGGGTGAGATAGGAAATAATGAATAAAAATAATAAAAGTAAATGTGCCAATTTGTTATAAGGTGACAAGTGCTTTTGGGAAAAAATTATATTACAGCTGTCTAAGGGTTATTTGGACATCGTGGGCAGGGATGCAATTTTTAAAAGGTAATCGGAGGAAGCCTGATTGGAAAGGTGTTATTTGAGCAAAGACTTAAAGAAGGAAAGAGAATTAACCCTGCAGATACCTGGAGGAAAAGTGTCTAAATCCGAGGCCAGCTCAAAATCTCTAAGACAGGATACAACTGGCACGTTCCAGAAACAACAAGAAGGCTAAAATCTGTGATATCATTTAATCAAAATAAGTGAAAACGTGAGGAAAAGGAAACAGCTACAGGAAAGCATAAGTAGAATAAATATGACCCACTCTGCTCAAGGACCATGACGAGCTATATTTAGGAAAACAGAAAAAGTATCATATTACATTTTATAGAAAAGTTGAATTATAGACATTTTGAGATGGACACCCAATGTTTAACCTGTTCAATCTATCAAATCTCTAAAAACATCTAGAGTTATTTTAAAAAAAGAGTGGTCTCTATTTTATATATATTTATAATTTATATCACCATATTTATTGCTGCCTATGTGGCATTTTCCTGAACAATCGCATTCGCTTGGATGCTTTCACCTACTTTTTACATGCAATGACCACCAAATGTCTATTTTCAGAAGCCCAGACCTCACTCTTGTGCTGTTAGCTCACGTGCACGCCGTGTACTGAATATCTCCCTTTGGACATATTTCATATCAGTGAACGTCAACATGACCTTCCCCAATATCAAAGGCAGAAACCTGGCCTTCATCTGGTTTCCTTCCTTTCAGCCTCTCCCCAAGTCCAGGCGGTCCTCAAACCCTGCCAACTCCAAGTCCACACTCTTCCAGGATACTCTAATCACCACTTCCGATGGCACTCCCTTATCTTCTCTCTCACCTGGACCATGAAAACAGCCGAAGCGCCCTGCCTAGCTGCGCATTTGACCACTGCAGTTCCTCCAGCTTGCTCAGAATGGTCATCCGCCCCTACAAAGAGAGATCCCAGAACCACAGCCTCATTTGGGCGGGAAGAGAGAGGAGGAATCCTAGCGGCCACATATAATCATAATGGGCCACAGATAATCATGATGGGCCCGTTCCCCCATGCCCGTCCCATCAGGCACAGGGCGGTCACACAGTCCAACCAGTGAGACCCATGTGGAAGCACGGTAAGGACTTCTAATGATGGTTTCCTTCCACGACGAAAGGACACATATGATAAACGTTCTGATTATGCTATTCCCTATTGAAATATCAAAAGGTTGCCCTCCTCATACACTGCTGGTAGAAGTCTAAATTGTTTCAATTTTGCCAAAAGAAAATTATGTGATACAACTAAAAGAATACTAATAAGAATTTTCATCGTAAATACTATAATACTTAGAGCTAAATTTTATCTCTTCCCATATATCAGGCCCTATGGAATGTGTCTTACATTCATTGTCTCATTTAGTCTTTAACCCGATGAATGACATATTATTGTCCTGAGAAATGAGGAAACGGTGTCTTAAGGTAATTAAACGCTTTCCTCAATTTCACATAGTCAGTATGCTAGAAGAGATTTTGAAATTCATAATAAAGTAATTATTCTAAGGAAATGATAAAAATAGACATACAGGAATGTGCACAAAGCTATGTGCCAACTGTTTGTTATCATGTGAAATTTTGAGAGAAGAAAATTAAAACCCAACAGCATTGAGGAACTATTTAATTAAATCAGGTCACATCTGAATAGAGGGCTAGTTGTAGACTTAAAGATACCAAAGCAAAATTATGTTCAGGGAAAAGATACCTGGGTGATGTCTTCTTTTTTTCTTCTCTTCTCCTTTCTCTCTTTTTTCCCAGTCCTCTCAGACCAGGCATCCATCACCCAGATGGAGGCTGTCACGGCAACGGGCCCCAGGTGAGCGGGGGCTGGAGCAGGGCTCACCATCCCCGCTCCTTTCGGCCACCTGCGGGCCACAGCATCCAGGCCAGGTGCAAACTGCCCCGTGGTTTCCTTTGGAGGAAGGTCAGCCTGCACCTCTCCTCTCCACCACTGGGAGCAGCACTGAGACTCTTCAGAGCGCCCTGCCCTCTCTTAACATGAGAGGGGATGGATATTTCATGGCTGACCATGAGGAGGTAGGTTGGCCAAAGACCTCACTACAGTGGACTGAGAGACCCAGGGGGAGCAGACAGGACAGCTAGTCCCAGAGCTCTCCCCGCACGGGGCAGACGCATGATTACCCAGGCTGGGGGCTCGGGCCAACGAAGCTTTCGTGGGAGCCCTCTCCACACCCGGCGCATGCAGTCTGGAGGCACACTCCAGATGACATGCCTACACCATGCTCAGACGCCCAGCTGAGAAGAGCAGAGGCCAGCAGAGAGGAAGGAAGAGAGTGTGTCAAACATCTGCCGGCTGCCTGGGGTCCTTCCACACCCTGGACGCAGGTTTCTGGTGGGAAGCGGGTGAGTAGGTAGAAACCCCATGAGATTCCCAGCCTTAAGTCAGAGATCTGCTTGACAATGATGGCCCATCTTTCTGCTTTACACCTCGGGGGTTGGGCTTCCCGGGTGGCGCAGTGGTTGAGAGTCTGCCTACCGGTGCAGGGGACACAGGTTCGAGCCCTGGTCTGGGAAGATCCCACATGCCGCGGAGCAACTGGGCCCGTGAGCCACAACTACTGAGCCTGCGCATCTGGAGCCTGTGCTCCGCAACAAGAGAGGCCATGACAGTGAGAGGCCCGCGCACCGCGATGAAGAGTGGCCTCCGCTCGCCGCAACTAGAGAAAGCCCTCACACAGAAACGAAGACCCAACACAGCCAATCAATCAATCAGTCAATCAATAGAAATGCTGTAGAATTATTTTAAAAAAAAACAAACCTCGGGGGTTAGTTCTGTGAAACACTGCATAAAATTATGTCACACATGACCCGTATGATCAATTATGTATGTGTAATATATAATTGTATTTAAATATATAAACAAAAATATCAAATATATAAATGTAATACATGTATATTTGTATGTAATAATATATTAAATATATTATAGAAAGTATAAAATTATAAAAATGTACATATGAAATTTATACATGTATATATACATAATATATGTGATAATATATAGATGACATATATAAGTATATATATAAACATATATGTATGGTGATGATGTTAATTAGACTGATATTAAATCGAAAACACATTGATGTATAATATATACACATCGTACCAAACTTATATAATTTAATTTACATACAATTGAGTGATACTTATGTAGTATGTATATAGATAATTACATATCATAAAATGTTAGATGTGTGTATATATTTATATTATGTAACGTATTACTATATTGAATATTTATATATAATACATGTATAAAAATGCTTATGTGAGGTACGCACATGCTGTAAGTGTATATATGTAATATTTCATATATTGTGCCCACATATATCGGCATCAGGAAGGCTGCCCCACGTGTGTAACGGCACGTGCTCCGCACTCACACAGAACATGCCTCCGGACTGCGCGCGGACGAGGCGCTTCCCGGTGTGAGGTCGGTCTAAGGCCCTGGTGGGCCCCGCCCCGTGCCGGGCGGCGCACCGCTCACGTGCACGTGCCGGGCGCACCTGCACACCTGGGACGCCGCAGGCCCGGATGCTGACCCCGGGCCCGTCTACCTGACGCCCGCCCTGCCCTCTGCTTCCGCGTCCCCAGCCCGCCCGGCTCTGAGGACACTTTAACGCGGGTCCCCAGAGGTGAGTCGCCGCCGCAGCGGGTCCCCTCGTCCTCGAGGCCCGCCAGGCGACCTGCGCAAGGACGGGTGCCGAGGCAGAGGCTGCGGGGACCTGGCCGGAGCCGCGACCCACGCCCGGGGCCGGGGGACGGCGAAGGGCCTACCTGGAGAGCCGGGCCGGCTCCGCGGACGCGTCCCCGCCGTGTCCTCCTCCGGGGGCGGCCGGGGGCCCACAGCGCGGGAGGAGCTGGGCGCTGACCTGGGCCGACTGGGCCGGCCTTGGGCCCGGCTGGCTGCGCTGCACCAGTCCCCGGCCTGTGGGGGCCGCACTGCCCCTCGACGGATGGAGTGAAAGCACTCTGAGGCCCGAGGAAGGGGCCTCCCGGGCCCAGCGGCTCAGCGGAGCGCTGCTCCTGGAGACCCCGGGGACCACTGACGCCCCAGGCGCCCGACTGGGCCTGCGCAGCCCCATCGCCGAGCGGCCTGTGCCGCGGCGCCACCTCGCGGCCCATCCCGGGGCTGCACCTTCAGCACCTGGCGTTCCCAGGGCCCTCTGGCCAGAGCCCACGCCCTGCCCCTTCTCCTTCGCCCCGCCCATCCCAGTGGTAACTGTAGCAACTAAAATGATATCCCTTGTCCAAAAAAGAAAAAGAAAAGAAAAAAAAAAAAAAAAAAAAAAGACTGGTGGCTTCAAACAACACAACATACATTTATTTCTCACAGCTCTGGAAGCTGGGAAACCCAAGATCAAGGCGCAGGCAGATCCTGTGTCCGGTGAGAGCCCACTTCCTGGTTTGTAGAGGGCCATCTTCTCCGTGTGTCCTCACCTGGTGGAGACGGAGTGAGCTGGCTCTCTGCCGATTCTTAGCAGGCTCCATCCTCATGAAGGGGTCACCTCCCCAAAGCCCCACCTCCAAATACCATTACATTAGGGATTAGGTTTCAACATAGGAACTTTGCGGGCGCACAAACTTTCAGCCCATAACCATATGGAAGGAAGAATAATACTGTGAAATGTCCGTATTTAGGCACTGCGGGGAAGAAGGAAAACGTCAGAGAAGTTGTAGCACATGCCGTTAATTTGGTGGACCACGGTGGACCAGGGAAGGAGTGGTGACAATGAGTTGGACAAAACAAGCAGGTTTATCGAGTCAAGGAGGACGGACTTGCTACTGCCTTTGAAAAGTAGGAGACCGTGACCTTTAGGAGTGAAGATTTCAGTTAGTTTCCAAAGGCAGATTTCAAGATGTAATCAAAGGAAGTTGAAGCTGGCATTTCAAGACATTTTGTGGTAAGTAAATGCAAGACAGAAAATGATAGTTTGATCCCTGACTCTAGGAATATCTACAGAGATGCGTAAGGCACTGTGGCTGCAGTTCCAGATGAGACTTGAACCAAGTGTGCTTTCCAAGCGTTGCCTCCGTCTGCATCCTCCTCTCTTGAAATCTGGCTTTTGCCTTCACCACACGAATGAAATTGTTCTGGAAAAGACGACTCTTTTGCTTTCTGTGCCTGAGTGCTGTTAAATCTTTTGGGCTATCTTTGTACGCCAGATATGAGTGAAAACTGTAGGTATCAAAAATTAAAAGCATAACTAAGACGTTCCACAATTTTTATGTAAACTTTGTGTCTCTAAATAGATGCATGCACAGGGAACTCTGCTCAATATTATGTAACAACCTAAACAGGAAAAGAATTTGAAAAAGAATAGATATATGTATATGTATAACTGAATCTCTTTGCTATCACAACATTGTTAATCAACTATACTCCAATATAAAATACAAAGTTAAAAAAAATAAATAGGCGCATGCATAATCTGGCTAACAAATTCCACAGAAAGAAGCTTAAATGTATTATACAAATGATTACTTAGTGATGATGGGTGTGGTCTTATGGATTCTTCAGGAGATCTGTGATACTCATATGACAGATTTTTGATAAGGAAAAAAACTATTTACCAAATAATACATTTGCTTGCCTGACCTGTTTGAGGAGCACACCTTTCATTACATAAGCATATATTTTTATCTTAACACCAATTATGACTTATTAGTTCTGACAGAAATTAAGCATCCAAATAGGAAATACTGTCACTCTCAGTGATGCCAGCTTGAGCTCCAGCTCTCTAAGTCAGCCATGCATTTAAAAAGCAAAATAAGTAAGACTAAATAACACTCTGGCTTCTGTGGATGAAAATCAGGCAAATTTTCCAAGCAATATTTACTGGTATCCCATTTAACTAAGCCACTTCTATCACTTACAGCAGAGTAATTATTTTCAGCATTTTAAATCTGAGAACTGAAGCTGTTATTAGGTGCATGGACATTTCAGGATGCTGTGTCTTCCTACTGAATCCATCATTTTACTATTAAAGAAGATGCTTGTTTTTCCTGAATAAAACTGTTTGCCTTAAGATCTACTTTGTCTGATATTTAAATAATCATGACAGCCTTCTTTTGTTTAGGTTTCTGTGGCATATCTTGTTTGATCATTTTGCTTTTGATTTATCTGTGGCCATATGTGTGTGTCTTCAAAAATAGTCTATAGCTGTGTCTTGCTGTTCTTTTATTTTTTTAATCCACCCTGGAAAATGTATTCTTTTATTTAATATCCACTCTATGTATATTCAGTTTAATTGCTGATATGATTTGGATTTAACCAACCATCTTCCTCTTTGTTCTCTATTTGTTTCATCTATTCTTTGTTCTTTAATTCCCTTTTCTTGCTTTCTTCTGGATTAGTCAATTTTTTTTTGCTATTCCATTTAATATGTTCTTTTAGATCTTTTATTTTAACTTTTATATTATTATTTTAGTGATTATGCATCCATGACTTATAAGTACCTTAAATTAGAATTTTATCACTTTCCATAAAATACAAAATCTTACCACAGTTTAACTATATTTACTCCCCTGCCTTTTCTTTTATTGTTTTTATATAGTTAACTCTATATCTTGTAAAACTACAAGCATAGTTTTAAACATAGCAATTATTGTTACTTTAAGTGGTTACTATCTTTTTCATATTTTCCCACGTATTTTCCCTTTCCAGGATTCTTTATTTCTGCCTGTAGTTTTGTACTTCTACTTGGAATCATTTAAGTTCTACCTAAATCATTTAATGTTTCATACAGTGCCGTTCTAATGGAAACAAATTCTCTCAGCTTGTGGCTATCTAGAAAAATAATCTTCATTTTGCCCTCACTTTTGAAAGATATATTGCTGAGTTAAAATTCTAGGTTGACCCGTTTTCTAAGACTAGTAAACTATTGTGTCCTAGTTTCCATGGTTTTAGTGCAAAGGCAGCTGGAAATCTTACTGTTGGTCCCTTATTAGGCCTCTGCACCCCAACCCTTGTTGGTTTTAAAGTTTTCTCTTTGTTTTGGGTTTTCAGCAGTTTGGCTATATGCCTAGATGTGGGGTATTTTTGTTTGTTTTTATCCTACCAACAGGGTGCTGGAGTCCTTCAATCTATGTGTTGTATCTCTCATCATTTTGGAGAAATTCATGCTGTCTATCTTTTCAATATTGTTTCTGTCCCTTTTTCTCTCTTCTTTTCTGCTGTCACTCCAGTTACACCAAATTAGGCAGTGTGACTGTCCTACATGTTTTCTACACTCTGCAATACTTTAGAAAGAAGCAAATAACTGCTACCAGTTTTGATCCGTAGCTACAATAAGTGATCCTCCTTACCGTGTGCGGTGTCTTACAACATAGCATAGATTAGAAGACACTTTTTGTAAATGCCATGTATTTTCAACATTTCAATCCAAGGCAAAACATTTAGAAAGACAATCTCGCTGTACAATTCCTTTATAGACAGCTATAGAGTGGATGTTTTTATTTTCTAATATTGTTATACCTAATGTTAAATGCATATTAATGGACCAGTAGGCCGTAGTACCATAGACTGCGGTTGACTTTATGTGAAATAGCTAGCTTTCTGGGTGTGTTTTCCCTCCATCCCACAAGCCCAACCTCGTATCAGGGACAATTTTACTATCATGTTTTGAAGTCATGAGAGGAGGCTGCCCACATCTGTAACTCTACAGAGGATTCATTATCTAACACTCCTGAATCCCCATTTCTGTAACTTCTTTCTTTCCTAGTCCTGTATTCAAGTTACAGTGCCCTCAGAATCCTTAGTCCTTCCTTCCTTTATCAAAGCCCACAGAGAGGAAAATCATAAACGCTCCCCGACTAGAGTAGAAATCAGCAGTTCTCAAACATTTTGGTCTTGGAAACTCACTGCACTTGTAAAAATTATCAAGGGCCCCAAAGAGCTTTTGTTTATGTGGGTTAAATATATTGATACTTACCATATTAGAAATTTAAGCTGAGAGATTTGTTTAAAGTCTTTATTTCACAGTTAATTTAAAACACCAAGGGGGGAAAGCAGGGGGGTGGTGGTGGGATGAATCAGGAGATTGGGATTGACATGTAGACACTAATATGTATAAAATAGATAACTAATAAGAACCTGCTGTATAAAAATAAAATCAAATAAATTAAAAAATTTTTAAAAATAAAACAGTAATGATAAACTATTGCATGTTAACATAAGTAACACTTTTTTTTTTTTTTTTAATTTATTTTTGGCTGTGTTGGGTCTTCGTTTCTGTGCGAGGGCTTTCTCTAGTTGCGGCAAGCGGGGGCCACTCTTCATCGCGGTGCGCGGGCCTCTCACTATCGCGGCCTCTCTTGTTGCGGAGCACAGGCTCCAGACGCGCAGGCTCAGTAGTTGTGGCTCATGGGCCTAGTGGCTCCGCGGCATGTGGGATCTTCCCAGACCAGGGCTCGAACCCGTGTCCCCTGCATTGGCAGGCAGATTCTCAACCACTGTGCCACCAGGGAAGCCCTAAGTAACACTTTTATGAAGAATAATTGTATTTTCTAAAGTTAGAAAAAAAAGTGACAAGTGACACCATTGTCCATTTTTAGCAAATCTCTTTAATGTCTGGCTTAATAGAAGAGAGCGGTATTTTTAGATCTGCGTCTACATTCAGTCTCTTGTGAGTTTACATCTCGTTACCTCTGGCAGACTCCTCTCAGAGAATGGGAATCTTAAAAGGCAAATAATGTCTTGGTATTATTATGAAAATTGTTTTGACCTTATAGACCTCTGAAAGGGTGTCATCAACCCTTCAAAAGTCCCTAGTCCATGGTTTGAAAACTGCTGATGTAGATATTAAGATGTGTATGGCCAGAAGATATTTAATTTAATATACATTCTAATGCCATCACTTTAATGAAGACACTGGGAATTAGGAGTTGAGAAATTTTTATAAGTTCCCTCAGCGACTTGGTGGCAGAAACATAACGAAGACCCAAATCTTTTGTTCCCTCCGGCATTCTTTACAGGAAGTAAATGGAATATTCTTGGTAATAGGATTGAAGTAGAGTAGACAGAGGCACAGAACATTAGCAGTGCAACCTCGGGCGTCGGCAGATAGACTGGGAGATATTTTTGGAGCAGCAGGTCTCTGCGGCATCTCCAAAATCACACCAGTGAGAAGGTCCCACACTTTCTATCACATCTAACTCCAGTAACCTCCTGCCCCATCTTCTGTTGTGATACAAGCATGGAGAGATTCTGGGAGAAAATAATAATGATGATGAAAACAACGGCAAAAAAGTCTCTTGATGTCTGTTCTCACAGCTCTAAAACATCAAATTAGAACAGGAGTACATACGCTCCCTACTGGTAGTGATGCAGGTTGATGGTCCCTGGCTTGGTCCACTGTTATTAGTACAGCTGTGACCAATGGGATCAGGTCTGGATGATCTTCAGTGCCCCCAGAGGCTACAGGCTGTTTCCCCACCAGTGTCTCAGAAAATAACTCACCAGGAGTCAAGAGTGTGGCTCAGCAATGGGATCACAAGTGCCCCCAGCAAGACGGGGAGAAGCCCCATCTGGGACCTTCACTGAGTGGACACACATGTTACCAGGCAGAGCCCCTGTCATGTTACATGATAATGTAGTAATAACAGTGTGCATTTGGGAGTCAAGATGCTTGAGTTTATATCTAGCCTCACCTTTTACAAATTGAGTGATTAGAGAAATTTAATTAAATGGTAACTTTAGACCAAACTCTGGAATTAATAAATAGCAGTCACTGAGAGGGAATTTCAGCCAAGTAGCACACACATGTTTTATAGAGAACGCAGAGTACAATATCATGGTAATATACTTTGGGAAAATTTGTTTAAAATGAATGCAAACATGTTTGTGTGATTAAAAAAAAAAATCACAGTGCTTTTCTTTTAAGGCCAAATATCATGCCATCTCACCCTTACCTTAAGAGCTACACCAGGTTCTTCCCAATATTTCTTAACAATAGTTTGCAATTCCTTCGTACCTGAAGATAAAACCCATTCTGAAACTTAATAAGCAATTATTTGTCTTTGGAAGCATTTCCCACAAAGAAGATTACTGGTTTAAGGGAGATTATGTGCTAGTTTATAGGATGAACAAAAGCTCTATAACAATCTGGTTAAAAATATTTATGGTTAATTACCTAAACATATAGATTAACATGGCTATATATTCAAAACAGTGTTGAGAGAAAAAAGCAAACTGTATAAACTTATGTACTGTGTTAAAAATACATGAACATGTATTAAATACCTATTAAAATACGACAATATATAGGAATGATGCAATTCTCTTCACAGTAGCAGTTAATTCTGAGGAGAGCAAGAGGGGAGAGGGTTAATTCTGATAAGGACAGTGCATGGAGATAGCCTCAATTACTATTTTATTTATTTATTTTAAGGAAGAATAATTAAGAAAAATTTTAAAGTATCCTCTATATAATTTTCCAACTAAAAGTAATGGTTTAAGTATTAATGAAACACGTTATAAATTAATATTGGACTAGCAGTGAACATCAATAACTAACCTATGCTTACATTGCACAAAAATGTGTACATTTAAGTTCTACATCAGGTTGCTGACATCAGACACAGCACCTCCTCCAGGAGGCTTATTTTATTTTTTTAAAGATGATAAAGATGGCACATTATGCTTTGACAAATCCGGATGATGAAGTTGTGTGTATTTAGTATAGCTATGATTTTCTCTCTCTTTTCACGTAGATGAAAATAAACATAATACACAAAATTAAAATAATGCATCTAAAAATGGAAATAACCTCACTCCCAGATGAAACCAATGAGTTGTCATCAAACTAACTTGAAGAATGTGGAAGAATAATGGTGACAACGATTTTGGGGGCATCTTTCCAGTAGGGTTTGTAGAGCACACATGAGGCCCCTTTTGAGCTCCAGAAGAGTTGAGCATCAAAGGGATTGGTAGCACCAGTAGCACCAGATCCCTGGATTCTAAGAGAAGATTGAGTGAGTGGTAGAGAAAGAAAAGCAACATAGAAGAGACAACAGCCCTGGGCCCGCACCCAGTTCCATCACTGCACACCATTCACGTACAATACGATATGCCTGGGGTGGCCCTGGAGAAGCCACAGCCTTCAAGGCACCTCTACTGAGAAATAAAGAGACAGACATGTGGCTGCCTGGGATGGTACTCGACCTTTTTAGCTTTCCAGAAGTACCTGCACTGATTGCTAAGAAGGGAACCATGACCTCTTCCCCAGCAAAGCTAGATTCCAAGCTTTTGGGGTTCAACTCTGAATAACAAACATTCAGAGAAAACTGTTGATTTCCACTGGATTCTATATAAAGTCTATAAAAGCAAAAGTTTCACTAACAAAATAGAAACAGAATTTTCTTTTAAAAAAACAGCTAAAATATAGTATTTTGAAATAGATACAAAGGTACTCCAGCCTATGGAATCTCTATGTATGATTCAGTTGAAACAGTTTCCTAAAAGGCTTTGATAGTTTTCAGGAAAAAGTTGCCTTTAGAGGGTTCCAGCAAACCTCATCCCAAGTCACTCAAACTACCAAGGTGTCCCATCTCTGAGCTTCAGTTCAGGAATGATCTTCTCTTTTGGCCATATCCCAAGTCATGGAGGTATGCGCTGAGTGTGATGGTTGGGTGACTGGGGAGGTGTAGTGGGTTTGTGGAGGAGACGGAGCAGACAGCATAGAAAGGGAGCTCCAGATACCCGGAGCGGTACTAGACTTCCGCTCTCCTGCATGCTGCTCTCGGATAGACTCGTAAGTTTCAGATCTCCAGGTGAGCCTCTAAGGGAAACCTTACAGATTACTACAGGCTAAACTAGGGACCACACTCTGCACTGGCCATGGGAGCTACAGTCTATCTTTGCCCTCCTTTTCTGTTTTCTTCTTTTCCCCTCACATCTCTGACAGCTTAACATGGCAGAACTCATGAATAAAAGCACCAAGCTGATTACTTTGCATTCTCCTGTCACAGAAATGTTGTCTGTGCAGTCTCTTGGAAAAAATGGATGTAAATTCTACAAAGGAGCAAGCTCGTGCTTAGGAAGCTCTTTGCAAACTCATTAAATTGATGGCTTTTGGAGAGGGATCAAGAAGAGAAGCCATGATGGGGAAAAAAGTCAAGAAAGCATTCAATGTAATCTGCTTTCCAGGATAAGGTTTTTACTGTGTACACTGATCAATGGGGAAAAAACACATAAGGCTTGGAGGAATGTACTAGCAATAAGTATTGAACTGAAATTATAAGGTACAGAAAAGGAGGGAGGGAGGGAGGGAGGGAGGAAGGAAGGAAGGAAGGAAGGAAGGAAAGAAGGAAGGGAGAGAGGGAGGGAGGGAGGGAATCAAGTTAAAATGCATTTGACAAAATAGCCACATACATAATATATACCCTTAGAAATACAAACTCTATAACGTATCAAAAATGCCAAATACTCAAAGCAAAAAGGTGATGAGAACCATTACGGGACCATCCTTTTGCATGTTTAACATCAACTGTTGTGGTGAAGCAGGCAGAGATGGGAAGTTTAGGCAGAGATGGGAAATCAAAAATGTCAGAAGAATTTAACTCACAAGAGGCTTATTTCAGATTACAAAAGGTCTAAACCAGGGAGTAACAAGTAACCATTTATAAAGATGTTCTCCTACATAATAAATAATGTAGTAAAGGAAAAGGGGGAGCTTTCTTCAGCTTTAGGCAGAATGTGGAGTAAAACTGATCCCAAAATGTCTGTTTCACTTCAGTTTTTCATTCTGTCTAAATATCAGCAGAAATTTAACATATAAAGGACCACGATAGGTTATCAAAATAAGATACATCCATGTGTCACAGGTGTGCCTTTGAACTTGGAGGCACAGGGCATGTAAATGGAAAGTAATGTACTGTTGTTGAACGTGTTCTATCGCGATGGTGCTGAGAGCCACCAGGTGTCAGCCTCTGATAATTCTCTGAAAGAGGCTCACGCTGCCTTTTTTTATTTTTCTCTGCGACAGACTTTCTGTTCAGCCATTTTCTCCATCCATAGAAAGAGTGAATGAGAAATCGTATGCCATTTAAAATAATACATATAAAAATGTAAGAAGATGAGCAATTCATTGGCTATGACTACTTTTCCAATCACAAGTTTTACGATATGTTAAGCAGAGGTCTTAATTAAAATACCAGCGTGCGCACGCGTGCGCGTGTACGTAATGCACATTGCCATGGTATGAGACGGAATCACTTCAAACATATTCTTAACCCCTTAAGCTCTTAACAAGTGTTCCCCATCCGCTGCATCATGGGAAAAATGAAGATGTCTGATGATTTCTTTCCTGTTTTTACTCTATTGTAAATTTAGCCCTTTCTACATTTTGTGAGTATTTTTGGATCTCTCAACACTTCTGCAGAACTATTACTGCCTTGAGGGCTAGAAGAGTCTCTTGTCCATTACGTGTGCAAGGTAAAATCAGTGAATTTGTGAGTGAATCAATGTATGGATTAATTAATTCATCATAGGGAAATAATTTCAAGAGCAAGTCATGTCTCTTAAGCCAGACCATGCGTTTCGAAGAAGGTGTGTTGGAGAATACATATCATTAAATTTCCTTGGACTACAGATATTACGAATCTGCAGCTAACAGCTAAGGAATTACGGTTTGCCTTTGCCCTTATGTCACTTTCTCTCGACACCTGACTTTGGAGAGAGGAGAGCCAGAGAGGATTTTCTGTCTTTCCCAACTGTGAACAATACAATCAAGTGAGACCTACCAAAGTCCTCTCCTTACAGTTGACAAAGGAATATTATACAAACTCTATGTATGTGTAGGTGGCAGTTTTGGGGAAAAGGGCACAGAACTGGGGAATTTTGACACTTACAAAGGTCTTAAAGATTAGTTATGCAATGATTTCCTGTTGTGAACGGGCTACAGTTTGGGTGTATTTATCCTTCAGTTCACTGGGTGAGATCACTCTTTCAATCCCAATTCTAAAACAAGGTCTCCCCTTTTCTCTGAGAAACTGTAGCTACAGACTGAGATTGTAAAATCTATTCATTTAGCAAATGTCTATTCAGCCCAGCTCTCTGTGAAGCACTGTGCTAGGTTCCATGGGGGGATACAAAGATGTATTCAAAACAGTCCTGTTCCAAGAAGCTTAAAATGAATCATCTAACTAAACTACAACATATTATAGTCTTAATGTTCCAGAATTCATTAATACTTGAAACACATATAGCACAATTAGGCAGAGGATATTGAATCATCTTGTAAAAAATTCTCATTGGTACATTTAACATACAGAGAAATCAAATCTTACCAGCTGACTTTTTTAGATAAGGTAATTGAAATTTTTAGAAGAAAATGGCTTGCTTCAGGCTATGGAATAAGCTGAGGTTATATAACCATTCTCACAAGCAGGCTGCTGGTACTCTGTTCTAACTCATAAAACCTTGATTGAAAACAATTTGTTAAGCAACAGGTACAACAGAAAATGCAAATTCTTTGGTATGTCTACATTCAGTATCACTGTTAATATAATAATTCTGTAGTTGGGCTCCTGGGCACTAAATATTTGGTGGTGGAGAATTTATTTCAGCTTATCTCAGAAGGATATGTAGGATTTACCTCTCCTTTTACTTCAAATCTATGAAACTGGAGCATTTCCCCACTGTTAGCTGTTTCCTCACTTAATCTATTCGCTTTTTAGTAAATGCATTAAAGGATGGTGCAGAAAAGAGTTCAGGTGTGTCCGTGTGCACCTGGAAATATTTTCTCCCTCTTGCTAGTGAATGGGGGGCTGGCAGGAACAGACCTGTCACTCAGACAACAGATTCCACAGCCATTTAGTTTTCAATCCGCCTTCACATCATGTTTATGATTTCGTGAAAAAATATCTAGTTTCTTTAACTGAAGGCTGAATTGAATTACCTCACAAACTTTCATCCTAATCAGCCGATAACTCTTTGTGCACCACAAGGAAACAAAAATCACAGATTCACAGGGCTTGTACATGAAAGCCTTGAGTAGGTTTGTAGCTTGCCGTTTATTCTTTATTTGTGAACATTTTTTAACATGATATTGACAAGATGTTGGATAAGGCTCATTAATGCTAGTATATGACAAGTGTACGCGTGCATGTGTGTGTATCCATTATTTAATAAAATAGAGATGAAAGACTGGTGAAAATAAGCAAAAGAAAATGTTTGGAAAAATAACCAGATGTCAGTTTGAAGATAAATAACTAACCAATTAGTTACTGAGCCTGGATAACCAACCATATTGAGCAAAGGATTCATTTGAAAGTGGTCAAGTTTGTGACACTATTCATTTTATCTATGTGCTTCAAATATTCAGACATTTGGAAAAAAAGTATCTAAAGGAAGCACTGATAACTTTTATTTGTAGAGGAAATGCTTTGAGACATATAGATAATATTTTTTTATAGTTGATTATTCAATGAAAGTAAAAAACCTTTCACACGCCAGTTTAACTAACTCACGGACATCCAGTTTTATAGCTCCGGTAGGGCCCGCACAGAACCAGGGCAGGACAATTCAAAGGAATAAGCCCACCAAATCTCTGTACTTTCCTCTCAATTTCGCTGTGAACCTGAAAATGCCCTAAAAAAATAAAGTAAGGTACACTGGGTGGGACTTCTACTAAAATGTTGAAAAGAAATGGTAATAAAGACATTCTTGCCTTTTCCTGATCTTTGTGCAAAACATTTATCTGTCACTATTGTGTGATCACTGCTATGGATTTTTGTAAATCCTCTTTACCAACTTGACAAAGTTCCCCTTTATTCTTAGTTTTCTTAGTGTTTTGATCACTAATGGGTGTTGCATTTTGTTAATTGCTTGCTCTGTATCAATTAAGACAATATGTTTCTTCTTTTTTGTGTGTGTTAATGTGGTGAATTGAAATCTTTGATTTTTCAAATGTGAAACAAACCTTGCATTCCTGGGATAAATCAGACTTGGTCATGTTTTTTTGTTTGTTTTATAAATTTATCTATTTATTTTTGGCTGCATTGGGTCTTCGTTGCTGCGCGCGGGCTTTCTCTAGTTGCAGCAAGCGGGGGCTACTCTTCGCTGCGATGCGCGGGCCTCTCATTGCGATGGCTTCTCTTGTTGCGGAGCATGAGCTCCAGGCGCGCGGGGTCAGCAGCTGCGGCTCGCGGGCTCCAGAGCACAGCCTCAGCAGTTGTGGCACATGGGCTTAGTTGCTCTGCGGCATGTGGGATCCTCCCGGACCAGGGCTCGAACCCGTGTGCCCTGCAATTGCAGGCAGATTCTTAACCACTACACCACCAGGGAAGCCCAGACTTGGTCATGTTTTATTCCTTTTTATATATTGCTGGATTCATTTTTGCTAAAATTGTGTTTATTTTTTCATCTATCTTTCATGAGAGATGTTTGTCTTTTTTTGTTTTGTTCTGTTCTGTTTCATTTTGTAACTGATTGTGGTTTCAGAACAATGCTGGCCTCTTCTTCTATCAACTGGAAAAGTTTGCTCAAAATTGGCGTTACTTATTTTTTAAAACAACTGCAGTCTTCCATTTTCTTTGTGGGACAGTTTTTAACCACAAATTTAATTGCCTTAATTGACATAGGACTATTTAGGTTACCCATTTCTTCCTCCTAAGTAGTTTCTTAGTAGCTTCTTAGTACTTGTGTCTTTCAAGGAATTTGTACATTTCATCTTAATTATCAAATTTATTGACACGTAGTTTTAAAAAATATTATCCTTTTATCATTTTAACTATAGGATCTATTGCACTGTCCTCATTTTCTTTCCTGATATTGGTAATTTACACCCTTTTTTGGGGGGGGTTTCTGGATAATATTTATCAATTTTATTGATCTACTCAAAGAACCAACTTTTGAGCTCATTGACTTTTCTCTATCTCTACTGTTTTCTACTTCATTCATTTTTGTTTTATCATTATTGCTTCCTTTTGCTTTCTCAAGGTTTAATTTGTTCTTACCTTTATAGTTTCTCAACACAGAAGATTAGAGCTTTAAGACCTTTCATGTCTTCTAATATGAAGATTTAATGCTATAAGCTCTGTTTCACCTGAATTCCACAAGTTTTGATACGCTGTATTTTCATTTGCATTCAGTGCAAAATATGTTCAAATTTCTGTTTTGATTTTTTTTTGACCTATGAATTATATAATAGTATGCTATTTTATTTCCAAATTTTCAAATACTTTGTCAGATACCTTTCTATTATTGACTCCTAGGTCAATTTGTTGTGGTTACAGATCACATTTTGATTGATTTCACTGCTTTTAAATTGATGGCGATGTGTTCTACTGCCCAGAATATAGTTTATCCTTGTGAATGATCTGCATGATCTTGATAAGATTCCTGTATTCTGTTGCTGAATCAGGCTTGCTTTTAAGCTTTGTTTAGGGTTGATTCAAAGCAGCCTTTGGTCCAGGGCTAATTGATGCCTACTATGGAGTTGGTGCTTTTCTAAGGATTGCACCCAATGTTGTTTATTATAAAGTCTTTCTATTTTGGCAGGTGGAAACACAAATGATTCTAAGGTCTGCACTGCATGTGCTTCAGGCAATGTTTGTCCCATTGCTTTCTGGTGTTTCCGCATCTTCAGGGGATGCCTTCGTACACATTTGCGGATCAGTAGTTGAAGACTTACGTGCATCTCTGCTGATGGATGAAGCTTTTCTTTTGTGAAGCTCGCTCCTCTCAGATAATCTGCCTCACAAATTGAAGCCACGTTGGTTGACTCAAATGCCAGTCTCTGTCTCCTCAACCGATAACTACTGCTTGGCTTTCCCAAACCTGTGCAATGGCTTCCAGATAGTTAGCTGAGGCCTCATCTGCTTCCTTCATGTCAGGGATCACAGCACCCTGCTGCCTGTGGTCCAGTGTTGGAAAACTACTGTTTCATGTTTTGTCTAGTTTTCTAGTTGTTAATGGCAGGACAAAAATCCCAGTGCCGTGTACTCCCTCCCTCATGGTGCTCAATCTATTTGCAACCTTCTGTTTTTGAATTACATTTGCTTTGAATTCACATTTCTCAGTTACACGTCGGTTTTGAAAGAATGACCATTAATTTTCCTTTTTACAGAAGAGAAAATAAAGTTTAGAGAGATCGATAAATGGGCCAGAGCATAATATTTTCTTTCTCTTAGGCTGTACCCCACACTTCAGCGCTCCACTGATTCTCTTCAGCCAGAGTTCTTACTAGGAATTTGGAATCAGGTATTTGTGGTTTTGAATACAGTACCATCATTTAATAGGACCTGGAACAAGTTAATATCTCTAAGTCTGTTTTCTCATATGCAAAATGGAAATAATAAAAATAAAATCTCAGCAGTGCCTTGTAATAGTAAGCATCAATATGTAGAGTTACAATTTGGATGATAAAGATGATTAAAATATCAGTGCTCCCATAACTGGTCCTCATATCAACACTTTGTACTTATTCTGTATTTGTTCTCTCACAGTATTAAAATTAGTTGTAAGGAAAGGATTGAGCTCTAATGTCCTCATTGCTCATTTAAGGCTCAATTTAATACATACCTCATTTTATGTTTTATCACCAATTTCATGAGCTGTCCAATCTATCATATGAGTGTGTGATAACTATATTCGTCTACCATTAATGAACATTACCATCAATTTTGATATTCTTGCTTAGTTCACCTTAAAGTATAATTGGCTTTAAATTAGCTCTTGCTTGTAGCTAGAGGATAATCATTTTAGGATTATACACTTTGACAAAGCCTGATGTAGTTACCATCATTGTTTTCTGTTCATTAAAGGGGATTTTATCCTTTCAAAACTAAACTATATAGCAGTTTTGACATATCATTATTTAAGATAAGAAAACAAGCCAAGATGCTCGCGTGGATGTGGAGCATTTAGCTTTTGCACATACATCACCCAGAGCCAAAACCAAGATTTTCATGTTTTTAAAAAGGCTTGAACATTCAATCTGTTGTTAAATATTTTGTGCCTATTTAATCCTTGTGTAATCCTTGTATAATCCAATTTCTTGAGTTAATTTGTTCGTTTATAATGTTTCAACAGCCTTTCAAATTAATATCGCTAAATATAGTTCTAAAATAAAAACTGCATCCTTCATAAATGTAAAATGAATTTTTGGTGAACATATATTTATATATTGCGTTTCAAGATTTTTCTGGTTTTAACGTAAGCAGGCAGCATTCCAAACTAACTACACGGAACTGGGACCAGCTGAGACCTGAGTCCGTCCCATAGTGAGTTTTGGAGTCTCTGGTGATCTATCATAAATCTCTTTATGGTGAGACCCACAGGTGTGCACCTCGGGATGAGCCTAGAAGCTCATGACGACTTCATGGGTCACTTTCCCCAGACCCTCCTTCTCTTTCTCTACACAGTACTCACCAGTTTCCCCAGGGCTCTCCTTGGTCCTCCAGCCAGAAGCTGGGGATTCCTTTACCTCGTTCTGTCCGACATGTTTCTGTCACTGCATCTGCATCTGAGGCCAAGTGGCAGGAGGACAGGAAATTGTTAAAAGTGCAAAGACGATCACACCATCCTCTTGAGACAACAGTTCCTTCACTCTGAAAAAGGGACGCTGCTGTCATGGTTGTCACTGTCTCTACCCTAGGCTTGCTAGGGAGCTGGGGCATGAGAAAGCAGAGAAAATGAAAATAAATGGGCTATTTCCCCCACCCGCTCTCAATGTTAGACATCCATTTCATGCTCCTCAAACCGGAGTTGGAGGGCTCCTCCTGGAGCTTTTTCTCGGTCCACGCTGATGCTATTTCCTAACATGGGGCTGCCTTGAGCCAAGGCCGAGGGCAACGAATGGAAAAAAATTAGGTAAAACCACCACTAATTTAGGAGTACTTCAACGTCTAGTTACTTCTCTAATCAGCTTATTACTGTTTACTTTTTTTTTTTTTTTACTATTTACTTTTAAAAAAATAGGCTTTATTTTTTAGAGTAGTTTTGGGTTCACAGCAGTATTATTTCTCATATGCCTCCCAACACACACACAGAGTCTCCTCCATTATGAACAGTCCCACCAGATGGCACATTTGTTCCAATTGATGAACATACGCTGACATTATTATCACCCAAACTCTATAGTTCATATTAAGGTTCACTTTCAGTGTTGTACATTCTGTGGGTTTGGATAAATTTATAGTGAAATGCATCTGCCATTTTAATAGCACATGGAGTAGTTTTACTGCCCTAAAAATCCTCTCCAACTAGTCATCCCTTCCCCACTAACCCCTGGTCACCACTGATATTTTTACTCTCTCTCTCTCTCTGTATTGGGTTGGTTTGGAACCTTTTGGCCAACCCAATATGTATATGCCTACACCAGAGGACCCTCTCCTCTTCACAAAGATTTTCATTAACATAATGAGAGCTGAAAGCTGTCACTGAATTCTTCCAGTTTGAAATGTTTTTCTAAAGTTATAAAGCAAAAATCAAGACGTATACAAACTGAACAACAGGTTTTATAGACCTTATCTCTTATTAAACCAGCAAACTGTTAACGTGTTTTAGAGCAAAATAGGTAAGCCAACACACTTTCAGAAAGCTAGTAGACAAATACTCCCTCATGGCATATTGTTCTTGGCCAAAACAAAGCTCTACCAAATAGCAGATGCAGTCAAATATCTCTGTTGTTATAGGCAATTTATTTACTGTCCCAGGGATCAATACTTCATATCAGAGGGTGAGCTTACCCTGACAGCGTGACATTAGCATTGGCTCTCATTCTTCAAATGCTATAAAGTACACTAAAGAAAATTAACAAGCCACAGTAAGCATTCTCTCAAGCACAATTTTAACTGAAAATAATGAGACAAAAATAGAAATATAATAAAATGGTATATGAACTTGGTACCTCAGGTATGCATTCCCAAATCAGTTACAAAACTATGCTAAGGCAGGTCATTTAGCATAGTCAGTCTCCTAGGTATGAATTCTACAAAATAATTAGTCCACAGAAAAGTGATGAAAAATGTCTAAGTACCTTTAAACTGAAAAGCGTTCTAAAAGTGATAGATTTGATGACAATACAGAAACACATATATATTATTGATCACAGAGGTTGAACCACTGTAATAAAATGACCAGGAGAGCGCATGAGTTTATTTCAAAATACAGGATAGTCACAGACCTACTCTGCTTATCGAGTTCTGACAGGGATTCTATAGTGCCATCTTAAAGTATGAGAATAAAAAAGGTTAAAAAAATCAGCTTTCATTTAAAAGTAGCTTACATTGACATCATCTTCATATTTTAATTCACTCATCATTGGAAATCTTTGTTTTGAGGTTTAAACTATTTCTTTATCATGAAAAATCTGAGATTATGAGACCACTAAGTACACAAGGGTTTTCAATCCAAGACATGCGATTTTCCCAATGCCTTTGTAATGTTTTTGAAACTAAGGGCTAAAATACAAGATACTATTTATGCAAAACAAAAATGAAGACATACCCTTTGGTATATACAATCGAGTGTACATTCATCAACTACAATTGGTTATAATCATTTGTAAACCCCTTCACAGAATATTATTGTTGAAAGGACCACATGATGAGGGAATTCTTTCCTTCAAAAACTGGTACTTTATTTTTTATGTAAAATAATTGCCATTTCGAATATGACTAATTTCTAAACTCTGATTTTACAAAAAAGACTGCAACGGAAGGCCAACTCTTTTGCCTTTTATCGTAAGATTATAAATTATAAACACATAAATTCCCCCTTTTTTCCATGAACAAGATGGGAAAATGGTAAATTGCTAAAATAGTCATTTGGGCAGATGTCTGTGAAATAGTTGTAATAAGAAACAAGCTGTCAACAGTTTAATATAGTTGGTTATATTGTTCCTTTAACTTTTTTACAGACGGCTACATATTCCCTGTGAGACACTCAGCGCAAGGTCCTGTCGAAGTCACAGAAGCAAAGAAAAGATAGTATAATGTTACCCACTCCAGCTACTCCTCAACTCATGTGAATCATAACGACAGAAAACCTGAGATATAACACAAGGTTGTTTAATAAATTATTGTATATTCTTGGGCAATTCACTTAATGTCTCTCAGTTTATTTATAAATGAGAAATTAAAAAATGACCTCTATAGTCCTTTTCAACCCCCAAATCCAATGATTATAGTGACATAATTAACTGTTTAAGACAGAGTAATATAATGATCTCATCATCTATCAGCTACTTCGCACAAATTATTTTGCAAAACTTTCTGAAGTAGGTACAATTTATTCTGATTTCAGTTTCACAGATATGGACACTGAGACAAAAAGAGATGAATACCTTTTCCAAGATCACAAGGGCAGAAACAAGATATGAACCTGGAGAGATGTCCTCAAAGGTCTGCATTTTCCTTCTTACCTTTCATTCGGCTTAATTTGATTTTTAATGGAAGGAAATCATCATGTATCCTGTACGTGAAATGAAGTTCATAGATTTCAGTGTATAGGTTCATTACTTTGGACAAACCCAAATAACCCCCACCCCAGTAAAGATCTGGGATACTTCCATCACCTCAGGAAGTTCCCTCAGTAGCTTTAGAAGGAAGTGAGGTGTCAGAGCACAGCCCATAAAGAACTGAATCCTGACAACAACGCTGTGAGTGAGAGAGAGAGAAAGCTACGAAGGAGCTCCATCCCAGGTGAGGCTTGAGATGAGTGTGGTGTTCTAAGAGGATCCAGAACCAGATAATCTAGATAAGCTACACAAACCGTGCCTGGATTACTGACCCACAGAAACACAATAAATGTTGCTTCAAGCCACTACATTTGGGATAATTTGTTAGGCAGCAATAGAGAACGACACAGCGACAACAGGCTTGTAGTAGGATTTGCATTTCATTTGGGAGATTCAGTGCAGTGTTCAAAGATGCGTCCTCTGGATTGGAGGCTGTCAGAAAGTGAGGACAATTCTATGATTGAACATCTTAATAATTTTTATCTAAAAGGCAGGAAGAACATGGTGACCTTAGAGGTCAGGTGGTAAAGAAGCAGCAGTCATTTACATTAGCAATGAGAGGGAGAAGTAGACTTTTTGTGAGGTTTGTTTGGACAGTTTTTGTTTTGTCTTGTGCCCAAATAATTCTGGAACGGTCTTTGTTTTGTCTTGCTCCTTCATGGTCATTGATTGTTTTTGATTTGCTGTTCTTTGAAATTGTGTATGTTCATCTAGAGAAAATCCCTAAGACCCAGATCAGCTACCTCCCAGTTGATAGCAGTCAGGGTTTTTATCTCTCTTTCTCAAGGTACTTGATGATTCTTGAATATTAGGTAGTGAAAATTAAGAAATCGGGGAAAAATCTTAAAATTAATTGTGTTGACATATGAACACATCACTATATGTTCAAAATGTGATTTTTATATCATTTGCATTGATTACATTGTTATCTCTAATCTACTATGTGTACTTCTTACTAGGTACAATCTAGGAGGCTTGGAAAGTACAATTATGTTAAAACCATGAAGGTGTCATTCAGGAAAATTATTATCTTGTAAGCTTCACTCACATGTCAAGAACACTCAATTCTCATTCTGGATGTTGTATTTTCTAAGACCTGATCCCATGCTCAGAAATAAAGTAGTAAGAAAGATGATGAACACAATAATCATTGTGAACATTGCATACACAGAGAAAAGCAAATGTAGTTTATAACCTCAAAGGCTGGAGAACTTGGTCTTGTACTGCTGGTTCATTCAGGGTGGAGGTGAATGGCAAGCTGAGAAGGAGGTGGTACTTCCAGCTTGTGTTAATCTGCTGAGCTATTCAAGTTTTCCTTTAAATGACGTCAATATCCTTAAAATCCACTTCTCGTTTCTGGAAATCCTCTCCCTTTATATATTGAAGGGCTAGGTTGGCATCATATCTTTCTCAATATCGCAACTAGATTACACTATATATATGCTATATAAGATTTCAAGGGCAGATTAATAGATTTCATACAGAGATTAATTGATGCCAGAGATAAAAAATAAAAAGAGATCCAAAAAATGAGAAATACGCTCATTCCAAATGCTCATTTATTAGAAAGCACAAAGTTATGTCACATGTATTTTTGTTGGATCATACGGATGAAACGTCACTGCCATGTCCACTAACACATGAAATCAGTCAAAAGGGGAATATTAATATTTAAACAACTTGTGTAAACCTTTTTAAGAAAAAAGTATCAGTACCTTCTGGACATACCAAAAAAATTAATAAAACAAATCTGGTGTTTACATACACTTAATCAGTATCCTAAATAACACACAGCAGCACCTCTGCTCTGTCTTTCAGTGCGTTCCTCTGATTATTGCTCCTTTTCAATCTACATGATATGGTTCAGAGTGTTCTATTCTGCACAGCCTGGGGGATGAGTGTTTGCTCAAGTGCCTTGAGTAGACGGCAAAAAATGCTGAAGAAAATAACACCTGTGGTCTCAACTGTTTTTTACAGTTTTTTTTTTTTTTCTCATTTTGTAGGCTGTTAATTTCTTGGTCTAATTTTTGATTTTTGTATTTGTGACTTTCTTTTTAAAATGATCCCCCCATGCAATATATATCTTCCAATAACATGCTCTTTTCTTTCTCCTTCTTATTGAAAGAATAATAGCAGAATTACTTGGATCTCTTCTCTTTCCTATTTTTCATTCCTGCATTGTTTGTTTATCTGTTTTATTTTGTTTGGTTTTTCCACTTATAAGAGTTTCCGCAGCTTAGAAATAGTCAAGAAAATTTCTATTTCATTTTAATATTATTTCATTTATTATTTTATTTATTTATTTAATTCACTTATTAATGAATTAAATAATAGAACTTATTTCATTTTCTAAGTTCTTTTCAGTTTCCAAGCATGATGGATTTTTATGGAAAAGAGCAAAAGAACCTAAAATGATCAAACAGGCAAAATTCACTTTTGAGAGAAGAAACTCAAGGTCCCCGGCTTATTTAAGCTAGGTGAAAGATGTTTACATTTGAGCTAGCAGCATTTTATACAGACTTGCTTCCACTGACTTCATATGATCTGTCATCTAAAAACCTTGCAGAAAACGCAATAGAATGTTTCTTCAAGGTATGATAGTTTAATTCAAATTTTATCATGTTCAGCATATCTCAGCTATCAGGTAACTTAAATGAAATATACTTTAAAATGATTGTTTCTGTTTTGTCTAAAAGGCAAAAATAAAACAAATAAAACAAAAAGTCAAGTTTACTTGATCTTTGAGTGACTAAATCAGAATCTGTTAATACCTAAGTTTTAACATGAAGAAGTAAACTGACTAACCGCAAGTCGCAGCTGGCCAAGACACATTTATTCTCAAAATGAGTAATTTCCTTAGCTTCAACATTAGCTTTACCATTCTCAAAAGGATTATATGTCAATTATATCCCAAGAAAGCTAGGGGGAAAAGAGTTCCCAAAAGGAAATTACTCACTTTAAAGATAAATGTGTATTTTTACAAAGAGAAATGGACTTTTAAGTTGTCAAAGATTATAATTATGATCATCAGTTTTTGAAAAGCACATATTCTGAAATTTTTGTTCATGTTGATATTCTTTAACATATAGTTCTTTATTATCTTGTTGCTATGCTAAGAATTTCATAAACACTGGAAGGAATACGAATTATCATTTCATAAGATTTGGCTAGGGGTAATTTTTGTGTTGTCTTCAACGTGACTTTTTAAAACATAAGACATTTTCCTCAGATCTACATATAATTATTGTAGATATCAGTAACCTAAGTCTATGAAATTTCCAAGTTGTCATTTATAATAATACAAAAATAATTGAAGACTAATATAATTCCTTAGGCCTTATAAAAATTAAGATTTTTTAGATAATTATTTTATTATTTTAAAATTGCCATTACTTCTGGTCTGGCCAGAAGGAATTACATCCAAAACAAACAAAAAGTCTGGAAAAAAATTTTTTTTTCATTTCATTGCTCTCACCTTGAAATTATGAAGCCAACCAAGAATCATTTTTCTTTCTAAATTGCATTAGTCTTTTTAGTTTCTCTGTTAGTTTATGAAGCACTAAAGAAAACACAAAACAATAAACATTAGGCAAGGAAATAGCATAAACTGGGAATCATTATCATTTGCTAAATGAAATGACCTCCACAGTCTCCATTCCACCCTCTCCCCACTCAGCATTCCCATGGTATGGTTCATGCACAGAATTTTCATTGCATTTTGAAGTATCAGGTCAGCTCAACCGAGGCAATAAGCATCCTAAAGAAATAGCATCTATTGCATTGGAAAGAATGCACACACATAAGAGAGAGGAATAAACAAAACAAGAAAGAAAAAAACAAAAAAGAAACACTGCAGAAACTAATAATAAGTACACAAGGTACACAAGTGTATTTATTACATTTTGCAAGCACTTTGTTCTACATTTCAAAAACGCCACCATCAAGCTGTTGGCACATTTATGTACAAAACAGATTAATTGTAATGCCTGCTACAAAGCACTCTTTGTGAAAATACAAACTCTAATACCAGAAAAAAAAAAAGGCAAAATCATCAACATCATTACATAAGTTTAAAAGACAGTTTTAAAAATCATCACAAACTATTAAGACACAGAACCAAAACACTACAATATAGAATTTAAAGAAGCCCATTAATACTTTTGCTGAATATCTGTAATACTGCATGTATCAGAAAAATGTTGAACCAGTAAGATAATCTAAGTGTAAAAAAAAAGAAGCAAAACCCCAAATTAATTAAATAATACTACAGAATGCATAATCATGCCACAGATAACCTAGTAATACCCCTCTACCTACTACAAGAACTTGTAAAATTATGGATGATGCATGACTAGTCATTGTACAAAGATTGTTTCACTCAATAAATTTTATTAGAAATGCACTTACACTGAGAAAAGATTTCACAATGGTCAAATCAGTGCACAATACTACCTAGTTTTTACACTGACAGAAAAGTCTCGTCAGGCTATATCATTTTAAAAGACACTTTACAGCATTCTTGTAGCATTAGAAATAACCGAAAGAAGAGTTAAGGTTAAAACAAACACCAAATTTGGTCCAATAATACTGATTGCTTTTTTTTTATTCTTTTGATATAGGTACGTCTTATAAATGAAGACGAATGAACATTTGGTTAAAATGACTTACTGGAAATAAAAACACAAATATATCACTACGCTTCGAAAGGATACATTGTATAGTGGCCTCTGACCACACTTTAAAAAACACTACAGGTAAACCGACACAGATTGGAAGGCTGCAAGCAAAGTTATTATATTAATGGAAACCTTTTCAAACATATCATACACAATTTGAGGGATAGTTTACAGAGGTGCAATCCATTAAAATTTTTTAAAGTAGGTAAAACAACTTCAGAGGGGTTAGTGTGCTTATTTTTAATACATCACCTTCATAAAGGTAATTAATGTCCCACATTAACATATTAAAAGTTCCAATCCAGCCACTGCTTAAATCACAAAGAGGTCATTTGCCAATAGTCCACAGTAGTTATTTCCGTTAAAATAGTCTCTATACTAAACTTTAGAAGGTAAGCCTGGTGTCACAATCTTAAAAAGGTAAGTAGCCATGCATAAGCATCGTTGTTTCTACGTGCTCACAACAGAAACACGAGTAATCAGAGAGTAATGCCTTTTAAGTACATCAAGAAAAAATACAATGTTAACAAAGATAAGAAGCACTTTTTTTTTAAACCTACTCTTACAAATTTAGAAATTGCACCTTAGGTTGATGAAAACATTAACCAGGGCCTATAGCAATGTGGCCACTGATCTTCAGACAAGATTTTCATGTTTCGGGTCATCATGATATGATCTCTGTCTATTGTTCATAATGTACAATGGTCCCTTGGAAGGTTACCTGTAGTTAAACTAGTTACCGAAATCAAAACTACAAAGTATAAAAACCTATTTTTCTTTTCAAAACATAAGAAATAATGCAAAAGGTATAATGTAGAACACATGGAAGTGGTTAAAAATCAAAGAAATCTCTGCATTTGACAATGTTAGTCTCTTTGATCTTGCAGAATTATTAAATGAGTTTGAGAAATTTAAAAAAGAAAAAAAAAGGCTGGATAGGAGCTTGTAGGAGAGATCTGATTACACCTATTTAACAAATTAGGAAATTAAGTGCTAAACAACAAAGAATTGTATTCAGGTGATTCATAAGTCACCCTCCATATCATTGATGAGAAGCACTTTCATTTTCTTTTTCAAAAGGTTGGATGGTTGGATGGCCCTTAGATAATCACCAATGCATTTGAATGGTAGAAAGGACGGGAAGGTGTGGTTTATGTGTACGCATTGAGCCGCTCTTTGGAGCGAGTAGAGTGGATATCATGAAGCTCCTGCTCCTCCTTCGACTTGATGTCTTCATACTTCTGCATCCGGCAGGCATCTTTCACATAAGCCCAGTTGGCAGACAGAACCATAAGGTAGTGGACCTAATCAAAGACAAAGATAATTTATACTGGAAGTCTGTCCTGTGTCTTCATTACACCTTGCTATCAGGAAAGAAATATTCATATTATATACTTATATAGAATATGTTCATCAACAAAATGGAATGAAGATTTCTGTTGTAACACAAAGAATATAAATACAATATATTCCTTCCTCAATCCTCCAACTATGACCCTGTCTTCTCAGCTCCCTTTTTTCAGTATCTTTCTTCTCTTTCAACTCTGAAGTAACCAAGGGTCTTAATCCAATATTTTTAATCTTTATGTGATGTTTCCTGTCCTTTTGTCCTCATTTACTCAAACCCAGACTATACATTTCATGTTTATGTATTTATGTTTTCTAATGCACTATGGGAAACAGTCTCACATACAGTGGAGTCCAGTGAACTTGAATTAATGAGATGATATACTGCCCACAGTGCAACAGAAAGAGGGCTCATGGAAACCCCAAAATAAACCTGTGGATTTAATTAACAAGTTAATTTTCCATACAATGACTTTTGCACAATGAATTTTATGTTGCCAACTACAAGAAAGCAAGCACTGTCATATGAATCATGAATATTTTATACGTTTGTAATAGCTAGAATAGTGCCCTGTTCAAAAAGCAATCTCCTGATTTTTCCTGAGTAATAAACTTACTCAAGTAATGAAGCTCCTGATTTTACCTGAATAGACTGACCAATGAGATCACTTATTTTTCTTTCTTTCCCTCCCTCGTAGTCTATGAGAGAGAAAAAGTAGTTTTCGAAATGGTGAATTTTGATGGATGAATAGGAAAAAGAAACTAAGTTGTCAGGTGTATACTTTCTCTGAGTTTTAAAGGGTAGGCATTATTTTTATCCATAATTTAGTAAAATAGAACACTAAAATTTATGGAAGTATAGTTGATATTCTATAAGTTACAGGTATACAGTATAGTGATTCACAATTGTTAAAGGTTTTATTCCATTTATAGTTATTATAAAATATTGGCTATATTCCCTGTGTTGTACAATATATCCTTGTAGCTTATTTTATACATAATAGTTTGTACCTCTTAATCCCCTATCCCTATGTTTCCCCTCCTCCCTTCCCTCTCCCCACTGGTAACTGCTAGTTTGTTTTCTATATCTGTGAGTCTGTTTCTTTTTTGCTATATTCACTAGTTTGTTTTACATTTTAGATTCCACATGTAAGTGATATCATACAGTGGTTGTCTTTCTTTGACTGACTTATTTCACTTAGCATAATGCCCTTCAGGTCCATCCTTGTTGTTGCAAACGGCAAGATTTCCTTCTTTTTCATGGCTGAGTAGTATTCCATTGTATATATATGTACCACATCTTCTTTAACCACTCATCTGTTGATGGACCCTTAGGTTTCTTCCATGTCTTGGCAATTGTAAATAAGGCTTCTATGAACACTGGGGTGTATGTATCTTTTTGAACTAGTGTTGTTTTTTTTTCTGGATATATACCCAGGAGTAGAGTTGCAGGGTCACATGGTAGTTCTATTTTTGAAGAATGTTAAAGTTTTGATTAGTCAAAACAGGAGGTAGGCTGATTCTAGAAAAGTAGGGATGGACATAAAGAATGCAAGGTCAATTCTAAATGGTGACTACTGTGGTATGTTAAGGCAGTCAATGGACAGCAGAAAGAAATTAACAAAACAATTTTGACACAATGATACAGGAAAGAGATGTATACCAATAAGAAAATGAATAAGAATTAACTCATCATTTTTGCGTATTGAACTGGCTATACCATGGGTGAGTTTACTGGGCACCTTCTAGAGTTCTATGCTACTTATATTCTAGGACACAAGGACTGAGGACCTGGGCTGCAAAAGCTCTGACTGATGTGCAGAGTACTTGTTCATTGTTGCCATTTGACATTCCCTTGAACAAACTGGAATTCACGGTGAGTTACAAAGAAGGGACAGTGTGTCTGGCACATTGTAGGTCCTCAAAACTCAGTAAAAGCCTGACTTTCAGGACTTGTTCTTAATATTTCTGAAGAAAGTTAGATACAGAAGACACGACATGAGACTACCGAGGTTTATGTGGAGAAAAATAAATTAATCCCTTTTTCCTAAGTGACTCAGTGTGGCTTTTGTATGTTCTGATTTAAGGAGGAAAAAAGGATAATATAAGTCAAGGAATTGATTAAATTACTTGACTATCCCACTGATACATACTTACATGCTAAAGAAATTATTTTTTATGTTAATAGTAGTCTCATATCTAAAATGCTACTTATTTTGGTTAGTGTTACCAATATTATGGAATGTCTGAATTCTTCAACTGATTATCAAATATTAGCTCTATTGTAATGATAATCTTTCTTTAGGTTAAGCCTTGTTTTTCACTTATTTATTTGCCCATTCTCCTCCACCTTTTTTTTTTACTGATGTTAAAATACATACGATTTGTATAGACTTCAGACATCAGAGGTAAATTATCGTCTCTACAGGCAAAGTGCAAAACCAAGCCTCAGAGCTTGAGGTCTTACCATAGCGATGACTGCAGCCCCAGCTCCGGCAAGGGCCACGATGAACAAGTGGAAGGTCATGTTCAGCTGCAAAGTAAGCCACAGAGAAACAGAATGAACATCAGGGTTACAACAAAAGAGAGATAAGGATGCCTGCTGCCTTACGAATAAGAACTCTGTCCACCTTTAACAGAAGTGCACCCGTGACAAATCACCTAACCAAAAACATTATTACAATATCTTTTCTCCTGCAAGTTATTTAAATCTTTGCAACTGCACCATTTTAATATAATTTCATTTTAAAGATGAAATCATGATTAATAATGATGGTTTCCAGTAACAGTAGAACCACAGAAGGCTATATCCTTTAAAATATAACTTTATGATTTTTCAACTTTCATTAAAATGACAGTTCCTAGAAAAAAACTTATAATTTTTATCGAAATATGCAGAGTATCTCATATTTATTTTCTAGTCCCCCTGCACAACATCACTGTATGTGACCTTGCCTCTGAAAGAAAAAGGGGGAAATCCGATGTCGATTTAATTATATATTCCTCAAATAACGAAAGGAAGCTCAAATTCTGACAAAATTAAAGGCTGTAAAACCACTCACCTCAGTGGATTCACACATCCTCAGGAAATTCTCAGAGACAGTGCAAATTTTCTTTTCCTCTCCAATTGTCACAATCCCTGCAACATGGAGAAAATTACAGTTTAACATTATAAATGTCTGCAAGATCCCAGAGAGAGAAAAAGAAACTTGAGCTGATAAAACCTAAGCGAGTTTCATTTTATGTTATATTGTAACAAAAATTGTTCCTCAGCTTTCATTGCTTGACAATAATTATGAAAAAACTGAATGAAAGATCAAGACTATTTAGGCCTCAAGCAATTTAAAACATTTTCAATCTGAATTCAATGGAATCTAGCCACCAGAATCTTCATACTCAATTGTAGCTACTTCACTGGTTTGGTCCATTAATGTCATGGTGTAGGCATCAGAATTATTTTGATAACTATGCCACAGACTACAATGAAGTCAGGATCTAAAAGTATTCTGCTGGTACAAAGCCTCTGTTAGTCTATAAAAGCATATTGCCCAAAGGAGCAATTTTTCTCTACTAATTCTGAAAACAGTGCTATTAGTAAGGGGAAATAAAAAGCTGCAATTTCACTCCTATTTACCCTTGCTCCAGTTGGTTTATGGACCGACTGCATCAGAATCTCCTGGGGAACTATCACAAATATCTATCTCTGGACTCCACCACAGGACTGTTAAATCAGAATCTGTGACTGTTTGCCAGGAGTGTTGCATTTTTAACAAGCACATACACTGCCACAGTCCTCATGTTAGAGAAGTGATCAAGTTCATCCTAAAATGGGTCTTTGATTTTGTTTTGAGAACTCCTGAAGTGTTAAACACATACATACATGAGCAGAAAAATTCACAAGTTCTGGGCAAACTAATACCTAAGCGTTTAGCACTTGCTGCATAATAATATATGCACATATTATTGAGTTTTAATATGCGCGTATATTCACACCTTCTTAGCTTTGAGGCGCACCATCAACTGTCCATCTCTGTGGAGCTGCTACCATCCTGCTTTGCCAAGAGTTTGGGCAATTATTTCAGTTAAAAAAATCTACTTGCAGTACATCGAATGCAGAGATCCTTCTCCGCGACCTTCCCTTTTTGCCAAGACACCTCTAAGAGGGGGTAAAAAAGAACCTCCAGAAGACATGACTAATGAACCATCATTAGTGAGAAAGCTTCCCAGGAAAGGCCATCTTTCTTCATGTTGATCTATTACAGATTTCATTCATTCCCGTGGAATACCTTGGCTGTGCATACATTTCCTCACCCATTTCTTTATTCACGTTCAAAGCAAAACTTCCAGGAAGTGTTGCCTCTGCTCAGTCTACAATTTCTTTCTTTCCATTTCCACTTAAACCCTTCCTAGTCAAATTCACCCCAATCCTCTATGGAAATTTTTCTTATAGAGGTCACCCATACCCTCCACATCGTTAAAGCGGAAGATGAATTCTCAGTTCTCCTTCTACTTGCCAGTCAGCAGAATTGGAGGCAGTTGATGACTTCTGCATCCTTCATGGTCTCTTCATTTGGGTTCCAAAATCTACAGTCTCTTGCTTTTGCCTTTCTGCTCTCACCGGCTTCTCCCTCTCAACATCTCTGTCTGGTGGTTCCTCCTCTCTGCTAGGACCCCTTTCATTGGTGCTTCCCAGCGTTCAGTCCTCAGTCATCTGTCTCCTTTGCTGATCTCATCCTGTCTCAGAGCTTTTGACTTTAAACATTATCAAGACTCCTAAATCCATACAGCCAGGCCCATACCACTCTCCTGAAATTGAGACCCATATATCCAATTTCCCACTTGACAACTCTGCTGAGATTTCTAATAAGCATCTAAAAATTAACATTGTCAAAACTGAACTTCTGATCTTCTCCCTCACCTGCTCCACTCCTGAGCAAGCTCTTCTGGTTGGCTTTCCCGTCTCATTTCATAGCTAATCCATCTTCCCAGTTGCTCAATCAAAAAATGAATTCTTTCTTGAATCTTCTTTTTCTCTCAACCCCACGTACAATCTATCAGGACATTCTGTTGTCTGTCTGTACCCATCATAATCCACATTTTGGGGAGTGAACGTTCTTTTCTATTCTGATGCCCCTTGTTTATAACTTGATTGTATACGAACATTCAGGATTCCTGTTAAGGACTTATTATCTGGAAGGTAAATAAATGCTATCCAGGCAGTAGATTCTGTGTTAAGAGCAAACAGAAAGCCTTTAAGGCTGATGTAAAAGGTTGCATGACATCTGAAAAGTGCCTTCCCTTCCATGTCACAAATAAAAGCTAAACTTGCATAAATCCTGGTAACTATGTTGTAAACAGTGCTAAGGTTCAAAGAGCAGCTTTAATCATAGTCATGCTTTACACTTACTGGAATTATGTCCCATACAATATTTGAGACAGACTGGACTAAAAAAATATTGCTTGTTTATCTCAAACTCAAACTTAACTGGGAGTCCTGTAATCTACCTGGCAACCCTCTCTGTGACACTAGTCACATCTTTTCCAATCTTAATTTTTCAGATCAGCAGAATTAAAGGAAGACATTGTAGTATGTGGGGTGGAGGTTACTGAAGTCAGGGCCGTGGTTTTCCAAGCAGCTATTTTCCAGTGACCTCCATCCAGCAGCTGGTGCCGACGTTTCCTTTTTCCTGTGTTTACGTGGGACATGATTCCAAAGTTAAAACCTCCCCAGTGGGAGAGCTGTCCACATTCCCTCCATCATCTTCTTGCCGAGAACCTCATGCACAGAGCAGGTCAGCCTGCTTTTCATTTGGGCCAGACAATGGGGGCTGGGGACTCCTTCTGACGAGAGGGTGGGCAGGCCACACTTTTGGAACACACGGCTAGCTGGTGATAGACTAGTTCTATCCGTACCCTACAATCTGTCTACAGTATAACCTTAGAGCCACAGGCTTGCACATACCATCTACTGAAATGTTTCCCGCTTGCCTGAAGTATGAGGAAACCCCCGTTAGAGAAAAACATTTAGAACGTTCTTTAGATTTTAATAGCTGTGTTGTGAAAAAAAGTCCCTTTGAGCCTGTGAATTTGCATATCTTTTATAAATTCTGTAGCCCCCATGTTTTTACAAATGATGGGATAGAATTCCAAATAGGTTAGGTGAGATTAGACTCTACACATTCATAGTTCAGTACTTGTTTTGACAGGAGAGGCAGTTAACTTGTAGCTAAGAACAGACTGAAGCTAGTTGGGGGTGAATCCTGGCTCTGTCACTTACTAGCTGTATCGCCTTGGGCAGGTAATTTAATCTCCTGGTTCCTCAATTTTGTCATTTATAAAGAGGATAACACTGTCTGCCATATTTAATTATTGTAAGAATTAAAACATGTCAACATATACAAACCATTCAGAATAGGGTCTACACATTGTAAGCCCCTATATACATATAAAAGTATTATTATTATGTGAGGTTTTAGCCCTAAATAAAAATAACCAAAGAGGACTACCGATTTATTTAACATTTTTTGATTTTATTATGAAATGCTAAGGTTTTTTTTTTTTTTTTTGCCCTATTTCAGAAGACAATGAAGTACATGTTTCTTAGATGATCTTCATAGCAGACTTCACAAATTGTATAGTTTATCATGGGAGAATGAAAATACTATGCAAACATCACATTGAGTAGGAAAAGTTCACAGGAATCAGGACAGGAAAATCAAAATTATAACTTGCCAACACCAGGAAACACAACCTGACAGCCTGTTCACATACATATGTTTGCGGGTTCATGTTGTGAGATCAACTTCCAATCACTCTGAAATTCCGAATTATTTCAGTTTTAAAAGAATGACTTAAACGGGAAGACTCTGATACGTCTATCTCTTTGGTAGAAGAAGCAATGATGGTTCCAAAGTGATTTACACTATTTTAGAGGCAGTTATTTGGGAGAAACCATATGAGGTTCTGTTTTACAGCCAGAGATTGACCTACCAAACTGACGAAGGTCCAGGCAGAGATTCGCTCCCTCCACTAAGGTGGTGTTTCGGCAAATGGTCCACAGGTTGAAGTACATGTAAACTGGCAGCGAGGTGAAAGCCGTGACTCCCAGCCAGGCCAGCATGAAAAGGTATGTCAGCATAATAAACTGCAACAGAGAAAAAGTCGAGACAGAAAACACATAATCTACTGGAAAAGAAGAATTTTATGCTTAACTTACATAGCTCGATATCAAAGATTTGAATTATTACAACCCAGGTAGGCACTGCAACCTGGGAAGCTGAGAGATGGTGAATATCATGGGTCACGTGAAGAAACCTGCCAGAAAACTGAGGTTCTGATGTGCAAAGGAAGAGATCATCCAGCTGCATCGTAACGCCTGTTTCATTCATGTATTTATCTTAAAAATCTCACCGCACGTTTTTTAAACTTTAGAAAACATTAACTGGTAAATTTAGAGGGGATTCTGCACAGTGAGTTAGAACCTTGTCAATAACTTTATAACTAAATGGGCATGATTTTATATCATAAATATTTAAGCTACTTAATTGTGTTTTTAACATTCTAAATATGATGATTCACAAGTCATTTTAGCATATAATATTAGTGTGTATTTCTACTCCTACTTTTTAATGACTTCTGTAAACTTTAAATCTAAGTCTTCTTTCATGCATATTAATTTTACCTTTGATTGACTGATTGATTGACTGACCAAGCATTGATATGCCACTCACAGTGTCCCCAGCCTAAATGTCACATTTATTTAGCAATAACAGGGGCCTTAGAGCACATTGATTAAAGGCACAGACTTCTGAGCTGGAATGAGTCTAGGCTGCTCTGTATGTCTCTGTGTCTGCCTCTGCAAGAGAATACCTGCTAAATTGATCTATAATTACAATCACAATTGTAATCTACAATTACAATCACTGCATGATTGTAGAGAGGCTGGAATGAGATGATACGGGAAAAGCATTCAGCATCGAATCTGGCACATAAGAAGCCCAGACAAAGTATTAGTTAGTTTTTATTCTAGATAGTATTACTGATTACAACTACTACCATCAAACATATATTTTGCCTGAATGATAGGACTCTACGGAATAAGGAAATTAGGTTTCATTTCACGTTTGGAGAAAATAAAAAGAATGAGAACTTCTTCAGTCTGGGAAAGTTATTCAAAGAGGGCTCCCACTCAAGGAGAAAGACTCTAGAAAGTTTGGAAACCACCCCAAAAATGAAGAAATCTTGTTAATGGAACTCCTTGGAGGAAAAAGCCCTGTTTATTAACATCTTCATTATTCACAATTGTAGCTCTCCAGGCTAATTTACAGTCTCAGGAACAATGAACATGATATGGCCGCTCCAGACCCAGCTCTCTGGAGGGAACTAGTAACTCGGAACCCACGGGAGAGTAATCAGTGAGCTTTTGGCTTCGTCCTCGCTATCTTGTTTTTCTTTCTGTCCCAGGGGATTTTTCAAAAGCTTCTTTTGACGGTGCTATTCACTGCAGGATGGGACTTAGAATTCAATAGGTTTAGACTCAAAGTGGCGTGGAGCCCTTTGAAACATCTTGCTGCTGCTACTTGACAAGGCAATGAAAGGAATGACTCTTAAACCACAGTTCTGACTCGTATTTGCCATAATGTTATGGCACAGTAGTAAAGCTGAACGTTATAGAGTAAATCTTGGCTGTGAGAAAATGTTTTCATGACGACTAGTGCATAACTTTTGTTCTAAGACACAACAGACTTTACTTTTGAATTGGAGTACCAAGCAGTTACATTTCAGGCAGCAGCAGTTCATAGTCACTAAAGTATCCAAATTAAAGATGCTAAAAATGTAAGCCTATCTTCCTATTTTATGTTTCGCTTAGAGTCTGATAATTACTAAGACTGCCGAATTATTTAAATTGATCAAGTGTGATTCTAGGTAAAAATTCTCTGTATGTAATAAAATATCTCATGATGATCATAAATTATTTCTAGCTTTGCACTAGAAATGTGACAGATATGCATTCTGCTGTCTGAGCATTAAATAAATAAATAAGCTACTTTTTTAAAAAAATGAGGTATAATTGATACATAATATTATATTAGTTTCAGGTGTATGACATAATGATTTGATATTTGTATATATTGTGAAATGATCACAACAATAAGTCTAGTTAACATCTGTCACCATACATAGTTACGAATTTTTGTGTGTGTGTGATGAGAATTTTTAAGATCTCCTCTTTTAGCAACTTTCAAATATATAATACTGCATTATTAACTATAAGCACCATGCTGTACATGACATCCCCAGGACTTACTTATTTCGTCACTGGAAGTTTGTACCTTTTGACCCCCTTCACCCATTTTGATCACCGCCTCTGGCCATCATCAGTCTGTTCTCTGTATCTTAAATAAGCTACTCTTATTAGAACAATCTCTGAGCATTTGAAAAATTCTTCTGATTTTGAAAATCTTATTTTTTGCCTTTATTAACATCTATTCAGATGAAACACTTTCTGAAATTTAACTCTGCAATATCTGTTTGGGGAGTTTAGTGAAAACAAACAAAAAAAAATTGGAAGAAATAAAATAACCCTGGACTTGACATCAGAGGACTGGATCACTCACATCTCACTGAAGGCTCAGAGTCACTTCCTCATTCACAAACTGGAAATTAGCAGACCTCTCTCACAGGGCTCAGATATGAAATCACTTAACAGTAAACATGGTCCACAGTAAATCTTACTTAGGAAGCAATCCCAAGAGAGGAAGTTGCTTGATTGAGCAAAAAATTATTTTTCATTTCTAAAGGTGAGGTATGGACAGACTAACGTATTTACGTTGCATTTGGTGTTTATTGCCTTGAACAGCAAGGAATTTTACTGTCTAAATTCAACAGCTGTGGCCCTGTTTATAAGAAAGGAGGGAGGGACGGGTCTTGTGGAAGTCTGACATATAAAGTAGACTTAGTGGCTTTTCTTATTTCAGCCATTGTTTAATATATCACTCACTTAGAGTAAAATGCTGACCATTTCCTCCTAATTCACAAAGAAAAAAAATCTCAGTAAAATTTCCTTGGTTTGGTTTAGATTAGTTAACTTGTTGATCTTCGATGGTAAAAAAAACGCCATTAAATGATAGGGAGTGGGTGCCAGATTCATAATTAGTATCCAGCAATCTCATTATCACATCATTATTTGAGTACCGTTTCATCAGAACATGCAAATGACTTTCACAATAGCATCTTCTTGTTATCCTATTTCTTGTTTTGTTTTTGTTTTTACTCAAAATACATTTGTTGACGGTTAGTATTAAATTCAACAAAATTGCTGTGAATTACTTCTTAGTGGCTTAAAATTAAAAAAAAAACATGTAATTATTGTTTTGATCTCAACCTGGATATTCTAACCATTGTTAGAAATTTAGAAGGGAGGTTGAAATATAGAACTGCGGGAGACAAGGTTTTCATAACCTTTGAAAGAAGGCTAAAATAGATGATTACTCCTTGATTATGGAGCTATCGAGATGACAGTGTATTTAACTGGAGAATGACTTGTAAAAGGTAATTCGTTTTTCATCTGAACTCCTATGAACTTAGGCTTGATGTCTAAGAAAATCAGACTTGGTTGAGCTACAGACTTTCTGGGCAACTTTAGCAGACGTGCACCAATCCGGGTAAAAATAACATCTTAGAAGTTAGCAGCCCTGATGAAAAAGAGCCAGCTGACCCTGACTCCCAGGACTCTCTGAGTCTGTGAACTATGTAAACATTGAAAAAATAAGCCACATACCGAATGGAATGTTATGATATAATGAACAAATTCAGGCATGAGGCAGACCCAAACTTTAGTGAAATGAACAAAATGGATCTATGCAAACATATACCAAACGTATACTGTTGGGTTCCACTCAGGTCACTGTCTATAAGGTCCCTTTCTCATTAATGTTTTGAGACACAGGATATAAAAGTACTTAGCTAAATCTTAACTCAGAGCCCCCTCATTTCACAATAATATGTTTTCAATGACATTTCCTCATTGTGAATGGATTTAAAGAGTATCAATTCAATCGTGTCCCCACTTCAACAGCAAAAGGAAACAGTGTAAAAAAAAAAGGAAACAGCTTTAGATTTCATCAAAGGCAGAAATAGCTCCAGGCTTAGAGATACTGTCATCAAGCAGTCTCACTGGATAGACATGTGCTGAGGGCGCACAGCCTCTGATAGTGCTTTCCAACTGTGGCCACACGTTAGGATCATCTGGCAAATCTGAGAAAGAGATGCTCAGGCCTTGCCCTTGCCAACTATATCTGTATTTACAATATTTCTACAGGAGATTCTAGTGGGTGTCCAGTGTGAGGAACTACTGCTCTACTGGAATCAATAAAGCTCTCATGAGTACGTTTGATGTGAAAACATCTTTGCTATTTATCTTTAGGTTCTTCAGGGTACCACACCTGAAGGAGAAAAAAAAAAGTACAATTGGGATGATTTGCCAATGTCAACAAAACAGCCAAATGCATGGATGAGTGAGGGACTGGACGTGAACCAAATTTCAAAATCAAGACTTCCCAAATTCAGCACTGTGGAAATTTTCAGCCAGAAAATCCTTTTTTATGGGGAATGCCCTATGCATTGCAGTATGTTTAACGGCATCCCTGGCCTTTACCCAATAGAAGCCAGTTGTGTAACCAAAGTTTCTCAATGTCCCCTGGGGGTGGGGTAGGGAAACAGCCCCTGGTTGAGAACCACAGTTCTAATATGAGAAAATACCAAGTCAAAAAAAAAGCAAATGGACACCTGAATATACTATCACTAAGAATGCAAAATGGAACAGCATTAACAATACTGAACTCAGTAGGCTCTGAAAAGTATACGGTGTAAAGTTTGCTGCAGAAAAAATTCTTACGTTATTATGTAAATTACTTGAAAATATGCAAGCATCATCATTGTCAACATCATGGCCCAAAACTATCTCAGCGCAAGTAGTGATCAGAAGCTTTCTTTAAAAAATTATTTGCTTGGTTATAGCCACTTTATCCATAATTGCCAAGACTTGGAAGCAACTAAGATGTCCTTCAGTAGCTGAATGGAGAAATAAACTGTGCTACATCCAGACAATAGAATATTATTCAGCACTAAAAGAAATGAGCTATTAAGCCATGGAAAGACATGGAGGAACCTTAAATGCATATGACTAAGTGAAAGAAACCAGTCTGAAAACACTACATAATGTATGAGTCCCATTATATGACATTCTGAAAAAGGCAAAACTATGGAGCCAGTAAAAGGATCAGTGGTTGCCAGGGGTTGCAGAGAGGGAAGGATGAATAGGTGGAACACAGAGGATTTTTAGGGCAGTAAAACTATTCTGTATGACACTCTAAAGATGGAGACATGTCATACATTTGTCTAAACCCACAGAAGTTACAACATCAAGAGTGAACTCTAAGGTAAACTATGGACTTTGGGTGATTATCATGCGTCAGAGTAGGATCACTAATTGTAGCAAATGTACCACCTGGTGCAGAATTTTGATAGTGAGGGAGGCTGTACGTATGTCGGGGTGGGGGGGGATATAGGAAATTTCTGTACTTTCTGCTCAATTTTGCTGTGAAGCTAAACTTGCTCTAAAAATAAAATCTATTTTAAAATATATTAATTGTAATGCTTTCTTCTTTTTACCTTGCATGGGTCTCATTCATTCAACAAATCAAATTAAAATACTTCAGAATATAACACAGGATCCATCACGAGTTTCCACCTGCCTTATTGAACACTTGGATTACTGCAGTATTCTAAAAAGTTCATTCTAATTAGCACCCTGAAGGTTACTCATAGAACTTCTTTCTATCTTCCGAACCCCAGATGAAAGTCACTTACTCATTAATAATTAAATTATCTCATGTGTCAACAACATGTACTGTATGAGGCCTTGGGTATATACTGGTCAACAACATCTATCACAGACTTTAACCACTCTCTGTGCAAACACTGTAAGTCACCCATGTTCATCAATGTGCTCAGCTTATGTGCTTATGTAGAGCTTACTTTTTTTTTTTATGTATGTGCTTATGTAGAGCTTACTTTTTCAAGTGAAAACAGAATTCAAACAAAATCAAATTATATTAAAGATAAAAGCATCACTGGCGCCTTTTCCAGCAAATATTACTACAGAGGAAACTTCCTCTTAGTGAATACTATTTTATTATCAATTACATTGTAAATATCTGAGAAATGTTTTTTTGACCAAGAATCCCAATATAATCATACTAGGCTTAGTCATTCCTCAGTGAACTTTTGATTTTTATATCCTTAATATACCATTTCCCCATAAAGTAATTTAAAAACAAACTATGGTAGTTAATCTCAAAATGAGAAAAAGAGATAAAGAAATTGAGTCTCAAAAATATGGTGAAGCTTCATGTTTTGTAAAATGCTACTGATTTAAAGGCAAAGTCAGAAAAGTATATAACTCTTGCTTTTTTTAAAAATAAAATATAAAAATAAATAAATTTTTTTATAAAAATTTTTTATAAAAATATAAAGATCTTTTGTGTGGAGATTATTCCCAGTACAGTGGGCATGAAGTTCCTGACTGAAAAAGAGAAGTATCTATTAATCAATATTTTAAAAGACCATTTGTAATCCAGAGTTATTATTTCATCCCCAATCTAGTGGCCTATTTATAACTCTTACACGTATGGAAATATTTGAACCAATTTAAGTATTTGAACCAATTTAAAAAATATTTCTCTTTGCAGTGTCACCCGAACACATAAAATCGAGGTTACTCACAGTAGAAGCAGCTACTGTGAGTGAATGTATTCAGGATGTTACATTGGGATTCATAAAATCTATGAATTTGAGGACATTTTCTATCTATCCTTAAGACGAATTTCTAGCTTTATCATAAAATTTGATTGAACAGCCTATACCTGCAAATGACTTCATTTAAACTAGAATATCTTTATAAGCAGAAATGGGAAATTCATTAGTTATGGAGATATTCCCTTAGAAATTTTCAGTGGGCATCAAAGTCTAAGATTTAATTTTATATTAATTAAATCAGAAACTGAGGGTTTTGAGGATTCTGTAGAAATGAAAATAGAGGTCTATAGAGTATTATCCTGCTATGTACAGTTTATTTATGATAAATTGTATTTTAGCATGATTATTTTTAATAGAACTATTCTGTTTAGGAAAACATGGATCAGAGAATGTGTTAATTAATGTCTTTAGTTTTCTTTTTCAATTAATAGTACTTTAGATGTATATGAAATAATGTGATGAGAAAGATACTCCCCAAAGTCCAAAGCCCCAGTCTAATCATGAGAAAAATATCAGACAAATTTCAATTGAGGTACATTCTACAAAATGCCTAACTACTCCTCCTCAAAACTTTCAAGATCATCAAAAAACAAGGAACGTCTTAGAAAAAGTCACAGATCAGAGTAGCCTAAGGAGAAATGACTGAATTGTAGTATGGTATCTGTATCCCCTGAGTGGGATACTAGAAGAGAAAAAGAACATTTGATTCGGTAAAAACTAAGGAAATCTGAATAAAGCATGGACTTTGGTTAATAATAGTGTTTCTATATTGGTTCATTAATTGTGACACATGTACTATGCTAATGTAAGATGTTAATAGGGAAAACTGAGTTTTATATATATGGAAACTCTCTGTACCATCTTCATCTTTCTGTAAATCTAAAACTATTGTAAAATTAAAAGTTTATTTTTGAAAAAATACTTTAGGATTTTAAAAATATAAGGAGTCATAAATGCTATGAAATTATATCCTAGGATGATCTGATGGATGATCTGATACATAGAGAAGTCCAATGAGAATTAAAACGCCACTTGAATATACAAATTTAAAAAAGAAAGGCTTAGCATAAGACTATATTTCATGACTTGAGTAATCAAAAGAACAAAAACAAACACAAGACAAAACCTTGGCTCAATATTTTGAGAAGTTATTTTTATTTGAATAGAATTCCAATCCTGACTTATGGTGACTGGAGAGGAATCAGGATGATTCAAACTTTTTCTTCAGTTTTTCATTTCCAGCAGTTTTAAGTCTCTTGAATTAAAAATTCTAACACTAGAAGATTTACTTTTTACAAGAGATTTTCCCATTTTGTCAATGTCATCTTCTAAGGCTAACTGAAATTTTTTGTCAAGTTTTATGCCCTAAATCTGAAAAGAATGAGACCCATGTTTTCTTTCTTTGCTATAATTTATGTACCTGCAGAGCTAGTGTCTGGATGGTCACACTGAGATTGGTGTACTGTCCTGTATTTACAGTCCAGTTCTGAAATTGTAAGTGCATGCAGGAGATCTACCTCAGATACCTGTGGCAAACAAGCTCCTGGTGCCATCTGCCACATGCACTGCTTTTTGAAACATTATTTCTAAATATTACCACTATGCCTGAAGCAGTTTACATTCCCCCTCACCTCCCCCTTTTTTCCCTACTGAGAAACTGTTAAAGTGCATTGTTATAATCTGAAACAAATCATGTTGCCTTCTTCAGGTTAGAGTTGGAATATCCTAGAGAGAAACTAAGGCTTATTCTAGGAACTTGGCAGTCTTGGATCAAAAACTCTTATTATGTTTTTAATTTACTTTCGAAGATACTGGATTTTAGAGACAGACTAGAATGCAGAGTTCCTTGATGACAACTTTACTTAGGAAGTCACCTTAGAACTCTTTATCGGCAGTCATCAAAATAGAAAAGTACCTTCGATGACTGAGTTATTTCATATCCCACAGAGCATCCTTGTCTTGTAAAAAGAGATAATTCATGACTGTGGATAAAGGTTAAAATGAGGACATCTCTACAACGAAGGAACTTTCCAATCATCAATGAATGATCTCACCAAAATGTAAAACAAAAGTGACTGGTGAATTACTAAAAACTCTCACAACCAGATAATTCTCCTATGACATTAGCCCAAATAAAACATAAAATGACAAGGCAAATCCTGACCATGAGTTTAGTGACATGGGCTCTGTGCCAGATGCTCAAATCCAAATCTGGCCCCACTGCCCACCATGTACGCATCTCTTGCTGGCAGATTCCTCATCTGTGAAATGAAGGTAACTAATATTGGTATCTACTTCACATAGTTTGGAGGATCAAATGCCCTAGTATTTCATGAAGTCCCATGCATAGCAACTGGCATATGTAAGCACCTAACAAACATTTCCTATTATTAATACTGGATTTATTATTAAAACTTAACTTTAAGCTATGAAAATGAGCCAGGAGTCATTACATAGTGAATAGATGTAAAGGTAGTTCTATAGAGTATGTCTTATGGACACTAGTCTACTATGCTATAGTCAAAATCTATAAACATCTGAGATAACAGGAAGGATTAAAATAAATACAGTTGTCCTTCCTTTTGGACGTCCTTGGATTTAACCACGACGAATGGAAAATATTCTTTAAAAATATCCCAGAAAGTTCCGAAAAGCAAAACTTGAATTTGCCACACACCAGCAACTATTTCACAGCATTTACATTGTATTTACAATTAATTACAGAGTTTACTTTGTATTAGGTATTATAAGTAATCTAGAGATGATTTAAAGTATACAGGAAGATATGTGTAGGTTATATACAAATACCACACTTTTTTATAAAAGGGACTTGAGCATCTGTAGATTTTGGTATCCATGGGGGTCCCGGGACCAATCCCCTTGGATACTGAAGGACTATAAATAGAATATGTTTCTTCGTCTGTAAAATGGGGGTTAAAAAAAAGTAACTGCTTATTTTTGTTGCTTTAAATATTGTGTGTGGCATACTGTTGCTGTTATAAGGCACACTGTTATAAGTTGAATTGTGTTCCTCCAAAATTCATATGATGAATTCCTCACCCCCATACCTCAGAATGCAACCTTATCGGGAGATAGGGCTTTTACAGAGGTAAGCAAATTTAAAATGAGAGCCCTAATCCAATGTAACTGGTGTCCTTCAGGAAGGGAAATATGAGCACAGACATGTAGACAGGGAGAACACCAGGTGAAGATGAAGGCAATGATTGAGGTGATGCTTCTATCAGCTTGGATCTCCAAAGATTACCAGCAACCCACCAGAGGCTAGAGGAACAGATCTTCCTCAGAGCCCTCAGAAGGAACCAACCTTGCTGACATCTTGATCTTGGACTTCAAGCCTCCAGAAACGTGAAACAATAAATTCTGTTGTTTAGCCATTCAGTTTGTTGTACTTTGTTATGGCAGCTCTAGCAAATGAATACATATACTTTCAAAATTTTTACTGCTTTATATAACACTTAGAACAGGTGGATTTATGGAAAATAAATGTATTCATTTCCACAGAGAGTAGCACATTTAAGAACTCTCTTACTTCAAAAGTGTTGGGCTTAAAAATCTAAAGTGTCAGAACAAGCATAGATAAATTCTGAGATCCATATTGCTATCATAATACTAATGGGAAATTTTTAGAAATAAGAAAAGAGTGATGGGTGTAACAACTATCCCATGATTTCAAAATGTGAGCCACTGAATGCCTCTCAAGTTACAACTGAATAAATATATATTTTTTTGGTTTAAAAAGTTAATGGGGAAGAAATTCAAAGAAAATAAATATTTCTATACTCCTTAAACTGAAGTTCACGTTTAATGTATTTAGTAACATGTTTGACTTGTATGCAACTTAGGGCCATTTGCCATTTAATTTAAATAAAATCTGTTACTTAGAATATTTTAGTAACTTTCACATGATCTTAATAAACTAGTTAATGGTTCTTACCCCCCAAAGGTTAATACTGTGCTGTTGTGTTTTATGTGCCTCACATTAAGGATTTCGAATGACAGCATTAAAAATTTGAAATGAACTTGAAGTGGTCTTGATACTGCATGAGAAGAAATGCATAATGCAGATCAAGTTATGCTTTCAAGGGTATTCATTAGGAAAAGAGAATATTGATTAGCATCTTGTATTCAGTGATCTAAAGCTGCTTTAAAATTAACTGCATTTGTGCACTGTGCACAATTGCATTTTGTGAGTAGAATCAGTTACTAGTAACCATTTTACATTTTATACAGCATAGAAAAACAGGGATATAAAAATAAGTTTCTTTCAGTACTAATTCTGGAAGCTTATCGTATAATAATATGGTTGTTCCAAAAAAATTTATTCCACCTGTAAATATTACTCAGAATTCCAAATAGAAATTCATTAATATATTCAGCTTCAAAAGGACATTTTTTTAACACCTTTATTGGAGTATAATTGCTTTACAATAGTGTGTTAGTTTCTGCTGTTTAACAAAGTGAATCAGCTGTATGTATACATACACCCCCATATCCCCTCCCTCTTGCGTCTCCCTCCCACCCTCCCTATCCCACCCCTCTAGGTGGTCACAAAGCACCGAGCTGATCTCCCCTTGCGATGCAGCTGCTTCCCACTAGCTATCTATTTTACATTTGGTAGTGTATATATGTCCATGACACTCTCTCACTTCGTCCCAGCTTATCCTTCCCCCTCCCCGTGTCCTCAAGTCCATTCTCTATGTCTGCGTCTTTATTCCTGTCCTGCCCCTAGGTTCTTTAGAACCATTTTTTTCTTTTTTTTAGATTCCATATATATGTGTTAGCACACGGTATTTGTTTTTCTCTTTCTGACTTACTTCACTCTGTATGACAGTCTCTAGATCCATCCACCTCACTACAAATAACCCAATTTCGTTTCTTTTTATGGTTGAGTAATATTCCATTGTATATATGTGCCACATCTTCTTTATCCATTCTTCGGACACTTAGGTTACTTCCATGTCCTGGCTATTGTAAACAGTGCTGCAATGAACATTGTGGTACATGAATCTTTTTGAAGGGTATATGCCCAGTAGTGGGATTGCTGGGTCATACGGTAGTTCTAGTTTTAGTTTTTTAAGGAACCTCCATACTGTTCTCCCTAGTGGCTGTATCAATTTACATTCCCACCAACAGTGCAAGAGGGTTCCCTTTTCTCCACACCCTCTCCAGCATTTATTGTTTGTCGATTTTTTGATGATGGCCATTCTGACTGGTGTGAGGTAATACCTCATTGTAGTTTTGATTTGCATTTCTCTAATGATTAGTGATGTTGAGCATCTTTTCATGTGTCTGTTGGCCATCTGTATATCTTCTTTGGAGAAATGTCTATTTAGGTCTTCTGCCCATTTTTGGATTGGGTTGTTTGTTTTTTTTGATACTGAGCTGCATGAGCTGCTTGTAAATTTTGGAGATTAATCCTTTGTCAGTTGCTTCTCTTGATATTTTCTCCCATTCTGAGGGTTGTCTTTTGGTCTTGTTTATGGTTTCCTTTGCTGTACAAAAGCTTTTAAGTTTCACTAGGTCCCATTTGTTTATTTTTGTTTTTATTTCCATTTCTCTAGTAGGTGGGTAAAAAAAGATCTTGCTGTGATTTATGTCGTAGAATGTTCTGCCTATGTTTTCCTCTAAGAGTTTTATAGTGTCTGGCCTTACATTTAGGTCTTTAATCCATTTTGAGTTTATTTTTGTGTATGGTGTTAGGGAGTGTTCTAATTTCATTCTTTTACATGTAGCTGTCCAGTTTTCCCAGCACCACTTACTGAAGAGGCTGTCTTTTCTCCATAGTATATTCTTGCTTCTTTTATCAAAGATAAGGTGACCATATGTGCGTGGGTTTATCTCTGAGCTTTCTACAAAAGGACATTTTTAAAGCTAAGGAACTTATAGAACAAAAAGTAGACTATAAGATACAATTTACCTACGAATTGGAAAAAGAAAAAAGGCAGCAGAATGGAAATAGGGAAGCAAGGAAGACTAAGTAGCAGGAGAGAATAACCGATACAACATTTTTTTTTAAACATTTTTATTGGAGTATAATTGCTTTACAATGGTGTGTTAGTTTCTGCTTTATAACAAAGTGAATCCGCTATACATAAACATATATCCCCATATCTCTTCCCTCTTGCGTCTCCCTCCCTTCCACCCTCCCTATCCCACCCCTCTAGGTGGTCACAAAGCACTGAGCTGATCTCCCTGTGCTATGTGGCTGCTTCCCACTAGCTATCTATTTTACATTTGGTAGTGTATATATGTCCATGCCACTCTCTCACTTTGTCTCAGCTTACCCTTCCCCCTCCCTGTGTCCTCAAGTCCATTCTCTATGTCTGCGTCTTTATTCCTGTCCTGCCCCTAGGTTCTTCAGAACCATTTTTTTCTTTTTTTTAGATTCCATATATATGTGTTAGCATACGGTATTTGTTTTTCTCTTTCTGACTTACTTCACTCTGTATGACAGTCTCTAGATCCATCCACCTCACTACAAATAACCCAATTTCGTTTCTTTTTATGGCTGAGTAATATTCCATTGTATATATGTGCCACATCTTCTTTATCCATTCTTCGGACACTTAGGTTACTTCCATGTCCTGGCTATTGTAAACAGTGCTGCAATGAACACTGTGGTACATGACTCTTTCTGAATTGTGGTTTTCTCAGGGTATATGCCCAGTAGTGGGATTGCTGGGTCGTATGGTAGTTCTATTTTTAGTTTTTTAAGGAACCTCCACACTGTTCTCCATAGTGGCTGTATCAATTTACATTCCCACCAACAGTGCAAGAGGGTTCCCTTTTCTCCACACCCTCTCCAGCATTTACTGTTTGTCGATTTTTTGATGATGGCCATTCTGACCGGTGTGAGGTGATACCTCGTTGTAGTTTTGATTTGCATTTCTCTAATGATTAGTGATGTTGAGCATTTTTTCATGTGTTGGTTGGCCATCTCCGATAAAACATTATTATTATTTTTCCTCTGGTTCCATGGAGCCCTAAATCCTGCATGAGAGGGTTGCAGGGCTGTGCATTGTGCAGGGCACTTCCAGGCAGTGGAGCCAGTCCCCTTTTTGCAGGGGCTGGTCCCCTTCACGGAGGCCATGTTGGGACAGCCCGCACCTGACTCAAAGGCCTCGGCCACGCGCTGCGTTGCTGCTTTTGCAAGACACACAAGAGTGCAGCTCTGCTTCTCCCTCAATTCCGCTCATTCCCGGGTGCGGAGGGGTGCTAAAGGCGTGGGTGGGGTGTCTTGAGGGGCTGACTCCCTGCTGCCTCGCCTCTGGAGGGACCCACGCAGCTGCTGCCACCCTTCTGGGCTGTTGGGTGGGACTGGTGACACAATTGTTACTATTATAGAAAAAAATGTGGCTCATTTTTGCTTTAAAAATTCTTATTTGAGATAGCTTTGAAGTGTCAATGGCAAGCGGATAATTAGTAACGGCACATAGATAGGCGTTCTCTTCCATGACTTTTTGCTTCTGCATACGATCTTATGCAGAAATTTCACGATCTCAATGAAAGAACCTAATCAATTGCACTCTTCCTGGCGAAAGGTCACTCCCCAATGGTAAAAGAGACCCCTTTTCTCTATGATTTCACTAGTGTTTTAGAATTATGGACTCTTCGAGCTAGAATGAGCTTTAGAGATGATCTAATGTCTTTATGATGTAAGAGAGTAAACTGTGATTCGGAGAAGTTAAGTGACTTGCTAAGACATACGAGTGGTGTTATAATGATACTGTCCTAATTATAAGAAAAAGCCCATCATTAACTGAATTCACCATAGTCTACTGGCAGAGAATAAGTGAATCTAAAATCAAACGTGCCTTCTTAATAGAGAAATCCCTTAGGTATCACTGAAAATTGGCCCACTGAATATTCATATTTTACTAATTAAATTAATTCAAGATCTTTAACTAAACTTCTTTAGGGTCCGTAATTTGATATTACTGATCCTAAACACTTAGATAATACAATAAACGTTGTTCCCCAAAAGAGTCTTACAAGAAATTATTGCAGAGACAACTACAAATACCCACAACACAGGCGAACTATTTTATGAGATTATTATCATTATTGACACTGAGCAAATATTAGAACTTGTTACAAGCTGGTGGAAAAAATGGTTGGTGGTTAACAGGTATTTTTGAACTTTTCTATAAGACTGAAATAAATTGCACCATTCCTTATTAGAGGAATCTTACTTAATAGGAAATATATGCTGTAATTAAGTAGACATTCTCATATAACATTGGGAAATAATAAAAATACATTAGTCAAGGATGGAAGCTCCAAAGTTCAATTTATGAAAATTATTCTGCATAAAAATGTGAACGTATTTTTAACACATTACTCTTAATTTTCATCAGTCTTGTGCTTTACTAGATATACATGCATTTTCTGCATTGCATTAGCTCTAGACTGTAAGTTTGAGTTACCGTTAAATATCGTAGCAATAACGATTTAAAATCTCAATTAGTATAACAGAGTAATTCTTACCTTATGTCAATATTAAACAGAAATTACATAATATAGTTCCCACCCAAATTTACAGTAAAATACATGAAACATGTATTTAAGGAAGAGAGACATGCACTGTTATAAGTTGCAGATGGATTTTTCTGTTATTTTAAATATTGTATGAGAAATATTGTATGAGAAATATTGTATGAGAAACCCAGAGCCATTTGGGAAACATAGATCATAAATCAATCAACACTTTGCTGCCTCTAGAAGCAAGATGAGTTGTGTTGCACATGATTTGAGAATCTGAACCTGAATTTTCACATGGAATAATCGTTACTTTGAAAATACTATTAAGACTTAAAATAGCCACCAGAGCAGGGAATGTTACTGTGTTAAAAAAAAAACCTCCAGTTCTTGGCAGATGAACACAAACACCTGTGTGCTCCTGCGATAAACCCACATTGACTCCTGAGCAAAGACAGGTAACGTACCCATGCACTCACGCATCTGCCACACGTGGTGATTTTGAAATCCCCATAGAGATCCTTGATGGCCCCAGTCGTGAAGAAACCTTCCACCATCAGCAGAATGCCGTACACAAAGAATGCAGCTGCAACGCCATAGATCACATACTTGAAGATGTCAATCCTGGGAAGAAAAGATGAAGTGGTTTAGTTCAATAACTCTTCGTGGCTGATCTGCAGCAACTGATGCCCATGTGCTCAGGGTTCCTTTGGAAGGAAAGCTATGGAATTTTTATGTTCATAATGGAGGTTGGATTTTAAAACGTTTTTGCTTTATATGCCTAATGTGCGTACACTTTGTTCTGCCACTTCTAGTATTTGTTGACAAGGGTTTTTCATGCTTGTAAGTTTCTTCCTCTTCCCCTGCACTATCCCCCATTCCCTTAATAAGAAATGCTCAAAAGTTACATGAATGAAACTGTAAAACACCTCTGAAAGACACATTGATTTTTTTTTGTAGTGACATGCTTTTATCTCTTTCTTATTTTCGTTTGTATATCTTCTACAGGTATTTTCTTTGTGGTTTTTACCATGGGGCTTACGTGAAACATAGTTAACCATCTATTTTAAACTGATAAATTCAATCATATACACGTACTTTAAACTTTTGCTTCTCTCCCACACACACTTTGTTATTGATGTCATGAATCACATCATTTTATATTATGAACCCATTAACATATTTTATAGATTTTTAAAATACTTTTGTCTTTTAACTTCTATGCGAGAACTTAAAAGTGATTTATGCGCCACTATTACAGTATTACAGTATTCTGTATTTGTATATATATTTACCTTTACCAGTGAGCGTTGTACTTTCACAGACTTTTGTGTTGCTATTTAAAATCCTTTCATTTCAACTTGAAGGACTCCCTTTGGCATTTCTTGTAAGGCAAGTCTAGTGGTGATAAATTCCCTCTGCTTATTTTTATCTGGGAAATTCTTCATTTCACCTTCATATTTGAAGGATAGTTTTGGCAGATATAGTATTTATTCTTGGTTGGCAATTTCTTTCTTTCAGCAATTTGAATATATCATCCTACTCCCTTTGCCCCGCAAGGTTTCTGCCAAAAAATCCGTTGAGAGTTTTATGGAGTTTCTCTTGTAGGGGACAAGTTCTCTTGCTGCTTTCAAAATTCTTTCACATTTGACAATTTGATTATCATATGCCTTGGTGTGGATTTGTTTCAATTTATATGAGTTAGAGTCTACAGAGGTTCTTAAATCTAGATGTTCATTTCCTTACCCAGATTTGGGAAGTTTTCTGTTGTTATTACTTTAAATAAGTTTTTTGTCCTTTCTCTCTTCTTCTGTGAGACTCCCATAATGTATATATTAGTCCACCTGACGGTGTCCCAAAGTCTGTTTGGCTTGCTTCACTCTTTTCCATTCTTTTCTTTTTGTTCCTCTGACTGGATAATTTCAAATGACCTGTCTTTGAACTTGCTGATTTTTTTCTTCTGCTTTATCAACCTGATTTTGAACCCCTTTAGTGAATTTTTCAGTGCATTTATTCAATCTCCCAATTTTTAAAAATATTTTCTATCTTTTTGTTGATATTCTCATTTTGTTCATGCATTGTTTTCTTGAGTTCATAGAGCATCGTTATGACAATTTTTAAAATTCTTTGTTGGGTAATTCATACAGCTCTATTTCCTTACAATTGGGTTCTGGAGATTAATTTTGTTCCTTTGTTCTGGTCGTGTTTCCCTGTTTCTTCATGTGTCTTATAACGTAGTGTTGGGGTCCATGCATTTGAAAAAGCAGCTACCTCTGCCAGTCTTTAAGGAACTGGCTTTGTACAGAAGAAGACCCTCACTAATCAACCTGCCTAGACATCGTGCGGGCCTCTAAAAACTTTCGGGGGGAATGTGACTTCTAAAGGCCTGTGAGTGCAATTTTCTCAACTAGAGAGGCTTACTGGTATCTTTTTCAGGATCTCATAATCTTGCTTCTTTTGTGCCTGCAACACTACAAGTTCTGGTTCTACAGTAGCAAGCTGACCTGATCTCTCTTGTTCTCAGTGGCCAACCAGCATCCAAAGTATGCCAGGTCCCCATCGGTGCCCTGAGTTAGACACCTGCTCTGTCAGCGCTCTGAGTGAGGCAAAACAGAAACCGGTTCCTTGGGCAGCCCTCAGAAAAGCCAGAACACTGGATGAATGCTCCACTCTTCTCTTTCCTCCCAAAGGAGAAGTCACGATCCAGGGCATTCTCACCTGGCCCTGGCTTGGGGTTAGGGACTGATGCAGATAAAGTGAAATTGGCCATCTTACCCAATTCAACATGACTGTTTTTGGCTTTGTGTTTGTCTGGGGTACTACAACTTCTTAATAAAAGGAATAAAAGTATTTCGGTCTGTATATCACTGATAAATTGGTGTTTCTCTGTGGGAACAAGCATTGGGACTTCCTATCACCACCTTGCTGACATTACTTCTTCCAAATTCATGTTTAATTCAACTAAAGTTCATGTGTACATCACCTGGTTATGTACACTAGAAGTATAACTGCAAATTATTGATGACAATTACATAGCAATCACAAACCCTTTGCTTTTATCTTTCTGAAATTTAGCTCAAACACTGTGTAAGAATACCTGGTAGTAAGTACTGATGTAAAGAGGTGTAGCTGTTGATTAATTTCCTACGGTCTCGCTAAGAGATTACCACAAACTTGGTGGCTTGACACACATTTATTTCCTTACAGTTCTGGAGGTCAGAAGTTTGAAATCACTTTCACTGGGCTGAAATTGAAGGGTAGGCAGAGCCTCACTTCTTCCAGAGACTCTAGGGCAAAGCATCCTTATACTTTTCAGCTTCTAGAGCTGCAGCTGCATCCCTTGCCTAGTGAAGCCAGTAAATAGCGCCTTGTTTCTACAGTCACAATGCCTTCTTCTCTGGACAAATATTTCTCTACTGCCTTCTTATAAGGATTACTTGTGTTTGGATTTAGGGCTCAGCTGGATAATCCAGGAGGATCACCGCACTTCAAGATCCTTAATCACAACTTCAAAATCTCTTGCATATAAAGTAAATCTCAGATTCCAGGCACTAGGTTCTGGATATCTTTGGGGGTCATTATTTCAGCCTGCCACAAGCTATACTTTCTTGAAGCTGAATGTTAATTTCTTGACATTCAAAAACTCTTACATAAAGTTTTTCTTCCAACAATCTGAGGATGGACATTTTCTAATGTTACATTCCAAAATGGATTTCAAAATTAAATCATCAAAATATTTAAATTATAATATACTTGTCATTATCTTATTGGCTTGAATCCCTCTGTTTTATCACAAAGGTACTCTTTCTTGTAAACATGCAATATATGAATTTAACAAAGAATTTCAAATATGATATTGGGAACATTAAACTCTTATTCTCTGTAAAGATGAGTTTCCTGTCAATGATACGTCAACAAAATGCAGTAATAAAAACCCTCTGGTAATGAAGTCACTGATTATGTGTCCACTGTAGGATCAAATAGCAGAGAATCATAAGAAGTCTTACCTTCACTGTACTACTTTTGCTTTGCAAAGTAAGAATCCATATTATCTTACTTCTAAAGGAAAAAATGAAAGCACTTAACCTCCTTTCTAAATGCAAGCTTTCAAATTTGACAATGTTTCTGTAAACCACTGTTTTACTGATTTTAAAAGCAAACTATATTCATTGTAGAAAAAAATGAAAATAAAACCAGAAAAACAGACTATTCATTGTTTATTCTCCCAATTTTTTTATATGAATTACAATTAACTACATGATACTATTACACAGTTTTATCAAGCTATTTTTTAAAGATTATGGCACAGTCTATTATTTGAAGGTTTGACATGTTTTACCACTTCTCTACTTTTGTTCAGTGGTAGGAAGAATAATGCCTCTCCCAAAGATGTCTGCGTGTAATCTCCAGAACCTATGAATATGCTATCTTGTTGAATGAGACTTGGCAAATGTGATTAAATTAATGATTTTGATATTCAGAGATTATCCTGTGTTATATAATCACAGGGTCTTAATAATAAGTGAAAGAGAGGTGTAGGAAACTCAGGGTCAGATTCAGAGAGAAGCCTGAAGATGCTCCACTGCTGGCTTTGAAGAAGGAAGGGGGCCATGAGCCAAGGAATGCAGGTGGCTCCGGGAAGCTGCAACAAGTAAAAATATTCTCCCCTAGAGCCTCCAGATGGAGTGCAGTCCTGCCAACACCTTGATCTGACCCCATTTCAATAAGCCCAGTAAGACCCATTTCAGACCTCTGACCTCCAGAACTGTAAAAAATTAATAAATGTGTTTTTCTAATGCACTAAGTTTGTTGTAATTTGTTACAGCAGTAATAGGAAGCTATGCATCACTATTACAAACATCATTTAAGATAAATCTTTGGGCAGTGTAGGTTGTTTCCCTGGCATAAATTCCTAGAAATTTTTAAGGCATGTATTGTGAAAATGGTGTCCAGAAAGTTTGTGTCAAAATAAAGATGCACTGATAATGAGTAAGAGGGCTTATTCTCTGTTTCCCAATACTGAGTATTACCATTCAATTTTTCTAATAAATTAATAGTTAAAAAGCAATGGTATTATCATTTTAATTAATTTTCTTGGTTTAGTAGTATAGATGAACATATGTTTACAAGCTATTAATCATCTGTATTCTTTAAGAAATATGTTTTTATATTTTGCCAATTTTTTTCCTAGAATATGTATCTTTTTGTTGAATTTATTCTGTTTATTAAAATTAGGAAATCTTGTTATATAAGTGGTAAATATATTGCTCAGTTTTTGTACACCTTTAAATTTTTTATAATACTTTAATGAGTAAAATTTAATTTATGGGGCCTTCCCTGGTGGCGCAGTGGTTGAGAATCTGCCTGCCAATGCAGGGGATACGGGTTCGAGCCCTGGTCTGGGAGGATCCCACATGCCGCGGAGCAACTAGGCCCGTGAGCCACAACTACTGAGCCTGCGCGTCTGGAGCCTGTGCTCCGCAACAAGAGAGGCCGCTATAGTGAGAGGCCCGCGCACCGCGATGAAGAGTGGCCCCCGCTTGCCGCAACTAGAGAAAGCCCTCGCACAGAAACGAAGACCCAACACAGCCAAAAATAAATAAATAAATAAATTTAAAAAAAAATTTAATTTATGTCAAATCTATATATTTTTTCCCTTGTGATTTCTTATATTGCTTATATACTTCTTGCCCCATAATAAGTAAAATCTTAAATCTGTATTTTCTTCTAGCTTTCACAAATTAGTTTACTCCTAAATTTTAACTTTAAATCCATCTGAAAAAATTTTGGTAAAAACTAGAGTAGGAACATACTTTTATATGTACTTATACTTTACATACATACTTTACAAGTACTTATATGTATGTCTGTGCCAATGCCATGTAGTATTAATTACTGTAGCTCCTCAACTGTCTCTACTTCATTAACCTGATGCATCCTAGAAATCAGCTCAAGTACTAACTACCACTACCTGATTCATATCTGTTGAGTCTAATGTGGATGGCACTTTGCTGACATATCTTTCCTATGTCAGTACGAGAGGAAACATAATTTGTCTTGTTTTACTTTGTATCCCTAAAGATTAGCACAGTGATTGGCACCTAGTATAACCCTGTATTTTTTGCTGAGCAAATGAATTCATTAAAAAACAAACCAGACAAAAGATTGACCTGAAAAAAATCTGAATATTTGAAAACAAGAACATTGTAGAAATGTTCTGTGTTCTGAGACAAAAACTCTTTCCCTATAAACTGAAATCCCTTCACCCAAATCTCTCTCTTTGAACCACAAAGAACAAAGCAAATTTCCTTTTCCTTGATAGCCCTTCAAATATTCTTAGAATGAAACCATCATGTTCTTATTTGTAAATATTTTTTCTAGAGTTACCGTATTCCTAGGTTTTAGAAAAGAGAACAGAAATTAGATCTTTGAATTCTAATCCAGTCTGACACTACAAGTGCTCACCTACTCTAGTCAAAGAGTAAGTCAGTAAGAGTGTTATGGTAAGTAGGGTGTGTCCAGGGACAAACAGACTTTAGGAAGCATGACACTGGGCATTAAAATTGTGATACAGCTTCAGGGAAGACACCATCATCAAGATCATCACCATTATCATCCCATCACATTCATCAACAGTCCTACCGTGCTTATGATGTGCCAGCCCTGCTATCATTGTTTTAAAATGGCAACTCATTTTATCTTATAGCAATTTTAAGAAGTAGGCAGCGTTAATAAGTCCCTTTTACTGATGAGGGACTAAGGCAGACAGGTTCCTTAACTTGCCCAGGCTAAGATGGGTAGAAAGGGCCAGAGACCACAGGAAACAAACCAGGGCGTGTGGCCTCAGAACCAGTGCTCTTACGCACCACACTACGTTGTCTATCTAAATCCTTCATGGTTATGTATTTGGGTTTGTTGCTGTTGTTTCATATTAGTGGGCTTTAAAAAAACATTCATTTGAGGACTACTAGCCTGGCTGAAATATTGCCTAAGGAGATGCTTACTGTTTATTGTATCAGTAGTTAGAAATTCAGTATGTTTTTTTAACCTAAGTTCTAGCTAGAACTGAGATTACTGTTGACTCTCCAAGACTAATCAACAATCTCATGTCAATGTGTCTCATCTTCAAACGTTTTATAAGTAAGAAGACTTCAGCAATCTGGTTTGATTGTCAACACCCAGGTCAGAACAGACAGTTTGCACACTGCTGTGATCTCTTTCAACCTGTGGAACTGGTGTTGCCTTGCCATGAATTCCTGCTTTCTTTTCCCTTCTCATTCCCATCCCCCCCAATTTTGATAACGGTTTTCCATTTCATTAACTTCCAAGGTATAAACATGAACTACAAGTAGCCTTAGAGATTTACACGCACATGAAGATAGTTGAGAGCAAAACCAATGTGTCTATGATATTTTAACTGAGCTTACTGCCTGCTTTTGTTTCAGGCAAACAGGGAATAGTTTTTATGTGTGCATTAACTATCAAAGAATTCACTATCTAGTAAACTCAGTTCTTGATGCACTGACCTCGGATCACAGTCATAAAACTTCGAAAATAAAATAAATTTACACTGAAAATCAATCCTCCCCAGATCCTGGATTCTCACTATATTTTGTCGAAACCAAAATCCAATCCCTGTCTAATAAATTATAGGTTTTTTCGGTGTGTGAATAAGGCTGTCCCTTGCTCTGTCCTCAGGAGAGTTATTCAAGAAGCCAAGTCACTCAGAAAAATTCATGGTTTGGATTGTTTGACATCTAATTCTCTGAACAGTTTCTGCATTTCATTGTTCCATATGAATCTGCTTTGCGGAAGTAAAATACCTATCCTACATCTTGGTCACTCATCAAGCGAAATCTAGGGACACGATAACGTCACCCTGGCAAGGGGCTCTCAGAGGAGAAAGTGAACCACAAATCAGAAAGCAGATCTCCTCGTCACATTGCACGAAGCAGCTAGACCATTGAGCCGTGTGCAGAGTTAGGGGGCCCATGGCTATACCAAGCTAACAGAGGGGTAGTTGAGTGTAGGAATATCCCCTAATGGGGGCAGCAGGTTAACTTACACACTCACTGTCACAACAATTTGAAGCCAACAATGACCACGGACTTCAGGGACTACACTAACAGATTAGGGGATAAAAAGCTCTGGGAAACCAAGGAGATGAGGAGGGACAGAGTGATACTTAAAAACATACCAGCAGGTCACAAAATATTTGCGAAATTCACTCTTTTCTCTCTCTTTGGAGATCCCTATATCTCAAGTGGAATATGACAAAATGCTTTAGTGGGTGACATCAGCTGAAGATGCTACACTTCAGTTCACCTGCTATGGGGCAGGGCTCTTGGTGTTAGAATTCTATGTCTAAAATACAGATCACATGAGAACAGAGATTATTTGCAAACTTATTTATGAGAAGTAAGTTTTACATGCTGGAAAGATGATTAATGAAATGGAGTAGGCATATTCCAGTGTGTTTGCCCTTCCCATGTCCCCCTGTAGACTTGGATATTGACCACGTGGAGACAGGTGTGTGTATACATTTAAGAGGAGGGATGCAGTGGAGAGACAGAGAGAGAAGCTGAGACAAAGAAGGGAGTCCTGAGGACCTCAGGTGGAAGACGGGGGCTTAGGCAATTCGTTTTATCTCTTCGTTCACACACCCAGAGAAGAGGTTTCTTTTCATTTATAAGTATATGAGGTAGGAGCGCTTAATTTGGTTGAATCAAGCCTGAGAACTATGAAGACAAGACACAGACCCTGTAAATTACTAAAGTTGGCCAACAAGTCTTTTCTTCAGAATCATTCTCTTACACATTCTTCTCCAAACTTACCTTAGCTTATTTTCAAGGAAGCTGTATTGCCTGCAATCGCGTCTCTCACTCACTTCTACGTCCCAAGTCCTGATTTTACTTCCCGTTTGCCCCTCACCGTATGGAGTCCGCTAACAGCCCTGTAAGGCAGCCCCCGTAGAGTAAATGCTACCTTCCTCTCAACTGCTACGTGACTGCAAGGTACCGCTTGGTACTAATCAGACCCGGTAGTTATCTGTACACACCTTCCCTCTGTGTTTTCACGAACCGTTTGCCGACAGGGAGTCTTAATTCATTTGGTAGCTCCACGGGGTCAAGGATAAGGAATTTTAGTTATTTGAAATATGAAAAGAGAGATAATTTGAGAACTTGCTTTCATTCCAATGAAAATGGTATTCTTCCCATGCCAAAGATGCATTACTGATTTCACATTTAACTCCCAATATAAGAGACCAAAGGTAAAAGTTCCAAATTAAGTATATGATCTCTGACTTCCCTGCTGAACTCCCACATGTACTACCCTTCAGATCTGTAGTCGAGGTCTGTGATCTATTAAGGCTGGTTGTCTAAATGTTAAATAAACATCCTGACAATTGGTTTCTGATCGATTTATACAATCATCCCATGCCAGTTATTAGGCTTATGATTTCTTATGAACTTCTATAACTAAAGGTAGCAATTTGGATGTAGCCTAAATATAGAGAATCTGTAGATTTTAAGGACATCTGTGGTAGCTTAAAATAATGCACAGTGAAAACATATTTTGTCCAGTGTAGGCTGAGATAAAACTGAAAAGAAAACGTCAGTATTATCACATTAAAATATATCCATGCAATCATTGTCTTCAGGCTCTTTGCAAACTAACCTGCAATAATCCAAAGCATTTGCAGATAGTTTAATTATATTCCAAATGATGACTGTCATTCATAAACTCTCAAGGATCAATTCATGCTACATACCTGATTCAATGGAAATTGGTAAACTGTCTACTATGGGTTTAAAAAAATTTCATTTAATGAATAATGCTAAATTTTTGGAACTAATCTGTAGAATAAAGTTACATTGGGAAATATAAGTGATATAATTCCCTCATCTCTTTTTTTTTCATGATTTTTCAAATTTGCTATTCATTCTTCATTTCCATTTATCAGTGACATTGATGAAATAAATTGATGCTTCCAAGTTAGGAACTATGTTTAAATAATTTAACTTCTTATCTGAGTGGCTAATCAACGTCCATCTCCTCTTAATCACTATGTGTGTGTGTGATACACTTGGTTTCTTATATTTCTTATTTTACAACCAATATCGCTCAAATTTTAAGTACCAACATATTTTAGATAAACATAAATTATTTCAACTTTCTTTTTCCTAAAAATTTTGCTATCTCTATGTCCATGGGGACGTGACCTCCAGCCCCCAAGGAGGGAATTCTTGCTCTATTACTTGATAGAAACGTGCATCTCTTTTCACTTCTCATTTTCATTTTTCATGTAACTCAGCAACATTAATGAATAAAATAACAAATACAATTTATGAGCAATACTGTGTTCAAGACAATCTGACTGCAGCTGATGGATTATTTAAACAATTTAGAAATTTGATTTATCTTCTGATATTGGAGTTGGAGAAAAGCTATCTTCCATCTAGAATGGTCTCCAGGGTGACCAAGGGTTGTCTTAGATTAGGGTCTTAGCTTATAGTCACACCCTGTCAGAAGGAATTGCCCCGGGTGAATAACAAGTGTGATTAACCTCTTTTCGAGGAAGTGGTAAGAGCAAAAAGCACCGTCATCCTAACCAGCCATACGACCGTTCCGGTTTGTAACTCTAGAAGCATCTCATGCCAGAAAGAAGTATGTATAAATTAAGAAGTATCGAATTTATTGAGAATAACAAAATAAAGCAACGTGAAAAACATTATAATCACATAGTATCCAGAAGCATGAAATAGATTTAAGAAGTTGTACGGGCAATACACAATACAATAGAAAGTTTACTATCAGCTGAGATTATAAAATAAAGTGAGTAAATAATTTATTTTCTTTTTGTGGGCAAGAAATCACTGAATAAATGACCCGAATTGGGAATTTATTTGGAAAAAAAATTCCTCTGTAATTCAATCTTAAAATTTTGCTCTCTGGAAACTTAGGCAATATGGGACTGAAACTTGAACACTAAACTGTTTTCTACTTCCAGACTATGTTTGAGTTATGGGTTTTTTTTTAAATTAATTAATTTATTTATTTTTGGCTGTGTTGGGTCTTCGTTTCTGTGCGAGGGCTTTCTCTAGTTGCGGCGAGCGGGGGCCACTCTTCATCGCGGTGCGTGGGCCTCTCACTATCGCGGCCTCTCTTGTTGCGGAGCACAGGCTCCAGACGCGCAGGCTCAGTAATTGTGGCTCACGGGCCCAGCTGCTCCGCGGCATGTGGGATCCTCCCAGACCAGGGCTCGAACCCGTGTCCCCTGCATTGGCAGGCAGATTCTCAACCACTGCGCCACCAGGGAAGCCCCCTGAGTTATGTTTTTTAAAAAAAATATTAGTATCACCATAGTTTAGTGATCCCAGGAGTTTACATTTATGGGTAAAATGTACATTTTAAGCATAATTGGTGCTTATAAAAAGGTGCTCAATATTTCTTATGTTTATCATTTTACAGAAGTCAATAAGACCCTTTCACAATGTTCACTTAGGTAGTCACATCACTTCTAGGAGGCAGGAAATAATGATGATATCACGCCCATGGCTGAGTTAAAATTTTTTAAAAGTTGGGAGTAGCCACAGAGTTTGGGTGATTTTTCCTAGAATCAGCAGCAGAGTATATACACTTACACCTGGCTCTGATTCTATATTCTGTTCTCTTCTGCTAGAGCAGCCTCTGCTCAAACAAGAAGAGCGAGAGAAAAGCAAGTATTCCACTTAATGGTAACTGAATGTTGGATAAAACTTTACAAGCAAATTAAAACACAAATTAAGTCCAGATTAAGTTGGCCTCTGATCTTCTGCTGTGTACCTTCCTGTTTTCATGGTAAGGGTCCGTGTCCTTTTGACTCACGTATATACCCTAAGAGTACTTTTTCTTCTATATAAGACTGCCTCACTTAACTCTAGATCCCTATTTATTCAACACACAGCAACGTACACATACATTCTCAAAATAACAAGCGATACCAGAATGACCTACATGGTAAAGACGTCCAGCGTATCTCCCGCAGTTCTGGCCATCTCAAAGTAGGTTTGCAGGATGTTAACAGTTCCAGAAAGAGCTTCATGACCACAGCCGCAGAATAGGGCAACTCCAGCGTAGAGCAGGATGGTGGCAATCAGAGAGGCATAGGGAATGCCTCCCAGGCATTTAATACAGCACTCAAAACACCCTGCAAAAGTCCAACAGAAAAAAAGTTAGAAATTCTTATTTTTATTAATCTAATTGAACTTTTTTCCAAACTTAAGCATTATGGAAAACATATTTGCATTTATAGATGACATCAGGTCAACCATGTAAATCAAGTCCTAGAGTGTCCTGGAAGGTATAAAAATCAAGTTTCTTAACGATAACCCCATGTTCCACAGACAGGAGAATGATTACTTGTGCTGAGGGCTTCCTCTTCTACCCCCAAGCCAGAGAAGTCCTTCCTTCCCAACTCAGTAAGATACTGGCAGAGTAGAAAAGAGAGACCTGGACAGGGTTAGAATCTTGACTCCACCACTGTGTGTTTTGGGGCAAGTTTATTCTTTTGAATTCATCATTTGTAAAAAGGTGACAGTAAAGCTTTCCCTCAAATGTTCTTGTGAGCATTAAATGAGTTAATACAGAAAACAGTGCATGACTGGATAAAGAAGATGTGGTACATATATACAATGGAATATTACTCAGCCATAAAAAATAATGAAATAATGTCATTTGCAGTGACATGGATGGACCTAGACATCGTCATACTGAGTGAAGGCAGTCAGACAGAGAAAGACAAATATCATATGATATTGCTTATTTGTGGAATCTTAAAAAATGGTACAAATGAACCTATTTACAAAGAAATAAGAGTCACAGATGTAGAAAACAAACCTATGGTTACCAAGGGGGAAAGGGTGGTGGGAGGGATAAATTGGGAGATTGGGACTGACATATACACTTTACTATATATAAAATAGATAATTAATAAGAACCTGCTGTATAGCACAGGGAACTCTACTCAATACTCTGTAATGACCTATATGGGAACAGAATCTAAAAAAGACTGGATATATGTATATGTATAACTGATTCACTTTGTTGTACACCCAAAACTAATACAACACTGTAAATCAACTATACTCCAATAAAAATTAATTAAAAAAAAAAATAGTACATGACACAGAGTCACTACTCAGTAAATGTTACATCTACCATCATTAGATGCAATTTTAACTATTATTAAGTATTACTGTGTTGTAATATGGTTTCCAAAAATTGTTTGACCACAGTAATTACTTTTGCTTTTTGAAGTTTCATCATTTTAGTCCTTCATTTTCAAAAGATAGCTTTAAACTAGTCTGAAACATCAGATAACCTTGGTTGTTAATATTCAAAATAAGGATCAGAATTTTCTAGTCAGCTGTTAGGTATCTTCTTCTAAGGGATTAACTAGAAATGTTTGAGTATATATGTTTTGGAATAAGAAACACTGATGAGATACTATTTGCCAGACACTGGTGAGAAAGGAAAGTTTAGATTAGAGGGCTGACAACTAAGAGGAACTCCTATGTGATCTGTTTTGCCTCTGTCCACCTCTGTCCTTCACTGCTTCCCCACACATATCCTATTCCAAAGATTTCCTCCTACTTCTCTCCTTTTGCAAATTTTTGATCACATTTTCTTTTATAATGCTGAAACTTCTCAAACTCTCTCCGTGTAATTGACTTTTTCTTTCTTCAGAAACAAATAACAAATGATATTGGAAAATGGATTGTTATGTATTGTACTTAATTAAGTCATGGAAAGATCTGTGTGTGTGTGTTTCCCTGAAAAAAATATGGCTATTATTTATTTTTTTTGCAGGTTCTTATTAGTTATCTATTTTATACATATTAGTGTCTACATGTCAATCCCAATCTCCCAGTTCATCCCACCACCACCCCCCTGCCACTTTCCCCCCTTGGTGTCCATACGTTTGTTCTCTACATCTATGCCTCTATTTCTGCCTTGCAAATCGGTTCATCTGTATCATTTTTCTAGATTCCACATATAAGTGTTAATATACGATATTTGTTTTTCCCTTTCTGACTTACTTCACTCTGTATGACAGTCTCTAGTGTGTTTTATCAATAATGCATATATGTTTACAGCAATATCTGAAACATGCAGTGACTGCAAAGTTCCTGTGTGAAGTAACTTTACATTCAGAAGGTGGGCTAGCCTGCTATTTTAATATTGATCATCGAACTAACCTTCTTAAGAGAATCATGGATCATCTCGTCTGTCCCAGGAGAGGTTAAAAAGAAGTCTGAACACCTCCCCACTTCCATAGCTCTTGCTTGCACAGGAAAAATCATTTCCTGAACTTTCTGCCCCCGACACACATAACACACTCAACACACACACAATGTGGGGAAGTAGAAAAGGTTAGAACAGCTTGACGCTTCACGTGATAGGAAGAAATCTCACTGGCAGATGGGTGAGACCAGTGCGTGTAGTATCTGAATGTCACTGAACACAGTTTCGAGTGGAGATTAACAGGGTAGCAGAAAAATCTTTGGACTAGTCTCTGTCTCTCCATGTTGTAAAATTTTCATCTTACTGATCATTTAAAAATAAAGAGAAAAACTAAAATTGGTACCAACCCAAAGAGGAGTTACTCCTAACTTTGGCAAGTGCCCCAAACAGCCCCATGATCTCAAATCCCAGTCCTTTGTGATTTCCTCCCTATTTTTCAAGAATCTAAGAGTGAGGACTTTCTACTGCAGACACTGAGGTGTCAAAACCAGATGAAAGTATCCAACAAAACCCTTAAGAGTAGGAGTCAAATATACAGGGGAAGAGTCCAAACACCAAATTCGTAGACAGGAATTACCTTTGCTGATCCTACACTTAAAGCTTTTTACAGACTAAAGATAAAATCAGAATGAGAATGGCTCAGGAGCAAATGAAGTGGTAAGTCACCAAACTGCCATCGAAGACTTCTGACTAATTTTGTTACTAATTCAGAGTCACTTTCTGCTTATTCCATGTTTTCTCTACTGTGGTTTAGCTGGACCAATACTAGCCTCCATGCAAGCAAGCTTAGTTACTTAGACTATATATGCGCGGTGGGAGGGGACACTATATATTCGTGTTGTATTCCATAGCATTAAGTATAGCTTCAATTGAATACTGCTTTTTAAATTTAGAAAAACATGAGATAAATTTCAATACTGAGAAAACCCAAATTGACAAGCCTGAGTTAATAGGTATTTCTGAATGAGTTTAAGATCTCCAAATTATGATGACCTTTTTTTTTTAATAAATTTATTTATTTTATTTATTTTTGGCTGTGTTGGGTCTTCTTTGCTGCACGCAGGTTTTCTCTAGTTGCGGCGAGCGGGGGCTGCTCTTTGTTGCAGTGCGTGGGCTTCTCATTGTGGTGGCTTCTCTTGTTGTGGAGCACGGGCTCTAGGCGCGCGGGCTTCAGTAGTTGTGGCTCGAGGGCTCAGTAGTTGTGGCGCGTGGGCTCAGTAGTTGTGGCTCGTGGGCTCTAGAGCTCAGGCTCAGTAGTTGTGGCGCACGGGCTTAGTTGCTCCGCAGCATGTGGGATCTTCTCGGACCAGGGCTCGAACCCGTGTCCCTTGCATTGGCAGGCAGATTCTTAACCGCCGCGCCACCAGGGAAGCCCCAAGATCTCCAAATTAAATAGAAATGTTTCTTTTACTTTCTACTTAAATGCTGTCCCTTAAATCCCTCAGGATTATATTACCCCTACGGATAAGCACAAATTCCTCTAAGGCTCCATTACTGCCGGGTCAGGCTAGAATCTTTCCATTTCAGTCCTGATCCTCTGCAAAACTTTTACTCAAAGTAAGAAACGTCAAGTATCTCATCAGGCACATTTTGCACCATGATGGGCTGGATCCTAACTGCCCTCACTCTTCCGCGGCCCCGAGTTGCTGTTGGATTTTAAAGAAGGCTCTCAGAACTCCCATCTGGGGAAGCAGCGCACCATTTCACAGTACTCCCTCCAGCTGCCAGAATCCCACGTAGCTGCTGGCAGGGGAGTTTCTTTCCTCCCACAGTGAGGAACAGCCTTGGCAGAGCTGCAGAGTTACCATAGTAACCGAGCTCCGGGGTCCAGGATATGCTCCCAACAATCATCTTTTAAGGCTGAGGACTCTGCTGCCACCCATCACCATGTTTTTACTGCACCTCAAATGAGAAACCACTCTATTAAATGAATATCAGTGAAAGCATAGTAAGTGGAATGCTGGCCCTGGAGAAAATACCTTTCTTGAGAAAACTCTCTATTAAAAACAATACAATTACTTTGCACAGGAAACATTTTCAATATTAGATATGATGATTGATTCTCAAATAGAGCTGATGGCTGAAATACTGAACCCAGAATTTACATGCTATAGACATACCTGTATACACAAAGAAGCATTTCTCATATCCAGTGCCTGTTTGTATTTTCTCATAGTGAATTAACACTATGCTTTTACTTTCACATAAAAAAAAGAAATTACGAGACTTTCTTTTCAACACACTCTGCAACGTGTCTGAAAATTTCAAAGAAAATGAAAGCTCTTGAGATAGTCTACATTTTTAAAAAAATGAGATATGTGCTTAATTTGCTTTCATTTAAACGTTGTGAAATAAACACAAGCCTTGCTCATGCCACTAAGTGCACCAAAATAAATAAAGGAAAAAGACCTTAAATAACAAGAAAGAGAGCATGAGAGACAGACAACTGAGAAGAGAGGCCAACATAATGGCAGATCCTGGAAGAGAGACTAACAAGAGACTGACAATGTATTCACTGATAAATTTTTCCCAACATCATTTACCAATGAGTTGATTCTTTCTCTTCCAACCTACCATACCACCTTGGTCATTATCAAGAATGCACAGAGGTCTGAGTCTGTTTGTGGGCTCTCTATTCTGTTCCACTGGTCTATTGTCTATTGGTCTATCCCCAGGCCTTGGAATCTGCCTTGGTTTGTGGTGGAGAAAATTCCCCAGACTTGCTCATCTTCCTCATGTGTATCATGCTATCCATGGCTGGCTCTATTGCATTAACATATACATTTTAGAAACAGTTTGTCTGATTCCACAATTTACTTTATTGGGGTTCTGATTGGTACTTTTATACTGATTTTGCATCTAGAAATTCTGCAAAAGTCTTTTTTTGATCCTCTGAATTATTTTGATTCTGGGAATTAGTTTGTGTTGATAATCATCCCATCTGTGAAAGTTTTGAGCTTTGTCTCTTTCTGTTCATTATTTATACCTTTTTTACTGATCTTTCTCTTCACTTCACTCTGTTCCTTTACCATTATGTGTGATGCTCGCTATTGGTTTCTTGGTTATAGAAGGTCTCTTCAATTTTGAATTCCATAACAGGCTTTTCCCCATCTGCTGAAACAGTTTTATGTTTTTTCTTTTTACCTGCCATTTCAATGTTTTTTTCAGTTTTCCACTAAATGTATTCCTGAGAAAATTCCAACTGAGTCATACTGTATTTTTTAATACATTGCTGAATTTGTCATGCTAACATTTTGTTCAATGCTTTTGTATGTATCGATTCATTCCACAAATAGTTATGAGGGCCTCACCAGGTGCCAGGCACTTCACTAATTGCTGGAACTGTGGAATTAAGTAAAATTTAAAAACACTGCTGCTCTCGTTCTAGAGGTGGGAAACAGACAATAAACAAGATGCAGAAGTAATATAGGTGAGAATGTGAGAAGTGCAAAGAAAAGCAAAACATGGAAGAGGGGCAGGGAATATCAGAATAATTCAGGGAAGGAATAACTGAGATGACATTTTTTAAAAGATGGGAAGGAGGTAAAGGAGCCAGGCAAGAGGCTCTCTGGGAGCAGAGGGTTTCCAGCAGAGGAAAAGTGCGTGTGAATGTCCTGAGGCAGGTGTGTGTGTCGCTTATTTGAGGAAAATCTAAGAAGTCAGGGGCGGTAAAATAGATCGAAGCTGAAACAAAAGAACATGAGATGACATGATGAGATGAAAAATGCAGCGGGTGAGCACAGGGGTGTTAATGAATGTGACTGGCGTCTAATTTTTGCTTTCTTGCTTTGGAGTCAAGTTTATACTAGCCTGGTAAGGTGAGATCCTTCCTCTACACCCTGGGGTTGTTCCCATCAGGTTTAGCTGCATAAGAAATATTTGGTAGAACCAGCCGGTAAAACCAACCAGGCCACTTGTGTACTTTACAGGAAGAAGTTTACTGATCTAATTAGTTACAGAACTAATCAAATTTTCTATTTCTTCTTAAGTCTGTTTGCTAATAAGTTCAGTGTTGTAGGCATTTGTAAACTTATTATAAGATTTAAAACTTATGATGAAGTTTTATGTAACTTTTATAGTATTTTTAACTTATTCATCACCTGCATATATTTCCTTTTGTTTTCCCTGATGATTTCAATTCCCTCCCTTCTTTCCTTTTTTCTTTCCTTCTTTCCTTCCTTCCATCCTCTCTGACCCCAACTCTCTTTCCTCCTCTTTCTCTCTTTTCTTTCTCTATTCTTAAAGTGCATCAGTCAGAATAGCATGGGTTTTGTTCTATGTTTGCTACCCAAAAAAATCAGTGACTTAAAACATCACATTTTATTTTTCAATCAGATGATAATATTTCCATCCAAGGTTAGTAGTGGGGTTCTCTGACCATTCAGAAACTGAGGCTGATGAAGGGGATGTTACTTTGAGCATTGCCAGTGGTCACATCAGAATTAAAAACATCAGGAAAGTCTCACTCTGACAAATATCCGGGGCTGCAATGATGCTGCTATTTCTTTTTTTTTTTTTTTTAAATAAATTTATTTATTTATTATTTATTTTTGGCTGTGTTGGGTCTTCGTTTCTGTGCGAGGGCTTTCTCCAGTTGCGGCGAGAGGGGGCCACTCTTCATCGTGGTGCGCGGGCCTCTCACTGTTGCGGCCTCTCCCGTTGCGGAGCACAGGCTCCAGACGCGCAGGCTCAGTAGTTGTGGCTCACGGGCCTAGCCGCTCCGCGGCATGTGGGATCTTCCCGGACCAGGGCACAAACCCGTGTCCCCTGCATTGGCAGGCGGATCCCTAACCAGGGAAGCCCGATGGTGCTATTTCTACTCGCGGTCCAATGCTTAGAAAGTCACATGCCTCCCCTCAACCACACAGAACAAAAAGTGCAATTCTACCATGTTTGCACAGGACAGGGGTCCATAAATACTTAGCCAATGGCCTTAATGGCTATTGTAATAAGTAATGCCAATGGGTTTTCAATATTATTATTCTTTTCAAATAACTCATTTTGCATGATTACTTTATGCTTCCTTAATTTCTGTTCTTTTTTTTTTTTTTTAAGTTACTCTTTTATTTATTTATTGGCTGCATTGGGTCTTAATTGCTGCACGCGGGCTTTCTCTAGTTGTGGCGAGCGGGGGCTGCTCTTCGTTGTGGTGCGCGGGCTTCTCATTGCGGTGTCTTCTCTTGTTGCGGAGCATGGGGTCTAGGCGTGTGGGCTTCAGAAGTTGTGGCACGTGGGCTCAGTAGTTGTGGCTCACGGGCTCTAGAGCGCAGGCTCAGTAGTTGTGGCGCACGGGCTCTAGAGCGCAGGCTCAGTAGTTGTGGCGCACGGGCTTAGTTGCTCCGTGGCATGTGGGATCTTCCCGGACCAGGGCTCGAACCCGTGTCCCCTGCATTGGCAGGTGGATTCTTAACCACTGCACCACCAGGGAAGTCCTTTAATTTCTGTTCTTAAATTACCTCTTTTGTTTTCACTTTCTATGGGTGTATTTTACTCTACATTTCATCATGTCTTGAGATGGATGCTGAGCTATTAATCTTTAATCTTTCTTCTTTTCTAATACAAACATTTAAAGAGATAAGGTTCCCTTCTAAGTTTGCTTGAGTGAGTTCCACAAGTTCTAATTTGTAATCTTTTCACTGTTGTTCAGTTATAAGAATTTTGTAAAGCCTATTGTGATTTGTTTCTGAAACATAATTTATTTATATATTTGTTTTCTTTGTTTTTTTTTTTTTAGTTTCCAAATACATGAGGCTTTTTTTCTATTTTTTGGCGTGTTTTGTGTTTGTATCTTAATTGCACGGTTGTTATGTAGAGAAAATGGCTTAGGGGGCAGCAGTCTTTTGGAATTTATGGTGATTTCCTTTAAGTCAAAATTTAGACTTGAGTTTCTCAGTCTCTAAAGGTAGCAGCAATTAAGGTCACAAACTCACAGGAAAGCTGGCCTGTGAGCTGCCTCAGATTCTGAGGCAATATTTTCCCCCCTCAACCCACCCAAGGTAAAGGACAGGTAATTTTTTTCTGTCCTACACAGAAATTTTGTCATCATTGCTATTCTGTTTATTTTTTGTTTCATCTCATTTTGTTTCCATGGTTTAGCCTCCTGCAAAAGACTTTTAGAGTCCTGGATGTTGTACTGTGTATCTCAAGTTGATTCCCTGTCTAGGAACTCAGGCTGTTTCCTAATCCCTGCTTCCAGGACATCACAGGTAAAGCCAAGAAGACCAGAACATCAAAGTGACCACAGAGCCTGCCGTTAGCTCAAAGCTACCTTGCTTATCCCTCTGAACTCCTCTTTTATTTTTGGCTTCTGAGGACTCAGCTTACTCTCTTGCAAGTATACCAATGTATACTTATATAAGTAAATATATTTTAGTTATATCTACATTTTAAATATGTATATTTTAAATACACACACATATTAATTCCACAATTTAAACTGCTTTACAAAAGCAAAGTTTTCTATGTTATTTAGTCGACCATACTGCTGCGAGTTCACTCTTTATTACAAAGGGACAACAAAAGATCACTAGGTATTTGAGGAACACCTCCAACTTGAAAGAAGGAAACAAAAATAAATAAACACAAAGGGAGCTCAGAGAAATGAGAGGCAAAGCAGGCAGCACGCACGCAGGGGCACACACACACACATTCCTATATTCCCCTAGGATATAATTAAACACGCTGTATTCTTGAAATAAGAGTGGATGCTAAAAATAGGTAACCACAAAAAAATTAAAAGCTCTTATTAAGTAAGAATATGATAGCAGAAGTTTAAGATTTAATGGATGGGTTAAAAGACAAAGAGAAGGAAATCTATGTCAAAGAACAAAACGATGGAGATGGAAATTGGAGAGAAACGATAAGCAACTTAGAAGGTCAGATGAAGTCCAATTTCGACGTTCAAAGAGAATGAGGTCCATCAAGAAAACCAGAGAAAATGAAGATTAGCCAATCATCAAATACTATGAAACAGCAGATCAACTCTAGAATTGAAGACCGCGCATCTCCAGATGGACAGGACTTTTCTTCATGGGCTGGTTTCCCGGTCCTTACACACACACACACACCCTCCCACTGCTTCCCGTACAGCCACGCAATACCAAGAAGAAGAGAGGCCTGGGACTGGATGTGTGGCTCTTCCCATTACAGCAAGTGGGGTCATGGAAACAAGTGTCTTAGACAAAGCCATCGTCAGACAAGGGAAATGGGAAGTTATCCACTAAAGGGAAAGCAGATGACTCTTCAGAGGACTGTTTCTGAAGACTTGTAACAATGCGATTTGGCCTTAGGATCCTTAAGTGTCTGTGGAAATCTTAGTGGCATGAAGCCAACCTCACTTTCTCTTATCCTATTATACAAGGAAACATGTCCCGTGGATGGAAACAGTATAGCCACCATTAAGTCAAGACTTGACTGTACTAGGATTATTTCACATGCTCATTCCTTTGTTCCATGTCTTGTGCAACACGGGCACTGAATCACTATATCAATATACAGTGAATGTTTTTAAGCACCTACTAGTTCTACATACTGAGCCTACAGGAGTGACAAAAAATATGATCTCTACCTACTAGTAGTGAGAAACAAATAAGCCTACATACTAGTGGGAAATAAAATTAGAAATTTCTGGGACTTGCCTGGTGGCGCAGTGGTTACGAATCCACCTGCCAATGCAGGAGATGCGGGTTTGATCCCTGGTCCGGGAAGATCCCACCTGCCGCGGAGCAACTAAGTCCGTGCACCACAACTACTGAAGCCCGCGCACCTAGAGCCCGTGCTCCGCAACAAGAGAAGCCACCGCAATGAGAAGCCCGCGCACCGCAACGAAGAGTAGCCCTTGTTCGCCACAACTAGACAAAGCCTGTGTGCAGCAACGAAGACCCAACGCAGCCAAAAACAAACAAACAAATAAATAAATAATTAGAAATTTCTAGCACCTTTTCACAAAGTTTTCCAAGAATATTCTACCTGAATATTTTGTATTGCTGTGATGTCGTGCATGTTCAGTCAGAACAGCCAGAATCACCATATTCATCAACAAACCAGAAAGAGGGGCAGTGGCCTTGGAGTTCAAAGTTATTCAGAGAATAGCAGAAAAATGCCCTTGGTGGGAAGTATAGCATACTAGAAAGATGAACAATAAGGTAAGAGTTCAAAATTGTGCTTGTGAAGAATTTTTCATACTGTAAAGTTTATAGCAAACAGAATTTCTAACACTAACCCTCTGATTAATGACATCATCATCTAAACTTTTAAAGCCTCCTAGAATATAGCTCAAATAATCTCCCAATATTATTGAAATGCTATTAACATTTATTTAAATATAGTCCTGGCCTAAACAAAGTACAGAGTTAAATATTTGAATAATTCAGGACCAAGTGGGATTATCAAGAATACAAACGCACATAACAGGTTTTAATGTTAAATATTTTAGTCATTGCTACAATACTATGCTTAAACAAATCAGTTCCTAATTTTAAAAGGAACATCTTGGTGAAGGGAAAGAATACGCAGAGTTTGGAGATATTCTTTATACCCTCCTAAGTTTGTGGCTGGGTACCAAAATCACCAGGGATTTTTCTCAAAAACAGAGATCCTAGGATCCCCTCCATTGAAAACTCTGCTGTTTTTATCAAGTACTTCAGTTGATTCTGATGCACAGATGTAACAGCATACAGAAACGATGCAGTATTATATAAAATCATATTAAATATCTAACCTACTTTAAAACAAGTTGATAAACCAGATATACATGTAATACAGGGATTAAGAAGGATTTACTCTAGGAATTTTGTACAAATTATTAAAAAAACTATGCAGTTTGTAACTAAATGACATCAATAAGAATTTTTTTTGAACGGTTCCAATGCATCAGAAACAGTGCCAAGACTTTTAATGTACTGATGGGTGTCATCTCCACAGTAACCCTACGAAGGGGGATAATTCCATACAGGTAATTTCTCAAATGATTATTGAGGGCTGGTATTGAAAAGTATGTGAAAGCCTGCATATAGTGAATTTTCCAGAAGAATGATGACATTTTCCTTTTAAAAATGTTTTTATTATGGACATTTTTATAATATTATTATTTACAACTCAGAGTTTAAAAAAATATATCACTAATTACAGAACAATCTGTACTGGTCAACATGACTTAGCAAGAATGTTTTCATTAATTAAACTCATTTTCCTAAGGCAGAAAAGTTAATTGTTTCAGTAATGATTAGAACCATACTCTTCCGACTGTGATAAATAAGCCCTTAGGATGAAGGAACAGTCAGGTGGAGAAAGGTTGCTGAGGTGCAATCAGAGCAATCCCTGGAAGGTAAAAAAGTGGAGCCCCCCAACCGGTCTGAGTTCCAGACACCTGTGAGGTTTTGCAGAACACATCTTCCTTGTTCAGATGATGCTCCGAGATCCAGTTAAAACCCTCACCTTCCTCTGTAAGGAATGAGCCAGTCAACATAAATATCAGCACGGCTGTGTCCTCACAACATTCAGGCCTATGTTCAAACAAATGTCGTTTGTTTGTTTTGGGGGTTATCCATTGCTGCCTAATGAGCCATCCCAAAGATGTGTTAGCTTAAGACAAAAATATATTACAATTTCTCATAGTTGCATGGGTTTATTGGACCCCGATGGACAGTTTTCACTTGGGATCATTCAAGCTCTTGCAGCCAAAAGATGAATGGGGTCAGGGGTCATCTGATTCTTTGACTGAGCTGGTTCCTCCACCGGCATGTGTCGTGAAGCACCCCAGCTGGCACGCCTGCCACAGCTGAGGACTTGCTAGGAATATCTTATTTCCGGTGGCCTCTCCCAGAGGCTACTTAAGCTGTCTCACAGCAAGGTGAGGTGTAATGGATGGCTTCTATCAAAGCAGGAGCTCCCAGACAGAGAAAGCAAAAATGTCCAGTCTTCTTAAAGGCTGAGCTCAGAAATGGGCCACGTTCTACTGGCAGAGTAGTTACAGGCAGCGCATAGTCGCCAGTGTAGGGAAACTGACTCCAAGCCGGGATGGGAGGGGTGGTAAAGAATTCGCAGCCATCTTCCATCTGCCACAAGATCATCCAGTTTAAAACTGAACTTTCTACCCCAAGGATCACGTTGTTTTTGTCCAGGACACTCAATGACATATGACACACATTTTATCTAATTTGTTGACTTTGTTTATTGAATCTCTTCGCCAAAATGAAAAAGCCATGAAGTCAAAAATTTCTGGGTTTTGTTCATTTTGTATGCCTCCTTCCTACAACAAACAGAATCACACATGGTAGACGCTCAATTCACATGCGTTGCATAAATGAATTAATTGGAACATCTGTCCCCAAAACCAATTAGGACAGGTGAGAAAGAGGTCATTAGCTCCAAACCTTCCACCATGTCTACCCTGCAGACAAATGTCAGAATCATGAAAATTTCCTACTTTGTGACCAAGAAGAGAAACTTGGGGAATACAAATTGGTTACAACATTATTTTTCCTTTTTTTCTTGTCCCACATCTTAAAAAAAAAAAAAAAACAGCTTATTTTTCTTCTGAAATAATTGGTAAAGAGTATTTATGCAGGTTTGCTGGGGAGATAATTAACAAGCCTTACTGTAATGTATTATCATAATTTTGTAGAAGAAAAAACTGGGATTAGGATACTCATCATACAGTATCATATGGGTAAGTACATGCCGGTGCTTGGATTTGTACTAAATATATTGGTATGTAAAATATATTTGCTTTAATAATACCCCATACTGAGGATTATCAATATGACTCTCCACCAAACAAAATAAAAACACATACTTCTAGATCAAGAACAACAAAGAGTCTACAGAGGATTCTGAGCGCTGACATTTTAAACAGATCAAAATTAAATTCCAAACAGAAGAAGCTGATGACATTGACAGTAAAAGTAAAAATCACCAGCCTCCTAAGCAAACTAATTCAGGAAAAGAGAATAGTGTTTTTCTTAAAGTAATTTAAGATATTTACTTGTGCTCAGGAAAATTTTACATGATTTTGAAAGTATCTGCTAAGTACTGCTGCAAAATATTGTGGTGCCTGGATATGTTTTTTTGGAAACAGCTTTGCCTTCCTAAATAATGGGTGTATTCTCTGTCTTACCTCACATACCACTAATTCAAAAGCTGGAGGAATTATTTCAGAACCTAAGTGGAGCTATATCACTCTCCTGCTTGAAATCCTTCCCTGACTTTCTATCAGGTTTCCTCACCAGTACACCTTCCGTCAGCTGCCTGCATCCCTTCCCACCAGGCGTCGCCGGCGCTGCACACCAGCCACAATGGCCACCTTTCAGTGCCTTGAAGACAAGCCTTTGCACCCATGCTAACCCTCCGCCTACTTCTGAGTCTCTCCCTGTGTTAGGCTCCTTCCTCCCCCAAGTCTCCACGTCTCTTCCTTAGTGAGAATCCCCTTTATCATTCATCAAAGAGGATCCTATTTTCAATACTAAAAAAGTCTAGTGGAAATGGTGTATTCACTGATGATAGAGTAGAATTCCTTTAAGCACAGTGTATCTTCAAGCTCATCATTTATTAACATTTATTTTTTAATTATGCATTTTTCTACATCAGTACTTATCACTTGGTCACTAATGATGAGACCACCCCAATTGTCAACATTTTGCTTTTGTTGGAATTTTGTACTATAGCAGAGTAGCACTGGTATTAACTGTCATTTCCATATATGTACATATAAATGAGCAATAAAATAAAAAATAATCTTTACTTAAGTCTCTTTAGATAAAGAAACTTGTCAAGACAACTAGAAAGAAGGAAGGACCTGGTGATGAAATGGATCCTCTAGGAAAAATTGGGGATATGCTGTTTTAATGGAAAATACTTCATACTTATGTGAATTACACAATTGAGCCTGCACTTTTCATTCTTGGCTAATATGGTGAACCATGTATTATAAAAAAATTTTTAAATGTCTTCTGCACATCACGAAGGAGCTGCTATAATTGCCCAGAATTTTCAGTGTGATAAGGTGCTCTGTGTTGTGAAATAAACTTTGTGTGTTATATAATGAAGCAATATGGCATTAGGTTATTTTTAAACTTTAAACAGTATATAAGGTTTTGTGAAATTGCACCAATTAAATATAGCAGTCTGGATTCCAGATCAAGTATCCTAATATTCTACTATTATATTGCTACTTTAAAAATAACAAAAGAATAAGGAAATTTTAAAAATTAATCTTAAATAATAACATTTACATTTAAAAAATTAAATTGGTCAAAAAAATAAAAAAATATATTGCTCCATGTTTAAACCCTATGACAATTTTTTTTAAAAAGTATTGATCAGTGTTTTCTTTGAAACTCCAGTGAAAAAAGGCAAAATGGGATCATCATCTACTATCATAATCCAAGTAAATGATCAAATACATATTTTATATCCAACTGGAGTGTACTTAAAATATAATTGAGTAACAGAGGATCTGTGTCCTTAACCCCTAACTTGTTCAAGGGTCAACTATATATATATATATTAATTTGCATTTCCTGCATATTTTTTCTTTGCTTCCATATCTTTCTTTAGATAACTTCTTCCATCAGAACTACATGTTACAAATAGATATATATCTCTATAAAAACCTCATGTAGGGGCTTCCTTGGTGGCGCAGTGGTTAAGAATCCGTCTGCCAATGCGGGGGACGCGGGTTCGAGCCCTGGCCCGGGAAGATCCCACATGCCTCGGAGCAACTAAGCCAGTGAGCCACAACTACTGAAGCCCGCGCACCTAGAGCCTGTGCTCCTCCGTGGGAGAGGCCCGCTCACCCCAACGAGGAGTAGCCCCCGCTCGCCGCAGGTAGGGAGGGCCCGCACGCAGCAACGAAGACCCAACGCAGCCAAAAATAAATAAAATGAATAAATTTATAAAAAAAAAAAACCCTCATGTAATATTCCATGGGTAAGAGACATTAAAGTATACTCCCAATTGCTGAATATAAAAAAAGATATATATATATAATTGAGTAATGTGAAGACATTCTTGAAAATAAAAATATAACTTTAAAAACGAGTGACTAAAAGAACTATGTAATAATTCCAAATTATGAATTAAAGTTGTGAAAGGAAAATTAGAAAATAAAAAAATATAAATTCTCTTTTTAGAGATAGTGTGAATTACTTATGGAAAGTTTATTTCTTTAATTTAGTTTGTAGACATTCACTATGGCATTTGCAGGTACAACCGTATTTCTCTAAACATAATGGTAGGTTTTTTAATGCAATCTGGTATTTTAGAATTTACATATTTATTCTAAATTTAAAAATAGTTTTTTTCAGAAAGGCAGGTATTAACATTTTCTATTTCATAGTTACTACAAGTATACAAAAATTTGGTATGAGGCAAAATGTAAAGTCATTGTCTGAAACATCAAAATGATAAGAATATTTTAAAGTAGAGTTTCTTCCATCAAAATGTTATTTCAAAATCTGTATGGAATAGAGAACAAAGCAAATCATCTCCTGATCATCATATTAAGATGTTTTCCCATGAACATTAGCCGAACTTTCAAAATGAGTATATTTTTTCACAATTAGTTTCACAATCAGTTGTTTTTTGACAATTAGTCACAAACTGCCATAATCTGTTAGAAGGAAAACTCTCTTCCATAGTCCTGAAGTACTGTTAAGGGTGTCTGAATTGTCTAATGTATATTTGGAAATAGGCAAAATGGCAGCATTGCAAAGTAGAAATGTCACTTCTGCAAGCGCTATCTTTTCTCAAGTGCCAGAGACTTTAAAAAGCTAAAATATATTTTTTTAATCAACAGAATAATATTTTTCTTTTCTCTCCCTCTCCCTCTCTCATCAGAGGAGCTATGGTCCTCTGCTTGGCTCCCTAAAGGCCAGGGAAGTACTAGCTCAATCTCTAGTAAATCTTTTTTAAATGTTGTAGAGGAAATGATGATTTTTATCTGAGCCAAGCAGAGGCCTGCCATTTTGTTGCTTCTATTACAATCTGAAGGAGCATTGTAATCACAAAATACAGATGCACAGTTTTTTAATTACAGTGATTTTCTTTCCCGACTAATTTGTCCCATACTCCGCATATTTCATGTCCCTTGCTTTCTTTTGATCAGATTCCACATGACTCCTAGATAGTGGTGGTTGAGAAATAAAGGTTTAGAGAGAGATAAAATGACAACAAAGTAGCCTGTGAACATGTTAGAAGGGGATCTGCCTTTTAGCTGTTTTTGTATTCTGGTCACCACCGGGCACATCTTTAAGAGAGCTCAGCCTGTGTATGAAAACCTGTACTTCACATAAATCTTTTTATTTCAGGTTACTAATCCCCAGAATTTTGTGAATACACACAAAGCTCATTTTCAGTTCCTGCCAGTCACTTCGAGTGGCTGTCAAGTTAAAGTAAGAACTGCTGCAAAAGTAACAGAAGAATGTCCATGGAAAACTGCAAAGACAGATACATTACATAAAGCATTAGGTTTTTACGATCTCTAGGATATACTCTACGCTTGGGTATAGCACTCCTGTGTTGCAGTTTGCACGTGAGCTGACAGTCTGCTTCTGAGATCAGGAAGTGGGATTTATGCATCTTTACACATCCAGGAGTTCATATACTTTGGTTCATGAACACAGCAAGCATGGAATAACCCCCCTAGGATGTACCTTCTACCTCTATTTGGTGTGTTTTTTTCTTCTTTTAGTTACCTATGTACAGGAAGGATAAGTAAACTTCAATTTCAACATGTTGGCCACTCAAATTATATTGGAAAAAAATATTAGAGTCACAGCAATAGAATCAAAAGAGGGAGCTTAACTCGAGGAAACCTTAGAAGTATATTTCACAATGTAAAGAAAAATAGTAATTTCTGTCTTTGGCCAGGACTGGTCACTACTGAGGTATGATGGAAAAGAACCCTGAAGACAGTAGCAGCAGAAATGTTATACTTCTGCTTTCTTCAATAAGTAGCAGTTAGTTAAACTTATCTAGTGTTTGTTTTTTTCTATTTTTAAATAAGCAAAATCTAATTTTAGAAAACTCCATTGAGGGACTGTGTGAGGTATAGAACTGGCTTTATTACCCTTAAAGCTGCTGTATAAATTCATTAGCTTAATGTTTTTCTCAGATCATTGGAAAGTCTAAGTTGGATCATCCTTAAAGACTCTGCTCACTAAATAAACACATTGGCATTAAAACATGGAGGACAGTGTCTTGTATTCATGATAAAAACTGTTGACACTTGCTGCAGTTTTGACAGGTATATATGGTCAAATTTAGACAACTGAAAGGACTATTTTTATCCAACACATCTGACAATGTTCATGTTAAGACTGAACTTGGAAGTGAGTGAAAGGAATTGTAGTGAAGGACATTTAAAATTGTTTAATTAGTGACAGTGACAAATGTATTCCAATGATATTTTTTGTAAAATAGTAATTTTTAGTAATAGTAATTTTTGCTATTTCCTTTGAGCTCTCAAATGTGACCAAACCCCCTACAATAATTTATAAAATTGTATTATGGATAATGTATCATACGTAAAGATTTCTCTCTACTGGTAAAAAGAACATATTTTTAAAAAAATCCTATTAACATTTTTAGATAATATTCTGAGAGAAGAGTTTACAGTAACTCCAGTGGTTTACTCTCATAATCAGACTGTAAATGAGATCTATATGTGCTGCTGTTTAGTTACACAAAGATGATACACATGCCTAAGATTATTTTCCTTTCACTTAAGAAACCACAAGACCTGAAGTATTTCACAAACAGAACTGAATGAGGAAAATCCAGGGGAAATATGCTACAAAAGGCACCTTGACCATCTCGTGACTAGGAAGCAAATGTCCCCAAGGGACTTGGGCTCTATTTATGTTTGATCCCAAACATTCAATGAAAGCAAAGCCACTGTCTGTTGATTGGGATTTTCTCCCTCTTTTTTCAGCATTATCATGACTCCCATTTCAACCATGTATTTGGTTTGTAAACTATATAGATGTAGCTAACTAATCAGGAAGCCTATCCATTTAAAAATTGAGCAGGTGCTGTAGTTCTAAAGAACAACTGAAAAGGATATTTCTGGAGGAGTTTGGCCAGAATACTGCATTTTTCCAAAGAGTCCCAGAATCTGAGCTGGTAGACTTATTATATTTACATCAGTTATAACCTAAATTAAGAGAAAATATGAAACATTCATCTAATAGCCTGGTTGCTTTTGAAAAAGAAGAAGAGAGAGCTGAACTTTTATTTGTAAAGATATAAGTTACTAAATGTTGACTCTACTGCCAGACAAATAATAGATAAATTAACACTATCTGGGAGTCCAGACATTAACGTCAATATATTTGGAATTCTAATATTGAAAAAAGCCTATTAAAATGTACTGTGCATTATATTCTATGTGTGATTTGTTAGTGAATAATGAACATGCATGACTACAGCAATGAGAGAGCTCAAGGGTCAGGTGAGAACAGAAAGACAGGCCTTGCGGTTGGGTACAGCTCATAACCTGCACAGCATTTCATTTCCCTTGGAGCAAAGCCAAAAGCCTTACAAGGGCTTTCGAGCCCCTGCCTGAGGTTCTCCCTCATCATCTCTCTGACCTCCTTGCTGTGATGAACACCCAGCCTTGGGCATTGCTAGAAGCTATGCTCTCTCTCACAAATATTCTTCCCTCGGATATCTGGGGACCCTACTTCTTCACATCCTCCAAGTTTTCGCTCAATTTCTATCCTGCCTATCCAATTCACGAATTGTATCCTGCTTTCCCCATACTCACAGCTGAAGACTCCAATTCCTGTGACTCTGCTCTGCTTTGTCTTATTTCCACATTACTTTCCCACATAATACGAAGTTTACTCCCCCTGTATTATCTATTGCTTATCTGTCTTCTCCACTGGAGTGTAAGCTCATACACAGTTGGCCCTCAATTAACATTTGTTGAATGAATATTACCTTTTATATACATATAAGCTTATACTTATGACTGCAAGGGAAAAACCTAGAATTCAAAGTCAACAAGGAAAATAACAAAAAGAAGTTGCTTAAAAGATACAGAGTTTATATCCAATATCCTACATGCATGTGTATTTGGAAGTAATGCATTTCTATTTAGCAATAAAAAACTATATTTAATATATTATATATTCCTAGTCAAAATATAAATTAAAATTAAAAAAATAAAAATCAAATCCATAGCCAGAAAGATACATGATAACTTCCTATTAAAAACTGCACTATATATTCCATAACCTCAAAGAAAAGAGTGCACAGCCATTTGACTGGATCCTGGTTTTCCACAATATCGCAAGAGCTCCTACAAAACTCCTGGGAAGTAAAACTGTAGCATTAGTTGGAGACTTTAACAATTTAGCCATAGAGTCCATACATAAAGATATCATTTCCCAATGACTGCATCCACCAATCTGATAAAAGTGACAGGTATTTCCAGAAATAGAAGGAACCACAAGGTTTAGCTACCACTCCATCTCACTTTGTGGAACATTTCTCCTCTTAGCTTAAAAAACAAAAAAACACGTCAAAACAGAAAGTCTACTTGTATTGTAGCCATAAATATTGCACTTTTTACAAGGAAAATGGTACAGATATAGTTACTATCTAGGACAACAAATTTTAAGCATATGTTCTAAATTATTCTACGGTAGGCAAGACAAGAGCTAGTTAAGATTCAGTGGCAAAGAGCCTTGAGCAGGGAGCCAGCAACTTGGCTGCTAAGGGCAAGTCTCTTAACCTTCCTTCATTGTTAAAGGATCCAATGACTGAATGGTCTCTAGGGTCTCTTTCTGCTTATAAAATGTTTTTAACAATCTTTTAAAAAATTCACTGGGTTTGATTTTCTTCCTCCAATGCTCAGTAGATCATAAACAATGTATTCCGGACACAGGGAGAAAGAGAGTCTTTTTATTACTCCAGAAAGCTACGTTAGAACATTAGAGGTCTTTCAAAGAGTAGGGTTCGAAATTGTGCTACACTAGTATATTTTCTCACTTTGCAAATATTTGATAATACATTTAAAAATACAAGAAATAATTTAGTATGTTATTTTACTTAAAAGTCCTACAAAGTGTAACATTACTTTCTAATGGGAGAGTAAACTCTAATACAAATTTTATTAACACCGGATACTTAAACTTTATAGTTGCACGTGTTCTGTCACTTTGTAAGATCCACTCACACTGGGATAATGAATATTGGTAATATAATATCCACTTTTACATAGAACGCAATGAATGGTTACTGACAAAGAAATCCTAACAAATTAGCAAAACCTTGAAGCAACTGTTTGTTCTTAACAGTTATTAAATACTTTCATTCAAATAGTTAAGTCTTGGTTTCATTAGATTTTTAGTAATTACTTTAAAATGTGGAAATGATTTTAAAGCAAAAATAAGGTTGAAAATCACGACACACTCGTTGAGCCTGAGATTCTAAGTGCCACCTTCCTGGTTGGCAAGTTTATCACTTGTTCCCTTCCTTTTCTGTGGAGGCCTGGCTTTTGCCTTAATTGCTGAATCTGACAGGAATGAAAAAAAAAATTCAAAGAACAAAACATATTCCGCTAATAATTCCACCTGATAATAATCACCCTACACATGACAATAATATTCGGTAATGCATATCCATTCTAATTACATTCTATATTACATATTATCTATATTACATGCTAATCTACATCCTTATACATTCTAATCATACTCAAGGAATGCTTTCTTGTATAATGGCTTGTGTGGTTCTCCAGTGGTATGTTCTTTGCAAATTCTCACACTTCTCCCTATGCGGCCAACATGGAATGAAATTCCAAAGCATTATTACAAGGTATAATGTAGAAGGAGTAAGAAGGCACTGGAATAAAAATGGAAAAATGTTACTTAATTTTCTGTAAGAAAAAAAAAAAAATCTCCCCATTAACTCCCAATTTTTAGTACCCAAGAAGGAAAAATGCTCAAATAGAAAATGGATAAATGACAGAAATTCTATACTACATTTTACTGAAGGAAATGAAAATAGTACTGAATGACATTATGCCATCAGTATCACTGACAGATAACTTGCTTGAAATCTGTGACACATGCTTTCAAAGAATTATTTATTTACAAAACGGGAAGCAGTATTAGGCTTCCAAAAAAGCAATCTAGCAGATATAAAAACGAACTGCTACCAAGGCAGTTAGTTTCCTCATATCGGGAAACCTACAATGTAAGACATGAGAAAGAGGCTTCCCTGGTGGTGCAGTGGTTAAGAATCCGCCTGCCAATGCAGGGGACACGGGTTCGAGCCCTGGTCCGGGAAGATCCCACATGCCGCGGAGCAACTAAGCCCGTGCGCCACAACTACTGAGCCTGCGCTCTAGAGCCTGCGAGCCACAACTATGGAGCCCACTTGCCGCAACTACTGAAGCCCGCACGCCTAGAGGCCGTGCTCCGCAACAAGAGAAGCCATCACAATGAGAAGCCCGCGCACCACAACGAGGAGTAGCCCCCGCTCGCCACAACTAGAGAAAGCCCATGCGCAGCAACAAAGACCCAATGCAGCCAAAAATAAACAAATAATAAATAAATTTCTTTAAAAAAAAGAAATGAGGAAGAGCCAATAATCTTCTAAAGTTGCAAATGAAGAAAAAAAAAAGCTCATTATATTTAATGGAGAAAGAAACACAGCAAAGAACAAAGTTACCTCGTCTGTAGTCACTCAGTATCATAAACTTTTGGTCACAAATCTATTAGAAATATAAGAAATAGGGCAATTTCTGTCTTTTTAATTAAATAACTCATTTGCCAAGTATTATGAGTAAGGTCCATGGGGAAAACTGTAAACCAATGTGGCCTGGTTTGCTGTGCATGTGTCTAACAGTTGATTAGAAAACCTATCCCCCAGTGATACACTGCCTTCTCGTCACCAATTATCCACTCATTTCTTCCATTAACGTCATTACACAATTACAAAAACTTCTAACAGGGTGTGTCTAGAAAATATTCAAAATAACTTCAGATAATCTCATTTCTTACATAATTCTCACAGCAATGCAGCAACTATGCACTCATTTAATTGATTTATTATTACTATTAATCATCAGAAGGAAGATTATCATATTAAATTATAGGTAAGTATTTAGAAATACTATTGGGTGGAGTTAAACATAAAACATGTGAATCCATGCAAATGGATTACAGTCATTTTCCTGTGAGAATCTAAGAGAACAAGGAAGTCTTTCCCATTAAAAACACAAATTAAAAGTGATCCATCACCAGTCGAACCAAACTAAATAAAACATATTAAAAAACTTCATTGAACAGATCTTTGACAGGTGCTCTTTTGAAAAGAACATAGAGCATCTGAAGCCAGAGTGCATGCTTTTGTTTTCCAGGCTTTTTATTCATGGTCCTTGTGACTTATTATATATTTACTTTTCCATGGTGCAGTTCTGTCTGACAAATGCAGATAAAGATGAAAATAAAAGCCATCATCACTACCATCTCAACCATGGCTAAAATTTTCCTAGTTGTTGTGTAGAGACCTATAGTATCCACAATAGTAATAGTCGTGTTTCCTCATATCATTGTTTGTATTTTCTCTATGCTCCTTCCAACTTCTCATCCATCTCCGAACTCTCAGGAGCTCCCCTGAACTTGCACTTAACTCAGTATCATGAGAGCCTTTGGTGCCCTCTCCGTATTACATTTCCTCTTAGTTACGTGATAGCTCAACTTCCAGTCTCTAGCGTTTGCATTTTTTTCCCCACAGGTGTCTTTAGTCCCACAAACGTTTTGTCTGCCAGTTGGGTGAGCGTAGGGAAATTAATGTCCACCTGAGAACAACCCTCATCTAATGATTGACAGAGTTGAGTATAAATATCCCAGCTTCTCTCCTAGGGTGAGACGGCTCTAGACATGTGTGATCTGCATTGGCTCTCAATGTTTCCCCAGCTGGATGAGGTCCCAACTCTTCTAAGTGACAGCTGGCTTGATAATGCATGCTTTATCAGTGTCCTTCTTTTCCCAAACTTAATTAGCTGCCTCAGTTTCCCACTCTTCTAGTGGTATTTCCTTTGTATTTCAAATAAATAACAAACCTCAAATCTCTGTACCAGGGGCAGTTTCTAGGGGAACTCAAAGACTGTGACCATAAATTCCAGTTGCCAAAACAATCCCAGCTTAATTATTACTAGTACCTACATTTATTCCTCAAAGTGTGCTAGTTTGGATGACAAACTGTATGGTCATCCCATTGTCGGGAATATAGAAACCACGGGATTAGAATGCTCTCTTCTTCCTGGTGCCAATCACGCCGATCTGCCAATGCCTTCACTCTTGACTCTGTTCTAATTTTCTCCTATTTCAGAAATGGAAATCCCTTCACAGGTGACAAGTGAGAAGATCTCTGTACTTATTTAAAGCTAATTCCTCCCCTCCTGATATCTACAGACTTTTGTATAATCAATTTATTCTTTCATGCATATTGAACTTCTTCTCCACTGGATTTTCCCATTGGCTTCCAAAAGTCCTTAAATATTTTTTAGTTTGAAAACAAAATTTTTAAAAGCTCTCCCGTATTTCTACATATCCTGGCATATAACATGTGGCTCTTGACCTAGTTTCCTTCTCCCTTTCCTTCTCCCTTTCATAGAGAAATGGTTTCTAGTTGCTGCTGACATATCTGCCTGTTTCAGTCATCTCCATCTGGCTCTGCAAGCCATCCCTCCAGTTTAGCTTCCCAATCCATCACTACACTGAAACCATTTCCCATGGTTTCCTACGTTCACCAATGTATAGGATTCACTTCTCCCCTAAATTGACCACCGATCACCCCTCCTGCTTTCTTGACATTGCTTTTACTTGGGCTTCATGACCCAACAGTTGTCTGGCTTCTTGGTTTTCTCCCTGCCTCTCTGGCATCTCCTCCTCTACTTCTTTGCCTCTATCTTCTTCTACCAAGGTTCTAAATCCTGACAGCCCTTCCTGCCACCCTCTCTCTTTCAGACACTGAAAGTGCCCTTAATGGGTCTTGCTTCATCTCCACTGGCCCATCTCAATCAGAATACTTTGAATATAAATTTTATGTCCTTTCTTTGCTTTATAATACATGAATGACTTTTGTCTTAGAATAGCTTATAATGTTCTTGATCTCTGAATAAGGACGAACCCTTAGCCTGGCTTTCAAAACTCTTCATTCTCAGGTCTCTGCTTACTGGATCTTTATCTCTTATGGCAGCTGACACTGGGCTCCTGGAGTTCCTCTCTAATACAGGACTATATGCTGCCCTGCCCCAGGGTCTGGAATGCACTCCCAAACATACACACACACACACACACACACACACACACACACACACACACACTGCACCTTTATTTTCATCTACTTAACTTCTATACCTCTTTTGATCTCTCCACTTAATGGTTACTTCATGAGACAACCTTCCCTGATCTTCCTGATAAGGTCATTTCACTGAGACCGTGGCCTCAAGCATGTGTTTGACTCTTAAGCAATGTTGGTCTGCACAAGGGTAAAGTATAAGTTTTTGCTCAATGTCATATATTTAGTGCTCAGCACAATGCCTGGAAGATAGCTGCATGGTTTTTCCCTTTACTTCCTCATCTCTGCTCAAGTGTTATTTTTACAGTAGGGCCCATCTTTTTAAATCTTATCTAAAACTCTGATATTCCCCATTCCTCAGTATTTTTCCCATAGTAATTACTGCCTTCTAGTATACCTCTAGTATACTATTTAAATTCAATATGTGTATGCTCTCAGCATGTAAGAGCTGTAAGGACTTCTTGCCTGCTTTGTTCATTGCTGTATCTTCAGCACCTAGGACAGTGTCTGGCATATATAATAGAACATGCTCAATACATATTTGTTGATTAAATAAAAAATCATGACCATCAGATTAATCTCTCTTACCTACTAAAGTGGAAATAGGAGTCTTAACCAGTAAATGCCATGTAGATTAAATATATATTCTTAGAAAAAGAATATATATATATACACATTTTTTTTTACTAATTGTCATTGTAAGCCTGTCATTATACTAGAGTTAATAAAATCAAATGTTTATCTGCCCTTCATAACAATGAGAAATGAAAGTCAGAACCCAGAGAAAAGGCTTTATCTACACATGGAACAGATTTTCATATGAACATAAAGAAATAAAGGCACGAGAATCAATAGGCACATCTGTAGGACAAACAAAATACATGGAGACCCCGAGAAGAATGTGCAGACTGCAGGCATGGAAGCTCAACTTTGATATTTAACTTGGCACTCTTCCATAATCTTTGCAAATCACAGACATGCACCTCCAATTGTCTTAGTTTTATTTTCAGATATAATAACAAATGATGCTGAATATCTGTGAGACTGGACTAGGCATCAGAAATGATAAAGCAGAGCCCGTGTGGAAACTAATAGACCTGGCTTAAAATTCTAGGCCAGCCATTTCCTAGGGGTTTGGGTTTAAAACCTGCTCAGTAATTTTTTTTCTTTTATAAAACACCCACCTCTGAGGGGTTTTTTTACAAGTATGAAATGTGAGAATAAAATTAACTCCCAATTCAGGATACTTTTGAGAATAAGAGAGGGCGCTCTCGATAATTAAGCCTCGACAACAGGCAATAATTGAGATTGTTCTGGATAAACTGGGACTATCCTGAAAAACTGGGATACAGGGTAACCCCAGGGAAAGGAGACTGTGCATCTGGAAAAATCTGGCATCGAGCATGTGTTCAACAAATACTTGTTTTAAAAAAGACTCAAATTACATGTTACAATTGGTATAAATTCATTACCTAATTTTGAGTAGGTCACTTAATTTTCAAATGCCGTAATGCCCATACCTTTTTAAAGAGGGGGACAGATTTTTCCATGAGTGTATGTGTGTGTATGTATATATACATGTACCTTTTTTTCATTAAGCTTATCCATCTAATCTCAAGTAGCAAGGGATTTTGGAGGATTTACATTAGTTTCAGTAAATGACACATTTATGTTACAACAGATAAGAAATATTCCATCCTGTATCTTAAAAACATATACAGATAAAGAGAATCCTTTGACATGAAAATATTACCCTTTTGTAACTAACTCAAAGACTTCATGCTCCAATTTAAGGTTGCTTTGCAGTAGCTGATACCACGAGACCTTACTGATGTCTCTGTATAATATCCCTTTATATAATTGAAGGTTGTCATTAACTTGTCACTTGTCTCAGAAATATTATGAAATAATACTGGGATGTACATATATATATAGGAGTTTGAATTTTGCAGAGATTTCCCATCTATTAAGCCAATGGTTACTCAATGGTTCTATGTTATTATCTGTATTTTATATCCTGAGGAAACTCAGCCATGGAGATATGAACTGCTTTGTCTAAGGCCACACAGATTGCAGAAGCAGAGCTAAACTATAAGTCAGATCTACTAAGTGTCAGACCCATGTTAGGTTCAGGCAATGTAATGATGAGTGAAACTGACGTGCTACTTCCCTCTTGAAGATTTTAGCCCAGTGGTGAAATGGTTTATTACTGTATAACATTACCTCTTTATGAAAAATATGCTGCTTGTGAAAAACGTAAAAACATTGAGAAATCAAGCTATCTAAACAGTTCAAGCTATTTTTTGAAAGCAAACTCAATTATCCTTTGTCTTTGCTTTTGTTTAACCTACATGGGGATAAATATCCCTTTATTCGAGATTTAACAATATTAATAGCTTTCCTCCATGAAGCAAATGTTTCTCACAGGTCAGCATGTCCTTTTTACTTTACTCACCCAATATCTAAACTCAGTTGTTCTATCTCTGAGAGACCAGGAGAAGAATAGGATACAAATACCCAGGTTAAAGACTAAGTCTTGTATCTGCATAGTTTCTTAGCCTGATTGCATGTTTAAGAGTAGTGGGTACATAGTACAGACACTTAATTTTGCTTAAAAAGTAACCTTAAACTATCTCTAAAATAGTACTTTAACTCCAGTTTGAGAACTTGTTTAATTTAGATTAAAATGTTGTCATTCATTGTAATCATATTAATAGCATTCCTATTTAATCCTTCATCCTAAACATCTAAATTCCTATAGAGTGTGCCAAGTTTGATGTTTTTAATATTCAAAATTTTCAAAATTGAACTTTTATCATCTCTTTCAAATTGACTACCATTATTCCAAGCTAGAAAAATTAAAGTGTATTTTGATTAAATCCCTCTCTTTGGTTGCCTATATTATTTTCTGCCAAATACATATTTTTTTTCTTTAGTTCAACATTTCCTTGCAATTTTCAGTGCTGCCACTGTAACCTGTAATTCTTCAATTCTTACTTAGATTTATGGCTCAGAATCCTGTTCTGTTCCCTTGCTTCTAGTTGTTCTTTTTTCTAATATACATCCAAATAGTCATCAATTAACATGCTTCACCACCTTCCATTCATCATTTCCCTATTCAAAAATGTGCAGTGGTCTTCTGTTTTATGTATAATTGTCAATCTTTGCTAGTTTTCAAGGTTCCTCAACTTACATCAAATTATTTCAAATGCAGCCAGTCCCTTAGTTTAAAAAAATGCTTTAATATTTACCTTAGGTAAACTATTCCTTAATCTGTTTTTGTATTTGGAATCTCAACTTTTTCTGGAGTTAGATTATACCTTTGAGAATGGTCTATTTATAAGAGCTTTTTCATACTACATATGCTTTCCAATAAGCCAATAAGCAATTGTTGAATGCTTGTTTTAAAAATGTCACGAAACAGTATTTATCTTTGTTCAGAATGATGCTTTCTATTCTATATTTTACATGGGTCACTTAGCACAACCTATAGTAAACTGTTTTCAAAGTACATCCTTCTGGATTTTTCCATTGCTTCAGTGTACTTTGAATTTGTAAAATCTAGAATTAATAGCAACACTTATTCTTTCTGAAAAACTATCTTCCACAAACTTACACTGTGAAGAGTGAGTGTGGGCATTAAACAGGAAAACTAAAAACAACTGAGTCTAGATTTTAAGAGTTTAAGATCTTCAAAGTCATATAAAGATAAAATTGACTATAGTTATATTCAGATTTGGTCCTTAATTCTGTCTGATTTTGGAAACAAGAAGAAGATGTTATTCCAAATTATTGCTATTAAGTGGTCCATTCTTAGTCTCCAAGAAGGACAAATACTTTCATCAAGCTGTAAATGTAATGAATGCACATGTAGTACCACTGTAAGTTTTTCACAAATAAAAATCATTAACCCAAAGAATACAAATTTGGGGCCTATATTACAAATAACCATATTTATGATTCTGAGAGCACAAATGGGTCTGGAAAATAAAGAGAGTCATTTAAAAACAGATTTGCATAAAAATACAAAGGTGATCACATCCCTTTTCAAACTCAGTCTGGTGGATTTCATCCAAGAGTTGCCTGAGACTTAAAGAATGGCATCTTATAGAAAGGGCTCTTAGCAGAAGGAACCTATAAAATGTAAATAAACTAACCTGAGGTCTTAACACATGAGGCTCCACCCTGCTTACTGTCTTAGATTGACCATCTTACTACCAAATGATTGTCTCCTGGGGCACCAAATAGCATAAACAATACCAAGTTGTTCTTTTTTTAAAAATTTCTCTTTGAAAATGATTTAAATGCTCTAATAAAGAAGATAATTTTTTCTCCATAAAAGCAGCTTTATGTTGTTGAAATAAAAATAGATCTTAAATGATATCCCCAAACAGCTAAATTTACCAAGTGAAAACTTCTAGCAAAACACAGCCATCAGACTTGTTTTGTCAAGTATGCTTACTTGTATAAAACAACTTTTTAAAGACAGTTATAGGCTAGTGGTAATAAGATAAAAACAAGCAAAAATAAGCAAATTGTATTAATTACAAGATAAATTTGCATGCTGTTTTTGTAGGAGACAGTTCTGACATACATGGATTTTCGGGTCAAAAGAATTTTCATAAAATGAAATGTGTTTTCCTTAAAATAAAATTATTATCCTATTCCTAGCTCTATGAAAAAATAGTTACAAATATTAATCAAAATGACAGTATCCAGAAACTGACTTCAGGAAATTAAAAAATTTACTACTATTTCTATTTAGCTGAAGGCACGTTGTTAGTTACTTTTGCATTTTTGGTATAAATGTGAAAAGAGAGAAAGTGTCATTTGAAGGAGAATATTTTAATAGCTAATGAGATATGTGCCTGTTAAAAGCTTATTTATTGCAAATGATGTCTTGATTTTTAAATTGTCGGCCAAGAAAAGTAAAGCATGGGAGAAAAGTTTTAGTCAATGTTGAACAGCATTTACCGAGTACCTGTGGTATACGGAACACTCAGTTTTGTGTCAGGAAGACTTTATCCTATTTTTGAGATGCTCCTAATCCAGCAAGACAAACAGACATATGACAGACCCTGAAAACTTCTGCCACTGTCTCACTGACCTCACGCCCTCACTCTCAGCTCCGGCCAACCTGACCCCCAAGGCATGGGATTCCACCCCACCTCCTGTCTTTTCACCCTGTGTTCCTCTGCCTCGAATACCCCAATTTCTACCAATGCAACATCCCAATTTCTACCCGCCTCAGTCCCTTACATTCTTCAAGCTCTTGTTCAAATGTGCTCTGTGGGAGTGTCCCCAACACCTCCCCCCCCCCCCCCCCCGATTAAAATTGTCAGCCTCCTGAGTCCTGGGGACAACTTACTCTCCTTCCATTCTTAATTATTTTTTCACTTTCCGGTGATCTTTTTTTAATTGTCTACTTCGTTGTCACTTGCCGGTCTCCTCCCACCTCAATGTAAATTGAGTGAAGCAGGGATCTTGTCTCCTTTGTTCACTGCTCTCCCCCAGTAGTACGTGGTTCACAAAACGGAACAGTTCAATCTAACAGCTGACGGAAGGCAGGGAGGGTTTCACATAAGGTGACGTTTTAACTGAGCCTCCGAGGAAACCCATCCTGGCAGGTTGCCTGAGATCATGTCTTCTAGGGAGGAGATTATGTGGAATTCAACCTACTTCCCCAGCCATGAGACTGCCTAAAGCAAACTAAAAAAGCCTTCTATTGACTATTTTTAACCACATCTACTAAATAGTCTCAAGTTATCACTGACACTGCTTTCTGAAAAGCCTAACTGTGGGATGGGGGTCTGTTGCCAATGCCAAAAATAAAAATCATTCTCATATTCTTTCACTCACTTAGTGGCATTTTCCTAATCGTTTGGATTACATCGGTGAATATCACAAAGATCTCTGCCCCCAAGGATCTTACATCCTGGAGAGTGGCAAAGAGACAGTAAACAATAGCCAAGAAAACATAATTAAAAACCATTAAGTAGGTGAGAATGTGACAAGAGCAATGACACAAAGAAAAGGCAGAGCAGGAAAAGGGGTGATCCAACGATTGGGGTGGGTGGGTGGGAAGATGGGCAGGGGGCAGTATTAATAGGGTGGCCAGAGCAGGATGGCAGGCTTCATTGTAAAGGTGAGAGTTGAACAAAAACTTGACTCTTGATGGGGGTGGGAGAGAGTCGAGTGTGGCTATTTGGGGAAGAATGTCCAGGGCAGAGGAAGCAGCTCCAGCAATGCCTGAAGTAGTTTATTTAAAGAAGAACAAGACGGCCACTGCTGCTGAACCTAAGAGCATGAGACGGAAGGGTAGGAGGAGATGAGGCCAGAGGAGTTACAGAGCAGACTGCAGGTGACCTAGAAGCCACGAGAGGAACACGGGCATTTACTCGGCATGAAATGGGGAGCGAATGGAAGTTACTGAGCAGAAAGATGACCTAATCTGACTGTCTTTTGAATCAGATTGCTCTGGTCGCTCTGCTGAAATGAAGGTGGCTCAGACCAGGGTGGTAGCGGCGGTGACGGTGTGGAGAGGTCAGATCTGGCCGCATTTTGAAGGTAGAGTTAGAGGGTTTCATCCTAGGTTGGATGAAAGGATGTAAGAGAAGCAGGAGCCAAGGATTTTACTTTGAGCAAATAGAAGGTTGCATTTGCCATCAGCTGAGACGGAAAATCAATGATTAATGGGTGGAACAGGTGTCAGGAAATAGTGAATTCCATTTTAGACATGTCTGAATTTGTTTTTTTTTTGTTTTTTTTTTTAAGATTTTTAGAAATTTCATGTAATGTCTGAAACATTTATATTAACATATTTCCATACAAATAACCCAATGAAAGTTTAGTATTAGTTGTTTTGTTTGTTTGTTTATACTGCAGGTTCTTATTAGTCATCAATTTTATACACATCAGTGTATACATGTCAATCCCAATCGCCCAATTCAGCACACCACCATCCCCACCCCACCGCAGTTTTTCCCCCTTGGTGTCCATAAGACGTGTCTGAATTTGTGTTATCTATAAGATATCCATGTGGAGACGTCGGGCAGGCTATTACGTAGATGAGTCTAGAGTTTGGAAGAGAGAATCAGTTTGGAAAAACGTGGGAGGATATAAGATGCTGGAGATACAAACAAGAGATACAAGCAAACATCAGGCGTGCTTCCATCTTCAGGAATCTTACCACCTGGTAAAAAGGCAGTGTTTTTACCATCACATTCCTAACTATGCTAATCTTTCAGAACTAACCAGTTTATAAGCCTCTGCTATTGGTAATTGGTGTTAACCTCTGCAATAGTTGATGAGACTAGCTAGAAATAGGTAATCATTGATGATCAGGAAGATAATATTCTTTCCCTAAATCAAAAATTTCATTTGGAGAAACATCCTATTTTGACAGGCTTCAAAAATACTTTGCAAATTTGTCACTATGGAATCAATAATGACATTTTAGCCTGGATAAATTCAAATGGAAAGATTCTTTCTGCCCCTTTGGAGGAGGAGGAGAAGAGTATAACCTACAAGGAAGGGCCGGCTCAGCCTTTGGACTTAGGCTAGGTTACCAGGCCTTTGCAATACTGGGCGTACGATGAAAGCTTACTTAATTTAAAAGTTGCTACATGGGGGACAAACTTGATAAATGGAAGTCCTTACCACTGAACCTGGTATACAGGAAATGTTCAATAAATATGATCATTATTTGTGTTTTACAGGGTTCAGAGGAGGCTTGTAGAAATCCACAGCAGCTGGGAATGCTCATGGCTCTGGTGCGCTCCCATCCCAAAGCACCTCTTGGTCACCCACCTTCAAACACTAACAACTGCTGAAAACGCCAATATGTCTTATTGCCGGTACTACCATCTTGCTTTTGTGGGTGGCACTCACTTGAGAAAATCTCCTCCCTACTGTTTGTTGAAAAACCATGCCAAACAAACTAAATGCAGACACTGAATCAGCAGGCAAAGGCCTCAGCAAGCCTGTACTCTGCACTGTGTCTCTGAAGGTGTTCACAAGGAGGGAGCGAAATGGCAAAATGGGGCCAAAAGAAATGGGAAGACGAAGGGTTCAGAGATGCAATGGAGAGTAATCTGAGGCTATTTTAAAACTTTTTTCTGTCCTAGACAAGTAGTGCATAAGTACGCTGGTAAATAAACAAAATGCAATGATAATTTTTAAGTGCAATTCTAAATTTAAAACGAAGCAGTGTGTTGATATTGTAAAGAATTAAATGTGCAGATAATTTGATTAAGTCAACGAAATTCCATGAAATTTCATTTCAGATGCATTCTACACGCCAACCCACCCCACACACCATCTGCTATTTGTTTTAGATATACAAAGTTATAGCTGGGGTGGAAGTCAGGTTGATTTTTAAAACCTTAATTCTAAAAACTCATGGCTTGTTTTTGAAGGCTAGTAGCCTTTGCTTTCATGAAAAAAAAATTTAACTACAAAACTGACATAATTTGTGGAGGTGGTCTTATTCTAAAAAACTAGAGAGCATTTGGTAAGTCTAAAGCAAGCGTTAAAGAAAACTACAGCTGTGGCTGACAAGGTGTTGAACAGAAGTTATTTTCTTTTAGTTTTCATTTGACAGGATTAGCTCCTAATTATTTTCACTAAGTTTGTTGCCTGAATTTAAAAATTGGTATATGTGTTTCTGTTTACCTTATTCTTCTCTCAAAATTTAATGTCATGTCAGGTAGTCAACTAGGGAATATATTTCTGCCAAGGAAATGCAAATTCAATTATAAACAGTAATAGATGAGATGCATTTTGTCAAATATCTATGGACAGAGGTTTCTTTCAAAAGGTCTCAGGCACAAAAATCTACCGTATTTTCTAGACACACACACACACACACACACACACACACACGCCGTCTATTCCTAGAAACAAATGTTCTCTCTAAGCGTCCATATCACGAATGCCTGTAGTTTAATTCTGGCAATTTCCAATTTGAGAACTACTAATAAAGAACCAAGTGTTATTGAAAGGTACTAACTACATGCATAGGGGAAATTCTTTATATATGAAATGTAAAGATTGGTAGACTGGCCTTTAAGCTGTTCTGAAAACACAGAGAATTTTTTTTCTTAATGAATGTCATTCATGAGTCACATTTTTATAAGTAAATGACCCTATAATATTAAACCTCTAATTCGTAAGGTAGTAAAACAGGACAATTTAAAAATACTTTGATGAGGGAATTCCCTGCTGGTCCAGTGGTTAGGGCTCTGAGCTTTCACTGCTGAGGGCACGGGTTCAATCCCAGATTGGGGAACTAAGAACCTGCAAGCCACACAGTGGGGCAAAAAAATAAGTAAATAAAACAAAAAATTTTTAAAAATAAAAATACTTTGATGAGCCATCAGAAGCCCGAGACACTTGGCTTCTCCCAGTGTGTTAAGCCACCATTTAAGACTTTCCTTTTAACACGGTAATCCAGCTCTAAGTATGAAGAAGTGAATTTTTAGAAATTATCGAACCATATTTTCTTTTTGCAAAAAGGGTTTTGTTACTGATCATTTTATTCCTCAGACAAATGTGAGAATTATCTAAAACTATTACAGAAAATAGAAGATATAAAGCAAAGTACTCCAAAAAATACCTTAAAAAGTAGTAAATAATATTTGACCAATGGCTTGCTAAAATAAATATACAGAAAAAATTGTCTCTATAACACAGGGTTTATTTTTCTTTTTGGTTAATTTAGTTAAATTTTAGGGAGTTAAGAAGGAACAGGTTAATAAATTTAGGTTATCGTATCAAACATATTTTGATTCACCTGATCTGAACAAACACTCAAAAATTACCAAATGGCTGCTGGAACCACATTCTGTTGGGTGATATATTTAATTTAAGGTAGAAATCCTACTAAAATCACTAGTTGTATAATAAAAATAATGTACATTGGGACATGAGTCTTAAAACACTCTGCCACTACACATTTTTGGATGATACTTTGTGTCTACTTAAATTTGTGACAAATGAGCAGTACATGCAAATTATGGATAGAATTTAAATAATTCAGAAATTTCAGTTAAAACCATTAAAATGAATTCCTTTGTGGAACCTAGTGTCAAAGACTGGCAAATGTTATTACAAACTTCTTCAGCAGAAAAAAATCTCTAATTCTGTTTTCTTGAAAATTTTCCCTATGAATGCCTCTAAATATGAAGAAAAAAATTAAATTAATATACCTCAGTAGTGATAAAGTTTGAGCCCTGGAAACATTTCGGAGGTGGATGACTTTTGCTTTATGTATATATCTATGCAGAGAGATAAGCAGCTGTTAGATTAGAAAAACGTTTCGTTTTTATTTTATTATAATTGATTTTACTGTTTTAGCTTTTAGAAGTTTATTTCGTGTTCATGTTTCTTTCAAAAACTGTCAAATGTAAAAGGCTTCCAAAATAAGCTTTTGAAAGGGTGGCATTTTAAGTAGTGCTACAGAAACTGATGAAAGGCGTTTTAGAAGCAGCCCTCTAAATGTCACCAGCAAATATGAAAGTATGAAAAGAATGAAAGTATGGGCAGATAAATGCATAAAGACCCAGATTGTAAGTTTATCCTAGTTCTAACATTCAGGAGTGCAACTGCTTAATAAATACTACTGAAATGTCACTCGTTGTTTCTACTCCCTTTTTTCCCCCAATCCTCAGATTTGACTCTACAATTTTGACTCTACAGTTTGAGGTCACCTGATCATTCCATTGAAATGGCTCTCAGTGAGGCCACTAGCAGTCACCTACATTCCAGATCTAAGTAAAGCTTTTCAGTTCCCTCATTTGAAGATTTCCACAGCATCTGGCATCACTAACTTTGCTGTCCTGAAGATCTGTCTTCTTTAACACCATTCCTTCCCAGTTCTCCATTCTCTCCAACTTCTTCGTCTCCCTCCGGGCTCCCTTCCCTGTTCCATATTATAGATACTGCTGGTTCCCAGGAGTCTATCATCTTTCCACAATGCACCCCTTTCCTCCATGATCTCACCTGTTATCACAATTTCAAAAATTACCTCGTTAGTCTCAAATTTCTCTCTGTAGTACAAACGGTCTCCTACGAATCAGAACTGTCTAATTGCTTCTCCAACATATACACAGGTACCTTAAACTCAACACAATCCAAGATAAATTATCTTCGCATTACCTTGTAAATGCTGATAGGGCTCAAAACCACTCAAATCAGAAACACAAAACCACACGTTAGAAACATGAGAAATTTCCTTTTGTCCCTGTATATCTCCTTTCCCTATAGTCACCAGACTCCTCGCTATCTGAATTTCCTAAATTGATTCTAAAACCACATCTAGTCTGCTTCTTCATCATTACCATCTTAGTTCAGACTATTAAGAACTGTATGCATTACACAGTGCCACTATTCTTAGCTTTTGAAGTACGTATCTGATGATATAATTGCTAATTAAAGCCATCCTAACTTTCTCCACAGGAAATTCATGACCCTTCATTATTGGAATATGACTAACAGCCTCACCTTCTACCAGGCTCCCATGGGACCTTCAGACATAACAAGTCAATGGACTTATCAGATTGTTATATTTATGGATTTGCATTGCTAATGCCTAGCTAGGTTTCGGACTCTTTCAACCTAAAATGTTTCATCTACTTCTCTTCACTGATTACCACAGTAACCAGCATTTAGTTGGCGATAATATATTTCATAACTTCTCAAATTCATAATATAAGTCTGTTTCACATTTTAATGTTTTGGGGATCTGTCTTACAATTATTGTATAATTTAAAGCAAAAATTCATTTTTTTCCCCTGAAAAGTTGTTAATAAATTAACAATCGATGGTAACTTAGAATCAGGGCAATGACATTCATGGAAGGAAGAGTAAGAATCAGAGAGAGTTAGAGGCAAGAAGTAAATTATCCTAACTAAAGCCCACATGTGCTCCGTGGAACCAACTGATAATATAATATTTATAGTCATTATTTTATAAAAAATATTCTGAATAGTTTTTGAAAATAAAATCTGTCAGGGCAAAACATGTATAAAAAATTGCCCCTGAGCTAGGCTAAATGAAAGAGTATTTACCCAAGTAAGTATCAGATACTCATAATTTCCTTGGAGTACTTATTTTATGAAGTGGGACAGGATGCAAGTTCTGATGTCTGAACCATGTACATCCACAATATAAAATAATTCCCTCTACTCCTTCAGGGCAGGTTGGTTTGTTCCAAAGTGGCTGTAAATGCTCTATTGTATCATGGATTAGATAAAGTTGCACAATGTCTCACTTGCTTAAAATGTAAATTAAATTCCCAAAAGCACTTATGAAACTGATATGCAGATATACAGGCTACATCAATAATACATTGGTTTATCAGTGACTTTTTAAATATTCATTTCCAAAAACTGGATTACACTGTCTACTACTTTTCTCTACATTATTTGATCCTCTTTGTATTTAATAGCTATGTTCACAAAATTCATTATTTGGGAATGTTTACAAAAGTAGACGTCAGAAAACAGACATTTAAAATAATGAACATTTAAGACTGAGCTATTGGATATTCAGTTCTGGTTATAAAATCTGTTTCTTGGAATAATCTTCCTGCAGAAAACAAAATGAAAGCTGGATAAATATAAAAACTAACACAAAAGCAGGTATGTTAAAGCCTCTATAAGTAATCAAAGCAGCTATAATGTGAGGGGCAAAGATCCTGAAGAAAAGTGAATCAAGGAAAGCCCCAAATTTGCTGATTTCACAACATGAATGATGGAAGCCAAAGACATGATCTATTTAAAGAGTTAAAGTGGAAAAAGAAAATATTTTTCAGGAACAAAAGCAGAGAAAGGGAAAACAAACTAGAGTTTTCTTTTCTTTCCTTTTTTCTTTTTAGAGACACAAACACATAGAAGGAAAATGATGCCAGATAGAAGCAGGACAAAGAGTAAGGAAGAGCATCAGAAAGCCTAAATTTTGGGGGTAAATTTAGATGAATACTAACAGATCTTTTTAAAAGTATGTGACTCCAAATACAAGTACTTTTAAATTAAATGTTAATAAAAGTACAAAAGGACTGAGGTAAGTAGAAACAAAGTAGAGTACAAAGTCTCAAAAGCTGTATATGTTTTATCTAAGGTGGGCTCAAATAACTTAAGAATGCATGTTGCAATTTCTAGGGGAACCAATAAAAGAATTTTAAAAAGGAATTAATATTAACACACTAATAAGGAGGAAAATTTTTAAAATATGATTAATATAAAATAAGGTAAAAGGAGAAAAGAATGAACAAACAGAAGTAAAGACAAAGAGAAGAAAGAAAAATGGTAGATTTGGACAAAAATATATTATTAATTCAAATAAATGTAAATGGACTAAATACTGCAATTAAAAGACAAAGGTCAGAAAAGAAAATGATACGCTTCTTACAATTAAAAAAAAAACCTTTAAATATAAGGACACAGAAAGATGAAAAATAAAAGGGCAGAAAAAAAGGTATAACATACAAATACTGAACAAAAAAGGTCATACGTCAATCCTAATATCAGACAAAATAAATGTTAAGGAGACAATTATCACTGAAGAAAAAGAGGGACATTTCACACAATTAAAGATTTAATTCAAAGGGAATATAAAATAATTCTAAATTTCTAGATACCTAATTAAATAGCATCAAACACTGAATGCAATAACAGAATTAAAAGGAGAAATAAAGAAGTACAAAATCATAGTTGAAGAGTTTAGCAGGTATATGTTAGTAACTGAATGAACAATAAAGCATAAAGCCAAGACCAGTACACAAGCGATAAAATGATTAAAAATTGGCCAAACTGACAAACACTTAATAGCACAACCACAAGCTGTAGGATATACATTATTATCATACGCACATGGAACATTTACCAAAATAGGCCACAGAGTAAGCAATAAAATAAGTTTCATCAAATGTCAAAAAATTTGAAATATATTGCATTCTCTCACCAAAGTGGAATTGTTACAAACGAATAGTTTTTAAACTAGGGAAACTTCCAAATATGTCAAATTTAAGCAATATATTTCCAAAATCACCCATGGAGAAATTTTAAGAATTAGAATGTATTTTGAAATAAATAATAATGAAAAGAGGGCATATCTCAAAACCTCTGGTATGCACTAAATCTCTGTTACAGAGAATTTATGGTCATAAATACATAAGTTTTTTTCATAAATACATAAGTTTTAAAGTAAGAAAGACTGCAAGCCCATGACTGTATTTTTATTGCACAGAACTCTAAATTGTTCAGCATAATGAAAAGAAAAAGACAGAAAAATAAGAAATTTTGCCAAGGCCTCAATTTCTCTTTTCACTATTCCTTTTCTCTAAAGTAAAGCCAAAAGAGCTTTTCCCTTCTGCCTGATCTACTGCCCACGCTACAAAGATGAAGAAATTAACTACCCATGAGAGTATTTTGATGAAAAATCAGAAAAGGCACAAAACACCAGATTCTTTACCACTTACAGAAAGTCTTCATGTGCTAAATCTGTCATCCCGACATACGTTAAGCGTCTGCCTTTTAAACAGCTTAACTTGAGACGACAGGCAAAAGGTTCATCTTAGAGACCCACAACAATTATTCATTACTCAGCTAATGAACTTCATTGAAAAATTAAGCAAGTGAAGAGTGTTTTCTTGGGTCAATTCCTCCCTACTGTGAGTCAGGGGCAGCTGCCGTTGTCCTGGGCATGTTTAATGTGCAAATTAGCAAATGACAAAGAGCAAGAACATGAGCTTTGTTTGATTCCGTTCAACACATGTTTGTTGCCTATTATGTGCCAAGCACTGAGCTAGGTGCTGGAAGTACCACCACAAACAAAGGAAACCCCTGCCTCAAGGGACCTGGGGCACCTGGAAGGGACACTGCAGAGTCTTCCCTCTAAGATGGTATGTTGTGTAGTTCACAAAATCCTCTTAAAGAGGGGATGCCTGCATTACTGTTATTCCATGATACACAGGAATTATTCAAGCAAAGGAAGATGAGATTGGCCGAGAGCACACAATGACCAAATACACAAACTAGTCAAGGAACATCACAGTATGTGCAGACAGCTACAGTCACTGTCGACATAACCAAGGTGTGCACTGGATGCAAAGTGAGGGAAGATGTAATCTGAGGCTGGAGAATGTGAGTCACGTGAGGGCTGGGGAGGGCTTCTTCATGCTAACCAGGGCGAGTTTCATTTATCCAGAGAGTGACATGGTGAGACTTACATTTGAGAGAGATCACACTGGTTGCCCTGTGCATGGTGGATTTAAGCGGGGACGAGACCTGAGGCTAAGAAATCTGGCGTCAGTTTTAATAGCCCGAATGAGAGATGACTAGGGTTCTTGTTAGGACAGTAGAAACAGTAGGAGGAATGAAGAAAGGGGAGTGGATTCATCATCTGCTGAACTGAAAGTGTACATCTTGAGCAGCTCCAGAGAGACACGCTAAAACTTCCATATAATTAATGTAAACATCAACATCAGTTTCCCCTCCAAAAGCACTTATTCAGGTTCAGACACAGACAAGATGTAGATTGATAAAAGAGAGAAAATTAGTACCTGATGGGGGAACCACTAAGAAAAACAAGGAAGAGGATCTAAGCAGGGCCATTCTAGAAACACCTTCTGTAACCATCTTTGACTGGGGTTTTATTAATTCCTTAGTGAGAAAATATTGAGTTATTTTGTTAATTTCTTATGTACATCTTCTTAAGTTGCCTGTCTATTAACCTCTATGTAAGTCAGACATTACTATGATCTTAATCATTCTCAATCAACCTTGTGTGGTCTCTTGAAAGACCAGAATTAAAGATCAAAATCTGAAGCAAAGGGACTTCCCTGGTGGCGCAGTGGTTAAGAATCCGCCTGCCAATGCAGGGGACACGGGTTCAAGCCCAGTCCGGGAAGATCCCCACATGCCGTGAAGCAACTAAGCCCATGCGCCACAACTACTGGGCCTGTGCTCTAGAGCCCAAGAGCCACAACTACTGAGCCATCGCACCTACAGCCCGTGCTCCGCAACAAGAGAAGCCGCCGTAATGAGAAGCCCATGCACTACAACGAAGAATAGCCCCCGCTCACCGCAACTAGAGAAAGCCCGCACGCACCAACGAAGACCCAACACAGCCAAAAATAAATAAAAATAAATAAATTTTTAAAAATATGAAGCAAATATGTTATTTAATATTCTTATACTCAAGTTTCTGAAATGTGAAACCCATCATAATTAGAATCAAGCTTTGGATGCTCCAAACGGACACATCAGAAATGTGATACCATTTGGAGCATGGACCCTTTATATACTCATTTTTTTCCCAGCAACTTTATTTTTATATTCCTAAACCCATGCCAGATTATATTACGTCTAAAAGGTAAAGAGTTTCTAAGATTAGCTAGATGATAATTAAGTATATCTTTTGAAAACCTTAGATATTATACATCAGAGGATTTGAATCTTTACAAACTGATGTAAGGCTAGATCTATACATTATCAATGTATCAATATATATCTAGGTTATACATACATATCTATAGATAACTAGATTATCAATACACTACTGAAACAAAATGAGAAAGCCAATCTTATTGTATTGCCTGATACCAAGTAAGTCACTTGGCAAACTGTAACTCATTGAAATAGTCTGATGATCTCTTGTCATGCAGACTGCGATACTTAAATGTATTTTTAAAAAAGAAACCTAGAACACAGTGTCTTTTTCATGCCTTTTATAATAAGTATTAGACTGAATTCTATATTAAATCACCAAACGAGGGAATATGAAGTGCAAGTGCATTATGTTAAGCCAACAGCTTTCAAACATATACTGGTATGTTCTTTAGACCCTTTATATAATAACTTATGTTTAGAAAAAGTTTCCTTCCTCTGCTCAAATAATGAACAGAACAGAGCACTGTATCTTGACTCTGATAACAGCAGAGTTTTTCATGACGCTACTTATGATAAACGCATAGGTAAAAAGTGATGAGTATCGCCAAATCACTCTTAGTTTTTTTTCATATTTAAGTATAATGTCATGGTCATCTGGATGTGAGTTCCTCTTTTTAAGACATTCTTCTGATAACTATTTGAGGACAATTTCCCCCAACTAATGGGCAGCATGAGTTATCAGAGAAGGAAAGAGTTGCTCCAGCATCACTTATTCCCTGTGCCTCCTTCTGGTCTAACGATTCTCGGGGACCTGCCATTTAGCACTTGGCTGATAGGCGAAGTTTTCACAGCCTTAGCCGTTTTAGTATGTGCATAAAGGTCAGATCCCATAACTACACTCCTGTTAAAAATATCTCCTGATGTTTATCCAAAGTACACCTGTTTCTAAACCAAAGCATGGGCCTTGAAGTTCATGTGAGCTATAACTTCTAGAAGGCTAGGCTTTCGTGAGTACAGGAGAACTCTTAGATGGAACAGTGGAGCTCTTGAGAAACGCCAGAGACAAAATCCACGTGATAACACACAGGAGGTAGTAAAAGTGTATGTATCTTGAGTTTGCCTGTCTCAATTTCAGCTTTTTCTTAACTAGAGCTCTTTAAACAGTTCCAGATGAAATCTAGAGAGGTATATGATTATATGATTATAATCTTCAGGGAAATTCATCTATGATCCACAAATAAAGCAGACATACTGCATCCTCAGTAGTAGCAACGGCATATTAAACGGTAATAAATTGGAAATGTGAGACTTCAGGTGATGTGACTGGCAGGGGGAAAAAAGAAAGATCTATTTCTACAGTCTTGTAAACTATATCAATTCGAAATGCATGAATGCATTAACAATAATTTAAATCCAGGGAAATAAGAGAAGTGTCTGAAGAGTCAGAAAGATGAATACTAGGGTAAGATAGTACTTAACGTCATAGGGAACGTGAATGACATGTATTGTCATAAAATCCAGAGTATAATGACGTAAAATCATTATATTTTAGGAAATATGGGAGGATAGTCATATGAAAATTGTATTCAATCAATAACATGAGTTAATTTTTCAAATCTCTCCTTAAAACCTAGAAATGGCATTTTATTGTCCTAAGCATACTGCAAAAAAAAAAAAAAGTTGTTTTGGGTTTTTCTAGTCACTACTCTTACTATAATCCAACCAAGATAACTCTACTGTACTGGATATAAACAGGTTTACCTTTAGCAAATTTCTTACACTCTACAGAGTTAAGTGATACTGTCTGTAGTAAGGACACTGGTATTAATTGGAGGAGGTGCAGATCTTTGTGGAGAAATTAGAACTCACATAATTTTACTTGTGGTCACACCACGGACGATAAACAGGTGACCCAGGGTGACAGAAGGCAATATGCCTATGTTTCACAATTCAGACGAAATGGATACATGTTTTATAAGGGGACAGGGAGGAGACAGTTTAGAAACAATGGAGAAAGAAGGCAGAATTGAGGAAGCAGACCCTGAATTTAGTGAATGCCAGACATAAAAGGCATGAATAAATATTAGCCTTAGAAATGATGGCAGGCAGCGTTTTCTCTGAGCTTAGAGGGTATTGTAAGAGTATGCAGGGATCAATTTTCCCTGGCCTATTTTATTCTGGATTCAGTCTGTTTAGTGGCACCAGCATATACTCAGCTGCTAAAACCTATGGAGTCTTCCATTTTTTCCTTTCTTTGAACGCTCCCACGAGCCACAGTCCGTTCTACCCAGTAATACTTTCCAATCTGTCCTTGCCTCTCTGTCCCTTTACCATTTACACAGATCATTTCTTGCTTAGGAAGATTATTTCTTTTCCCCTCATTTCTTGCATAGGTGTTAGCGTCTAACCAGTCCAGGATGACGGTTTAAAATGCAAAGTTATCAAATCCCTGCTTTTGCGAAGCTCTTCAGTGTTCTTCTTGGCCTTCTCAGAATCTAAACTCTTCAGTGGACAGGATACTGAACAGTTCCTCAGTTTAGATGAGCTTATTTACAATCCTGTGATTTCATCCCTGTGTCCTCTCCACTTGGAATTCTCCCATGTTTGCCTGATTAATGTCTACTTGCCTCTCAAACCCCGTCACACTTGGCCCTTCTGTCCTCATCGAGGAGAACAGGTGATACTTCCGCAGCCTCTAACAAAGTCTGTTCCAAGAAGGAAGGATTGGGCCAAAGAAACAGCCTGGCCGAAGACATGCTTCCCAAGAGTTCGAAGGTTGGTTGCTAGCCCTCAACTGCTAGGAATATCCACTTTTGACCCATTATAATTAAGGAAAACAGCCTTATTTCTGTCTCCCTCTATTTGCTTACATTTCTCTTACATGAAAATAAAGCTTAAGAGACAAAGATCTCTTCCTGTTTTATAAACTGTGTCCTGCAGCATCTCCCTCTTGGTTATAATGCATCTTTCCTTAAAAGGGACTTGGGTACCTCACCTAGACCGTGAGATGAGAAATAGCTTCCTCCACGGGGCTGTGGTAAGGTTCCATCCGTGTAGGGTGAATGCCTCCTGCCAATCCAGTGGTTAGAAAGGCAAGCTTCATGGTTGGCAGTGTGCTAAGATCTAAAAGACAGAATGTTCTCCAGTTTTGGAAAGTATCATTTCAGAAATTTCATTAGTGTTCCCATGGACTGAAATGTAGTGTCTACATTTCCCATATGGGACACAAAGTTAAAACCCACACATATTAGCTCACTTCCAGAGGTAGATCCACAACCTTATCCCTCTGTTATGCTACATAAAACAATCCCAGACATTTTCAACATCATTAATATTTGATGTTTTATGTTCAGCATCCTTCAGTTATTCTTAACCCTAAAGAAATTAATTTTAACATGAAATCTATATTTACATATATCCTAAAAATACTACCCAGTGACGTTTTATGTTTCTTAGGAGAAAGCTGTTCAAAATGATTAGAATGCAATTTATGAACAAATCAACACAGTTGAGTTACTAAAATTCATATACGAATTCAAACTCCCCATTAAAAGTATTACCTACTCACTATTTCTCAATACATCTTAATAAGCAGGTATGTCAACCACTTCTTTTAATCTGGATCCCTCATCCACCCAAAGCTAATTCCAAGTAGAACATTAGTATTGAATAGTACCACGTATTGGCTAGATGCATGCATACGTGCCTGGTGTGCTAAACAAAAAATCTTCTTGATGTGCTCCAGTTAGCTGATTAAAGAGACAACAATAACAACAACGATTACAAGGTCCTTGGTTTAGAAGGTAGGGATTAAATGAAAGGTATAGGTTAGCCCTGTGAAAAGTGCCGCATGCAATCCTTTCAATCACAAGAGTAGTTTCTAAACAAAAATATAAAGAAACATCTGAGGATAACGAACACCCCCAAGCTTCTGACTTTCTGTATACCAGTGGTTTAACCTTAAATTCGGATTTCGATTTCATAATTTAAACACATTTTGTTCAATTCAAAGCAACAACTTAAGTAGAAATAAAAACAATCCCAAAATTCTCAATGTTAAATTTTAGGGCTCGGATTCTTAAGTAATTATGTTTTTACTTTTTATTTAATTTATTTATTTATTTGGAAAAAGAAAAAGAAATCTTTATTCTGTGCTTCTGATGAGAACCATTTCTTTTGTACAAATGGAAGTGCCTGTGGATTCCCCCCTGCAGGTTGGTGAGCTGAGCTGCATATATTTCCCACCTAGTTTTTAGGCTCTGAGTATCACACTCCCCATATCCATTCCCCCTAATATGTTTTTTTAAACTATGTTTTTAAATGTACTTCCTTTCAAGGTGTTGGTTATTTACTTCAAAGCACAATAACAGCCTTCAAACTGAAGAAGAGAGTATACACAAAGCCAGTGTCTAGAAAGATGTTCATATTTGTTTTACCTACATACAGAATCTATATGCCAGTGACAAAGAAAAGGCAAAAAAAGAATTGTAAACTATTTATTTAATTAAAATAGAGAAAATACGCAGTTAATTATTCTGCCTTCAATTTATTCCAGATGTCGGTGTCCAACAATTTTATTCCAGCAACAAAGTGAAATATTCATTGATTCCATTTTCTTATTGCTCTAAATCAAATAAACATATTTTTTTGTATATATCACATACACACATATATATACACAGAAACACACACAGTTTTTTTCTCTTAGGCACTTTTCAATTTTTTCTAAAGACAAAGAGACAGAGAGAAAATCTTTAAAAAAAACTTTTGTGTAATTTGAACATTATAATACTGTAAGGGCAAAAGAAAACATTTAACATTTTTATAATTTAAAATTCTCTCTTGTATTATAAAAACATAAAGACTCAGAAATGTAATTTGTTGTAGTTATGAGGGAAAAAGAATCATAATACTGTAAAAAACAGCATGGCATTTCTGGTTACCACTGTGATAAATGTACTGAAAGATGTTTTAAATGAAAAAAATATATATGGCATTCTTAGCTATAGCTAAAATAAATTCTTATTTTCTTCTCTGTAATTACATGAATACCACAATCAAAATTTGGGGTTTCAAATGCAGTCAAGAAGACCATGCATTTGCAAAAAAACTGCAAATGCAAGAATTTATCTTATAGTTTTCAAGAAGAAAGTGATTTTCGGTTCTAAAATAAAACTTTGGAACCATATAACCAATAGTAACATTCTCAATTGCTGAGGTTCAGGGTAACTAAAAACGTTTATTTTCAAACACTTTTAATATGTTTGAAATAAAACTAAATCATATTTTCCTTAAGTTCAATCTGATAATAAAGAAACTATGAATTGCTTCCATATAAAATTGTATGTGTAAGTGGTAGTAGTACGTACTTCTCTGCCAGCCCAATAAACAATTTCTTGGAAATACCATAGACACACACAACCGATTGTATTATAGGTGATTCTGTAGTGTTCCTGAATGAGCCAAGAAGTCTAGCAATCCATCTACCCAGGTCACATGAATGAATTTCTGTTTTCATTCATTAGCATTTTACTTGATGACTTCCGTGTTTCAGTCACTACAATGAGCCCCGGAGATTAGGAAAGAAGAATTAGTCATGATCCTTGACACCAACTAGTTTGCAGGGAGACAGGGAGGTGTCGGCTATAAGGTGAGATGAAGGAAAGCTTTCCTAGAACAGGTAACCTTTGCACTGACCTTGAAAGATGAGCTGATATTCTATAGGTGAGAGACAATAAGAAGAGAACAGGCTTCAGGGTTGAGTGTGTCACCATTGGACCCAAGGTCGGATACATTAGGCATTTCAAGTTATTCAGATGATGAGGGTTCTAGTATGTTCTGGAAGGTACAGGAGTTAGATGTGGTGATAAAGGGAGCAGTAGAAGTTAAAGAAAGAACAGAGTGTAGAGTTATGTTACAAGATAATGAGGAGTTACTGAAGGATGCTTTGCAAGAACTCTGATGGATGGATTTTTGGTGGAGAGATAGAAATAAGGGTGGACATTTAGGAGATTAATGACATAGTCCAGTCAGAGATGACAAGATTTGAGTTAAGGCCATAGCAATGGGGACGGGAAACATGTTCATGTTAAGTCTGAAGACAAGAATTTCAAATAACTGACAATGTTTGGCTTGTGAAACTGGGATATGGTAGAACCACCCACTGAATTTGAAAGGATAAAAATTGCAAATGCATGATATAATCTTCCATTTCAAACCACAGCAAAAACATGGGAAAATGAACAGTACAGGCTGTCCATGGAAGGAGGGCGGTCCTCGGAGGGGTGGGGTGGGGAGGGCGGGGAGGAAGGTCTCAGCCTAATTGAGGCCGTGCTCACTTCCAGCCAGTGGAGTGACCCCAGGAGATACATCTGACCTCTCCAAGCCCCCGTTGTCCTACATTGTTAGACCAGGATAGTATCCAAGAGCTACTGTCAGGTTTAAAATATGTGTTACTTAGTTAAAACACCCAGCAAAAGCCTGAGACATAAAAACAAAGTGCTTAGAAAATATTATTTCCCCCTGTTTACCTCATTTCCTTTTTAAAAATTGGAAACATTAGGAAAAGACATAAGAAAACAGAGGCATTTTACTTTCTCAACAGTAACATATTTTTCTGATAATGAATAAATTTTCGAGAAGTAATACAGAGTAGTAACACATTATATGAAAAAAAGTCTTAAATGTGGCTAGAGTCAGTCCAACCCGCTGGCTTCACCAGTTAATTCCAAGCACGTGATTATATACGTGAAATATCTTTCTAAATGTACAGCACTGCATAAATGTGACTTGTTACTTAGGAGAAACTGGCAGAGAGCCGCCAGGGAGAAAACAGCAAATTAAATCTAGAAATGACCATTTTTGTAGAGGCTAAAAGGAACATTGAGAAAACTTCTTTAGATTTATAAAAACAAGGAGTGTTTTTCAGTGATTCCTCCCGGGGTTGTAACAGTATGAAAATCCTGGTATATAAAAATAAATACAAGATAATGAGCACATCTTCTGGTCCCCTCCTGGGGCACAGCAGGATATACAAAATCTCCACACACGAAACCACATACTAGCAGCCAGCAGGAGGCAGCGGCTTTCTATTTAGCCCTTTAAAAGCTACCAGGACATCAAATGTTCTTTCCAAGTCCATGTGAATTTATACAAGGCACTCCGTCTCTTCCATTTATAAGCAAATCAAAGTCACAAAAATCGCTAGACTCTACACTCCCTGACAGCAGGGACTGGGTTTTGTTTGTAACATGGGGCACAGCACAAACAAGTTACACAGTGAAAACAATACTGTGCAAAACGAAATCTCTAGCTCATGTATTCGGTCACTCACAAATGATCAAGCACCCATTAGGTGCCAGCAGAGCCAGCTTGTGGATGATCCTGAAGGCCCTTCAGGGCATGTGGGTCTCGCTGTCAGTGTCTGAAGAAAATGTCCAGTTATTTGACGGTTGTGGCTACGTGGATTATCTGCCTTATGATGACGATTTCCTCTAGAAAATGAAGTGATTTTTATGACTTTGATGCATGGAACCAAACAAAACAGAAGTTAAAGGAATACAAGATGAGAAGAAGACAAGATAATGACCTTATTTACACATAGATAATTCTTCAAGACAACTCAGCATTGAAGATAAAAGATCAAGATGATAAGAAATTGAATCTTTTCGTAGAAAGTGTAAAATGCTCTCTTTCTGCACCCACTTTCTCCCTTCTGAAGATAGCTGGCTAAATACTTTTTGTGAATTTTGAGGGTCTTTTTCTCTTTCTAGAAAAAGACTTCAAAACTATCCTGGAAGTCTACCTATGCCACTTAAAAAGACAACTCAGTTTACTTACTGACAGATTATGTGTATAAACTGATATTTTGTGTTTGAATTGAAAATTTATAGACATACATGAATCTATTAATGATTGTTAGCCCAGAAATGAATCTTGGGTTTTGGGGAAGACTAAAATGGGGCTGTTAATTTTTGTCTTATATCTTCCTATAGCTTTTGATGTTTTACCATGATTGTGCATTACTTTGTAATAAAAAATTTAGTATCTAAAATATGAAGAATTTTATTTTAACAAAGGGAGATAACAGTTCTCGCTTTCAGAAGGAAGGAATTTTATTCTTTGGAATATAACCACGAAGAATATAAGAATGCTCTTTTTTTCACCTAAATCTAAAACATTTTCTCCTCAAATCAAATTGACCCACGTGTATATTTTTTTAACTTTTGACAGTTCCCAAGTAATTCCCAAGAACAGGTTATTGATATTGAATTCACGCTGATGATATTCAAAACGGACAGATCTATAAGAAGGCATCTGAGAAAAGCACAAACAAGTAATACAACATTTCTTGGAGAATTATTTTTATCTCTTATACCTTTTCATGTTATAGAATTCTAGGGTATTTTACAAAAATATATTCAAAAGACTCTGCGATTGATGAAATACAGTAAAAGCTTTAAGATTAAAGTCAAGATTCAAAGGCAGATTATAAATTAGAGGAAAATTATAGGAAAAGGATGGATATTCTCTATATAAATTGAACATGTAAGGAATATTTATAAAACTATAGCTCCAGGAGTAGTTAATTGTTCAGTCATTAAGTAAAGGCAGATAGATAGGAAGGAAGGAAGGGAGGGAGGGAGGGAGGGAGGGAGGAAGGAAGGAAGAAAGGTACAAAGATAGATAGAGATATATGTCAAGATCTTTGCTTGGGGATAAAAATATAGAAAAGTAGTACTTTTAAAATGGGAGATGCTCATCTGGGTATGTCTGAAATGTAAACAGTAATGATGGAAGATCAAAAGACATAGGAATACTAGCTAAAGATATTAAAAGCTTATTTTATACCAGGGTTCTGTATTAAGGTATTTTATTTCATTTAACCCTCATAAAAACTTATGAGGAAGGTGCTATTATCATCCTGAATTTACTGACACAGAATCTCATGGAAAGAAGTAAAGACCCATTTGAAAATTCAAGAGGTTAAGTTGCACACTGAATTTTCTTAGAAACTAAAATCGTGGACCTTACTTTAGAGTCCAGGATTTCAACCACTACTCTGCTACAGACAATAGGATCTCCAATAATTATGTGTTGAATGAATGAAATGATGATTATGTTATTATAATTTAACATTGTATTTGTATTAAAATACAAAATCCTTCTACTAATATTTCAGGTAGACACTGATCCACAAAAGTTACGCACTTTTATTCAATATTTATATCTATGTTGGATAATTAAATAGGTAACACATTTCAAACTTTGGATTAAATAATTTGGAAATGTATAATTTAACTATTAATAACATACTGATAATTTTTTAAATGACTACAATGACTACACCAGAATAATATGTTTCCCTTTCCCAGCAGAAAATTAAAGATAAAAATTATGAAATCTAAATTAATTTCACATTTGTAGTCTATAAACATGGTGAAAAATGTCAACAATTTCTTAGCTGACAGATAATAAGCTTTAAATGCCTGAAAGAGATCATAGTTTCCTCAAGTCTAACTGTCCTCTCGAAGTGCTTTGAATTTCTCATGAGTGCTACGCTCCCCTGACATCTAGTGCATTTTATCAGCTTGCTGAGTTCTCAGTTGAGTGCCTAGATGCTACTTAATATTATAAACACTATAAAAGAAATACAGGGCTTCCCTGGTGGCGCAGTGGTTGAGAATCTGCCTGCCAATGCAGGGGACACGGGTTCGAGCCCTGGTCTGGGAAGATTCCACATGCCGCGGAGCAACTGGGCCCGTCAGCCACAACTACTGAGCCTGCGCGTCTGGAGCCTGTGCTCCGCAACAAGAGAGGCCGCGATAGTGAGAGGCCCGCGCACCGCGATGAAGAGCGGCCCCCGCTCGCCACAACTAGAGAAAGCTCTCGCACAGAAACGAAGACCCAACACAGCCAAAAATAAATAATAAATAAATTTAAAAAAAAAGAAATACAGCCATGAGCATCTACAGTTGGTATTAATAATATATGGTATTTTGCCCATATATGGTCAGTTTGCCATATTTTTATTCACTCATTCATTTATCTTTCGTTCACTCACTCAAAAACATTTACAGTAGCACTAATATCCCCTGTATGTCAAGTATTCAAGGCCTGGGAGTAAACTTATTATGTTTAGTGCTGATTTGCTGCCCTTTTATTGATCATTGTTCTATTTATTATGGAATATATTTAAACTCTGATTGAAATCAATACAGTACATTTGTCAGACTAAAATGTAACAAAGGATTTAAATGTCCAAATCTAAGTATATATTTCTGGGCAGATAAAATGTTATTCGTGCATACAGTAGAAGGCTGCTAGATCTAAAAAACGAAAGGATTCTGGGGAAGGAACACCAGCTGGGGAAAACAAAAAGAGAATATATGAACATGCCTGCAATTGGTCAGAAATAAATATGACTGTCTCAAGGACTGATGCAGATGATTGCTTTTTCTTTCCCCATAACATTCAGGGTGAGACCTTCATTCAAATACTAAGAACACCAGGAATAAAAACAAAATGGATTACCATTTTAAGACAGAGCTGCTCATCTACAGAGACAAAAGGAAGATTGACTAGTGATTACCTAGGACTGGGAGAGTGGTACGGGAGGTGGGTAGGAGGCTCCTTTCGGGGTAATGAAAAGGTTCTAAAATTAGATCATGGTGATGCTTTCAAATCTCTGCCTATATACTAAAACACAATGAACTGTAATCTTTAAATGGGAAAACGTTATGATATATGAATTACATCCCAAGAAATCTGTTAAAAATAGATGCTGCTACAATTTTTTCATAAATAATCCAATGCCTTACAATTTATTTTGCAGTAGTTTTGAAATTTCTTTCAGAACTGTCTCTACTTCCAAAACATGTAGTTTTTTAAAAGGATCTTTCCCTGTGGATGACCATCAATCGACACACGTGAAATGAATTTCCTTCCTGTGATCGCCACCAAGTATTTTTTTCTTCTAAAGATATGCTATTTTTAATAATCATATTATTTTGACTAATATTACTAAAATTTTTAGGTTTTAAATACAGCATGACTTACTCAATAACCAATGAAACTTAATTTCACTTTCCACTTAATGACGTGTCAAATTCTTAACCTTTGCAACGTGGTCTTATTAAATGTAGTTTATCTAGGGAATAAAATGTAATGATGTAGAACAACCCCAGACTATTTAATTATAAACTCTTTATTAACAGCGTGAAACAGAACATTCTACACGTCTCAATGGTAAACTTTAATAATATTGATTTCTTATAGAAATAGATCTTCTATTATCAGAAAACAGGCAGTTTTTTTCCTAAACAGTCTTCTATATATCCAAAGAAAATAACTTCCTTTGAATTTATTTTTCTTCTCTGATAGAAATTTTGTAATTTAAAAAATCTTAAGCTACTGTTGATTATAATAGAATATAATAAATATCCACGTGAAGTTCTATAGTTAGTGTTATTAGAATTATTCTCCAACAAACACTTTGCATACAGCCTTGTGGAACATGATTTGGGATATGCTGCTTTAGTCAATAAGTATTTTATTTGATCCCTTTATGATTGTGGTAAAATGCATACACATAAAAGTACAAAATTCTATGTGTTTAATATATTCATAATGTTCTACAACCATCACCACTATCTAGTTCCAGAACTTTCCATCATCCCTAAAAGAAGGTTCATACCTATTAAGCAATAGCTCTTTCCTTCTTACCCCCAGGACTTGACAATCACTCATCTGCTTTCTGTCTCTATGGATTTGACATTTATTTCACTTAAAAAAATCACACAATATGTGTCCTTTTGTGTCTGGCTTCTTTCCGTTAGCATATTTTTTTCAAGATTCATCCACGGCATAGCATGTGTCAGTCCTTCATTCCTTTTCATGGCTGCATATTATTCCTGTGTGTGTGTGTGTGTTTATTTATATATATATCACATTTTGTTTGTCCATTCAAGAGTCTATGGACATTTGGGTTGTTTCTACTTTTTGGCTACTATTTTAGCAGTTCATTTTGCTTGTTTTTATAGAATATATAAATACCATGTGATATGTTTCTTTCTGAAACACAAATTAAGAAAACAAGAATATAAAACTTGGGGGAAAATTTTTTCTCTCTAAAGAGGAAAACTTTTTGTCCATTAAAGAGCTCATCCTTCACATACCAAAGACAACATGCATACCTTCAATGGAGAATGAAACGTTGAATTTCAAGGGAAAAATAGAAGGCCGAGATTGATAGCCAAGAACCCACTTTTTATATCAACTGGACATCTTGTGCACACCTCCCACTTAGTATGTGTGAATTCTCTCCAGCTCCACACTGAAGTTTCTTTGGCCTCCTTCATTTTTATGAAATGGCAACTCCATTCAGCTAGTGACTCAGCCCAAAGCCTGGTAGCCATCCTTAGCACACTCTTCTCTCATTACCAGTGTAAATTCCACCTCCAAATCCTATATATGTGATGTGCAAAATGCCTTGAACTCTTCTGCTTTTCTTTATGTTCACTGCCATTAACTAGAACAGGTCACCATCACCTGTTATCTGAGCTGTTCCCTCTTGCCTTGACCATCTCAAATTTATTCTCCACTGAAAAGACTGGAGGTATGCTCTTAAGAATTTAAATAAATTACATCATTCCCTTGCCTTAAACCCTTTGGAAACTGTTACCTCTAAAATAAAACCCAATCTTCAATACAACTTGTCAATCGCTGTTATCCAGACTCTGACTCGCACCACAAATTCATCTAATAGTTCTCCCCCTTCTGTATTATACCCCATCAACACCAGGCTTCTGCCAGCATCCTCCCTGCACCACACTGTTCTAGAACTTTACCTAATGCTGTTTTAATTCCCCTGCTGTCACCAAATCACTCTTCACCTAAACAATTTCCTAATCATCTTTTAGCCTCTACTCATATGTCATGTTCTCCAAACCACCTTTCAACACCCCCGATCAAAATTAGGGTGTCCCAATGCCTTTCCTTCGAAATGAACTTAATTTTTTCCTTAGCACTTAATGTAGTTTATTACACATTCATTTGGCAGTTTATTTGTTCAATCTCCCATTCCCACAGTAGACTGTAAACTTATTGGGGCTTTTTATAGTAAGAAAAAATATCCCTCTGGTAAGTAAAATGATCATAAATCAGTTAAGTATATGTTATTCTTTGGTCTCTAAAATAGGTCATTTAATTACGATGTTTCAAAAAGTGTGAGAAATTAGGGACAGTGTTTTCATTAACTTGATTTTACCCCTTTTTACAGATTTATAGATGAAGAAAATATAACCCTTGCCAAGGTAAGGATTCTGAAGAGCAGCAGGTCAAACTTTGTCAGAAAAACAGTGCTCGGTAAAATAAGCCTTTATCTGGAGAAAAAAATCTGAAGGGATTCAACTCAAATTACATGAATGACTTCAATTTACACCAATCAGTTGACTTTTGGTCACTAGCTTCATTTTTCTTTTTTTCTTTCCCCTTTTCTCCCCAACTCAGTTGTACTTGATTGTCTTTAACATATCAATTCCTAAGTTTAATAGAGTTAAATTCATCAGATACACCTATCGCTGGGGCAGTTCTCACCTTGCATTATGATTTCCAAAGGAGCGTTAGAATACCAGTGTGTCCACTCACGCTTTACCTCTGAGTTTGCCCCTCTAATCATAACCTTTCTCTGCAGTTAATGGACCAAACTGGCTGGCTTTCAGCCATTGCCTTCCAGGGCATGTAGAGAACATGCAGTCAGAGGTAAAGACTGCTATTCTCCTTTCTTTCTTTTTATAATGAATGAGTCCAACACAGCTTCTTGAAATAAAATCTATCAGAACTGTTTAAATATTCTGCAGGCACATCAGTTCTCCTGAAGACACATACCATTCTTCTAAAAGAAGTTAGAGAATTTATAGAAATGATCAAGAGCTACAGATGGAACAGCTTTTTGAAAGCCAAGATTCAAAATCTGCCCCCTTTTTGGCAACAGAAAGCTACATATGTTGTGTCGAGGTGACACTCCTGTGGGGGACAGGAAGAGGACTTCTCTATACTTGAAAACTACTTGTAATCCAGCCAAAGAAAATGTGTTTGCACTAAGTACAGCAAACCTCTGCCCAAGCCAGAAACCCCTGACTGGGCTGCTTCACCATTAAAACCTGAAAAGACCATTTACCAGTTCACTGTCTGGTCTTACCAACCAGAAAACGAACGCATTTTAGAAACTACATTTCTCAGAGAAAATACTTTTTTATATTTGTTAATTTCTTTTTTTATAGGAGATTTTTCATATTGTGCACCATCAAGTCAAATAGGGGGCTGCCGTAATGGCTTCAGCCACTGTACAACACATTTGAGGAGTTTTTAAATTTTCTTTCTGTTTTGTTCATGACATGGACTATCTAGAAAGTCTGAGTCTGCTGAGATATATTCACGAGACACGCGCTTGGCACCCATGAATTCAGATGTGATACTGAAATAGAGTGAATGGTTCACTCCAGAACATTCAAAGGCCTCCAGGTTTCTACCACTGGGAGAAAATCTAAACCCATAGGTGATGTCTAAGAAGCCATATACTACAGATACAGAAAAATCAAGGAGTCTGCCTGGGAGATTCAAGTGGATATCGCAATTTTCAGGAGCTTAAGGGTTACAGCATTTGGCATTTTCCAAAATGAACGGTATTTTTATATTCAACCCTACAATCAAGGTAAAAACACAACTAAATAGGAACTTCCATTAAAAACAACAGTATACTTCATGTTTATCTAGAAAGTGAAAGAATTTCTATTTTAATTATCATCTGATTTTGAATGACTGCTTGATTACATGATGGTACTCAATTTGACAAGTATAATTCTAAGAAAAAGCTTTTACGCGATTAAGAAATGACATGAAATGCTTACAAATGCTTTTTAAAAAAGACGCTATTTTTAGACTGTGAATGTCCTATAAAAGAGTACAAAGTATTTTAAAAAGGAAGTATCATATCAGTTTTGTGTCACTGATTAAACAGATTGTGCCTTCCAGATTTCTTCTCCTGGAAGAATATATAAACTCTGTAGATGTCTTAGGTGCCATATATTACAAATACAGGAAAAAGAGGCACCCTTTGGGGGAGATTCAAGTGTCTATTATATTTCTTGGGGATTTAGGAGTTGCCAGAGAAAATGGGAAGGAAAAGAAACAAAAAAATTAGTTCTGTACAGTGACCAGACTCAAAGAAGATGGAGAAGATATAGCGAAGGTAAAGTTAAAAAAAAAGGAAAAATGATCCATTGCCTACAAACTTAATTTGTGACCCAATAAAAGTTGTTTGTGGATTTTTAATTTTTATTATACAATATACTGAACTTTACATTTATTACAAAAGTTGAGTTTAAATATGTGGGCATCATTTATCATTTTGAACATAAACATTCAGAGGTAAAAAAAAAGACATTTATGTGTAATGCAAAAGAAGAAAGTAAGGTAGTTTTTAGAAATATTCATTATATTCCTAAATAATAGAATGTTAACTGAAAGGTGGTTTACTAACTGGGATTGTGTATTATTTTCGAAAACCTTAGGTTTAAACCCTAACTTTCCAATGAAAGTGTTCAAACGCGTAATGGTGTGACTTTGGATACACCATATCATCTTTCTAAGCCTCATCTAAAAAAACTGGGATAATTTTCCTTACCTTATAGAGTTAAATGAGATAATGCACAAAAACACTTCTTGGAGTGTTTACTTGAATTAAACATAAAGGCCAGCCTGGGTTTGAAGTTGACAGAGAATGATGACACAGACCAGCAAATAAGATGTGCAAAAGACAAAGGTAAGTTCATGGCTACAAATGAATGGAAACCTCTCCCCAGCGCCTCTCTGTGCCTCCTGAGAGTTCACTCCACGCTGGTGATTCAAACGGCTCAGAGTACAGTCTCAGCCAGGTCTGGGGAGCCCAGGGCTGTGTACTGGCCAACTTTTAGACCATTAGAGATAAGCAAGGCCAGGGCAGCACTTGAGGCTCCACCATTTACCAAATAAATTACATATTCCCTTATCCTATTTCATACTTTGTCACTGAACCCAAAGAAAGCCAGGCGAAGGACCGCCATACTTAGAGTAAATACTAAATTTGCCTGCGAATTATTTCATTCTGTGATATTTTATATTTTTAGTTTTTCTTCCAGTGTAAAATTAATGTCGAGGAAAAAATTAAATTTATATATTAAAAGTTAAGAAAAATCTTACAGATTAGCATCTCAGCAAATGGCTGAATTTTATTTCTAAGTGACATTCTGCTAGAATATTCAAAAAGAAGAATGGTATGGTAAATGTTATAAGATCTTAGGACCTATTATCCTAAATGGCCTATTGTCTTGACTTCTAGGCATTGTGAATGAGATACCAAGATGCTTTTCACAGCCCTACGGCCACCAGTGTCGCTGGCCTTTAATCTCTTACCTCTTAATCTCATCTCTCTGCAGCCAGAGTGACATTTCCAAAATGCTAACTTCAACACATCACCTACATGCTGAAGGCATTTTCTAAGAGGTATTCCACACCTCGGAATGAATTTCAAGTGCCTTAGAGTGGCTTATAACTTCCATTCTGATTGGGCACTTGCTTAGCTGTCCAGTCTCATCTCTGACACCTGCTTCTTTACACTTGGTAATATTGAATTACTCTGAACTCTCTTTCCTCAGGATTTCACACGTGCTATGTTGGTGTTAGGAAAACCTTCCCCTTCAAGGTTTTCTTGTGTGGGTTTTGACATCCCTGCCAAGTCCCAATCCTTCCCACCTCATCTGTGAGCTCCCATCACCATTCCTGCATCTTTACCACCTGTCCCTCTACTAGTTCCTTAGCCGTAATCTCTCTACATGCTCAGGCATTACCTGTGCAGATTGTTTTTCATCTCTGCGTAGGAATCGCCTCTTCTATTATCCTTGTGCTCAGTGCACGTGTGTTCATTTTCCCCAGTCAACCATCAGAGGAAGGGAAAGGATACTCTACTCATGCACACTTCCACCACACACCGTTCTGGGGCTGCAGACACGACCCCCTCCATATGGGGTCAGCGTATCTGTCAGTCACAACTTCTCAGTTGCTTCAAGTAGGACACTGCTCCTGTGCTTATCCTCAGTAAATGCCAGGTTTTAATTGGGAAGAGAGGGATGGATGCTGAGCAGCAGCCACTTTGAGAGGGGCTTTGGTTGAAATAAAAGCGCCAGGAAAGGCTAAAGCCCTAGGGGGTATAAAGGATGAAGAGGCAAGAATGTTGTGAGCTTACAATGGTATATCCGCGGCAAATGCTCCTTTGTATCCTGTCACCAGTGTTTGATCCAGAAACGCCACAAGGAGACTGCAGAAGAAACTTCAGCCTATCCCAATCCAAATCACCCCATTTAGACGGCCAACTTGCCTTCCTATCTTTGTGCTGAGTGTGAGCCTCAGGGCTTCCTAACTGGCTTCTATCCACTCCCTCTGGGGGAAAGAGGGAAAAGGAAAACAAAAATAGAGATAAAGAGAACAGAAATCACACAGAACAGACTCTAGTACACGTTTCACATTATCTTGGGGTTAGCATCCATCTTCCTTTCCTACTGTTATATACTGAAAAAGAAAGAGAGAGAGAGAGAGATAAAGATATTCATCATATAGGAGAAAACATAATTATCTAGTATTTGGAAATCAAATGGAAGCAGGGAAAGTCCAATTACTATAAAGTAATGTGCTTACAGATTGAGGCATCTTGAATTTCTCTGAACCCCCTTGGTCAATAATTCATCCTAGGTCACTGGAATAAATCAGCATACTAAAAGCCCTTTATATGAGTATTTAATCCACCAATGCCCTTCTGTTTGTACATCTTCATTCAAAGCCCCTCGTCATTTTGGTGGAGATTCCATACATCCCTATAGACTTTCACCATCAGCTCATATAAGCAAATGTTTACCAGCCGTCTCACATATTGAAAAATAGTTGAATGGGCTTTCAAGAGATCAATTTTCTACATTAAAGGCTTATTAATCACTACCATCATTGCATACGCCATTCAGGAGCAGTGGCAAAAAAACCTCTATTCTCATATACTCCAAGCCTTAAAGAGAACAAATGCCTTGCACTGAAATTAGTACCAGACTCAATATTGCATCTTCACAATAAATATAGAAAATAGGAGAGCCTGTTTGGAATAGACTGGTTGGTAATTAGAAAAGAAACAAAATCTTAACATTCAAATTTAAGAAAATATTTTTATCTGATACTAAAAAGGACAACTCTCAAGGTAAAAACTGATTTTGTGTTTATAAAATTATCTTTTCAAATAATAGTAACACTAATCCTAAGGAAAACTAATCTGATACAAAATGCCATGTGCAGATTATGACACTTGTGGGAAAAATGAATGGAATTGTATTTGGATTCTAGACAGAACAACTGAAACCACAATTGTGAGCTAATAAATTGAATAGGGAAAGAAACTCTGATTGGGTATCACTGTGTCTCATTGGACAAAAGCCTCTATACCTCAGAGTCCTGCAGTTTCCATAGAAACAGGGCAATGGCTAGTGTAAAAGCAATAGTTATCTCCAGACAAAAGGCTTGCCTCAGCTTTCATTTCACTGCACCAAAATCTTAGGAAAAAAAGCCTTTATCCTTAAAAACAGAAAGGAAAAATTTTAATAGGCTAAATGTTAAAACCAAAATGATATATCATTTCATAAATACCTTTAAAAATAAATCCTTCAATATAAATTAACTGGAATGGAGTAAACAGAATCCCCTTAATTGTTTTCTTTAATCCACATATCAAAATAATGAAACCCAGTTCTATCAAGTTTGTTGCCAACACGGCTTGAAGTTCAGCAGCAAAACTGAAAATCCCAGTTGTTTAATGTCCATCAAGGACAATCAAGGATTGTAGACTGAGTTCTGTCAATACCACTGTTTTTAATTTAGATATTTGCTTAGTAAATTATGATCGCATTAGTGTGGATAAAGACAAGTGAGGGGGAAATTTGCATTTGAGTCTGTCTTTTGTTTCTCTCTTCTGCTGTACCAAAAGTCCCGGAAAAGGTCAGCAATTAACCACTGGGTTAATAACACAGTATCTACTATAACTCACCCTGGTAATTAATTAAAAGTATTAATAAACATTAAGTTTTTTCATATGAAATCTAAATGCTTCAAATAATATGTCATTAGATTCCCCTCCCCACCCAATCTATAATAGTGGCACTGAAGTATTTAAAATATATGTTTACAAAATGGGGATATTAACACAGTCAAATAATAAAGCCAATCTAATTAACTTGGAAAAAACCTAACATATTTTATTTTGACATATAGAATCCAGCAATACATAAGTTCCAAAGAGAAAGTGAAAGCAATCAGACACTGAGCTTTTTAGATAAAGTAATTTGTCATGCGTGAACGTCACAAATATTTTATACAATGAAGAATATCATAAATAATGATAGATCCTTGTAACAACTGAACAATAGAGCAAAGAATAATTCTCTATATCAGCACTGGATCATCAAACTACAATAAATCAGTAAAAAAAAAATCTCATGTTACAACCATGACTGTCTAATAAAGGGCATTTTTAAGAGGAAATAACTGACAAATCACTAAAAAAAGATATGTAAAATATAGCTATTTTCTATCTCTGAAATTACAATATAAAACTGGTGATATATAAAAAATTATATTCTCAAATAGGCTGAATTAATAATAGGTGGAATTTTGTTCATTTATCCATTGTTTTAATGAAGAATGTCCATAAAATAGTTTTTATTTTTAAGTTAACCTGATGATCCCAAAATTGTGACCAAACCATATTTCGATGTAGATATAAAATAAAATCAGGATATAAAGTGAGCAGATGTATATAGTGCTAACATTTTTATTGTCTGTCTTGTATGTGAATGTGTAAAATCTACCAGGGTTGAGAAGGCTTGCATTCATATCAGTTTAGATGTTAGGCTAAAACCTTTGGAAGTACTTACAGTTGGTCTAGAAATCAACAAGGCCATATAAAATTAGTATCACGAAAATATTTGCAGTTGAGAGAAACATCTCTGTGTCAAACTCAATATTAAGCTCACAAAATTTCAGGAAGTTGAGGAATCTAGACTCAATCATGTGTAAAGCACACATCTGAGGAGGACCCCAGATATTTTGTAGCCACTAAAAAACACAAATGGGAAAAGACAAAGTGTTTTCTCTGTTTCTAAGATTCCTACTTAAAAATCAACGTAAAAAAACAAATATTTCTATACTGGCGTTTCTCCAAAGTCATGGCCCAAAAAAAGAAAGTCAGGAACTCTGATGTTTAGAATTTTATTCAAAATTTTATTAATATCTCTAGACTTTTTCCATTAACCTAAATGTTATTTCAGCCTGCTAGTAATTTTCAGTCCTCTCCTATCCTTTACCAAATATTTTATATTTCAAACTCAAGTGTAAAAAATTTGACAGAGCCGAGGAAATAAATGACTGCTTCCTTCCCAAACGCCTTGCCTTCATAGCCATTTAAAGGACATGTAAAGGACTATCTCGTGAAATTCAAAACAACTAAATTAAAAGAGAGAAATAAGGAACACTTCTGATGATTAAAAATGTATACAAATTATTATAAAGCAAGTCATGTGAAATACACACCAAAACACAACCTACAATCTTCAGAAAAGCCAATTAAAACTTCATGAATATAGAGCTGTTTTTTTCTGCCACCTTGGATCAACGTGCTCTGAAAATCTAAGTTATAAATCTATAAATCAGCTCATTGGGATGAAAGCACAAAAAAGAGAGGTTATATTTTATTCTTTATAGACTGACATTGAAGTAGAACACGAAAGAGGAAACCTTGAGAAAAAAGTAAAAATGTCAAGAGACACTACTGACGCTAAATTAGAGGAAAATCTTCAGATTATAAAAAACCAAGGACACAATATGCCTGGCCTCACTGTTAATTTGTGGTGTGATAATTACCATAAGAATGGCAAGAAGTTGAAGCAGGAGATTTTTTTAAAGGGGCAAAGCGATAACACTGATGAGAAACGCTTTTTCAAAAAGAGATCTATGGCAAGAACCTCAATAAAACTTTCTTAGATAAAAATTTCAGTTCAATATTATACTAATCATTATACTAAAGTGTCTATCCTACAAGTGTCCCATTTTGAACTGACTTACCCAGTGTGTTAAGTCAATTTATATGTAAATTCTATGGAGAATTAGGTTAATGCGCCTTTTTTCACTTAACTGACAGCTAAGAGCAAATGTATCTTTCCACTTGGCTTCCAAACAAAGACCCAGCCAAGCCTTGGAGTGAGGAAGGGAATCTAGAAGAGTAACAGAAGCTCTGACTGAAAGAGCAAACTGTGCTGATTCATGATGTCAAAACTTGAGCTGCTGCCGAAAAAGTCAGGTGTGTAAGGGACCTCTGAGCATCTTTTAGCTTAGTCTCTAACATATTCAAGCACTGATCGTGGAAGCATGACAAGAAGACTAAGTCTTAGCAAATCTAAGAAGCTGCCCTGGGAAATCAATTCCATGAATAGGTGGAGTAAGAATCCCCACCTAAATAATAGTTAGTTTCACTGTATATTTCATTTCTAACAAAGTTTAATTTTCTCTATTGAAGGTGACCGTTCAATTTCACACTTACATATTACGGATGCATTCCCCACCATGGTTTTTAAAACCCCTAACACATTTACATATATACATAAAGGAATAGGTATGTAAAATAAGTGGAGGTCCTGGGAACCAAGGGAAACTAAGAATATATGCACTGGAATAATGACTCCAATAGTGATACATGTCTACAAACCACATGCCCTCAAGGCCTGTGCACCCAGCTCAAATTCTAACAGCAAGCCGTATAGAGAAATTCTATTCTTCCCCAAAGCAAAGAACAAAGACTATATATATATTTAATAGCAATATAAATTCACAATTTAATTTTAGACTTTCCAGACAGTTATGGATGCATGGGTGGGAGGAGCTACTGGCAGGGCATAGGATAAGTAAATACAAGATATGAGGCCAGCTGTTGTTATGGAAACATAGTCTTTGGAGGTAAACAGGCTTGGGTTTGAATTCCAGTCCTAGCAATTACTAACGGTGAGACCATATTCAATATCTGGCCTATTATATTAGCTAGAGATCATGAAGACCATAGGTTTTATTTGTCTTTAAGAAAAATAGCAGTCAGCCTTGCAGAGTCTTTGCAAATGGGTGCAATTTTACCTAACACTGAATATATAATTAATAAATTGATATATCTTAGTTCCTATCATATAGTAGGAACTCAGTAAATTATACGAGGAATATATATTTTATCGATTTACCCTACACATGAAGTTATTTCTCTACGTAGCATGCAATCATGAGAGGGAACATTCTCTTTCTTATTTTCTCTACAAGACTCCACAAGTGAGGGTGTTATATCTACTTGTAAGTTACAGGGTTAGACTTCATATTTTATAATTAGTAACAAAGTCAATTTTTAATTAGAAAACATCAAAACATTGCAAATCTTAAACATACTTTTCCAACAGTATATTACATTAGCATAAATCAATGTGTTAAACTATAATCTTAAGACTTTGCTTCAGTGTTATTAAAATTCAATAACGTGTTCAGTATATTACCTATAGATGATGAAGGCCACAGGAACTATTCAATTTTCTTAGAGAAGAATAGATCTCATTCTGACGTAGGGAAATTGTGAAGGATAACTAATGAATCGCATAATTTTTTTAATTCTTCAAATATACCATAGCAATTATCTTTGCTTTATACATTTTACATATCAACTAGAACTACCCCAAAAAGGACAGTATGACACGTAAAAGAATGCCTTTAATTAATCCATTTGGTATTTATAGAGCAGCAATCACGTAAATGACTTTCTTTAGCGTTTACTTATTTATCTCATTTATTTAACTGAATGGGCGAGAAAGGAGCAAAGGTTTGCATCTCACCTTTCACTGCTTCCCAACTCCAACTCTGCTTTAACCCTTATTCCTAAACGTCGGTGTGTAACCAGAGGACTAGCAGGGCAGGCCCACCAGGGTTCTCTTTTCTTGCGGGATCAAGGTTTCCTGGGGGAAAATTTACTAAAGTAATGTGAAGCATTTAATCTAGGCTATAAATATTACACTGATTGTAAGGGACTGGGGGTAATTAATATTTAAAATTCAAGTTGGGTACCTGTCACTGACATCTTAACAGTCCAGATCTACTGAGCTTCTCCAGTGAAATATTTAAGATGACGACAAAGAAAACTCTGTAGTTTAGGTGAAAATCAAGCACCATAGAGATTTCCTTCTTAAACATTCCTCAGTTTTTTTCCACTTAACACGACATAGGTGACTATAACTACCTAATAATTCTTTCTCATTATTAACATATATATCCATTATATGTATAAAATATAGTACAATTATATATAATAAATACCTCATTTAATATAATTATAATATATAAATGTATCAATAATATAATTGTTATATATTAATAGCATATACATTACTATATAATTATGCATATAATTATAACATAAATATTGTTACATTAATTATATGATGGGAATAAAATTCACTAATTCTTTATTTACAAATTTGTTATATAACATTAGTCAGTAATTGAGGTAAAATCTGTCTTAAAAACTGATATTCCAGCAAAAAAAAAAACTTACTGGTAAGATATCAAGTTCTCATAAATGTCTGCGAAAATGATGGGGGGGGGGGCGTGTCTTCACACTAGCACCCACTCTGGCTTTTAGCCCTGGGAACAATTCTGTTTCTCATGATATTTCCAGTATAATCTTACCAAGCTTGATGTAATCACTGCTAACCATTGGATGTATAAGTCTGTAAATATTCCCTTACCAAAAAATATTTTAAAGCTGTCACACATATGGAGAATGATTTCCATTTTGTTTGGGTTTTGTAACGTATACTGGACATGCTTCCATGTCTTTCTATGTGGATACTTCATTCTTTCCAAAAGCACAGTATGCTCCACGGCAGTGCTTAGGATATTCGATAGCATTCCAGTGGTTCCCAGTTTAGCTGGTGGGTTTTACGTGCAACATGAATGTGGCTTTGCCCTGAGGTACTGTTTCAACCCAGATGCTCAGCTTTCCTGACCCTCATGAAGATAAGCTACCATCAGGAGCTAAATCAGAGACAATCTGCTCCACACATCTCTAGAAGCAAACACTGAAGATCAGTCAACAAATTTCAAATTTAAAAGACTCTTCTAATAAACAGAATAAAAATGAACAGGTCTATGGGCTTTTCTCCCTTTCTGGCAACAAATACACCAGTCTGGCAGTGGTGTGATTATGCGACCTAACAGGCTAGCGCTACATATACTCTAAGTGAGGAAGTATGAGGGTGAAAGTGTTAAAAGGAAATAAGAGGAAAACTATGAGTTGAAAATTATGAAAAGAATGACTTCTTTCAAAGAAGACAATACACTTGTATTCATTTTGAAAAACAAAATAAAACTGTCACCACATACAACAGCTTAGAGGTGGCACTATGCTCAACAGAAAGACCGTGTTGAAGCCAGAGAAAAAACAGTATTTTAATCCACGCTCTAACGTCTGAAAGGTTACCTGCAGGAGCTTCAGGGTTCTTCCTCTGCAAAAAGGAGGACATACGTGCAAGAGTGCAGCTTCCTGTCACTCTTGCCCGTTCCAAGTGTCTGGCTCAGAGCGGGCACTCAACAAAGACCCGCTGAATGAGTGAACAGCTATCATGCAGGTACGGTGAGAATTAAAAAATAAAGTGAATATACAAATGTCACATTCAACCCATGCATATCCAAACCTATGCTTACGTGCTCACTTTTTATGGTTTTTGCTTAATAATTTAGTATTTCTCAATAAGAATAAAATTTATTTTAAAAATGATCTTAAAGTTTATGACAATTTGAATTTCTTCAACACAAATTGGCTAATGTTTTCTGAATAATGCCTAGAATACCTGGATCCTACAAAGCTTTAGAGAAGCAAGAAAACCAATCTCACAATCAGTCCCAAATGTGTTCCCTACCTCCGAAATAAGTGAATTTGTAATCACCATTTATGATAAGGTTGTATTTTATTGGATGGCTAGAGATACCTTTCTATGGTAGGACTAAGCCAAAGCTTCAGTTCTAACTACTCAGACTAGTCAGATTAAGTGATAACACATGCACAAAAGACCAGCGTGAGGAGGAGGAATTTAGAGACCTTAGTAAGTATATGTTCAATCAACTGGAAGGGTAAGATGTCGGAGACACAAGAAATGACCTATGTAGTTCATCACCGGCAACACCAAATGACTAAAACAGTCTATAAATGAAGCAAAGAGACTCAGGCACAGTAATAAAAAAATAAAACAAAAATGACAATCGTCACATTAATTTATTTAGCTTTAATGACACCACTCAACACCAACAGTGGAAAATAAGATCATATAAGGACCGACAATTTTATAATCAGGGACCCAAGTGGCATCAAGAAACTCAAGCAGTGTGTTTGGATGCCCTGAAGAAAGGAAGGGAATGGATGGCGGGTAGGGAATCCATAGGTCCTCTGTGGTTGTGTTGATAAAAAACTGTGAAGCCAGAACAGGAAACACATTTTTAATATAGTTAACATCTTAATTTCTGGATCTGAAATTACTTCATTCTCAACCTCAACCGTGTCAAGCTTCTTAAAATTCCTTCCTTTTTAAACTCCTACCTCACCACACTAACTAATCTCCAGTAAAATTCTCTGATAGCTTTGCTATCTCTTTTTCCTCCTTCGTCTTCTAAATACCAGTATTCACTGAATTCTGTCCCTCCCTCGATCCCTTTCTTTCCATCTCTTATATCCTCCAACCCAAACCTTTAATTACTGTCTCAAGGCAGATTATTCAAATTTTTTTTTCATTCATAATCTTGACCTTTCACGTGAGACCCATTTTCACATTTCCAAATGCCTTGGACTTTCCTTATGCGGTATAAATGGTCATGTGGATGACTCTCCAGAGCAAACTCCCTGCCTAAAATTAAATTCACCTTCCAATTTATAGTGATAGATGCATCATTCACCTGGTCACCAAAGATCAAAACCATCTCGTGATTTCGGTCCTTCTCTTTCGGATTCCCTCTGCATCAGATCGGTCATCTATCAAGTTCTGCCAGCCACTGCTGCTAGAGCCAATGTCTGTCCAATCTCATCACATCCCTATCATTCCGTTAACATAGATATGTAGATAGCTGCAACCGTTTCCTCACCGACCTCAGATCTCCTCCCCACTATACATTTCTGAATCCTTCTTTTTAAAATCATGGTTTTACAATATGACTGCCACTTTTATAAAGATGCAAAGGTGGTGTCATATAATGAACTCGAGCAGAGGGGCAAGTAATGACATATCTAAACCTCAAATTTCTCGACTATAATATATTAAATAACGGTGACATCTACCTCCTTGGATTGTTGCAAGGCCTGGAAAACAGGAAGGCTCAAGAAGTGCCAGGAATAATAAGCCTCATCATTTTTATTACCAAATTCTGCTGCTTAGAGGCTAAAATGCTTAGGCTAACATCATCCCATCATCTGGCCCCAATTTTATTTCACAGACCATTCTTCCATACACCCTAGGACAACAAAGACAACATTATGAGTTTCTCAGAACTCTTTCTCCTTACCCACCTTGAGCTTTTAAGACTGCTTCTCTTTATGGAATGTCATCTCACCCATTTCCACCTTTCAAAATCTTAACCATCCTTAAAGGTTCACAAAAACCAATCACCTTTCACGGAAACTCTCTGAAGTCTCAATTGAAAGGGCATCAGGAAAATCATATCCAGCCTTGTAAGGTAAAAGTTCACATTTATGCCCCCTCCCCTACGAAAGCACATGTTCTTTGCAGACGGAAATAATGTTTTGTTTATCGCTGTATTCTTGATGATCCTTCGCTAAACAACTTAGCAAATTAATACAACTCAAGTGCAGTTATATTCTCCAGTCTACATAAATTCATTAGGTTTGATTAACCAGCAGAAGAACAAGCCAAACAAGAAACAGCACTTTATTATCCCAAAATATTTGCAATTATGGAAATCATAGGTAAGTTGTATAAATTACATTATACAATTTAATAATTTGTATTCCATTAATAGTATAATTACATTATTTGCATATATCTTAAGGAATAGAGTTGATTAAGAAATACTTTTCAAAGTTAAGTAGAGAAAATAATTATATTATTCTTCTTTCCTCTTTTAAGATATGGTGTTATACTTTGAACTACTAAAATACTATTTATATTCAGAAAGGAAGGTTCAATGATTATCATTCTAAAATATACATTTATTTTGTTCTGAATACACTGAGTAAAATCACTGCATAACTGGTAATACCAGTGTCTGTAATGTACATTTGAAAAAAATACACTGCCCTAAATTGCCAGCAACAATGAAACAAAACTCAAAAAAAAAAAACTAATTCTAAATTATCTTCAAAATTTTCCTATTTTAAAAAGTTTATTAAACTTGATTGTGCCCTTTTTTACTTATTAAAATGAAAATTGCTTTGAATTAACTTTGCCTCCTTAGAAAGTAATACGTCTGTTTCCTTCCTTTGCTATAAAGGTAACGTAAGACAAAAAGACAAATTATAAAATAATTAGGCACTGCCTTGACATCCTCATTTTTACCTGCATGAGAAACCTTACTCAAAGTAGAATTTGCTTTAGATTAATTCATATCAATTTCACTGGTGAAAAAAAATTTTTAAGAGTTGATAAAGGAATTGAACAATTATGAATTATTCATGGTAAGTGCACATTTCTCTGTTTTCATGAAAAATTTAAAAATGTTTTCTGAATTCAATATTCCATAAATTCTTTAAGAAATTTGATATTTGTAAAAGACCAAATTTAACAATACAGAAAGAAAACTTAATTAATGGCTTAAAACAATGCACAATCTATTAAAGCACAATACTAAGGTCTAATATTTATTTGTACCAGATTATATGCTTTGATATAATTACATAAGATGAATGCATATTTTGATCGTTAAGGCAGAGCTAGTAAACAAAATATGTGGATATGGATAAAATTTCGTGAACTATATATTTTGAATATGTTTTATATTTTAACTGGTAAATAGATTATATTAGGAATTACGTACATTGATAAGAATTATTTGCACTATATTATGCTCCTGCGTTTTGTCACATTATACCATAAGATTTACAGACAAAAATATTAAATAATTATAAAAATAAACTTTGTGACTAAAAGTTCAAATTTGAGGAGAAAAATCAGGATCGATCTGGAGAGGTTCAAATTCATTCTGAGTGGAATCAAATTTGCATAGCCTCACAGGACCTCTCTGAAATATTTATTAATGTTGGTCGGTGGTTTTAACACGTTCACACATTTTTTGACAGCACTTCTTCCAGGAGGAGGAGCCTAAGTGAAGCTCCTTAGGATAGGATGGACTTGATGACTCACTTCCAACAAAAACAGTGTGAAAGAGAAGTGGTAGACAGTGCAGTACCTTAACCAAGTGACCAGTGACACCACTTGGTATAGCAAGAGTACCAACTCTTTGGTTTTCTTCCTCAAAATCCATCACCCAGGCCAACCTTAAAACATCAGGCAAACACAAAATGAGAGAAACTTTTCAAAGTACTTGACCAGTACTGTTCAAAAACGTCAAGGTCACATAATACAAGGAAAGATGGAGAAACATTCACCCACTGGACGAAACTAAGGAGATAGTACTAAATGCAATGTAGTATGATGGATTGGATCCTAGAACATTAAATGACGATTGTCAATAACATTTGAAAATCCAAATAAAGTCTGTAGTTAGATAGTATTGTATCAATGTTAATTTCTAAGTTTTGATAATGTGCCATGGCTATGTAAGCATTCAGGGAAGCTGGGAGAAGTTACACTGGAACTTTCTGCACTCTCTTTGCAATGCTTTAGTAAATTTAAAATTATGTCAAAATTAAACTACTGAACAAGAAATGCATGCTATGAGTAAATAAAATAATCAATGTGAACCCTAATAAACTATGCAAAAACAAAGAATTACATGACTATAGCCATTATCATTACCACCATGATCTCTAAGTATACTGGATGTATGTGTGTGTGTATGTGTGTGTGTGTGTGTGTGTGTGTGTGTGCAATCATATATGAGAATGAACAATATTGCTAGAGGTGAGGCAGTAACAGGTTGTGATTAAGAGCAGAGACTCTGGGAGCAAAGTCCAGAGTTTGAGTCCTGGATGTTGCCTTTATCAGCTATGAATCTAAGTTACCAAGCTCTCCGTGAATTCACCTCCTCATTTCTAAAATAAGAAAAATAATAGCACCTACACGTAGTAGATGGTCAGTGACGGCCACTCTTGATTCATTCCCTCTCTTTTTATGCATGCTGCCTCTTACATTGAAAAGAAGGATCTAATTTCCCTCCCCTCCCATCTGGGTAAGCTTTAGCAACTTGCCTTTCCAAATACAATGTGGCAGAGGAGAAGTTCTCAGATTTCTGAGGCTAGGTCCTAAGAGTCCTTGCGACTATTGCCTGGATGTCTAAGAGCGCTTGCTCTGGGGACGCTCCCTCTCAGAATCCAGGCGCCATGCTGTGAGACGTCCAAGCCACATGCAGAGGACACACGTGGGCGTAGTGGTGCAGAGTCTCAGCTAAGCTTGCGACCCACAGCCAACATCAACTGAGCCCTCTGGGACATTCCTGCTCCATCAAGACCCCAGATGACTGCAAATGTCCCAGTGTCTTGCAGCCAGTACCACATGAAGCAGCGGAATAAATCAAACAACCCATACAACTGTGAGAAAGAAAAAAAATCCATATTGTCTTAAACCAGTAACTCGGTGGATGGTTTGTTATGCATTGTGCTTCCTACAGCTGTGTGGAGAGCTGAGTGAGTTAGGTGCATTCTATGAATTCTAACGATTGTTAGAGTTATCATTCTCATGTCTACCGCAATTCCCTTAAAAGTGTACCCAAACTGGTACACCTAATTCATTTAACTCACCTTCTCTTATGCAGAACTAAAAAAGTGTTTCTTTTTTTTGGCACTCGCATTCAGTCTACTCAGATATCGTTAACAGATTTCACATAGACCCTTAAGATGACTCCACCAAAAGAAATATGCCAGAAACTAACGTAGAGTTTGAAAAATACACGCAGACAAATTAGCATTGTATATAATTAACCCACTCATAATTTGGATTAATTCAACAACTACTTATTTAAGACCCACCACAAGCCAGTGTTGGTTGGGAAGGATTCAACTATGAACAAGATAAACGTGGTCCTCTCCTCGTGTAGTTTGCAGTCCGGCAAGAAGGACGGAAAAATCATGTAAGCAATTATGATAGAGTGCAGTATATATTCTGACACAACAAGAAGAACAAGATAGGAGAAAGCAGAGCATCAACCTATGGTTTCCAGCCTGTGACCCAAGGCACCTACAGGATACTCACAGGATACCACTGGATATTTAAAATTTTCAACTGAAAATACAGTGACATCTGTCAGACACTGTTAGACTACAATTATTAAGATAATTATTTAATAGATAATGTGCAAGGTATTTCTTTTGGCCTAGAGACACCAGGTATCTCATCAATTTTCCCTCACATTGTTCCCTGGAATCAATTCAATTGAATCCTTCCAAGGTATATAGCCTTTATCTTAGTCTAGCCTCTATGACCACCAAGCTATAGTCTCTTATCCTCCAATCCAACCATCCTGCAAAATTCCAGACTCATTTCGCCACAACCTCAAACTAATTTCACCACAGCTGTGCTTTTCCATCAGAAGTGTGTAACACAAAACACACAAAATACGAGACAGAGACATCTCCCGTCTTTGTGTTAAGAAACAAAACTAAACTTTATTCTTTAAATAGGGATGGGAAAAAAAATCTGTTGTCATCTTTCAGAGTGTTTATTAACCTTTCCAGCTACACTCTGGATTTCAGCACCTCTCACAACTGACCGCCCTCTTGTTTTCTTTTATTTTCTCTTTCTCCCACTATCCTGATTCTTTGCTCTTCACGTAAATGCACATTCACATCCCTACCATATGAAAGATCAAACAACACAGGAAAAAAATATCATCCTTCTCATAAGATGTGACATACTAGGTATTAAAATATATCTTAAGGACTTCCCTGGTGACGCAGTGGTTAAGAATCCGTCTGCCAATGCAGGAGACACGGGTTCGATCCCTGGTCCGGGAGGATCCCACATGCCGCAGAGCAACTAAGCCCGTGTGCCGCAGCTACTGAGACTGTGCTCTAGACCCCGCGAGCCACAACTACTGAAGCCCACGCGCCACAACTACTGAAGCCCGCGCGCCTAGAGCCCGTGCTCCGCAACAAGAGAAGCCACCGCAACGAGAAGCCCACGCACCGCAGCGAAGAGTAGCCCCCGCTCGCCGCAACTAGAGAAAGCCTGCGCGCAGCAACGAAGACCCAACGCAGCCAAAAATAAATAAATAAATAAATTTATTTTAAAAATAAAATACATCTTAAAGCTTTAATAATATACTTAACACGGTATGAGCTACAGAGAAATAGAGCAGTAAAGGTTCACTCAAAGGTTTGACTGACACTGTACTAAGGTCAACGAAGTTACTGTTGATCTTATCTTATTGGTCTTCACAAGCATCGGATACTGCTGGCCACTTCTTCTTCGTGACCTCTCTTCGGCTCTCTTCAAGGACCCAACACATGCTTTTGCTCAGCTTAACATTCTCTTTCCTATTCTCAGCTTCTCTATTCCGGTCCCTTCTAGGTCTACAAACACCTTTAGGTTGATTTAATCAACACTGCTATCATCAATGATCACATACTTGTTGCTAACTTACAGGCGCAGAATTTCAATGCAGGTTTTTCTCCCAAATCCTGAACTCATGCATCAAACTGCCTACTGGACATCACTGTGCACAGTCAAACAAATTTAATCCATGAAAGACAATTTTCTGCGAAAAATCTTTTCCTTTTGCTCTTACTTCTGAAAGAAGGATACTCATAAACAATATAAGGCACCATTTTCTAAGCTCAGTTTTTATCCACTGGAATATAGGCTCCAGGAAGACAAGGACTTTGTGTCTTTGTGTGTGGGTGTGTTTTAACTCCTACATCCCAAACGATTCAATTAGAGCTGGCAAAAAGTAGGTGCTCATTATACGTTTATTAAGTGATGAATGAATGAATGAAAGAATCCAACCAATAAAGGATGAAAAAATAGAAATATATGCTGTGAAGTTTTAACTTGCTAAAATAACACGCCTGTCCACTGTTTAATCTTTCCCCCCATTTTTTTTAATTCACGCTCTTCTCATCTTTCATTTCAGCTTTTACTTTCCTGCTCATCACTTTTCCATCTCACCCTCCTCCTCCACCCCCTCTTTCTGTTCTTCTGAAGATGCTCATTAAAGTGTGCTGATCTAGTCAAAGCAACTGGAAGGGGGGAGAGTGGGGATGGATCTGAAAGGGAAGGACAAGGCGGGGAAGAGACTTTAAAAAGGAAGGAAGATGAGAAAGGTCTGCCCACAGACTGAAAAGAGGAAACAAAGGAGAATGAAAACAAAGATTTTCAACTGATATGTCAGAAACAAACAAAAGGAAAGGCAGGCAAGAGACGCGTTTTTTCAATCCTGAAATCAAGGAAAATGGCCAATTTTTTTCTCAAAGAAATATCTTTAATTTGGTTAAGATATATTCAGTTCATATTTGTTTACAGAAATAACAAATGTAAAATACAGATCACTGGTTTTTTTTTTAAATGTAACATTTTTTTAGTCCCAACACTTGAAAGCTTTAACCAAAACCTCATGAGGATAATAGAAGAAAGACAAAACATTTGTCCTCAAAACTGGAAAATTTAATGAGTGCCAGTTCTAAAACAAACTGAAGCTACATTTTATTATTAATCATTTGCACAGCAGAAAATGAAAAGTTTACAGAAGTGTGTATCTATCAGGGTAATTTCAAAAGTTGATTTTGTTTTTCAGAGTTAATATTTAAATACCAGTCAGTGATGGATAATATTTAACCCTGGCCATCCTTCAGTAATTCTTCATGAGCAAATCAGACATTTAAATATAGTGAAAATATTAATATGCCTCTCTCAAAATTAAAAAGAAGCAAAAACGAACACATAAAGTAATAAATTAGAGCCCACAGCTCCAGAAAAAGAACATGACAAAGAAAGAAAATAAGGAATTTCAAAATAAAAGTGTTGGTTTCACTTGCACTCAATGGGACATCTCATGTCTCCAGGAAGTTATCATGTTTGACCACAACGTGGATGGGGAGGGGGATTAGCAGGCATCAGGTGCTATAAAAAGAGCCTGCATTTGAATGAGGCCAGCAGGGTTTTAGGCCTAGTTCTATCACTAATTAGCTCCCTAATCCTACACAGTTAATTTCCTTTTGTAGAGTGAAGACGATCTGTAATATCTCATCCTCTCAAAAATGTTATAATGGATACTGATTTTTTAAATTGATTTTGACAATGGATTTTTGGAATGATCTTAGCCTATTTAAAAGTATTTATTTTTATAGTTGATATTCATATTTTTTCATTGATTAATTAAAAAATCCATACTTGAATTTTCATACAGGCATACTAATAAAAAAGAATCAAATTAAAATATGCCACCTTCCTTACCTAAGATATCAATTGTTTAAACTGAGTTACAGAAACAGTTCAAAGCTCTGATGTCCATTTTATCTTGTCTTTTTAATGTTATTAGCCGGATCAGAACAAACTAACTTTTAAAAAATCTTGCTAGACAGTCAATTCCTTCTCCTAACCCCCAAATGTTGTCTGTATTAGAAATAAAAGAAAATATATGGCAAAAAATATGAAGTGTCCTATAAAGCATAATAACTTGCTTTCACTGACTACCTCCAAATTTGTCTTAGGTTAATAGCTATGTATCAGCCAAAGGGGTGGAGTTGAAAAACAGAAAAAAAAAAAAAAAAAGTGAACCATAACATCCCGTCTTTGTCCAACGCTCTGTCTCTGTCGTTAATGATTTATCCTTTCACCATCTCCCTGGTCCCTAAATTTGGCTATGGCAATGCTGGCCAGCAAAGGCAGTGCCAATCTACAGCATCTGTGTATGTCATCTGCCATGCGCTTCACGGAATGACTTAAAAGGGAAATAGCTAGATAGAAATTATCATTTATAGCAATTATATTTGTTACAAAGAATAATAAGCATTTTCTCTAAAAGAGGACTTAATATTTTAAGGCTATTTCAACCTTTTAAAAATCCATATAAAATCAAAAATATATTTGGTAATCTAAATGAATTTTTAAGCACCTAGCTTTTTGTACATATTATAAGTTTATCTTATCAATACCACACAAATAAATATGGGATAGCACATCCAAGGCAGTTCTGAGAAGTCTCTGTCCATTTTGCCATCCTCTGGACAGTGCTCTATTCCCCATCTAGTTAACCTGAGCCGCACAGTTTCTCAGTTTCTGAGCATGTTTAATTGACCACTATGGTTGTCACGCCAACCAACACAGAGAATTCTGAGCTTACAATGGACATTTCAATACAGTGACCTAATTACTATCTGTCAACAAATTCACCAGCAAAATAAAGGGACAAATCAAGGGACGAACTCAGGAAATAGATAAATAAGATTTATTTCCTGAGTCTGAACTATAGAGATGTTTGCACTAAGACCATCATCATTTTTTAAAATAATCAGAATGCTTTAAGCATCACAAATATGATGCTTTTAATCCTTTGCCTTGGTTATTTCCTTTATGAGTTCCTTCTCTATAAAAAAAAAAATGCCTGAAGTCAATATATATTTAGCTTCTCTTTTACTATAAAAGCAAGTGCCTTTTGGCATTTACTTATCCCTGGTGTAAAGATACCATATTCTCCAAATAGGAAATCACTGAATAGCAAAATTATCTCAATTCTGTATCATAAAATGAAAATTTATGAAGGCCTGGGTTAAGCTGTTATAATCCTGTTAACTATTGTTTAAGGAAGTCTTTAGTTCAAAGGCAAGAACAACAAATGCTAAAGATTGGAGGACTTTGCAACACAATGAAGTCACTTATTAATTGGAAAAAAAGACATATTGTTCCTTCTTGTAGAAGAAAAGAAGGCCAGCATAAATACCAAACCTGGATTGAAAGAAATGTTTACACTAATCCTTTAGATATAAAACATATAAAATCTTTTGTCTTCACTTGACAATTTCTTTATTATATTTATAATAATTTGCTTTTGTTATGTGTGTGTTTGTGTGTGTGTTTGTTTCTATCTGTGTCTGAGAGAGAGAAAGAAAAAGGAAGAGAGAGAGAATAAATTATTAAATTGTGAATGTTCCTATTTTCTGGTAAATACTTCTGTGTGTTTTGGACTAGAAATTCCACTTTAATATAATTATTCTATGTGTAGGCTCTATCTGTTAGCTAACAGAATATTGACACTCAGATGAGTTTCTTCTGTATATAACATCAGATGACAAATGAGCTTATTTTATAAGAAATAAGTAAAGATAAATAAAATGTATGAATAGAAAACATATATATATTTTGGTGGGAATGTAAATTGGTCCAGCCACTATGGAGAACAGTACGGTGGTTCCTCAAAAAACTAAAAATAGAACTACCATATGATCCAGAAATCCCACTTCTGGGCATATACCTGGAGAAAACCATAATGCAAAAAGATACATGTACCTCAATGTTCAATGCAGCACTACTGACAATAGCCAGGACATGGAAGCAACCTAAGTGTCCATCAACAGGTGAATGGATAAAGAAGATGTAGTACATATATACAATGGAATATTACTCAGCCATAAAAAAGGAACAAAATAGTGCCATTTGCAGAGGCATGGATAGACCTAAAGACTGTCATACAGAGTGAAGTAAGTCAGAAAGAGAAAACCAAATATCGTATAATATCGCTTATATGTGGAATCTAGAAAAATGGTACAGATGAACTTATTTGCAAAGCAGAAATAGAGACACTGATGTAGAGAACAAACTTACGGTTACCAAGCAGGGAAGCGGGGGTGGGATGAATTGGGAGACTGGGACTGACATATATACACTACTATGCATAAAATAGATAACTAATGAGAACCTACTGTATAGAACATGGAACTCTACTCAATGCTCTGTGATGACCTAAATGGGAAGGAAATCTAGAAAAGAGGGCATATATGTGTACATATAACTGATTCACTTTGCTGTACAGCAGAAACTAACACAACATTGTAAAGCAACTATACTACAATAAAAATTTTTAAAAAAAGAAAATATATTCTAGTCCTAGTAAGGTGACAAGAATGTAATAATGTTCTTATATTACCTTTGAAAATATCGGGCTTAAAGAGTATGTCTAAAATTCATAGATACGGATATATTCATAGATATGGAATTCTAGTGCATTTCCTTAATATTGCAAATAGGAGATTTAAGGTCACAGCGGTTAAATGGTTTTCCATATGCCACCCATCCAACCATTGGGAGCCACAGAATTTGGAGCTGACTTTATTACTCCACATGAATTTGTAAAGTTCTTGGGTGTGCTGTTCTAAATGCTTTCATATGTAAAGAAAAACTAATTTATAAAAGGCTAATTTTACTTGTGTGAAACTGAACTCAGGAATTGATTGCAATCATCTTAATCCATTAAAGGAGAGGCGCATCAATTATCTCTTACCTAATAGAGGTGACTCAGAGAATGATATTAAAAGGGAAGCACTAGCCTAAAACACACAGAATATTTAGCACATTTGTACTATATTCACACACACTGACACATACTTCCACAAGAACAAATGACTTTCCAAATGTTTTTGGTTTTTACCACCTCTCTGAATATTAACATATTGTCCCCTACACCTTCCAAAAAGATTTTAATATAATTAACATCTTAATGGGAAGCATATCTTTTAATCAAATTAATGCCTTGACACCAGACCCTGTGATCATGTTTACCTATTAATTATAAAATCTGAGGAGTCTTTGCACAACCTAAGAAGTCTTCAGTAAAATCAGCATAGAAACAAAAGGATGTATTCAGGGAGGTACTAATGCTACAAATAAATGATTGTATTTGTTTTGCTTAACGTATGACCTTGACCCTGGATGAATAATTTGACCTTACTACAAAAATGCATTTTAGTTTTTTTCATTTTCATTTGGGATTTCAAACCTCAGATGTGCACTTTCAATCCCTGTGTCTACTGGTAGTAACATATAGCATTTATTTCTTTGGGGTTTGCATTGAATTACAATTGCCAATGAAAAGCCAAGTCAAACTTGTGGGAAACATTAAGTTCAGAGTACAGGTTGTACCAAATTTTCTTTTTAGTCCAGAATTTTACATGGGATAGTTGGTATCCACTCTTAAAAGTGCACTTAAAAATAAAAAATCAGACTAAGAAATAATTAAAGGAAGAAAATAACCAAAAAGAAGAGGCAATCTCATACAGTCTTTTTACTGCTGCTATAATACATTTAGCTTTAATGTACTTGGGAAATATACCTTTTCTTATAAAAATAGTCTACAAAGTTGGAAATGGCATTAGCTTTTTTTTTTAATTTTTTAAATTTTTTAACATCTTTATTGGAGTATAATTGCTTTACAATGGTGTGTTAGTTTCTGCTTTATAACAAAGTAAATCAGTTATACATATACATATGTTCCCATATCTCTGGCATTAGCTTTTAAAAGAGCAACCAAGTTTACTTAGCGCACAGCAGTTGATAATGATAACTGATGAATATTAATACAATTGGGGGTATTCAATTCCATTGTGCTTATTAATTCATTCATGTGTTTTAAAATACAATATAAGGCTATCTTGGAATTTAACTTCTAATCGCTAAGTTTTAATAAAAATTATACAATTATAAACAATTTATGTTGAATAAAAAATATGTTTAACATATGCCTATTTCAAGGGAAAAATTGAAATCAAAGGTAAAAGTATATGTAGTATTTCCATCTTATTGTATTGATGTCTTTACTTTTTAATTTTTTAAATTATGAGATTTCAAACACAAAACAAATAATATAGCAAGCAAGTATAAACAATATAATGTATGTGCATATAAACAGTACTTGTGTTGGCTTTAAATACGGTTTTCACTTAATACTGTATTTTAGAAACGTATCCATACTGATACATTCTTTAAACTAGTAAAGATGACTCCACTATTATGGACTATATTATGGACTTCGGGTAGCCTGCTTCCCAAACTATCACTAATTTCCATTCTGCAGTGTGTCCTATGGCTCCATACAATGTGAATATGCTTCTTCTAAGATATGTAGGACCCTGTTGGTAAACTCTTAGAAATGTCTTGAATGCTCACCTTTCCCACCTCGCAACAATTAAGAATGCGTTGTAATGTTCTATAAAGTGTCCATGAATTCATCCTGACATCAGAAACTACTTACACTCTTTACTTACAGCACCTAATGCCTTGATAACTAAAGTCATTTCCCATTGTTTATGGTAACAGTAATTCTTTTCTTCCTTAAATTCTTTTAAGATGCTGAAGTTCTTCCAATGTTCTAAAATTCTGGGGTTTAGAGAGAAAAAAGTTTGAAAATACTTTTTTATGATAATATAAACTTGATTCTATTCGTTCACAATTTTCATCCATTTGTCCTAATTAGCCTTCATCTTTTAGTTTTTGTTTTATTTTTTAACCCTATTCAATTTATGTTTTCTGCATTTGGTTATCTTTGGAAACCAATTTCTTTCTGGAATAAGAGTATTTGGAGCTAGACCACCACAGTTTAAGACCCAGCTTCACCACTTACTAGCTGTGTGACCTTGGGAAGATTACTAAAAATCTCTGTGCCTGAACCTAGGGGCAAGACGGGAATAAAGATGCAGACCTACTAGAGAATGGACTTGAGGACATGGGGAGGGGGAAGGGTAAGCTGGGACAAAGTGAGAGAGTGGCATGGACATATATACACTACCAAATGTAAAATAGATAGCTAGTGGGAAGCAGCCGCATAGCACAGGGAGATCAGCTCAGTGCTTTGTGACCACCTAGAGGGGTGGGATAGGGAGGGTGGGAGGGAGGGAGATGCAAGAGGGAAGAGATATGGGGACATATGTATATGTACAACTGATTCACTTTGTTATAAAGCAGAAACTAACACACCATTGTAAAGCAATTATACTCCAATAAAGATGTTAAAAAAAAAAATCTCTGTGCCTTGGTTTCCTTATCTGTAAAGTGAGAATCAAAAAAGTACCTAATTGATAGAGTTGACAGGATTGGGTAAATTAAACATAAAGCATTGGAAATAGTGCCTAGCAAATAGTGTGATCTTAACAAATGTTAAATATTACAATTTCTTTTAGATTTACATGTGTAAGTCCCCAGTAGGAACTAAAATCAAACATTTAGTTTGATCATAGCCCTGGAACCTCTTTGGAACTTCTATAGTTCCAGTATTTTCTTTTTGAAACACCATGCAATTACATACAATAACTTAAAGGAGGACTCGTTTATTCAATCTATATTTATTGAGCATCAATTGTTATACCATTGTACTCAGAACTTTGAATTTAGAATTAATAATTCTTGGATTTTGTTTGAAAGGGAAGTTTAGGAAGTACAACTCAATGATAACTCAATGAGCTGAGTGACTCGAATGGTGAATGACATTAGCAGGTAAGAAAGAGGATAAAGAGGGAAATCAGAATGGGCCAGTACACATCATAAGAGGGTGTGCCATGCTAAGAGAGTAAGGAGTCCTACGTTGTGTGAAGGATGAAATCAGAAAATAGGGCTAGAGAGTTCACTTTGCCCATATTGTAAAGGGCCTGATATGCCAAAATAAGGATAATGGATTTAATCTTCCATACAAGGAGTGAAAATAATGGAAGCCTTTAAACCACAGAATTCATGAATATATTTAGTTTGAGAAAAATAACTCTAACTAAAGCAGGTAGAGATTAGATGAAGAGAAGCATAGTGAAGACAATTGCAACAGCTTAAGGCAAGAACTAAGTCTCAAGGCTACAACAGATGCAGATGAGACACCAGAATTAAAAGACATTTCTGAGGTAAAAGCATATGGTAACCAATTAGATGTAGATGAAAATGTGGAAGGCATTAGCAATGACCCCTCAGCTTTCAGGCTTTGACACACCATATATAAATGGTGACAGAGTGATGGAAGTCAAGAACAAAGATGCAGAGTAGATTCAGAAGTAAATTGATACATTTCATTTAGGACATGTTGCACTTGAGGCACCACCTATGGAGCAGCCTCTTAGATGGTATTCAGTGATCTTGCCTCATAGCATTCATGCCTTTCTGCCTTTCTGAAATCTCCTCCACTTGAGTAAGGGCTACATTCATTCATTCATTCGTTCATTTACTTATTTATTGGCTACATTTATTGACTTGCTTCTAATGAAGAGAATATGGCACAAGTGATAAAATGTTTCCAAGCTTACATTGTAAAAGCACTGTGGCTCTCACCTGGCATGCTCTCCTCCCATCTCTTTTAGATTCTATGTTCAGAAGCCAGCTACCCCGTCGTGAGGCAACCCTGTAGTAAGAAGCCTGCCAGCAAGATGGCATATGAGCTATTGAGCAAATGTGCTCCAACAAGTTGAGCCTTCAGATGAGGCTGCAGCCACGGCCAACAGCTTGATTGCAATCCTGTCACTTTCTAACCTGTCACTCTGTTGTTCTCCTAAGCATATCCCTGATCTTTTCATATCTATCTATGTGTGGATGTTGTTTTATAGTCTGCCTCCACTTCCACATCAAAAGCTCCATAATCTAGTCTGCCTTGTTCAGTGACACTTAGCAGAGTGGCTGGCACATAGTCATTCTAAAATAATTATCTATGAATAATCACAAAACTTGCAGATTTGAGATGTCTTTTAGCATGGACAGGGAAGCCCTATAGCATAATGGAATGAAAACAGTAACATATGCTAAAAGATGAATAAAAATCCATTTTGATCATCTACAGTTTACCAAGTAGTGCCAATGATTTAGATGATTTATAAACATGATCTCATTTAATGATATATCAATCCCAACATATGGATGATAAAATTAAGTCTGTTGATCAGAAGCTAAGTTACAGGACCAAAAACAAGGTCAGTATATGGAAGAGTTAGGATCCATGTCTGAATGGTTCTGGTTATTTCCACCACCTTCCCTCTGGCAGCTGAGGGTTTTTCATTATGAATATGTAAAAGCTAGAATATAAGTCATTTGCGCCATGCCGTTGCATTAACAAAGTTTTAGGTTGTGTTTACCAAAACCAGATCATAATTCAGCAGTGAAGTTTACATCTGGGAATTCTGGAAGAGAAGATGTATAATTCCTAGGGGTAGTACTGATGGAAGACACAGTCTTCAAGCTCTTCCGTCTATGCCAGCCGTTTGCTGGTTTGTTTTTAAGCTGATGAACATGTAATAAGTTCCCACAGGCATTTCCTTCCCCAGAGCATACTGAATTCACCCTGAAAGTTGTTCTGATCCAAAACAATAATTTCAAGAATTTTTATAAAGTCATCAACTATGTTTTGTGTGTGTGTTAAGCTTATGTCTTCATTTTTTATAGTAAAACAATTACCTTAGATTCTTAAGCATTCTGTTCTCCAGAAAAATGAGCTAATTTGATATTATATTCCATAGCAACATGTAAAAAACTGCTAGTTATTTCATTTCTTCAAGATAATTTATGTACATTTAAAAAGAGAATGCAAAAAAAAAACAAGTAAATAACTCTATAATACATGGTGATAATTGGGATCTCGACAGTTACAGTTTTTGCTTTCATTTTATTTAACTTGCCAGTAAAAGATGCCTTGTGATCTTAGTCATAACCAACTATTTACCAATAGTGATAACCAACTATTTCAACTTAGTTTAGAGCTGGTCTTCATGGGATCTTTCATGATCTCTGACATGAAATTTCTTTATTTATAATATTTGTTAATTAGCTAATGAGATCGACAATAGCATTAATACCAGCAACAGGTCTTGGCAGTCAGCTGTGACATGGAGTTGATCCCCCTAAAATAACTGAACTCCCATGTGTACTGAATACATGATAATTGTTTTCTTGGTACAGGCATTATTAACATTTTCAATAACTGTAGGTTTTCTAACTCGGTCAATTTCCCCCATCATCCCATGATTGTAATTTTCTCCTACAGCTAGCTACTGAATAATCCAGATGAAGGACTGTATACCATTGCACATTTCACAAAACTTTTTGAAGTAATCAAGAACTTATGCACATGATCATAGATTTCAAAAATCCTTTTGATTTTCAAAAGCAAAATGTTTGAGTTATTTACCCAGAAGGTTCTTATTTTAAATGACTGCCATTTCTATGTTTTCCTCTCAGGCTTTCGGGTTTCAAATCCATACTATCTTTATTTGGATATATATAAATTATAAACCTCAGTTGGGAAATTCACCGTGAGTTTTACCCAGTGGAAGTAATATACTAGACCAATGGTTCTCTATATGTGGTCCCAGGATTAGCCACTACAGCATCACTTGGGAAAGTATTAGAAATGCAGACTCTTGGACCCCACCGCAGACTTACTATATCAGAAACTTGAGGTGAGGGGAAGAGGGGCAGCAACCTACGTTTTAACACACTCCAAAACTGGTGAGCATCAAGCAAACCAAAGGCAGAACTACTCTGCTAGACTCTGGTACTGCTACACTTGTGCAACTTACAAAGACACATAAATCCCAAAGGCACAAAAATAGCACCTCCATTGCAAAGTACAGTTAATAATCATTCTTCTCTTACAAGTTATTCATTTCTAATAGATTAAGGCAAAATCATCACCTTATCTCCCCCAAAGGCTGCTTGTGTATCATTTAATAGTTTTTAAGGAAGCTCAGTTGTTTCAACTTGATACTGAGATTATCTTTAAACTAAATGTTCTATAATAGTGCTCAATTCACCATTTTAAGGTGAATAAAACTCCATTTGTGACATTTATAATCTAGTTAGAGGGGTGGATAAACATTTCCTTTTAGTGCCACTGCATCTAATTAGCAAGACAGAAGCTCTTGGTTATGGAATGAAGGAAACTTGAGGATCACAGTGGATTGACTATCAATGGATTTCCTCGGGAAAGCAATTTTACCAAGGTGTAAAATGCAATTTTTACACCGCTCCGAAAGAGGTATGCAATTTTTGTCTGGCATATTTTGTCTGGCAAAGCCTCAGCTGTAGTTCACATAAAAGAAAATGAAGGAAATTGGAAATCATTGCCAGAGGCTACTTAGGAGCTGAGAGTTCAAAGATTTCAGTGGCTGCATACGTAGTAACATCTTTTTTTTTTTCTTCTCATTTTGCAAAATGGGAAACAACATTATTCTTTCCCAACCATGCCCTCTAAATAGCTCTACCAGGCTCACTGCCGGCCCCTGGAGACCTTAGGCAAAGCCCACACTTTTCTGTCCTCAGCTCCCGGAAGCTCCAGCCAGATCTCTTCTCTAGACTCTCACAGGCATCAGCCCTCTTCTGAAATACACATCATTTCTGTTTTGGCGCAAACATATACCCATTTCTTTAATGACTGACTCTGAACCACTGTCACTTCTGGAGTGTAGCATTCAACGACCTCTTCCAATGCATCAGACACTGAGCTGATGTTCCCCTGTCACTCCATGAACTACTAGAAAATTCCATGAACGTAAGAATCAACTGAAAACAACTGTGGAAACTCAACTTATAATAAAGACTGATATTCGTGCAACAAAGTTAAAGCATATAGGGCACAGAGACAATACTGACATTTTTATATACAAAAGTAAAAATTTAATAACATAGTGAGAGACAGAGTGGGCACAAGTACAACGGACACCTCCGAAAGACGTCTAGTTGTCACCCTAGAAATAGAACATATTTTCAAAAACACATGAGCAACCCTTAGCCAAAAGGCACACTGCAAAACCCTTTTCATAAGGATAAGATTCAAATGTTTTTCCAGGTAAGTTCTTTTTTCGTTCAACTTGTTATGGTCTCTTAAGTGGGATGGATTTTTGATAATAAATTTTAAAGAAATTTTTCAAAATTTTGTTTCAAATAATACAATCCTGAGAGTACAAAATTTTCTTTTAAACTATATGGATTTCTACGTGGTCAGGAAGTCATTAAATAACTCCAGTAACTGTATAATTTGGAGTGGATGATTAAACATTGTCACAGAGATTGAAGAGGGATCTTATTTCAGATTTTACAAAATGGAAACATAAATAGCTAAGAAGAATATACAAAATATAACAAAGATAAAATTATACATGTACCAAAACCTGGGTTTGAGAAATAAATTGCTTTACTTAATCAATGTATGCAAACCATATATACATAAATCCAATTTCATAAGGTGATTTTTATATTAATTGTACTAAATGTAAATCATCTAACTTAGGGATGGGACTCTCCAACCTCTGGGCCAGAACTGGTCTAAAACCATTTAGACCACTCTATAGTAAGATCAGGGGCACCCAAGTCTTTCCCATCCATCCCCACTTTTTCTCACACCCACGCTTAAAAATTAACAGATAAAATTATGCATCTACATAAACTAAAGGGCATTCCACTGTTCACCAGTGCTGTCCTGCATTACTGTGCAACTGAAGCCCAATTTTTTAAAATTATTATTTAAAATGATTGCTTTATTACATTTCTAAAACATAGATTGTAAGACCCTTTCAATGAGGGCTTCTGTTTCTTGCACAATAAAACTTCAAAATAACCAGCGATAATAATTAAATTATTATTATCTCTGAGTCTGAGTTACATTCAATATTGAAATGGTACGTAATTCTTTGTACCTCAAGGACCACAAACAGCCTTGTAAACTTATCGTAGATGATATAAAAAAAGAACCACTCATGACAGAATGGCGTTCTCAGCTTGTGGGAGCTGAGATTCCACGGAGTCACGCCACATGTATGGAAAATGATCTTTGGCGTGTTACTTAATCCAAGGAAAAACAAAGCAGATATTCCACTCTCTACATGAAAAGACACGCCATCTTCTCTGAGGCAGGCAGAGTAAATCATAGACACGAGAATAGTACTGTTGAACAGGCCACCAAAGTACCAAACTCATACAACTTCAAAAATGACAAAAATGTTAGCTTTGTCATTACCTACGAACACATCAATCAAGTTTCCAAACATTTTGTCAATTTTTGCTAAAAAAGGTAAAATAGCACAACAAATTAACCAGCTCACAATGATTTTGGGGAAAATATATTCGATAAATTTACTATAAACTCCATGTAAATATGATTTGCAAATCTTAATTATGTCATATCATATATTATTTCTCTATTTCCTATGAAGGAACTATGGACTCATTAAATTTTTTCATTAAAGGTAGCACACTGACAGTACAGACATATTGAAATGCAATCTTTGTAGAACAAATTGTTTGGTATTATACATTTGAGATGGTCAAACTAACACATCTACAATATAGTCACATAAGTCACAAATCACCCAGGAGACATTTAAAAATAATTCTGTTAATACTTAAAGGCTGAAACAAAATGAACATATGTCAATAAACAGGAGGAGCTGTGTCCACAATCTGACACAGATGAAGTGGAGTGGCCAGTGGATTTGATTTTTTTTTAACTGAGCATATTAGATGAACAAATATACTCTATTTTTAATATTTTAAAAACTGTGCAATGCTTGGTGGGACAGAGGCATGGGAATCCAGCTGCCTGAAGAGACCTCAGAATCATTAGGTTATAATGATGTTGCTTTTGCATCACTGCAGAATTTGAAAGAATAAATAAAGTACTCGAGTTGAGGCCAGATATTTTAATGATGATCTTTCTGTGAATGTGACACAAACTTTCCTCCCACTTTACCAGAAACAACAGGTAAAAATACTTTTAATATTCATATTAAAGTGGTATCCACATGTGATATACAGATGATATTCCAAACATCATTATGAAAGAATCACATATGTCATATGTTAGCGGATCCCCTCACTCTTTTGTGGAGTAGAGATCAGTATCAGTAGTAAGTGTCTGTCACCTCTTTGATGACTAAGTTTTTATCTAGGGTTGCAACAAATCACTGTATAAAAAGAACATATAAATAAATAAATTTATCTTCTCCCAAGATTTTATACTTTTTTGACCTCACTATATAACTGGCATACAAAACATTACATAACTTTAGATGTTCAAGAAGAACTCCCTCTCGATTTCACCAGATAACGTATCATACATTGATTCCAAGCATAAATCAGTGATGATATACCAAAAAATTAGTACACCAAACTGCAGGGAGAAAGAGATAAACATTGTATGGAAATACTCCCCACGTACCACTGACTAGAGCTTAAATGCCCTTTTTTCAGACTATGCCTTGTTTACAACCACAATATTGGGCAATTGGTACAGACTACATACTGATAAGAATATGAAAATGGAAAGCATAAAAGAAGGTAAAAAGAAATTTTGTTCCTTATTGACATGCTAGTCTTTGAATTTATGATCTTGAAAACCGACTAGATAGAGCCTCAGGAAGACCTCATCTTATTAAATTGTCCTCAATAGTTTAAAACTGTTATATCCTCTTGCACTTTTTTCTTTGATCAACTCTAATGAACAGTGAGCCTAGTGTCAGCAAATTTATAAACCATTGTTACATTTTCTTTCTCAGCATCTTATAAAAAGTTCTAAGACATAACTTTCAAAGTTTCAGTAACCATCTGCTAAACTTGACAGTTCAATGAATTTCACTGAATTGCTAAAATTGGAATGTGAATAATACCTGGGTTCTTTCATAATAAAACGAAAGTCTACTCATTTTCATGAAGGTTGCTATCAAACTATAGAATGTACTGCAGGTCAGAAGAAAAAAGAACTTTTTAAAATTCAAATCTAATGGCATAAAATGGAGTCATGGAAGCATTTTTCCAAGCTAGGTTTAGCTGCTCTGTAAGGTCTGTCTGTATTTAGGAAGGAAACGTGTTTCATCCTTCTTTTAGGCTGTATGGTTGACCTCATCTTTTCCTTCTTCCTCTTCACCTTCCTCTTTCTCTTCCTCTCCTCTTAGTTTCCATCATCATCATCACAAGACATGAATGAGACTTTGCAGATTGGGTTCAAGAACAAAAGATAAAATCTATACCCCTAAGACCCCTAAGAAGGGACATAACATTTATATAAAAAGATAATATGAGGGGGCTTCCCTGGTGGTGCAGTGGTTGAGAATCCGCCTGCCAATGCAGGGGACACGGGTTCGAGCCCTGGTCTGGGAAGATCCCACATGCCGCGGAGCAACTGGGCCCGTGAGCCACAACTACTGAGCCTGCGCGTCTGGAGCCTGTGCTCCGCAACAAGAGAGGCCGCGATAGTGAGAGGCCCGCGCTCCGCGATGAACAGTGGCCCCCGCTCGCCGCAACTAGAGAAAGCCCTCGCACAGAAACGAAGACCCAACACAGCCATAAATAAATAAATAAATATATATATATATTTTTAAAAGATAATATGAGCTGTCATTTATTAAATGCTAAACGAACATTTAGAAAATAACTGTCACAACAATTCAAGAAAGTGATTAAATCTAGTATTGTTTAATTTGCAATTCTGGCTCTCTGTCTCAAGGAAAGTTGCCTAGTTATTGTGTAAATGGTCACAATGTGTTATGATGAGAGGCAAGAGACAAGGAGAAGGAACCTGAACTGACTACACTCCTACTCTGTTGGAGATTCTGTGATAGGCACGTTCACCTATTCACTGTTCCATCTAATACTCACAATAAACCCATCAATCCCAAAGATAATGGTAGAGAAAACTAATTGTCAAAAAAAAAAAACAGGGTTTTGAGAAAACTAGGATTGAATAGTACAGATGAAGTTATACAGAAAGCAAGTTATGCTACAGGAAAAGACGGCTGTAGCAAAAGTCATCTGCTCTGGAAACCCACAAGTTAATGGGCCACTCAGTATGATAGCTGACTACAAAAATGTCTGCGTTTTCTACATAGTTATGGTTTATGGAGAGAATCCAGTACATGGTTTCCGAATTCCAGATCTTATGATTTAATTACCACTTTCTATTATGGATGGTGGAGTGAAGAGATTTAAAATGTTTTAAGTTCAGTTATTGTATGAGTAGCATTCAAAGTCATCTTTACTGTAAAAGGATGAGTTTTTTTAATTGATGCAAAATTATAATAATATTTCTGAAGTATTAAATGAACCTGGGTTTAATGATATATGGGCTCTGCTTAAGACCTTCAGAACTTCTCAAAGCCTAAGGTTGGTTTTAATGGACAAACCTTATTCAATGTCATATCTGAGCGTTCCATTGCTCAAACAATGCTCGATCCTATCTTTTTAAAAACTGATTCTAGTAGCAAAATACTGAAAGATGTTTTATCAAAAATATATACAGTTCTTTACTAGCACTGAAAAAGAAATTTCCAGTCTAAAATTCCAAAATTTGTATTTGAATATTTTTATTATGGGAAAGAATGGTTTTTCTAACTAGACACATTTTATTTTCTTTGAAATGAAGACTATCTCATTTCATTAAGTTAAAATCCTCTATGTTCTCTGGGTATTTGTATAAGGTTTTCTTCTAGTTCCCTGTAGAGTTAAGTTTGAACTAAATAGCCATTGACTAAACAGTGTCCTCGAAAATCAAAGAACCTTTGAAATTGATAAGAAAACTATAATCAATACAGTTTTATTATGAATTAATGTTAACATATAGATTTGACATTAGATACTTGACATGAAATGCTAAGGACAGTGCCTAGATTATTAAATATTTGCTACTATATTTACTATTTTTCCATGAAAAATAAATCATGTTAGTACAGGCAGTTAGCTATGTTTCAGATGTTCAGTCACTAAGTTGAAGTGTAAAATTGATATGGTATAGGTTATTACAAATGAAAATGTATATCCACTGTTACAGGAAATGTGGAGAGGTGTCCCAAAAATTTTAAAAAATGGCTAAGTTTTCAGGGAAAGGGATTTGATCATGTACTAGTTCTTTATTTGAATAATTTACTAGAACTTTTTCTCATCAAATAACAATAAAGGAATATAAACAATTATAAAGTTTTTCTTCCACATTCTATTTTATTAAGAAAAAATAGCTAATTCATCATTCAAAGGACCTTTCTAATGGAGAAAATAAATTGCATTAAAAAAGAGAAAATATTTGCCAACACAATGAAATTTCTATTACTAATTAGTGGAAAATGGTAATTAGCAAAAATTTTTAATTCCCTCACCCTCACTTGCGAACAAAGGAAAAACACACATGCTCCATAATAGGAGGCAATGTGAACAATATGTTTTATGTTCCTAAAATCATTCTCAGGGATTGATTCCACCAAATCACTCTCTTTTGTAGAGGTAGGTGTACTAAAAGATTATTATTTCTCATATGATAGAAATGTAAGTCCAAAAACATTAAGCAATTTAAACAATGTGCCAAAATGTCTTTCTCTCTTTTGGAAACTCTTCCGGTTATACACAGCAGTAATGTTCTGACAGATTGATATGTCTTAATACTTTAGGAACACACATCATTTAAAACCCAACAGGCCTCCTTCTTTTTTTCTCTGATCTCAGATTTGCTTATATTGTAACTTATTCCCCAGTGAGCTCTATAAACGGGCCCCAGAAAACAGACTGTCACCTGTGACCAAAGTTAAATTTCCCACTTGCAAGTTGAGAGAAACAGTCAGCTATCTTTTGTTTTTCTTCCCCTTTATTTTCTCAGAGCAAAAAAGGAAGTTTCTTTCAGATTAAGAATATCTAAGACAATGGTCACCATTTGAATAGAGAACACATGGGAAAACGTGAATTATTTTTACAATGTCAGCTAATCCACAACTGTGCCACCTGTTAGTATGGAGGCTATCCAAAAGGATTTTGAAAATAAGCCAGGCAGTCTGTCTTCGATGTATGAAAAAGAAAACTGTCAAACATTTTGCATGGGGAGGAGGGGGCGGGGAGGAGTGTATGTATAGAGGAAAATGGAGGCCAAAATTGACAAACTAGGAGTCATCTCCTGTGTCCTATGAATCCCACACGCACCACTGCCTTTGAGATTAAAGAATAATTAATTTCCAAGAACCATTTTGAAGTCATCACTCTACCTTCATTCTGTATCAGTATCTCAGTCCGCCATACTGTTCTTCTCAGTTTCCTTAAATGTTTACGACTAAGTTTCAGTTCAAGGAGTTAACGAAGTAACTACATTAAACGCTTTCACTTTAACAGGGGAATACACTCATTCTAATGATATGGTAAAAAAAAAACCTGACATATATCCTTTATCCTAACAAGATGGTAGAACTTCTGTTATTGAGCATGTGGGTCTCAGAGACAAACAGCACCCACAGTCTTAAAAAACATAATTAGCAACAGATCCAATGGAAATATAAGATGACAATATTCTAAAACATTAAATCTAAACTACACTGACATATATACACTGGTATGTATAAAACGGATAACTAATAAGAACCTGCTGTATAAAAAAATAAATAAAATAAAATTCAGAAATTCAAAAAAAAAATCTAAACTACAGAAGTCATAAAAACCAGGGCAATGCAGAAGTTCTGGGACTATTTACCAAATTTTATGAAAAATACACCTAATTTTCCCTACTGGCAGGTGTCTTAGAACATCTGATAACAACATGAAGTTAATTTCTTAAAGTGCAGCAAACGCTATAGCACGGCTCTCAAATCACAGGACAGAGTTTTCCTATGTGCTTTATAAAATCTCAATCTCTAAGCTTCTTCTAGCTTTGTTGTCTAAATGCTGATGACATCTGACAATGCTTGTTGAGATGAAGTTTGTCCACTTGGAGCTACTGTCTAGACAAGACAAATTCCCTTTTTCATGAGTCTACAAGTAGCTAACATCCAAAAAGCAAAAGGAGGCTAATTAATTTCTTCCATTTCCATGATTGTTCGAAGGTTTTTGATGTTGTTGTTATTTTCCTAGTCACAGGCCTATGGATTTCAATGGCACACTAATAAAGATTCTAATCCTATTAATAAAGCAGACACTTTGACTCATTCTGGTTCTTTAATTTCTCTTGCAATGGTTCTCAAAATATTTTACTACCAATGTTTACTTGGTAAATTTTAGGGTGAATTAATTATTCAAATTATAAAAATAAAATATTGGTGAGGGAAAAATTCAGCATCACCTAGGATGTGTTCAAGAGTAGTGTGTCAAGTTGACATTTAAGTATACAATAAGTGTACATTTGGTTCAGTTGCCACTTAGCAGGTTAAACTTGGGGAAAAGTTCTTAACATTAAGTCCCTTCATATCAGCTTCCTAAAAGGATCTGGACATCTGTTTTATTTAGAGGTCTTTTGATTGCCAAGAACTGAGACTCACTCAGATTAGCTGGGGGATGGGCAGCACAGTCACTAGAAAGATACATGGAGGGATAAAGAGACCCTCCCAACACACCAAGAAGCATCTTCTCCCAACCTCAAGAGAGGAGTCCCATTGACCAAGCCCATCTTTTTGGAGTCAAGACTTACAGGTCATAGATTGCTGGCTCACCTACGGATTGGTTGCCCTTGGTGAAGCTGTTCACATCTGGCCAAAAAAGCCAGAGTTATTGATAAAGAACACAGCCATGAGTTACCAAGCACGGCTGACTAGTGCGGTGTTAGTGTGTCGCTGGAGCTGAGTCACTAAGAAGGGGGTGTGGCAGGCAGGCCACGTTGACATCTAGTGCAACACGGGGTGTAGTTGAAAGTCAGACCATGGCCTCCGTCTGACTGTATCGAACCCCGGCTCTGCTACTTGCTACTATGAGACTTTGGTCCAGTTAATTAACCTATTTGATTTTTAGTTTTCTCAATATTAGTACCACCAAAGGTCATTGTGAAGAGTCAGTGAATTAATTTATGTAGAGTCCCTAGGCCATTGTCTGGCACTGAAATCACTGGGTAATTTACATTGACCAACATCATCTAGAGAGGATGAGCGGAAGCCGCCTCTCTTCGCAGTTATTACAGTGGTGTCTCTTCTTTGGGGATGACATCCGTTTAAGGAAGAGTTAGGCTCCAAAGTCATCTGGCAAGGCAGAAATAACCCTAGTCAAAAAAAGTTTTGAAAAGACTTTGTCAGCCCACAAATATGATATATATGCTTTTGTCCTATGCGTGTATACTTGTCGAATGTAAAGTATATAATTACGAGCAGACATAAATATAATCATACAGTGTTGTTAATTATGAGAGAGACAGACATAACAACTGACCGGGAAAAAACAGATCTGTGCACTGCCCTTTCACTGAGATATTCTTGCTGGTTTTAATAAGGATGCTGACATGACACCTATGTTAGTGGTGTTGGGCTGAGGCTGAGTGAAGACCATTAAGCAGTGGCCACGTGATGGGTCTGCGGTGAGGAAGCTGGGCTGTTCCCACCAAGTGTGATCTTCTGTGATGTCCTCCAGTGACCCAGTCCTTCAGGATCACCAAGGACTGATTCTCGGAGGAAGTCAGCGTGGGACTCTGCTCAGCTGGCGAGGTTGACAGCGTAGATTCATGTGCTGTTAGTTAATTATGCTAGAAAAACATGGTGAGAAACACTGAGGCTATCTTCTGAGCTGATCAAACATTTCCGGTACATAGCTTGTAATTTGGAGGCCTTTTTTCATATACGATGTTCCTATTCAGAAATGAAATCAATCAGGTTTTTGGCTGTTTGGAACAGTTCAGCCAGCTCATGAAGATTCCAACTTGCCCGCTCTTCCTGTTCATTGTTATTTTCTTTTAATCTCTATATAATCACTTTTTTTTTTAAAGATTGATTGATGATTGATTGATTGCTATGTTGGGTCTTCGTTTCTGTGCGAGGGCTTTCTCTAGTTGCGGCGAGCGGGGGCCACTCTTCATCACGGTGCGCGGACCTCTCACCATCGCGGCCTCTCTTGTTGCGGAGCACAGGCTCCAGACGCACAGGCTCAGTAGTTGTGGCTCACGGGCCCAGTTGCTCCGCGGCATGTGGGATCTTCCCAGACCAGGGCTCGAACCCGCGTCCCCTGCATTAGCAGGCAGACTCTCAACCACTGCGCCACCAGGAAGCCCTATAATCACTTTTTTAAATCACTTCTTCTAATCATTGATTCATCAGTGACGTTCTCTGTGACCTCTCCTAATTCAGTAATGTGTTCACTGAGGTTATCTACAAAGTAATGGCTACCCACTTGGCTGGCCATATGAACAAACATTCACTAATTCACTAATGATCAGACACCCTCAAATCATTTACACCTCTTCCCAGAGGACTGGGCAAAATGTTCCAGATATAGTTGCATATCTACAAGTCATAAATGTATACCTTTTAAATCTTTGTAAAAAATCTCTTCTTGCACTTTGCCCAACTCTCTATGAGAACTGAAGCCCTTGTTGCTGGATTTGGCGACCATGTATCTCGATTTTTCATGACAGTGATGCTGGGTTTATTATGGCTGAACCTAAGGGCTACGTTCAAAACAGCCTCTTTTCTTTTCTTTTTGTTTTCCCTCCAATACCAGAACACTGTGGCTTTGGTTGAACTCGAGATAAAATAATTGGCTTTCATTTAGAGGCATGTTTTACAAAAAACGCATTTCCTTAAAACACTATAGTCCCACTCAGCACAATGAGATATACTCACCTTTGGGGAGGGGGGCACACATGGATGGAGTAACAGATTAATGACCCCCATTTCAGTTTCACACCAAGGCATGGGTTCACAGAGCGCAACAGCTGCTGAAGTTACCCTATTATTATTATCGTCTCTCCCAAGCTGAACACATAGAGATAAATTAGTGCAAATGTCACAGGACTGCTTTCAGTTGCCTTTCAGAGTCAGTGGGGAAGGGAGAACTCATTTTGAAGAAAAATACATTTCCTATGGAAGATCTTTTTAAGTCCTTAAATACCAACTCTATTGTATTTTTTCAAATATGTTTATTAAACCACTGGCTTCCATTTTACATGCTAGCTGAATCTGGAAGGTGACATGAGTAAACGCTGACATGAATTTAAGTCCTTTAAATTTGTAACAGGGAAGAATCGATTTAAATTGTTAAGAAGGGACAGTAAAGCATCTTTCAAACGTCAGAGAATTCTGTGCTATCTGAAATATTACTTAAGAAAATCCTATGCAATTTAAGAAAAACAGGATAAGGGTTAATGCGAAGTGTTGCCTTCCTTTAAGTGGATGGATCATCAAATTTGTTCACCTAAACTCTTTAAAAACCTCTAATGATTTTTATCTGCTTGTCAAGGAACTCCTCCAACTTAGATCCCATCACATTGTTTCCTGCCTCCACTCAAATAGAGAGAGCATTTACATTCAAATATAACTTTCTGACAACAAACTTATATAGAAAAGGTGTCATAGGCATAGTTGAAAGGAATAGAAGACCCCAGGAATGAAGAAAATTAAACCTTCTCTTTCTCCATTAAGAAAAAAAAAGCTTAATCACAGATATTTTACTTATATATCTTGACATACTTAGAGATCATTATACAAATTTTAATTTTTAAAAATTGTTTCCCACTGCTGTTCCTGAACTAAGTATGCACATCTATGATAAAAAGAACCCGATGAGACAGGTGGAGGTGATCATCACATCACCGCTACCCCGACCCCAATGAAGGAAAGATTTTCAGTGTTACTGGAGAAAAAACCATCACAACTAATTACATCATTTTTCTTGGTTCCTGCATCTACCAAGGCACGCTCAGACATACTCAACCTGTTACCACAATCCGTGATTTATCTCAAGGTTTTATTTAGTGTAAGGAATACCATTTTTCTATTTAAAATGATAAACTTCTATTTCCTTAAACAGGTTGACTGGCCGAGAAGCAATCTTCTTATGTGCTATAAAAAGATATTAAAATAAGGTATTTTATTCCTAAAATAAAATAGTCAATTGAGATGCCTTTTAAGGATGAAAATTACCATGAAAATTTGCCATTTTATATCACTGATGAACACTTCAGCTGTTTGTTCACATAGTAAAGGCAGTTGAGGTTTTCTTTTAATTTAAAATAGATCACATTCTATCTATGTAGATTATTGTGTTTCTGTTACAGAATATCATTAACACGTGTGCAAATGTGTAAAACCTGGGCACTGGTTTATCTATTGCCTTCCTCTATTGCTTCTATAAAACCTTTAAGTATTTCATGTCTCTTATTATGTATATGTGAGTGTGTGTACGTGTGTGTTAAGGTGAAAGACCCAGCAAAGCTGAATGGTTCAAAATAATGTAAAAACTATACTATACTTCCAACCTACCTATTTTATCATGTAAAATATAATTTTCTAAAATAATGCATTTACGTACATTTGAAATCAAATTTGATAGCTGAATCTTTTCTGTACTACTCTTAAATGTAACCTTTAAGTAGCATTACCTGTGTTAATGTTTCTTTCCATCCTAAGAACACAAGAGTGTTTTCTATAACATTACATAAGCCTTGAACAGACATGAGAGAAAATGCTACCGATTCTGGGGTGAAAGCTACAGTTCCCTCCAAAGCTACCACTTGACACACACACAAATTCCACAGTACTGGAATCATTTAAAATTGCCAATATCTGGCCATTTTCAACCTATAAAAATGACAATTTCACTTCAACTTATACAGCCAGATATACCTCACCGGCTTAGAAAATGCATCAGAGAATATCCTTGACATTTACTATGCAGAAGCTGATGACAATCAACTCTACAGAAAGGGAAACCTTAATGTCACCGTACACTCTGAAAATTTATGAACCTTTGCTCCACCTCTATTAAAACTCAACTGCATCCACTCAAAGAAAAAAGGATTTTTTAAAAAGGCGCACCAAAGAAAATATAATAAATACACTCTCGGTCTTTGTTCTATCAGATGTCCATTCAAAGGTATCGATAATGGTTACATCACCAGATTTTTAACTACAACTAGCTCCCAATATTGCATTTATGGCTCACACCAGGAATCCCTTGACCCAGCTCGACAAGCGTGAAAACATGAAATAAATGACGATGAACAAAGGTCCAAGGGACAGCTCGCAACAATACCGCAATGCTGTCATCACTAACACTCAACTCTGCATCTGCATACTTAGATCTGAAAGATTTGCAAATAGTGGCAACATTCACGCCAGATATGAACGCAAGTGGGGAACAGACTAAAGGGGAAACAAAAAACGCCTTCCAAGACAGAAACATTCATTAGCCTTCCTGGCAAGTGTCTAAAGCAAACAAGGAAACTGCAAAATAATGCCTTAGCTACAAATAAACCCTTTCTAGCACAGTACCTTTTTGTGTCTGTCCCTCTTCCATATTCTCTTCCATGGCTACCTTTCTTCAGTAGAATCTGGTACAAGGAATTAATCAAAAGCTCAATTAGATGGAGGAGAAGCGAGTGACTTTTTTTTTTTTTTTTTGTCCCTGGGAAGCTCCCCCAGCAGTGGCTTGGGTAAGTCCTCGGAGCTTAGCTCAGGCTCCCTCGCGCTTCTTGTTTGCTTGGAGACAGGCTGTCAAGTGCAATTTCATTCAAATTACTCTTCCGTGAAGATTATTAATTTTTCTTCTCAATGCTGTCCATTGTGCACCACTGTAAGCAGGTATTCAAGCAAAGAGCCTGAGAATTTTGGGGGGAAATTTGGTCTGAATCCCAGTGGCAGAGGCTCTAGGACGTGAAAGGCTTGCTTTGCATTTCAAATGGGGAAAAGAAATTGAGGTTTGTATTGAAATCTGGGCTTTAAATTGGAAACAGGCTGAGCTGGGAACAGATGGAGGGGTGTTCTCCTAACAGGAAGCAGACCACCAACCCCTAATTCCCCCTCTCTGCCACCAGAGTGGGAAAGCCCAGACTCCCGGCGGTTCTTTATGCTGCAGGCTTGCTCCTCACCCAGTCAGATACCTTACAAAACTGCGTTCGCCTGGTCTCTCCTCCCACGTATCTGGTTAATTTGATTTAAAAGTGCCAAGAAAGGATGCAATTATACCATCTCAGGGTTTATCTGTAAAAAGGTTATCCTTGAGAGAGGACTTGTAAGCTCACACCTCTCAGGTTTAAAAAGATAGAGAAGTATGGTTTTCAAAAGAATGAGTATAAACCTTTAAGCCTGAAAGATATGTTTTAAGTCATTATTTCACTTCAGCGCCACGAAACTCTTGAAGGAAAGGGAGAGAAACACTGCAATTTCTGTAAAAAGAATCTATGGATGTCTTCGTAATACACTGTTGTGATTTTCGGCCACGAAAACTGATTTTAAATGGGAATGTCTTGAAAGAGAATTGTTTCAAGGGTCGTTCTTGGGGAAGCAGAAAGAACAAATTCTAGATGAGGAACGACAAGGATAAGCAATTTATAATGGGATTCTGCAGTCTGATTTGGAATGCAAATCACAATGCTGCAGTCTGGCAATAAATTAGCATTTGCACTTCAGCCTACTGAGTGACAGGGCACGATCCAAGAGTCTCCATACTTCACAAAAGGTATAGGAAGAAAAATAAACAGTATCCCTTCCCAGGGGGCATAAACCTTGCCTAGAGTATAAAGAAAGGAAGAATCCCTGTCTCTGTCTCCATCTCTAAAGAAGCAAGCACACAGAGAAACACACATGTGTGCACACACACACAACTGTAATTCCTTACCTTTAATAAAAAATACTTCGCCTCCTAATCACCCACAGTATACGTTTCTTGCATTATAGCATATACTTCACATACATTTTTTAAAGTGGGTCAGCAGCATATTCTATATCACCCTCAAAACCATCACAAAAGCAACTATTGAGAAGAAAGGCAATTCTTGTACAACATTCCACTGTATTTCCCAAGATTTCTCCTAAAAGAATGTTCAGCCTTCTCACGTCTACGATTATTTGCTATTTATTTTCTCTACTCAAACGAATTTGACCCAAAGGTAAATATAATTCAAATAAATCAAAAGCCTATCTCCTCTGAATATATTTCAATCTGTATTCAAGGGTTCATGAGAGAGCTGCTTGCTCCGGGCATGGATTGAAAGAAGGAAACCAAGAGGGAAATCAAAGAGCCAAATCATAGCAGCGTCTCTGCTTCCACTTCTCCCCAGGCTGACATAACCTGGTATACAGTCAAAACAGAATGGAGCATTACTTCTCAGTGATATTCTTTATTCATTTAATACCACAGGAATCATCAGTGAAACAAATCATTAATAGTTAAACAGCAGTAGGAAGAATAAGGCCATTTTAAGCCTTTAGAGCACTTTACAATCTACAAGACACATGCACATGCATTAACCCATTTGCAAAACAAAGAGGGAAAGTGTTATTTTCCCCCCCATTTTATGTTGGAAAAAACTGAGACTCAGGGAGACCCTGAACTGGGCCAGGAAACAACCAAGTAAGTCTAAGATTCCACGTCAGCAGCTCCTCGACGGATGCTCTGAACCTGAGGCTGCTTTTCCCGCCTGCATTATCCCATTCTGAGTGTCCTCAGCACCCTCACAAATCAGACTCAGTTCACAGCCTTCTGCTTCACCATGTGGACCACGGGAAAGAGTGAAAGGAAGATGAAAAGGAAATTTAAAAAAAATATTCACTGGGCAAGATGAGTGGAGAAGTCACTATAACTTCTTTTCTTTCTGGAAACTTTCCAGCAGAGCAACAAATTCCTATAATGATCATTATTTTTTTTTGTCTAAAGTAGACTTTTTCACGCACAAATTTTTAAAAGAAGACAATAGCAACTGACACCGATTTTTCAAATATGCAAAGAACCACCTAAAATCCAGGCTAAAGAGACTCTTAATGAGGAGAAACAAGCATGCACACAGCTTCCTTACAGCAATCACCTCTCAGTAAGTGGAGATTAATTTCTCTTCTTGTGGTAAAATAGACATAACATAAAATGTAGCATCTGAACCATGTTTAAGTGGACAGTTCTGTGGCATTAAGTACATTCACACCATTGTACAACCACCATCAACTTCCACCTCCAGAACTTCTTCACCTCCCCAAAGAGAAACTCTGACCCATTAAACACCAGTTCCTTAGATCCTTCTCTCCCCCTGGAGGGCAGCTGAGTTCCTGGGGCTGATTGTTGGGTTTAGAATTGTTTTTTAAAGTCTTGACCTCATTTAAATTAAAAATATTTTGAACTACCAAGTAATTCAAGACTAGTTCGAAAAGAAAAATGGTTGCTATTACTGCAGATTAACTTTATGAATGCGTAAATATGCTTACATGAACCCTAAGAATTGGCAATGCTCTGTTTTCTAGATTGTTTTTAAGACCTTCAAGTTGAGATGACGAGATGCCTCATCTAACATTCTTTCCATCGCATCACGTTATGTTTGCCACACTGTGTTTTCAGTCATTGATTTAAAATGTATGATAGTTTATCAATAGGAGTTTAAAAATATACTAAATGTTAAGTATGATTTCCCTTTCAAATACCACCTAAGAAATATTTGTGAAATATATGACAATTGTCTTGTGTAAACTAGAAGACACATTGCTCACTAAACTTAAACCCTCTGTGAGAAGATATCTGCAAATAATACATAAGAGGTTAATATTCAAAATATATAAAAACTCATACAACTGAACAACAACAACAACAACAACAAAAACAACTCAGTTAAAAAAAAAGGGCAGAGGAGCTGAATAGACATTTCTCCAAAGAAGCCACACAGATGACCAACAGGCACATGACAAGATGCTCAACATCACTAATCATCAGGGAAATGCAAACCAAAACCACAATGAGCTATCACCTCATACCTGTCAGACTGGCTATTATCAAAAAGGCAAGAAATAACAAGTGTTAAGGAGGATGGAGAAAAGGGAACCCTCTTGCACTGCTGGTGGGAATGTAAATTGGTACAGCCACTAGGGAGAACAGTATGGAGGTTCCTTAAAAAACTAAAAATAGAGCTACCGTATGATCCAAGCAATTCCACTTCTGGGTATTTATTTGAAGAACATGAAAACACTAATTCAAATAGATACATGTGCCCCTACATTCATTATGGCATTATTTACAGTAGCCAAGCTATGTGAAGAACCGAAGTGCCCACCAATGGGTGAACGGATGAAGACATGATATACATATACAATGGAATACTACTCAGCCATAAAAAAGATGAAATCTTCCCATTTGTGACAACATGAATGGACTTGTCCAAACAAACAAACAAAAAATGAAAATAAATGAACAAACCAAACCACACAAAAACAAGCATGGATACACAGAACAGAAAAGGGATACCAGAGGGGAAGGGGGGGAGGGCAAAATGGGTAAAGGGGGTCAACTGTATGATGATGGATGGAAAATAAATTTTTGGTGGTGAGCACTCCCCAGGGGATACGGAAGTAGAAATAGAATGTAGTACACACGAAACGTACATCATATTATAAACCAATAATACCTCAATAAAATTTTTTTTAAAAAACCTAAACCCATTGTGAATCCTTCTCATTTCTCTTAATTCACCTTCATTTGGAGCTTAGCGGTTCTTTAACACTTCATCTTACTTTGTAAACATCTTATTATGTAAACCAAGAAAAATCTACATATTCCTCTATTATATAATTCAATCCTCTATTATATAATTCAGTCCTCTCTGTGATACAATGTTCAAAATACAGTTAAGTAAAAAGGGTTACAGATTAAACAACAAGTGGATGGTTCCAAATACAGCATCAATTGTAAAAAATGGAAAAAAAAAAGTTCAAGGCTCTTGGGTCAGATACAGGGAAAAAAGGAGATGTGAAAACATGATTATCTGAACCAAGCATAGTGCACACAGCAAACAGACATAAACACTGCTTTTTATGTCTGCTTTTTTTCCCCTCAAATGTTTCAGATACAGATCCAACACTATTCTCAAGAATGAAATGTCTTGGTTGGTTTCTTCCTATATTTGGACCAAGAAAAAAATTTTTGACTGCTGGTGTAAGCTGTAGGTCAGAAATTAACTTCCATAAAATTTTCTTTTTTCATTTTTATTTTATAGTGGAGCATAGTTGATTAACTATGTTGTGTTAGTTTCAGGTGTACAGCAAAGTGATTCAGTGTTACATATACATGTATCTACTCTTCTTAAAGAAAATTAAAACCACCACAAACACCTGAAGGTTTTAAATATATAGAAAAAGTAGTATAACATTCTTTGGAGTTTTATAATCGTATATGCAGTCAATTCACAGAATGACCACAGACTTTACAAGCCTTGTTAAACTGAAGTATCATTACCCTAACTTCCTTTCATTCTTTAACTGTACAAATGTTTATTTAACATTCTTACCTACATAGGAGTTTGCTGTAGGCAGGAGAGATACTAAGGACAAATCCCTGCCTGAGTGACGCTCACAGCCTAAGAGCACAAGACAGGTCAAAAATCTCAACACTGTGACAAGTGATACCCACTAAGGACAAAAAACCCAGGCTGCTACATGAGCCCACAGCAAGGATACCTACCCACTCTTTAGTTTTGATGGTTGGGAAAGTTTTCCTGTTTTCTGAGAGGGTGAGGTTGATCTGACCTGATACCCAAAGGAGGTGATATTCTCTAGGAAGAAGGGAGACGATGGAATAGGGGAGAAGGGAAAGGTTTTCAAGATGGTCGACACTGAATACTCAAAAGCTCATATTCTTCTGATAACGTGTAAGAGACCAACATCTGGCCACGTGGAGAGGACCCTCTTTTACTGTTTATGAGGCAAGGTGTCCAGGAGCCCTGGGCTGGAAAATCCAGTTCTGAGTCAGTGCCCTTAGTTTCCTTAGAGTAACTGAAGAGGCAGGGAGACACTCCAGAGACATGTCCTGTGCCCTAAGATTGGAGTCTTAACAAGGAGAAGATGAGAAACCTGTTATATTTTCCTCAAGAAATCATCTTCAGGAATTTCAGGCTCTTTCACACAAAGACTTGTCTTCTGCAATCTAGCAGTACTGTGTTTTCAGAGTTAGCCAAGCCACCTGTCACGTCAGTTTCGTGGCCCGTTTACAACCAGTCAATGGTTTGCCCGTGTTCTTAGGATAAAGTTCAACCTCCTGAGATTGGCTGGAAAGATGGGGCAGACATGGCAGGAACCTCCCCTCCTATCCTTCACTCACTCACCCCTTCTCATTTCTCAAAATTGTCCACTTTTAAATGTTGTTCCTTCTGCCTGAAACACTTTTCCCTCCACCCTTAGATAGCTGGATCTACTCATTTATCAGACCTCAGCATAAATGAATGTCCCCTGGCAAATCTTCCCTGACCCACAGAATAAGCGTCCTTTAGTACTGATGACACATGTCATTACAGTTATTCCCTGGCGTTTGCATTTTCCATTTATTTTCCCCACTGACCTGCAGCCGGCAAGCCCCGGGAGGTCAAGTGCCCTCTCTCTCCACCTCCCACAAGACAAGCACATAGTAAGCTTTCCATAGATAATTATTGAATGCATGCACGCATGAATGAAATAATAGTGATGAATAACGAAAAAATCCAATGGCTTAAAATATACTTTATCGTATGTTTAGCAACTTCCACAAAGTATTTTGGAGTATGAACAGCATTTACAATAGTTCCAGGAGACACATGTCATATTCATATATAACAAATGGCATGACTGAGGAGTTGATGACAGAATGATACCGAGATATTTCAACAAGCAAATTGTAAAACAAAAAGGCAAGTGGAAAATCATTCATTGTGTGCCATGCCTCCTTTACTAAGGGAGGGCTATATTGCCATAAGCACTGATAATGGTAAGGACAGACAGAAAAATTCAAGAGAACACCCTTTAGACCAAATTTGCCCTTTCAAAATAGGAAGAATCAATTATAAGGATTTATTGTAAACCAAAGCTGAGGCTTTCAAAGCTTAAGCAACTTTCTCCGGGTGACGCAACTGGTAAATGAAGGAATTGGGATTTGAATTTTGGTCTTTCTAATTCTAAACTCACCCCCCATAAGAAGATAAGTCATTCAGTACTTAATTAACACAGTCATAAGGCACGTTATGCTAGCATTTCTTCATTTTTGAGTAAAGTCTTGGTGTTACATTAATGACAACAGACATAAGTTATACCTTAGCTCAAAGATGATTTTTTTTTGCTCCATTCATTTGAATCAAAGGTCAACAATTTGGAAATCTCAATTAAGCCCAACCTTACACATCACATTGGATATTGCAAATGACAAGCCTGTAAAAATAAATAAAGAAGAACAGAATGAGAGTGACAGAGACAGAGAGAGAGAAAGAACAAGAAAGAGAGGGAGGTAAACATAATGCTTGTAAAGCTTGTCAGAGGTTCTGAGTTTTGAGATACTGATTTTAAATCTGGCTTTGAATGTTCCTGCAGACACAGATGATAGGAAAAACCCTTTGAAAAAGCTGATTACACAAGATGGTGCAAAAAGAAATGATGAGGAAAAATCAGATTCAAGCCTTCTCAGCTTTATAATGAGCATTCTGGTCTTTTTGGTTATACATTAGACTGCAAGTCCTTTCATGGCTGAAAAAAATATACTGGAGTCTTACTCTTACATATCCAGAGATCATCTCGGGTAACCTAAACATTCTTCTTATCTCATAAAAGGAAACTAGTCACAGACTGACAACTTCTCTGCAAAATGCCTTCTACCAACACATTTGAACTCATGGCTCAGGCAGGGCGTAACGGGCTTCTCCCAATGGGCAGATCAAAATGAAAGGCACTTCCTTTCCTACCTCTACGAGGGGGTGTGTGATTTTATGCACCGTTCCTTTTTGGTGAGCTGGATATCTGAAGATATTTGGGTGGGTTACGAGTCTTGAGCAAGAGGTCTTTGATTATGATCTACTCTCCATGAATTAAGGAGAAGACAAATATGCCCCAGTCCTTCATGTACCAGAAACAGCCAGGAAACATTCTCCCAAGAAAGTTTTCTTGGCAATGGCGCAGGGTCCATTTGGATGACAGACCATGGCTCCAGGAAGGTCGACACACTCAAGCCTTCAAACCACACAAGAAAATTACATCTTACAGGTTCCCCTGCTCCATGTACACAGTGTTGGGTTAAATGAATCCTGGAGAATATCCCTTGCTTCCAGCCATACAAGCCATCCATTTGCAACTGCTCTTTAGGTCTTCTGCGGGATGCTCAAGTCACCCACAGCACCCCACTGCAGTTGTCCGAGAAAAAATGCAAAGCTATTTTTAGGCTCTGATATTGCAAATATTAAGGGAAAACTGATTTATTTGCTCCCTCCATCCCACTGCCTGAATTTCAATATCATTTGTCTACAACACGTATTTGCCAAGTATCACACATTTTTTTTTCATTTTTAACATCTCAATACAGATGCTATTTCAATATGCATTTCCTCTGCCTGTCACTGAGAGCAGAAACCATAAGTTGCACTTGTCTTCTCCCTAACCTTTCATGCAGTGAGACTGAGGATAGACCTACTTTGAAGCGACAGGTTTCCCAGGGCCAGGTTTAACTCTTCTTACCCAGTAACATTTAACAAATATTTGTGTGGCACGTACTGTAGGCTAGGCACATTTTTATCTTACTGGTTATTTGCAATCCTGGGAATAAGTGGTGTTCCCATTGTACAGGTCATAAGACTGAGACTTAGAGCAGTAATTAATTTGCACAAGTTCCACAGCTCTGAAGAAGCAAAATGTGAATATAAAATCTCTCAAAATTTCATTGTTTCCATTACATTAAATGGCTCCATAAACAAAAAGAAGCGATTACTAATCACTTCCCGAAAATAAGTGATGTAAAAATATATTTAAAAGTTGCCCTTGCAACTAAGTATTTTTCTAGGCATCTCTTATTGTACATCCTGGGTAGACCACACAGCACTGTCAATATAAACTGCACTGTAAATTTTAAATGAATTTAAATTTTCAAAAGACATTATCTTAAACTACAGGAAGTTCAAGGGACTCCTGCTCAGCGATAGTCTTTTCATTCATTAATTCATCAACTATATATTGAGTGCTTCCTCCAGATACAAATCTAACTTCTAGGGCAAGTTCAATGGAAACATATAGTAGGTCCCTGTTCTCATGGCATTTACACTCTAGGAGAAGAAAGTAAGAGGCTAAATAAACAAGCACATAAAGAAAGACAGGATCAGGTTCTGATATGTGCAATGATGAAAATAAATCAGGGAAATACACTAAAGAGTGCTCAAAAGGGCCCTGTAGCTTGTGCCGCCAATATATGAGGTTCTTGAACATTACCCATAGCCATAATAATAAATGCGTATCTAAAAATCTCTAGTAGAATTTTATTATTTATTAGCTAGGAAGGAAAACAATGAAAGAGAGGCTTGAGCAGTGCTCATAAATGTTATGTATTCAGTCCAAATTGGATCTTTTGTAACTGTTTGGATGCGGTGCAACATTTTTTTTAAGTGGAACATTTTCAAGCCAGGTTGAAATCAAGGCTGTCGTTTAAAAGAAAAAGTGGCTTGTTGTATTCAATCTCAAAAACCATTTGTCATCCATCTGTATCCTGAGGCTTAGAACACCCTAAAATATTACCTAATGCTTGAATCCATTCTGTGTGTGTGCGTGTGTCCTGCGTCAGGATCAGGATTGAGACACAAGTCTCTGTGACCCCCGGGCTATCACAATTTTCACTATAAAGCACTGCTTTTTAAATAGTACAACCAGGTGGCCATTCAGCATTTCTGAGCTGTTAATATAGTAGTTTCAACATTAGGTTGACTTTTGATTACATTCACCAAAAGGAGGTAGATGTTGACATATATAAAACCGAAACAGTACACAAAACTTGGTCCTAGAAGCAAGTGGTAACAAGCAGCTTCTCTGGATGGTCGAGAGAGAAGGGAATGCAAAAATGTCCAATCTGTGCAGTGAAATCTAAAACACCTTTTGTAAGTCAACAAGTTTCTCGGGTCTCAAACAATAGAGCTTACTGAGATTCTTATTAATGAACTCATAACCCCCAGGTCCAAATATGTCAAATCAGGCAATACAATAAAATGAGGAACCTCTGTGAAAAAACGAGTTCTATGGGTGATTTACTTCTTTAACAGGCATCCTGTCAGGTAGTACTCTGCTGTGTGCTAACTGTACCACTATCCACTATATGATTTTAGGCTAGGATGGTCTATCTCCATTTCCTCAAATACAAAATGAATGTACTGATACTTGCCCTGCTGTCTTCCCAAGGCGACTGCACCAAGTGCCAGATACTGAGCTAAGTGTTTTATATACATCATCTCATTTTACCCCTCCAACATCTTCATGAGACAGGCATCATTACTTAAAGCCATTTAGTAGGTGAGGGTAAGAAGGCTTCAGATGAAACACTTCTTCCAGAAATATAAAATGCTATACAAAATAGTGTGGTTATAACCATTGTTAAAAATAAATATAATTATAACCATTGTTATAATTAAATGGGAAGAAGGAAATCATACTGAATGAAAAATATTAGCGCTAGAGCATCCTAGACATTGCAAGTTGACAGCAGCACAGCCGTCCGCCTGATACAATTCAGAAAAACAATGCAAAACATTTAGGGCTTATTATATGCCAGCCCCAGTTCTTAGCATTTTTGTCCATACTTTTACTCAAGAACCTTGAAGATAACTCCCTGAGGCACACACTATTGTTATCTCCATTTTGCAGGTGTGGAAACGGAGGAAGAGAAAGAACTTGCTCCGGGAACAGCTTGTGAATGGCAGAGCTGGGATGAGAGACCAGACAGTCTGGTTCCTAAGCCTGTGCTCTTACTTGTAAGACTAAACCACTCCTGTGAAGTGGGCTCCGAGAGATGCAAACCAACTAGCTATTTATGCACAGCTTACGGAACAAATGGCAGGATTATTTTTCCTCTCGTAGAAGCCTTTTGGCCATTCTCTGGGCTCAGTGAGGTCAGCACAGTGCCCTGGAAGGGGCTCAGCTTAGCAATCGGTCTCCAAGGGCAGCTCTGCCAGCTCTGTACATCCTCTGTGACCTCTTTACGTTTCTGTTTCTCATTTGTAAACGAAGAAAAAGAAAGCTTATTCATTAGGGATTTTGCAGGATCAAGTGCATTCGGCACACATCTTGGCACAGGGCATGGCTGGCTGGCACTCAGTGCATATGAGGCTCCTCCCTCTGACCTCTCGAATGTGACATCACTTCAGATAATTTACTCTCCCATAAACTGCTCAGAAAAGATGAGAGAAAAGGCCTCAGGTCATGAAGTGTTAGGCTTTCAATGAACTATTATTGTCTTGAGTCATAAGGTAATCCACTTTGTAAAAACAATGTTATCCTGAGTATCTATAAATAGGAATTTTTTTTTCTTCCTAAAACAGTGTGTATTGATTTTCTCAGGGGTCAGTAGATTCCCTTTGATACACTGGGGGACTGGTCCAGTTTAGCAATCCCTGGGTCAATTCTATACCTGCCCAAGCCATAGGTCTGCCTAAACAAACTGACCACAAAGCAGAATTGTCCTGCAACTGTTATCTGGTTGGGTATGATACCTACATGCATGATACCTACAGCCTGCTCATAAACCACTATGAAATAACAGAGAGCATGTGACTTTTCATACTATAAACTGTCCAAGGCTTAGTAAAGGGCGTAATTTTGACATAACCTCATTTTAAAACTTTAAGAGTTCCTGAAGTAGAAAAAATTAGGCAGGTGACAACCTCACTATATGGTTTCAAGACAACAGTTATTCTTTGCAAAGTGGTTTTACTGTTTACAGACCAAATAAAATCCCTAGCAATGGTCATGACAATAATAATAAGAGCTAATGCTAGATGAGCCTTTTTGATGTGCCAGGCACTGTTCTAAGAACATGACATGTATTTCCCCATTTAATCTTCTCAACAACTCTATGAGGTAGGTACTGTTATTAGTCCCATTTTGTAGAGAGCAAAACTGAAGCACAGACTGCCAGAGTTGAGACTCAAAGCAGCGTCTGCCTGCAGAGGCCACACCCTTCCATTTTAAGAAAATAAGTGAGCACATAAAACAGAGGGTTCTTATTATGTTTGTAATGGACGCATGCCACCACTCTGTGTTTATTTATTTTCCTTATTTTATCTGTTCAGCTTCATATGCAGCCTCCATTATTCTGATTTATCTCTCCACTGATTCACTGACTTATATTTTCTGACTTATTTTTGTCTGTAATCCCATACAGGTCCTTGGCTAACTGGGCTAAGAAAAAAATAAGTGGACTGAACAACTTTATATTTAATTTGGCGATTTTAACTCAATCCCTGAACTTAAATAAATCCAAATGCTGATCACACTTGATTCATTTATCTCATTTATGTATCTATTTTTTAAAAACTTATACAAAAATTCCTTTTAATTGGAAATAATATAGAATTTATTTCTTCTTGCCCTTTTATTGTCAACTAGTAATTAAAGCTAGAGTTTTATCAAAACAGAGTGGTTGAGAGACATGCCCTTTATTTAATTACTGTGAATCCCTATAGAGCTACAATCTGGATAAATTAAACCCATTAGATAGAAACAAAATGATATTTGAATCTAACAGATTACATACTTAAATCTGAAGACTCCAAGAAAGGACAAGAAAAAATTATTAGTCAAACCGAAGGCGGTTTTGAGTGGCTGCTCTATTTATTATAACGTTACCTCCTTTGGCACATTTTTTTAAACAAAAGCTTAAAGCACTTGGCTTACATTCCCAGAGTCTCAATTACTTTATGACTTGACTGTAGAGAGTAATTTATTTTGAACAGACCAGTGCCCCAGTGAATCAAATACAAATTCCTCAACATGAAATGAGAAATATTCCACTGATGGGCTCTATGTCAGGAACATAACATCTTCTTTCTCTGTTTTGCAAAGCAAATCCACGCTTTAATTAGATTAATTGACAGGCTTCTCCCACCCCTCTCCACCTCCTTGAAGGGCCCCTGCAATTTGATTTCCATTCACTTCATCCCTTACTATTGCTCTCAAAAGTCACGAATAGAACTTGTGATTTCTGAATTTAAGGGCCAGTTTACCATTTTCATTCTAGATGACTTCTCAACGCTCAAAGTGCCTCACTGATGCTGCATTGTCTAGATCAGCACCCTGTTCATCTTTCGTCTGCCAATTCCCTGTCTCCTTTTCTTGTTTCTTTCTTTTTTTTAAAAATTAATTTATTAATTTATTTTTGGCTGTGTTGGGTCTTCGTTTCTGTGCGAGAGCTTTCTCTAGTTGCGGCGAGCGGAGGCCACTCTTCATCGCGGTGCGCGGGCCTCTCACTGTCATGGCCTCTCTTGTTGCGGAGCACAGGCTCCAGATGCGCAGGCTCAGTAGTTGTGGCTCACGGGCCCAGTTGCTCCGCGGCATGTGGGATCTTCCCAGACCAGGGCTCGAACCCGTGTCCCCTGCATTAGCAGGCAGATTCTCAACCACTGCGCCACCAGGGAAGCCCCTCTTGTTTGTTTCTTAAAATGCTGGCTCTCTAATCTCTTAAAGAATCCAGCAATTCATTTAATAACCAGCAAACAAACAAACAAAAAAACTATTATTCTTAGGCCGACTGACTCTAAAAATATTTTTAATCTTGACCTCTCCCAAGTAGTTGAGATTTAAGCCTTCACCTCAACTAAATATGTTAATAAATTATAATTAATAAGTTAATAAATTACTAGATAAGATAGTTTTCCCTTTTATAAATTAATAGACAGTAAAAGGGGAAGCTAAATATTTTTTTCTTTATAAATACAAGGAGTATAAAACAAAATAGTGCAGTATATAATGTAATGGACATCTAAGAAATAGCCTGGCTGTTTCAAGGATTTTGTTTCACGACAAGATATTATATTATATTATATTATAACTAGTAATACTAATATTAATGTATTAGTTCAATTCAAAATTACTAGTGTAGTTCTTATTATGCATTAGAAATTGTGCAAGGTACCAACAACACAGAAATTAATTAAGCCTATCTGCCCACCAAGAACTTAACATCTGCTTAGGGTCTGGCAGAAGGAACCAACAGTAGCTGAAGCAAAAGGAAGGATTAACTTGTGTATTGTTTTATTTTTTTAGAAAATTTTAACATAGATGACAGAAATTAGATGATTTTATACCTTGATCTCTATTTTCCCATTTCCAAAAACCATACAAACTTTTTAAATTTATTAAAGTATAAATATTATATTTATCTGGTATATTATTCAAGGCCCTTTTGGTGCAAGACATAGAAAGCAAACCAAAGGGCAGTTTCACGTGTACATCCACAAAGTGGCCCGGTCGTGACAGAGGAGTGTCTGGTCACAAGAACGCCTGCCTACACTCAAAAAGATGAGAAAGGTTTTCAAGCCTCTACTATTTCTGTCATGTGACACCACCATCTCTGTTCCAGGCTTTCCCCGCCAAGCAGGGAATATGGTTAACACCACCTAGCCTCAGTGTTCAATGTTCACCTCCAAGCAACAACAGAAGGGTCATTCCTCATTCCAACTGGCGGGAAATTTACTGGGAGAACCATTTCCACCAAAACATGAAAAGGTTCTGTTCCCAGGAGATAAGAGGAGCTGGGCAGGCGATGGGAAACGTCGTCTTTGGATAGGCTTTTGACAAAAAGGCCAAAATATCATCAGCGAGAAATTCTGGTTAAAACTATTAAAGACTCCTAGTGAGGAAAGTAAAGAAAGAAGACAAAATGTTTAAGCATATGAGCCAGTGAAAAGGGCAGAGAGTCGAGAGTTGGTAGGAAAAATTATAGAAAGTGAAACAAAACAGCATGTCAGGCAGGTTTAGAGAGGACCCTTCCTCCCGGCCCCCTACTCCCAACCACAGCAGAACCACTCTGTAATATAGGAAAACTGGTAGACCCTTGGAGGAAGGCATTAAAATTGATAATGAGTTAAATTCTTTCAATCAGTAGTAACAAAATACCCGGTGCAAGGCATTCTCCTGGGAACTGCAAAGTATTCAAGAAAAAAAAAAGTTGACTAAGCAACAGATTCCAACCTCAAAAGCCTGATCAGGAAGAAGCTAACATACATGGTACATTACCTCATATTGTTGTTATTAAGCACCACTAGGCTGGTATCAACAAGAAACCACTGGAGACGGAAGAGGGGGTGGAGTAGATCAGCTCATCCGGGATAAGATCAAGGAAGAGGCAGCATCTGCAGTGGACTTAGGAATCTCTACCAAGGCACAAGGTTGCGCGGAGATTCTCAGCGTCACAGAGGAAACTAAACAGTAAATCTAGCACTGAAGTTAAAAGGCCAGAGTATATACAAGCCTAGTGTAACTCTCCATCCTGGAAGTCAAAACCAAAACTGGACGCGTGCTTGATTAGCGTCCTTCTTTCTTCTACTCACAGCCAACGGCTTATCTTTGCTATCCTGGCGTTTGGGCTCCTTTGGGCTTTCTGAAGATGTGCAGTGTGAAAGAGAAATGCAGGGACTCAATATAATGCTGGTCTGTTTGATTTGGCTTATTTTTAAGTCTCTTTACCACATCCCTAATCCAGCTTATAAAGCAGCCTTCAATCCCTCAAGTTTATGTCTTCCTAGCCAACAGATATCTTTAGTGGAATAAGGCAAGGTATGAAGATGCAAACAGATAAATATCTTTAGTCAGGTCTAATTCCGCTTCACATGGTGCCCAGTAGAGAAATTAAGGTATATTATTTTCCCATCTAACAAATAAGGAAATTAAGGGGCAGAGAACTGAAGCAGCAAGCTCTGATGGTAGAATGAGTCACAGCAGAAACCATGAATCATTCTGACCCTCTAAACTTGTCTCCCTAACTGCCAGCCTCAAATTACTTGGAGTGGCACCTCAAATCAGCAATACCCAGCACATAAAACCAACAAATAGTTGCCAGGCCTGAGTGAGTTGAGAACAGAGAGAAAAATCTGTCTTATTAAGCCCTTACTTGGGCCAGTAAGATTTAGGTCACCGTTTCTTGAATGATAAGTGGAGAAACTGGGCTAGAAGTCTCCCAGGTCCTTCAGGGAAACGCTGCAGGGCCAAGTCTCCGAGGCAGCGTGCTTGAAGAAAGCCAGTGTCCTGGGCTCCCTGTAGCCAGGGAGGTACATGAGGTAAATGAGGGACTGACATCACAGCAACTTCAAAGGCCAGCGGACACTTGGTGCCACCCAGGTGGATGCTGGCTACCCAACCCAGAGAGACGTGTTAAGATTTACTCAAATATTTGTCAGGCCTTTCATCTGCAAAGGATGGTTTGGTGTTCACAAAGCAAAGTGCAATCTCCTATAGAATGTCCCCCTCACACCTCCCTCTGGCTCCCAGCCCGGCCTGGGGGAGGGGCAAGTACATGCTTCAGCAAAAGGATAAAAGGCTCCCCCATCCCATAGAATTGTTCAGCTACTTTTTTTAGTTTATTCTATTCTTGGCCTGTTTGTTTGCTCGGGTGGTTACGAAATCTTTAAAAAGTGAGAAATGGGGCCGAATTCTCAGTCCTCCTACTCAAGGATGCAGTCAGCTGGCGTGTTCACAATTGAGGGTTGCATCTCTGACCTTCATAGACTGTTTTCCCTTCCTGACCCCTTTTGTACTGAATGTGTGTTGTAAACTCACGATGCTGCAGTACGTACACAGTGGCTCCATTATACTTCTAATCCTGAACGGAATGGATTAAACTATCACGTTCTCTCATCTGTGCACTTTTTCCTTAACAAGAGTTAAAAAAAAAAAAAGAAAAACCAACCCTGTTTATAAGTTGACACTGACAAGAGCTGAGAGTGTCTGAATCATGAAAACAATAATAAATATTAGAATTATTATGACCATCACTACACATAATAAGAAAAGGCACAGCCCTTCTTCATTTTATGGAAGCTCTCACGACTCCTTTGCTTCATATATCACCCTCACCCACCCAAAGAGCGAGAAGAAAAAAGAAGCATGAAGGTCATTTGGTTGATTACTTGTCAATTTAATTCTTTTCGTAACTGAATCCTCCAAACTGGATCAGATGCCCCATGACTGAGCCACACGGCACCTGCTCTCTCCTCTGTTCTAGCACTTTCTATACTATGCTGTTCTTCCTTTCCTTTATTTGTCTCTCCTGGTCGGCCTGCCCTTACCGTGGGATCCCACCATGTGTTCATGTGTTGGCATTGAGAAGAGGGTACTGTAAACTATATCTTCTTTTCCTGGGTGCTTGTTACAAATTGCCAATTCCTGGGAGCTTAGGAAAACCCACTAGGACTACATCTCCCAGGTCCCTTTATCCTGGAAAACCACTGCTATCATGTTTCTCCTTAGGAACATGTGAATACATCAATAACACATGAAAATATGGTTGACTAGAACACATTTAAGTGATTAGGGAACATAAATTTATCACATAATGGAAAAAGATAAAGAAACTGAGGAAGAGAGAGTTGAAATAACTTGCCAAGATCACACAGCTAGTTAGGAGCAGAACCTAAATTCAGCCCCAGCAAATCTCTCTGTAGTAATGAATTTTCACGGTAACTGGCTGCTGAGTCATGAAGGAAAATGGAGGCCCAGGTTAGGAGTTTGGACAAATAACATGAGTCGTGACATGATTCTGTTCACTTTTCAAATTTTTTTCCTATATAAACTGTATTTAAACAACTAACAATAATGTGAGAGAGATATTCATTTTAAAAGCTTGACATTGGAGCTGGATCCTGCTTTTTCGTTTTCCATTATATACGTAATGTACACTCCTGAAAAATCTAACACTCCCTTACTCCTAGGTTTTTAAGAAATCTTATTGGAGAAAACATTGAAAGTTGGTCGATTGGTGTTTTTATTTAAAGGATAAAGATGCTTGTCCAAAACCAACTTAAAATGATCGGGAATCTATAAAAAGCAAAGCACTGCAGATAAACCTACTTGAAAATCTTATTTCCATGACAACAGAAACAGCATTAAAGGGCCAGCACACCTCTGCACTGCTTCGTTGCCAACGCATTCAATCATCTGACATATTTTCGAGAAAAGGAAGAATCTTTCACATACATGCTAAATTATAACTACGTATGAACATATAAAAAAATGCTAGCTCTTTTTAAAAACAGAGATAAAAAGCTGATGTTCTTAATAGTTATATACAGATCAGCAGGTTCTCTACTGATTCTGGAAAATGTGGAAATAAAATGCAAGATGTAAACTAACATTGCATACAAAATATGAGTTTTGTAGTTTCCATATTTGTCATTCAATTTATCATTTTAACAAAATCCAGTTAATCTATATTGTTTTAAGATAACATAGAGAGTGCTTGCTCATGAATACACAAGTAGCCAAAATAAATTTTTATTCAGAAAAAAATATTATTTTATAATATAAGACATACATGGTCATTTCTACTCAGTTTTTCTGAAAATTAGAGTTTAGTTCTTTTTGGTTTTGCATATATAAAAATTTGAGAAAACCCTGGAAAAATAGCTTTGTTTCTCTAAGGTAATAACAATATTTTGTACAGAATTCCTTTTTAAGGTAATGTTTCCAAGGTTAAAAATATTCTCCAAAGGCAAATTTAGCATTAAATTATGTAAGACAAGTTTGACTATGCAATGTAAAATTATATATATTAGATTATAGATTTTAAAGGCATTATGTGATTAAATTTGGTCTTCACAGAAACTCTCAATGTAAAGTAGAAAGGGCAGATACTGTTATCAACTTTTTTTTCATCAGTGAAGTATATGACACTCACAAGCATTACATGCTAAGTGGCCATAAGAAGACTAAACATAGTTCTTTATGTTTCTATACTCAGCTTTTTTCTTCTATGATGCTACATCTCACACTTAATTTAAAAGATTAAGAATTGTCATCATAGTTCATTTTAGTTATACTTTAGTAAGAATGTGAGTTAATAGTTTTATGCAAAAAAGAAGAGGACTTTTTAATCGCCAATATTTGTTAACTTCATTACAATAAGAATGCTAATTACTTAGCAACAATTGATGCAAAATTTGTCTTTGATTTGAGGTTTATCAAAATTATTAGCTATGTGCCTATTCTTTATACCATCTGCAGATATAGATCAACGATAGATAGATCGATCTCAAACTTCAAATAGGAAAGCTTTCCATCTCTAACTCTACAAAGTTAACAGGTCCATCTCTCTACACCCATGAATTCTAGGAAAATTATTTTTGTGCCAAAAATTAAATGCAGAATTTCCAAGATGAAAGCCATGTAACAAAATATAGAGCATAAAAATTATTTCACCTAAAAGCAGAGACGAATGAACAAACAACAACTTTAGTTTCTCCACATGTCTTTCCTTTGCACATACTTTTTTTCTTGCCACAGAAAGTGCTAAAGCTGAATCTGGACCTGGACCCCTACTGAGCAGAGGCTCCCCCTGACGCCGCCTCCCTCCCCCCCCCCCCCCCCCCCCCCGTGATCATTCAGATCATGAAATGGAAGTTAAAGAAGTCTTGTAGCACAAGAGCTAAATTATCTTGAATTAACTAAGGATTCATTAAATTCCACTTAATTTTCTTTCAAATACTTATGTCTCATTTTCTTATCACTGTCAAGACTTTGTAAGTGTCTCTTGGGCTCATGGTATTGAGTCTGTTTTTTATTATTTTATTTTTAATTGAATTTATTTTTTAAAATTTTTTCTACAAATTGCCATTTCTTATGAAGATAGGTATAGGTGAAAATAATCTTAAGCTCTTTCGTCTTTTCCAGATAGACTTGCTGAGAAAAGGCTCTTATTGTATAGTATTTGCATTTGTTCTTGCTCTACATTAGCTTCAGTCAATCCTCTTCTTTTTCTAAAGTCAACTAACACCTTGCCGGTATCTTGAATTATTCCCTTATACTCAATAACAACACCAGAAAAGAAATAGACATTTGTGTGTGTGTGTGTGACAAAGTCAACTGAGAACATTTTCTTAGTTATGCGGAAAATATGAGTGTGTCCTCAAAAGGCTCTTACCTCCTCGTGGGTCTATGCAGAAGAGATATAGGATTATATTTTCAAGGGCTTCCCAGCAAAGAGTTTTTAATTACAATGAACACACACACATTCCTATTGTAGAGGAGAGGGTGGACCACATTATTCATTTCTAATGTAAACATGTGACTTACAGGAATAACATGACATTCCCGAATTTACTTCAATGTTTTACCAACAGAAATGGAATCCAATATTAAATTATTTTAAATTCTTGAATAAATGATACCTTGATTAGTAACTTCTCATTCACACTAAATGTCCACTTTAACAACACAAACATCTATATGTGCATAGTTGCCATTCTACTTAGAACTCATATTCACCATTGAATGAGTGGAACTACATTTAATCCCCTCAAAATAAAGAACCTGAAACTAAATATCTACGTTCCAGTTCAGATTGCTCTTTCTTTCTCCCTCATCCAGTCTGGTGGTAATTCCTTTTTTTGAAATTTCTATAATAATCTAGACCTTTCTATTCCCCACAATTTCAACTTTTAGTAATCTTTATCTGGATCATTACAATAACATCCCAATTAATTTCTATGGTTCCAAAGCTCCCCTTTCTAATGTTAAGACAATCCTCATAGCAGGGATTTTTATCACATTATTCTTATTCTGAAACATTTTTGGCTTCTCTCCATCATTTAAATGATTGAATTCATGAATCTGGCTCCAAGCTATCTGCCCAAATGTATATTGCACTGCACCCTTTCTTATACTTAATAGTAGGAACAAATCAAATAATTTGCTGTCCCCCAAATATACCCCATATGGTCTCAAGCTCTTCTCTTGGCCTGGATCACCTTCTTTCCATTTTACTTTTCCAAATATTGGTCAACTTCAAGTTCATAGCATACTTCCTATATGAAATAGTTAGTGACGTACCACAACAGACTGAATGTTTGTGTTTGTGCCCCTCTCAAATTCATATGTTAAAACCTAACCCCCTCAATGTGACGGTATTTGAGGTGGGGGGCGGTCTCTGGGAGGTGATTAGGTCATGAGGATGGAGTCCTCATGATTGGGATTGGTGCCCTGATAAAAGAGACCCCAGACAGCTCCCTCCCCTTCCAACCTGTGAGGACACAGAGAGAAGACGGCCATCTATGAACCAGTAAATGGTCTCTCACTAAACCCCAATCTGCCAGGACCTTGATCTTGGACTTTCCAGCCTCCAGAACTGTGAGAAACAAATGTTTGTTGTTCAAGCACCCAGTCTATGGTAATTTGTTATAGCAGCCTGCACGGACTAAGACAAGTACCCTTTTCAAATCCTAATATTCTATAACACTGCATCTTTGTTCTCAACTTTGTTCTTAAGTCACTTATTCCAGTTTACATTATATTTAACAACAAAGGAAAGAAATTATTATTTCAATGATTCTCAACTGCGTGTGCATCATGGGCCTTTTTGATAATTTGATAAAAGCTTTGGATCTTCTATCCCGCCCCCCTACAAATGAATATATGAAAACCTATCAAGTCTTGTGTACATTTCTGGTGTTTTATGAAGCCCAATATGAAACCATGCTTTACAGTCCTATAAACTTCAGTTTAAAAAACTCTGCAATGTTGGAAGGAAAATTCAAACACTGGTTCTTCTCTCAAGAAATGTATAGGGAGCAGTAACCAGAGGCAGTGTGGCTGGTTTATCCTTGTAGCCCAAGTCACTACGCTTTTTGCACATGTTGTGAGGTCTTTAACCCAAGAGGCACTTGGATACAAGAGGCAATTAGATACCAAGTAAATCATTAATTTTTTTTTCCAAAAGAAAACTATTACATAGCAAATAATTACTTAAAATGTACTTCTAATATTCAGAAAATATAATTTTTTCTTAGTGATTAAAGGAATGAATGTATTGAAGCACAAAGTCTCCTACTCCATGTGACTGATTCTGCCATATCACACGACAATTCAAGAGCCCATAAAATAGAATATTACACACAGTATCAAGAAACTGAGGTATAGAATATTAAAATCAAATAATCTCAGACATGTAGCCATTATATCAAGTACTTTAATACAAGCACACAAAGCTTCTAGATGCTTATTCAACTTCGTAACTGTATGATGTGGGCCTCAATGTGGCTTAGCCTAAATATGAAGAAATGAAGGGGAGTTCATTGCATTTGTTTTACACAGCTTCATTTTGAGCTCAAAAACAAATGATATTCTTGGAATATTTTTGTTGCCAATGTAAGCTATATAAATAAAAGCCAGAAATCAATGAATTTCCCTTTTTGGTTTAAAGCATACTAGAATATATAGAAAAAAAGATATAGCAGAGAGTTACCAAACCAAAATAGTAAGCCAGTAGGAGGCAGTTAGTTGGCCTAATAGAGAACAAGGAATAGAATCCTCCATCCAGTATGTATTCTAATAAATGAACTCAAGAATTATGCACTGGAATACAAATTTTCACTTGAAACTACCCACTGGATGACCCTCGTTTCTTTTGATCTACAAACAAGGTTTCCACATATATATAAGCCCATAAAGACAAACTCCTTTCCTGAGGGAGCTCACAGTATTTTTTTCTAACCAAGAACAGTATTCTGCAAAAGAAACAATAAAGTCTTTAATTCTCTCTCAAGATCATATCTTCATTTCCCTTCTGCCTACTCCCCAATTCCTAGCTGTTTTTAGTTGTTTGTTGGCAAGAAAGCTCATATCTCTTCTTCTTGAATAGTTGTCAAAACACCAAGGCTGTAATCTACCGACCAGGCAGCCTCGTGCTGAAGCAGTGTTTTCTTGAACATTTTCAGTTATGTATAATGTTGATGACAGCATGCTTCGTAGTTGTCTTGCCTTTCTAGTTTCAAAGATAGCAGCCCCTAATGAAAAGAAAAGCCTTTTCCCACATGAATACATTTCCATTTTTACCTCTGAACAATCAATGAATTAAAACTATCAGATGCCTTTGAGGACCCATCAGATGAATGAGTTCTTAATTGGAAGGCTTAAATCTTCTTCCTTGTTTTATATTTAAGTTCTAAAACTATCTAACTGTCTTACAGACTTTAAAATCAAATATAATATTCTGGAGATTAAGAGGCAAACTAAGTTATGATTAGGACCTTTAGTAGTCTACCTGAGAACACATTACAGTTTAGAGACTAGAGTCAGACATAATGGGTATCAAATTCTAGCCTTACCTTGCACTAACTGTGGTATTTTTGGAAATATCCTATCTTAACTTCAATTTCCTTACATATAAAATGAGAATAATAATAATTTACCTACCAAAGGGGAATGTTCTGAAAATTTCAGGAGATTATGTACACAAAATTTTAGGCAATGTGTTTCTATTGATAGTTCACAGCAGTAAGTATTGTTATTTATTAACTAATAAACATAAAACCTAATAAGTATTGTTATTGTTTTTGTTATTGTTGTCATTATTAAGCTAAGGAGATATTACAATAATTTTAGAGCAAGTAAGAAACTAATAAGAAAATAAATATATACAACTCAGATTCATATTAGGAAAAGTGATGAGACTCAATTTTAATTTTGGATTTGTTGTTGTTCAACTGATAATATTAAATAGTATGAAATACTGTTCTCTATATAAAATTCATTAACTTCAAAATTGGTAATTAATTTTATGAATATTTATAGTTTCATAGTGTAAAGAATTTTCCTATTCAGAAGTGATGGTTGGGACTTCCCTGGTGGCACAGTGGTTAAGAATCTGCCTGCCAATGCAGGGGATATGGGTTTGATCCCTGGTCCGGGAAGATCCCACATGCTGGCGGGGCAACTAAGCCCATGTGCCACAACTACTGAGCCTGCGTGCTGCAACTACTGAAGCCCACACACCTAGAGCCTGTGCTCCACAACAAGAGAAGCCACCGCACCACAACAAAGAGTAGTCCCCGCTCGCTGCAACTAGAGAAAGCCCGCGCACAGCAACAAAGACCCAATGCAGCCAAAAAATAAATAGAACAGAATAGAACAGAATAAAGTAAAGTAAAATAAAATAAAATAAAGTAAAATAAAATGAAGTGATGGTTTTTGTCCTCTCCAGAAGTAAGCACTAATGAATTTGGTAGGGAAATATGGTAAAGACAGTCCACCAAATATTCATGTGATGCCTGCTTTCCCAAGCTCTCTTCAGTTGGCTGGGACATTGTGATTAATTCTGGCCAAGTGACTACGAGTGAACCTACATGTGTCACTTCTAAGCAAAAGCCTAGACAACAGTTTTGAGAAATAGAAAAGTGCTTCTACTTTTTTGATTAATGCCATATTATAGATGTTGAGTGTCCACTGGCCCAGTGTCCTGAGTCACTATGTGGAACAGAGTTCCCCCAATGATCCGCATCGGACCTGTGGCATTCGCAAAAAATAACCCACTGATGTGTTAAACCACTAAGATTTGCAAATTAATTTGTTATCACAGCATGATCTAGCCTGCTGTGATTAATATAGGAATGCTTTCATTGACAAAGAGATGAAAACAATAGTTGCATGGCACTAAGAATTACCCTAGACAACTGCCTTTATCTTTAATATTTGCCAATTTTATAAGTTTTCTTTCATTTAATAAACAGATATTGGAACTTAGGTGTAAGTACTTTCCTGCCCAAACTAAGTCATTGTCTGGTAAAAACAGAGAAGACACATACACTTATAATAAAGCATAGAATCATAGTGACACATAAGCACAGATAACATCTTAAATGAATTCTGAGAAAAGAAATACGAGTCCTACCAGAAGACTTCTGGGAAGAGATGTCAAATGGGTTAAGTCTGGAAGAGTGGGATGCATTCAGTCATGTGTGGATGAGCAGAATATGTGAAGAGCAGTGAGTAGCATTCCAGAATGAGGGAACGGAAGAGAAGAGGGACTGGGTGAGTGTAGGAGTGAGGGATGCAGACAAACAAATCAATAAAAATTACCACCTCCCCTCATGTACTTCTACAAAAAATAAGGGATAATCTATTGAAGTAAAGATCTGAAGAGAGATGGAAACTTTATTCAGTGAGAAAGAAGACAACCTTGGAGGATCTTAATCAGGAGAGGCGTATAATTCTATACTCTAAGAATCTTAGGCTATAAAAGGGATGGAACAGAAACATGACAATTAGTAGGAAGTTTATTACAATACTCCACATGGGACACGACAAGAAACTAAGAATAGCAAGGGGCTAACACGTGGAATTCAGAAGAGATGATGAACTGTACGTAACCTTTTTTAGGAATGCAGATTCAAAAAGTTCAGGAAAACAAAAAGATGAACATAAGGGTAATGGGAAGAGAGGAGAAACAGATGTGAATGATTAAGGACCGTCAGTAGTATAAAAAATTTTAGGGGGCTTCCCTGGTGGCGCAGTGGTTGAGAATCTGCCTGCCAATGCAGGGGACACGGGTTCGAGCCCTGGTCTGGGAAGATCCCACATGCCGCCGGGCAACTAGGCCCGTGAGCCACAATTACTGAGCCTGCCCGTCTGGAGCCTGTGCTCCGCAACAAGAGAGGCCACAATAGTGAGAGGCCCGTGCACCGCGATGAAGAGTGGCCCCCGCTTGCCGCAACTAGAGGAAGCCCTCGCACAGAAACGAAGACCCAACACAGCCAAATAAATAAATAAATAAATAAACAATAATTAAAGGTGCTAATAATTAAAAAAAAAATTTAGAAATGAAGGAAGAGAAACAAGTTTGGGGTGACGCAATTTGATTTTGGATATGCTAGCTTTGATATACTAATAGAGCATTCAGCATTCATATATATATACATACACACGTAAAACAGTATCTCCTACATATAGGTGCTCTTTCTCTCCCTGTTGTTCTCTCAACAATTATTCTTACTAGAAATATTCCTCCCAGCATGCAGTGTATTACTGCAGCCCATTTTCTCCTTTTTTCTGCCCCTGTGTTTTCCGGAGGCTGAAGTCTCCAACTTAATATACAAATAATCTTCATGTGCCATGAGATACTACTCAGGTTACACTGAAGAGGGACAGGTAGCCAGTCCTCCGTCTGTGTAAAGCAGGGATCATGGATGCAGTGGTTTTGGAGTCGGAGGAGGAAACATGAGACCCTCCATTCAAACTGACACAGTTTTTTTGCATCCACAGGGGCAAAAGATGCAAACAAGTTGTGATTTCCAGGTCCAGTTTACACACTGTGGAAATTTCATTCACATTCAAAGTCTTGTTTGGTTCTGAGTTTAATAATGAATATAAACAATTTTCTGTTCTGTACTGAGTGATCATCCTTCCTCTAATATCCTTTAGCTTTCAGTAAAATCTGTTTCATGCCACAGACATGTGTCAGCAGTGCCTTAATAAACAAAAAAAGAGGGCAGTGGCCACACACAGGGGAGAGCATTATGGAAAAAAAAAAAAAAAAGCAGCCTCAGGAAGTGACAGGGTATTAAAAGATCAGTCAGAGCAGGAATTTAAAATAAGAAACAAGGATTATGGGACTTCCCTGGTGGTGCAGTGGTTAAGAATCCGCCTGCCAATGCAGGGGACACGGGTTCGAGCCCTGGTCCGGGAAGATCCCACATGCCGCGGAGCAACTAATCCTGTGCGCCACAACTACTGAGCCTGTGCTCTAGAGCCCGCGAGCCACAACTTCTGAGCCCATGTGCTGCAACTACTGAAGCCCGTGCGCCTAGAGCCCGTGCTCCGCAACAAGAGAAGCCATCGCAATGAGAAGCCCGTGCACCTCGAAGAAGAGTAGCCCCCACTCGCCGCGACTAGAGAAAGGCGAGCGCAGCAAAGATCCAACGCAGCCAAAAACAAATAAATTAATTAAAACACACACACACACACAAACACACACACAGAAGAGCTATAAAAAAAAAAAAGACACAAGGATTACAGGAAAGCAAGCTCTCAGGAGAGGGTGTTGACCTCCCCATAATTGGAATGGGACCTGTAGTCATCTTATTAGAAGTTAAATAAAGGGATGAAATCAGAAGGTAGAATCAATATCCCTAGCATTTGGTATTACTCCTGGAACAAAATAGATAATCAGTTTGGAATGAATGTATAAATAAGTAGAAATGCATGAGACCCTGATGGAGAAAACTGGGAGAGAAAAGATAATGGAAAAAAGAAACTTTTTGGAAGACCTATATTATTAAAAGGTAGTAATAAGAAAAGAGATGGATAGGAAAGAAGGGATAGTTACAGAGACGGGCAGAGCCCTGGAAAGCACTGTGGTACAGAGGCCAACGCAATGAGACTAAATATAGATTGGTTTTTAAAAATTAAAGTGTTCTTTCAGGGCAAAGACTCATCTTCATTCTTGCTCTAATTTGCACTTTATTAGAGATGACAAAGAAAAATGGAAACGTCCCCTCATTGCGTCCTGTCATAGCTTCATCCCAAACCCTTCCAGTCTGATAGCTCTTAGAGTTCATGTTAATAATAAGTGTTTCTGCTCCCAAATTCGAAAATGCACTTAGCCTTTTAAAAAAAACTTAAGGAATGGAGTGTGGAAAATAATTTCAGAGCACTAATCATGTAACATTCAAGTTTCTTTCCTACTTGTTTAATATTCTGCTGCCTTTAACATAGAAAAAGGAAAGTCTTTTTCTGCTCTCAGAAAAAAACATGAAGGAAGAAAACCTTGAAGCTTTCATGAAAATGCGGAAACACTAATCAAATAAAATATTTCACATTCTTACAGCAAGTTGAACATCAGAAAAGATATATAGCCTTGTTTAAAACAAGGGACAGATTATGTAAGATCTAGCAAAGAGTCTGGATCAACAATGATAAACATTGTTTTCCTTTTGTTAACATTGTACCCAAATGGGCCATCACTTTTCTTCTCAGATCTAACTCTAATCCTACAAAAATCAGGTTGTAGAAAATTACAGAGATAATTGAGTGCTACAGTTAACTTGCCTTATTTTTCTCCATTATTTATAATTTAAGGAAAAATTTTCAAATCACTTTGGTTCAAAGAGATCACTTCTATTGTTAATAACTAATACATATTTACAGTGACTACTTCAACTCCACTCTTGAATATTACTGACATGAGGCTTTTTGGGCACCGTATCAAAAAGGATTATTTAATAAAAAAAAAAAAAACAAAAAAACCCTGGAGCTAAGTTTACAAGAAAGTATTAACAAAAGAAGCTTTTCTTTTTCTTTCCCCTTTTACCTGATCTTAACTAAAAACTTGAGTTGAAGCTTATCACAATATAAAGGAAGTATTAAATAATAGTGCAGCACAAATCAGACAATAATTGGGAAATCACACAAGTTCTTTTTTGTTTGTTTTTCTTAGCTTTGCAAAGCCTCAGAAACAATGAGATCAAGAAGTAAGAAAATCAGGAAATCTTCATTGCTCTTTACAAAGAATTAACATGATTACCAGCAGAATCATTCTATGCTTTTATGTAAGGGGTTAGGTTCTAAGGAATTTTTTTTTTTTTTAAGGGAAAGGACAAACCCAATAAATATGACTGGTGGCAACCTGAGAACTCACATGACTCTCTGAGACTTTATTTCTCAGCAGTACTTTTGTGTGAGGATATTATGATATTAATATCACTCAGCTACCAAAAATAAAAACTTTAAGCCTTCTTAGCAAGTTTGAACAATTGTTGTAAGCCTAAACACTCTTAACTATTTCACTATCAGAGTCTTTATGCAATATATTTTATAACTGGTCCATGTTCATTTGAACTCTAGGTACCCATGTTACCTTGAAACTCAAAGCAAGCTGCTAATTGACTTAAGCCAATAAATTAGAAGAAAAAAGGGACTCCCATGAAAGGAAAAAAGGATAAACAAGGGAAGCATATTTCTGACTTGGCCAGGTCAACTGAAAATGTTGCTACACGAAGTTCTGAGGACCTAATTTTAATTATAAAAGAAGCACGTATTTTGGAAATAGGTGTGTATCAGCACAAGTTAGCAGAAGGTAAATATCTCCAGGAGAAAGACCCTGAGATCATCAGTTTCTTAGAAACAATTCAAAAGCAAACCAAGAAAGGAAGCAGCAAAAGGGAAGAAAGTAGAAGGCCATGAAGACAGAGTGGAAGGCGTCATCCAAAACTTACCCGAAGCCTCTTGCACTTAAAGATGAGTGAGGTCAGAGCCTACGTTTCATAAAGAACTGTGTTAATCTGATACCACTGAGAGCTCAGACAGGTAGAAATCCCAGGATTTACGAAAGACCCAAGTTCTAATGAATGACTCGTGGGCAGACTATTGCTTCAGGCCAAGATTGAGTAACTAGGATTGGATTCACCCTCACATCTGAGACAACCAAAGATTGTCGATTGTTGTTCAGAACATGAGATCTGAAACAATGGCTTTCAAGACAAAAGACCTCATGCAAGACGGAGCCCCCAGAGAGATGGGACACAAATGAGGTGAGCCCTGCAACTGCCCCAGTACCACCCTGAAAGAATTTCCAGGGCTCATCTCATGTGCTGGGAAGGGAAACCCAGGCAGTGCCTGCTGAACTCCCTGGGCTGAGGGCACAGAGAGACCTAGAAGGCCAATGGCCGGAGATCCAGAGAGGAGAGAGCTGAACAGAGAGAGAACTCTGGGACCCACGCAGGGTCTGCCTTGAGTTTCAGGCAGGAAAAGACCATCTGAAAAGATCAGAAGGGGTATCACCATTACTCACACAGAGCTGGAAATGGTACCCCTTCCACTCTCCAACAGGTTGAACCAGGAATCTTTGGAGAAACGGCCAATTCTAGAACGGGCAGGAAAGATACAGGATGAGCCTGGAGTATCTTAGAGTGCTAGGAAATAAGGAATTGCTCAAAAAACAAAAATATATAGACAAACACGCTGATGATGCAATGTGGTTTCCTGGAACCGAAGAAAGGACACTAGGGAAGAAGTAAGGAAATCAGAATAACGTATAGACTTTGATTAATAATAATGTATCAGGGCTTCCCTGGTGGCGCAGTGGTTGAGAATCTGCCTGCCAATGCAGGGGACACGGGTTCGAGCCCTGGTCTGGGAAGATCCCACATGCCGCGGAGCGACTAGGCCCGTGAGCCACAACTGCTGAGCCTGCGCGTCTGGAGCCTGTGCTCCGCAACAAGAGAGGCCGCGATAGTGAGAGGCCCGCGCACCGTGATGAAGAGTGGCCTCCACTTGCCACAACTAGAGAAAGCCCTCGCAAAAAAAAAAAAAAAAAAATGTATCAGTATTTGTTCATTAATTCTAACAAATATGGCATACTGATGTAAGAGGTAATTAATCAAAGGAACTGTGTGTAAGCAGTATAGGGAATTCTCTGCACTATCTTTTCAATTTTTCTGTAAACCTAAAATTAACATCTAAATTTTAAAGAATATAATTGGTTAAACAAAAATAATATCAATGTAGAATGTGACTTTCAGTATACAAAGACAGGTGACAAGAATCCAGATGGTGTGCTCTGGGATTTTCCTGAAGAATACTCTGTATCTATCACAAAACATCAAACGGGTAGGAGCTTGATGTCCAGAAACAAAACCACCCATGCTGTGTCTCCATGGATTTACCACAACTATTAGTAATGTATGAAGAGCTCTAATGTAAAGAATAGAAAACATAAAGATAGCTGGAAAATCCCAAATATTTGGAAATTAAGCAATATATATCTCCTCCAGATATTCCCAGAGATCATAGATCATTTCATTACTAAAGCTTAACACACTTTTTTTTGTCCCTGACATGTGCTTTCAGAGAAAATGTCTAACACATTCCACAGGGAATTTACAATTATGACTTTTAAAGAATAATCTCTCTATGTTTTTTTTTTGCTGTTGTTCTCTTATTCACCGAGATTTCACATATTCATTCATTTCCCTCAACTGGCCTTTCCCTTTTCTCCTGGTTAACTAGTCAAGCTTATATGTCAAATCAACATTAAAAATAACTTTAAAAAAAGCTCCTCTCTTCTCATTTTTACAGATTACAGGTGTGCATATTCATCAGGTTCGGGACTCGTGGTCTTCAGCTCTGTGCACCTCTGTGGTGTCTCTGGTCCTTATTCTGCACCGTGGTGACCCCGCCAGACCCACTCTAGTCTCCACCTCCCCCTCACTACTCCCCTCCAGACTTATACTCTTCTCCTTTATTCCCAGGCACTTCCTGAAACTGCTTCAAAAGTTTCTTTATTTCTTTCTCTTTGAGGCATCAGTCATCTTGGGTTTTGCCCAAGAAGCATTAAAATATTCCTAAAAAGTAGGTATGCTGAATTGCCATACAAATTAATGTACATAAAACTGAGGCAAAGAGAGAGACTGAAATATTTCCAAAATTCATATAATAGGATTCTCTCTAGTTGGCTTTCTTTGAGAATTAGAAGAAGCATATTAAATGTGTTCTATCATAGTGAATACAGTATTAATGAATACTCTTGTCTTTAAAGTTGCTTTATTATTAGGAGCATGTACATTAAAAGTGATTCTGTTCTAATTTAGGACTACAAGGGTTAATAAGTAAGCAATGCCAAAATTTATGTGACACAAGGTGCAAAAAAGTTAATGCATGTGAAGCAAGAAATTAACATGGAGACAGATGGTATAACCTTCCTGTGAAAGTAAGATTCTAAAATTTACACTTCTGTGAAACCAAAATGTGATCACTAGAGTTCCCTCTAACAAGTCTTATTAGGACTGATTGAATTATATTCCTCTGGGTTTAGAATGAATGCTAATTAACCTTCATAAAGGGCTAAAAAGAAATGGCATGTGTACTGGACAAACAGATATCAACTGATTTTATTTAAGGTATTTTGGGGAAGAAGAAGGATAAAATATGAAGACATATTTAAAAAATTTTTGTTTTTCTATGCATATGTGCACGTGTATGTACGTGTTTGCATTTTAGCTATTTCAATTATCCGTATATGTGTATGTGTATACACACACACACACACACACAATGCTGATTTTCAGATGAAAGGGAAATGTGGGTACCTTCCTCAGTTTAATGAGTTAACAATAGCAGGTCTTTTTTTTTTTTTTTTAAAGACAATCATTTACCTACTACTCATAATTAAACGGCACATTAGATATTTTTTATTAAATTAATTACTTTATCATTTGTAATTTTATATGTACTGAAAACTTATCCACAAGTCAGCAAATTGCTTAGTAAAGAAAAGAAGAAAATGATCACCATAAACATTTTGTATGAGATGTTTAAATTACAATTAAGAACATAATCACATTTTCTGCTATAACAGGTGGCCGTTTACCCTTGAAAATATATATAGTCACTACCATTTTTGCTATTCAGTTATGTTATTATCATTTCCACAATAAGAAAATATATTCTAATAAAATTAATGAAAAATATTCTAATGAAAACATGATAAAGTTATGAAGTAATTAATGTAATAAATCAAAGATTTGAAAGATCAACACTGATTTTTCTCACAGATGACTAATAATTGTCAGTGAATTAATTTCATTTTTTCCCAAAACACACTTTCTAAAACGAATCTTGGGACTTCCCTGGTGGCGCAGTGGTTGGGAATCTGCCTGCTAATGCAGGGGACACGGGTTCGAGCCCTGGTCCGGGAAGATTCCACATGCCACGGAGCAACTAAGCCCGTGCACCACAACTACTGAGCCTGCGCTCTAGAGCCCGCGATCCACAACTACTGAGCCTGCGCTCTAGAGCCCGCGATCCACAACTACTGAGCCTGCGTGCCTAGAGCCCGTGCTCCGCAACAAGAGAAGCCACTGCGATGCAAAGCCCGCGCACCACAACAAAGAGTAGCCCCCGCTCGCTGCAACTAGAGAAAGCCCGCGCGCAGCAACGAAGACCCTATGCAGCCAAAAATAAGTAAATAAATAGAAAAAAAAATAAAAATAAAAAAATAGAACATAATGCTGTGAATCAAAGAAGGAGAAATTTTTCAAGAAAAGACAAGTGGTCCATTTCGCTCTGAGAGTTCAAAGAGAGTGAGGATAGATAAGAGATCTTTGGCGTTGGGTTAGGTCTCTGACCCAAAAAAACAGTTTCAGAAGAAAGAGAAGAGGAGATACTGAAGAAGCAAAGCTAGTGGGGATGACTTCCACTTGAAACTTTCACTGAGAAACTGGAGAGATTTGATGGTACTTTAAGACAAGAAAAATGTCAAAGGCAACATTTTAAAAATAATTTGGAAATAAATCTCTTAAAAGTCAAGAGGAAAGAGACAGTGACAATGAGACTGAATATGAGAAGGAAGGTACAGGTGACAACAGAAACTTCCAGAAAAGGTAGATGGGATTGAAAATAAAAGATCCTTGCTTTGAAATAAATGGGAAATGGGAGAAGAGGAAAATCTGTACAGCTCTCTTCAGTGGGAATTCATCTTTTCGATTAATCCAGAAGCCCGGCCATCTGCCAAGAATTAGAAGGAAAGCATGCAGGATCACTGAACAATTGCTGTTCTCCACACTGTGTTCCTTCCCACTTCTTAATACCTCTTTCCTACTTCGATTTCCTTCCGTGGCACTGCCTACGCCCCAACCTTTGTGGATGTGCTGCAACATGAAATCCAGGTGCCTGCTTCCACTTAAAAAAGCTGAAGAAGCAGATCTTACTTCTCACCACCCCCTACAGTCAAGAGGAGGACATGTGGCCTAAGCTTAGCCAGATTCATTCCTGGGACTTTGTACACGATGCAAGACTGGAGAAAGGGTGGGAGTACGTACTACCCAGCAGCTGTGCCGACATGTTCCTGCCAAATAACCATTCTCAGAGCTCCTGCTTTCTGGCTTCCAAGCTGCCTCGGTCTTGTCCTCTCCAAAGCTGTTTCTCCAGCCTTCCTGCAATTCCATGAGCTTTTGATATCAAGCTAGTAGGTGTCATTTGGCTTAAGTTAACCATAAGCAGTTTTATTTCATGCAACCACTCCCCTCCCCAACACACACACAAACGTAACTGGCACAGGAGTTGAAGATCAAAGGAGGGAAGAAAGCAGCTGGAATTGTGATCATGGGATAATTAACAGAGACAATTCAAGGTGAAAGAGAATCATCAATAGCACTGAAAACCCAGTTAAAATGAAAGAACATAAACTTACAGTTTTATCATGGCCAAGTGTATGTAATGACCTGCATGATAACTCTTTTCCACATCTTACAATCTGTATAACAAATCATGTGATGTACTCCAAAAGTTAGACAGTCAAGATGCTGGTTACCGGTCAAAGCATTGTACGTTGCTTCCCTAAATACACCACTGCATTTGCCAAACAAAAATGCAGAAATATCCACAGCCAAATGATTTATAGCACAGTGAAATTTTCCAGGCTCAGCAACCTGTAGAAAAGCAGTAGATGATCATTCAAGACCATTCCAAGGTCCCTTAAACCCTTTTAAGCATGGATGCCTTGGAAGCAGAAATAGCACACTGGTTCTCAAGGGCAGACTCTAAAGAGGAAGACCTGTCATTAAGAAACATGACTCCCCTGGGGTAGACTAACCCTTGATGTCTTATAATGACAAAACAAGCAGTAGAAACCTACCAGCAAGTGCAAGAAAAGGAACCCGAGATCTAACAGCAAGGGCTGGTTTTATTCCTAATCACCTGCTTGACTAGACAAGTCTGATACCTTTTTTTGTCTTTTATTTTCCTCATCTGTAAATTGAGGTTTTTGTCAAAAATTTTCACCCAGCTCAAGTCTTCCAGAATCTGTGCTGTGATTTCTCTATGTAGTTTGATTCCCATATGGTACATAACCCTAAAAATAGTATTAATGTGGGAAGAAACCTAGGAGTGTGGTGACAGTCCCATGAGCTATAGGGGTAATAACATGACTCACACAAGGGCCAACGTCATAATTAAAATTCATAAAATAGATCAGATTTCAAGTAATAAGGACATTTTAAAAACTAAAATTACACTTTGCATTTCACTAATGTACACTGTACTTTATGTCCTCAATTTCTGGGCAGAAAACACGCTCATCTATTTTCAGGTTTTACTTCTGTTTGTGGAGAAGATATATTTCTCTCTGAAAGCTGTTTTCTGAGTATCATGGTAACCACATCCTTGCCGTTAAGTCTGTCCTGTCAGATGCGCAATTCAAGACATTTGCAAATGCCACCTAAGATCACACTAAACAGACCGGAAAGGGTATGCTTTCATAGGAACGTGGGACCATCGCTAGTTTTGCCAAAATGAAATGCCAAGAATGGGGAAGAGGAATGGGATTCAACCAGGACAACTTTTGTCACTGCTCTGAACAATCCAGTTCTTTTTTTCTTTTTCTTTCTTTCTTTGTTTTTTTTTTTTCTGTCTATCCTCAACTGTTGTTTGCACCTCTCCTGGTTCTATGCACCAGGGTTGAAGCCCATCCTTAGAAAAGAGAAGGACCAGAAATGATAAGATTCCAGCTAAGGGGTAAGAACGGTAAAAAAAAAGACCAGTGACACTGTCCCCATGGGATTCTGCACAAGTAGAGTGTGTCTCAAGGTCCAGTTCTGGAGGCTCTAGAAGTATTACTAGAAAGAGTCCCGGCCATCAGGGAAATGAGAGTCAGTGGATGTCAAAGAGCAAATCCAGCAGGAGGTGACATCTGCCCTGAGGTGAAGGCAGCAGTAGATCCATCTGTGGGCACTTGGAAGGCACGGGCCACTGTGGTCTTCTCTGGGGAAGAAGTTTGCTTCCTGCTTCAGCTCCAGGAGAAGAGTGGAGACAGTAAATCAGAGTCATTCTAATGTGGCAGTCAAAACAAATGACTCTAGATGTAGCAGGACAACAATCTAGCTGCAGTGTTCTACACCTTTATAACAAAAAAGTCAGTAATGTCATATAGGAACATCAAAATAGTGGAGGAAATGGCTTTCTTTCCTCTGCTAAATGTTATGTATAGAAAGTTCATGTTATTTCTGAGAAATATTTTTGGTTAAAAATAATGCTATTTATTATTGAATATTTGAGAAAATAATCAAAATAATAAGGATAATAATAATATTGAAACAGCTTTTTCTGAACACCCGCTATGTCAAGCAACAATCAACATATAATTTGGAGTCAACAGAGTTAAAAAAATATTTAGTGGAGTAGTTGATTAAAATAATTTACATCTAATTTTTTTAGATTAATAGTTTGTTATACATTTATAATGAAATATATATTTATCCTTATAAATAGATGTATAATTTTCATTTTTTACTTTAACACGAATATATTAGTAGTAATTTATTATCATTTTAATCAATTAAAATTAGAAACCCTATCACTCATGTCATCCATTTCCAGTTAATATAAGGCAAAAACGAATATACATTTTCCATTTTGTCTAAGACAGTGTGCTTCTTTAATAATACCTATTATTATTTTAGTGACATAATTTGTCTGTAATATTTTCCATGAGGTCTGCTGTATAGTTATCAAAATATTTAGAGGTAGCTGACACAACTAGTAATTTAATGCATGAGTAAGCACTGAAATTACTTTATGAAACTATCAGTAAAGAATGGTAAGGATTCAATATTAATATCTTGAATTTATATAATGGTGAATTTCACATTAAATAAAAATTGAAAAGCTCATCATTTTTCATATTATTTACCCTCAGAGTTCTGACATAGTTAAAATTATTCTTCCACATATTTAAAAAGATTGCCATAGAAACTCAGCCTACCATTTTTATAAACTTTGAAATTTAAAATTTTCCCTTTATCCATTTCATCCTCTCTTTGGAATCAGATGGTTTGCTTTACTTTATTTTCCTCAGTCATACATTTAAAAAACATTAATATATATACTATGAGCTAGGTATTATGCCTGTAATGAATACCTAGCTCATAGTATATATATTAATATTCATACTGTGTAAGGAACAAGGCTAAAAAGAATTTGCAGTCTGGCAGGGAAATAGATTTGTAAAATAAAAATATTATGAAAAAGGGTAACGACAGAGGTGTCAGGAACCTACAATGGTTACACAGAGGAAGATTAAACTTCCACTGGGAAAAGTCAAGGAACACATCAAACAAGAAAAAACAAGAGGAGGGTCCTGGAGAAACTAGTAGGAATTCACCAAGCAGTCAAGGTGATAAGGAGTGGCAACAATTTATGCAAATTTTAAAAACTCATGAAATTGCATGACATGATCAAAGATATTTAAAAGACTCATGTTTTAATGCACATGGAAGTGCAAGGGGGAGAGATTAGATCACATTGCTCAAGAGTAGCCAGAGGCTAACCATGGAACATGTACCATCCTGAAGCCAATGGAAACCCACAGGATCAAAACATGAGATGATAATCAATCCAATTTCTTCTGCAGCATATTGGTTTGGGACTCTTTGTTCTGAAAATATGCACATGTAAGCTACTACTCTAGATTATCACTGTACAACAGAAATATAAAGGGAGCCACACATGTAATTTTAAATTTTCTAGTAGCCACACTTTTAAAAAATAAAAATGAGAGGAAATTAATTTTAATAATAAAATTTATTTAACCAGCTATCCAAAGGATCCAAATATTACTGCTGCAAATCTAATCAATATTAAAAATTATTAAGAAGATATTTCACAATGTTCTTTTTTTTTTAACTCGGTCTTCATAATCCACTATGTATTTTTATACTTACAGCGCATCTCAGTGTGGATGCTGAATTTTCATCAGAAATACTTGATCTGTATTTATACTTCACAGAATTTACAGTAGGAAAAGTAGATTCACATTTCCAAGTTATTCCAAACATAGTTAAAAGTTTCCTAATAACTGAATTGGATATCAAAAAATCATTTTCTTTGATTTCTGCAATAATATTAATAAAACTGATTCACGTTTGTTAGAATAATAGATTTGGATGTAAACAAAAGCTTATCAGTTTCAAAACCATGTTTCAAAAGTACATCTGCCCAAGATAAGTAAATTAACTAACTTTTGTGTTAACTCAGTATTAACACCAAATTTAGAGATATCGTATGAATTGAAAGCAACTCTAAATTTATCAATAGCAAGAACGTATTGCTCAAATTTTTCTTGTTGGTTTTATAGCCAATTTATATAATTCTGTTAATTACAATTAAAATGTTCTACACATTGACTCCTATTAGAAAACTGTATAAAATCATTACTGATTTGTATTATGAAGTTTTTATTTCAGAATAAATCCACTGCTATCTAGTTAAATCAAAAATAAACTTTTACTTTCCTTGGAGCTTCAAATTTGGCTTACGTGTATACAGTGTGATATTGACGACAAAATGTAAATCACATTGCCATTTTTGTCTCTGATTTTTAAATATTTGGCAAGCATTATTTCTGTTTCAAGAAATTTTGAATGGAGTTAACAGAACTGCAGATTTTATAAAAATCTTCCATGACTCAACTAGCAAGCACTGGCAAGGAACACACGATTATTGAATTCATTGTCTTCTACTTCTTTCAACATTTTCATACACTAGTGATGATTCAGATCATTTACATATACATTCTGAACCATTTTAACAACTGCATCTATGACTCTTTCATAGAGTCTGCTTTAGGAAACTGAGCACAAAAATTTTCAAAATGTATCAAGCAATGGAACAGAGCAGTGAGGCAAAGGTCAGTCTCTTGTTGTAAAATTCCAATAAATCCGATATTTGACCTAACATACCGGGAGCACCATTTACTGTTAGAGGTTTTTTTCATATCAAGACGAAATGCTTCTTTGACATACGTCAAATACTCAAAAATACCTCCTATGGAGTTCAAACGTTTTTGTAAATTTGGAAGTCCTTTGCGACAAAATGGTAAAATGAAACAGGCAAAACTAAGTGCTGGTGAGAATACTGAGAAACTGGAACTCTCATACACCTGCTGGAAACAATGTCAACTGGAAAACTCTTTGATATTAGATACTAAATCTGAGCATATCTAAAGCATGACTCAACAATTTCACTCCTCAGGAATACACCTTTTGGGGATGTATATGTGTATGCACAGCAAAAGATGTATACAACGTGTTCAAAGTAGCCCTTTTCACAGTATCCAAAGCCTGGAAAAAACCCAAATATCCATTCATGTCAGGAAAAAAATGTGGTGTAATGATACAATGAAATACTATAAAGCAATGAGAATGAGTGAACTACTACAGTATGCAACAAAAAGGAACAGTCTCACGAGAAGGAAGTTAGGTGATGGAAGCTAGACACTGCAGAGTTCATACCTAGTGAGGACTCATAAGTACAAACAAACCACTGGCGAGTTTCACAAAGAACAAAAGAGAAAAGGCAAAGAGTTCTAGATGGAATGAAGTATAACTGCGATAAAACTTTTGAAACAAGAAAATACTAAAAACAATTTCTTAAGTATATTCAAAAATGTTGATGAAATGGACATTTTAAATGTTTCAAAGGGAAGAGCAAACTTGAATATCATTATAACAACTTAAATAACGAATCAGTAGTTTAAAATTTACCCACTGATGAATACCAAGGGCCAAACCGTATTAAATGAAAACCCCATGAAAACTTTAAGGAAAGATAATCCCATTTTAAACAAATTGTTTCGCAGAATAGAAAGAAAGCAAAGTTTGCAATTAAATGTGATGATACCAGATCAATCTTAATACCAACAGTAGATAAGGACATCATCAAAAACAAATTTTAAGATGGATTTTATTTATGAATAGAAGTTCAAAAAATCTAATTTAAAATGTAAAAATAATACATAATAACTAAGTAGAATTCAAGGATGGCTTAACGTATGAATACAAAGATGGTTGAACATTAGAAAATCTTATGGTAATACACACAGATATTATACCATGTTCCCTAGTAAAAAGTCTCAATTTTTAAAGGTGGGTATCTTCCCCGTAATTCTATAAACTAATGCAATTCATACTGAATTCCCAAAGGCACCTGAAGAACATAACACTGTGAATCTGAGATAATACAGAAACATAAAGAGCCAAAAATAGGTGAAGTAGCTTTAAAGAAATAGAAGAAAGAATAACAAAAACATGGTGATATTGCCATTCACCAATTGAAGAATGTAAGAAAATATAGAGCCCCAGATATAGATCCTTGCTTATATGGAAACTAGACTTAGGAATGAGGTAACATCATCAATTAGAAGGGAAAGATGTGCTGGATAATAGACTAACCATATGGTTAAAAAGGAAGAATAGACACCTACCTCAAACTCCCCCACCCATACAAACACATCAGGTGAGCAAAAGACCTAATGTAAGAAATAACACTTTAAAACTTTCAGAAGAAAATTAAAGAGATTAACTTTATGCCACCAGGATGGAGGAGGATTTTTTTAAAGAAATGAATAACACAAACCATAAGGAAAAATTACTACGTTTGATCACATTAAGATTAAAAACTTCTGTGTGAAAAAGTATCATAAAAAAGGGAAAAGATAAGTCAGACTGTACAAATGATTAGTGTCCAAAATATGTAAAAATATACTCCAAATCAATAAACAAGAGACCCAAAATTCAGTGGGAAAAATGACCAAATAATATTAATAAGTCATACACAAAATTGGAAAACCAAATGGCCAAAAAGCACATAAAAATATGCAGGCTCATTAATAATTAGAGAAAAGCATAATAAAATAGCAATGAGATTCTACTGCACATCCAGAAGACTGGCAAAATTTAAGTTTGATAACAAGAGGCATTGGAAGATGTAGGGAAACAGAAACTCATACAGTACAAAGTACAAATGTATACAAATAAGTTTTGGAGACCAACTTAACAATACCTAGTACATTTGAAATGGTAGTTTTGTTTTAGAATAAATACCTATGTAACAGATATTTATACTTATGTTTTGACAGTACTACTGCAATAATTGTAAGAGGAAACCCACGTAATTAAACTGTCCACCTACAGAAGATTCAATATGGCTTATTCATACAATGAGACACCATATGCACAGTTGAAAGCAGGGAACCGGATGCATCAAGAATGAGAAGTTTAAAAAGCAAATTATTAAAGATCACGTGCATAGCATGATGTCATTTGTGTAAAGTTTAAAGAAAAATATCAAAATTATAATAAATTATATATATGGATACTTATATGTATACAGATATATAGATATCTGGAAAAAGCAGCCCTTGACAACTGTGAATGGACCTGGTTCTACCCACTAGGAACTGGCCTGGTACTTCCCTCTATGAGTTTCACAACACACGGCCTTTATGTTCTTCTATTGAACATCAATAACTTCACAGAATGTCAACATCAAACAAGACCACACTGTGACCATTATGGATCAAGAGAAAAAAACAGGACCACTATGAATTCATGCGGAACAAAGGAAAACCAGGAATATTGACCAAGCATCCCCTTATCCTGGCTAATACAATTGACTGTTGCTTCTTTACCAATTACAGCTTTAGTCTCATCGCATTCTTCCCTCCTTTTAGGTAAGATTTATTAAGACACTCAATAATAGAATTATTCCTGCTTCCTAATAGTAAACAATTCAGAGCAAAGCCCCATTTCCTTAAATCCTACCCCTAATCACCTAACCCAAGTCCAACTATAAGTCCTTTCTAATACCTTCTGAGATTCCACACACTTCCCTATGATGTGCATTCTCCATCACTGAAATACACCCAACTTATTCAAATACAGGCATGTTCCTGGTGGTCTCTGGAGGGCACTGACACATACAAGTAATTAATACGAAAGCATGCAAAGAAAAAAATCGCCCTAGTTTCAGGACAGTGGTTATTCCTTGGGAGAGAATAAGGGAGAAGGGCAGGTGGTGAGAACTTGAGCTATATCTTAAAAATTACTTTGCTCTCTTCTCTTTTTAAAAAATATAAAGTATTGAGCCAAATTCAGATGGGAATAGCAGAGTCAGAGACTAGTCTGAAGCTTCAACTCATAATTTCAAAGCTCATTTAGATAATGATAGTACTAAATAAAGAATAAAATGAAAAGGCAAGGCTATGATTCATAGTACTGCAAGCTGTGATGCTGCAGCGTTGCCAAGAGCACAGACCAACACAAGGGACTGAAAGCTTCTGTGTGGCTTTTCCCCATCGTTTTACTGCATGTTGTATGTGCGTTGCCACTGAGACTGAAAGGAATCAGAGGGCTCCTTCGGGAAGGAAGCTACTGTTTAAAACTACTAAGCATGTAACTTTGCCACCTTTCGGTAACTCAAGCAAACTACAGCCTCCACTCAAGAAGAACAAAATTCACAAAATGGCATCTTGTTAATATGAATCGTCACCTCTGAGAGATGATGTCACAGATATCCAGCATTTGAATAATTAAAATCCTTGGATAGGAATTCAATGTATTCTCTTGTCCCATTCCAATTTACTTTATTAGCCTTACAAAAAAAATTTAGGCCTAGAAAAATAATGTGCTACTCATTGTTTTCTGTCCCTTCCTTATTTTTTCTCAGGTCTCAAACATCATTTAAACTCTCTTCTCTCTGCCTTGTTCTACTCTCTTCTCCTATGTTCCAAACTCTCTAAACTTCAGTATGTAATTCATGTGCTATTTCATAAATATTCTTGAACAGTCTTACTGGAAGTAGTATTTTTTTCTCGTTTTGTAAGAGGTCCTGAAGAACTAATCATTTTCCCCAGTGGCTCTTGCATGTTCTCGAGCCGCACAGCTGTGTCCTAGCCCCATCCTCTCTTGCACATGGCCTTCACTCTAACGGTTCCTTCACACCCTCTTGATATAACTGAAATTGTGCAAACAATGGCAGTGGATGCACCAGAACCATCTTGGACCAACTATTCCTACTATTAGGTGAATATCAACTGTGCCCTTTTGTTAAACTTCATTAAAAATTCCGACTTTCTTCTGAGCTGTCCCTGCCTGGCATTTTAAATAAAGGTTTTATTCATGTTCTGGTTGATTTCCTTCTGCAGTTTCGATGCCGAGACTCAGGTCAGGACTGGGTACCCTGGTGCTTGGCCCGGGCCCTTCCACGTGCCAGGCACCCCGTGGATGCCCTATGAGTCCTCGTGACCGTGGATGGGCTAGCAGCCTGCTCCTGACCAGCACTCTGCTGCCTGGCTTGGAAACACTGCCTAAACTTTTATTCTTTCATCTTTATCTTCCTTGGTAGAAGGCTTTTGTCTCATTTTGTTTCACTACTTAGAGAGACAAATGGGATTGGAGGACAGTGGTGGCAGACCCAAGTTTCAAAGGGTCTGATTCTCAGACTCTCTTATTTTCAACCAACTGCCTGGTCATTTCAATGAACCCGTGGGTTGTTGTCTGGCTTCTTAAACTCTGGCCGGGTTTCATCATAGACAATATTGACTCTGATGGACCATGCTAGGGGAACTTGGTGTACGAATGAAATAATCATTTGTGAGATGCCCTAGAAAAAAGGGGGTTAAAAATTCCAAATATTCAATGAGCTACATTTTTTATTGTTATGAAGAGGCCTCTAACACTTAAAATTGTTTCTGTTAGGAACTCCTTAGAAAAGGTAATAAATACAGGCAGTGCTAATATCCAAACTTAAACACTGTTCTCTCTCTCTCTCTCTCCTGGTCCAACTCCCATCAGCCTCCTTCCTGACCTCCTGTAGATTGACGTCTTCCTCCCCCTTGGTCTGTTCTTTTTTCCTGTTCCTCCAGCACATTCACGGTACTCTCTTTCCTTTTAACCACATCCTCTTGAATGCATGAGATTCCTTCCTAATGGTCTTATAATACAGGTGGAGATGATGAACAGCCTTATTGGTCTTATATCTTCAAATCTTAGTTTAAGTCAAATTTGCCTAATCTAGTTAAGAAATTCCCTAATCCTCCTAAGAAGAGACACAAGTTCACTAAAGAATTTAAGTTTATCCTAGGAATTTATAGTCTAGGATGCCTGATATCTATCGATTCACTCACCTCCTTGTGAAACCTGGAGATGCTAAAACTTGGTAAGTAAAAGCAGTGTGAAGTAATTTATTAGCAAAATGATACCAAATACAATGATAAAAATTTGACCCCAGATAACTCCAAACTTCATGTTATATTTCTGAGATCTTACCTGTCAAAAATGGTTAGTCAAAAATCTAGCCCTAAAAAAGGATGAGTTCATCTCTGATTTCAGCAACCATTTAACCTTCCAAGAATACTCTGGTCTCAACGACGGTGACAATTTCACCTTCTCACCTTCTTTGCTGGTAGTCTTAAGACTGAGGTGGTAGATCTAGTTGGAGAACAGAAGATAGGATGGCAGACCATCCCCGTCTCTGAATTTCAAGACTTTTGTGATTTCTTTGAAGATACTTTCACTCAAAAAAGTCACAGACCTAATTAAATGCTCTCAGATTAAGTGATTAGTTAAATCCAAAAATGAGAAATCATCTATATCTAATGTACACAAAGTATACTGCAAAGAAAAGGACCTCTAGAAAAGAAGCAGCTGCCCTGCCTTAGTCCAAAAGATAGTCTCACAAAATACAAAAGACTAATTTTGTCTGATAGAATGAGACCTCTCTGAGGAAGTATTTGCTCCATTCTGCCCACAACTGTTTTTTTCACAAAAAGGAAGAGATTTCCATGCAATTGCAAAAGGAGAATGTTCTATTTCTAGTTGATAATGGGGCTTCACTCTCTATCATAAACGCTTCCACCTTTTCATCATTGCTTCTTCAGAGTAACATGCGCAAACAACCAGACATAAGGGTTTTCATGTTACGATAGTAAAATACTAGAAACCACTCAAAAGTTCATCAAGACGGGGTTGGTTAAGTCATTTTGGCTGAGTTCATTTTTAGGATATTCTGCAGCAAGTCAGAAGAGGTTAGCTGTGCATATAATGATATGTAAAGATCTCCAACACAAAATAAGCAAAAAAAAAAAAAAAAAGCTTCAGAACAATCATATCATTTAGGGGGAAAATCTATACATAAAAAAATATACAGGGGATATATGATCCCCTTTTCTCACATGAGGGGTCTTTGAAGTTCAGAGATTGAGTATCATCATGTCTAAGGTCATTCAGCCAATAAGTAGCAGATCCAAGTTTTATGCCAGTCTCTGTTTCCAAGACCTAAGTCAGTGTTGCTACAGCACGCTGCTTCCTTGGTCAGTACTGAGTACTGATGAGACCTGCTGTGATGGGTTTCTTGCTTCATTTCATTGTGTCACCTAGTATTTCAGGGGACCTAGAATGGGATGGAGTCAGCTTCAAAGCAAACTCAAATACAACTTAAATACAAAACAAAATCTTACTTTATCCTTAGAAGAAGATCACCTTATGATCCGGATTGTCAATGAATGCCTTAAGATTACTACTGGTGAAGCCAACTTGCTTTTAAACACGGTTTGTATTTTGCTCTATTTGGTGAGTTTTCTTTATGGGATGGAATAAAGGTCAAAGGACTCCATTTGGTCAATATAAAGAACTCAAAATTCTATTTAAATTTCTCCTCTCAAAATAAATTTAGGTTAATCTCAATAAAAGTGATATTAATATAAAGAATGCATTTTTTTTAAAATAGCGAATTAATCTTTTCTAATGTCAATTTGCAGTAACTAAAGACTTTAAAAGTAAATATTTTATGATTATTTCGAAAGTGACAGATGTACTTTGTAGAAAATTTAGAAAACACAGATGAGGGAAAAGGATATCGACATATAAATGTATCACCAAGATATATACAGCTATTAATAAATTTAAACAGATGAAAACATATTATGAGGGCTCCCCTGGTGGCGCAGTGGTTAAGAATCTGCCTGCCAATGCAGGGGACACGGGTTCAAGCCCTGGTCCGGGAAGATCCCACATGCCGTGGAGCAACTAAGCCTGCGTGCCGCACAACTACTGAAGCCCGTGCGCCTAGAGCCCGCGAGCCACAACTACTGAGCCTGCGCTCTACAGTCCGCGAGCCACAACTACTGAAGCCCGCGCGCCTAGAGCCCGTGCTCCGCAACAAGAGAAGCCACCGCAATGAGAAGCCCGCGCACCGCAACGAAGAGTAGCCCCCGCTCACCGCAACTAGAGAAAGCCTGCACACAGCAACGAAGACCCAACGCAGCCAAACATAAACAAATAAACAAATTAAATTAAAAAAAAAAAAAGAAAACATATTACGAGCAGGTTAAAAATTCCAGGCCAGCCTATTCATACAGTAATACATAGCCATATTCTCAATAATTGTTTCTGATGCTTAATTATATAGAAAAGATTTGAAAAACTAGTATTTATGGGATTTGTAATATTTGCTAAACTGTGTTAAGTACGTTGGCATTGATCTATATACAAGCATAGCGGCTTTTTTTGCAGTTACTTCTTCAAATTAAAACATGTTTTAACATCTTTTAAAATAACTATTCATAATAGTACCTTAGCATAAACTCTTACCCCCAAATCTTTGATCTACCTTGCATTTGATTTTATTCTGATTTACTGTTTTGGCTTCTACTGGTCCTGAGTCTCTCCATTTGTGGCCTTTTACACTTGGCTTTATTAAGCAAATTTGCTGTTAACATCTGGTAGTTAAAATATGATTTGCAATAGCTTTGCCAATTAAAAAGCATAATGTAAGTATGATTACTTTTGCAATGGGTATATATCTGAGTCAGCAAATCTAGATATAATTTAGTATGACTTTTATTTATTTTCTTAAAATCAACTTAATTCTGACTTCTAGCTTCCATCTTTCAAGAGCGGCAGGAAATTCAACTTTCATCTTTTTAGAGAGCTCCAACTTTCGGGCTGAAAAAGCCTCAGGGTTCCTCTGGACTCAAGGAGCACCAAGGTAGATGGCAAGATTCCCCCCCATCTGTCTGCTCTGGTAATGACCGTGACATGACATTCAGGGTCCCAATCCACTTGGTCCCTCAGGTCAGAACCCTCTGCAGAGTCTGTGGCAGGCTTAGGACACTGAAGTCACAATTACCTAGGACTCTGCCACCGATAATGTTCTCTCATTGACCAAATCTTACTCAGATGCTTCTGAGCTCCTTTTCAACTGACTTTCAGGCTTCTGTGTTCATATCGACATTGTTCAATTTTAACAAGAATCCGGATAAGTCAATTCAGCCATCCTTGATATCTGATCAGGTTCCTCACCCCTTCCCACCTCCCAGGTGATGTCTGACCTCCCTGGCCTGCCTTCAGCGAGAATCTGTTAGGTCGGCGTACTCAGCATCTCTCCTACCCCTGATGTTTGCCCTTAGGAACCTTCCATCCCCTGATCCCCACCCTGCTCCGTGGCCGTGAACCCTCCACTTGTCCGCTCTGTGCTCGGAGTTGACCCCATCTCTCTCCCAGTGCAGTGGTCCCCACGCCTATCGTGATAGCACCCCCCTGAATAAAGTCTGTCTCACTGTGCCTTAACAAGTGTCATGAATAAATTTTTCCCTTAACACCTCCTGAATGCACCAGATAATAATCCTCTGAGATCCTTCCTTCTGCTTGGGGAGGTGCCCAGGAGCTGGATTTGAGTCCCACCTCCCTCTGAGTTCCAGAGATCTCTGTCCTCTTCTGAGCCTCAGGCTTTCTACAGCTCCTGCAAAGCCTTCTCACCCAACTCCCGTCCTCATTCCACCTTAGTCATGGACCCGGCATTACTGCTTAAAGAGCTGAACAGAATTCAAAGTGCTGTTGCAGGAGCCCTCTACTTCCACTTCCTGCCTTGCAAAAAAAAACCCCAGTTAGATAAGCACAAAAGGACATGCCTGTCTTCTTGGGTTGGGGTCAGGGGCGGGAAGAGGGGGTGGGCACAGTGGAATCTGAGAAGAAATGCAAAAAATAATATTTCAGTAAAGCAACTTGCTACAGTATTTATTACTCAAGGCCAAGTTCTGTACTTGTCAGTGAAAAGAGGGTGAAGTTTGGCAAGATTTTTGGTTCTTTTGTCTATTTGTGTTTATATCACCCAGAAATCCTCTTTTCTGGAGTGGCGTCTTTCATCCAAACAGTGTATCAGGGATAATGATTATATTTACTGAAAATGTTCAGTTCAAGATGATTAACTCGAGCCCTTAAAAGAACTCGTTTGCCTCATGAATCAGTCAGGGCTCAACCTGGAAAACAAAAAAACCACTGTGAGAACTGAAATGAGAGATGCCAATACAGGGCAGAGGTTGCCCAGGTCAGGGAAGTGCTGAGAAGTCAGAGGGCAGTGAAGGGTCCTCGGGTTAGTAAGAGTAGGAGGCTGATGTGGTCCCACAGCTGGAGGGAGGATGTGGAGTTCCTGGAGTCCAGGGCCGGTGGAAGTAGCTGAATCCACAATGGGCTTAAATGGCAGGAGCTGCAGCAGCCACTGAAGTGGTGAGAGACACCCCTGGAGTCGGAGAAAGAAGAGGATAAGCAGCCTGGTTTCTGCAGAGGTCGGCATCCCCCCACATACCGAGCATGGGAGGGTGAGGCCTGAGCCTTGGCGTCAACAGTCCAGAGACTGGACTGTCTGGGAATTCCCAGCATAACTCAGGGCAGAAGTACCCTCAAATACTGAACAACATTTCTAGCCACCACTGGGTTCTTCTGATGAATTTGCTTCTTGCCCAGACTGGAAAAATACTGTAGAGCCATTCTTTGAAACAGAAGATGGTTTAAGATCAGGGAGGCATGCAATGGAGAACCCAAGAGAAAAATGTAGGGATTGGATTCTGCGTTTCCTCTCATGCTAGAATCTCTTCCAAAACCTCTAAAGTGTATCTACACAGGCATTGTCATTTGAGTCAACTGAGTTACTCTGATTAGAAAATAAAATCAACCCAGGTTTCAGAACGGCAGAATGAGGTCCTCTCTACAAGCTACTGAATCCGAACAATGACTGTACTTAAATTAGAATCCATTTTATTTTTGCTATATTAGTGATATTATACTTCACTGAAATATTATATCATATTACATTTTACTGAATATTATATTTTACCGAAGTCAGCAAGTAACACAGTTCTAAGCATTTCTTTTCAATTTCAAGCTGTGAATAATTAGCGATTAGCAAAGTAAAACTATCTTAAACTAGAATCATATCAAGTTTCTTTGATATTGTTGGTGAATCTTGATAAATAAAAGCTATCATTCTGAGTGGAAATCCTCTGGCTTCCTTAATCATTTCTGTCTTCAATTAACGCAACTGGTTTTGCCATATCAATCTTGTCTTCTTTCAATCCATTCTTCACACACCATTTAAAAGTGACCTATCTAAAATGTAAATCTGACCATGTCATTTCTCTCCTTATATCACTTCAGTAATTCCTCATTAATGACTGGATAAAACCCAAACTCTTCCATGTGTAATTATAAGTCCTCCAAGACCTGGAGCCCAGCTCCCTGTGACCACCTCTGTCTTTATTTGTGACCTTGCACCTCTATGAATTTCAGGTTGCTTACTGTTGACCCAATGCTGAGTCTCAGGGAGTGTCTATGTTCATGAGAGGCCTCTGTAGAAACACCTGCCCAACTTCCCTCTTCTAGTTGAGACCCATATAGATGCAACTCAAGTTAAAAAATCCTAATGCCCAAAGGTGGACTTGCAAACACATGTCCCCAGGGATACATCCATCATTGTAATTACTGCATTAGATGGTTGTCTGGTTCTATTTCTACCTCCCCCAAACTGGACCATGAGCCCCTTGAGAGCAGAGATCGCACCTTTCTCATCCTTACTAAACCCACCAATTATAAGAAGCACACAACAGCTCTGAATAAATATATGCTAAATGAATGACCAAATGCCACCAAAAGGTTCCAGACCTGCTTCTTTTATCTCTTCCTTCTGCCATGAATTAAACACATGCCATCAAAGTTAGCCTTCAAAATAAATAAATGAGATCATGTTATTTCTCTGCTGTACCACTGCTGATGGCATCCGTGCAACTGTAGGGTACAAGGATTCAATGATCCATTTTCGACATGTACCTGTTGAACACCTATTAGTTTGCCAGGCACTGGGTTAGGTACTAGACCTAATAATAAATGAAAGACAAGCCCCTGTGCTTACAGAGCTGACCTCCTATGCTCTCTCATACCTTTCCTTACATACACTACATTCCTTTCACTTGGTAAAATCGTAGTCACCTTCAGGCCCTGCTCATATGTTACCCACTTGTCAACACCCACAGAAGAATTATTTGCTTCTTCCTCTCTCCTCCATAACTCATGTGGCTTCTACTGTGTTGTGCAATTTGGTATTTATGTGCCTTATCCTGGAGTATTCCACTAGTCCTGGAAAACCAGAGACAAAGAACTTGCATCAAGACTCTATAAAATATTCCTACAACTCGATAACATAAAGACAAACAGTTAATTTTAAAAATGAGCAAAACGACAGGAAGAGATACTTCACAAAGAAAGATATACAAACAGATGGTAAACACATGAAAAGTGCACAATCTCATTAGTAATCAGAAAAGTGCAAATAAAAATTATAAAAACTAGAACTGGACTATATCCATTAGAATGGCCAGGATTAAAAAGAATGACACCACCAAATGTTAGCTAGGATATGGAGCTACCAGACTCTCAGGCATTTCTGATGGGAACTTAATATGGTACAACTATTTTAGAAAAAAAATTGAAGACCCAAAGAAGCAGTTAGTGCCAAGGGTTTATATACCATTTTAACAAAGAGAAATAAATTGTGGAAACAACAGAAAGAAAAAAGTGTTAAGGCTTTAAGGTTGTTGGTAAATTGTAAGGTAACTGTATAGGGGAAACGAATTAAAGATAAGGTTTGTTCAGTAAGGTTTGTTGTACAGATTCCTCTCCTTGTAGTCTCTGGGCTAATCTCATTCTGCCCTCCCTGGTGCAAGAGACAGAGTGGGTTTGGGTTCATACAAAGGGAAATGGATGCCCTGCTGTTAGGCAAATGGGGAGGGTAAAGAACTTTTCTGTCTGTTGCTTCTCAATTGCCTTCAGCTCAAAATAATCTTTCTGCCACAGCGGCATATTTGGGGGTGTTGTACTTTGATCCCCTTCAGAATATATCCTCTCACATTAAGGAAACATCTTCTAAAGGAACTGGTCTTCATATTACATAAGAATGCTAATGTGAGCAAAAAAACGTCAACTGCTAGGCGTACATTAAATTGTGAAAATTCAATGCCCTTTTGTCTTTTCATCATTAAGAAAAGAAGAGCATTTTACTGGAGCTTTACTGAATATGAGCACTTCATTTCTCTCTAAATTAGCCTGTAACAGCTGGTGTGGACTGAATTTCCTTGTATCTCTGCTTACAAGAAGCATTTGGGAAGTAGAAAGAGTAACATTTCAGCAGGGACTTCTCTAGGTAATGAAAATTGCAGAATGGTTTCGATAACAGTAAACATTTAAGACCCATTAAGTCATCTCCCTTATTGTGCTTTACACCATCAGATTCAATGAGTGAATCAATGGCCACAGCTGGATGCAAGAAGCATTGAAATTCAAGCAACTCTCTCCCTGCATCAGTGATAGTAAGTCTAAGAAGTAGTGGGTGAAAGATACAAAGTCATCACTGAGTTTTGATTGTAGATCCGCAGTCAGAGTAGAGGGAGACTTGATAGTTCACAATGATTTGTTAAACATAATAGTCGTGATGTCTAGAGGAGGGATAGAGAGCACGAACATTCTTGAATATTGAGCAATGAGCATTTGAAGAGACATTTATAATCTGCTTTTGGTTTCTGATTTAGGTACGATCATGCAAATCACAGGATCTTTTCATTTGATCAGACAAGTAGATAAAAACCAATCTTAGAAGGAAAAAATCCTCAAACTCCGGCGCTCTTATTTTTCTCTTCCAGTTTTATTATTTTTATAGACCGTAACCATGGTGCTGTTCAGAAACACAGCTCTGTTCCTTGCACAGCTTCTAAGCTTGCAGATCTGCTTTTCACCACCTCCGTGACAGCAGCCCAACCCAGACTCCTTTGAAATCCAGGTTTACCTTTCCTTACTTCATTTCCTTATAATTCTCATGAGCTCACGTTGATGCTGCCGACTTGGGGAGACCATCAAACACATCTTTTCCTTCTCAGAGCTACAGGCACAGATGCTGCCACTGACTTGGATGGAAATTTACTCTGATGAGAACCAAATTAAGTTGAGAAATCTCAACTACAGATGTTTAGGAACATTTTCAGCCACTGAAGTAGGTCAAAGTGAAGGGTATTTATGGCATCATTGAAAGCAAATACTGTCTACCAGATTCTGCCAATCTGTAAGAGGACCTTTAGAACCACAGCAGAACCACCACCCACCACAAAAGACAAACGACCTGTGATGGTTTCAGTTAAATAGCCAGCATTTCTCCTTAGTCGTCCTAGACACAACTTGCTTCCCAGTCATTACAGCTGACGGGCTCAGCGGGCGCTTCAAGAGTGCCGTGGCCCACCCCCCCCCCCCCCCCCCGCCCCGGCTCACTGCGTAGCTTCCGGGCTGTCATGCCACCTCCTCCTGGTCTGTCTTACAGAGCACCTGCTGCCTCTGATCTGGTCTTCCTCACCTACATACCACTTGGCTATGTCCCTCCAAAATCTGTAGTTTGAAATCCTAACCTCCAATGTGATGGTGTCAGGAGGTGGGGTCTTTGGTGGGTGATTAGGTCACGAGGGCAGAGCCCTTGTGAATGGGATTAGTGCTCGTATCAAAGAGACCCAGAGAGCCCCTGCCCCTTCCACCCTGCGAGGATGGAGTGAGAGGATGGCTGCCAATGGAGAAGTGGGTCCTCACCAGACACCCAATCTTCCAGCACCTTGATTTTCGATTTACCAGCCTCCAGAACTGTGGGGAATAAACTTCTGTTGTTCATAGGACACTGAGTCTAAGGTATTTTGTTACAGCAGCAGAAACAGACTAAGATGCTACTCTTCCACCTCTAAGCGTGTGTGCACACACACTCACGCCTGAAAGGACTACGCATTTCCATAAGAATCCTCTAATTTCATTTTTGCTCTTTTCCAATCTCAATCCTGATCAAATCTCCTTTGTCCCTTGCTTCTCCTTGCCTTTTATTAAATTATCTAATCTCAAAACCTCATTTGTTTGAAGCAGCAGACCTTCTAGACAGAGTCCAAATGAACCTGCATCTACATCTACGTCCTCTGAGTTTCCATGAATCCTAAATCTACACAGTATTCATGCTCAGTCAGTCCCATCCTCAGAATGAAAGATCCAAACCGCTGAAGAGGAAAGGCTTTTTGACGTCAATAGGAAGCAGGCAAGAAGTGAATGTTAAGAGCAAATGTAAGAATACAAAAAAGTAAATACAGAAAAAAAAAAAAAAAAGACTGTATTAACTAAATAACTATTTGGCCATAAATTTCATATTTATGAAATCATAAATTGAAACTCCATTTGTTTAGTGATCATTTTTAACATGCAATCTATTATAGTCAAAATAATCTGTGCCCAGCTGCCACTCTATTCCACCTGAAGGGGTTCAGAACAAGTCTCCCCCAAACGTGCCACTTTACCATGACGATTATTTTGCACTAAAGGCAATCGAGATCCTGTAGATTCAAGAGAAACTTTTGTCCCTCCCTTAACAATTTAGAAGAACTTAAATTGGAGGTCTTTCCCAGAATAAGAGTTATTACGAGAGATAAAAATTTATCTGAGTGGCCCACCTGTATGTCAGGGCAAACATCTAATTACCCAACATCAATCAAAGGAGTTCATATGCATTATCTAACTGGATCATCCCAACAAGCTAGGAAGGTAGATATTATTAAATTCAGCTCACAGATAAAAAGCAGATGTTCAGAGAGTAAGTTCACTGTCTAAGCTGATATGGAAGGGAACATAGTTAAGCTTTCTAATTTTTTGCTGTAATGGTCTTCTTTTTCTACATAGCTAACAGCCATCTGCTGGTGAAATTTCCAAGACCCTCAATCTACCATAATACCATACTGAAAGTAACTAAATGTAGAGTATTTTAATATAGCCATTCATGAATAAATTTTTATTAATATGTTTATTAGAAATAAGTTGACATAATGCTAACTATGAACATGGGATTGATACATGAATTTAAAAAACCATTTCTACTTTCCATTAGGCTACAGTTAAAGTGAGGGAAGAAAAAACACGAAAGACACAAATTTAAAAGCCACGCAGCACATTACATTGCGTATTTATACACTGAAACACAAATACAAAAGGAAGAACAATAAAGAGAAATTCAATATCAAATGGAGTCATATGGGAAAGATTTAAGAAAGAGGTAGAGTCTATAGTGAGTTTTAGAAATTGATAAGATTTGGATAGGACGACCTGAGACAGATAAACATTACTTTGAATAACATAGGTTAAACAACACATTTAATGAGAAACAGCCATAGTACATTTAGGGAACAGTGAAAATGACAACAAGATATTTACGAACCAAAGGAAAAGGAATCAAGTACAACCATTACATTAAACATGAATAACTCATAGGGTATAATGAAAAGCATGTGCATTTCGTCTCCCACTGCACTTTCAAAGTAGTCAGTGTGGCTTGTTAGGATCCAGTGGTGTGCTAGGAAATTGACATTCTGGGGGAAAAAGTCCTGATCTGTAGCATTTACCAATTTCTGTGGTGTAAATACTCCCACTGCGGCCAATTTCAAGCAACTAATGCTTTACCCACAGGCTCACAGAGTTTCTGAATATTGAACAACCAACCCTCATAAGCCATAGGGGCTTGATCCCACATGCCCCTGGCTTCCCCTTCCCCTTGATGAAAATTTGCGTTTTCCATGTGTCCTCTCTGGTTATTCTGAATACCATAAAAACTCCATGATTTCTTTAAGTTGTAAAACAGTCTAATTTTAAGAATTAAAATGGTGAAAACTACGTAATAACAAAAGCTTTGAACCTGATTTAAAGCTGGGCAAGGGGGCAGGTGCCTTCTCTTTTCCCTTTCAGTGTTACCACTCCTCTGGTTGATAATCCAGTTTCTCAGCCCTCCTGTGCTAGTGAATGGAGAAGAAGAAAAAAGGAAGGCAGCAGACACTTACTCGGAGGAGACTATCATAAGCCTCTGTAATCACAGGGTGGAAGATGCAAAAAGCAGGTAGGTTCTTTCCATACTAACTGGCTTGCTGGAATTTCTCTATCTTTGGCGTCGCTCAACTAGACCACCACGGGTATCATGTTGATTGGCCTCATAGTCTAGTTACTGGCTTTTTTCTTTCTCTGGACTTAGGAATCAAGCAACAATTCCAGCCTTCTTCTGCTGAAACTGCTCACCTCTCTAAAGAAGGGTAAACAAACTTCTTCTGTAAGGAACAGTAAACATTTTAGGCTTTGTGGGCCAGCTGATCTTTGTGGCAACTACTCAACTCTGTCACTGTAGCCCAAAGCAGCCATAGACAATAGATAAAATAAATGATTGTGACTATATTCAAATTTTTTTTCTGAAAGAGGCAGTGAAATTTGGCCGGAGAGCTGGAATTTGCCTACACCTGCTTTATAGCCTAAGGTATCATGCATCTTGACCTCTGCTGCCTCACTCTCACACATGGTCCATAGTAAACACTCGTGTATCCTATGCCCTGCTTAACCGGGAGGGTGAAATAATTCTCTGAAGCTTAGACATTTAGATTTCTCAGGTGTCTTAGACACTAATCTACCCTGTCCACCAAATGGCAAGGGCATATATTCAGCTATCCAAGTGTTCTCCTTTAGAACCCTTCTTTTTTGAGGGGGAGGTAGGTGAGGAGAATGAGACTCATAGTACAGAGGCTACCCTTTTAAAAAAATCAAGAAATTCTAACGCTTTTTATGTTCTAAATGTTGTCAAGAGGGTTTTTCTCCCTTAATTTGATCTTACTACATAAGGCCTAATACTTCCTTGTACTTTAGCTGAAACTTCCATTTTAGCATCATGTTGTAAAGGTTTAATATGAGTATTGGCACAAATCATATCAGGCCATATACCCCAAACACAAAGTGAGTTTAACTCTATTCACTGCGTAACAGTGAAGTACTTAAGGGCTGAGAGTTGATGAATGATATAAGGAAACTACTGTTTAATAAATACAAATTTGGCAATGAATTGGATGGATTAAAAATCAGTAGATATTCTGACAGCAGGGAAATAATTCGAAGGTTCATACAGATAATATGATAATTCAAACTAGGCTTATACGCATGAAAATGGTACCAAAAAATGGAGTGCTTGAAAGAGATAAAAAATCTGAAGATGACTGATTGCATCAAATGAAAAAAGTGAGTGAACTTTTTTCTTCAAGATAAGATGCCAGAAAAATGACAGAGAGAAACTGGAAAATCAAGAAGGGGATAAAAAGGAGCAAAGAGGAAGATGATTAATCCCTTCCAGGACAGGCGTGGTTTAGGTGATGTCCACACACCAAACTGGGACTGTCCAGGAGGCAGCGTCAGATGTATAATTAGAATTAATGCTGAGATGTGGCTACATGTATAGAGTTTCTGAAACCTAAACAAGTAGATGACACTAAGTAGAAACAGGATTAGTTCAGAGCAAAAGAATAGAGAGAGAGAAGAGGGGAGGGCAGGGGAAGGGACGGGACGGGAGGGAAGAGGAGAGGAGAAATGTTGGAAATGCCCCCAGCCAAGGGCAGGGGGACGTAAATATAAAACAGCAAACAAGAAAGTAGATATGTGTAAAACCATACTCCTCAGAACGCCCAGAGGCCCAGGTCCTGAGGTCCCCCCAGTGGAAACCACACTTCCCATCCCTCCCCACATGGCTTTTCCTCCATTTCCTGTGAGCTGCAATACACAGTGAGGAGTATGGGTTTAAAACTCACAACTAGGGACCTCCCTGGAGGTCCAGTGGTTAAGACTTGGCCTTCCAATGCAGAGGGTGTGGGTTTGATCCCTGGCCAGGGAGCTAAGATCCCACATGCCTCGGGGCCAAAAAACCAAAACATAAAGCAAAGCAATACTGTAACAAATTCAATAAAGACTTTAAAAATGGTCCACACCAAAAAATCTTTTAAAAATTCACAACCATCCGTACAGATACAGAAACCTAATTTTCTGTTTAGTGCATTCCCTGACTCTCTTTTCCACAAAACAGACAGCGTAAAGGGTGGCTCCAAAGATGTAACATATACAGGCCACTTAATCCCATCAGCTTTGGAAGTAAACCAAAACTACCCCATTTTCTGGCAAAATTTTAAGTTTTTCTTTCATATCGTTTAGAACATTGTCTTTTTCCTGTGCCTGCTATTTTAGAGGAAAGTTATAAGAGCCTGTGAAAGCCACAGATCATATCACCCAGGGGCCCTGAGCACCACTTCCTTGACTCCAGTACTGATCTTGTGTTTTATTTTGCTTCCCTCATTTTATATCACATCAGGAGCAGCCCTGAGACGGAAAATAACCCAGGAAGGTAGCCTAGAAAGTGTACACACCATGAGGGAAAAAGTAATGATCTAAAGTAGCCCACACTTTCAAACTGTCAAATCAGACTCCCTAAATCAGAGTTCTTACCCAGTATCAAGTTTTACTAATAATTTTAAGGATAAGAGCGATCAAGGGGCTCAGATAAAGAAGACTGGGACATCCCATGTGGCTCCCCAGCTCCCGTCTTCCTGCACTGGACGTGTTTTCTCTGGCCCAGAATAACAGGTGAGTGGAGGAGAGGTGTTACAGGTTGTTACACACATTGAAGGGAATTTCTAAGTTATGAAATATCTTTATTCTATACCCCAAAGTGTTTGGTGGTTGACAGACTTTTTCCTGCCTCGTGAATCCACAGACCTAGGGTTTACTTCCTATTGCAATACAAGCAATCCTTTAGCCAAGGACATCCTGCTAAAAGCATTCCTACTGAAGAGATAACGTCTCTTTCTCCTGGCAAATATCACTAGTCTGCAGGCGTCCACTTTGCAAGGAAATCAGACAGGATCACCAGACTGTTTACCTTTCCCTGGGCAGGGTGGTGGAGGGAGTCATCTCCCAGCTAAAACAAGTGAATGGATCACAGGCAGCTTCTTACAGGCTGCCCTCCACACGATCGAGCACATTTATCTGTAGGGGTCCTACCATTTAAGATGCCCTCCTCATTTTAATCCCCCCATAAATGAGTCACCTCCTCCCCTTAGCACTGCCCTTAGGGCCCTGCTAGAAACAGCTGTTGATTGCATGTTGTAAGAAATGAAATATTAGCACTAAATAAGCAAAACAATGAAATGCCAGGGCTTGAGACGGCAACACATACCGACCAAAGAAAGGTAGCATACATATAATTCTAACAAGAACAAAGAAATCCAAAAAAGGCTGACAAGATTTTATCTGTCCCCATATGAAATCATAATAGTGTGGGCAGCTATTGAAAATCTGCTGATCAGATGTTTCTTTTTCATTCATCCTCCTTGATACAAAATTTATAAAATGCAGGAGGGGGTAAGAATCATTATATAATTCAGGAACAACAGGTTAAAAACTGTGAGTTTTTAATATTATATTCGAGTTAATATTGTGTTAGACTTTATATCTAATAATATTAGAGTTAAAAACTCTAATATGTGGGAGAAATGAGTTGGTACAAAAAACACAGGAAAAAAAAAGCAATGGAAAAATAATACCAAATGGTTCAAGAAATCTCAACCCAAGGAGGGGAAAGCTTTCTAAACAACACAACACAGAAAGACAACAAAGTAGCCTTACAAGTGGGTAATTCGTAAGGAATTATATACTATTATTGTAATTTTTAAAAAATTGGATCCTTTTTCCCCTAGTTCCTTATTTCATGAAACTCAAAACAGCTATCTCATTTTAAACTTCACTGAAAAGAAAATGCTTTAGTAATAAATCCCACCAGATAAAAAAGTAAATTATAATAATTCTTTTTCTAACATATTATATTCTCACAATGAAGAGTTTATGGGGGCATATTTTGCATACGTAATTTAAAACCCTGACACTGAAAATGGAAAAAAGAAAGAAAAAGAGAAACTTTACAATGAAGAGATATTTCACACAAACTTGATGATAATCGTATTTGCAAGCTCTGAATTTTCTCTAAAAACACTGGACAAACTATAGGGATGTAAGCTGGGAATCCGTCAGTTTTCAAGAAAGGCAAAGTTTTGCTTAGGTAATGAAACTGGTGCTGGGAGCAGCTGCTGTTGGGTGACGTGTGGAAGAAGCTTTAAAAACAAAAAAACCAGAATCAAGAAGAAAAATTTTTAAATAGGGGGAAAAAAGGGAGATAACACTACAACGGTTTCTGAAGAAACGTTAGTATATATCAAGAAGGTATAGGCATGGCTCCTGTCTCTAACCAAAAATGCTGATGTTAGACAAATTCTGAAAAAAATGTCTTAAATTATTGTTGACCATTTCCACAGGGAAGAAAGTTTAGCAAGAGTTAACAGAATGCTTGTAACTAAAGACAGCATTTCCTTAACCTAAGAGTTTGGATTGAAAGATTCTTAACTTGGTTTCCCAGAGTTTACTGAGAAAGCTGCATACCGTGTTTCCTAATTTTTTTCAAAAAATATGTCTATAATGCAATATGTGAAATATACAGAAATGTGTATTTTTAAATCATCAGCAATTTGTTAAGCTCCAGAACATCATTTTTTATCTAGTATATCTTTGAATATTAACAAGAAAGAATTATTTCACGTTTATCCCTATTCTTTTTTGAATTGTCTATTTATGTCCTTTGTTAATTTTTACTTGAGATGTTAGTATCTGTCTTATTATTTCATAAGATATCTTAGAATAATAAGGCAAAGACCTTTTTCATATTTGTTGATTTTATAGCCTCATGTTTTGAAGCAAAACTGAGCATACTAATAAACTGATCTGAAACTGGGGAAGGTGGAAAGATCACCTTGTATACTTAGGATACGGTGGGGTACACTTTTAGTACATCTAAAAATAACTGTATAGTTAATTAAAATATCTGCTTAGGACTGTTGCCCACCACTTATTTTAAAAATTCAGCTCTTTTAGTGATCTGTCTTGTAAGAATGAGGTCTCTGGCAGTCTAATTAAATGTAATGGCTTTCTGGTGAGGAACTTCTAAAAATTTTGTGCATCATAAAAGTTACTTATGATGTCTACGTGAGCCTCGAATCTAGGTTCTCACCTTCGTGACAGACTAAGACCCACATACAAAAAGAGACTGAGTCAGAATAAGCTTAAATAGCAACTGACACTTTCACCCAAACATTTCTAACTTAAAAACAGCAGGTCTTTTTATTTTTTTAATCATCAACAAAACTCACCCTAATTAGAAGCATCAGTGAAGTTTGCCTGAGACTTCTGAGCAGGCTTCTACTTGATGGTACACAAGGGTAAATAAAGAAGAATGGGGCCAAGGTTTTCATCTTTGATAAAAAGGCATAATCAATAGATAAGCCCATGACTGCTAATTGCTACCAAACACACATTCTCTCCTTTTCTTTCAAATTACGAGAACTCCCACTTCGAATCGGCGCGCTACTAGAAGACCGCATTTCCCAGACTATGTGGCACTGGTTACGGTTCCAGACCAGTTAAGGACGGTGAGCTGCTCCGTGTAGCTGAGCAGAGATCCAGTTTGGGTTGGAACCTTGCTGTTACCTCGGATCTTCCCTATAAGGGAAGGGATAGCTATCCAGTTCCAGGAATTTCCTCGTGTATCCAGATTAAGGCGCGTCCTCCGTGTAAAAGAGCACATCCCCTCTGGTTCAGACCTTCCTCTCTCATCCAGACCCCTCTGAAGGATGCCGTGTAGCAGAGACAGGCTTCTTCCACAGATTCTCCTTTTGTCTTCTCACATCCAGCCATCTCTGGTCATGAGTTAAAGTCTCATTGAAAGTGAAGTAAACTTTAAAGGTTTACTGTTTACCAGACAGAGCCTGGTCTCCACTCATAGTATGTTCACGTGAGTAACAGGTGAGGTTATGGGTGTGTTAATTAACTAGACGGAGGGAATCCTTTCACAGTATGGACACAGAGTAAACCACCATGATCTACACTGTAACTATTTTGCAACTTTATCTGTCAATTATACCTCAATAAAGCTGAAAACATAGTTAAGAAAAGATAGGTGGACACATCAAGAGAAGGAATTAAAAGGCTACAAATACATGCATGACGTCTATCCATTAGACACACACTGGAAAGTTGAGGAAAGGAGTTTCTTAGAAAGATTTCTGTTATTTGGTATGAGGGTCTTGGGTATAGCTGTTGCAATGATGGGGTTCAAAGCATGTTATCGGCATCAAACGGATGCAGGATGGACCAATCTAGTTTGTAGCTTTTATGCTTTAACAATTGGCTTTTCTTGTCAAACAACCTTTCCTCATGCAGGTCCTTGTGGTTATTCATGCTTAATAAAAATATATTCAGCTGCACGGCACTACATAGTACTTCTGTCACACTTCTACAACAGAATAGCTTTTGTAGTTTATCATGAAATGCCCGAAAATATTTCATAGCTACTATATCAGAAATCATCCCTCTCCGTAAATATCCCCAGGAAGGTTCTCCTTAAGGGCCACATGAGTATCCTGGGAGAAGACGGTAAGATAAGACAGGGATAATTGGAAATTATTGCTAATTCTGAGATGAGTGTCTGTTTCCCAGTTGAGATGCGCTGGTTAATTTATGTGAAAATGGTTCTGCAATATTGCTAAAGCAAGAGTTGTAAAAGATAAAGCAATTACTCTGCAAATGCCATGAGATAGCAAAACTACGTATTAGGGAAAAAAATCTTAAGATTAAACACAAACTGCAAATCATCCAAGATATGCAGGCACAGATTCCATTCAGACTATGCTAACTTTATATCATAAACATAGTTAAAATAAAACCATCCTTTAAAAAGAACACTTATAATACACAACCATGACTAATTTCTTCCCTTAAAAAAAAAGAAGAAAGGAATGTGCAAACAGATCATAAATTCATTTGGTTAACTAGACGGGCAATGTAATAGGGATTTTAATCTGCATTCCATGGGTTCACGGATGCCTTCCAAAACCTGTAAACTGCCTAAGGTTAAAACGAAATTTTGTTCATACGTGGAGAGGAGAACTTCAATATTTTAATCAGATTCTCCAAGGACGTCCATGCTGTATCCCACCAAAAAGTCAAGGACTGTTGTTCCCCATGAAAAAATGGGATACAAAGAAGATGAAATATTCCATAACCTGTTAAAGACCAGGAAATAACTAAATCATCAAGGAACTCCTGAGAAAGTACTCTGTGGACCTAATTTGGGGTAGGCAGTGAGTTTCACACCTTCAGGAAATTCAGTTTTTTATGGAAGAACAGAAGGGGACAGATTTTACTCTACAGAACATATTCGTATCTGATCATGACCTATCATTCTGTTGGCTACATCAGGTTTCTTACCCTTTGTTTTGTGTTGCTGTTGAGGTGGGATTTTGCATTTACCTACTGGCGTGCACTGCACTAGTAATATTTACATCGTACAATTTTTGTAAACCCTTAAGCAAAATCCCTAATTACTAGTAATTTTAAATCAACCTAACATAAAATCTAACTGATTATAACCATCCTTTTAATTTTCTTTTGCTCTATTTTATTCATTTTTTGGACGGAAAGGGATACTGATTTAGCAATTATAAATGGAAAGCACATCATTGCCCCCCAAAATACTATTGTCCTATAATTTAATCAGTGCACTTTTGAGCTCATCTTTCTCTCAATATTGTTGAATTACAATGCAACCCACACTCGTTATTTATCTAAGATATTGTAATAAGAGCATCAGTTCCTAGATACTCTGTTATTATCCTTATCACCACTGATTTATAAATATTTTTCTGCAGAAAAATGTGCTGAATCTCTAGCAATACCTGAGTTAAACAGATCTTACACATGTTGTCAAAGGCAGTCTTTATAGTTCCTGACATTTGGTAGTGTGAATAATCTATATACACCATGCAACTGAAAACATTAATAATGTGAGAATGTTCTTTCTTTAGAAGAACACTTTACTCCAAAGGAAGAGAGCGGTGGGAATGTGTAGTGGGAAGAACACTGCACTGAAGCATCCAAGTTCTGGCCATGAGCTGCCTGAGAGAGTAACACACATTCAACAGTGAGACGGGAGCAGACACCTGCCGCCTGAACAGAGGAGTGGGCTGGGGATGAGGAAGGTTCCAAGGAAGGTATTTCCTACACGTCCCTGTCTCCCTGCCCACACCCCACTCACCTTGCTGCTTCTGAATCGAGTTCATGGCCGTCAGTGCAGCAGCCATCCTGCTGCCACAAGATGACAAGCATGAGGATGAACAAGGGTCATAATTCCTGTGGGAGCCATCTAGGTTCGCCTGGAGTGCTCTACTTCCATTTCTGCCCTGGCATTTTTCTTTGCAAATAAACTGTCGTTATTAGTCATTGCACTCAAATAAGCCAAGATGCATTGGGTGAAGACCTCTACTTTCCACTTCCAGCTTCTGGTCCAGCCATATGTAGTAGCATATGACACGCTGTGCAGCAAACAGCTCTCTCATTTTAAAACATGGTTACATCTAAAGAAAACTAGTACCTCCTTCAGATGCTGTCTCTGTCGATGACCCCCTCCAAATGAAATATGATTGAATCCTCCTGACAAAGACGGCATGCAGTGCGACCAAAGATCAAATGCAGCACACCCGACGCCAGGGTTAGGGGCAGACCGAGGTGCGGGGAGGGTGGGGTGGAAGTAATCTGATGCAGCTGCCACTTGGGTCACGTGCTGTCCTGAGCAGACGTGCGGTGGCCCTTGCTAAAGACTGTGCGAGGGACCGAGCTCTCGGGCCACCAGTCAGACGGATTTCTGAGAAGTTGTAGGTTAGATGGATGGGAAAGAGATGAGGAGGCAGAGCCTGAGCAGTTTCTCCTGAGAACAAACCAAGAGACGTCCCAGCACTCGGGCTACAGTGGTTGAGTCATTAAACCTACAATTATTTATATAGCTTATTCTGGTAAAGCTTTTCCTTTTACTATGAACCATTTTGCCATTAATTAGCTAAAGGCCATGTTTAATGAAAATACTAAGTACCAAATTTCCATTTCTCGAAGAAGCTGAGGACAACTGTGTAACTTTTCAAAATGTTTGTCCACTGAGAGTCACGGTAATAGGTCTGACCACATGAAAATCAGAAGACACCAATCTGCTGAGGAAGAGTAACCGTTTCAAAGGCAGCAGTTATGTTAAGAAGCCTGGACCTGAACACAATGATTTAGGATGAGAAGCTGCAGAGGAGGTATTTACACTTCCCTCCGTGAAGCATGACTGCAATTACATCAGATGCCTGACTTCTAGATTAACTTTGTGCATTATCTTATTCCGAGTTTTCTTGTGCACATAGGAAAAGCTACTAGTATGTTGTTCATTTAGCAAATGAATTTCACAAACAGTTAAATTATCCTGTGGCATAAATGCTTCAAATAAAAGCACAAAAATGAAACTCAGTTAAATTTAATTCCCAGACTGATTTTAATTTTAAAATCTAATTTAATATATTTGGGACAAAGCTTTTAGAAGTTCATTCTGTTGAAACTGAAACACGTAACGTTATGGTAAATACTACTGTAGTTAGAAAGTTCACTGTTGACAAAAATGAATTGTTTTTATGGTAATCATGTGAATACAAATTTTGTTGGAGCACAGCTTTTGAATAAAAACAGTATTCCTAAGAAATGTATTTGAAATTGGTTGAAATGAATTATAATTCATAATTATATCCAACCTAGTTTCTAGTTCAATATTGTACTAATGAAAATACAGCTGTAGTTGTCAAAAGTTACGTGTGTTTATGTATATTTGTGTGCGTTTATAAAGTTCCCTAAATTTTGAATGCTTTTTCAAAATATTTCGAAAATGGAGTGCCAAAAATGTTGGCTTTTGAAGCTTCAGGTCAACTGCAGTTACTGAGAATAAAATGGAACAGAAAAAAATAGACAAGAGCAAGAAAAGAAGGGAACAAACTGGACAATGCGAGATCAAAATGGATTTCAAGATTTAATTTTTAAATTCTCTGTGTTTAGGAATAGCTTGGCTTGTGGAAGAATCTTTTAATAAAGCCCCTATATTTTACTGGATAATTCTGTATTGTGTATGAGATCAAAATAAAATTGAGACGACCTACAATTGCATGGTATCTAAATTTGATAAAACATTTGAAAGAATCAACTTATTTGACAAATTTTTATATATTTGTCCAAGAAAATTACTCGGAATTGAGGCACAAAGACAGTATTTGTGAAAATAGCTGACCTGACATGTTTATTATTTTATAATATGAGAATATTTAATTAAGAATACTTTTCATTTAGTCAAATTTTCTCTGAGTTTATGAGAACCTCATTTATAGAGAGGATACCAACAATTCAAAATATTACGGTTTACAGAGAAATGCCAATTGAAGGAGTACCTATTTCAAATTTAATAACCATATAATAAAATAAACTGTACTTAAAATCAGACCTATAAATCGCTGCCTTAACTCATATTCATATATATGGGAGTTTATTTAGTCACATTGCTTACAATAGAAATATTATCATTTATAACAGTATTTTAGTAAAACCAAATAGCTGTCTATGCCGTGAACAAAATATTATTTCAAATACTGTTGACTTTATCTCATTATTCTAATACTTTCATCATCCACATATTTATAAATGCAATGGTATATGTATAGAATCTACAAGTGTACACCTATTGGGTACAAATATGGAAACTGTTTCTACTGTAGAGTGCACAGAAGATAAAATCTGGAAACCAACACAAGAGAGGGAGAGCTTCTCTTCTGAAACCACCTATTGGGACAGAAGAAGGCGGCTTTTTTGAGGGGATGATTCTCTTTACTGAGAAATGTCCAATCATTTCTGGAAGCACTGTGCTGTTCACAGACCACAGTTCAAAAACAGAGAAGGAATGTGGTGTCCACAGCCTGTGGGAACGCTGCTCTCACTCCAGACAGAACCCCAAGAATCACTCATACTTGGTGAATACAACCTACAGCATTTAGCTGGAAGAGACACGTGAACCCCTGAAAGAGAAGACTGAAGCCTGTGGATCTGCCCAAGGGGACAGTCAGATCCAGATCTCCCAATCCTTATTCTTTCAGTGCTTTTTCGTTAGCTGCACTGCTTGTTTTGTTCACAGGTAGCTCTATTTAAGAGAGCAATGATTAAGGAAAAAGGTATAACTCATCTCATGCTAGCAAACCTTTTTTTCTACCTACTTGTTTCCCTTAGGTTAACTAGTTTGCAGAAGGATTATTCTGTTTAGGAAGTTTGTTGTCCTCATTTTTAAGGAGGATGTCTAACGACAGTCCTTACTAGAGAGAAGACAGATTATTCAGAGAACAGAAGAGTTTCTCCTTTTTTCATAAATTTACATTTTGCTTCATAAAATGAGTGTCCTGAAGTGAGCAAACTCTCCCTTTCTGAATCCTGAAGGCTTGGGAAGACTCAGGTTTTGCACAGAAGTCTACAATATGCCCTTTAATGATATAAGCTTCCTCAACAACATGATGGTGACATGGGACAAGACCGTTGGAATAAATGGAATGAAATAATACAGTTTGGAAGGTGTTATTCTAAAAAAAAAAAAAAGTATATATTGGAAAAGTCTTGCTCTGGTGACATAATCCCTAACCTGGGAAAATCATCCAGCTTTTTTCTCTTTAGTTGTTTGTCCACATGCAGTGCCTGGATATATGATTTGATAACAAGTATTACAAGTTTAGGAGACTGGGAAATTACTCCCCACTCCACTACGACTTCCCCCACCCAAACATAAACATTAAAATTTTTAAATTCATTCAGAAAAGCTTGGCACAAAAGAGGCGTGGATTTAGGAGCCATTTAAGAAGGAAGATGTTCACTGACCAGTCAAGTGGGAGCTGCAGGGGGCCTGGCTGGCATGGGTGGGCGTCACAGAGAACTGAAACTCACCAGGAAAGGCAGCCATGAAAACGTCAGGGTTTTTCCCTGTTTGAGTTATCATATGCAAAAGAGAATATGAATAAGCATATTTAACTCCAATTCCTCACATTTCAATATACTCATTGTTATAGAGCAGCATGACCAAAGAACTCCAATTTAGAATAGCAATTTCTATTTAACATCAAACTCTCAAAATTAAAATAACGAAGCCCTAAGGGAAACACTAATTAATTAGTTATGTCCTTGGTTAATTTTGGTGGGTGGGGCTGTCTGACAATACATTTTATCACGCATCCTTACAATATACATTTCCCAGAAGCACCTTCTTTACTAGGGGGCCAATGCAGACGTGAGTCACGAATAGGGCTTCCTCATGCTGGAAGTCGAAGGCTTATGTGGAATAAATAAACATACATTAGCTCTCAATAGTTTCAGGCCTGTGATTAAGTAGAATAAATAAACAAAATTTTCAAAGCAACAGCTTTCCCAGAAATAGCCACGGAAATCAAAGATGACAGCTCTATGACATGCAGCACAACAGCAGGCTTCAATTTCTAAACACCAGTGATTTTTTTTCTGTATTTAGAACGCTTTCATAAACAAAAAGGAACATTTTTATACGCCTGAAATCACCTATCTCAGTCAAAATATTTTGGAAGCTCAATCTCATCATGAAATCTCATTAGCTCATGCTTCCAGAAGCCAGGAGGACTTCGAAGCCAAGTGGGCTCCTGTGGGCTCTTCTAAGAGGTCCACTGCACTGTAGCTATTTTCTGAAATGCATGTCCCTATTGGGAGGACTTTGGGTTAAACAAAGATAAATTCAGTTACTAAAATACAATAAAATAGTACTCTTCTGCATTTGTACAGTTGTCCTGGAACACATCTGTTGATGGGGCATGTATCAGTATAAGAGGTGGGGTGCAAGTTTCTGGGACTGTGGGACGTGGTATTACCTGCAGGCAGTAGTGCCAGAACGGCTTGGTTTAGGGGGAACCCACACATGTGGAGTACGAAGTATTCAGGGAGTCAACATAGTTTTTTTTTTTTTTCCTTTCAGCTATCATGACCCATCAATTCTCAAAAAAATGTGTACAGAGCCTTGGGCATGTGTAAATCACCTTATTAGTTCATGCAACAGATGTAAATACGGACAAAACTAGGCTACTCACATCTTGTGCATCCACTTTAGCCGGAGACAGAGGTATTTAAACCATTAAATTATAAAGCAGAATGTGATCAGTGTGCCCGAGAGGTAGACACACTGAGCGCGGAGTCTAATGGAGATCTCACATCACGTAGGAAGGCACGTGCTCCCCTGTAAATGTCAGGGCCGTGTACCTGTCTGTCTCACCCCTCTTCCCAAGGAACGTACCTACTCCCTATGGATAAAGGCAAACCTACAAGTCATTTCATCTCAACTGCCTTCCTCTTTCCGATTTCCGCACAACCCCCCCCCCCTCTCCGCAGCTGTTTTATTTTACTGGACATGCAGTGGGCGCTCCAGAGATGAATGGTGTCCCCGTGAGGGACACAGAGACAACACTCGGTCACTCTCCGCTGAGGCAAGATTCTCTTGTTAATAAAAGCACCCTGTAAAAACGGTGCCTTTTTTTTTGCCTCTGAATGAAAACAGCACCAGGAGTTTCAAAATAAAAAAAAAACAGAACAGAAGCTCATCGTGAAGATTACCTCCATGTAAACAGTCTTCTTTTTAAGGAGAAGGTTTTCAGACGAGCCCACAGCATATCAACAACAAAAAGCATAAGCCTAAACTTAAAAAAAACCAACAACTTTATAAACCTGTCTTCTGTTATTTTTGAAAAGAAGTTTCAACATGAAGTCATCTTCCTAAAGAGCATTCTGGGTATTATACAGCTTATTTTATGCACTTCACAAGCTAAATTTAGACAATTATACTCGACTCTGCATTAAATTTTAAAAGAATCTTTGTTTTTTTTGGCTTGGTGAGGTTCTTTTGAGTCTCTAACGCTGAACTTCATCTTAATCCCTTTGAATTCTTCAGAATAAAAACTATTCAAAAAATTTGAAACTTCTATCAAGAATCCTGGCACTTGTCCTGCAGATAAAATGGGCATTCCACTCCTCCCACACAGCGAACAGCGAAGCCAGTACAACTATTTCCCAAACACAGATCTTTTTCTTCTCAGTTAATATTACATAATTCTGGTAGGATGTATTATTAGACAGTTGATACTCTGATAAATAACTATGTGGTGCAACATTTGAGATTTGGACAATGCATGGCACAGAATTTTATAAATGAATTATCCATTATTGTGATGGTATTTAGCTCTTCCTAGATAAATTGACAGTCAGATTCTTGAAACAGAAAATCATATCTAATTTTAAAACCATCAAAAACAACAATGAAAACAAACAGTAACAGTAGTAATCACAGTGTCTTGGTATAATCGTCATTACTACAGTCATCGACATCAGAGTGAATATTTACTGGGCACTTAGATTGAGACAGGCACAGTCTAACCACTTATTTCTCCTATCTCAATCCACACAGCCATCCTATGCAGTAATCACTATTCTTGTGCCCATTTTACAGAGGAGGAGCTTGAGGCAGAGAGAAACATTGAATAAATGTTATCTAATGTAACCCCTACTGAAGCCTGAGTTTAGGTTGGTCTATAGGTTAAGATTGCTTCCATCCTTCCTCTGCTCGTGGATAGCAGTTACGGATGCCAGATAAAACACAAGATGCCTAGCTAAATTTTAATTGTATATAAATAACAAATGATTCTCTATTATAATTACGTTCTATGCAACATTTAACATTTAAAATGCAAGTAACACACGTATACTAAATGACTATTGTTGTTTATCTGAAATTCAATTTTTATTTTATTAGCTAAAATAAAAAAATTGGCAACCCTAAATTAGCAGTTTTTAACCCCTTCCACTCCCAACCCAGACCCTATGCCTGAGGTTTCAATAACCAACATACACAATACATACATACATGAGTCACTATATAAACACACAAACACACCTGTACAATAAAATAATTTTGAATATCCTACGTTTAATAAGAGTATTAAAGTTTTGATAATAGTTTTCAAAGCTTACTGAGCACTTAAAATGTGTATTCTCAGCGCTTTACATGTCTTAATACATTTAATACCCACAACAACCCTGTGATGTAGGTACCATAATGTATCTTATTTTTACAGATGAAGAAACTGAAGCATGGAAAGTGCTATGGTCTGAATGGTTGTGTGTCCCCCAAATTCATATGTTGAAATCCTAAACCCCAAGGTGATGGTATTAGGAAGTGGGGCCTGTAGGAGGTGCTTGAGTCATAAATGTGGAGACTGCATGAATGGGATTAATGCCCTTATAAAAGAAACCCCACAGAGCTCCCTAGACCCTTCCACCATGCGAGGACACAGTGAGAAGTCGGCAGTCTACAGCTCAGAAGACAGCCTTCACCGGTACACAACCAAGCTGGCACCTTGATCTCAGAATTCCAGATTCCAGAACTGTGAGAAATAAACTTCTGTTGCTTTTAAACTACCTTTTTGGTGATATTTTGTTACAGCAGCCCAAACAGGAAAAGCCCATGACAACTGGTGGGATGGGAGCCCAGGCAATCAGCTAAAGAGGTGTTGCTCTAAATCACTATTCTATATAGAATAACAGTCAGGGAGACACAAGCTGAACAAAGTGCAGAGAGTTTTTTAATTTCAACAAGCCACAGTAGACAATCCTTGTTGCGGCTCAAGGCCATCAGTGGACACCTTGGAAGGGTCATGTCTAAGCACCAGGGCTTAACCAGCCCTAAAGTAAAGACAACTGTAAATAGACCTTAACAAATTTTAAAAGCAAGCCCAGAAAGATCAGGCTGACCTGCAAGTAACTTAGCTTCCTGCTAAAACAAACTTCAGCACTCTTAGTGGAAGACGCAAAATCCAAACACTCATGAATTCTGACATCCAGTGAGTGATTCCTAAAAATGAAAACCAGAAGGAAAATCATTCAACAGAACAGACCCATAAGTCATAAGTGCCAGAGACAATGGAATTAGCAAACAAAAATTTACATCAGCTATTATTAAAATGCCTAAAGATGTAAAAGGAACAAATGGAACTTTTAGAAATAAAGAACATAATATCTTTAAAAATGAGCCTTGGATGGACCTAATAGCCCAATCTATTATGAAGAAAAGAAGAGCTGAAAACATGAAAACTAAACTACAGAGAGACTTAAAAAAAGATCCGAATCTCAGTGACTTCTGGGACAGTTTAATATACATGTAATTGGAGTCTAAGAAAAAAAAAAAGAGAGAGTGTAAGACAATAAAAACATTTTGAACAAATAATGGCTAAAATTTCCCCCAATTTAATAAAATTCTAAATCCACAGATCCAATAAATTTAACAAGTCTCAAGATGTATAAACACAAAGAAAATCATACCAAGGCATATAATCAAATTTTGAAAACAGATGATAAAAAGAAAATCTTAAAAACAACCAGAGAGGAAAGACATATTTCATGTAAAGGAACAAAGATGTGATCTCAGACTTCTCATCAGACACTATGCAATCCAAAAGACAATAGAACATCATTTTTAAAGTGCTGAGAAAAAAAACTGTCAACCTCAAACTCTACATTCAGGGAAACATATACTTTAAGAATAAAGGTGAAATAAGGGCTTTTTCAAACAAACAAAATCTTAGAGAATTTACTTCTAGTAGGGGCACTACAATAAAATAGTAAAGGAAATTCTGCAGCAAAAAGAAGATGATACTAGATAGAACCCAGGTCTACATAAAGGACTGAAGAGCACCAGAAATGATAAACAGGTAAGTATACCTTAAAGGCACTTTCTCAGCTTTAAAACATTTCTTGATTAGATAATTGTTTAAAACAAAAATAATAGCAAAGTATTCTGGATTTATAATATATACAAAAGTAAAACGTATGACAACAATAAGACAAAGAAAGGAAGGTAGAAATGGTACACTGTTTTAAGATTATTACATTATACATGAAGATATAGATTATATCAAGCTATACCATAATAAGTTAAAGAGCAAATTGTGAACCATAGAGCAACTACTAAAAATTAAAAATATGATATAGTTGATAAACAAAATAGAAGAATAGGAAAAATACTCAACCCAAAAGAAGTCAGGAAAAATTAAATAATGAACAAAGAATAGATGAAACATATAGAAAATAAATAACAAGGAGGACTTAAACCCACTTTTACTATCAATTACAATAATAGTCAAGGTCTAAATACTGCAAATAAAATGTGGAATGTCAGACTGTAAAAAAAAAGCAATGCTCAACTATATGCTCTCTGTAAGACATACACTTTAAATATAAAGGAAGAAATAGGGTTAAAAGTAAAGGAGTAGAAAAGATATTCCATGCAAATCCCAATTACAAGCAAACCACCAAATCCATGAAAAATGGGCAAAGGATAGGATACTTCAAAAAATAATATACACAAATGATCAATAAACTCATGAAGATTCTCAGAATCTATTTTCAGAGAAATTCCAATTAAAACTATAATGATGTACCAGTGCACACGTTCTGAATGACTGAAAACGAAAGGCTGACAATGTCTGGTATCAGTGATGATGTGGAGTTACACTGAGTCTCATGCACAGCTGGTGGGAAAGTAAAATGGTAGAGCCCTGGAAAACAGTTTGACAGTTTCTTACAAAGTTAACATATACTTGCCATATGACCCAGCAATTATGCTGCTAGGTAGTTAATGAAGGAAAATGAATACGTATGTCCACACCAAGACTTGCACATAATGTTCTTAAAAGTTTTTTTTTAATAGACCCCTACTGGAAATAACCCAAATGTCTATCAATGGGTGAGTGGAAAAACTGTAAATCCATGCAATGGGTTCCTAGTCAGCATATAAAAGAAATGAACTTTTAATATCTACAACGACATGTATAAATCTCAAAAGCTTTATGCTGAGTGAAAGCAGCCAGACACAAAAAGCTACATTCATTTACATTAAGTTCTATAGCAGGCAAAACTAATCCACAGTGGCAAAAGCAGACCAGTGATTGCCTGGGGACAAGGGAGCAGGTGATAACCAGCAGAGGACACAAGTGATCTTTCTGAGGACTGGTGGTGGTGACACAGTTGACATTTGCCAGAAGTCAAGCTACACTCGCAATGGGTGCATTTTATTTATACGGGTAAATTTCTCCTCCGTGAAGTTGATTTTTTTAAATGTTAATTTTACAGCATTTATTCTCTTTTATAAGCCAGTGATTCCCAAACTCTCATCAATTAACACCTAGGAGGAAAAGCGTCATACCCATGAATCTAGGGAACCATAGATATGCCAAATTTTGGCTATAGATCAAATAAATAATTTATGACAGTAAAAACTAAATTGTTTACTTAAGCTGTTAATTTGAAGTTGTAGTGACTGGACTGCTCTAAAATATCACCCAAATCCGAAGACACAGGAGAAATTACATAGACTGTATTCCTCTCAATAAATGTTGGCACCAGAATTTTCAAAAGATACTGCTTGGACACCAAAATGTATATTGTTCGAGGGCATATACATTTGGTTCCAAAATGTATGGGGTTTTGCTCGAAATTAACTAGCTCAATAAAAGGAAATTACCTTTGCATAAACGCTTTCAGACACTCTTTCACATAACAGCAAGGCAGTAAAACCCTCACATTTAATTTATTTTCCTTCCGTTGATAACTTTGAAGCTATCATTTATGCCTCCAGGAATACTTACAAATTGTATAACAAACTTCTTCATAATGCCTATGTTAGCCATAAAGCACAGTCCCAGTTTTTAGATTGTCACCTAAACTAGCTAACCCTCTGTGTATATTTTTAAAAACAATAATGATAAAGTTCAATTATTGTTCAAATCCCCATCTCATGCTCAGAGATCACAACCAGGCACAAATTTCCAAAGCGGATATTAAGAACCGTTTATTTTAAAAAGGAATGATAATCTCTCAGTCCCATTTAATTCCACGTGGATTTCGTGATTAGTTTAACACTGATGCTATGATTGCTAACCTACCCGCTGTGTGAGTCTCTGCGCTGAGCACTGACACCGCAGAGGGAATAATGTGCCTTTACCGTGAGGTCCAACAGCAATGGGGCATTAATCCACTGTCTGTACCGCTACATAAGAGCCTGCAGTTTCACCTCCCCAACACCGCTGGCCTCTTAGGTGGCAGATCCATTCCAACCATGGTTGTTTATCACAACTCTCAGGAATTACTCATTCAAAGGTACAACCCGTCACTGCACAGAAAAGAAGTTTCCCTCCAATATTAAAGAAAGCCTGCCCAGGTGTACATCTTCTGTATTCCCTGCAGCCACCCCAAAGCCATTGAAAGACTTGGATTTCTAAAACCACTGCCAGAAGAAAAGAAGTACTCACTGAGAGAAATAAAGAATTTTCTAAATCCCCATTTAAATACCAACAAACTAGAAATACATACATACATATGTATTACTTATGAAGAAAAATGCAAAACATTAAATACACTAAATACAAGGAATAAAACATGACTTGAATAAATTCATAGTCTCTGAATTCAAAGACTCAAAATCAAAGAAATTTAAATTAAAAGACATCTTTTATTATATACCTATCATTAACATTTGATGACTTCCAGCTCCACCAAGAGTACAGGACAACAAAACCATCATCTGCTTTTACAGGAATTTAAAATGGAAATAAATGTGGCAGGAGGCAACTTACCAAAATATCAAAGTTATAAATGTGTATCTTCTTTGACTTAGCAATTCTACTCTTAGAAGTCTAATCTACAGAAATCCTGACTTGCATGCAAGGACAAACTTTTCATTACAGCATTTTTGGGAAATAACAAACAAAAAGGAATGAATTCAAATGCCCCTCCATTAAGTACGTTACTTTGCATACCTAGTATGGGTCTATGCAGCCTTTAAAGAAAATGAGTTGTGTCTATATGTGCCTCTATGGAAAAAGTTACTGAAAATAAAAAATAAAAAAACAAGTTACAGAACAGCTTGTAGAGTGTGACCAAATTCATGTTATAAAAATACGAATGTGCCCAACACATACAAATGGATATGACACTCTGCATGGCAGTACTTAAAATGTTGGATTATTGAATGAACAAGTCACTGAATAAATACTTAGAAAGAAACCCGAAAGCATGTTGATAACAGTGATTACCTATGGACCGGAGAGCAAAATGGGGGAGGAAAACACTGTGGAGCTATGAAGGGGACTGTCACATTTTATATGACATATTTACTTGAATTTTTTAAACAAGTTATTTTTGAAGAGTTGAATTTAAAATTCATTTCAGTGAAAATCTAAAGAAAGTAACCTATCAGAAAACTGTTCACATAAAAGCATTAAGTTCAGAACAAAGCCAAAAGCTAAAGGAATGGGCCAATTTTCACAATGAAAAACAGCATTTAAATTGACAAGTGCCACTGAGATCGCAAGCTGAAATCAAATAATGTAACTGGTTTGATCAATAAGGTGACTCTCAATCAACCAATTTAATTTAAAAATTGTTAACCAATTATTTATATAGATGTGAGTGACCTCAAGTGAATGAATGGATAACATAGAGTCTGGGTTTCATCTTATTATACCTCAGGCTTACTCTCAAATCATTTTATTTTAAAAGATTAAGTTATTTAATATGCAAATTTTCTAAATTTGTTCATTAAAATTGTTTCGAAAATGCTTGTACCCAAAAAGGTCAACCCTGTTTATTATGATTGCAAATTGACAGTAAACTGCCTAGAAGTCTAAATTATGTCTGTCACATATGGATTATGGTTTGAATTCAGAATAAATTCTGAGAAGACCCAACATGGCTCTAGCAAATACAGCTAATGGCACTCAACTGCTGCAGTCCAAAGGAATATCAAATAATCCTTAAAAGAAAACAGACAAGCTCGTGTAGTCATCTTCATGTCTACAATTTCATTTCCGAGTGTTTAGAATTGTGAATAACTTAATAATCTGTATTCTTCCTGATGGAAAACCTGTTATCCAAATTAAGAGATTTTTGTCTCTCCTAAATCAGTTCAGCTAATTAATAGACTTATGCTTTCCCAACTGATTTACATTTGCTGCCAGGCAAGTTAAAAATACCAAATTAAAAAGCCAATAAATATGTCTTCCCCAGTTAAAGAGAGGCCACTCTACCAGTTTAACTGGCAAATTAAATAGTGCACTAATTTTAAAGCTATTTCAGTTAATAACATAATATATTCATTATATGTGTCCATTAACAGTAATATAAGTCCACCAGATGGAAAAAGTCAGAAAAAATTCAAGTGGAAATTAAAATTTATTTTGTAATAAACTACAAGTGAGTGGATACATATCTTGACGTAGAACTAGAGTAGGATGATTTTAAACAGAAGCAGCAAGAAAAAGAATCTAGTCTTTGTAGCAGAAAAGGTTTCCTGTTTTTATTTTACATTTATCTGCTTCAGTCTTAACCGGCAGAAAAACATTTATAATAAAGTTTGGCAGTCAGAGGTTTTCCTGTAAGCACAAATGGAGCCCTAGGGCCTGGTTCCAGGCTATATATGTTATTTCTGGGAAGATGCACACGTGCTTTAAAGATCCCATGCTAGTCAAGGTAGGAACACAGCAGCAAAAGATTGCCAAACAAGGTCAGATCAATGATGGTGCACCAGTCCCTTTATGATTTTATGATAGAAATATTGTTTGTGTGATTGTGAACAGTTTTATCTGTGAAACTGAACATGCCTGGTGGACCACCATTTATGAAATACATAAGAGGTTTCAGAACCAGAACAGTCATGAAAGCACCATATGTTGATTGCTTTAGAAAATGTATGTATCAACCAATGTAAATATGATTCAAATACATTTGGGACCATAATCACAGCCTGTTTAAAAAATTACTTTGAGCAAATCTAATAGAAAGCATTTACCTATAGGTTTGGGGAAAAGATATATTGTAATTTTGTGAGAGAAAATAATGCCCTTTTGGTTTATCAAACATTTTACTAAGGCAGAAAAGATGGGTAATAGATTTGCGTTAAGAATAACAGCATTTTCACATTAACAAGAAAAATGTCCATAAAACTAATTATATTCTAAAATCTCCATTGTTGATAATTCATTGACATTTTAAAACTGCTACTCAGCTGCAAAATAATAATGAAAGTGAATAGAAACGCCTATAAAATTTTTGTGGTTATCTGCTCCAACTAGATTGATACAATTAGGATAACTGGAAGAGGAGCTAAGAGGGAATTTTGAGGTAAATTGCCCATTTTTTAGAAAATATGAATGCTCAAATAGTGGTATCTGGCTCAAACGCTTAGTCACACAATCTAATAATTTTAGTTTCTAAATGATGAACATCCTTTTAGTAATATTTTCTGATGGGAAAAGAATGTTAAATATGCATTAATTGCTACTAATTAATATTTTAGGGATAATATTGATGACGTCTCACTTGTAATAAACCGTCATCTCTTCCAAACCTTCTGCGTCACTTGTTCTAACATCAATCCACTTGAGAGACTTATGTTCATCTTAATAACAAATAGCAGAAAATAACAGTTTTAAAATGATGTACAAATGCCTGTTTCAGAATATATGGTAATAAAGTGCCAAAAAACAAGCTACATACAAGCTGTTTGTGGCCTAAGATATGCAAAGAATTAATTTTTGTGCTGGCATCTACTGTAATTAGAAATGGTTCTGTGCATCATGATTAAACCAGTAACTATGGTAACGAAAGCAGGAAAGCATAAGTGCAAAAAGAGAGAGGCTGAATAAGCCAATGATAAGTTGCACTTCATCTGTTTATTTTTAGAGCCTTTGTAATAAGCAGAACTATCTATAAAATGCATATTAACTTTATTCTACTTCCTATCATTCATTGCCAATAGATGAAAACATATCATTCCTTAAACATACACACACACACACACACACACACACTGCCAGGCGAGCACTAATACAACCTCATGCACACTGCCCTTGTGTTCACGGGGCTGCATGGAGACAGTGACAGAGCAGAAAATTTAAGTAAGAAATTCACAGTTCTTGGTGTCTTAGCCTTTTTGCTACTAATTTATAGCAAAACCACCTGTTTCTTAGTTGCATGTGGCAACAGACTCACGTTACTCGGACACAAACATGAATAGAAGGCAACCACCAGCCGCGTGTCTAGTGCCGGGTCTCAGAGGCTCTCCCAGGGCAGTCCACTGAGAGACAGCAGTACAGACACCCCAGTCTCCCAGACCTGGAATCCTTGGCCTTCAGTGTACATTTTTTAGCCTCAAAACCGTGCAGGAATAGGAGGAATATTTAAAGCAGTTTCAAAAGAGAACATCAATCAAAACTGATGATGGGTATAAAAAACAAGCCATTTTTGAAGAGGTTTTGTTTTGTTTTGTTTTTTATCATTTATTGAGGCTGGAAAAGATTCTGAGGAAGCCAACAACGTGAGTGCGAACAGCAATTATCTCTTTACGGAAGACGGAGCAAGACGGAATAACATGAGTTTCAGAAAAACAACTTCAATTTATAAAATAACTTCTTGTACAGATATAAGAAACAACCTATCACTAAACAAGCTGCCAGAATCAAGCTGAATTTAATGACAGAAATAAAAGCATCATGTTCTTATTTAGCACAAACAGAGCTCACTAAACATTTTTCCCCCCCTGTTTCAATTTCGTAATTCTGGAATAGAGCTTCTGGGTGAAGAATTGCAAACCTTTTACAACCCTTATTTCAATGTGAAGTAAGTTAGGAAGTTAAATGGTTTCAAAGGTGGTAAAATCAGTCTCAACTAAGACAGGGCACCAAAGACTATTTAATGTTTCAGAAAAAGCTTTATGCAATTGACTCCAATGAGTTAATGTTAATATCACTTCCCATTCATTTATTCATTGTGTCAACCCATATCAGGCATCTGCTCTCGGTTCTGGGATACAATTGTGAATAAGAGAGACAAATCTCCTGCCTCACATAGCTTCCATTCTGGGCAGGGATGTAGACAGGAAATTAGTAAGTAAACAGATTGTGGTAAGAGCTCTGGGTGAATAAATGGGGGGTGTGACAAAGATTAATTGTCAAAAGCCTACGTTGTTAGGTGGGTCAGGGAAGACCTTTTCGAGGTAGGTGAGGTTTCAGTCTATAGGAAGGAACCAGTGATGTGATGACGAGCATTCCAAGAATAGGGAATAGCACGTCCAAACGTGCAGTGTCTGAAGGACATAAGATGACAGCACAGGGGCTTCCCTGGTGGCGCAGTGGTTAAGAATCCACCTGCCAGTGCAGGGGACACGGGTTCAATCCCTGGTCCGGGAAGATCCCTTATGCCACGGAGCAACTAAGCCCATGTGCCATAACTACTGAGCCTGCGTTCTAGAGCCCACGTCCCACAACTACGGAGCCTGCGCTCTAGAGCCCGTGAGCCACAACTACTGAAGCCTGTGCACCTAGATCCCGTGCTCTGCAACAAGAGAAGCCACCGCAATGAGAAGCCCACGCACCGCAACGAAGAGTAGCCCTTGCTCCCTGCAACTAGAGAAAGCCTGCGTGCAGCAATGGAGACCCAACGCAGCCATAAATTAATTAGTAATTAATTATTAGATGACTGCACAGTCAGAAAACGGGGGCAGGGGGCAAAGAGCAGAACAGGAGAACAGGACGGTGCATGGCTGCAGAGGCCAGCAAGGGAGAGATAACGGGTGACCTGGTAGGCCATGTTAGAGGTTGGATTTTTTTAAATGTATCAATCTTCCCAACAAATGAAATTTTTTTTTTTACCTTTTGGAATCATTTCTTTAAAAGTGCCTGTTAGAAAGACCAAATATGCTTACCCACCCAGAACTTCTGTTCAACTTCCTGCGAGGAAGCCAAGACTGGAGATCACTGCTGTACTGGAAGCAGATCAGGAAAGCAGTCAAAAGCACATCAGGATCTGTAGTCCCAAGTCTTCATGCACATTACGAGGTGGAGAGGGCAGCCTTCTTTATTGCTTCTTCCAAACCAAAGATGACTTAACCGCCATCTCCATTCAAATCAACTAGGCACCAGAAAAGGAGCAAAGAATGTTCTTCCTCATTTTTGAAAACTGAATGCCATATAACTTTAAAAGTCCAAGTGGAGAACCTTTAAAAAATAGTTAACATCTTCTCAATAATTCAGAGTATGTTTTTTTGTTTCGTTTTCTTTTCTTTTCAATTCTCTTTAGTTTGATTGTTTTCTTTTCCATTTTGATGTGTACCAACAGAAACTCATGTGATTTCCACAGCAACCGCTAGAGGGAAAACTTCTACTGAAGAAAATCATTTAAAAATATTCAATATTATCTTCATATGTTTCCTAAATCTGAAGAACTCAAAAATAATGATGCCTCCAGATGAAAGATTATATATACAAGCATCTCGCAAATCTCATATGTATTTTCAAATGAGTCCCAATAATAATTAGCATTTGTGCTATAATACATATTCTGCAAAGGCTTTTACATTCATTACCTCATTTGCTTCTCCAAATGAATGGCTAAGAGAGCAGGTATGATGATCACTCAGCTAATATTTTAAAATGTTGATTTAACCAAAGACACCCAAGATTTTAATTGCACAATCAATAGCAGAACAGAGGTCTGAGTATTTTTTTCAAGTATGTTATATGGTCTCCCCACCAGGATTTTTAGGAAAATAGAAAGTTTATAGTCTCAGTTTTCTCATCATATTCTGGATTTTTAGCAAGATACCTGCAAACACAGTAGACACTTGAATAATCACTGAATGTATGGATGAATTAACATATGAATAAAATGAGTGAATGAATGAAGTTCCCCTCTTGTTTCTCTGCAGTGGTGTGTGCTACCACAGCACCTAGCAAAAGGATACCTGCTTTTTTTCCAACCACATCTCATTTCCAAGTTAGTAATTGCAAGGATGCCTAAGGATATTACTTGCAGCTTAATAAGCCCTATGAAGAAGAACAGAACTTTGTAATCCTTTCTCCAATATCATGGAATCCTTATGTCATGGACTGAATGTTTGTGTGCCCCCCCAAAATTCCTATGTTGAAATCCTAAGCCCCCATGTGATGATTTTAGAAGGTAAGGCCTGTGGAAGGAGATTAGGTCCTGAGGGTGGAGCCCTCATGAGTGGATTAGTGCCCTTAAAAGAAGAGTGAAGGTTTGTTTCTCTTTGCCATGTGAGAATACTAGTTCTAGATGGCCATCCGCTGGCACCCTGACCTTGGACCTCCAATCTGCAGAACTGCAAGAAATAAATACCTGTTATTTACGCCACCCAGTTTATGGTATTTTGTTATGGCAGCCCAAACTGACTAATACACTTTGTCTTGTTCCACCTTCTCTATTCTGTTTGACTTTAGAAAATTAAACTAGGAAATTCTGATTATCCACTAACTCTTATATAAAGCATTATTATAACAAATATAGAACTAAATCACATGGGTTAACCTCAGAGGAAAGCAGATACAATTAAATAGAAGAAAGGAGAATTATAATTGTGACTCTACCCCTTCCTTTTGCTGGAATCTTGAAACATTTGCCACAAAGTTATGTTATGGGCCTATGCCCCATCAAGTGAAATAAAAATATTGATATTATAACTAATAATAATTACCACCAATTAATTGCTATTAAAGTAAGTAAAGGGTAATTATTGAAATTAACTAAAGATCCTTGAAAACAAGTGATAATTTCCTGAGAAAGACGAGATACTTTTCCTATTCTAGCAAGAAGGCTGCACTTGGTGGTATGTATGTATGTGGGGATTGGGGTGGGGAGAGAAAACCAGCTACCTTTTCTCCCTCAGTTAAACTTCTTCCATGCAACTAAGGAATCAAGAAACAGCTCCTAAAATGAACAGCTAACCCAAAGTTTCATATACTCCCAGATATCATAAAATATTTTCAAAAGAAATACCCAGAAATTTAAAAGTACTTACCAATGAGTGATGTGATTACAAGTGATACTGATGTTTTTTAGTGCTTTTCTATAATTTCAATTTGCTCACAATGAAAAATGAATTACTTTTTGAACAAGGGGGAGATTTTTTTAATTCAAGTAGTATAAATTTCATATCTAATCTTAAAATTATCTCTGTTTGGCACATATTTTGTGTTAAAAAAAAGGTTAAGCTGTTTTTTTTTGTTGTTGTTCAATCTAAGAAGCTAAATAATCAAGTGCTATTAGATTGAGTCGTACCTAGTACTCCCTGTTTCTTCTTATCAAGAGCTGACCTTAGTAAAGATTCCTTGGAACTGGCAAAGAAACAAGGGCATATGCTCTGGCCGATCCTTCCAGAGTCCTTCACCAGTTTGATTTCAAGTGCACTTAGAAGATAACGTCAAACTGGTAGGCTTCACCATATCTGTTCATTCTGCACATTTAGTACATTCCTTGAGTAGGTGGTTTTGCAAACAGCTTATTTAAAAATTACCTGATTTTCTGCATTAAGTTTTTTGGATGATATTCCATGAAATCAAACAGAAAAAGTTCTTGTAGCTTTGTGAGCTCACATATCATATATCCAGTGAATTTTTAAAATCCAGGAGTGAAAGGAGATAAAGTTATTAGTAATCAGATCATATACAAGCACTGCTGAATGACAAATGATTTCGTAAAGAAAAAAAATGTCAGAACCCCCTCAGAAAAATCTTAAAAGCACAAAGAGTTCACCATTAGAAAAAGTAATTCAGTTTATAATGAATATCAGAGGGGAAATGATGCAATACAGTTTGACAAAGTTAATATATTTGCTTTCTACAGTACTGTGATATTTTAAGAGATCTATTGCCCATCCAAACTCAGACACCTAATTATATCATTAGAAAAGAGTAAATAAAATTATATTACCTGTGGGTCTAATAGAGCCCTAGTGAGATTTAATACATGTCTATATTTATTCAATTTTTTATTCACATCATTTTAATGACTTTATAAATTAAATATAAGTGCCATTGATTCCTGAGACAAAAAATTTCAAGCATATAACAATATTTCCTATATAACTAGGAGGTAATTTTGAAATATGAAAATAGGACTATAACACTTGAGAATTATCCCTAATTTTCAACAAAATGCAAATATTCCAGGTTCGACCACAAATTTCAAAGAAAGAAATTGCAAAATAATTTCTGGTCATTGAAATGTGTTTTGGGAGTGAAAAAATAGCTTCTGGAGTGCTTTTAGATTGAGTTTTACTCTCAGAAAAACCTAGGACAATCTGCTACAGTCAACAGATTGGGCAGTCCTCGCCAAACTATTTTTTGCTGTGATTAGGCACATGTGTTGGGGGCGGGGATGGAATGGGGAGAGGAGGGGACAAAGTCCTCACTTCAATTCTAAGAAAAAAATATTACTTTAAATGGCACACAATAGTTCTAAACGCCTTTTCCCCCCCTCACCTTAAATGATTACCAGCAAGAATCCTATTATTATAGCAAAAATTACCAACCATAAATTCAACTATTTAATTTCCAAAGCACTGAAAATAAGTCATGTCAGAACGCTGCACTCTCAAAATGGAAATATCTACCAGTGGCTCAAATAATATTGAATTAAAAACAACATCGTATTTGTAAGGCATTTTTTCTTCCCTATGAATATTTAGAAAGGTTTTTTTTAATTATTATTATTTCAGGCTTCTGCTACAGTGAATGCCACCCATTCCAAAAAGCTCCTAGAGATTCTCCTCTCCACAAACTAGAATTTAGTACTCTTGTAAGTAAAATGTTGATAAATGATTGAAAACCTTTATCCTTCCTACTGATCTCACCACGGGACAAAAAATGATACCTTCACAAGATGACTGTCTGTCCAACCAACCCTTGTAGCAAGTCATTTTCTTTTTAAATATTATATTTGCCTGGAATTTGCAGTAGGACAAATGAGTGGAAGAATCATACGCCATGAATTCTTTGCTCTTTGGCTACAGTAATGAAAGGCAAGTGATCACAAAAAGGGTGCCCTCAAAGGAAGGTATTATTAAGGTATTATTCAATCACTTTCCCCAATTACCCATTACAACAAGGAGCTGAGGCTACCATCGCTCTGCTTTCTTAGGGTAAGTATTTTTTAAAGAAAAAATTAAATTCTTCTATTTAAGCAACATGAAACTAGGAATATTTAGAAAGCATTAGTTCATTCACCTATTCCACAAATATTTTTGAGTGTCTCTTTTGTGAAAAGTTTTATGCGAGTGCCTTTCCAGAGCCCATGAAATCATACAATAATGTGGTGACCCAAAAATAGTGACCCATCTCTTCCACTAATGAGTCCAGTCCTGCGGTAGTACAATGCCCAAAGAAAACAGAAATCCCCTCACCATGACAGTTAAATAATGGGAAGGTTCTGCTTTGACCATGGAAGATGGCATGCATTCTAAATATCTACAATCCTAATTTTCATCAAATAAAGAAGAATATCAAGGGCAGGGAGATTTTATTCTACATCAAACTGTTCCCAGAGTTTTTGCACCTGAAAAACCTATAAATATACTGTGTTGGAACCTCTGCTGTACCATGACAATTTTCCACAGAGAAGTATTCTAGGAGAATAATAATTTGTGCACTAGATGTGAAAATGGCTCAGGAAGTCGCATTTTCAGAAACCTAAATTTACATCCACTTTAAGATATGTAGTACAAAGGGTTGAGGAGAAAGAACTTTCTAACCACAACAGGGGCAGCCAAATGCCTGCAAAGCAGAAAGATGGCAGAAATTTAATTGACGCTTCCCTTAATTGCCATTATTCTTAGTTAATACAGTAATATCGCTTTCTTGATTACAACACACCACACGACTTTGAAGCCTGCTGGACACATGGCAGATGTACAGTGTGTGCTACCACGGTTCCTGTTAAAAGGGAGTTAGTAATGTTAACCCAGTTGGTCTATAATCATCTTTTTTCACAGTTGTGATCAACACTGGTAGCAATGAAAGCTGGGTAATAGAAAAGCGTACAATTAACTTTCCTTGGCTCTTCTTCCCCACCTAGGATGTACCTTGGCTCCTCCCAGAGAGGTAGTACGGTCTAGAGCTTCACTAATAAGGTAGACTCCAGTCACACGTAGCTATTTACCTTTAAACTCTGTAATGGAATATAGCTGACATACACTATTAGGTCAGTTTCAGTACACAACATAGTGATTCAATATTTGCATACATTACAGAATGATCACAATGACAAGTCCAGTAACTACCTGCCCTCATACAAAGTTATTAAATTATTATTAACAACACTCCTTTTGCTGTACATCACATCCCTGTAGCTTATTTATTTTACAACTACAAGCTTGCACCTATTATACCCTTCACCCTCTTTCCTCTGGCAATCATCAATCTGTCCTCTGTATCTATGATTCTGCTTTTGTTTTGTTTTGTTTGTTTTGTTTTTTAGATTCCACATATAAGTGAAATCATACAGTGTTTGTCTTTCTCTGTCTGACTTATTTCACTTAGAATAATACTCTCTAGGTTCATCCATGTTGTCACAAATGGCAAGATTTCATTTTTATGGCTGAGTAATATTCCACTATATATATATGTGTATATATAAATATATATGTGTATATATGTATGTGTGTGTATAGATAAATATGTGTGTATATATATACACATTCCACTACATACATACATATATATATGTATAATCTTCACCCATTCATCTGTTGATGGGCACTTAAGTTGCTTCCATATCTGGCTATTGTAAATAATGCTACAATGAACACGGTGGTGCATGTATCTTCTCAAATTCGTGTTTTTGTTTTCTTCAAGTAAATACCCAGAAATATCTATTATCTTCTCACTAAAAAAGTGAAGTAAAACCCAAGAGACTAAAGACTAGTGAATCTGAAACGATGAGTCAGGTTGTCATGTCTTGAGAGAGACAGAAGTCATCATTTCCATTCTTCCTTCAATCATTAAAGAAGGTGATACGTTTCTGTTTTCTGAGAGCAAGGACAGCTTGAAAAGTAAGCTTATTAGGTGTCTGTGGTTGTACATGTAGTTCAGCCTTCATAGCCCAACTATATTTCTGTCCCCATTACTCACAGGGTCTCATATCTCTCTATTTCTTTGGGTCTCAAACATAGTTTAGACTTCAGGCATTTTCTACTCAACCAGGTTAAGAGTAAGGCCTTACCTCAGCTGTCTGATGGCAAACAGCAAGGCATGCAGTAACAACCAAAGACAGATAATCAGGAACTGAACCAAACACCGGTAGCACAGAGGAGGTAGTGCAAGGGGCTGGGAGAGCCTAATAAACATTTATGTCAAGAGCATCAGGCAGTGACCTTTAACAGGTAAAACACTCTCTGTCTTTTAGGAGTCCAAGATAAACCACAACTTTTGTTAGACGGCGTCCTAAGGAGAGACAAATTGTCCATCGTCTGGAAGAAGAGTGGCTGGGCTTTTGCCACACAGATAATCCACGACTAGGCAAAGCCCACACTTGACATCTCACCTTTTCAAGATAGCTCGAGGGACTGCCTCTCTACTTGTACCAACACTTACACACCGTACCTAATCCTGGGCTCCCAGGGGAGAGAGCAAAAATCTACTAAGCCCATTTTAAAGAACAGCTTATTTCAATGCCGTTGTGTCCTCTGCTTTATTCAACAAATATTCAATAGCAAACAGAGAATATGTTTTCAAAAATTCAAATATGGTAGACTAATGGAACCAGGCAACCTGAGATCAGATCCCAAAGGCACAACTCACTAGGTCTGACCTTGTGGTGAAAGAGAAAATAATAATAATTGTACCCAACTCACAAGATTTTGACAGTAGTAAAGCCAGCTAATATATGTAAAGCAACAAAAACTGTGTCTGGCCCAAAACAAGTGCTCAAATATAATGTTAGTTATCATATATCTTGATCAGTACAGAGGTAAAGTAAAATCTTCTCAGGCAGAGGTCATTTTCAGGGTTCTCAGTTTTATTTATGGGCATCCAGTCTACCTCTGGTTCACCCGATTGCTAAATCATTTGGCTGTGCTCTTAACCAGTATTAAGGAATAACTTCATTGTAAGTAATTATTAAGTAGTATAATTCAAAATCACTGCAACTTGATAGTAACAACAACAACAAAAATTGGTTTAATAAAAAAAAAAAAAAAAAAGTACTGATAGAGCCTGATTCCTCAGTGTGATGAATAAACCATCCATTTCTAAAAGTCTATGTCTAGTTTGGGATAAAGCCAAGATCTGGGGAGAGCTGTGAGGGCACCACCCAGGGGGGTACTGGGGCTCGTTGGTGCAGCCTCTAGAGGGCCAACTGCGCAGTCTCTCCAACTCTGCCTTCAGTGACACTGAACTTTGTGGAAATATACTGTGAAAGTGGTCAAACACTTCAAATAAGGCTTTACCCCACCCTCACCAGAGAACTGGCTGTTAAACACTTACCACCATACCACTGGGGCCACAGACCTGCACGGAATGGAGTGCCATCAGCCGGAGTGGACGTGAGTCACACAAAGTCTGATGCTGTACCAGGCATATGAGAAGGATCTTGTTGAGGATACTGTCATCAAATTTTTAAAATTCCTGTCCTTTGAGAACCCACTGGCCAAATTTCTCCCTTACATACCAGAAAGACAAGTGTTCTGCCTTGTTTTTATCCTGCAGAAAATGGTGTTCACGTAACTGTATCCCTTTCGTGTCGGATGTTAGAAAAACTAGACATAATTTGTAGGTTACAAATTTATAGAATTTAATGATATATATATACTCTGTTTAAGAATCTCACCCAGCTTCACTTCATTTTTCTAAAGTAAATTCCTTTGGCCTTCTTTCCCCTTCACCATTTTGTAATCTCATCTTTCTATTTCTTTGTTTACAATTAGGAATTTATATATCTCTGCAAGGTACTAACACTTTTTAAATAATGTTTTAAATAACTAATTAGGCTGTATAATTTAACTGTCAGATCCTAAATTATTTCTTATTCAAATAAAACTTTTTTAATTACTTAGGCACAGATTCCGTGAGATAGGAAGCTATTCCCCAGTTAATCTGCACACAGAGGTGTTCAGTGAATTAGGCTTGGCCAGAAAGTTGATCAATTCATCCTCTGACTCTAATTTTTAAATGTTTAAGTACTCATTTCAACTGAATACTATATTCCTAAGCAATGTAATGCAATTTTAATCCCATTTTATGACAGCAAAATACATATTAAAAGGAGGTGGTGGGGGGAATGAGGGCCATTTGGTACAAGTAACAATGTGATGGTATTTATTATTCTCTATTATAAATATGAGAATAAAACAAATCATGTATGCTAGTGTGCATATTGTCAGGGATTACCTCACAATATTTTAGTGGGGAAAATACACAGAAATGACTCAATGGTCCAGACTAAAATAATGCCTATCGAAATATATTTAACAATTGTTCATACAAACATTGGAGAAAAGGGAAATGGAAAAAAACGTATTTGCCACCTGAAAGGTTTGCAGAGAAGACTAGCTCTTACAGAGCATGCAGCTTTGAAATGTCCAGAATTGAAGCATCAGGATTTAAAGGAAGCTGACAAATGAAGATGTAACGCACTGAACAGATGCACTTGACCCATCACTACGGCCTCTCATCTCTCCGTCTGTTTCCATTAGTTCTTCTCCGCCCCATACTCCCATTTACACCACGTACTGAGCAAAAATTCTATAAGCTAAGTGTGAAGGTAGACATCAAAGATGCACGACAGGGCACCTGCCCTCAAGGAACTTCATTTACTTTCATTTTAATTGAACATATCCGTCGATCAACCCCGACTTTATACCTATGTACCTGACATTCTACAAGATGCTGAAGGTGCTCAGGAGAAATACTTAATTCCCCAACCAGAAATGACCCATAGCCTGGTTGAAACTCCAAAGGAAAGAATTTTTACAACAAACTGAAAATTGTGTGGTATAGAAGGAACGAGAAGGCTGGACAAGAAAACCAAACCAAATTAGGACAGGGATTCGAGGGAAGCCGGCATTGACGCTGATAATCGTAATGACAAAGCTACTCTGTAATCATTTACTTTGGATCACGCATGATGGTCAGAGTTGAGTTTTAGGCTGACTACTTACGTACGGGCCCACAGGAATTGTCTAGTTGTACAAAGAGGCAAGGCAGACAGAGATATTTTTTGCTATCTTTTGCAGAGTTCTGCAGGATTCAAAAATCCTGTGAAAGTGTGTGTGTATATGTGTGTTGTGCACGGGGTGTAGAAGAAGTTCAAAGACCTTTAGGACGACAGTAAGCTAAGAAGCAAACACTGCGCGAAGTTCCAGATCAAAGCAGAGAGCTGTTTAGCAGGTCTATTCTGTGATTATCTGTATGAAAAAAAATGTAATGAACATCACAAAGTAGAATAAAAATCACCAAGGGGAAGAGAAATCTCTAAAGCATTTCTACTGCACAGTCTGAAGCAGGAAAATATTTTGAACAAAATATCGAGGAAAGCTTGAATAAAAGTACAGAATCCCTTTTGGAGTTAAGTCTCGGGGTAACCAGAAATATAGGAGTCAGCTCACCCTTACAGCAACTATAACAAATCCAAAGCAAACTCTGTGTGTCAGAGTGCCCGTTTCCCTAACGCCACATGAAAATTGAAATCAACATCAAATAGCATTCCCATTAAAAAGGCAGAAGAACAAAATCAAAAACAAAATTGTTACATGGTGTTACATAAATTTTCCAGATTTGTAAAATTTAAAGCAGTGGGTTACATCTGTGTGTTAATTCTCTGCAAAGCCAAAGCAATTTATTTGCCCTGTGTTGATCTGCACTCAAAAGAAATGAAACATACACATTGCCTAATTTTTGTTTGTGCCTACAGCAATGAGAACAGCAATGTAACTTGTGATCCTGGCCTGTCACTACTGACTCTGAATGCTAGATCATTGTGTATTTTTGTATATTTCCTGTAAAAAGTTATTTGGGCCAAACAAAATACTTGAATGGCATCATTCACCTTCAAAGTACTTTTCGAATGATGGCCCCTTAAAGAAATGAATGCCACAGAGTTTAGGAAACCGTTGTTTATCCAGAGGCAAGTTTACTGTTCTACTTTGTAGTACTGGGTTTTGGGTGTAGGAACTGCAGTTGTATTTGAAATGCATTTTCAAAGCCATTGCCATTGAGAACTATAAAGCAGCTTTCAAACCCTGTTTCCAAATTCATTTGCTAAGTGATAGGGCAAAGTGTAAAAAAACGGCCGAAACCGTATTCTAAACCGAGATGTTGTCTTTTTCTTTTTCTTTTTCTTTTTTTTTTTTTTTTTGTCCTGACCAGAAAGACAGGTTTCCACAGATCTCTGGAGATCTCTGGCGAACTTTGCCGTTGGTCACTCTGAGTATATATCAGCAGTCCATTAAAAGCCTGAATCTAGACCGTATCTTAAAATGCACTGTGGTGTTATCCGCTTAGACCCATGATGTCTGCTTTGCCAGAGCACTAGGGTTCCCAAAAGGAGGCAGGTTTCCACTACAGGAACCCTCTCTGGTTTCACCCTCCAGAGTCACAGCCGGCCCTCTGACTGCTCCGTCACTATGGCCTTAACTTTGGACGAAGATCAACTTTGATCCATTTGCCTCCTCATTTGTAAAGACCAGGATTTCTTGGCTTCAGATTGAGGCCTAATATCACAAGGCTGCACGTGAGGTAAATGAATGAAGGGTGTCACTGGTGTCTGAATACATACTACATCTGCTTGGAATTCCAGCTCAAAAAAAGATTTCCACTTAATCGGCTGTCAACAGAACTGGACAGTTGCAGTGTAGGGTGGCAGAACAACCAAATCATCCTACAAAATCAGGTCAAGAAGTAGGGACAGAAAACAGAGACACTCTGCCGAAATGAAACATAAAAACAAACATAAAATTAACTACTTTCAAAATGTCTGAATAGGTGGGGATTGGAAGTCCTGGGGAACTCTATATTCACATTTCATAAACAACAAGGTCCCTATCTTCATAATACATAGTGTAATGGTCTATACGTGATGAGAGCTCACAGCACAGCCAAGCTCACACGTCATGATTGGATGTATGGCTCATGACCTTTGCATGATGGCCATTTCATAACCTCTCATGCACCTAGAATTGATCCTACACACACACACACACACACACACACACGTCACATGCATACAATTCAGTGACTGCTGTAATTACACTGGTTTACTTAACGTTATGCAAAAAGATGCTAACAGAAAAGAGGAACATCAGAATGTTAGCAGAACTGGCGATTTGGGGGGTAGTTCAGTCACTACAGACACATGGGTGTGTGCAATGCATGTTAAGACTGGACTTTGCTGCCCTGCGTGACCACAGAATCAGTTACCAAAACCCAGATATACTTCTGCCTCACGGCCACGCCCCACAGATATCCACATAGAATGGGTGAATGAAAGGAACTGTTTTAGAGATAACCCAGAAATGGCCAATCATCCATCCAGGATGGTTTTAGAAAGAGTTTTAAATGGAAGAGGACCAAAAGTGCAAACCCCGAGAGTCTGATTCACTGTCCTCTTTAATTATAATAGCTAACATTAATTAGGAAACTACTGCCAGACGTTGTTCTAAGCAATGTATACATTTAATTTGTTTAATTACTATAACACTATGAGATAGAAACTATTATCCTATTTTAGAGAGGAGAAAACTGAGATGCCAACAGGTTAAGTGGTATCCCTACTGAATACCACAAAATCATTGCCAAATACTCTACTCTGGAGTTCAACACCATCCTGGTTAACTTTCTTAAATAAGCTCCTATTAGATCACACAGGTTGGCACCAATGTGTTCCAACTAAACCTCTTTTTTTTTTTTAAACCACCTGGTCAAACTTGGGGTAAATTTTCAAATAGTTTGAATATAATAAAATTAAACATTTTAAAAGTAGAATCAAATTCTAGGCATAGAATTTAGCCATTTTGTGATGAGTCAGATATGGCTTTGAAATCTTTCAGGGTTGCAGGGTCAACCCTATAAATTCTACTCTCCACCAGTCCCCTAATCAAGTAAATAAGAGCAAGGTGATCTAAATCTGTCTCGGGACCAAGACTGAAAAATCCCATTAAGAAGTCCAGAATATAAGTCATGCCACATCCTAGCTTTTTGACCCTAGACGAGAAACATAACTTTTATACATTTGATCTGTACAATATGAGAAACGCTAAATGATGTTAAAGATCCCTTCAAATTCTAAATGTCTGTGGTGTCAAAAGACAAATCCCAGAGCACTGCCGCATTAGGGTGCACAAAATTCATGCTATCTTAACTACAAAGTTGTTTCAATTTTGGATAAATGACAGTTAATTGTAAGATTAGCTACCTTTCTATTGAAAATTAGGGATACAGTTAAATATGGACAGTTCCTGACTTGAGTAGGTTTCGACTTAACGATTTTTCGACTTTACAGTGGTGTGAAAGTGATACACATTCAGCAGAAACTATGCTTCGAATTTTGAATTTTAATCTTTTCTCAGGCTAGAGATATGTGGTCTGATCCTCTCTTGTGACGCAGGGCAGGGCAGCAGCCTAATCTCCCAGTCAGCCCTGTGATCACGAGAATCAACAAGGGATATACTTACAGCTATTCTGGACCCAGAAACCACTCTGCTCTTCACTTTCAGTACCGTATTCAATCAATTACATGAGATATTCAATACTTTATTATAAAACAGTCTTTGTACTAGATGATTTTGCCCAACTGTAGGCTAATGTGGGTGTTTCGAGTATGTTTAAAGTAGGTGAGCCTAAGCTAAGTACGATGTTCCGTAGGGTAGGTACATTGAATGCATTTTCAACTTAGGATATTTTCAGCTTCTGATGGGTTTATCGGGACGTAACCCATCGTGAGTCGATCTGTAACGTAGTTTGACACATGCATACTGTTTAATGTATAAGAATGTATACCTTATAAGCAATATTATTATTGGCTTCTGCATTCCAAAGCCTAGGTAAGCCAGTGTGCTAATTTCTGAAGTTTTATTAACCCAAACATCCTTTAAATATAGCTAACGCTATAAAGCACATTTCAAGCTGATGGAGTATCATTTGGTTACTTCTATCCAAGTATCATTTGGTTACTTCTCATGATACTATCATGACACTATCATTTGATTACTTCTCATGATATTCACACAAACCCCTTTATTGGAAATACCATGCATTTGAAAAACAAATTTTTACAGTGCCTGCAAAAATCACCATCAGATTATTTTTAAGCAGGAATGTTCATTCCACAAAAATCACAATACCATGGAATGGACTTCCATTTCTGGTCTGGCATGTAAGGAGCTTAGAAGTCACCACGTTGTTCTAACAAGAGCTGAAAAAACTGAAGATGAACGACTCTTCTAAGATTCACCAGAACTGAAGTCCCAGGACAAACTTGTGTCCCCCAAATTGGAGAGACAGATAGGCAGATACAGACAACCACAGCTTACAGAAGCAGAGACCCCTGCTGGAACCAGCGCCGCGGAAAGAAAACCTCAACTGTCTGTACTTGATGGCTTGCTGGAAGTTTGAGCTTTTAACGAGTTTGAGAGTTTAAACCTCCAGGAGGCGCCAGTCTTAGGGAGGCTCCTGCACTTTTGTGAGCTTCACCTGCCAAAGCCCTGCTAGGTTCTCACAGAGAAGATCAGAGAAAAATTCCTTGGTGCTTCCATTCCAGGGGAGGATTGGGGGGGGGGGGCGGATATAGCCTTTCTGAAATACACCCAGAGCATCCTGTTCTTCTTAACAAGACCTGCCCTCATGCGGAATATTTTACCGAAGCTAAACTGATCTGGAGGAAGGGAAATATTCCAGCCCACTCCTGAGTTTCAGTTTCACCTAAGGGGTGGTGTTGGAAACAGAGAGGCCCTGGGAAAGGTCACAGCCCAAGGGCAGAGGCTCACTAAAATACTAATACCTAGTCGGAGGACTACAGATGCTTCTCTTCCCCCACCTTACCTCCACATTAAAGGACTCCTGGGTAACAGCAGGGGAGCAAAACTGAGAGAGCTACAAGTCTCAGGCCTTATTTAAGAAGGAATTTCCAGGGAAACATTCATCGCTGGTGGAAATGCAAAATGACATAGACACTCTGGAAGTCAATTTAACAGTTTCTTATGAAATAAACATACAATTGGCCTTCTGTATCCATGGGTTTTGCATCTGTGAATTCAACCTATCTTGGATCAAAAATATTTGAAAAAATAATTCCAGAAAGTTTCAAAAAGGAAAACTTGAATTTGAAGCTCACAGACAACTATTTACACAGCATTTACATTGTATTAGGTATTAGAAGTAATCTAGAGATGATTTAGAGCATATGGGAGGATGTGTGTAGGTTATACACAAATGCTACATCATTTCATATAAAGAACTTGAGCATCCTAGGATTTTGGTATATGTGGGAAGATCCCAGAAACAATCCCCCGTGGATACTGAGGGATGACTCTTTTCTTACCATATGATCCAGCAATCACATGCCTTGGTAATTATGCAAAGGAGTTGAAAACTTATGCCCACACAAAAAGCTACACACAAATGTTTACGGCAGCTTCATTCAAAGCTGTAAAAATTGGAAGCAATCAAGATGTCCTTCAAAAGGTGAACAGATAAGCAAATTGTGGCATACTCAAACAATGAAATACTATACAGCACTAAAAAGCAGCAAGTTATCAAGCCATGAAAAGACAAGGAGGAACTTTTCTCTTAAATGCCTATTACTAAGTTAAAGAGGTCCATCTGAAAAGACTACATACTGAATGATTTCAATTATATGACATTCTGGAACAGGCACAGGTGTGGAGACAGTAAAAAGGTCAGTGGTTGCCCGGGATCTGGGGTGATGGAGGGGGAGATGTGTCTGTGGAGCACAGGGGACTTTGACTGTCTGAAACTATTCCGTATGATACTATAATGGTAGATACATATCTTTATACATTTGACAAAACCCATAGGACACATAACGCAAAGAATGAACTCTAATGTGTACTCTGGACTTTAGTTGATACTAATGCATCAATACTGGCTCATCAATTGTAACAAATGTACTACACTAATGCAAAACGTTAATAACACCAGAAACTGTGTTTCTGAGGAGGGATGATGGGGTAAGTGTGAATTCTGTACTTTCTGCTCAGTTTTTATGTAATCCTAAAACTGCTCTAAAAAATATGCTTATTAATTTTTTCAATAAATGCCACAGAACAGCACACAATGATAGTTTGAAGATGAGTGATCATTAAGTATGAAAAATAAAGTTATTAAATTATTTTTACTTTCAAGGCCAATTCAGCAATAGCTTTCAGATATTATTGTTCTTTAAAACACAATGATGCTGAAATATTCCACTGTGTCCTTCCTCTCTCCTTGTTTTTTTCTTTTTCATCAAAGAAAACGTTTCCTACCAAAAAATACTTGGCAAGTTCTCTGGAAATAAAACTCTTTTGCCCATGCACTTTGCCACCTCTCAATAAACAAGTTTGTTTTCACCGGAAATCTGCTTTTTGGGGCTTTTACAAAAACACACCAGACTTGTGCTTTATAACAGAGAAGGAAACCGAAGGTTGAAGGTCACATTCTAGCTGCAGTGAACACATGGGCCACTTGACTGCCAAAAGATGGCAGTTTTCAGAGATACAATAAGGAGACTCTCAACTGAAAAGAAAAAATAAAGAAATCAAGGAAAATGAAGAAAAAATACTAGTAAACAGTAATGACAGACTGCAACATAGCTCTTGGTTAGTTTATATGTGTTTGTGGATGTGTGTGTGTGTGCATGTGTGTGTTTTCACACATGTATCCACTGAGAAATGTTTATTAAAGAGGGAGCTATAAGGAATACATACAGAAGAATTTGGACATGGCTCCTTCCCTCTTTGAAAGAAAAAAACAAATTCATTCTAAGCTTATTTCTTTCCTTATTCAAATTAGATTTAAAGGGTCATATGCAGGGTTGTGTAGCTTAATACCATCACAAGTGAAAAAGGAAAAAGGAGAAAAGAGTCCAGGAAAGCCTTATCTTCAAAGCCACAACAAACTCCCTTGTTCTGAAATAAAAGGTCACATTAAAAGGCAGGAATAGCAACTGTACGAAAAACAAGATTCTATGTCCTTTGTCACCCCTTTATTCAAATGAGCGAACTGCTGGAAGAACGTGTCCTCCGAATGGTAGGTCCACTGTGCTCCCCTGGTGTCAGCATCATCTGATACTCACAGCCCACTGCTTTCCAATGGTAGAGCACGGACTACAGGACAAAGGGGTCAGCCAGCGCCTGAAGTCACATCCTGCCACTGACCAGCACGGGGCACTCCTGGGGAATTCAGCAAAAGTCGCAAATACAATGCAGCCTTAGTCAGGAAAGCCAAGGATACAGACCCCAGCAAGACTCCACTTGCTAGAAAAAGCCTGCTTGCCTGCAGCATCCATCACCTTCAGGCATTTATCTTCGGCCCAATTTTAAAATATAGAACATGTTTAGATTTTCTATAGCCCTAATATCTTAGCAACTCGGATCAAAACTGGCCCACCCCTGCTACCATCTCCTGTGAAACCTGTCCTTCAGGGCGGCACTGACATATGCTTTGCCTTTATCTGCTATGAAAACACGGGCTCTTTAAAGGAGCTGGTACTTGCCTTTAGGTTACTACTCATCCAAACCTAGGTAAGCCTATTCTCTGAGTCACATGTATTTTCAAAGCTGGACTCAAACAAGGAAATAGAGTAGATGCTTATATGCCTAAATAATGTGTAAATATATTTTTAAAAATTCATCTCTTCCATATAAAAATGAAGACCAAACACACTCTTAAAAACATCCCACAACTCCTCTCCCCATATCCATCTCCTCTCCCCTTTATAACTTCTGCCCAACTCTACTATTGATATATTCCCATTTAAAAAAAAATTTTTTTTATTGGAGTATAATTGCTTTACAATGTTGTGTTACTTTCTGCTGTACAATGAAGTGAATCAGCTGTATGTACACATTTATCCCCTCCCTCCCCACACCCATCCCACCCATCCAGGTCACCACAGAGCATCGAGCGGTGCTCCCTGGGCTATACAGCAGGTTCCCACTAGTTATCTATTTTACACATGGTAAGTGTATTTTCCCATCTTAAGACAGAAAGCAAAACAGCATGGAACTAACAAGAGAACCAAACAAAAAAGAGCAGAAGATGGGCAAGATAATGAAAGAGATGGTACAGGGAAAATATGGCCCAGAAGCCTCTGATTGATGCTGTCCTTCCCTTTTTAAAGTAAAGATTTTGAAATAGAGTACTTAATGTATTTTTCCAGAAAAGTGAAAGTAGGATAGTGATGGTGTTGAAATCAGCGGTACAGTATGGCTACAATTTACATAATGTGTGGCTTTGGGGTTTCAGAAAGAGAAACAAATAGAGATAAGAAGTACATCTTGGGGAAGTCAGTTATGGGTTCTCTGGACTTTGGGCGGTGGAAACAGAGTTATTTCCTGGGCAGGATGAGCCGGCCACACTGCTGGGGGTAGGGGAGGAACTGAGTACATGGTTCCCTACTTGAAAAATATTTCCAGTCAGAAGAGAGTCATGTGCAGTGTAATTGACCTAAATTCTCCCATGCGGCTACTATTCACTCTCCCCTTCACATTATGATTCTCTGCATATACTTTATTCTCCATCAGTTTGTTCAAAGGACCCTAGCTGAGCTCTAGAATTTATTTTAAGAAAGCAAAATGTTTTTAGATTTGTATCAGATGCAGCTACTAAGCACTAGATATTTTGTTTTAAATTTTCTTGTGCTGGAAATAAATTCACAAACAACACAATATTCCAGTGTATCTTACTACTACTAACAATAAAACATATAGATATTTTGCTCAAAAATCATTTTATTTGCAATAAAATGCAAAATCTTTGATGGCTGTTAAATTCATGCCAATAATTATTTCTAGCAAGACTGACAGAAAGAACAACAAAAATTCCTGAACATGAAATTTTAAAATATGGAATTTTCACTTGCAAACTGTTTTACTTTACCAATAATCCTTTTAAACTTTCTTTGAAATCTTTGTTATTGAAAACTGTTAGTTGACGTCTTTTTAAAAATGACATGGGATTTGTTGAAGATAAATTTGTAATCCATACTGCCTGGGCAGATAAAAGGAAAAGAAAAAAAAAAAATCTCCCTAAAACCTTTTATAATTTAAGAAAGTAGAGTTGCTATATATCTATATATTCTAAGAAATATGGCAGCTGCATTGTAGACACTCAGTATCATCCCTGTGCCCTACAACTGTTGAACTGGTAGCTGTGAAAATGTAAACCTCTTGGGGAGAACAGATGCCTCTGCTATTCCCTTTGCTCATCTGAAAGATGAGTGTAAATGTTTCTACACAGCTTTCCTTTATTTATTAGAAGTCTATGGGGACCTGAACCTCAGACTCAAAACCTCTCTCACACTATAATTTTATTTCCTTCATGACATATTTTTGTCCACACTAGAAAAAAAGCAGAACAGATCATCACTCTTCCAAAGAGCTTTTATCTTGAGCCGAGACTAAAACGATCTTCAGCTAACTATAAACACTTCTCTGGATGCTCCAGATATAAGCCTCCACTCAAAATTATCTTCAGTGGCAAGTATGTGGTAGAGTGAACACTGCTGATCAAGGATGCAGTGGAACACCTCAAACAAAACTGTGGCTTACATCAACGCTGATAACACCCCTGTTTTCACAAGAGCTGAGCTTAAAATTTCAGAGCCTTTCCTAAGGATTCACAAACAAGAGACAGAAAATAAGGTATCAAAGATAACAGCAAAGAGGCCTCTGATTTCACTGGGGATGTCAGCGTGGTTAGAGCTGCTGACTGACAGTGGGGAGACCCTGCCCTGCCTTTGATCAGCCACAGCACCTCTGGCAAGTCTCTTGGTTTTTCTGGGCCTCAAGTTCTACGCTATAAAATAAGTGGTTTGGGCTAGGATCTCCAAAGATAATTTATTGCTCCAAGACCTACATATACATATGCTATAATCTAAAACTTAGGGAGACTCTGCCTTGATAACACAGTGGAAAATAAAAATACAGGGCACTCCCATTATCTTTGTTTCTGGGCTTTTTTTTTTACATATGCTAATACCTCTACTTGGCTTATGTTCACTTTTTTTGTAGTTTGACACACTCCTTTCCATTCCTCAAACCCTTATCCAAAGTTTCCTTCTCAGATAATGAAGGGAAAATGAGTCATTCCCTTCTCTGTGCTGTGAGAGCCAGGTACCTCTGTTAACATTTATCATGAGCAGTTATAGCTACACTCGTTACATTTTATTATCTTTGGGTGTACAGAGCAGTAAACAGTGCCAGGCACAACAGGAGTGCACACTGAGTGATAGTGGAATGAATGGACGATCGTATGACTATCATCTCTGACTCTTAATGATACATGTACAATGCTAGGTCAGTGAAGACAAAATGTGTGCATAACAGTGAATACCCATCTCAAAAAGATGGTGAAGCACAGAAGCGGACGGTTACAGAAATGACACGGCAAAATTAAGAGGACTTAACTTTGTAGATACAGAAGCTTCTAAAGTGAGGTCAAGGATTAGATAACGTTGGGACTGTTGAGCCTTTAGGCATGCAGTGTCCACTCCAGGTCTTCAAACCAAAAGCAATCCAACTTCAACGAGGAAAGGTTTAATCTTAAACAAACAGCATGATCCAAGAAAGATTTTGCTTTTCATCTAATCCCAAAATGAACTTCACAGAACTTTAGAACATGGCTTTGCTGCTTGTGTTGCTGTTGTTTTCAGGACCCATCTTACTGAAGCTGCGACTCCTTTGATGTGATCAATTAAAAATATGCAGAAAGCTTACAAACTATCGCAGGAAAAATGAGGCAATTAAAAGGGTCAAGTAAATAATTAAAATCATTTCCAACTCAATCATAGATACTAATGAGATATTGGGACAGGGTGAATAAATGAAATTTTCAGTTAATCCCAAACCACTGTGACTATTAATTGCAATTTAAAAAATTACTACTCATTCCTCAGAATGGTGGTTCTGAAAGAACACCAGGAAGGTCTGATTCAGCTCCTCCGCACTCCCTCTTGGTGGAGGAGCTGAAGAGCAGCGAAATGGCTACAAGAGGCCAGAAAGATGAAACGGCAAATGTCTTCCAGCCTCTCCACTCACGCTCTTACTACTGCTGTTCACACTGTGTGGCCTCTATTTTCTAGTATGAAAACAGCCTGTAGAGTAGATCCGCATTCTCTTCTGTCCTTTTCAGATCCACCCTGCGCCATGCTTCCTAGATGACACTAAAAAAATAATGTGACCTTGTCAACCATCTATTTAAAACCTTCAATGGCTCCATGCTCCTCTTAGGATAAAATCGAAACTGGCCAACATGACCCCAAGGCCCTGTGCCATATGGGTCCCACCTCTTCCTGCAGACATCGCTCCTACCTTTATACACCAATCTGAACTACAGTGAGTTCCCTAAAGTCCATGATCTCGCACATCTCCACCTTCAGCCTTTATACTTGTCTATAATTCTCTGCCCCTCCACGCCGCACATAAGTAGAAGGGCAGGCTCTGAGAGGTGGCCATTGGTCCACGATGCTTGCATCTGAGTGAGTCTGTCCAACTCAGAGCTGACGTACTACAAAGCCCCCTTGGAGAGACTAGCTAAAATCCTGTTCTCTCAGATCACTATCAGTAGTAAAAGAGCTAACACTTTGAGCTCATTCTGCTAGAGCATTTGTCTTCAATCCAAACTTGGGTGAGTAATAAGGGTTTTGTTTTGTTTTTTATTTTTTACTGGATCTTTTCAAATACCAATGCCTGAGTTGCAATTATCTACTTGTGCTTCTCCCCTACTAGTTTATGAATATCTGTGATACCATTAACCATGTTTATTTCCATCACTGTTATATTTTCAGCACCCAGCAGAGTGCCTGGCACACAGTAGGTACAGAGTGGGCCTTCAATCAATATTTATTTAGTGAGTAAATGAATAGACAAACAACAACACAACCCAAACTCCTCGGCATTGCATTAATGCCGCCAGAGTTTCAGTTCTCACCAGTTTCTAGCTAACTCTTTAGAAATATTCAAACTCTTATACTGTAAATACAAACATTAATAATTTTTATTCAGTTAATTTATTATTTGATCACAGGTAACTGTTCACTTTTATTCAACGAAAAATATTTATTAATCAAAGATAAAGTAATATAATTAGACTCACAGTCTTAGTACTTTGTTAGTTATCTATCTGGAAAACAAACTATACTAAAACCATACTAAATTAATTTCTATATAAAAGGTGCTGAGGTAATTTAAAATGATTCTGATTCATTCATTGAGGTAGAAATAGAAGCTGTTTCTTTCCAAAACCATGGTAACAGTTGCTTTGAAGCCCTCATATGTGCTAGGAATTAAAAACATGCTATTCGCATTTGAAAATTCAGTGATTTAGACTTTCTTCTAATTCAGACCTGTCTTATACAATTTTATTAAATCATCTTAAAATACTGTACACTGATGTTTTTCACCAGTTTGGGGTTTTTTTTACTTCAGTTTTTAACTCATTGTCTGTGGTTTAAAATATGTTGTCTCTCAACTTTTGAAAACAACTGTCAAACTGAAGACTACAGAAGGCTTAATTAGCTGATGCTTGCAAAATACTTTGAAAATGAAACCCATGATGTTCCTGCTAAGTATGATGAATACCATTTATTCTTGGATAAGTAAAAAAGTCACATATTTTGAGACATTCGAATTTGTGTGCACTCTTTACAAAATGCAGATTGTTATTTTTGCGGAAAGAGCAAATAAAACTCTATATGAAAAATGCAAAATAAATACATAAAATAAAATACGTTGTCTCTCAAACTAGTTTCTTATGTTAAAACTGTCCTTTTGGTCACTGTAGGCAATTCAATAAACCAAACGTTACAGTGCGACATCGTGATTCAGAACAAGTGGTATGTACCACGCATACTCATTAAGTGAAGGTTTACAACAAAGAGGGCCAACTATCGTAGAGGTTTGTCTGTATAACAGGTATAGATGACTGGTAATCTGGTAGTAAGCTCCACTGACTGAATCCTGCCCTCAGCCAGGGACCAGGTGTTCACGTAGAACCCACTGCTTCGGATCATCATTAAGACCCCATGAGTAAGGTAGAACTGCCACACAGAGAAGCTGCAACTCAGAGAATTCCAACAAATTACACAAACGGCATAACCAACAAGTAGAAGTGCCCAGACTTAAACAAAACAAAAACAGAATTGAATAAATCTAGAAAAATAAAACAAATATGAAATCCTGCATTCCCTAATATGGTGGGATATGAGACGTGTAGGTACATTTACATAATTAAGCCACTGGAGACTATCTGGTTCTTTAAAAATCATCTAAATATTCTGCAGACTAACAGACTAATATGTAATATACTCATTGAAATTGGTTTTCAATACTAAAATAATATTTTATTCTTTGGATAAATGATTAATAGACAAATCAAAGAAATAGATTTTAGAAAGCTTGAATAATTAGTGACCAAGATTAATCACAACCGAGACAGAAGAATTCATCAAAGTCAGACTTTAGAATATGATACGACTATAAAATAATCAGAATGACTTTTGCTGTACTAATAATGGAAATTCCTATCATGAATTGGAAAACAATTTTCATATCTTTACCATTCCTACAGCAGTTAAAAATATCCATGTAAAACCAAGTGTTTGCAGTATTTTATTTAGCATTCTCTCTTGAGAGTGCTGTCAAATATTATTAAAATAAGCAACTTATTTCAATGTCTTGAGTTTAGAATAAAGGAGGACAAAAGTCTTATTGCTCTTTAATAATATCTTGGAATGTGGAGTTTAATTTACCTAAAGTCTACATATCTGTTGGAAGAACCTAGACATTCCTGGTGAATGGAAATACACTATGTTCCTCCCGATATCTGAAAACAGCAATAAACTAACCCTATTTTAAATAGAAGCCCTACATACTAAATATGGTTTATCAAAGGAAGGATGCATATCTAAAGTAGAGGATTCACTATGATCCCCATGGTCTAGCATTATGTCTGGCATATAGTAGATGCTCAATAAATATTTGCTTAAAAATGAAAAAAAATAAAATAAAATAAAATTGGGACATTCATCAAGTTTTTAATGAAGTGAAATGCGATAAGTAGAATCTGATTATTCAGCTCATTTTCACTATACTATTAAACCAAGAAATATCGTTTTGGTGCCAAAAAAAAAAAAATAGAAGCCCTACAGAAACAGCCTTGTGATTCAAGACCTACATTTATGCAACACAATATTCATATAAAAAGTTAAAGACAATCTCAATAATTCTCTCTTTCCCATATGAGCAGCGTTACAGTGAGATTATCAACAAGGGACTGGAAAGTAAAGTGTGTGAAACCAAACTGAATATCTGCCATTGACATTAACTGACATTAACTGACTTTGACATTGACTGACATTAACACCGAAACAGAAGTAAGGATCTCTGGTCCTACTTAAGAGGTGATCTTTGATAACCAAAGGGTGGGAAAATGTGACTCTGCTTTCTCGTCTACCTTTCTGAATTCCTAAACACTTCAAGTGCACACTGCATAATCCTCCACATATAGACTGTATGCTCCTCCCCTGCATAGCTCCCAGCTTCAAAAGCCATTAATCCAAGTCCTGTGACCACGTAAAAATAAATACGTACATGTTTTTTCAAGATACTACACAAAAGTTTAAGGAATAAAGCAGTTTTTGATGAGCTATCATTTACTATTGTCTTTGAGAATATCTCTGTGCTTGTTTTCATCAAAATCGGTTTTAGGTAGAGGTTGCCCCGTATTCACCAAACCCAGTTTCCTTTCCTCCAGGGCACGAATTGAGACTAGAATTCCAGACTTCCTTGAACTTAAGCGGAGACCTTAAGCCTGAATCTGGCTAAGGTAATATGGATAGAAGTGTATCTACCAATTCAGGGCTGAACAGAAAACCTCCCATTGATCTCCCTTGTTCTCTCTTCCCTCATTTACCATGTGAAAAATTCTGAGGCTTTTACAGGATGATGGCATTGCTAGAATAAAAGGGTGGGTCCCCTCCCCACTAGCCTCCACACACCCTCCCCACACCCACAGTCACTGGGCTGCGACTTAGGGAGAAATAAATCTTTATTTTGCAAGCCACTGAGATGCAAGTTTTGTTTTTTGTTGTTTTTTTTAACAGCAATTAGTCTATCAAGAATAAGTGAATAATATAGAAATAAAAGACCCTAGTGTTCAATTCAGGTGCTCTCAATCTTGGTTGCATACTGGATTCAAGTACTGAGCTCTTTAAAAATACCAGTGTCTGGGCTATAATCTGAATTAATTGAAACTGTATTTCTATGAGTAGGCCAAATATCACTAGTTTGAAAAAGCTCTCCAGTAATTCTGAAGCACACTAAAGGATGAGAACCACTGCTGACCATGAAGCTAAATTTACACTGAATTATAGTAAAGGTGGTATCTTAATACAGTATTTTATATATTTCATCATGGCTCATGTAAAGCCTAAAACTATCAATTTAAGGCAAAATTTCTGCATACTGCAAATCTGGAACTCTTATAGAAAAAACATCCAATAGATATTTTACAATAGCTGCCAATAAACCTGTCCTTCAATTTCAGGCAAATATTAGCCTTCCCTTAATTAAAATAAATATTCATATGGTAAGAACCAAGTGTTTGAAGAAAAATTTAGTCTCCACCAAGAAACAACTGACACAAAAATGTAAAAACTAACTATAGTTTCATGAGGTATAAGTTTACAAACATTATAGACTACCTCGATTCTATTTCTTTTTTTAAACTTTGTTGAGGTATAGTTTATTTACAATATGATATTAGTTTCAGGTATACAACATAGGGATTCGAGATTCTTACAGATTATACTCCATTTAAAGTTATTATAAAATATTGACTATATTCCCTATGCTGTACAATATATCCTTGTAGCTTATTTATTTTATACATAGTTGTACCTCTTACTCCCCTCCCCCTATCTTGCCCCTCCCTGGCTTCCTTGCCCCACTGGTAACCACTAGTTTGTTCTCTGTATCTGTGAGTCTGTCTCTGTTTTGTTACATACATTCCTTTGTTTCAATTTTATGAACTTTATAGTTTTAAGATGGTTTTTCACAATTAGATCATTATTTTCATGTATGGAGTGAGGTATTAGGTAATGTGTGAGGCGTTAAAATAACTTGTTTTCTATGTGCAAACCACTTGTCCCAACACCATTTGCTGAATAATCCTACAAGGATTAGTAATCCTTCTCTTATCACACATCAAGGACACACAGAAATCTGAATCTGGTTTTGGTATCTTTATTGAGTCCCAATGAAGATACCACTTTATTGTGTTTACTCTGTTAAACCACAGTTATAATTATTAGAGTTTAAGCAATAAATCTAGATATTTGGAAGGCCTAGTCCCCACCTCCTTCTTTTTCTTTTCCAGAATTTTGTGAACAATTTGTAGAACATCACTTTTCCATACAGAGTTTTAGAATCCCAAAAAATTATTTGGGAGTGTTACTGGAATTATTACATTGAATATATAAATTAATTTGAAAGGGAATCGGAATATTTCTGATAATGACACTTCACAGTCACTAACCAGATATATCTTGTCATGTTTCATCTTTTCTTTTTCCCAGTAAAATCCCATATATTTGGGGGTATGTTCATTTATAGGATTCTTTTAGAATTTTTGCTACTGTTCATTGGATTTTTAATTAACCTTGCTTTGGTATTATTGACATATAGCAATACTCTTGATCATATATGGTGACCTTATGCCAAGTGTCCTTGCTGGTATCTCTTATTTCTAATTGTCTGTAGTATCTCTTCAATCTACTACGGAGACAAGTATATCATCCTGAGTAATGACAAATTTGCCTTTCTTTCCAATTGTTCCTCTTTATTTTTCTTTTCTGATTGCATTGGTTAGGACATCTAAGACAGTGCTGAATAGTAAAAGTGAGAGTAAGCATCCTTGTCCTGCTATTGACTGTACTAGGAATGCTTTTAATGTTTCACCATTAAATATGATACTTGTAGGTTTCTGTAGGATAGCCTAGATCTGTTTATTGATGTTCTACTCTGTTCCTAATTTGCTTACAATTTTTACCATAAATTACTATTGAATTTTATTAAATATATATCTACTGATGAGATGATCATATGGCTTTTCCCCTTTAAACATAAAAAATTAACTTTCAGATCTTTAACCATCCTTCCATTCCAATACATGTTACTTGGACATAACTATTTTTAAGACACTTTTAGATTAGATCTTTTAGTCTTTTATTTGATATTTTTACCTCTATTCTGAAAAATGATCTTTTGTATTCTTTCCTGTTTTTTTCTACTCTCCCACTTATAATATTTTTTGTCTCCAATGCTGCTAGAATAATCTTAATAAAATAAAAATCTAAGTATCTTATCCCCATACTGAATACCCAGCAGTGGCTCCCCATGCTTTCTACACTAAATGCCAACAGTATGTCGACCAAGACCCCCTAGTCTGCCTCCTTTTTAACTCTTCAGTCCTCTTGATCAATGCATACCACCCACATCTCTATACTCCCGTCAGCTGATGTGCTTAAAATTCATTGAACAACTCATGCTTTTGTCACTTCAATGCTTTATTCATACTACTCCCCTGGCTAGAAAGCCTTTACCCTGATCCATGTGTCAGGAAAACCATCTTCAAGTTTTATGGCTCAGCCCCAGACTGTCTCTAGGAATTCATTACTGACATTTTGGGAGAAATTTTAACTATTCTCTTCTGTCCATACACACCATATAAAGTTCCACTGCAGCATCTGTTATAGCTTATAACTCCAACTGTTTTACCACTATATCAAGTATCACATTTTTTTCATCTTTGTACTGGCAATATCTAGCACTAAGTATACTGTCTAGCAAATAACAAGTTTAAAATTGCTTGATGAATGGATTATACAGACAGACTTTACAAGTTCTGATTTTTAAGACCATTCCTAGACATCTTTTGAGCAACCTTGCTCTTAATTCTAGCCTATTCCTGATAATATCTTCTAACCATAAAAGCCATAGCTAATCAGTTTATTCCTAAGAAAACATACGACTACACTGTGCATTGGTTTTGAAAAATAAGCACTGATTTGATTGAAGTTTGTATTATACTCACAAATCTACAGTTTCCTGTATGATAGACTTTAAAAAAATTAAGACTAAAGATTTGGTAAGACTAACTTTCATAGTTGTGTGTGTGTGTGTGTGTGTGTGCACACACGTGCACACACGTGCTCATGTGTGTTTATATGTATTGAGTATTATCTCTTCGTCTGACATGTTGTTACACTATTTTAACATATTCCATCTTTTATTCTTCTCAACAACTCCAGGTAGTACACAGTGTTATTATCAGTGTTATTATTGTGCCTATAAATAACAAAATACAATCACTGAAGCTTAGGGAGTTTAGATCACCTTTCCAAAGCAGTGAGACTAGGGACTGAAAACAGACTTTTCTAAATCAAAAAATGCAAAGAAAGTGCCATGACTTTGCCAGGGAAGGTTGATTTGTTCAGATTCACTTAGAAATTAATGAATTGGAGAATACAAAATTCTATTCAAGTTGATTTAAAAAGTAATAATAACTTAACCTTTTTTTCCACCATTAACCCATCTGGGAAAAGTCTAAACTTTGTAATTCTATGCCTCCAAAGAGGCATGCTACTATATCGTAGTAGAATTTAATACCAAAAAATTAATTACTCCCCAAATCTACTTTTCCCTAGAAAAATAAAATAACTATAGCTCCTCTCAAGATAGCACTGTCAAGTGCAAAATGTCCTGAGTCTTTGTTGAAAATTAAACCTGAGTATTTGCTGTCACTGTAGCAAGTTCAATGAACTTCTTGTTATCGCTGGGTATGTTTATCTTTGTAACCCAAGCAATGGTACCCAACAACTTGGCAATTAATCATTTTAAAATTAAAAGATTAAGTCCACTGAAAGCCTAATTATGAAAACTAGAAAAAAAAAAGGAGTGCAAGTAATTTCTAGCTTAGTTCACAAATAAACCTTTGAAAGGAATGCTTAATTAACTCTATGGTGTTGTTCTCCAAGAAAAGAACATATTCATTTTCCTTAGAAAATTAAACTTTTTGTAGTTAGATATTCAAAGACTAAAGAAACTTAATTGAGATTCTTAAAAGATAGTAAGTAGGACTTGTTGCTATGACTCCAAAAACCAGCACGCAGCTTAATCAGCAGCCATTGCAATCACTGGGAGGAAATGGCTATTTTAGTTCTTAGTTTTACTTCTAAAGATGCAGGGATCAAAACTTGAATTTGACCTAGAAGCTGTCATGGTTCTAAAGATGCTTGACAAAAGGTTTGGCAAGTGTTAATAAGAATAGGAAAACAACAACCAACAAAGCAGTCAGATTTCTCAAACTTTCAGGACAGTAAAGTGCAGCAAACCAGCCAAGAGCCTAACAGCCAAAGATTATACCCAATGTACCGTGATGGGCATGCTCATTGCTCTAATCTGTTGTCAGTGATCAAAGACTAGATGTTTTCTCATACTAAACACCCAAAAAATAAACAGTGAGCTACAGCCACTGGGACGGAAGAAGAAAGCCAGTGACCAAGAAAACAGAAGGACTGGCTGCACTTGAGAGCAAACAGCCACTTGCACCTCGATTCTGTAGTCCGTGCAGGAACTGGAAGATCAGAGGCATGCCTGCTGGTGCTATTGAGCAATCAGGGGTAGAGAGACACTCCCCATACACATCTGAATCTAGAGATTCACCTGCCTGTAGCAGCACATGTTAATTTAAGAAAGCTTTAGTGGAAAACGAAAAGACATCATTACAGATATCCAATTAGTTTTTTTTTTAATTCACCTATCCAGAATGCAGTGTTTTAATTATACAGTGTTTTATTTTAATTACGTTGCTTTGGGTCAGTCCCTTACATAGAAGACGGGGGAGAACTGAATGAGTCTTTCAACCCCAAGGATATAGCCTTCTTCAAATATTCATCATTTTGAACTTTAAAAGCCAAGGAAAAGCAAGAAACAGAAAAAAAAAAAACCAGAGTGGCAAAAAAGAAAGGAAATAGAAGAGAGCCCCAGAATTAGGGAGACCTACAAGTAAGAATGTGAAATCTAAGGTGTTAAGAAAAAGGGTCTTTCTTCTTTGCCCTTCATCTCAAATCATGCATATTAAATATAAAAAATAGGAAAAAGGAGAAAATATTGCATAATGCTAAATCATTGGGGATAAAAAAACTGTCAGTACTCTGTCATTATCAATACTTAACTATATCGCATTCTTTGATATCTAAAGTTTCAGATTTTTAATTTTTCAACTTAGCTTGAATAGTATAATTGTCCATGGTTATAATCTGTAATTAAATATGTAGAATTAAGTTATTTCATTTGTAATTAAGTGGATGGCTTTACATCTGAGTCAAATTTTATAAATTTCTGATTATATCACACAGTCAATGGGAAATTTGATCTTAAGAGCTTGTTTGAAGGTTCTATTTAGATAGCAAGTGAAGCCAATTGCATAATCTTAGTAAAATACCCTTTCATCCGGAAAGTTTGTCATCTTGCACAGTTTCCAGGGAGGACCACGCAGGTAGCAGGAAGCAACAGAACATCTCTCTGGACAAGTAGATCAACACAGCAATCCTGAATCCCTGGGTTGACAGAAGTCATACCAGATCATCCTCCTATTTAATAACATGGGATTTGATACATACAGTTCAGTTAATTGGCAATTGCCTGAACTGTGAATATTTTCAGTTTGCTTATGCTCATCCTTGATGGCTTCTTCCTCTCTTTCATCAGCATACAACTTCTTCTGGTTGGTATTCCAACAGACAAAAAGATAGTTTTTCTTTTCATTATCTCTCACATTTCCTTCCTTTCTGCTTCATCGGTAACAAAATCTGCTAACTTCTTTATCACTCCCTGGCTGAGATGCTACAACTGCATGATCATGCACTAGAACCGTTTTCTCAGTCCTTGTGTGAAGGCTTCCTCCCATCTGTGCTGCAATAATCCAGGCTCTGGGACAAAAGATCAAGGGAGTTAAGAAGATTTGCAACAGAGTGGTCGGGGCTCTGGGCCATGCCTGAAGAGAAGGGAAATAATGATGGGCTGGAGCAGGGGGAAAGCAAACGAGGCTGTCAGGGCTCCAGAAGGACAGTGAGAAGGGTTAGAGTTGGAGAAACAGAGCGAGAGCACAAAGGTTAAGATGCTGTGACTAGTAGACCCTACTCTGCCCACCGCCGGGCACCATTCCTATGCGTTCTACACGATAGGAAGCCCTTGGGGCACATAGAGTGCGACGGGAATCACACCCTCTGGTGTTGTGCAATGTTACTGATGCTCTGAGCATGACTGGTTTTATTTTACATAGTCAGCAAATCCCACTTAAGGACAGAATCCAGGGGTGAGTTACGAGAGCCAGGGTTGAGGGCGGTACGGGGATGGAAATGACTAGTCTTGAAAGGGATGCCCACGTGGGCCAACACGCTGGTAAGATCTGGGGGAACACAGTAAGAGAACAAAAGAGCTGAGGACGTAGTCTGTACATGAACAGGACTGGCGGGAATATGCAGAGGTCAACTAGAAACTGAAGTAGACAAACAGCCTGAACATCAAAGAGGCTGACTTCTATTAGGGTGGCACCCCATGGCCCAGTCCAGAGGTCACGGAGAGTGGAAAAGTCAGAAGCCTTCATGCAAGACAGCTGGAGGGGAAGCAGATTCAGGTGGGCCCCAGAGCACTCACCCCACCTCCACGGCTTTGCACCTGCTCCTTCTGGGCTACGCCCACCTACTACCACCCTACCTTCTGACAGATTCACAGCAAGTCCAGGTCCTCTTCAAGGTCCCTTATTCAGAAAACCTCCCTGATGACTGCAGCTTCTACTGGTCTCTTCCATTCTGGACCAATAGCTTTAGAAATTATTATATTAGTCTAGATCTCCATTATCTAATTTTATCAAATAGTTTTCTGTGTGTGGGTGAGTTTTTTATCTCCCAATTAATACATAAATCCTTTTGGAGCAGAAATTATAGTTACTCTGCATCCTTCGCTGTCATTATGTGTAGAAGGGCAGGCATGTGGTTGATCCTTAAGAAATACTTGTTCAGGGCTTCCCTGGTGGCACAGTGGTTGAGAATCCGCCTGCCAGTGTAGGGGGCACGGGTTCGAGCCCTGGTCTGGGAAGATCCCACATGCCGCGGAGCGACTAAGCCCGTGCGCCACAACTACTGAGCCTGCGCTCTAGAGCCCGCAAGCCACAGCTACTGAGCCCACGAGCCACAACTACTGAAGCCCACGCGCCTAGAGCAGCCACCGCAATGAGAAGCCCGCGCACGGCAACGAGTGGCCCCCGTTGGACGCAACTAGAGAAAGCCCGCGCAGCAACGAAGACCCAACGCGGCCAAAAATAAATAAATTAAATAAATTAAAAAAAAAAAAAGAAAAAAAAACTTGTTCAGTCAAATCAATATCAAAATATACTTAAGGGACTTCCCTGGTGGTCCAGTAGATAAGACTCCGTGCTTCCACTGCAGGGGGCACGGGTTCAATCCCTGGTCGGAGAACTAAGATCCTGCACGCTGAGCAGCGGAGCCAAAGAAAATAAAATAAAATACATTTAAGAGTCTGCTTTTTTTGGGAGGAGTATTCTTTTTTAATTTAGTTTTTCACTTTCTTACATTTTTTCAGCCTTAATGAGGTATAACTGACAAACAAAATTGTATATATGTGAAGTACACAACATGATGACATATGCATACATTGTGAACGATGACCACAATTAAGTTCATTCACACATCCATCACCTCACATAGTTAGCTCCTTATTATGGTGAGAAGCTTCACATCTACTCTCTAATAACTTCAAGTATATAATACACCGTATTATTTTACTGTGGAAGTGTTGGTGGCCTTAGGTACAATGATTCTGCCACAACGATGATTTTAATATGATGCAATGAGATATATGAGCTATCATTGGTATTTTTAATTTTTTTTACCTCCTTTGAGAGTATCACTTTACCTCCCAGTTTATTTAAACAGGACGTATTTATCATGTTATGTAAAGGGACGTTTATTAAGGTAATTGCTGTGAAATGATTGAAACTAATAACACTAATTTTTCTAGTGATCACGACTTCATTTATACCTAAGGAACCAATTACTTACAAATGATGCACTTATATTAATAGTTGCTCTGGATTTTTCTTCTCCAGAGATTTGTCACCCTGAGTTTACTTTCTCATCTATAATTAACAAACAAAATTTTACTCTTCTTTGTAAATCTTTCTTTAGGAAGGAAAGAATGTGTAAAACAGTGACAATAATGGGTCTTTGTCACACATATATATAGCACTTCATCATGAATTTTTGTCCTTGTTGTACTATCTAGTAGAAAACCTGAAACAGGACTGCAGAAAACTCCCTTCCTATCCCATGTCTGTTATCTGCGCTTCAAATCTAGGCTGAAGTAGATAGCTGACTTATCTCAATAATAGAAAATGTCTACTAAAATAAATATTACTGTGTATTTAGTCTTCAGCATTTTTTGAAAACGCAATTCCATTGCAGCATTTCCCTTTTACATAGTTTTTCTAATAAAAGAAATAACAAAATATTACACCCAGATGGAATTAGCCAGCAGTGAGTTATATTTTATTTTTATATTTTATTTTATATTCTCATGTCACCTCCTTCTTTATGCTCTAATATTTCTTTTTTAAATAGTGCTTGTTTGGGACTCATAGACTAGGATATAACCATAGTGGTATTTTTCACCAGCAGAGAATGTTGCTGATGGTTAAAAAACCAGTTCTAAGACTTGCAAAATGATTCCTTTTTAATTATAACAACCTCACAGGACACTATTGTGTACTCACACACGTAAAAATTAAACAAATCAAAGAAAATGCAGGAACAAGAACCCCCCACACACACACACAAACATATAGCCACACATTTCAAAAGTTTAGGATCCTACCAGGATAAGGAATACAAACCTACACGTTAAAATACATCAACCAGTTCCCTCACTTATCACTGATATATTAATAATGATATATAATGAATTCTACGTGAGCAATGTAGCCTAACGAAGCCTGAGATAATTTCTGGAAACATGTATGCCTGGTGGGTTTTTTTGTTTGTTTGTTTTGGTTTGTTTTTTAAATTAATTAATTTATTTATTTTTGGCTGTGTTGGGTCTTCGTTTCTGTGTGAGGGCTTTCTCTAGTTGCGGCAAGCGGGAGCCACTCTTCATCGCGGTGCGCGGGCCTCTCACTATCGCGGCCTCTCTTGTTGCGGAGCACAGGCTCCAGACGCGCAGGCTCAGTAGTTGTGGCTCACGGGCCTAGTTGCTCCGCGGCATGTGGGATCTTCCCAGACCAGGGCTCGAACCCGTGTCCCCTGCATTGGCAGGCAGATTCTCAACCACTGCGTCACCAGGGAAGCCCCTGGTGTTTTATTTTGTTTCAGTTGTTCCTTTATCCTCACTTGGTAAATATAAAAACATATACTTATGGCCATGAAGAAAGAAAAATACCAAAATCTTGTGGCTGAAGGCTTGAGAGTCTTCTTTGTTAGAAAGTCTAGATTGACGCCACAAAGAAATGAGTTAGACGGACAGATCTGCTTGCCATTTGAGAACCAATGCAATGAAACCATCCTCATGGATATGTTGTATTTATTTTTTGCTTGTTTATCAGCTTATGGGCATTTAGAGCTGAATGGAATCCTATGGGCCACTTAAGCCAAATCCTTCATTTGTACCTGAGGGAAAAGGGAACACAGATGGGTAACAGCAGAGCTGGGACAAGAACCACACAGAAATCAGGAGATTTCTGGTCTAGGGAAACCACAATAAGCTTCATCTCTGTTGCTTCGTTTAACTGTTTGAAATAGATCATAAATTTATCTGTATATTCTTAGTATTAAAGGTATAAATATCCTCTATAAATGAAATATGAGAAAAATAAACACAATATGTTTGTCAAAACAGACAAGTTACAACATCTTTACTGGACTTATTATAACACAATTTAAAACAATCAAGAAGCATGGTCTTTCATTAAAAAAAAAAAAAAAAAAAAAAATCCTGGACTTCCCTGGTGGCACAGTGGTTAAGAATCCACCTGCCAATGCAGGGAACACGGGTTCAAGCTCTGGTCCGGGAAGATCCCACATGCCGCGGAGCAACTAAGCCCGCGAGCCACAACTACTGAGCCTGCGAGCCACAACTCCTGACCCCGCGCGCCTAGAGCCCGTGCTCTGCAACAAGGGAAGCCACCGCAATGAGAAGCCCGTCCACCGGAACGAACAGTAGCCCCCACTCGCCGCAACTAGAGAAAGCCCGCGCGTAGCAACAAAGACCCAATGCAGCCAAAAATAAATAAATAATTTTTTAAAACTCCTCAAATGGCATCATTCTTATAGACAAAATATATATAATTTTTTACTTTAAAAACCCTGTTTAAGTAATACCAAATAGTTCCTGTGATTAATCACTCTGTACTACGTTGCCCAGGGATCCTGACATTCCAAGGCATCAGCAGTTTATGCCTCTCCCTAAGGTCACTCCCCTTTTCTTAAAATATGAAGGAATTCTTGCAGTTCTTTTCTACCTGATAAAAATCTTTTGACCTTGGATCCACCCAAATCCTTTCTTTCTCTCTCTCTCCTTCGTCTTCCCCCTTCTTCCCTCCGTCCTCTTTCTCCTTTTTAGTCCTTGAAATCTGCTCCATGAGAGCAGGTTTGTATCTTCACCCCTTTATTAAAAGCACTGTAACTTCAGTGGGCTTATATCAACAAAAAATCCGTCGCTGCAAAAGGAATGTCATTCCTTTATTCTTCCTTCTGTTGGGCTAGACGCTACAGGTCCCTGGTTTCTCAAAACGCTGTCCTTCTCGGACTCCTCTGCAGTCGAACTAACTCTGTCTCATCTGTTTTCAGAGGATTCTTCTAGGGCTGTTTGTCTTCATGTTTCCCATCTCATTGGGGCCTTCGGCCCAGTGTTGAAACCCTCCCAGGACCACAGCCCTAACCCTGTCATTCCACAGTTCTGCCTTCTTTCCTGTCTCCTGCCATGACTAATTCTAAATACAGTTTTCATCAGTAAGAGTCAAATGCTGTATTTCTGTAACTTTCTACTAAGTTAGGGAGGTCAACAGTGTTAGACAAACAGCTTAAGGGCGAGAGTGTTTGTTGTGTTTTTGCCAATTACCTGGAAGGTGCAGTCTTCAGAATCTGGACGTGACCTCAAATAACGGGGGAGAAAATACACATTCACAACTAAGCGTCACAGATGTAGAAGTAAGGCACTGAGAGTGCACAGAAAAGGCAGACTTTCATTAGATGCAGTGCTTACCAAATTCCAGGCACTTGTGCCCCGCAGTCACGGTTTTTACCAGATTCTCCTAGCAATGTGTAAAAATAGAATACTTTACTCAGCATTTATTACATTCAAAGCTTTTTTCAAATACCCCTCTTTTTTTCTAGAAGCATCCCTGTAGATAAATATTGTTGGTTTTATCCCCACCAATTATAAATTGAAGCCCAGAAGGTTAAGTGACGAAAGTGCCCAAGTTCCGTGGCTAATTAGTGGATAAATTAGGATAAAAATTTACTGAAATACTTATGTTTTAACAACTTCTACAGAACAAAATTGCCTCCAGGTATATGGTTTGTCCCATATTTAAGTATCATCATTATTCTCCTTTACTTGATATTTTAAAACACAATTTACATTTTTACTAAAATATATTTTAAATGAAACTTTAAATCTCTACCTTAAATAGAAAGTCAGTATTTCTTATTTTAAAAACAATGGAAAAAAAAAAAAAACAATGATTACCAAAGGCTCAAAGTCTAGGTCCTGCCCTCTCTTTATTAAAAAGGGGAACTCTCTGAAATATCACTGATATTCTTTAATTATTCGACCTTTTTTTGACTTGAGTACCATTTTACCTCTCAGTTTATTTAAACCTGGATGCCTTTATTATGTAAAGGGAGATCTCTTAAGGTAATTGCTGTGAAATGAATATAACTAATAACACTAAATTAGGATTTCTTTTTGACTTAATCAAAAGAATTGAAAGAATATTGAGATGAGAATAACTTTATCACGGTAACGTTCAACTTTATTTAATGCCATGTCCTCGAACCACCTAAAATGGAAAGGCGGTATAACACAGACTCCCTGGAGCCAGAGGGCCTCAGTTCAGAATCCCTCTTGACTGTTTACTAGTTAGGTTACCTTGAGCAAATTATTTAAACCTCTCTGTATAAAAATGAAGATGATGATGATAACACACATCACACGATTGTTTGGAAGATTAAACTACTAAGTACTTATAAAGCATTGTAAATAGTGCATGGCACATATTAAATAGTGTAGAAGTATTTGTGAAATACATAAAATAAAAATACTGGGGACTTCCCTGGTGGCGCAGTGGTTAAGACTCCGCGCTCCCAGTGCAGGGGACCCGGGTTCGATCCCTGCTCAGGGAACTAGATCCCACATGCATGCCGCAATTAAGTTGCATGCCACAACTAAGGAGGCTGCCTGCCGCAACTAAGACCCGGCACAACCAAAGAAATAAATAAAATAAATATTAAAAAATAAAAAGAAGCATTATCATAACTCATTTGTCGAACATTTAAAAAAAAAAAAAACTTTGCATTTCACTAGCATATATCCCACGCTTTGGAAAACACTAAGCTGGGCAGATAGTGGAAATTTTTCATGCAGGAAATATATTTAAGCTGACAATAGTTTTGCATTTCCATTGGGAAATAGAAAGGACGTGCCATGGAGTAAAAAACGAGCATGATCAAATAGTTGGAGGTAAGAAAAGGCTGAGGGTGAGTAGATGAAATTAGTTTGTAGTTTCTTTCGGTTAAGGGATAAAATGCATGAGCGATAATAGCAGGAAATGAAGCTGGGGAGGTCAGCGACACGATCAAGAGCTGTGCTTGAGTGGGGTGTCTTGATCATCACATGGGGGTGATTAGGAGGAGGCCAAAGCGGGGACGTAACTGGCAGTGAAAAGACCACTAAGGTGCAGGCTGGAGGGGGTGAGGGACTGGCGGAAAGCAACGGCAATGACACGGGATAAGACAGTGTGGACGGTCGGAGGGCTAATGACGTTTGCTCAACAAGGCCAGGTCTATTCGAGTCATCAAGAGAAAGAAAGAGGAGGAAGAGGGCAAAGGAAGAGAGGAGGGAACCAGTCAGATCCCGGCAGGAGGAACCCCGTTTTGCAGGCGTTGAGGCTGAGGCACTAGAGGGGCGGCTGGGTGGAGACAGCTGACACTGGAGCCCAGTGACACGGCTTCGGGAGTTACGTGCACATAAGTAACACTTGGAACCATGAGACGGGAAATCATTAGTAATTTTCAGAGGGAGAGTTTCAGTAAACTCTGGAGAGCATCACCCCATCCTAAGGCTAAGAAGTGACTGGTAAGGAAGGAAAGAGCAACTAGATAGAGACTTCATCAGGTTAAGTCTCAATAGGACACAAGTGAGGAGTAGCAGCTGTGACGGCCCTCAGCCAGCTTGATGGGGGACAGAGGCTTTCTGGAAGAGCCAATTCTCGAAGCGTGTCCTAGGCTTCATCCTCAACACTGGGTGAACCACATGTTGGCACTGAAGGTCCAACGGTCAAGCCCAAACCTTCTGAATTTGAATCTTGGCAGTGGGACCCAGCAATTAGTATTGAACGTATTCTCTAAGTTATTCTATTTAGACAATAAACGTAGAGGTTCTAGAAAAAGAAGTCTTACAGAAACAGCAAGAGGTATTTATTGTGCTATCATTATATAGTTTGGGTAGATCTCGTACATCGTAGAGAAAGTAGTGAGTGACTATTTTGACAGGTCATCTTAACAAACTAAAGAAGAATTTAACTCCGTGTCATAGTACCTTCTGAACTCCTCAGGCATTATTCCAGTTCTGTTGGTTATATAGGTCAGGCCTTTATTTCTTGTTGAGATGTGCTTTTTGTTTGTCTGCCACATCATGACTACTGGGCACAAAGTATGTGGCTTCATATTATCTACCCTCATTTCCTCACCTCTTGTCAAACAGTTGAAAATAGAATGACCTCAAATCAGTCAGGTTGAAACAGAATCTAATTCTTTTTTAAGGCCTCTAAGTTTCTAGGTTGAAACTAATTCCGTCCTGGACTTTAAACCCATCTCATTTACCCTAATTTTTCTTTGTTTTTCGACTGTCTAGGAGAAAGACCTATATTTTTGTATCATAAATGACAGCTCTGACTCTTTCCTGTTAAAAATAATAAAATGACATTTACATTTAAAGTTTTAATAAACTGAATCTTACATGTTTAATTTAGAAACATATCTTTCAAAAAATAAGTACAGTTAAGACTACACTTATTTTTAGTTGCACCATACCAATTCCAATTATGTTTTTGTACAGTTAACACGTTTTTGAAAAATAAAGCAAGCTTCTGAACAGTTCACTACAAAACACCTAGTTTATTGTGACAAGAGGATATTGAATAAAGGATTTATGCTAATTGACCTACCTTCCAATTTATGACATAAACTCAAATTTAAGTAAAATAAACAGTAATTTGCAATAGCCTTAGAAACTTCAAATTTAAATTAAAATAAGAAATATTAGCTGATCGTATTTGAAATTATTCTGAGTAGAGCTTATCCCAGCATTTTACTAACACATTTCCACCCAGGCATGAATTTCCACACTCAAATGTTTTACTGTGAAACTTTAGTGTGACGAGCTGGACTTCTTCATAGTTCTAACTAAAGTTTCAATGCTTTACCATGTGTTTCAGAAAACTCGTATCAAATTTTCAGTTGTAAACCTGACGATGTCTCTGCTGTGAAACACACTTACATCTCTTCCAGGAATGAGATCCAGTAGCTGCCTACCTCAGTTCCTTCTCTCCGCCTCTCCTCGAATCAGGAGGAAGGGGGGTCTAATGCCCCTCCTCTTGAATTTGACTGTCCTGAGTGATTTTTGTGACCATTAGAAGACAGCTGAAGTGATGTTTTGGGACCTAAGATGTTCTAGGTTATAAGAGGCCTTGCAGCTTCGGCCGGGTTTTTTCTTGGAACACTTTTCTAGGGCTGCTCCCTCTTGGAACCCAGCCACCATGTTGTGAAAAGTCCAAGCCACTTGGAGGCAACCCCACCTGAAGTCCCAGCCAACAGCCACCATGTGGTCAGCTACACGTGGGAGCTACTTTAGACGACCAGCCCAACCAAGTCTTCAGATGCTTGAACCCCCGGCAGACACTCAACTGCAAGGCAGGAGACCTCAAACGAGAATTGCTCAGCAGTCAGTCCACAGAACCATGACAGATAATAACAAATTGTTGTTTTAATTCACTAGTTATGGAGATAGCTGTTACGCAGTGAAGATAACCAGAATATTAATCCTTCTCTGCTCAGGTTCAGACTATCAGACGTTTATAATTTTCTAGGGAATATAACATACTAGAGGCCAATTGACCCTTAAAAAGTTTTGCCCAGTAGTCTAGCATCTTTAACATGTTCTTGATTTGTTTAATGGAAATAGCTCGAGCTTATCTTTTTACATGTTTTTTCCTCTAATTGTTACTAAATCAAGATCTGAGCTACATAAATGTACAGAATCATGCCCAACCCCTCATCAAACAAAAGAGGAAACAGGATCCCCAAGATTTGCATAATCCACCCAAAGATTATCATTTGCTTCTCCTGCTTCATATCTTGGCTCTTTGTACCTTGTTGACAACTGCCTCTAGGGGTCATACTTTCCTGAAAAAAAAAAGTGTGAGTTCAAGACAATACCATGTCTCATTACTCTTGGCCTAAATTTGCAAATAATTTTACAGATCCTTAACCAAGTCCATTTTTACTGAAATTGAATGACAGCAAAATATTTCTGTCTGATGTTCTCCTCTTGTCAAAATTTCTGGACTCCTAGATCTAACACTGAAAGTTAAAGATGTCACATTTCACTGTTCTAATTTTAGGGCATTGACACACATTATGTAGTTGATGTTTCTCTTCCAGCAAACAGTGTTTCTCCTCCTTCCCTTTCCCTCCACCCACCTCCCTATACTCCTACCTCTAGACAGACAATTCATATATTATATGGATTTACCTCTCACCAAAGATTGGTGACCTTCTAACTTTTATTTTCCTTCTTGTTCTTGCCCTCTGATTAATTTCTCACTGTATGTTTCCAATCCACCAACATTTGTCTTTAGATGCCTAGCCATCACCTTTTAACTAACATTTCAAAAATGAAATTAATCTCCTGTCCAAAGCATCCAGAAAATAAACCATCTGTTTCATCCTTTAAATAATCTATCAAGGGACCTGCTATATCCCCAATCCTCAAGGTTTCAAATCTCCAGAAAATACCTCTTATTCATTCTCCTCTTTATTGCTTAATTTCCTAATTTTATAGACTTTTCACTAGAAATATCATTCATCTTTTTTTCCCTCCATTTCCACTACTGGTACTCTTCCACTAGGACTAAGCTAGACATGTACCATATCACTTCAGGATTACTGTGACAACTGGTTCTGTCCTCTCCAATTCATCCTGTGTCTTAAACAACACTGCTCAATTTATCTTCCTTAAACACTAATTTCATTACAATTCTTCTTTGCTCAAGAACATTCCATGATTCTCTATTTCCTCTTACATAAATTCTAAATTCCTCTGGTTGCTTTTGAAGGCTCTCCAAAATCAAGTCCCATCCTGTCAACCCAGGTCCACGTCTACAGCTCCGCTCCCCCAAATTCCTTCCTGCATTGGGTAGCGGCCCATTATTCTATCTAGAACACCTCTTCCCAAATCCTTCACATCCATCCAAATACCACCAGGCTCAATACCACTCCCTCCATGAAACTTTCCACAATAATATCTAAATAATGTCCAACATCACCTTTTAAATAAAACAAAGAACGGTAAGTGACGTGGTTAGAGGAGAAATATAAAATATCCCCCCACCTATCTCACACTGGAGCCTGGAATTTCATAATTAGAGACCATGTGGGTTAAAGTTAACCTTGCAGCTAAAATATAAATATTCTTAGCAAGGAGTCAGTCCTGCATTTTTTCAGTATGAAATGCTTCATCATATCCTTTCTGGAGAGCAAAATTCAGGTGCAGAGGGAAAGCCTGTTGCATACCTAGATTAGCTGAAGGCATCACTGAGGAAAGAAAATACATAAAAGGAGGAAGCAAGGGATACCAAAATCTCAATTTGCCTACTTCGCAAATAACTCTTCTTTTTGAGGATTAGCCTTGTGCATTATAAATAACTATCAATTATTCAGAATATTTTATTAACCAATTACTCTCATTCTTCCACGATGCTAGAGTATGGATTTCTTCTTCTGAGTCAAGCAAGAATTGATTGCTATATTCACTCCCATAGCACCATCTTCCTTTTTTTAAATGATGAATTTCAGTTGTCATGACACCAGAAAAAGATGGATTCAGCTTGCTGGCATAGTCAGGCATTCTGCTACACTGCTTTCCCCTTTATCCTAGCAATTTGGACTCCAATGCTAAACCCTCACCCCCCTACTACCTCTAAATAAAAGAAGTTCTAAGCAATGTGTTTTTCACAAGTAAATGAAAAGAAGAGGAGAGAGATGACCTGAAGTGACCAAGTGTTTTCTCTCTAGTTTCTGGACAGATTTCCTTCCTTCTTTCTCTCATCGGCCCCCCTCGGCTCCTTCCTTGGCTCTTCCTATTTGTGGACCGCGTGTCTGGGTCACTGTCCTGAGTGCTGGCCTCAAGCTCTCACTCTAGCGCTACCCACTTGTTCCTTTCTCTACTTCCCTGACCTCTGGGTTCTCACCTGCTTCCTCTACCCACTCTCTCCTACTAGCCATCTGACACCTACATGAGTTTTTAGTGACCTCGATTACAATAGGAAAAGGTAGTCCATTCCTGGCAGAAAAAGGAAGAGACAAATTTTAGGTACCTGTCAGTTTACAGGTAGGACAGAGAAGTCTTCAAGCTCAGGATTGGCAGAAGAGCTTAGCTGCTAACTCCACCCCCTGCCCCGAAGAACACTCTCCTGTAACCTGGGATCGTGTGTAATGTATCCAAGGACATTGAAGTAAAAGCCAAGACCAACTGTTTTCATTATAGCTTGGAAATGCAACCTAGAGAAATAATTAACTGCAAAATTATGTGTACTTTACCCCTTGATAGACAGTCCACTCAAGCTTAAGGTTACAAGGCAAAAATGTCATTCTTTCTAGAGATTTTATGTTGGATCCAAATAGCATCTTAATGTTTTTAGTAAAATGAATGGGTTACATCAGTCAATTATTTTGGTTTTCCATTTATGAGAGCTTTTTCCCTCTATGTGCTATTCTAACAAGAGTTTATATGCCCATGTATCTAGAAAGAAAGGCAAGAAAGAAGAGAGAGAGAGGGAGGGAGGGAGGGAGGGACGGAGGGAGGAAGAGCCTGAAACTCATTCTGTCATACTTGGGAAAATGTTTTATCTTTCCTTTTTAACTTGAAAACATTCCTTCCGTTTCAGAAAACTTTTAAAGACAGTTCTTCTTGCAGATCATCTGCAACACTATTTTATTCAAAGGCCCTAAAAATGGGTCTTTCTAAAACTTCTCCAGAATCACGCAAGAGACTATACATGTCTTGACCACAATTAACATTCACAGGCAAAAATGTCCTCGGCTTTCTCTTTTTTCCTTTCTTCCAAGTTGGCCAGCGTCTATGAACGGCACCGATTAGCAGTCAAAGCATCCCCTAACCCTCGAGCCTGTGGGAACTTAGGAATTTCCACCCGAGCACGTCAATCCCAAAGGCCTCCTTTACCCTGGAAGAAATCCCTGACAACAAAGGACAAGCGAGAGGCCGGGGGAGGGGCGTAACGCGCTCGGACGCGAAGAACCGAGAACGCGGGCGTCGACGAGCCAGCCGGGCTACCGGTGGGTCGCTGCTCAGTAACCGTGAGCGGCGGCACGGCCGGGCCCCCTCCGGCCTCCGGGACGGGCCGCGCCGCCTCTGCAGGGCGCGTGACGCCTGCTCTCCGGCCCCCGCGCCCAAGCCTCCTCGTGGGACGCCGCCTCCTCGGGCTCCGCTTGGCCCGACGGGTTCACACCCGGTCCCCCTCCGCCCACCCACATTCCCGGGGCCGTTGCAGCTGCAGCCGCTCAGCTCCGAAGCGGGCGGGCCCCGTCTAGAAACTTGAGCGGAGCGGCGCGCGCCCCAGCGCCCCGGGACCTGGGCCGGGACGGACAGCCCGCGCCCCTCGCCACCGGCCCAGCTCTGCTGGAGGCACGTCGGCCTCCAGCCTCCACGTCAAGCCTTTTGTGCCGCCGTGGCGGCCCGCCGAGGCGGGGGCTGGAAAGGGTCCCCAACTCGCCTCGTCCCAGCGCCTTCCCGCACGCAAACCTGGGCGAATGGAAAGTGCACGACGTCGCCACTCCTCGAGCCCCGTCTCAACTTGCTCGCCGAACCGCACACTGAAACGTGGCACACGTGGGGACAGCCACCCCGCCCCCCGACTCTCCTTATCCTCCCCCCCGACCCCGGGCCGCCCACGCGCGGCGACCCCCGGGCCGCGGTCCTCCCCCGGCGCCCGGGGAAAGTCCACAGACGGACGGGGGAGGCGGGGAGCGATGCAGTCCGAGGCCGACCGACACCCACTTTCTTCCCGCCACACCCGCCCCCGAGGCCGAGCCTCACTCACCCATGGCGCCGCGTCCCCCTTCCCTGCGGCCCCTCCGGAGCGCAAGCGGCCGGCGCAGCCCGGGGCCAAGGGCTCCGCGCGCCTCCCCTGCTCCGCGCGCCGCGGCGAGTGACGGCCTCGCCCCTCCCAGCCTCGCCGGCTCCCGGGGCTCCCGGCTCCGCGGCGGCCGCGCAGACCCCTCCCTCTTCCCACCTGCGCCGCGGGCGACTGGCTGCGGCCTCGCGGTTCCCGCCGCGCCCCCCCCGCTCCCGGGCCCCCTCCCCTCCGCGCTCAGGCCCGGGCGAGCCACGTGCAAACGCCCTTCCCCGCCCCCCCTACGTTAAACACACATTACACACCCGCACCGTCTCAGCGCCCCACGGACGACCGGGTAGCCAAGATAATCGTCCCTAACGTGGAGAGCAGGAAAGATTCTTCCAGAAGAGTTTGATGGGATGATTTCTACATTCCCTAAAATCTTCTCTTGTTTTCAGTATTCCAGTTTTTCCCTTAATAACAACATTAAGGCAATAGGAAGAGAAAATTCTCCCTTGAATTTATGTCTCTCTTCTTTCTTCTCTGTTAATTATATTTGTTTCTGTAACCTGGTAAAGCTATAAAGTCCTAAAAGAGACACACCGCACACACACACACACACACATCATCATCATCATCATCATATGCAGAAGTCACCTGGAAAATAAATGACTCAGTGCAAGAAGCAGTAGATAGTGCTGAAAAAAGCACTGGGCTTGCCAGGTGGGAGGAATCGGTTGTGATTCTGGCTCTACTACTAACATACTGGGACTCAGTTTCTTAATTTGTAACATGAAAGACCTGGAAAAAGTGATCTCTAAGGTCCCTTCAAGCTAAAAAAAAAAATTATATAATTCCTTGGGCTATTGGCCTAGTTCTTTCAGGATTCATAGTGGAGAAGTTATTTCAGTAAGTCAGTCCCCAAAGTATCTCAAGCTCCTTTTTCGTACAGGACACACCCTAAAGTATACAAATCTATGCCATGAACAAGCAGAAGAATGAAATGAAGTGCATGGTTACCAACCTTGAGGAACATTGCTAAGTAATGGAGAAGACACGATACGAAAAATAATTCAGAGCACGTTTGGCAGAAAAACATGAAGAAATGCTGAGCGTATCATTAAAATGGCACAGAAACGTTTGCACAGCTATTTCTCACGTAGTGGAAGAGGCACACTCCTGGAAGGATGCCGTGAATGCCTTTCAATTAAATGGAAATAGAAAGTTGTTCTTGTGGGTGGGGAAAGGAAGTAGTCGATAAAAGTTAAAAGTGTTCAACGTACCATTGAGAAATGCATCACCGTTCTGGAAATTGACGAACATGAGCCGTGATTGCAGCAAAGCATAATACTTATACCTGGGTCCAAGAAAGATAAATGATGAATGTTTGGAGATTAATTCATAACCACAGCTTTTGGATCACCACAGACAACTTACTTCTTATTTCCTGAGGCTCTATTTCAAGATATTATAATTCTAAAATTAGAACTATTCTTTTTCCAGTGGAATTACACCATGATTCTGAAATACAAAATAATAACTATAACATAAATTAAGTGTGGTTTATTAAGTGTCGGGCACTGTTCTAAAGGCTTTATGTTAATGCATATAGTTCTCACAACAAACTTATAAGGGAGATACAGTTATTCCCACTCTACTGATAAGGAAACTGAGCCACAAAGAAATAAATCACTTACCCAAATTCATATAGATAATAAACAGAAACGTGAGATTCAAACCCAAGCAGAAATGCTCCAGAGCCCATGAGCTTAATCAGTTCACCACACTATCTCTCAATAGTTATGTGGATAGCCACATGCTTGAGAAAGATGGTGGTATCATCTTCCAATATTAAGAATAATTTATAAATATTTTAGATACTCCCAGTAAGAATTCTGAAATACAATAAAGATATATCTCATTATATACTGCTATGTAATAATCAAAATCTTGATGCTGTCTCTCTTTTGGCTGATTATAAATTAATGTGTCGAAATTTAATGTTTAAGTAATCTACCTTACAGTGACCATACAAATGGGCATCAATATTCTGGATATCAGATACAAAGAAGCCATTATTTCACCTGAGCTTTAATAAATTACATAATTTTATATGGGAATTCAATTAACTCATTGCCTCAATATATTCTATTCATAACGCCAATTCTCCAGTATTTCTGTTTTCTCATTCCTCTCACCTAATTGTCCATCAGTCCCTATGATTCTGCCTCCAAACCATCTCCCCGCTCATCCTCCTTCTCCAACCCCACTGCCTGGGCCACCTCTTCACAACTCCTGTGCGGATGAGACTAGCACTTCTTTTTTAGAATATGGAAGTTCTAATCCACCACTGAACTCAAAACTGAGGCTTTAGCTAAATCCCGAGATGAGTGGAGAAGTTTCATTCCACATTCTATTGCAAACTGCAGGGGTTTGACCTAGGCACAGAGTGACTGGAGTTTGCTTGAGCATTTTCTGGCTCTGTCAGATATCATTCCAACATCGCCACAGTTTTGATTCATCTTGGGAGAATGTAGAATGAAAAGGAAAGAACACCATCAGTGGGAGACTGGAACACACAGACGTTAATTAGTGTGGGCCAGAGAAGTCCATGAATAGGAGTGCAAAAGAAGCGTCTCAGTCTAGGGAAAGAACCCAGAGGAAGTCCTGCGAGGGGAGTGTCGGGAAGAAAGTAGTGTCACCTGGATTAGATTTCACAGACAGAGCCAATAAGATGAGGGCTGAGAAGTTCCCTCTGGATTTAGCAGTTATCAAGTCACTGGTGAAACAAGAGTGCTGGTTCAATACGTCGAGGGTTCCTGGGTGAAATTTGAAACTGGCCCCCCGTACATGGGGGACAAAGAGAGACCAAAGGAAGAGGCAGCCACTCCAAGTTGGGAGGTAGCAGGTGTAATAAGGGAGGGGATTGACTTAGGAGGCTTGTCTTGGGGACCACAAGACCAGCAGATGTCCACCCCTGCCCGCCAGGCTCTTCAGAGTTTATAGAGAGAGCCCTTAACCGGCTTCAGTAATGTAGACCATCCAGATGGTCTCAAAAACACACTGCTCTCTCAAGGCTGCGTCCTTGAAAACGACTCCTAGTGTGGGAACAGTGGGCAGAAAGTACAGTCCAAGGACAGGGTCGGGGTGAGGAGCCTCCACTGCCTGGGTCCAGCTCTCCAGTCACGTCCTCACGATGACCTTCTCCAACAATTAGCAAGAGTATTGTCAAAGGTGAGGAGCAGATAACTTTGAAGGACAATAGGTAATGAGGAAGTGGGGGGTAGGAAGAGAATGTAGACACCCTATTCGTAGCTCAGCAGGGAAGGAAAGTAGATTGGGACTCGGGTAACAGAAGGGGTAAAGTTACTAAAAGTGTGAATGAAGTTTAAAAGCCGATTTAGTGGAAATAAAGCTGAAAGATGGGGACAGACAGAAGCTTATGTTCAAATATTGCTGAATTAGACCTCAAGATCTCGGAAGTTAAACAATTGGGAGTAAGGCCCAGGGTGAGACCAAAGGAGTAGATTTGCAAAGTGCAGTGGAGGTGATGGTAATTGGTATGGAGGGGAGGGATTTTGAGGACAGGTGTTGGGAGGGTCATCCATAGGGATTCTAAAGTCTACTGCAGTGATATTAGGAGTTGGAAGGAAAGAAAAAAAAGTCTGAATCAAAGTTAAATGAGATAATGTGTTTGAAAAAGACCTTGAAAATGTTAAAGAGCTATACAAATGCTAGTTGCAAATGCAAATACTAATAGAGAAGATGAATGGAAAGAGTTTATGGGTGGCCATAAAAGCCAATCAAAATAATTTATATATGAAAGAGTCAAGAGGAAGCCATGCATCCTTGAGCAGGATAACGAATGATGAAAGGGAGCTTTTCAGAGAGCAAGCTGGTTTTTCAGGGAGTGGAAATGCCGTCCACAAGACTCAAATCATTTCTGTTGTTTAGTTTAATTTTCTGTTTGTTTCTTTTAGGCTTAAAATATTGGAATGGTCGTTTCATAGCAATACTTATCATATAGATGTGACCCTCAAGCCTTGTTTTCCCTCAAGCAAGAAAAACCAACACCACATCTCCCAAATAGAGTCCCCTTTCCAGTGCATTGACATGAGTCCTATTCTTAGGATAGTCACACCAGGCTTTCGTTCACCTTGAAGGGAAGGGTTTGGTTTTTTTGGTGTTGTTTTTGTTTTTTTGGTTTTTTTTTTTCAGTTGGGTCACAAGAGAATTTTGAAGGAGTCAAGGCCTTCTCTTGCAAAGTTGTGGACAAGTGTCTTGTGACAGCTGTAACAATAAAGCAGGGCATTATTTGTTTGTTTTTAACTATTGTATTTAAACACAATATATAAATTAGAATATACGTGTGTGTGTGTGTGTGTGTATTTCTATAGAGCCATCCTTCCTCTTGCACAAACATGGCTTCCCCTCTTGTCCCAGACTTCTCCTGGCAGTCTTTTAAGCTTAGCAGTTATGCTTCTGAGGGTCATGGAGGTGCTGGGTACCCTCTTAGTCTGAGCCCTGTGGAGGGGACACCAGGGCAGTTTGCACACCTGCACGAAGTCCTCTTGGCTAGTGTACGATGCACACACAGAGCGTGTACTCCTTGCTCTGCTCCCCCCCGCAGCTGTTCTCGTCCACGCCCGGCTCACCTCCAGCACAGCCTTACTGGGCTCCGCGGAGTTCATGACCTTCTGGCTCCATGTGAAGGGCAGAGACCATAAGCTGACCTCCTGACATTCTTTCTTGATTTTATCACTGCCTCGCCTACCTCTGCTGCCCACCACGTGATGTTTGATCTACTGCAGTCTGCTTTCAACTTGATGCTGTTTTCTTTTCTGGCCAACTTGAAACGCGAGCGTCTGCAGAGGAGATGAAAAATCTCCCAGTGGCCCCTTGCTAGCCCCGGATGTCACCTGAAGGAGGGCCTGGGTCACACCTCATGCCATCAGGCAAATTCCACTGGTTCTGTGCCTGCACCAGCTGCCCACAGGGGAGGGAGTGTCCTTTGGAGGATACGCCCTGGGGGGAGATGGTACTGTCTGGGGTTCCTACACGGCTGCTGGTGCCGTGGAGGAGAGGCAGGCACAGGGCCACCCTGGGGGGTGCGCTAGGGAGGTGGTCTTCCTCTCCGCGCAGGAGAGAAGGCTGGAAGGCACTCTAGATGCGCTGCTGGCCTCTGCCCTGACTTCCACTCCTCCTCAGCCACTGATTTTCTGAGTTGCTTCTACTCTGACTCTTCTTCGAGTAAGAATTAAAGGTGAGAGTGACACGTTGGCTGAAACTCCGCTGCTTTGGGTTGGCAGAAACCCTGTGCTGTACCTTGCAGGATGGGGAAGAAGTGCAGGTGTTGGTGGGACCAGCTAAAGGTGAGGGCTTCAGAGTGATGGCGTAGCCCCCCTGCTTGGATCTCATGCAGCCCAGGAGCAGACAGGTGGTCATCACTTTGTCTTACTTCTGTTCCATTAACGAGTCCTGGCTCTCTTCCCGTGTCTAACCCCCGGACACCATTACTCCATCTCTCAGGGATCCTCGCGGTCAGGAAGTGGCTCAGCGCAAGGCCTTAGTTCCTCCTCGTGGCCCACGTTCATCCATGGATGCTCATGGTTTCTGCTAAAGTGCTTCTCTTGCTGGGGGTGAGGGTAAGGCATCTCATGAGCGGGTCTCACACTCCGTGGACACGTGGAATAGTGTCTGCCCTGCTCAGTACCTGCTCCTACATCTCCTTGTCGTCTGTCCATGAAAAGGCAGGGACCCGCTGACCGGCCTGTAGAGGATGGCTCCCAGGCCATACACACGCACCGCAGGGCTGTGGTACTTTTCGCCCTGGAAGACTTCCCGGCAGCATGTGGGGCAGTGCCACAAAAAGTGCCCAGCTTGTTGCCCTGGGGGAATTCATTGCTGGAGCCAAAATCTGCACCATCAGCCTCCAAAAACAGGTTTTCTGCTTTGCATCTCTCACTCAGTTTGAGCTCCTGTAACAACATACCACAGCCTGGGTGGCTTCAACTACAGATATTTCTTTCTCCCAGTTCTGGAGGTTGTGAGGTCCAAGGTCAACGTACCAGTGGATCCGGCTCCTGGAGAGAACTCTCCTCCTGGCTGGCAGATGGCTGCCTCTCTCTGTGTTCTCACATGGTGGAGAGAGAAAGCTCTGGTCTCACTTCCTCTTCCTGTAATCATGGGGCCGCACCCTTATCACCTCCTCTGACCCCAGTTACCTCCCAAGGGCCCCCCTCCAAATACCGCCACGTTAGGATATCCATGGGGGATCTGTTGGGGATCCAAATCCATCAACATGTGGATTTGGGGGGACACAGACAATCAGGCCACGACAGTCCCTGAGGACGAGCCACCCCTGAGGACAGGACTGTACAGCAGACATGATCTGGTGGAGGTCGCCTCAGGCTCCTCTCTCTCTCTCTCTTTCTTGCTGCCATGGGCCACGAGGTAATGGGACAAGTCTCCTCCACTGGTTTACTGCACGGCAAGGGCTTCAAGGCCTTCGTGCTTTGGACTCCGTGTGATCGTGCCTGGAGCTTGGTGCAGCTCTGCTGAACCATGTTACTGGTCTTCACGGCCACCGCGCTCCCAGGCAGGATGTGCGCCCACCATCGCCAACAGGCTTGAGGAGGTGGTAGCTGCCTTTCTGGGTCTAACCCGAGGTGGCCGAGAGGCCCCGCAGTGCGTGGGGCTGACTGCTCCATTTTCTAAAAGGTCAGTTTAGAATGGTGAAAAGCTGGTCCAAATCCCCTCAAAGTAAAGCCGGGCCCAAAGTCCACACGATGGCTAATTTTGTGCGTCAACTCGACTGGCCCAGGGTGCCCAGATTACACATTATTTCTGGGTGTGTGTGTGAGAGCAGTTCTGGAGAAGATGAGCATTTGAACCAGCGGACTCAGGAAAGCAGCTCCGCGGCCCCAGTGCGGGTGGGCGGCCTCCCCTCCACGGAGGGTCTGCGAAGAGAACAGAAAGGGGAGGGCGGAGGCACTTTTTCCGCCTTTTTCCTGCCTCGTTGTCGAGCTGGGACAGCTCATTACATCTTCTTCTGTCCTGAGACTGGGATTCACACCATCAGCTCCTCTCGCTCTCAGGAGTTTGCTCAGGCTGGACTGAATCCCACCACTGGCTTTCCTGGGGCTCCGGCTCGCAGACGGCAGATCGTGGGATGGGACTTCTCAGCCTCCGTAATCCCGTGAGCTAGTTCCTTATTATACATATATGCATATAATCTATAATAAATCCATACTATAATATAAAATTATAAATAACAATTATATTATTATATAATAGCAATACACTATTATATAATCTATAATAAAATACATATGATACATAGTATATATAATATGTATACATTATACATATAAAATACATATATACATATTATATATATTATATATAAAATACATCTATTATATATCCTATTGGTTTTATTCTCTGTTGAGCCCTGACTAATACAGTTCACCCAATTAACTGGTCGTTATAAAGGGATCAAACCACAATAACAGACAAAAATAATAGTAAACAAAAAAAAACCCTACAAACTAAGTTAAAAAGTAAAAGTAAGAAAATATGAATAAAGGAAAAAGAAAACTGAGAAAAAGAAAAACGAACAAAGTGAGAAAAGTAAAAGAATAAAAAGAAAACTGAAAAAAGGCACAAAGAATTTTAAAACGAGAAAAATTAAGAGTAAAAGAATTAAGAAAAAGAAAATAAAAAGGAAAAGATGAGAAAAAGAAAAAATACAAAAATGCAAAAATATATAAAATGAGAAAAGAAAAAATTTTTAAAAAAGAAAAAAGAGTAAGGCATTAAAAATAGAAGAAAAAAACGGGGTGAGGGGGTAACAAGAAAAATAGACAAAAAAGTCAAAGAGAAAAATAGCTAACTTTGGTCAGATCCCCCAGGTCACCAAAAACCCTGGATGGTGACTTGATTCCTCTCTTCTGTTTGTTCCCATTATTACTTCCGTTCTCAGCTCCTTAATGTTTGGTCTGTATCCATACTTATTCTGTAAACACACCAGATTAGTATTTAGAGCCCATAGACTTAAGGGTGTGGAAGGTATCAGGCCTCAGTGCCCTTTATATTCTATGGCCTTAGCTTGTATTCACACACTTTTAAAGAATGTGGCATGTTTCTTGCAATGTCCTCTATGCAATTGACATTTATAATCACGTTAGCATCTCTCTTGAGTTAGGCTCATTGGTGTATCTTTTAAAAAACCTTCGTTGAAAACGCCTCATAGAGTATCTGTGTGGTTTCCTTTACTCATAGAATTACCTGTTAGATCTGTGGAAAAGAACTACAAGACAGAGCTGCCAAGTAAACTATGAAAAACCTAATAGTCAAACTTTTTTAATCTTAGGTATTGGCATATCCCAATGATCTGTACTGTTCCAGGGTGTGATGGCTTAGGAGTGAATATGATTTGAACCTAATACATTTTTAGAGGATGTCAAATTCAGAACTAGGCAGATCCATCTCCTGACCCTAAATATGGTCCTAAAGTAAATCACTTGAGGAAATTGGATCCCAAAGATTCCAGGTGGGGAATTCTGAAGTGTGTCCATATTCCACTGGAGATAAAAGAAGCCCAACTAAAAGAATTGTGGGCTGATTCACATGACAACTTCTTTCTGAGAGGGCTATTTTATCTTGAAGATTATGAGTTTGGAGGAACTAAGGTGATTGGCCTTGGAAAGAATCAGAACATGTGAAATTCCTTAAAAATTTATTGACTTAAATAATTTTGTCTATGTTACACATAATTTAAAAAAAAAAACCCTTTACACTTTGTGTGGAAAGTCAGCATATATTTTTGGCTCAAAGTTTCTCTAGTGTTTTCTGTGGAGTTCCCTCAGTTTATCAGTTATAGTTCTGATGTGCCTTAGACATGAAAAATGTCTTAGACATTGTGGGACTGGCTGCTCACCTTATGAAATTCTTTTGCCCTTTTGCTCTGTTTTGGGCATCTGTGTCTTGCTTTGCTTTCTCTTCCTTTTGCTTTTTCACTTCAGCTAACTGATGGTATAATCTGTAAGAAATTTATATGGAATTAAAGACAAACACTTCAGATATGTGAAAAAAAAATAAAAACCTACGCTAGGTGATCCTTCAGTATACATTTTAGTCCTTATTTTATTTCATGTATTGTTCACATGTTTAACCCACAAGAGATATTTTCTAACTCCACTTGCCCCATCACCACCCTATTTTTAGGGAAAAAAGGGAGTTTTCTAGTTAATATCCTCTCACCATTAAATGTTTATAGTTTGAGCAAGTACCCACTGCTACCACTAAATGCTCCTCAGAAGCTTTATAATAAAACCTCAGAATTACAAGAGCTCTCAGAATTCACTTAGTTTGGAGCAGAGCTTCTAAAACCATCACATGCATAAATAACATTGGGTTTAGTTGAAGTATATATTCTAGTTTGGTAGGCTTAGGATATTAGAAGCAACCTGATGCAATGGTTTGGAGTCTAGAGTCTGAGTTTTGTAATCACCAACTACCGCAAACCACCTGCGTTCATATCCTGTCTCTGCCACTTACTAAACAGGTAAACGTGGGCAAGTGGCTTAAATTCTCTCCTCTACTTCTTCCCCTGGAAAACAGCATAATCATAGCACCAACTTCTAGGTTATTTTGAGGATTAAATGAACTTATATAATAAATAATTTATATTATATATAATAAATAATACATTTATAATTTTAATATATATTTATTATACTATATATAATTAATATATATGGCTTGAAGTATAAATATATAATACATAAACATATATTTAAATATCTTATGTATATAAATAATAAATATATACATGTTTTGAAATCACCTGGCATATTGTAAAGGCTCAATGAATGTTAGTTTTATTGCTACTATTAGTTTTTTGTTTTGTTCTGTTTTAATTTATTTATTTTATTTATTTTTATTTTTGGCTGTGTTGTGTCTTCGCTGCTGTGCATGGGCTTTCTCTAGTTGTGGCGAGCGGGGGCAACTCTTCATTGCTGTGCATGGGCTTCTCATTGCGGTCGCTTCTCTTGCTGCAGAGCACGGGCTCTAGGTGCGTGGCCTTCAGTAGTTGTGGCACGCGGGCTCAGTAGTTGTGGTGCACAGGCTTAGTTGCTCCGCGGCATGTGAGATCTTCCCAGACCAGGGCTCAAACCCGTGTCCCCTGCATTGGCAGGTGGATTCTTAACCACTGTGCCACCAGGGAAGCCCCTACTATTAGTTTTATTAACACGATTATTATAATTAGCATCTTCCATAATTTATGTCCTATGTACTTTTACTTCTGTTTGTCATTTGCTTCTCCTTCACCTGTGGAAATACCTATTTTTTGAGACAGAACTTTTGCATCTTTTGCCCTCTTATAATCCACCATCACCAAATCAATTGTTCTTCCACATCCTTTTAAATGGATCCCATTTCCCCTGGAGTGACTAGCTTACTTACCTTATCCTTCAGTCAGAGCATCACTCCTCTCTGGGTAGAGTGCCTTATTCTCCTTTCGTTACCTACGTTCCTCCCTGTAGTTTTTACACTAAGTGGATGGCCAACAGATATCATCTATAGAATAAATAGAAAAGTGAATTGAAGCTTTGGTTGTCAATCTAGGCCCTTGCAACTGAAAGAGTAGCATTCATATCACCTGGTAGTTTGTTAGAAATGCAGATTTCAGGTCCCACTTCAGATTTACTTTATGAGGAAAAGAGTTTACCTTGTTCCAGAAGCTGACGTGGGCCAGTATGGCTGGTGAGGAGTGATGGAGAGGTGATGTAGGGTTAGAGAGACAGCAAGGAGTCCTACCACATTAGGCATTATAAGCCATTGTAGAGAGTCTGCAAATCAGGTTCACTACACTGGGAAAATATTAAGTAGTAGAGTGACTTGAGGTGATTCCTACTTTTAAAGGATTATTTTGTTTGCATTGTGAAAAGGGGAATGGAAGAGAAAGGAACAGAAAAACCAAGCCAGTTGAGAGATGATGTTGATTGGAATTGAAGCAATGGGAGAGATGGAGAAAACTGGACAGACAATTTGGACATAAAACTGACATGATGGGATGTTTGATTGATGTGAGTTGAAAAAGGGAAAGGGGTCAAGAATGCCTCCTGGGTTTCCTGTTCAAGGCTCCATTTATTAAAATGAAGGAGTTGTAGGGAGGAAATAGAGGTCCTGGAGAGACCTCATTTGTACATGTTAAGTGTTGAGATGCCTTTGAAGCATCCCAGAAGAAATGTCAAGTTGCCAGTTGGACAACTGAGGACTGAACTGAGCTGCAGATGCACTTGTATGTCTTCACAGCACAGAGATGTTATGAAAAGTCACAGAAATAGAAGGACTTACTTAGGGGGAGGGTAAAAGAGAGATTCCAGGAAGGAACCTGAGGATTATCGTTGGATGTACTGCAGAAGAGTAGGAATCAGTGAATTAGAGAAGTGGCTGATGTGATTGGAAACAGTGAGAGAAGGGGCGGGAAGAGATTGTTTCAAAGAAGGGGTGATACAGAGACAAGTCAGGGAAGGCTCGAAGAAGTACTCTTTAAATCTGGCAAATTGAAGATTCCTAGTGACTTTGATAAGGGTAATATCTGAAGAGTGGGGGGAATGGAAGCAAACAGATTGCGCTGAAGAGTGAAAGAAAAGGGAAAGTGAAAACGTTGCATCTTGTTAGAAAATTTACTCTGAGAGGAAGAAGAGAAACAGGGCAAGGATGTTGAGAATAGAAAGGCATGATGAGAGGAAGGTGGATTCCAGAGCATGCTTATATGCTTATTTGACTAAATCAGGAGGGCAGGAGAAATCGCAGCTGCAAGGGGGAAGGTACACAGGGGCAGAATGCCCATCCATAAAGGGGAGGAGGAGGGGGAGGACACGTACAGACAAGGATGCCGCAGTGGGCTTTGTCAGAGGACGAGTTTCCTCCTCGTAGCATTTTTTGTTCCATTTGGTTGTTGTTTTTCAGCTAAGTATTAAATGAGTTCCTCTTTTAAGAATTATAAAAGGAAGGGTTGTGTAAGGCATGAAGAAAGGAGAATGAGAGTATGAGACATCACCTAAGAGGGTGATACAGCAAACCTCTGAGTGCTGAGTGGTCATTTGAGTTTACTCAATTGAAGTTAATCATTACAGAGAAATTAGAATGTGATGTATCGAGACCCTGAGACTCAAATTATTATTATTAATTTTAATGTGTCCTTCAAAGCATCGATCTTGGACAGAGAAGGGGTTAGGAGTCTCATAATTCCATCCAATGCTCCTTTCACTCACCTCACATTTCAGTGGATCAGGGAAAATACTTTATGCTTCATTACAGATGTCTTTATCTCCCCGCCCCCCTCCATTTATTGGGAGATGTCAGGCTTAGCTCACTCTCTTGAAGATACTTGGGTGATGGTCACTCCTCGTGTTACATCTTCAGCTACCGTACCCTCCTCCCAGCTACTGTCTAACCAGTGCAGGAGCTCAGGAGGCACAGCTGGGGATGAAGCTATGCTTAGCCTGCGGACAAGCAGAACTAAATAACACCTATGAGAGGTGCGATGCTCTGATCAGCGCGTCTCCTCCAGGCAGACCTGCAGGCTGGGAACACACCTCCCTAGCAGGTTCTACGGTCTCCACAGCCTCCTCCAGACACCCCAGGCTGCCCACAGTGTACTCCTATCAACAGCTCTCTGTTCTCAAACCAGGGGGGCCCAACTCCACCACACCTTGAAAGGGGTCATAGGTCAGAAGACTGAACCGAGTGACGCCCTGACGTCTGGTGGCTCTGGCCAGTGACCCTACTCAACACTAACAGCTGCCTGTCCCTGGGCTTGCCTTTCACTGTCGTCGGAGGCCCTTCCTCTATGGATGACAAGTAAGGGGCATCTTTTGTGATGGGTGCCTATGAGCTTAGAACTTCATGTGGATGTTGCTTCGGGAATATCTCCACCCTTTCCTTTCTCTCTACAGGACAATTCATTCTTGTAACGTTGTCTTAATACATTTCAATACCAATTACACTTCTCCTCCTCCCTGGGTAGGCACTTTGTGCCTCTCAGATGTAAAATCCCTGAGAAAGTGTCTCTGTTTTCTACATGTGACATGGAAGATGGCACTAACCTTCTGTGATTACCTTTTCCCAGCATAGAAGCCCTAGAGCAAAGGACCTTCTCACTCCAGATACTGTACCACAGTCTATGGAGGAGTCTGATTGGCTCTGCTGGAGATCATGTGACCACCTGTGGGCTGCTCGCTTTTGTCAAGAGGTTGACACACTACCGTCAGTCTGCACAGCTCATGTACCAGCCCTGAGCTACCGCTTGGGAGACAGAGGGAACGCTGCACATAAAATTTTGGTTTTGATAGCGCCATCAGGACAAAATGGAATAAGAGAGACAGTTCCTCTTTAAAACTAGCCATGTTGGGAAGATGTACACTATGGCTCATTGATAATAATTTAGAAAAAATGTTGCCAAAGACCAATAAATATTTATGGATAACATTAGTACATTTTGATTGTCCTCAAAATTAAAAAAAAAAAACTTTTCAAATTTAGTGTCTTTCTTCCCAGACTTGCAGGAAAAAAAAATTTTTTTTTAATATTTTTAAGAGTGTTTGACATTGATCTAAATGAAAAATTAGGAAATATGACCATGATCTGTAATTTCATCCAAAAGTGTTAGGTGATGTAGTACACTGTAAATTATCACGTGTGCCATATTGTGTAAATAAGCACAACCAACACCATTTTTCAAAGTCACATCAAAATGTTTAAGAGATCACAGATGCCCTTTAGATAGTAAAAGTAAAGTGTGACAGGCAGAAGTTAGAATAATTTATGTAAGAAGAAATATAGATTCTGCATGTAAAATAAGCTCATTGAAGGATATGCCATTCTACATGCCCCAAAGGATAGGGGGGAAAGTTAAGAAACTTCACCTTCAGTCTATTGTGAAATGTGGTCCAACTACCAGAAGCAAATGAGACATCATTTTTTTCCACCACTAAAGCAGTTTTAAATGTTGTTCAATTTACTTTGGATATAGTAAGGATAAAAATGATTTGATAATTCTTTTCCAGTATGAACGAATCTATATTTCTCTTCCAAACTCATAGTACTTTGTTGTAGTTGTTGTTGTTTTTAGATTCTTTCCCCATAGAGGTCATTACAGAGGATTGAGTACAGTTCCCTGTGCTCTACGGCAGGTTCTTATTAGTTATCTATTTTATACATAGTAGGGTGTATATGTCAATTCCAATCTCCCAGTTTATCCCTCCCCCCCCATCCCCTGGTAACCTTAAGTTTGTTTTCTACATCCATGACTCTACTTCTCTACTTCTGTTTCGTAAATAAAAATTTTTTCCAGAATTCCCAGAAAAAAAAAAATGAGGATATTTGTAGCATAATAAATTATTTCAGGACATTGGAAACACAATAGTGAAAATGCAATTCAGATGAGACCTACACTTAATGTAGAAGCACCAGACATCCCTTATCTATCTAGTACTCCTGCTGTGAACTGTAAAATAAGGAGGTTCATTGTTTGTGTGGCTGTGGAGCTAGCCTTCACAGCCCCATTTAAGCCACATCACTTCAGTCACACCTCATATATTTCTTTAATGAAGATAAGCACTTTCAAGTTTCTTTATTCCTTTGCGTCTTTGGAGATGCCGGGTATTATGTTTGCAACATTTGAGTTATGATACTATCCCTTGTGCCGATAGACCTAAATATGGTTTAAATTTATCCTGATTCCTTTCATATATTTACTCTAGGTAATCAGGGCCAGGAGGATGGAATTGCTCGAAAGATCAGATCAACTATAAATAATAGTCATGTATTGTAGCGCCTACTATGTGCTAGGTCCTTTGCATAAACATCACATATGTAGTTCTTCCAACAACTCTGAATTCAGTGTATTATTACTATTAATTTATAATGATGCTGCTAGTTTCTATACGTTGGGGCAGAGTCAGAGGAGTTCTCAAACAGCAGAGTGAGGCTAGATCCTCCAGTGACTTACAGGTCTGTGTGAGACCAGTTAGTGGCATTGTTAGCACAGCTCCGAGGACAAGAGCCAAATACGATGGGCAAAGCTGAATAGGGAAAGAAATGAGCTGTCCTGAGACCACCAAAGAGCGCTAGTAGTTTCTGATTCTGTAAATTGGACGGGGAACATCTGGGCCAGAGTCGGAAATGACAGCCTGGAAGTGACAACAGCATTTCAGAGCAGGAGTGGACTGCCAGAAACCATTCCATTTACAGCATACAATTTCCCCCATCATTTTATCCTCTCTTCAGCAGCCCAATTGATCATCCTAAAAATGTGAATCTGGTTATGTAATTTCCTGGTTTAAAATTCTTCACCTAAACATCAAAATAAGACAAACATTTTTTAAAAATAAATTTATTTATTTTATTTATTTATTTTTGGCTGTGTTGGGTCTTCGTTGTTGCACGCGGGCTTTCTCTAGTTGCGGCGAGCGGGGGTTTCTCTTGTTGCGGAGCACGGGCTCTAGGCGTGCGGGCTCAGCAGTTGTGGCTCGTGGGCTCAGTAGTTGTGGCTCGTGGGCTCAGTAGTTGTGGCTCGAGGGCTTAGTTGCTCCGTGGCATGTGGGATCTTCCCAGACCAGGGCTCGAACCCGTGTCCCCTGCATTGGCAGGAGGATTCTTAACCACTGCGCCACCAGGGAAGCCCCAAGACAAACATTTTTTAATTAATTTTTATTGGAGTATAGTTGATTTACAATGTTGTGTTCATTTCCGCTGTACAGCAAAGTGAGTCAGTTATACATATACATATATCCCCTCTTTTTTAGATTCTATTCCCGTATAGCTCATTGCAGAGTATTGAGTAGAGTTCCCTGTGCTATACAGTAGTTGTTATTATCAATTTTATGCATAGTAGTGTGTATATATCAATCCCAATGAAGCAATTTACAAAACAGAAATAGAGTCACAGATGTAGAAAACTGATGGTTACCAAGGGGGAAAGGGCAGGTGGTGGGAGGGATAAATTGGTAAATTAAGACAAACATTTTAAGCAGCATAGAAGGGACTTGGTGCCGTGGCTGCCCTCCACTCAGCCCTCCAGCCTTACCTCTCGTGGCTGTCATTCACCACATCAATCTTTATGTTCATCCTGTGCATCACCGTTCAGGTTCCTGTAATTTGCCATGCTTTCTCTCCACTCGGACCTTTGAATATGCTGTTCCTTCGGCTTAAAACAACTCTTGCCCCCAACAAACCTCCTTTCCCACTTTGCTCTGTAAAGATCTGCTGTCTTTATTTTCCAACTTGGATTCAGTGGCTCTCCATGACCTGGAGACTTGGACAGGCACAACCACCGTCTAAATGCTCCAAACATAGCCCGTCCTCCCATCATACCGACTGCACTGTAGTTCCATCTCTAATTGTCTGTGTCTCTATTAAACTACAGGCTCTGGGAGGGCAGGAACCAGGCTTATTCTTCTCATCACTGTGTCCCCAGCATCCGGCATAGTGCTTGACACATAGTAGGTGCTCAATATTTTAATTGAAATTTTACACACACACACACACACAATCTCCAGTTATCATAGACATACAAGACATTTTGATTTCATGATCCCTCATCTTCCAGCTTGTGTATAGGAGAACACTCCTGCCCAGAAATGTTAAATAATTTGCTTTAATTCATGTATTTTAATAGTGCTTAATAAGTATAAATCTCAGTCTACAAATTCCAATGTACAAAAAGTCATTCTTTTATTTTCTAAAAGTGATTTTAACATCAACTTAAATCTGAACTCCCTCAGGATGGCAGGCCACTCGACCTTGAGGGTCCCAAGGTCTCTCCTCACAAGGACACTGCAGAACCCCTGGGGCTTAGTGTGCTATTTGCAGAGCCTGCTCTGGAGCTCTCACCGTCCCATTCTCCATGAGTCCTTCAAGCCAGCCAGCTCTGCAGCATCCGTGCCACGCTTGGCTGGGGTTTCTCTGGAGAAAGTGAGTGCCCTGGAGCCTAGGGTCCTGCCTCGCAACGTGCACTACCTGTCAAGTCTTCTGAGGCCTGGCCACTTCCTCAGGGCACACGGCAGTGTCAGATCCTAACTGATGTCTCCTCTACCCACTCCCAAGCTCAACCTGACAAAACCTCTTTTTTAATATTGGAAAAACCCTTCCTTCTTTCTTCATATTTCTAACAGAGGAATTCTTTCTCCTCACTCCCTTCTCTTCGAGGCATTTAAACTTTGGGCTACAGAAGCCAAGAAGGGAATGGAATTGCAGACAATTTTAGCTTTCTACTTTTATGAGTTGGAACTCTTCCCATCCAGTGAACTCACAGGCGTTATACACAGAGAGAAATGTATTGCATTACAACACTGAGAAAACCAAGGTGGGGTTCTGGCCTCAGCAAGCTAGATCCAGGACTCAATTATGTCATCAGGGTCTGTTTTTCCTCTCTCCAGCTCTAGGGCTCTACTTCTTGCTTGAATCTGTTCTCTGATGATTTTCTATTATCTCTTGTTAGCATCACCATTTTAGCTTCAAGACCACTAGGGAAGAGAATGAGGTTCTCTATCCCACAATGACCAGGGAAACAAACTTTATTGCACCCACTTGACTTTGATGAGATCACATTTCACTCCTGACCTCGGTGGTTAGTGTAATACGATGCACTGAATGACCTAAACCCAAGTCCCATACGTTACAGTTGAGCTGGGGATGGGACGTCACCCAAAGCATGTGGATTGAGAGTAGGAAGAATAATTTCCTGAGGGAAAATGGATATGACTACTGAAAAAAATGGGAGAAATTAATCTGGGCAGCATTAAAAATTAATGTACCTTTCTTATAGATAGTCTCAAAAATGAGCTGCCAACAATTTCTCCCCTCCCTGTGTGCACATGACACTCATTCTATCAAGAGGTGGAATTTCCCCTCCCCTTGAACCAGGCTGGCCTTGTCCAGTAGAATGTGACCTGCCCAATAAATGCAGCAGAAGTAACCACTCTGCTGGTTTGGGGACTAGCCCTTAATAGGCCCGGAAGCTTTGACGTTTGCTCTCTTAGATCCTTGAGCTTCCGGGTAAAAAGTCCAGGATGTCCTGATAGAAAGAGGGACCACGTGGAATTAGGCAGCAAGTGGGGAGAGAATGAGATGCCTCCACCGATGGCTGGCACTGAAGCCCCAGACACTTGAGAGAGACCTTCTCGGACAAACGCAACTCAATACAGTTATAATAGTGAGTCCAGCCAACCCCTCGTAGAGAGAAGAACCAACCACACAATCAGTCATGAGAAATTGTCAATCATGGTTGTTTCAAGCTACTGCATTTTGGGGTGATTGGTTGGTTACACATCAAAAGGGAACTGATATACCCATACATCTCCTTTACCCGCTACAGGAAAATTCCACTGAGACGAGGGAGCACTAGGTTGTCACCTGCGTGAAGGGTAAGGAGAGACTGGAAGGGACTTTGTCATTTATCAGCCTACCATACTCGGAAGCACTCTGGCCTCTGGCTCTGAATTCAGTGCTCTTCTCCTTGGGATTCACTGCCGTCCTTGGGAGTGTTCCCTGCTGTTCAGACAGGCACGTACTGTTGCTGAGTGTGGGTCCGTTTGGACGAAAAGGTGTCTGAGCAATTTAGCTTCTGGCGAGAGAGTAGGTTGGAGAGCTAGCAGGAAAAAGAAATCACTCAGGAAAAAAAATTGACTCTAGTGTAAGAAACACTGTAAAAATGATTTGATTGTTTGTACTGACGGCAGCAAACTGCAACAATCATAAGCTAGTTCGTCTTACAGCAAAAAAATAGGATCAGAAGACAGTCGTGAGGCTATAGAGCTCTCTCGTCATCATGATTTTTCTGTTGCTTCATTGATCTTTAAATTATATGAAAACAGAGTCAAGCTCTATAATGAATCATTTCGTCAGAATTAGAGACGTCTTATTTACCTGTCGGCTGCAGTCTTGTTAAAAATTGCATTGGCTGAAGAGTAACAGTTAATTAATTAATTAATATATATATATGTTTATTTCACTGCCAACAGTATACTTTAAGAGCGTTTTAAATTTCTAAAATGTAACTTTTAAAATAGAATATTTTGAATCCTTGTATTTCCATAAATTTGAGAGTTTTTTGTTCAATTCGAAAAGTTCTTGATGGTTAGAATAAAGCTTCCGTTTCTGCTTCATAAATATACTTAATCTGTGAAGACTACGTATTATAAACACCCATCTCTGAACATAAAACTAGTTCTAGTTAAGCTATGAGAGAAGCAGGTCAAGAAGGGTTAGGGGATGAGAAATGGGATGGGAATGGAGGGGATGTGGAGGTGAGGTGGGATTGGGCAGAGAAAATTATAAAGTTATTATAAAGCTATGAAGGAAGAGAGAGAAAAGGTGTACATGGTCTCTAGCCTCACAAAATGATGATACCTTTGTCTTCCTTGCTATCGATACAAATTGTATTACTTCACTGCAGTGTCGACAAGGCTCATCTTGGATAAAAGTGAGTGCTAACATCCTTTCAATCAACTTATTTCCCCAACTTTTGCCAACCCAAAGTAAAAGAAACAACAACAAAAATAAGTAAGTTAAATTTGAATTTTCAAGAATCATGGAATGAATATATTAAGGTGCTATTAATTTAAACCATTTACCCAATGAACAAATATGAAGGACACATCTATGGTAACAACAAGTTATACATCCAAAAGTATTCATTGAGCCTTCCTACAGGCATGATTTGAAGATGGTGTTGATAATAAAATGGAAGTTAAACATGATTATCAGCAAACCACCAATAAATGCTCTTTTGGCAGCATCTAGAGTTCCATGCTAAAATTTTTCCCATTTTATCACCAAATAATTTTCAAATTTTCCTGGTACTATCACTAATTTATATATTTTTTAAAAGATGAAGACCTACTCCATTCCTCTTAACAGGGTGATTAAACTTTAGCAATTATGACATTTTAATATCCAGAGATAAAGTGTGTATAAACTTAGAGGTAATGTTCGTAGGTTGGTAAATATTATGTTCACCCTTCATATCCTCATACTATATGTATATATAGAAATACATATATAGAGAGAAAATTCCTAGTATAGGAGCAGAGTCTAGTTTATTTAGCTAGTCAGGTTAGTAAATTTTTTAAATGCCATTGCAAAGACTACCCAATGATATATAATTTTAAAAACTTATTTGCCCAGTAGTGTTGGTTTTAAAGTTTCTTTAACTGAGTCATAATATAAAAATTATAGGAAACTCTTTGCTATGTCATGTAATATTTACCACACGGTGTCATATAGTTAAGAAAAAGAAAGAAATTAAGATGAATGCCACTTGTGATAAAAAATATATATATATATTTCAACAGCTCCTGCTCCCTGCTGCTAATATCAGAGCACTGTCAAAAAATCAACCCATGCCCAGTAAATTTAAGCTTTAGTGAAGGAACCTAACCCCAAGTTAGTGAGTAGGGCTAGGATATCCCTTTACATATAAAAAATTTGCACTCTTAAAACAGACAGCATCTATACTTTTTAAAATATTAAAATAATATGGCTAATGCAAACAATTACTTATTATAAGAAGGAAATGATCTATAAAATCAGTAGCTTTTTACCAAATAACCTAGGCAATTTTTACGGATCTCTTAGATAGCAGTGGGGAAACTAGCAGTGGGGAAAAAATGAGAGCGTACAAATCCATTAAGAAAATAATTAAACTATGAAAAGATAAAAAACTATTATATAATAACTTATTTCTGATTAAAGCAGCACTGTTATGGAATTAGATAACCACCATTTGGTAATCATCATAGTAATAATTGATTTCAAAAGAATCATTAACAGATGCTAAAACTAATGGATAAAAAGTAAGTCCGATGAGTCACAGGAATTTTATATTCTTTACTGACAAATTATTTCCCATAATATGCTTATTTATTACAATGAAAAAATATAACTTTCCATGGGGAAAACGGGCAGACACCACTGTAATGAAATGATCAAAGTCAATATCACTAGCAATAGGACAAATGACATCCTGTGCTTCTGCAATATTCCTGCCAAAAATGCAGACACTGAACCCAATCACACGGCTGTGTCCCATAAAAGCAAGTGTAAGGACAGTCTACAAAATGACTGGCCTATATTCTCCAAATTTATCAAGGTTATGAAAACAAAGACACACTAAGGAGTGTTCAGACTAATGCAGACCAAGAAGACAGAACAACAGGCGGCAAAGTGTGAACCAGGATTTTCTTCTGCTATAAAGGATATAACTGGCAACATGTGAATAATGTCTGTAGTTTAGATCATAATATCAATATTAATTTTTTATTTGGCAATTGTACTTTGATTAGAAAGAGAGTCTCTTTGCTTTCAGGAAATATTTACTCAAGTATTTAAGAGTAAAGGGGCATCATGTCTGATGCTTACTTTCAAAAAAATGAAGGAAAAAACATATACAAAGAGAGAAGATTAAACTCCGGGGGTGTGCGTGTGTAACATATTTGATAAGAAAAGAGCAATAGAGCAAAACAAAGGTAGCAAATGTTAACACGGGAATCTGGATAAAAGGCTTAGAGAGGGGCTTCCCTGGTGGCGCAGTGGTTAAGAATCCGCCTGCCAATGCAGGGGACACAGGTTCGAGCCCTGGTCCAGGAAGATCCCACATGCCGCGGAGCAACTAAGCCCGTGCACCACAACTACTGAGCCTGCGCTCTAGAGCCCACGAGCCACAACTACTGAGCCCACGTGCTGCAACTATTGAAGCCCACACGCCTAGAGCCCATGCTCCGCAACAAGAGAAGCCACCGCTCGCCACAACTAAAGTCCGTGCACAGCAATGAAGACCCAATGCAGCCAAAAATAAATAAATAAAATAAATACATTTATAAAAAATAAAAAGGCTTAGAGAAATTCTTTTCAATATTCTTGCAACTTTCCTACAAGTCTGAAATTATGTCAGAATAAGAAGTTGAATAAAAGTTTAAAGCACTGCTTTTTACCACTTTTCTCAAGCACTGTCAGCTGTTAGGATCTTCTTAGATGTATTTTCAGTTAAAAGTCCAAAAATGTTTATCTAAGTCCTATTTAATCAAAGAATATTAACAAGAAAAATAGTTTTTATTCTCTGTCCAGTATTGAAGATGTGTAGCATGGTTTATTCTGTCTGTATGGCCTCAAGTATAAGCACCAGAGAGTTTTTTAATATGCCTAGTGGCAATTTAGCTAGAATATAATAAGGACAACATTAGTAATCTATATGCAGTAAACATATTTTGAAGGGCATAATATATATGCCTAATAATATTTTAGGCTATTAAAAAGTCTTAATATTGATTTAACTTCAATAGATAAATGAGAGAAGAATCACTGCCCTGAATTTACAGTTCAATTTGATAAAGGAAAAATAGCAACAACAAGAACAAGAACAAAATCTGTTTATGAACAAAGTTGCATTCAGAGACCTGTGAGTGACACATGCTGCCATTACCACTCTATTTCCACTTTGTGAAATTAGGTAACTAGGCCATTTACTTGTGGAAAGACAATCTGCAGTGTGATTCTTTTAATGAAAACTTTCCTTTGCAAGGACTTATGCATTGTTTTTGGCCGCTCAATGTCTTTCAGATGATTGGCATTATGCTAATGAAAAACTGACCATTCGTTCACTCATTCATTCAAGAAATATATATTGTGCATCTACTGGTACCCTCAGGCATCCTGTCTGAGATGCTATAGATACAGCGGTAACCAATATAGGCAAAGCCCCTGCCTTTTTCTAGTGGGAATAGTGATGGATGAATAGATAGATAGATAGATAGATAGATAGATAGATAGATAGATAGATAGAGATGAACAGATTTCAGGTGTGGTTGACTGGTCTAAAGAGGACCGAAGTAGGCGAAGGATAATAGAAAGTATCAGGGAAAGAGTTGCTATTTATACAATGTAGTCAAGAAGGACTGTCTAATAAGGTAACATTTAATCAGAGATCTGAAGGAAGCAAAGGAGAAACACACATAGAAATCTGGGATAACAGTATGTCAAGGCCGAGGACACACCAGATGCAAAGACTAGCACTTAGAGACTCAATTTCAAATTAACTATCTTGTTGGGTTCTCCCTACTAATAACTAAGAAAAACATGGGGACCAAAGGCCTGATTTTCCCCACTCTGCGATTACATGGCAGGCCCATAGAGCACGTCAGAGCACAACTGCAGAGAGCTTCCTCCATGTATTTAACGTCAGAGGAGAAACTTTATGGGAGGCATATTTCATTCTGAATAGAAAAGGAAATGAAAAACCTTACAAGAAAAATGCAACTCACTTGATCACCTCTCAGGTGATTGTGGTTGAGAGTCCATCCCCACCAGAGGTCAGCCTAACCACATGAATGGATTGTGGATCTTCAAACTGAACTGGTCTTGATACTTTACAAAAAAAGCATTTTAGTGAAATTATGACTCAAATCTCTCCTTTCCTTCTCGTTTTCCAAAAGCTTAATTGAAATGCTAAGGCTTTGCAACCATTGTGCTGTTTTTGTTACCGTAGCTAGTTCTTGGTGATAAATTCCACTAACCATCTTGGTTTGCCTGGGACTAAGGGAATTCTCAGGACACTGGACCTGGGACTTTCAGAGCTAGAACCAGGAAAGTCCTGGGCAGATGGGGACGAGATGGTCACCCCACTGTGGTGACTCCTAGACATTTGTGTTAAGCAAAAACTTCTTTTTTTAATTTAGAAGACTAGGCAACACAGAGTTCTGATTAGAAGGTCTAAGAAGTTTACTTTTAAATAAGCTTCTTGGTAGTTTGGTTACAAGTTGCTTTCAGAAACACCAATTTTAAGATTTTGTATTTAAATTCTCTGAAAAGGGGGTATGGGATGTTAGCTTAAGAATATAAACACACAGTGATGAGCAGAACAATATATTATTATACAACGACTTCATTTTATCTCCCCCTTAAAAAAATGACTTTTACTTGGCAATAATAAAGAATTTATCCTCTGTTAAATTGATTTATATAAAGAGATGAGTATTTTGTCCACCAATTAGAAGTAAAAAACTATAATTTAGAGTTGATATTACTATCTAAACTATAGTCATAATAGTGATTATTTATTGATTGCCTCTTACATGTTGGCAGGGTGTTAGTCACATTTACATCCTTCTTTCATTTAATCCTTAAAATAACTGTGTAAGGTAGATGCAGATTTTTATACTTTTCAGATTAAGCTACCGTAGTTCAGAGATGTTAAGTAAGTTTCTTGCACCAAACAACTAAACCTGGAATCCAAGCATAGGTCTATGACTAAAAAACCCATTTTCTTTTCTCTAAAACAACCATGACATCTCCAAACTTCAGCATTCTAACACTCTTCAGTGTGTCTTTCTCTAGGCATTGGTGGAGAACTTAAAGAGGCCATATTATTACTCACAAAGCAAATCTCTGAAATATTTTTCTCTCAGAAATAATTAACAGACACCAAATAAACAGATTCTGTACCTGTGAGCAGGGGCCTAAACCCAAACTCTCAAACTTGCTCATTTATTAGTTTCCATTGACGTAAGCCTCAGCGCTTGACCTTGGAGATTTCAGCCTTGAAGTTAAACGACCTCATTATTGGGCCCACAAAGAAAGCGTTGCGTCTAAGACTGGGCTGAGTTAGACCTACGCCAGTTTAGAATCATTCTATAGATTCTTCTCCAGTTAGGACGGGACCATGGGTAAGTTCTTGTATCACCAAGCAGTGGGTTGGAACTAGGTAGGGCATGCCGGTGGGCTCCTCCCTGGATTTTGTCCATCATATTTCCCCACTGCCACCGTGGTATCTTACTCCTTGTTTTGGGCCACCATTCTCCTTACTCCCCACTTCTCGTTTTGCCGCTATACATTGTGAGGCTGATTTTAATCTACAGTTCATCCAAAAACTTGGGGCTCTACTGCACCCACTCCTGTACCTGCAATTTACCTCAGCCTTGTCCTGTTATGATGTGACTGGGAGAGTGACCACATACTACCGAGAATATGGGAATATTCCTCCTTGAGATGGAAATCTAGAGACACGGTGTTTTGTCTGTTCTAACCATGGAACTAACCTCTGCAGCTACATTGAGACACTTCTTCAAAATCTCAGAGAAGAGCTAAAAAAGTAACCCTTTGCTACTCCACCTTCACAAGCCTTCCATTTTTAAGCCCGAAGGTACTCAGGAGTTATAGGCCTGTTACCTGTATCTCCTTCCTTCCCTGCTGTGCGATACTCCTAATCTCCCTGTGGTTGTTACCATCATAAGCCTGGTTAAAGAGTGGGATGCAGTCTCTGCTGTCCCTCACCCTCTACGAAAGTCAGCTCACTGACCTTTTGGTATTAAGGGATTTCCTGCTAATTGATTCTGTTCACAAAATACTTATTCTTTGGGATCTTCCGTTTGGAAAGGGCAGGAATTTGGTGGACCATTCTACGATCAGGTTGAAGAGTTGGGTTGAGAGCTGCAGTGGGGCAAGTCTACACAGTGCATCAGTGGTACTCAAAGTGTGACCCAGGAACCCCTGGGGTTCCTGAAACCATTTCCAAATTTTTCATATGAAAATACCAAGGCATTATTTGCCATTTTCTCTTTCATTCTTTTACAATAGTTTTCCAGAGGGCTCATGATGTATGATAGATTGAATGCAAAAGCAGATATGGGAATCCAGCCAGCAGTCATTTTCTATTAAAACATTCATTAGAGAGATTTCAAAAATGTTAATCAATGCCATTCTTCTCAGTAAATTTTTTGTTTTGGCACATACAGTTATTTTTCATAGAAAATACGTTATTTATGTAAACCTGCAATGGGTTTATCAGTGTTGTTGTTAAATAAATTAATAAGTAAAACTTTTAATTTTCTAATGCCATAACTATTGATAAAAACAGCCCATATAAACACAAGCTCTTTGGGGTCCTTAATAATTCTTAAGAATATAAAAGACCATAGGACCAAGGCCATTTGGTCATGAAAACTGCTACTATAGACCATCAGGTCAAAGATTACCCAAAAGAGAGGAAACAGGGCAAAACCAGGGTTAAGAATTAAATTTACAGTCAAACAAGTATTGATCCAAGAAAACCAGCCAAAAATAAAATAAGATTAGAGTCAAAAGTCATCAACCAAAGACAGGTAGAGCTAGCAGAAAAATCAAACGTTAACTCCCTTGAAAATGGAACAGTCATGGGATAACTGTGGTCAAACTGGCTGGTGGATAGGGAGCTATCAAGTTCTAGGATAGAATGACTATAATTACCAATGTGAAATGTCTGCACGCTAGAGACGCTTACAGTCTTGTGAGGGAACACTGCATTTAAGCCTATGTAAGGTTTACAGTCATAAATTAAAGTGAAATCAGTTAGTCTAGTTGTGTGATTTTTTTCTCCCAACAACATTCAAACACCTGTGTGCAGGTGGAGAAGAATGGGTTGAAGTGTTCCCAGAAGAGCGAGAAGAACAATAGAACTGAAGATATGTACAAGTCACTTTGGGCTGCTATAACCAAATACCATACGCTGGGTGGCTTATAAAGAACGGAAATTTATGTCTCACAGTTCTGGAGGCTGAGAAGTCCAAGATCAGGGTGCCAGCATATTCTGTAGGTGGTGAGAGCCAGCTTCCGGGTTCATAGATGGCAGTCTTCTTGCTGTATCCACACACGGTGGAAGGGGTGAGGGAGCCAACTGTAGGGGGTGGTCTCCTTAATAAGGGCACTAATCCTATTTCTCAGGGCTCCAGCCTCATGGCCTAATCACCTACCAAAGGCCCCACCTGCTAACACCATCGCATCGAGGATCGGGTTTCAACATACGAATTTGGGGGACACAAACATTCAGCCTATAGCAATAAGTGAACAATGATACTAATGGGACATGAAATTTAGGCTGAGTTAAAAGGGAAGTGAAAGTAGCAGATGATGGGTTGGATAACTGAAAAATAAATAAACAAACAAATAAAAAAGTGAATTAGATATCTTAAAGAAGGCAAGAATTAGAGTCTGTTAGAGTCTGGGTACTAGAATAAGTGAGCTAGAAAAACACGAGCAGGTAGTCAGAAACTGAGATGTTCGGTATGGAGATTTTAGAGGTTGTGTAGGTATAGATTGCAAGAAGACAATCCTTCCTGAATTTCTACATGTTCCTACATGGCCAGCATTTTCTGAACTATGGAAGTTGACATACTATAAAGATACAGAATGTCTCCTCTTCCCCAGAGACAACTGCTCACATTTTATGAATAATAAAGTTTAAAGACAGCTTTCTTGCTTCCCCCAGAGTCAATTTCCTACATTCCAGTAAAGACCTTCCCATCCTCCCCCAAGAGAGGATTTGTTTATATTCCAGAGTGAAAAACAAAGTGTCTTCCTCTCTCTCTCTCTCTCTCCAGAGAGGAGGTTGGGAAGATATGCCAGCAGTTCCAATATAAACTCTGGGTTTTATGATCTCAGAGTTTCTCTCTTGTGATACAAACCCCTTCAGACACAGATAAGTCTGACTCTTGCCTTGTCTCGCCATGGGGAATTGGGGCGTGGGGGACAGATGTTCTGTGAGTACATGAAAGTTCTGTTCCCTGATCCAGAGTTTCATGTTTCTGTACACACACACACACACACACACATTGGATTAGGATTCTCCAGAGAAACAGGACTAATGGGATATATATAGATACATATATAGAAAAAGATTTGCTTTGAGGGATTGGCTCACGTGATGAAGGTGCCTGAACAGCCCACAATGTGCTGTCTGCAAGCTGGGGGCCTAGGAAAGCTGGTAGTGTGGTTTCAATCCAAGCCTGAGGCTCTGACAATCAGAGGAACCAATGGTGTCCATCCCAGAGCCCATAGGCCTGATAACCAGGAGCACTAATGTACGAGGGCAGGAGAAGATAGACTTCCCAGCTCAATCAGAGAGATAGAATTCGCCCTTCCTCTGTCTTTTTGTTGTATTAGGTGCCTCAATGGGCTGGATGATGTCCACCCATACTGGGGAGGGAGGATCTTCTTTATTCAGTTTACTGAATCAAATGCCCATTTCTTCCAGGAACCCCATCACAGACACACTCAGAAATAATGTTTCACCAGCTCTCCAGTCATACCCTTGCCCAGCCAAGTTAACACAGACAATGAAGCATCACGGACATAAAACTGGTGGGCTAGCTGGTTAGCTTAGACCCTTCAGAGTTCCAGTCTTAACGCTGATGACCCAAAGATGCATTGAGTGCAGTGCTGAGTGCACTAGAGCAAAAGGTCGGAGGTGAATGTGATGGGCTGAGAGGCCTGACTGCTGGACGGGGCACCCGAAAGGATGTTGAGCTCCCTGATTTTAGAAGAAGGACTCGAGAGGAAGACCTTGTGCTGGGAGCTAAAGTATTCAACAAATCAGGGAACGGAAAGGAAGACTGACATATAAAACCTAGACAGTCATATAAATAGAGGGCAAAGGCTTCAAAAAATGCTGGCATTTTTATACATGTCACCGTCTCCTCTGAGTGAAAAAGAACCCCAGAAGGTCAGGGACACCAATATATTCATTTTTCCTTCTACAACACTAAGGTTCTCAGGATAGGGGTGGGGAGAGGGAAAGAAAAGGGAAAAGGAGGACACCCTGAGGTGAATACAGCAAGGATGCTAAGTGTGTACTGATATACCTGGGAGCAGAGGGTCAGTGGAGAATTTTTAATCCTTTTAATGATATGAAAGAAATTAGACCTGCATTTTTGTTTTGTTAAAAACCAGGGAGATAGAATGAAAGCATTTAATGCTTCAGGTTATTCTTAGATGCCCTTTTATTTCATTAAAACATCTACGAAATGATAAAATTTTTGACTTGACAGTCCTATTACATACATGGAAACCCAGCCTCAAAGGAGCGGCATTTAAATCTCAGGCAGTGAAAACGTTTGGAATAGCTTGTTCATGCTGCTGTGCTTGCTTGTTCACAACAGTAATTGAGCTTGTTTCTTTTCATGTTTCACGGCTCTGTGAACTGAGCTTTTTTCTTTTCAAGTTAAGGAAAGCACAGGAGAAGAGGGATAGAGAGGCAGCTCTTCAGTTGTGGGTTCAAGGCTTATAGAAATGAATTCACAGGTGGAATTGTAAATTTCCAGTAAACATACATGTCCAAACGGAGAGTGGATTTTCAACATGGGGAATGAGCATATAGACAAAAAGTTATTTTTACGAAAAATCACTAGAAGTCGAATTCAGTTGTAAAGATAACATTTTTCTGGGAACTATAGTTTAGGAAGCTATAATTAAAACTGCCCTCTTTTCCATGTTTTGCACTTCTAGGTCTTTGCCTTCCCCAGCGTCTTAGGGTTGCAGGTGCTGGTCCCCTCCTTGGGTTTTTTCCCCATTCAAATCCCAAACCAATCCTCCCTCAAGAAAAAGAGGCTCTCACGGTCCTACCTTCCCTTCCTCAGGCCAATCTCTTCTGATCTCTGGGCTTATCCAAAGAGCTTCTGAGCCTGGTTCCTCATGGTGTCGGTCCTAGGCTGTAGGACTGATTCCTTTCTTGGTCCACCTCTCAGTCTCCCCTGAGGACTTAGACAGCACCGTACTCAGTTAGGGCCCTGCTCCGTGTAGCAAATCTCCCATGTTGCTTTTCCTTGTAACCATTTTGCACCCGCATTTGGCACACCTGCTACTTTACTTTGACACACCTGGTGCCATCCCCTGCTGAACCAGACCTGGAGATTTCCAAGCCCTCATTGATGTACATTGCACACGGCTTGCCCCCTGGAGTCTCAGCTGAGGGTTAGCTTTCCCATCCCCCTCACCCCACCCCTCCTACCCTTCACCGTCTCCTTGGAGGAATACGGCCTTAATGCACAGAGGAATCATGTGCTATGAAGCCTGAATCTTCAAGAGGCTATATTTAATTTTGTTTCTGTAAACTGAGGAAAAATAAATTCAGCATGTGTCTTAGGATTCCTTCCATTGCTAATTATATACATCCAATTATACTAGCTTAAGCTAAAAAGTAATGTATTGGCTTATAGGGTTTAAAGCCTATAAATGGGTCCAGCTTTAGGCATGACTTGATGCAGGAGCTCAAATAAATAAATCAAGTCTTGGGTTTCTTGGCTCTGGGTAAATCCTCTTGCCTCCATTCTTCATGCAATGATTTTTTTTTTTTTTTCTTTTCATGTGAATCAAGATAGCTCCTTCTCTATCCTCCTAATTTAGCAGCCCTATCAGAAGAAAGCCTTTCTCTCACCGTCTCCAAGTACCCACCTCAAGTCTTGTTTGGGTCCCCTGACCCTGCTTGCACCAATCACTGTGGGCAGGAAGCGAAGTGCTCTTATTAACAAGGACTGGGTCCAAGCGTGGTGGGGAGAGGTCAGGGCACTCTAGGTTGACAGCTGAACTCTTGTGCCCACGCTGAGGCGGGGGAGAGGGCGGAGATCACACACCAAAAAAGCAGGATGTAATTGCTATTGTAAGAGGGAAGGGATGCTAGGCAGAATTTTTAGGATCCCTCTTCCTAAACGATGTTAACCCCTGTCCTATCTGTGCTCCTCAAAGTCCCATATAAGGTAAGCAACCATCCCTGTTTGCCCAGAACTGCTCTGGTTTTAGCACTGAAAGTTTTGCATCCCAGGAAACACTGTAGTTCCAGGCAAACCAGGATGGCTGGTTTTTCACCTTAGGGGTACATTCAAGGTCCCAGAAAAAAGCGAGAATCGTCTTCCTGAAACCTCAATTTTAGTTAATAGTAAATTTTTATTAAAAACGTATTTCGTAAATTTAAAATATTTGTAAATTAAAAATATGGAGACATTTTTATGGCATAGAATGTGAAATTCTCATTAATTTCTAATATACTTTGAAACTTCCAAAAAATGTTATAGTCACAGAACCCTCTGGTTCATGCTCCTTTGTTTTTTCTTAAGTGAAAATCTTGAAAAGCACTGATCTAACTGATACTTGGTTTCAAAGATGCTTAGCTATTATAAACCACTTGGACACCATTAAAACATGGCTGCATTAGAGCTGTACCACTTTCACACACATACACAAAGACTTGCAAGGAAATAATTTTTATTCAATTTTCATGCGGGTTTTAGGAAGTAGTCAGTACTGAGGAAGGAGTGTCAAGGTTAGGTACTTTAGTGTGCCCATCAATCAAAACCCTAACCCTGCAAAAGTTGTAACTTAAGATCTTGGGTGATTTTCCTCTGGATGGTGAGAAAAGGCACCTTTAGCGTGTTGTCTGAAGTTGCTCTTCTCCTGCATGACAGCTCCTGTGTTACACCAGCCCTTCAGAAAGTTTGCTCTACCTTTCAGCATTGGGTGCTGCTGATGGGGAGTGTGAAGGGATAGAAAGATCAGAGGAACTGAGGGTGCTGAGCATTCACCCTCCGGCTGCTGCATTCAGAGAAGGAGGGCATCCCATCAGGGAGCCATGCCTGTGCATCTCCGTGACCGCAGTGCAGCGGCAAGCGGTGGGAGGAGAGCTGCCAGGTGGGCAACTTAGCAGGGACATAGGTATGACCTACTGCTTTACAGATACCCACAACACCGAGCCAGCTGGCCCCTGGAAGAGAGGAAGACTAATGCTTAGGTTACATTGCTTTGGCCTCAAGTAACTAAGTAGAATCACAGTTATCAGAATCAATATATCATTTCAGGGCTGAACAAGCAACAAGTTGTATCTGATTGTTGCTTTGAGTGGAACTTAATGAGCAAGCAAACAGAAGCGAGAGAAGGGACTAGAAATCGAGCCTGGCCTCACAGAACTTGCATGGCCTTCGGGGTGGGAGAGGAATCAACTGCTACATTGACTAAGGATGCAGCAGTGCCACCTAGTGGCAACTCAAAATTGTCACAAAAATCATCAGAAAAATTAGGATTGTCCTGTTAAGACAATACGTATACTCTTTCAGATAATGTCAGAAGCCTTATTTTTAAACTCCATACCTTAACCAAACAAAAAATCACCAAGATTTTTCAGTATTCAGAGATTAATACTTTTCCCATTATATATAATCATAATACACTCCATCTATTCCCACCACCAAAAAAATCTCAGCTATGAACCACTGTAAATTTGACAATAAAGATTTGGGAAAAGCGGTGGTGAATTGATAGACTAAAAACCTCTTTTAATGATATCTATTAGATAATTCTAGTTTACAGTCATGCCAATGCATATGCTATTTTAAGCTAAGCCTTAAATACTATTTCAGTTCTCTTATAACCTGAGATTATCTTTTTTTCCCCCAGTGAACCTACATGTGATGTTAGGAATCAATCACGTTGATTAAATTTAAAGTCTACATATCTGTCATCTCAATGAGTGTACTATGTACACAAAGCTAGGTCCCTAAATATCACCAGCACAACTGTTGAACAGCCAGTGGAAATTTATGCATTGACTATCGCCCATCCTTCTGGCTGCCCAATTCCAATCCTATTCATGGTCTTTGAGCTGTTTTGCACTTCTCTTTTAAATTGTAAGTAACTGATAGATATGTAAATTATGTCCTATCTGGTAAAGATTCAGTTGACTTCTTCCTCTTTCCCGGAAACACAATTTCTGCTTCCATTTGAAAGTCATTTCAATATTCCTTTACACACCATATACATTTGTGAAGCTCTGAATTTTTTTTGAACTGGTTATAACATCTGCCTGGTTCTCTTCTGTACTAGTAAAATGCCTGTAACTGGGGAAATGGCATATGATTGAACAGCACACTTCTCAAAATCTCATTGTGTTTTCATGAACTAGAGGGGGAAATCCATTTGTATACCAAAAGCCATGATACTAAAATGCTCTGGCAATTAGAGAGCTCGAGAACACTTACAAATTAATCCTGAAGGATCTTGCCTCAAGTTTCAACATAAAAATAAAGCATTATGCAATGCAAAGGTCTGAACAGCTAAATATAACCATCTTTTAAAATATTAATTTATCAACCATAAATTTAAAATGTTTAACATTCATTTAACAGAACAATTTATGTAAGTGGTAAGTATTAGATGTTCACCGAGCTGCTTAATAGACATTCAAGATTGACATGCTTATTTACTTAATTACTTTGTCCACACTCTCCTTTTGAGAAAAAATTTTTTCAATAGTAACATCTCCAGAAGAGAATTTGGATCCATTGCTTTCTTATTCCTCTTTCATCTCTAAAAAACCTAAAACTATAATGTAGTTGTGGAATCAGAGTGGCACAGGGACAAGGGAGTGTGGAAAAACAACATGCAAAAAAAAAAAAAAAAATAGGACATACTTTTTATTAAACTGTTGTGCTCCTTAGAAAAATTTTTTTAGGCCATAAAATCAACCAGTTTATAAGTTTTCCCTCCGGAAAAGCACAATGTAACATATTATTTTCATATTTCATAAAATATATATTCAGAGATTTTTCTTTTCTCTTTTTTTTTTCCTTTTGGCAAGATGGCTAGGATTAAAAATACAGTAACACAGAAGAAATCCTCTAAGGTTTAATTTTACGACTGCTCTCAAAAAGCATAGCCAAAGGAAATTTGGCCATGCACTGAACAAGATTTTATAAATGCTAGATTTTAACTTACTATTGTAGATGATCTTAAGAATTTTAAAAACATGTGAAAAATGATTAAGTGCTCTTCAACCTGGTGTCACTAAAAGATTAAAATTGTGGATTAAAGATAAGTTGTTGGCAGTCATCCCCAGAACAAAAAGCTTTGTTTTAGGGGCCCCAAGTCTTCTGAGATATTTTCGGCAAATTGCTTCATGTGGGACTCCAGTTCATAGCAACAACATCTTGTCTTGTTTTCACAGCAAAATGGTCTAAGGCATATTTTCCATAACCAGAAGTCTCAACCTTGCTTTATTTTGTCTCAGCTTTGTCTGTTGCACTGTGTCAGTCTAATATGTACACTTCTTCAGTGCTCTTTATAAAGCTTTGATACATTTTATTTAGATACATAGTTATGTATATGCAACACACACACAGGAATGGAATGCCCATATTAAGGAAATTTTAGATTTAGAGAGTTATAATATCTATCTCAGATAACATTTGCCTGTATCTTATACCAAAAAATATTTCTATTTGGGATACAATAAGCCAAAAACATTATTTAAGAGGAACATGGTAAAATTAAGGGTATAAGCTCAGCTTATACCCTTAAAATTAAGGGTATAAGCTCATGGTAAAATTAAGGGTATAAGCTAAGCTGTCCAAGCAAACAAGAATTATTTTGCCTAGTTTCTATTAACTCCTAATATTCACTGCAAATATATGTTCAAAAAGCATCTTCCATTTAAAATAAAAAATGTATTCACCTAATTTTCTTCCAGTCTGATGGGCCAATTGTACACTATTGGCATATTTTAATATTAACTGGAGGCAGTCATTTGCCAAGATCAAACAGTAATTATTGAGAGAAAATTTACATATGGTAAAGTGCGGCTTTGGCCAGACACAGTGGTGGTGGATTCAGAGCATAGCACCTGAGGTCGTCTATCTTTGATGTTTCCTACAGCTGGAGATGAGTGGCACATTTTCAAGGTTATGACACATACACAGAAATAAAGACAAATCAATGGATAGACAGATTGATGGCTTTAGAAACACCAAGAATCATAATGCACCCTGTGTCACATTTTTAGACACATTTAAGTACTTTTTAGTGGTGTGCTAATGAATGTCTAACAACCAGTGCTCTGAATAAAACAATGTGTACATATATGTACACAAGTTTATTACAGATTTTGCTGAGATAAAGGTTGTATTGCATGTTCACATATAATAATGCAATATTTTATTTTATATTCCATATAGCTAATTGATTTTCACAGAATTCTTTCAGAATTTTTGCCAAACTCTTTTATTTGTAGCTGAATGACAGTTGCAATGGACAAATGAACATAGTGCTTTAATGCTGATTGATATTTTCATTTATGTTAATGAGTCAAAAGGGAAACAATGAAGGCTTTTTATTTAGTCGTTGACCTTACCAACGTCTTTGCATAATAGGTTCTGAATATTAGAAGCAGTGTTCCTCAAATTTTTTTGCTATTTATATTGTAATAACTATAGGCATATCTCACTTTACAGTTGAATTGCGTTATTAATATTTTCTCCATCATTTCCTTAAATTTATACCAGGGATTGGCAAATAACTTGTTTGGTCAAATACAGCTTGTTTTCGTAAATAAGGTTTTTGGGGACACAGCACACCTATTTATTTATGTCTTATCTGACTGCTTTCAAGCTACAACAGCAGAATTGAGGAGTTGAGATGGAGGCTGTATCGTTTGCAAAGCCTAAAATATTGATGTTTACTCTCTGGCTCTTTCCAGGAACAGTTTTCTGACTCTGGAAATAAACCAGCACTTACCAACAGAACTTTCTGTGGTAATGAAAATGATAATGAAGATGTTCTTTATCCGTGCTGTTTAATACAGAAGCCACTTAACCACACTGATTACTGAGCACTTGAAATGTGTCTACTGCAACTGAGGAACTCAACTTTTCATTCTTTTTAATTTTAATTAATTAAAAAACCCCACATGCTGCTAGTAGCTACTTTATTAGACAGTGTAGGTCTAGACAGTCAACAAAACCATGAATCACGGCCTGATTTGCAGCATTTGCTGATTTGGGGATTGTAAATACACTGATTTTGGCCAGTTTCAAGCATCCAATATCACATCATGGAATGACGAGTTGGGAAGAAATATACAATATTATATAGTATTTCCACCATGCAGACTTAGACATAATAGACATAAATAACATCAATAGCATAGATACAGATAAAATACTAAAAATAATTAGAAAGTGATGAGCTTTGAGTATTTGTTTTTAATAACATTTTAAAATTATAAGTTTATATCACTTAATTTTAATAAGAGCTCTGTACACCAATGGGTTGCTAAACCCTGAAAACTATGACAGCTGTCTCTCTCAAGCCAGTGCAATCTGGTTTCAGCCAGTGTTTTTATAAACAGTAAGTTTCTAAGTATTTAGTTCTCTACGTGTTTACTGCATATCAGCTTGATCGCTTTTTTTGTCATGCTTATTTCTGTTCTCTTACCATTTTTACATTAAAAATAGTGTGAGAAAGCTTTTCACTTAGGTGAATCTAAAGCCCTTTTAGCTAAATTTTCCTAAAATTTAAGTTCAAGAATTTCTACCTGGTTGCTTTTTTTTTTTTTTTTAGAATATCCACAAAAAATGCACCTGTCACATTAAATGGCCTGGAACACCTTTTCAAAGCCACTGCTCTCACAGAACATGTCTATCCTTGAAGACTGATTTACTAGAATCAATTGGTTCCCCTAATCCCTCTTCTAGCTAAGAACTAATGATTGCCCTGAAACTGTCAGCCTGAGTGTCTGACTTTTTTGGTTGTGAGATGAGAGCATCACATTAAATATTTGTTGAATAAAAGAATGAAAATCACAGTAGAAAGATGTTTTCCTTAGAAATTAGGTTATACTATTTCTTTGGGTTCTGGATCTAACTATATCTGTGATTGTTTAAACCTCCCTTTCAAAACTTATGAACCAAATCATGGTAAAGGGAGGAGAGTACTGAATTGGGAGTCTGCGATCATGATATCAATTCTGCTGCTAATATAGCTGTAGGATCTTGACAAATTCTAGAACTTTCCAGGCCTCAAGATCTTCATCTTTCAATTGTGAATGCATAACCAGATAATTTCTAATGTGTCATTTGGTTTTCTGATTCTTAACTGGAGAGTTGGAACAATTATGAACCAATTAGTTGTAAAAGACTTTGATGGAACAAGCTAGACATTGTGTCTTTGACAACTTTTTCTCTTCGTGTTTACTGTTGACATTGTACCGAGCAAATATCTGTCATAAATGAAAATGACAGTCTGTTTTCCCAGAAATGTTTCTTTCGATCTCCCCTCCATCATTCTTATTTTCATCATCTTAATTCAGGCCATCAGCATCTTTTCCCTACTCGATCATGCTTTTCTTTTCTCTGCACCCTTATGTACCCCCAACATTTGTAAGGTATCTTTTCTCAAGAAAAAGCTCTGGTTTTAGAGGTTAAGGTCTAAGGTCTAACCTAATTAGGGAGTCCAATGTCTTCTTAAATCTGGTTTTATTATTTTTTCAGTTTAATCTTTTGCCAATTTCTCTCCCCCCTCTTATCTTTAGATACCCACCTTCACCTCCTCCAGAGAATGCAAACAAGTCAAAATTAGTTAAATCAATCACACATTTCCCCCATTTTGTGCTTTTGGCCATGCTGTTCCTGCTGCATGGTATGTCCAGTCCTTTTTTCCAACAGGTGAAATCTATTTGTTTCTTAAGTTCCTGTCCAAATATCACCCTTCTTGAGAGTTACTCTGAAAACAAAGAAAATTTTCTCCTTCCCTCATCTGAAATTATCTCACAGAACTTTTATATAACCCTATTTTAGGACTTAACACACCAAATATATTTAGGTGTTGTCCTCTATACTTTCTCTGGTAGATTATGTGCTTATTTATTTATTTATCCATCCATCCATCCAACATTTACTGAAGATCTGCTGTTCATCAGGCACTTCGTTAGAATGCAGAGAAGAGACCTGAAAGAACTGATTCTAGCTTTTGACAAGTTTGTCTATGTGGAGACGTAACTTTTAAGTCAATTTTAATTTGCAAAACAGAATGCTAAGTGCCGTGGTAGGGAACAGTCTGCACAGAATACTTTGTAAGAAAAAAGTGTATGGTATAGGAGGGTCAGAATTATGTCCAGGGAGTTTCCCTGGTTGGCCGGTTGGGGTAAACCATAATTTACTAACTATTCAGGGGCTTCCCTGGGGGCGCAGTGGTTAAGAATCCTCCTGCCGATGCAGGGGACACGGGTTCGAGCCCTGGTCCGGGAAGATCCCACATGCTGCGGAGCAACTAAGCCCGTGCGCCACAACTATTGAGCCTGTGCTCTAGAGCCCGCGAGCCACAACTACTGAGCCCAAGAGCCACAACTACTGAGCCCACGTGCTACAACTACTGAAGCCCGCACGCCTAGAGCCCGTGCTCCGCAACAAGAGAAGCCACCGCAATGAGAAGCCCGCGCACCGCAACGAAGAGTAGCCCCTGCTCACCGCAACTAGAGAAAGGCCGTGCAGCAACGAAGACCCAAGGCAGCCAAAAATGAATAAATAAATAAATTAATTAATTTTTAAAAAGATCTGAAAGATGCTATTAAAAAAACAAACAAAAAAATTTATTAACTATTCAGAGTCTGACGTATAATTAAAGCTCAGTAAATGTTATTAAACACATATTCCGAGTATATGAAGGTTTATTTTCTCCTGGTGTTTGATAAAGGTCATTGGTAGTGAAGATATTTCAGAGATACGAAGAAGGAAATATGAATGACAGTGCCATTTCCATTCAACCAGATTCCACAAGGAAAATGTCAGTTTGCACACTTTGAGGGCAGGTGTATTAACTACATACAAATCCACCAATAGAGACAAATCGCATTCAAAGGAGTCTTGCACAGAGCTTCTTGAGCCCAATCAGACTATAACGAAGTGCAGAAGAGACAGCATTCTGTACTCACCTTCCAGGTGAGGATCAAGGCTAGTGTAGCCTAGCCTCTAAAGGAGGCTCAACTCCCTCCCTCAGGCTCCTCAAGAAGATGGGGTGATTTATTTATTGCATACTTGACTCATTTTTCTAGAAAGTGCAGACCCGGTGCGTGGAATCTGTTAGGTGGTGAGAACGCTGGCGGTTCACTGTTCTTTCCTCCACTTTCAGCCTCCCTGTAAACTCTGCTGAAGCCTATCCCAGGGCCTGGGAACCACATCTTCAGAGCCGACTCCCGGTTGCCCGGTAACCACCCGGGCGCGCACGGTCTCCGGGGGTCAGGGGCCGCCTCCGCCTCTCCCCAGGCGCTCCAATCAGCGGCCAGTGTGGCTGTCACGTGGGGCTCGGAGCGGGACCCGGAGCGCCGCGCGCGCGGCCAAGTTTGCGGAGCCCGCCTCCCCGCCCTTCAGACCCCGCGGCCCGGCCGCGCAGCCTCGGAGCCCGCGGCGCAGGAGGGGAGGGCGGTGCGGGTCGGGTCCGGCCGCCGCGCCCGCTTCAGCTCCTTCCGCTGTCCACCGCTGCGGTCGCCTCGTCCTGCAGGTAGGGACCGGCGGGCCGCAGGGCGAGGGACGCGGGCTGGAGGAGGGCGATCTTCGAGCGATGGGCCGTCGCGGGCGGGGGGGGGGGGGGGAGGCTCTGCCCGACCTCGCGACGGTCGCGGACCCGCGTGCGCGCGTCCTGTGGGGCTTCGCAGGCGATGGGCCCCGAGCGCCCGTGCCGCTCACCGGCCGAGGACGGGACGCAGCAGAAGCAGCACCGTCGCCTTTGCGCGTCTGAACTGCCCCTGGAGTGTCACCTGCGACCCTGACCGGAGACTCTGCCTTATGTTTTAAGCTTATTCAGCCTCTGTGCGTCTAGAGTCTAGATCGTCGCTCTCGTTCCTGTGCCCACGGGCGCTTCTGTAAGGACCCCCGCCCCCTTGAAGGTGGCCTTCGTACTCAGGCTGCGGCAAGAAACCCTGGGGTCAAAGGGAAGCGCGTCCCAGAAAAAAGACAGACAGCATTGAATCTCAGAGGCGCACTGTGTGCTAAGCGAATCTTAAAAATATAATCTTTACTATTTTTCAGAAGCTAACAAACCCAGACTTACTTTTTTGCATGCAGATATTAAAAGAAGCAAGCATTGGAGCTGACTTTTTTTTTTTTTTTTTTTACTATATTAAGTAAAAGCAATTGATTTGAATGAAGTTTAGTGATGCCTTGGATCATGTATCAAAAATAAAGCACACTTGTTTTGTAACTTCCATGTCCATTTGTATATGTATTTAGTGACTTATTTTTTTTATTTAAAAGTCTCCAACAATGGTTTGAAGAGAGAGATTACATTTCTTTCATTGTCTGAGTATTTCAGAAATAGATACCCTTCGGAGAACCTCATTTCCCTACCAATTATTGTAACCGAAATTACGAGTCCTCCTTGAACATTTTAGGTCACCTCAAGTGAGAAAAAGCTTTCCCTTTAGGGTTTGTTTCTCCAACAGTAAATTCTTTGGGGAATTTCAAAGATTCTCTCCAGGTCTTCGTATCTAATTTCTTGCTCACAAATCTCCTAGGCTCATCAACAGTGAGAGGATAGTCTTGGTGTGATTATCATAGAACACAGCATGGCCTTGGGTGTTATGTTGTCTCCCTCTTACTGGCATTAGTGGAGCTGATTCTGGACTTGTGGTGTTGACAGCCCCTGTAGAAAAGCACTCTCTTACATCCTGTTGAGATTCTGCCTCACTGGCCTAAGTGTGCAAGAAAGTGAGCGTAGTCACATCTTACCTGTGTGAAGGCAGAGATCTGAGAAATCAGTCTGACAGTCTTTTCTGTTCTGTGATCTAAAATTAAATACAGTAATTAGATGCCTTTGAAAAGTTGTCAGTTAATTCAACAGAGTGGGGAACCGTGCTTTAGGGGATTGTTTAGAAATAATGTTACAAATGCTAGGTGTAGGTCATTGCATTGAGAGTTCCTGGGAAGTTTGCTCAATTGGAATAAACCAACGGCTTGTTTGAAAGGGCCCACATGGAAGGAAAACTCATATACTTCTTAAGTGAGCTCCACAAACTTACTCTATATTAAAATGGCTAGTTGAATTTTACTACTTATATTGAGCTGATTTTCCCTGTGTTTATAGTAATAGGAATACTTAAAGAACTGTGGGTATCTCTGAAAAAAAATTAGATATATTTACTTAAAAGTTTGAAATTCTTCATTCTTTTATATTTAATGATTAAATATTGCTGTACTAAAAACTTTTGTTACTACTCACACAATAATCCTATATATTAGAAAGCTGCAAATCAATTTAGCTTAGAAAATAATGTTTTTAAATTCCTCTGCTCCCAGTAGAGGGACTTCTAGGGCTAGAGTGTTTTTTGTTGTTGTGTTCTGTGGACTCTACCTTGCAGCCCTTAGCCTGAGCATGGGTGAGCTGCAGCAGCTTTTATATTGCTCAGAGAAGAGTAAGAACAGTTTTTTGTTTGTTTGTTTCTTTTGCCCCAGTAGATACTGGAAGTCCAACATGAATGATTAGACTGTCCCTGTCAATAAAATATGTGCAAGTTCTCCATACTACCTAATTTTACTTGCCTAAACTCTGTAATGAAGACTAAAATGAAATTCAAACAATTTGGAAAGATTCACGTGTCCTTCCTGTGTTCCAGAATTTATTCAATGTCAGATCTAATATGCAAGAAAGGTAATGGTTTACCAGATTACTGAATAACGTGTTTACCCAGCCATTCATGGTAATGGTGTGTATCCAAACATTACTACTACTTTCTGCAATTGCTGAATTATCTCATCTTGTATTTTGTATCTATTCCATGTAGCAGATTGAAATATTAAAGTGAAATCATGTATGTAGCTTCCAGTGTGTCTTCAGGAACAGAGATCTTATTGAGAATATTTTAATCCATAGAAATCATATTAGGAGATTGGGAGGGATTTCTTACTAACTGACACCTCCTTTTCTTTCATGTGAGAAACATATATTAGACCAAGAGTGGCTGACATTTTTCAACATCCAAGACCATGCTGTGTTCTATGATAATCACATGGAGATTATTCTCTCACTGTTGATGAGACTATTCCTTGGAGATTTATGAGCAAGAAATTAGATATGGATACCTGGAGAGAATCTTAGAAATTCCCCAAAGAATTTACTCTGTAGAGAAACAGATCCTAAAGGAAAAGCTTTCTCTTGCTTGAGGTTACTTAACTGTTCAAGAAGGACTTGTAACTTCGGTTATAAAAATTGGTAGAGAAATACAGTAAAATGATCAACTTTGACCTTTGCCTTTGTGTATTGAAAGAAAAAAAATCCCATCATGACTGACTAGAAGAATTTCAAAACTTCTCATGGTAAAACATGGGCTGTTGCATGAGGAGACAAGTTTCAGGTTGTTTTTACTTGATCTCGATGACTAGACAAATATAACTTGAAATAGGCTAGACTTTGTTAAAAAAAAAAAGCAAGCTGGAATTGGAGCCACGGGTGGCACATGCATCTAGATGTCACATTATCAGCTACTTGAGTGAGATAATTTTTTTTAATAATGATAAAGGCTTACTTTTTATTACTTTACAGGTACTTACAACATTGATTTAGTAGCCTAATTATCTCCTAAAATTCTGGAAGTCTGTATTCTAGTTTAGGAAATATATGTGTCACAGAAACAGGCAAATCTTGTACAGTAAGATCATAGGAGATAATTCAGCAATGTTATTTGCTATTAAAGGGAAAATTGATAACTGTCATGTTCAGGAAAGCTCTTATCAAAAGATGCAAGAAATAATTTTCCATGCTTTGGTGAGGATGTTACAACATTTAAAATTTGGTTTATAAATTTGAATGCTCAGATGTGGAGAACTCATAACAGAGGTTGTTAAATAATTTACCTTATGTTCAGATTTGTTGTTCTCTTCCAGTTGTTGACACTTTGTTATGAGCATGTACCAGTATCTCAGGCAGGCTCATTTGCAATTATGTATAATAAGCTCAATTTCATATCTCATACACAAAAAACTTTCCAATTGGAAAGCAGAAAATAGTTCTCACTACACAGAGCACTCGTGTTTGATGTGCTGTTGGAAAAACTTCATTTTTCAATACAGTACAGCTCCACATGGAGTCCTGAAAATTGAATAGTTGGTTAATAAGAAGTAGGTAATACTTAATTTTGGCCCATTAAGATAAAACTTTATGAATGAGTCTTAATGAAAAGAGTTATGCAAATTTTATTTTTAAGATAAACATGGTAGCAGGTTTGAAGGAGTCATTTCAGAATTTAAGCTAGAAGGATTCTTAGAGACCAGTCAGTCTAACACCATTAACACTAAACACACAAAAATTAAGTTGCTCAAAATTGGGAAAATTTCAGTGGGAAAGCTGGTCTGGAACCTCAGGCTCTAACACCCAGCATGTGCTGCTCGCTAAAGAGGTGTAAAAATATATCACCTTTCTCTTTTATTATGTTTCTTCAAGTGACTAATTCAAAAGTTTGAGTAGTTAGGATTTAGATCACTTTTGTATTTTTTAAGTGATTATTGTACATAATGAACAAATTGCATGTGTTTGGTCTCATCATATAGAAAGTTTGCTTAAAATATTAATTAAAAAGTGTTTTCCCACAATTTGTAAAATTTTTTGATTTGCTCATTAATATGATTTAAGTTTTTCTGCAAAGTCTTCTGTGATTTGGGGGGATCCAGTTATCTTATAAATTCTTTATCCTAATGCACCTCAATGGTACTTAAGTGTACATAGCCATCACGTCTACAACTGAATGTTAGAAATAAGAAGCTTTTGGAAGTTGTATCTGAAGCCTGGATTATGGTTACCATTGGGTAACATTTTGAAGTTGGACGCATTTATTTTCTAGACTTTCTGACCCTTTGGTACCAGATGCCATCTAGAATGGTGTTATTCGACATGTATCTTAGACCAGCATCCCCTGGGAGCATGTCAGAAGTGCATACTTCCAGGCCACACCCCTACCTGGAATCAGTGTTTTCAGGAGCCTCGAGTGATTCTAATGCAAGGTCACGCTTGAGAAGTACTGATAGAAGGTACATTGTGCCACTGGACCTAGTCTTCTCTTGAACTGGTAGTGTTCGTATACAACTCCACCTTTGAAACTTTACTTAAACTACTAAATAAATGAACTCATTCCTGAAAATATTGAATACAATTGTGGATACATTTCATAAACATTTAAATTTCAATAGTAGCTTTTTGGACACAATATCTCACTTGCATTATTAATTACATTAGTTCATCTTTGTGGGAATTTTATGTTGGCTAAGGGAATAATTTTTGACAGGTGGCCCGTTGACTAGGTTAGTAACCTGTCTCGTATATGCACTGGTCCTGCCTTAGCTGATACAACTCTTCACTTATAAACTTTAGGGTTTATTTCCGGCCTCCTATCAATGTATGGATGCATATATAAAAGAAATTTTGGATATAGTGACTTTGTGTGAGCTATTTCTTAAAGCTTTCAAGCTTTAAATCCATTTGATTTCCTTTGTTGGTTTTTCTCAGTACTTGCCAATAATAATTTTTAACACCCTTGGCCCAGAACATGAAAATGCCAGTCTAACTGACTGTTTCTGCCAAATGAGAATCCTGATTTTCAGGCACAGATAAGCATAAAGACCTACCCTACTTTAAAAACTCATATACAAAATCCAACTTACAGAACAGATTAATTAGAAGGGGGACAGGCATCCTAGGTTTACAGAACAATTCATGCCATAGCTTCTCAAGTCCTCCTTCATGAGGAATGATCCTATTTATAAAAATAAAGCTACTGGGCTTCCCTGGTGGCGCAGTGGCTGAGAATCTGCCTGCCAGTGCAGGGCACATGGGTTCGAGCCCTGGTCTGGGAAGATCCCACATGCCGCGGAGCAACTGGGCCCATGAGCCACAATTGCTGAGCCTGCGCGTCTGGGGCCTGTGCTCCGCAACAAGAGAGGCCGCGATAGTGAGAGGCCCGCGCACCGCGATGAAGAGTGGCCCCCACTTGCCACAACTAGAGAAAGCCCTTGCGCAGAAACGGAGACCCAACACAGCCAAAAATAAATAAATAAATTAATTAATTAAAAAAATAAAATAAAATAAAGCTACTTATTTTTGCCATAGCCTATTATAAAAATAATCCTACATCTTTTTTATGACAATGTTTACATGTTTACTTTCATAATGTCTCTTTCAATGGAATATTTACCTCTTAACTTCTTAGTTTATGGGTGAAAAATACGTGATTTCACTCCTCTATTTCTCTTTGGCTGAGTCTCTCAGAATGGTTAATTGAAGGTATATGAATGATCCTATTGTTCAAGAAAAGTGTACTACATCTTTGATCAAATTAAAAATCTTTTCCACATTGCAGGTCAAGAGATTCTGTAATCCTTCAAGCGCCTTGAAAATCTAATTTCATAATTCAAATCCATATAATTTTCACTTTGGTGGTTAAAATGTATAAAAATAAATATCTAGATGAATGATGGATTAAGTATATAGATGGATGATGAAATAACTGCATTCACTTTGCCACATCTTTGAATTAGTGTTTTGGTCTTCTCGGTCTTACCTATAATCCTTCGTTTTGCTGATCAAATTGGAATTCATACTGGTATAAGTGGTCATTCTGTGAGTCCAAACTAGAACAACCATAATGACCTTATTCTTTTCTATTCGCTATCTAATCCAGGATTTTAACGTAGGTTAATACTGTACTTGTGACCTATTTTATCATCTAAGCTTTTAAGAACATCAGGATTTGACATATGTTGCGGATGCTCAGATATAATGTCCTGCCAAGCACAGGAAAGGTAAATTTAGGAATGATTGAAATTTAAGAGATTAATCTGGTCAGTAGAAGATACCAGAGGCAGTTTATCTGATAAATATCTTTACTATTGTTGAACTGAGTAAGTAGTTCTCAAGCTTTACTGTGCTATGTAAATCATCTGGAAATGATGTTAAAAAGCAGGTTTCAGCCGCATAGCACAGGGAGATCCGCTCGGTGCTTTGTGACCACCTAGAGGGGTGGGATAGGGAGGGTGGGAGGGAGGGAGATGCAAGAGGGAAGAGATATGGGAACATATGTATATGTATAACTGATTCACTTTGTTATAAAGCAGAAACTAACACACCATTGTAAAGCAATTATACTTCAATAAAGATGTTTAAAAAAAAAAAAAAAAAGCAGGTTTCAGATTCCACCCCAAGATCCACTGGCCCTAGATTGTGATCCAGGAATCTTCATTTTTAGCAAGTTTCTCAGTTAATTCTGATGCAAGATACCTGAGAACCACACTTTGAGATGCACCGATTTAGAGACTTTTAAAATTATATTTATCCTTGATAATCTATGGCTGTACATATCAGTGAAAATAGTGGTCATTTAGAATTATGGATACTAGACAGAGGAAGAAGATCTCAAGTTAGTGGGCTAATGGCTACTTTAAAAAAAATCTTCCTTTTTTTTTTTTTTTTTTTTTTTGCAATTTCCAAATGCTTTCTAATGAGCACATATAGTAAATACTAACATATTAACTATATGTGCTCACTAGAATTTTTTGCATCACTCTCAGCATATAGTGTATTCAAATTTTAAACACTGATTTTCAACATGATATTTTTAGGGTTTTTTTTTTTATATTACTATAGGCAATAGATTTCTATTAAGAAAATTAACAAAATTCTGAATAGGACAAAGAGGAGTTCAAGAAAACTACCCTGAGTCTCTGCATGGTGATATGTTTGTGACCCTGACCTTTGAATACACATTTTTATATACTTTTGTTGATTTTTCTGTTTCTCAAGGCTGCCAGGAGTGCTTTCTTGTCAGAGTCTCTGCTTTTGCTTCTCCCTCTGTTTAGTGCACTTTCCCACCAGAGACCTTCATATTTTGTCTTCTCATCTCCTTTAGACCTTACTCAGTATAACCTCAGTGAGGCCTCCCCGTGGCAACTTTTAAAAGATCGCAGTGTCAGCTCTATAGCTCCAGAACTCCTTTTCCTCTCTCACTGCATTCTTTTTCTCCGAACAACAAATTATCTTGTTAACAGTCATCAATTACTTATTTGTTCTGCTCATTTTCTGACTTCTCCTTTCAAGAATAAAAACTGTGGAAGGGCAGGATTTTTATCTGTTTTGCAGAGTGCTTTTTCTTCAGGACCTACCTAGCACATGCTAGATGCTCAATAAATATTTGTTGAATGAATGAATGGATTGAAAAATGATTATTCAAATTTTAGAAAATACAAATAAGTCCAAGGAATAATAAATTTCCTACTACTAAATAGCCAACTGTTAACCTCGTGATGTGTATTCTTTTATTTTTAATGTGTGTGTATATATTTAGACATATAAAGATATATAGATATAAATTATATATATATACATTTTCCAGCCAAAATTGTTCAATTGGAATTCATTTGAATTCTTAGGAAATATAGGTGATTTTCTATAAGAGAACAGGCAGATAAATCCAGAAGATAAGATATTTTGTAGCAAGTCAGTGTCATGATAAAAAGCACCATTCTAGATTAACAAACCTTAAACAACATAATAACAAGATCTAATGCATGGACCTAGATTGGATTCTGGTTTCAACAAAGCAGTTATATAAAGGACATTTGGGGGGATAGTTTGGTAAAGATGGAAGATGGACTGGTTATTAGAAGAGATAAAACTTTACTAACATGAAAAAAGTAAATATTTTAACTAACAATTTAACCAGAGAAAGGAATTTACAAAATATTATGCATAATATGACTTCTCTGCAAAACGTACACTATGATCATTTTTTCTGCAAGGGGATAAAATGGCTTCTTTGCCTTTTATTTATCTATGGCTTTTGATTTTCTACAATGTACATATACAACTTTTGTAATAACAAGAGATTATTTTTAATTAGAAAATATTTATGGTCCTAAGCATATGTAGTCCATTCATATATGCTGTAACTGATTGGTCTAACTTTTCCCTTGAAACAAGCTATATCATCTTAGAGCTAAATATCTGGGCCACTCCGAGCTCTGGCAAAAGAATTGCTTTCACTAAATGAGGAGGCTGAATCATGTATTCACCTTACTCCAAAGCATATGTCCAAACACTACAATAGGTAACTGCATCCGTTGTGATGACATTACGGATTTTAGGCTGTTTATGAATACTCATGGGAGAAATTTCTCTCAAGTCTCTGTATCAGAAATCTATGCTTCTTATTAGTTGGTTTACCAACTCATTAGTTGGTTTCTTTATTATGGACACTGACTTTTATAATCATCTTTCACTTTTCCTTTGACCTCTAGGAAACTTAGAGCCAAATTCTCAGTCATCTTCCATCCAGTCTTCAGGATGGTGTGTTCTGGGCATCAATCTTACTGCTGTCTCTATTCTTTACCCACCTTTTCTCCTTGCCAAGATTTGTCCTTTTTTAAAAAAAATTTTAACTGCATATGTTATTTGGTTAAGATCTTTTACAGAATGACCTGAAGTGTTGACTAATTAATTAAGACTGACAGAAGAACGAAAGTTAAGAAATATTCCAGCCAAATCACTCTGGCTCAATAATCTCAGTCCTATTTCTGATGCAGTTCAGTTTTAAGAAAGTAACTTCTCTGGTCTTCATCATGTCAGCATCCTGTGGGAAGATCTTCCACACTACAATGTAAATATGATTCCCTAAGTGTTCACTGAAAGCCAACATTATGGAAACAGCCATATGAAGACATTTTCTTCCAGTTTTATTGAGACAAAATTGACATACAGTCCTGTATAAGTTTAAGGTATATAGCATAATGCCTTGACTTATATACATCATGAAATGATTACCACAGTAAGTTTAGTGAACATACATCATTTTTAAAAAAAGGGACATAACTGTTTATAACATGCCTAAGTTAACTACAGAGACTTTTTCAAATCATTGATTTGTAATCACTGTTTGCATATTAAGTAAGCCTATATATATGTATACGTTCATATTTTTATCTAATTTCTAACCTTGTTTATGGCATATTTTAACATAAATATTTTAAATTTAAAATTTATTTCATGATTCTTTTTAAATTATAAAAATACTTTGGTACCAAATATCAAGAAACAAATTGTGCTATTGATTACCTTTGTAAAATGAGAAATTTAGCATACCCTTGTTTTCTTCTCTTGTTTTTCTAAACCTGGGAAGACAATCTGAGACTTCTAGTTTTTTATAGCTAACATTTATAATGTTGTTTTTCTCTTTTAATAACTACTTTTGACATTTGCATTTTTATAACCATACAACTTCAGGTTTCTTTTCTTAACGTATGTTTTTAATTACATGAACTTCTATATTTAAGTTGTTTGTTTCGATTCATTTTTCAAAAGCCTGTAATTTTAATTCAGGTAATTTTTAAAGGAAGATCACATGGGTGAATTGCCTTCTAAATCCTTGCATTTCTGACAGTGTCTTTGTTTTCCCTTCACATGTGGACGATAGTTTGGCTGCTTATATAATAGTGAGGTCAAAACAGTCCAGTTTAACATAATTCTTATACCACTGATTTCTAGAATTTCATGCACTGGTGAGATATGATGCCAATCTGACTTTTCCTCATTTGTACATAACATTAAAAAACAAAAACCAAAATAACCTCTACTTCGATGCTCATAGGGTGGTAAAAAAGTTAACCCTGAATTTGCCTTGATACATCTAGGTATAGATCTTCTCACAAAATATTATTTTACTTGAAACAAGAAGAGTACTTTTAGGGTCTTAATCAGGGTCTGCCTAATTAGGGTCATTTTTCAATCCAAGATTTTTGGGGAGGCGGGGGCTATATCTTGGATTGTTGCTTTTATTTCTATTATTTTGCTTTAGTTTTCTCTAAAAATGTTTATAGTATGTAGTTTGGGTTTTCATCCCCTGTACAGCATGTATTTCATTTTCTCTCTAATTAAAAAAAAAAACTGTTTTCCCACAATGTTTTTTGTTTTTTTTACTTGTTCTCTGAATCATTAATAAGGTTTTTTTTTGCAGTTTTAATTCTGCCCTTTATTGCTCTTTTTTAAAAAGATATTGAATATAGTTCCCTGTGCTATACAGTAGGACCTTGTTGTTTATCTGTTTTATATATAGTAGTTTGTATCTGCTAATCCCAAATTCCTTATTCCTCCTCCCCAACCCTTTATTGTTCTTTGATGTGGATATTTTTTCTGCTATTCCCTTTTTTTTCTTCATGATCATCATTTTAACTATCTCACTGTGCAGCCTTTTTATCTTAGCTGGTAGTATCCGCATTCCTATCCTTAAAGTAAAGGGTATCCCTTTAGGCTGCTGATAACCAAAAGACAGAATATGCAGGTTGCTGCAGGCCCCAGACTCTGTCTTCTTGGATAATGCATCAGTTACGTCACTATTTGATCAATATCAATGTTCTCATACCAACATTGGTATAAATCTTATATTAATACCCTAACCTAATTTCCATAGTTTTGTTGTCTGAGATGGAATTTTCTCCCCTCTGCATCGACTAAATAGATGGAGAAAATACATGAAAAATTACAATTTCTTTTTGTTTCTACCTGTAATATATCGCTAAAGAGTTATACTTCCTAGAGTACAGTATTACTACTGGGGAGGCAAAGAACGAATGTTCACTACTGAGTTTAAACGGAAAGTTGTGCGGGACTGTCGGGAACTGCTAGAAATGCTACAGGGCTTCCTGTGCTCTGTAACACAGGTGACTGCAGGCAGAGTGAACCTAGGAACAAAACAGGAAACTGGGGGGAACCAAACTCCTCAGTTGGCATCTGAACATGTAACAAGTTTTAATTAAGATTATATTTAGCTCTTTGTCATTTCTAGTTCTGTTTATATTTTAATCTTTGTTGTGGGCTTTTTAATATGTAAGTAATGAAATGTGGACTAATTAAGGAATGCATTAGAATTGGAAAAATAAAACCCAATAATGAATTATTAGTAATGAAAATATTCTCTACCCCTTAACCGTTTTTAAAGTTTGTAAGTATAGTCTTTACTAAAACATCCACACATGAATACTCTTCAACTAAGTAACTTGTATTTTGAGTATCTTTATTGTCAGAAGGTCCATATTAAGGAAACATCAGTTATTCATTATGTCCAATCATCAGTAGTTATTTACTATAGTCAGATTGGTGGTCATTTACTGAATTAGAAAAACAGGAAGGGACGTACTTTGTGGGGAGTATCAGAAGTTTTGTTTTGAATAAGTTAATTCTGAGATTCTATTTAATATCCAAATGGGGTTGGTAAAACAGGAAATTACATCCCCAGAACTTATAACTGGAAGTTTGTACCTCTTGACCACCTTCACTTAATTCCACTACCCTCACTCCACCTCTGGCAACCACAAATCTGATCTCTGTTTCTATGAGGTTGGTCTTTTTTAGATTCCACATATAAGGGAGATTATACAACATTTATCTTTCTCTAACTTAACTTCACTTAGCATAATACCCTCAAGTATATTTGAAAGTTGCTAAGGGATTAGATCTTAAGAGCTGTCATCACAAGCAAAAAAAAAAATTCTAACTATATGATGTGATGGATGTTAACTAATCCTATTATGGTGATCATTTTGCAGTACATACATATATCAAATCATTACATTGTACACCTTAAACATATACAGTATTAGATGTCAATTATAACTCAATAAGACTGGAATAAAAACAAGGAATTAGATATATGAGTCCAGAGATCAGAGAGATTTTCAGGCTGGATGTATAAATTTGAGAGAATAGGCATGTATATGGTATTTAATGTCATAAAACAGGATGGGATCACCAAGAGACAATTAAGAGATCCAAGGACTGATCTCTGGGACATTCTGAAGTTAAGAGTTCGAGAAGATTATGAGGAATCCAAGCAAAAAAATCAAAACCAAAAAAAACCAGGGAGTAGGCACTGCAGTAGAGGCAGAACCAAAGGAGAGCACTGACCAGAAGTAAAGGAAGTGTTTCAAGAGGATGGATTCAGCTGTGATCCAGAGTGGCCACAACAGCTCCCAGCAAGTCAAGTGAAATGAGAACTGAAAATCAACCATTGGGTTTTTGATAAACTTGCTGATCACAACCCGCTGCTTCATCCCAAACATGGGATGAATAGTTCACTCTTCATCTTACTGGTCTGTCTGAAATATTTGACCTGTTAGAAAACCTTCTTTTTCAACATCTGACATATTCCTTTACCCAATATTCTTATTTCTTGTGTCTCTTCTCTGTCAAGATATCTTTTCAGCCACTTTCCCCTCCCCTCCCCTCCCCTCCCCTCCCCTCTCGTCTCCTCTACTTGTCCCTTAAACATTGGTGTTGCCCCAAATTATACCTGAAATGTTTATCTCTAGCTGACCTTCCTTTTTTCGGTTCCTGACCTCTATTTCTGAAGGACTTGGAGGAGTCTCCGTCTGGATGTCCTACCGCACTCTGCAGTCAATATACCTAATAATAGAGCTTTATCCCAGACCTGTCCTCCTAAGTTCTCTCTCTCTCCCTTACTTCCTCTTAGGTCATTAGTTCAGCCTCTTATCATTTCTCATCTACTTATTTATGCTTTGCTCCCCTGTCCCCAGATGCCTTCTCCTAAGAGTGCCAGGATGATATTTGTAAATCACAAAATCTGATATTATTACCATGCTTAAACTGTTTTGAAGACTTCCCCTCACATCTGAAATAAAATCCACAGTCCTTATCGTGATCTACATGTTTCCCATCGTTCTGTATCTGCCTCTTTGTTTACCCTCATTTGTCACTATTTCTCTTTACCATTTTACTTTAGGTGTAGGAAAATAATTTTTGCCTAAAAGTTCAAGCCCCACTTTTTTCTGTACAGCCTTCTCGATTTTGGCAGATTAGTCTCTCTGCTCCTCTAAGCCCTTGTTCATTTTCTATCATAGCAACTACTGCAAATTGTTTCATAAATGCATTGGTGTCTATCAGAAATGAAGTCAAATGGAAATAACAAAAACCCAGCAACTAGAACAGCCACCATTTTATTAAATATAACAAGATGACTGAAGCTAATGCATCAATAATGTTAGAATTGCAACATTTCTGCAGTTTTCCTGCACTTTACTTCATGGATGCAAGAGAGCTGCTGCAGCAACAGCATCACATCAATGTCCAAGTCAGAAGAAGCAGGGAAGAATGACATCGGAGATTTCTACTTCTATCTCATTAGCTGGAACTGAGTCAGAGGCCCACTCTTAGTCCAATACTTGTCCAAGGAGGATGAAATTACTACGACTGGTTTAGACCAATCACCATTCATCTCTTAGGAATGGGAAAAAATCCTGTCTTCCCTGAGAACAATGTAATTCCAACTGTGCCAGAATAATTTGGGGTTCTGTGGGCAAGGGAAAGAGATAGATGGAAATGTTGTTAATTAGACAACAGGAAGTGTCTGCCATGTGTGAGCTCTCCCAGTGCTGTAAGCTTCTTGAAGCAGTTTTTAATTTTTTTTCCTGTTTGTTTCTTGTTCATATTCATATCTTTAGTAATTAGCATTAGTGCCTAGCCATGATATATACTCACTAAATATTTTCTGAAATGAATTTAATAAAATGATACAGCAGATATACATGGATAAATATTACATTTTTTTCACTAAATAATATGAGGTAGATGCATATGCAAATAATGTATTGGGTGAGGCAAAATAGGAATAATAAAATATGCTCTGTTCTGTAGATAATAATGACTGAATTTTAGTAATATTGTATGCCTGTGGTGATGAAAACATGATAGTTAATTATATTTAAAGACAAGGAATTATGAAGGTTATATCTAACTGACATTATTGACTAATTGACTACTTCTGCTTTCTAAAATATGACTTGAAATTATGCAGTCTAAAAGCCTGCCTCAGGTTTGGTTGCATGTAAAAGAGAAATGTAAAATAATAGTGGCTCAAACAAACAGACAAACGAAAAAGGTTGGAGGTAGGAAGTCCAACAAGTGTCCGAGGATCTCGCCTTCTTCAGCTCCCTTTTCCACTGTCCCTTGGGTTCATCCTGCATCCTTATGATACTCTGGGGCCTCAGCCTTCATCTCCAAGTTCCAGGCAAGAGATAAAGGGTGAGCTGAAAGGGTGGTACACCCTTGCTCCTCATGTTAAAAAAATAAGTCTTAGTGTTTTTTATTTTCAAGAATTTATGCAAATATAGTGTTCAGTAATACACTTTCTTCTATTCTAAAATTATTTTCTCTAATGCTGGATACATCTGTGTTTTACCAAATGTTTTTCAGAGGACATTTGAATTCGTTTACTCTAGGTCTTATGAAATAGCAAAAACAAAGATGACTTTTTTATCTAAAAATACAGATACTTTGAAGAGTTTATTATACTCTTTCTGCTGCATCCACTTTCATTTAAAAAATCACTTTCATTAGAAAAGTACTCTAAAATGTTTTTCTTTGAATTTTGATAGAGATTGTATTTATGTATCTTAGAAATACAGTACATTTAAAAAACTAGTCAAAATAGATTTTCTTAGAAAATCAAATAAATAACAGTTAACTTGGAACTCCACTGTACAGTCTAAAAACTAAGAATATTTTATTTATGATGCACCATAACATGTGCTGGACATTTTAGACATTAAATTACCTTAGTGTGAGTCATTTTTTATTTTTAGACCAGGTCAATTTAGAGATTCAAGTTAGGAATTTTGGTTAAGTTTTCAGGAGATGAGGATTCAATAATTCATTAAAAAGAACTTATTGACTATCATGACTATGATACATAACATAATCTCTAGATTAAATCTGAGAGAATTTATATCTTTACAATATTAAATCTTCTAATCCATTAACATGTTAATATCTCTACTTTTTGTTTAGGAATTTTACATTTAATTTATGAGAGATTTCTCTGTAATTTCCTTTCTTATAAAGTCTTTTTCAGGTTTTGGCAGGATATAAAGAACTGATGTGATTTCTTTTATTATACTCTTAAAGAGTTTGTGTAAAATTTCTTCTTTAAATATTTTTAAAAATTCACAAGTGAAATCACCTGGACCTGGGAGATTGTCTGTGGGAAAGTTTTTAATTCAGACTCATATTCATATTCAGTCTGTTTAGAATTTCTCACTCTTTCATCAACTTTGGTAACTTGTCTATTCATCCAATTTATCTTATATATTCCTGTAAATGTGTTCATAATAGTCTCTTATTCTTTTTTTTGATATCAGTAGGTTCTATAATGATGTCTTTTCTTCATTCCTGATGTTGGTATTTGTCCTTTCTCTATTTTTTTCTTAATAAATCTAAAAGTTGATCTAAAGGAACCTGCATTTGATTTTCTCTGTTACATGTTTGTAAACATAAATATGTTTTCTTTTCTTTTTGGAATGATATCCTATTTCTACATTTTTTAAGATTTTGTTTGCTTTCCTTTTCCAGATTTTTGGGATAGAAGCTTAAATCTTTGATTTTCTTTCTTTCTCCTTTTCTGTTAGAAAAAAATAAAATATAATTAATACTGTAACCCTCCACTTCCAGGCATTGCTTAGCTATAACCCACAAATTTCTATTTGTTGTGGCTTTGCCATTTACTGCTAAATATTTTCTAACTTCCATTTTTACTTCTTTGATCCAAGGATTATTTAGAAGTGCATTGTTTAATTTCCAAACAGTTATGGGTTTTCTAGTTACCTTTCTCTTACTGATCTCAGACTTAATTCCATTGTGACCAGAAAACATACTCTGAATGCTTCTAATATTTTAGAGATTGGTGAGGTTTTCCTTATGGCTCAACACATGGTTTATTTTGGTAACTACTTCATGTTCCCTTGAAAAAAAATGTGAATTCTACCATTGTTGGGTACAGTATTCTACATTTGTCAGTTGGGTCAATTTCATTGAATATGTTATTCAGATCTTTTATACTCCTATAGAATTTTCTCTATTCCATCAGATATTGAGATTTGTTACTTAAAGTCTTCCATTATGCTTATGGATTTGTATATTTCTCCTTTAATTCTGTCATTCTTGCTTTATATATTTGAAAATTATGTCATTTGGATGCAAACTGTCATATCATTCAGTTGCATTCACCCCTTTATCCTTAAGTAATATCCCACTGTCCTCTAATAATATTTCTTGTCTTAAAATGTATTTAATCTTTTAAAAATATAATTATAATAGCTTCCTTTTGGTTAATGATTATGCAATATATGTTTCTGTTCTTTGACTTTCAACCATTCTGTAAACTTGTAACTAAAGTATGACTCTTGTGAAGAGTATATGGCTTAGTTTTTAATACAGTTAACCAATTTTACTTTTACTTGTAATTTTAATCCACTCATTTAACATATAACTGTTATATATACTTATATATATATATTTATATATACAATCACTTTTTGTTTTCTTATTCACAGATTTTTTATTAGTTACATTTTCCTTTAATTAACTTGTTAATAATATGTTTATTCACTAGTATTTTTGTAGTTACCCTAGAGATTCCAACATGTAACTTTGACTCATTACAGTTTAACACAAATGATGACTTTTACCTCTTCATTGATATTAACTCCATTTATCCTGCTCTCACCTTTTGTGTTGTTTTCATATAATTTAATGCTACAAATATTTAAACTTCCCAAGACAGTATAGTTATTGTTTTGTATAGTTAATATCTATTAAATAGTTATATTTAACCACATATTTCTTTTTCTGATGATCTTCATTATCTCTAACATTTTCATGTTTCTGTCTAGGATCATTTGCCTTCTACCTAAAGAACTTCCTGTAATATTTCTTTCTGGTTCAGGCCCCCTGGCAGTATATTCCCTATTTTTTGTTCCTATGAAAATATCATAATTTCTGTCTTCACTTATATTTTCACTGGGTGTAGAACTCTAGGTGTGTAGGTTTTTTTCTCATAACTTTAAAAGTGTCATTCCATTGTCTTTTGACTTTTGTTATTTCAATTGATCTTGACTATATTGTGATCATTTTTAAGATTTTTTTTCCTTTGTCCCTGGTTTTCAGCATCTTACTGTGATGTACCTAGACAAGATTTTAACTTACCCTGATTGGGATTTGATGAGCTTTAGGAACTTGGTTTTTTTTAAATTAACTTTGGAAATTTCTCATTCTTTATCATTTGAATATTGGTTCTACTACATTTCTTCTCCTTTTTAGACTCCCATTACACCTGTGTTTAACTTTTCAATATATCCTATCTATTTCTTATACTCTGTTCTATTTCATTCTTCCTTTTCTTTATGCATTAGTTTTGTTATATACTATTTATTTCTATTCTACTGCACTAATACTAACTTCCGCTGTATCCAGTAAACTCATCCATTAAGATCTAAATTTCAGATATTGCATTTTTCAGCTTTAGAGAATCCATTTTATTTTTACTTTTCATATAGTCTGATTTTCTGGTAAAAATACTTCATTTTCAACTATTTGTGTTCTTACATATTAAAAATGTCATGTGACCTAAGCTGAAGAGAAGTATACTGCATAGATTGTCACTTTGTTACTAGTGATTAGAATCACCAGCAACTGCAGGGTGTTGTCAGCTATATTGATTTGTTGTTTTTCAAGGGTGAGGTTTCAAATTGTTCTTAGGATGTAGCTATTTAATATTTTTGGAAGGTCTGGTCAAGGCATGAAATGCTGGGACGGGAGCTACGTGTCGCTACAGATCGCTGCCAGCATTTAGGAATGTGCTGGTGGAGATTGCTCTGGGGCACACCCCTGTGGAATAGTACGAACTGAGGAGTCAGAGGATCTGTTATGGGCGTGGCATTAACAGGCATCCACTGTGAACCATCACGGCCAAGTCATCAGACTCTGTGGGTGTTCCTGTGGACCCCCAAATACGTATCCTTAATCTAGCCCACCTCAGCCCCCTGCTGCTTGTTTTGCAGACTTTGGTTTGTACCCATTTCCTGTTGTGAGATTATTTATTCCTGGTGTCCACCTTCCTCATCCGCTTGTCGCTGACGTTGCTTCTAGAAATACTTGTGGGTTAAAGCAGCATTAGTGCATATCTCAGAGAAGGACTTAACATGTTGCAAAATATGATGGCTGGGGGTGGTAAATGGGGCAGGAAACTCTAGGGGCAAAATAAAAAGATAAATGAAAGTGTCCAAGTGAAGTTAGAAAATATAATCTGATTATACAATACCTACTTATATGTGGACAAGTCATTTCAGTTTATTTTCCCCTCTTAATTTTGTTAGTATTAGAAAGCACTGCTGTGGATTCTTAGTGTATAATTTCTTTTTATTTAGATTATATACCTGACAGCAGAAATGTGCAATTTACTGTTTTGTACCAGCAAATTTGCACATTAGCATAATTAGCATAAAAGAAACATTGTGAGCCTCCTAGAAATCTCCCTCATGGCTCCTATCTGTCGCTACTTCCTTTTCCCTGAAGAAAACTGTCTCATAACTTCTAGTAGCATAGATTAACTTTGCTGGTTTATAAACTTTTATAAATATTAGAATCCTATGATATTCATGTGTGACTTTCGATCATCATTACATTGTATGGTTCATCCATTTCGTTGTGTATAGTTCATTTTAATTATTGTATAGTACCCCAGTGTATGATTATCCTATAATTTGATCTCCCAGATTGGGGGAATCTGGTTTTTAGGGGAGATTTGTGTGTCTCCCCCTCCTCAACCCCACTCTGAGGCAGCCGAACTCCACTTTATATCTGTGGTGGGTGCTGAGTAAGAGAGAATGCACCTCTTCAGTGGCAGATCTGGGCTTCGTTTTGGTTCAGGATGGGAGCCCAAGATGTTTTCCTGCCCACCCGCCAGGGTCTGGTAGCTTTTGCTTCTTCCCTTCGCCCAGTTGTGTGGTCAGGAAAGAGGGTTATCTGCCCCTCCCTAGAAGCAGATGGACTTTGCTTTTACTCCCTCCCCATTGTCCCTGGGAGTGAGGGCATGTATTTCCTCTCTCCAAGTAGCTGAAGACTTGTGCTTCATTTGGGAGAAGGATTCAGGGACCTGTACAGAGTTGCATGCCTGTCAGCTCCCAGTAGCCAAATGCTTCCTATGTGCCTGAGCCACTAAGGGGGACTATGTCTGATTTGCCCCCCTCTTTCTCCTAAGCACCCGATTGAGGCCTGAGGAGAAGATCTGACAGGTGAGTGCCACTCAGCTTGCATCGGGGACCTCCAGTTATGCTGTACTGATGCTCTAGCTCATATCGGCCTTTAGGACTCACAATTTTATCTGATTTTTTCCTCCCCGCTTCTATGGCAGCCCCCTCTTTCTCCCACTCCCTGTCAAAGGTGAAGCCGTTAGTCTGTCTCTCCGTGACTGGGCTCCTCACTCTTTGGAATTCCCTTGATTGCTTTGCAGCCTGACAATTTAATACTATCTTTCTCCAGAGGGAATATGCTTTTGCTTTTGGAAAGTATGAGGGTAGGGAAGATCACCTCAATCCAATCATTGAATGAATTTGTTTGAAGGTGAACTTCAGTCTTTGTAAAGGATAGTCTATTTCACGCCAGTTTTAAGGTGTAGACCCTGATGGTTCTCACTGAAAGGGCACCTTTATTAGGCCATTTTTTTCCTTGGCAGCATATGAACGCCAGTTTTTTTCCCTCCCGTCCCATGAGATTATGAAAAGCCCTCCATAGCTTCTTAGTATTTCAGCTGCTACTTTTATATAGTCAGATCCTGTTGGGGAGAAAGTAGCATTCCCCCCTCCCCAGTCCCACCCTGTTCCCTACAAGAGGGTAGCTGTGGAATGTCCTTCTCATGTTGATGGGTGTGAATGGAGGCAAGCCTTACAGCCAGAGCTTGGAGCTGGAACATTCTGACTTCTGCCCACATATCGCTGGGGAAGGCAAGTCATATGGCAAGTCCAAAGGCAACAGGCCAGGATATATGGTCGGCCCGTGATGAGCTCATAAAAAGGTATAGATGCAGAGAGGGATGTAAAAAGGTCAGGACCAGCAATCAGACCACAGGTTACTTGTGTGTTGTATTAATCCCTGCAGTAAGTTTTCTGACATTGCAAGCCATTTTACTTTATTTATTTATTTTCTTTAACACAATGACATCTGGCCTTTGATTCTTTTCATTTCCTTCCATCACTAATCTTAAAAGGCAGGAAAAATTTTCTGACTACGAATTAAGTTAAATTTGTGATTTTAACAATAAATTAGTCAGTTAGACCCATGGACGAATACACAGATGGAAAGATGTGGAGTAAATGTCACCATGACTTTCTCCTTTCTGTTTCAGTTACTGCTAAGTGATCGTGACATGCTTCCGCTCTGAGATCAGCTAAAGGTTTCCACTCTGCACTCCAGACCGTCCTAGCCAGTCAAGGAGATGTGAGAGTTGAAAACTATTGGCCCTTCTTATACTAAATGAACCAGATTCTATACACTCTCAGACAATCAAAATACCTGAAATACAATAAAAAAATATGTATTTTTATGCAAGATAATATTCATCTGAGATACCATGATGTGAAATATTTTACTTTTCTTAGTTCTTGCAAATATGGTAAATAGTGCTCATGGAAAAATATCAGGAAGTATGACATGAGAACTATTATGTGCCCTAAAACAAGGTATTACTTTTAACTATATTGTATTTATAGTGATATAGTAAATACTTGGTCCCTTATATGATTATAAAATAATTTTACCAGTTCAAGTTTTCATTTTATTTTCCCTTTAAAAATTAATTTCTGAAATAATTTGGTTAGCCGTTTCTCTACAAGGAATTGAATGGTAATCCCATTTCGCTTGTTGATGAGTATATTACCTGTAATTTGGATACATTTCTTTAGCCCCTTTCCAAGTTGCAGTTATGTGTATATATATATATATATATGTATACACACACACACACACACACACACACACACACACACACACCCCTTTGGTTCATGTGAACTACCACTAGTTGACAAACTCTTCTAGCATGTGTCGATTCACTCAACAAACATTTTGTACCTTCTATACAAATATGAATAAAATATGTTCCTTTGTCTTGGGCAACTCACAATTTTTGTCTCTGTGAACAATCACTATCCAGTGCACACAAATATAGACTTAGAGGCACACAGATGAGGGATTTGGTGCATTTGAGAAAGGCTTCAAAGAAGAGGGACATTAAGTTGGGTCTTGATAAATATGATACAGCTCATTAGTCACAAAAAAAGGGGAGGAGGTAAGACAGCTCAGGCAAAAGCATTTCACAACTTAAAGGCATAAAGCCATGCTGGTATAGAACATGTTTAGGAATTGCAGTGAAAACAGGGAGGTTAGTAAGTAAAGTATTTCATTAGTTTGTACAAGACAGTGGCGTTAGGGATGGAGGGAAGGGGCTTTTGAAGAGACATGTTAAAGGTAGTTGTTAAGACTTGGTGATCAAATGTAGCGGGAGGTGGAGGGGAAGGTGGCGAAAGAATCAAAGATGGCTCGATGTTCTTATTTCGGGTTACTGTCGAGTATAGTTTTGGTCACTGGAACAGGGAATGCAGGGCAAAGGAAAGACTATTGGGGGGTAGTAGAAAGGGATTCTTATCATTGAAAGAGGAAAGCTTGGCTTTACCGATGTTCATATTGAGATTACCAGATACAAGGCTGCGGGATCTAGGTACTTTAAAATGGAGTTTAAGGGCTTGACATGAGAGGCGGCAACCACTGAAATGGTGGCAAGGTAGTTAGATATACCCTGGGAAGGTGCTAGATATAGGTTCAGGGCGGGGTAAAACGTAAGGCAGGACATAGACACAGATCTGTAACTCAAAATAAGATAAGCAATGACAAGAGAGACAGCAAGGAAGGACCACCAGTCCAGAGGGTGGGACCCTGCAGGAGATGCAAATTCTGAGCAGTTAGCCAGGAACCAGGGGCTCTGTGGGAACCCAAGGGCAGGACAGAAAGCATGGTCCAGATTCAGGGAAGTCAGCAAGATGGAAACAAGTTGAGCACCAGAGTGTACGAGTCCTGGAGCTTCCTGTGGAAGCCTATTCCCAACTATTTTGACCTGGGGCTTCAAGCAGATATTATTGAAAATATTTCTAGAGAATAAGGAAGAAGAAGAGGAATTCTGAAGGGTGCCATGTCCCATTTGGTATATTTTTAGAGTGAGATAAAGATGTTCTCAACTAGCTACAGCGATATTTATGTGTCATACATGTGTTTCTATGCCAGAACAAAAGTTATCTTACTTTTTGGATATGAAGAATGAAACACTCAAATTACTCACATTTTTTTTCCTTTTATTTCCACCCCTCTCCCCCCTCCCTTTCTTCCTTCCTTCCTTTTTTCTCCACTGAGTTATAAGGGTTTGATGAGTTTGGGGCAGGAAAAGATCACTCAGAACCGATTAAATGTTGGGTGAAGTACCTAAATTTTATAGAGGATGTTTTGAAGTCCAGATATTCTCCAGGACACCAGGAAATCTCTTGTTTAGTATGGCTAGTAAGTAATTTCTTCCAGAAGTGGGTAAAACTAAAATGAAGTCCGATTCATGTGATTTTGATTCTCTGTTGGACATGTTAGCACTCTATTACGTGATGTGTGTCTCTAAACTTTTTGAGGCACTTAGGTAATTGACAATCAGCTAACCGGAAAAGGATTTACTCTCAACTGTGGAGCTGGAAGCAAATCGAAATATAGGATTGGCCTTGTCATTGTGCCCCTTTTAACCTTTATTCTAGTTTTATGTCCAACTCCTGAGATTGAAAATGGAACTGATTTTCTGCTTCCTGTTGTTTTGTGGTTTTTCTGGATTCCTTATTTTTAACTTGGTAACTTTTAGAAATAATTTGCCTATTTCTTGCAAAAGTTAAATCCAAGATGGTTTTTAGAATGAAAACTGAAGGGCTAATGAAATATTTGACATAGCATTCTCTAGTACAACAACATAATTATCATTTGATTTATTTCTTATTTGACTATATAGGCTTGCATTTTCTGCTTTAGCATTATTTTTACAGATACTGTTATTTATAAATTATTAAAACGGTTTCAGCTGAAATGTGTGTGTGCTTCTAGTTTCTTGTACTGAACAACATTTCATAAGGCAGAGTTTGGTAAACCCATTTGGTTGAAACACATTGTTATTACTTTAGGTGCTGACTATTCTGAAGCCGGTTTCCAATTGCCTTGATTAAAGTAGAAACATTCTATGGCTTGGATGACTTACATTTCACATTGGTTTGAGCAAGATGATTGGTATGAAGGACTTCAAAGAGTAAGATATATTTACGTTGTAATTATAATTTTCTGTGATTTTTTTTCTGCTTTATTTCTCATGCAGCTGTATTTCTGTATCATTTATATTGTGGACATTTTTGCATTGCAAGATTCTGAGGGTAAATAGGATACTTATCTGATAGACTTAAAAGCAGAGGTAAGAAAATATATAAGGGTAGTCATTTATTGAAGAAAAGGTGTTTTTTTCTATCCTGATTTCAGATGAATTCTTAACATGTTCAGATTGTCTTTAGGCTTTAAAGATAAAAGAGGATTCTTTCTAATGAGATTAATGTATGAAAATAGCAATAATTTCAAGAAAGTAATTTTACATAATTTTATGATAGAAATATATATGATAATACCATGTATTATAATAATATTGTAAAAGAAAATGAAAAAATGTTCTGAAGAAGAGCGCCATGTTCCATTTGGTAAATTTTTAGGCAATTAATTATGTTTCAAAGGGATTTGCATTGTTACTATGGCAACTTTTGCGTAGCATAGCTATTCTGATCTATTTCTACTGCGATAGCAGAAAACTGCCATTGTTAAATGCACCTTATCAAAATGGATTTAGTTTAGAGTAACATAAGATTTCTCTTTGATTATGTTCACCTTTTAAATGAAGGATTTCTTAATTATTTAAATGAAGGAGATTTGTGGATTTTTCTTTTCATTAATGAGTGGAAAAAAAGAGCCAGAATATCTTTATGTAGTTTTACCAGCTTTTTCCCCATTGTTGTTTGAGGGCATATACTACTAAAGACATGCAGCACTGAATTTTTCTTCCTTCCTCCTTACTTCTTCAGGGTGCTATTCTACTCACATCAATCAAAGATATTTTCTCAGCATTTTACTCCTTTTGGTTTATCTTTTTAGTTGTAAATCCTCAGCGGTTTAAGTCTCTTGGGTTTTTTTCTTCAGATTTTTTTTTTTTTCAGCTGTGAAACAAGCTGGTAAACATCTCTGGAGCCAGTAAATATCTAACTCTGGAGAATAACCCTCATGGTATGGATCCTAAAGCATTCTTCAGAAGGGAGGTTGAGAATTACTGGGTAGCTCACCATCCTGAATTCCAGCCTTAACCATAATGATAGAAATATTTCAGCTTATGAGTTTAATAGCAGTATTTGAAGTTGTGCTGGACACACACACACACACACACACACACAGACACGTGTGCACGCACTATAATGCCAGCGTCCTTTTTTATATTGTGTGTGTGCATTTTAAATGTAATAACAGTGCATTTCTGATGTTCAAACAGAAGGCTTTTTTTTTCAAGTGTAGTGCATATATTCCTCTATGGGAAAGGAAAGGGATGACAATCTAATTTGGAGGGAGGGGGTGACTGATTTTAAGAAAATGCATTTTGCTAAAATTGTGTGTCTCTTTTTAGTGATTTTGAGGCAGCTCATGGAGATTATGAGGATTCAAAATCTTTCCCTCCACCATAACCCCAATCTGCCCTTTAATAAACTATGGCCTTTATAAGTGAATTCCTTGTTCTGAGACATATTAAAAGAATAACTATTCTCATATATAGATATAGTCCAACCCTAAAATTACCATATCCTCTTCATGAGTTTAAGCTTTTCTTGGCTCAAGTTTTGATCAGTTCTTATACAGACTTAGATGACAATAAAAAATCTTATTGTAACTAATGAAAATTGAAACATGATTATTTAATTTCTACTAAAATTCCAGCTTATAATTTTTCAGATGATATATATGTGCATATATACCCTACATAATCAGCATTCAGAATACCAGATTTTTCCATAGTTATATTTTTAATGCTTACTGGAAAAGATAAGTTGGTTTTTGAGCTAAAAATTACAATTTAGAAATGTAGTGTTTGAAAAAAACACATACAAGTATGAGTTTTATCTTTAGATAAAACTTTATACTTTATACTTTGATATAATTAATATTTATGGCATATGTATATATTTCTACACACACAGCACATGTATATGAACTTGATTTTCACTTAGTTTTATAATTTTATTTTTGGCAGTATTGTAAGTCTAGCTATATTTAAATTTCATGCTTATGTCATATAATCTTGCATATTCAGAGGTGAGCTTTATTGTTATACAAATCTAATGCAAATATACTCTTATAACTTGCTTTTTTACATGTCATGCACTTACACTTCAGTGTAATTATAATGTATGTATTGTGTATTTCATATAATATAAGATTGAAACCAAGAATAGAATTTAGGTTAAAAAAATAAAAATAATATCTCTGTAAGGCTGTAGTTGCCAGGCTACTGACACTGTCAGTTGCATGTGAGGTGACACAATGCTCAGACTTTCTTTCTGAATCCTTTGTAAATCTGCATTATTCAGTGAGCTGCAAGGTTTAGTACTTTATCTTTAAAGTGTGTATGCTGTTTGTGGGCCAAAAAGGTGATGTTTTCTGAAACAGCAAATCTTTAGAATGGACATGGAAATTCTTAGGTGGTTCACATAAAATGAAACATATTGTTAACTAAAGATAAAAGGGTACATAATATTTACCTGAAATGTAAAACTACCTGTCACATACAGTTAAAATATATTTGATTTCCTATATATGTGACATATTTGTAGGATTTATATTTCAAATATAAACGTGTATTTTGAAATGGACCTTCGGTGGAACGTTTTCTCTTTTTAGTAATGCAGAATCACTAATTGTGTAACCATTCATGCTGACCACAATGATACCAAAAGCTTCTGGACATTTCTTTTTATCTCCTCGGTAACTGTAGATATCACTTAATAAAGGCTACATAATATTATATATATATATATTTTATGATACTTTTGAGAAAAATTATATAGAAGTTTCAAATACTAGCAGTTTAAATACATAATTCAGAATTATAGATGCAATAGTATTCATATGTTTAATGATGTATGAATTTTTAATACCTCATTCAAAATCCTAATTTTTTTAAGAAGCTGCTGTTTTGTTTTTTCCTGTTTATTATTTTAATGGCTGGTTTAGACAAGTTATTCAACTCTGAATTATGAAGGATTTAAGTTTTGGACTACAAGACTTATAAAAGCTGCTTAGGAATGTACGAAGGCATACCAAATTGTATGACAATATTGAAATGTTTATATTATCTGAAGTTAGAAACTAAAAAGAAGTAAATCAGGATAAACTGATAAAATAAAAGTATTGGCATGGATTTAGAAGTAATTCATTTGTTTTCAATAAATAAAGAGTTAGCAGAGGGACTTTTAGTTTCCAATTTGGCATGTAGGAGCTCAGAAGTCTTCACTCTGGCCTAAAACAAAACAAAAAATGAAAACTGAAAAATCAACAACTTTTCTTAGATTCATAAGAGAAGTGAGGTCACAAGGCAAACCGCTGCCCCAGATTGGAGAGACAGACAGGCAGATACAGAGAATCACAATGCACCAGAGCAGAAACCCACCAGCAGAAACCTCTGTGGAAACCAGAGCCAGAGTGGAAAACCTGAACTGTAATTGATGAATTGGTGGAGGCTCATATATCAAGTCTGAGAGTTAAAAACTCGGGATGGCGGGGGGAGTAATAAGGAGGCCTCCAGGCTTTTCAGAGTTTTACCTCCAGGACCTTTACCAAGTTTTCACAGTAAATATCAGAGAAAGATCCCTTCATGCTTCTGGCAAAGGGAGAGGAAAAGGAATTGTTTTGAAATATGTCAGAGCACTCTTCTTCTTAACAAGGCTGCCTGTGAGGAGAAACTATTTTACCAGAGCCTGATCTGCAGAGATTATATCAGCACCTAACCTATCTGGGGGAAGGGAAATACCCAGTCCCTGCTAACTAGCTATCCTGTCCCACCTAGGGCAGAAAGATACCTGAGAAAACTGGTGAAATTCCCATTCCACAGGCACAGGCTCATGAGAAGACAGAGACTTAATCATAGGACTGCAGAATGCTTTCTCTTCTCCCACAACTTAACATTACATCACTAAAGGTCTGCTTACCAGTTCCTTTTAGCTAGTAACATCATGTTCTCCTTTCAACAAAAAATCACAAGGCACACTCAAAAGCAAAAACCACAGTTTAAAGGGATTAAACAAGCATCAGCACCAAAGTCAGATACGGCAGGGATGTTGGAATTTATCAGACCAATAATTTTTTTTAAAAGTATGATTAGTATGCTAAGGGCTTTAATGAAAAAAGTAGACAACATGGAAAAAACAGATGGATAACTTAAACAGAGAGATGGAAATTCTAAGAAAGAATCAACAAGAAATACAAGAGATCAGAAATACTGTAACAGAAATGAAGAATGCCTTTAATAGATTCATTGGTAGACTGGACATGACTGAGAAAAGAATCTCTGAGCTTGAGAATATGACAATAGAAACTTCCAAAACTAAAAAGCAAAGAGAAAAAAATGAAAAAATAACAGAACAGAATGTCCAAGAACTGTGGGACAACTACAAATGTACAACTACATTTCCATACACATAATGGAAATACCAGAAGAAGAAAGAAAGGGAGAGAAGCAATAATTGAAACAATAATGACTTAGAATTTCCTAAAATTAGCATCAGACACCAAACCACAGATCCACGAAGTTTGCAGAACACTAAGCAGGATAAATGCCAAAAAAAAATACACCTAGAAAATCATATCCAAACTTCAGAAAATCAAAGACAAAGAGAAATCTTAAAAGAAGCCAGAGCAAGGGTCAGAATTATATCCACTTCTCAGAAACCATGCCATCAAGAAGAGAGTGGAATGAAACGTTTAAAGTGTTGAGAGAACTAAAACACCAACCTAGAATTCTGTACCTTGTGAAACTATCCTTCAAAAGGGAAAGAGAAATAAAGACTTTCTTAGACAAACAAAAATTGGGGCATTTGTTGCCAGTAGACCTGCCTTTCAAGAAATGTTAAAAAAAAGTTCTTCAGAGAGAAGGAAAATTATATAGATAGAAATTCAGATCTACATAAACAAAGGAAGAACAGTGGAGAATGACTAAGTGATGGTAAAATAAAACCTTTCATTTTTCTTATTCTTAATTGACCTAACAAATAACAGTTTGTTCAAAATGAAAATGGCAACAGTGTCTTTGATTATGTAAGCTTATGTGTGTACACACACACACATACACATACATACATATATATGTGTCAGGTATGCTTATGTGTGAGTGAAATGAATGACATCAATGATATAAGAGATGAGAAAGAGGAATTAGGATTATTTTGTTTTTATAAGGTACTGAGAAGTGGAATAGTATTATTTGAAAGTAGACTTGGATTAGTTGTCAATGTGTATTGCAAAGTCTAGGACAACAACTTAAAATGTTTTTAAATGAGGTATAATTGATATGCTAAGAAAGGAGAAAAAATTGAGTCGTACAAAGTACTCAGTTGAAACCACAAAAGAAAGAGAAAGTGTGGGAGACAAAAACAGGACCAAAGATCAAGGGCAACAAAATGAAACAGTAAATATGTAGTAGATATTAATCCAACTATGTCAATAATCACCTTGAATGTTGATGATCTACACGCACCAATTAAAAGGCAGAGTTTGTCAAGGTGAATCGAAAAACAAGGCCCAACTATATGTTTTCTGCAAGAAATTCACATTAAATATAAAGGCACATATAGATTAAAAGTAAAGGGTTGGAGAAAATATACCATGCTAACACTAATCAAAAGAAGTAAGCATGTCTGTCTTAATTTCAGATGGAGCAGACTTCAGAGCAAGGAAAGTTATCAGGGATAAAGAGGGACATTACATAATAATAAAGGGGTCAGTATTCCAAGAAGGTATAACAATCCTTAATGTGTATTCACCTAATAACAGAGTATCATAATACATGAGGCAAAGCTGATAGAAGTGCAAGGAGAAATAGATGAACGCACTATTATAGGTGGAGACTTTAAAATCCCTTTATAAGAATTTAACAGATCTAGCAGACAGAAAGTTAGTAGGGACATAGCTGAACTCAAGAGCATCTTCAATTAACTGGATATAATTGACATCTATAGGCTACTTCATCCAACAGCAGCAGATTACACATTCTTCTCAAGCTCACAAGGAACATTCACAGACTAGACCATATTCTGGACCAAAAAACACACCTCAACAAATTTAAAAGTATAGAAATAATACAGTGTCTGCTCTGAGACAATGGAACTAAACTAGGTATCAGTAGCAGAAACATAGCTGGAAAACCCCCAAATACTTAGAGATTAAACAACACTTTTCTAAACAACACATGGATCAAAGAAGAACTCTCAAGAGAAATTAAAAATTATTTTGAACTAAATGAAATTGAAAATACAACTTAATGAAGTAAGAGCCCACAAAAGCAGGGCTTGGAGGGAAATTTATAGCATTTAGTTCATTTATTAGAAAAAAAGGAAGATCTAAAATCAGTCGTCTAAGCTTCTGCCTTAGGACACTAGAAAAAGAAGAGCAAATTGAATTCAAAGTAAGCAGAATAAAAGAAATAATAAAAATTAGAGCAGAAATTAATGAAATTGAAAATAGGAAATCAATAGAGAAAACAAAACTAAAAGCTGCTTCTTTGAAAAGATCAATAAAGTTTATAAGCCTTTAGCCAGGCTACTTAAGAAGAAAAAAGAGAAGAAATATATTACTAATATTAGTAGTGAAAGAAGAGGTATCACTACAGGTCCTATGGACATTAAAAGGATAATAAAGGAATACTATCAATAATTCTATGCCCACAAATTTGATAACCTAGATGAGACGGACCTATTTTTTGAAGACACAATTTGCCAAAACTCAAGAATTCTTATTCTTATCTACAAGAATTCTTGTCTACAAGAATAAGTAGACAATCTGTGTGGACCTGTATCTAGACCTGAATAGACCTATGTGTCAACAGATGCTGAAAATCATTTGACAAAATCCAATACTCCTTCATGATGAAAACTCTCAGCAACCTAGGAATAGAGGGTAACTTCCTCAACTTGATAAAGAACATATTTGTTCCTCATCTTGATAAAGAACAAAAACCCTACAACTAACATCATACTTAATGGTGAGAAACTTGAAGTTCTCCTGCTAAGATCAGGAACAAGGCAGGGATGTCTGCTCTCACCACTGCTTTTCAACACTGTACTGAAGTCCTGAGTAATGTAACTAGACAAGAAAAGGAAATAAAAGGTATACAGATTGGCATGGAAGAAATCAAACTGTCTTTGTTCACAGATGACTTTAGTGTCTGCGTAGAAAAAAACCTCCTGGTACCAATATAGTGATTTTAGCAAGATTTTAGAATACAAGATTAATATACAAAAGTCAATCACTTTCCTGTGTACCAGCAATGAACAAGTGGAATTTGAAATTTGAAACACATTACTATTTACAATAGGACCCCAAAAATGAAATACTGAGGTTTAAATCTAACAAAATATGTACAAGATCAATATGAGAAAAACAGTGAAACTCAGACAACAGATATCAAAGAACTAAATAAATGGAGAGATATTCCATGTTCAGGGATAGAAAGAATTAATAGTGTCAAGATGTCAGTTATTGCTAACTTGATCTATAGATGTGATAAAATCCCAACCAGAATCTCAGGAAGTTATTTTTTGGCTATTGACAAACTGATTCTAAAGTTTATATGGAAAGGAAAAAGACCCAAAACAGCTAACACAGTGTTGAACGAGAGCAACGAAGTCAGTGGACTGACACTGCCCAACTTCAAGGCTTACTATAAAGCTACAGTAATAAGACAGTGTAGTATGGATAAAAGAATAGACAAATAGATCAGTGTAACAGAATAGAGAGCCCATAAAGACACCCACATAAATATAATCAACGGATCTTCCACAAAGGATCAAAGGCAATACAATGGAGAAAAGATAGTCTTTTCAACAAATGGTGCTAGAACAACTGGACATCCACATGCAAAAAAATTAATCTAGACTAGACCTTACATCTTTCATAAATGGATTTTAGACCCTAAAGGTAAAACACAAAACTATTAAACTCCTAGAAGATAACATAAGAGAAACCTAGATGACCTTGGGTATGTCCATGAATTTTTAGATTCAACACCAAAGGCATGATCCATGAAATAAATAATTGAATGCTAAACTTTATTAAATTAAAAAATTCTCCTCTGTGAAAGACAGTGTCAAGAGAAAAAGAAGACAAGCCACAGACTCGGAGAAAATATCTGCCAAAGACCATCTAATAACTGTTACCCAGAATGTGTGGAGAACTCTTAAAATTCAACAAGACAAACACCCCAATTAAAAAAAACCAAGGACCTACTGTATAGCACAGGGAACTATAGTCAATATCCTGTAATAGCCTAAAATGGAAAAGAATCTGAAAAAGAATATATATATATATGAATCACTTTTCTGTACATCTGAAACTAACACAACATTGTAAATCAACTATACTTCAATAAAAATAAAAGGGAAAAAGACTTGAAAAGACACCTCACTGAAGAAGATGACATGTAAGCTATGGAAAGATGTCCAACATCAAAAGTTATTAGGGAATTGCAAATTAAAACAACAGTGAGATACTACTACGTGCCTATTAGAATGGCCCATCTAAAACACTGACAACACCAAAGGATGGTGAGGAGGTACAGCAGCAGGAACTCTCATTCATTGCTGGTGGGAATGCAAAATGGGGCAGACACTTTGGAAGAGAGTTTGATAGTTTGTTACAAAGTAAGCGTACCCTTACCAGAATCCAGCCATCTCTTCCTTTTCCACTACTTCTTATTTACCTAAATGAATTGAAAAGTTATGTCCAGACAAAAACCTGCAGACAGATGTTTATAGTGGCTTTATTCATAATTGCCCAAACTTGCAAACATGTCCTTCAATAGGTGAATGGGTAAATAAACCACGGTACATCAAAACAATGGACTGTTATTCAGTGCTAAAAAGAAATGAGCTATCAAGCCATGAAAAGACATTGAATACATATTACTAAGTGTAAGAAACCGATCTGGAAAAAACACCATACTGTATGATTTCCAGCTATATTCTGGAAAAGGCAAAACTATGGAGACAGTAAAAAGATCAATGGTTACCTGCAGTAGGAGGGACAGAGGGATGACCAGGTGTAGCACAGAGGATTTTCAGGGCAGTGAAACTACTTTGTATGATACTACAATGGTGATGCATGTCGTTATGCATTTGTCAAAACCCGTAGAATGTACAACACCAAGAGTGAACCCTAATGTAAACTATGGACTTTGGATGGTAATGGTGTGTCAGGGTAGGTTCATCATTATAACAAATGTACCATCTGGTAGGGATGTTGATAGTGGCGGAGCTTGTGTGTGTTGGGGAACTGGGGGGCAAATGAAAATCTCTGTAATTTCTACTCAGTTTTGCTGTAAACCTAAAACTGCTCTAAAAATAAAGTTTATTAATTTTTTAAAAAGTAAAAAAGAGTTAGAAGAAAGTGAAAATTAAATGACTCCATTTTGCCTGTGTATTTAAATATCTTTCCCTTATGTTTCTTTTCCAAATATAAACTCAAAATTTGTTTACACACAAACATTAATAGTAATCATACATACCAAGGATAAACTATAACAGCCTATTTAATTCACATGTGGTTGAAATAATGTATATTTTCAGTGAAAAGTAATATTGTCATAACATTACTAATTGAAAAAAAGTGTATTTTTAAAATTTATCCAGAATGCTAGGTGTCATTAGAGGAGGAAGAAAGCAGATATTTGTAGCAGTTTCTTATACTTGTAAGCACCGAAAGGTTGGTAGCACTGCTTTTTTATCATGCCAGTTTTCACTGCAAATTATTTCCTTTTTCTGGGAAATATATCACTAGTTCCACCCAGATAAAGGAATTTAATGGGCTGAAGATAGAAATTGGAGAAGAAAGAGAAGAGGAAAAAAGAAGAGATCTTTTCAGAAAGTGGAAATATGAACTAGAAAAGATATAAAGAAGAAAGTAGCTTTATAAATAAATGAGAGATAACGTAACTGACTCTGGGCTCGTTTACTCTAAAATCCTCTGCCCTGCCACATAATCGATTTATATTCTGTAATTTTCAACTTCCTTCTGTCCTCTCTTCACAATGAATGCTACTGTTAACCCAGCTTGTATTCCTGCCTTGTGTACCTCAAATACTTTTTGTGAGGACGTAGAGTCAATGTGAAGACCGTGAAGTTCTGAGACAGAGGTCACAATCCTCCCAATATTGTGTTGGCTCACAGTGTTTTACACTTGAATTTGCTGCCTTGAAGGAATTGCCAGTGTATAAAAATTGGTATGTTTACATAAAAATCTGCATATTTCCATTTCTTTGGGAAGTTCCAGAAATCTGGCAACATGGGGTGACCTTCTTCAGTGGTACTAGACCCTTTAGGTAGGATGTGCACTTTCTATTTCACTCTGGTCCCTGTCACTCCTGGTAGGATTACCAACCCTTGGTCAAATGTCAGTTGTCATTTATTTTATAATCTCTTGCTTCCTTAATTGAAATGACCTGCCTTGATGTCTGTTGACATTTGGAGATTTCAACTGCTGTCCTTTGAAAGTATACACTGAGATTAATAGTGCTAGTAGAAAATGTTTTCAGGGCATAAAGATAAGGATTGAGGAAAACAGATGTAAAACAAAGAAGAGGAAGTTTATTGAATAATGGAATTGACTGATATGCCTCTGAATTTGTTTTTCAAGGCAAACATGTCCCAGGTAAGACAAGTGGGACTGCTGGCTGCTGGATGTCAGCCATGGAACAAAGATGTGTGCGTTGCCAATGGAGACAGGTTTGCGTACTGTGCTACCCTGGCCATCTATATTTATCAGGTAAAAGAATGCTGATTCTTTTCAAGTTTTCCTTTTATCAGCTAAAATTACTATTTAATTAATATTGAAAAGCTTAATGGTGTAACTTTATTGATATTGGTATTTCATTGTATATTTTGTTACTATTTATACTATGTTAGTTTTACAAGTCAAGCTTTTAGAAAATGCTCATATCATAATATTAAATTATTAGCAAATTCTTAATTGATTTAGTAATCCTATTTTGATGCTGTTCATCAAAGAGAATTTCTTCAAGAATTAAAGGTCCTGTTTTATTAACGGTGAACAAGTAGTTCTTAATTCTTTTAAACTATATTCCCATATAAATAAATGGAATTCATTTGTCCATTTATTTCAAACCTTGCTCAGTAACATGTGATACGAGAAAATTGTCTTATCAGTTGAAGAAGTGCGTAGTCCTTTAGAGAGCATTCTATTAAAAATAGTGCAGTTGTAACATTTTGAGATAGTCTTGGGATAAACACCTTTATCACTACCTTTTTTCATGTGCTGGCTCCATCCAGACATCTCTTATCAGTTCTCCATCTACACAGCCAACGGCCTTCTGAATTTTTTCATATAGAGGTGCCATAAGCATCATAAATCCAAGTCCAGTTTTTCTTCTTAAACCTGGAGCCAGTATTTCAGTGTCACCCGCTAACCATTAGTCTAAACCACAGATGTGAGAGTTATCACTGACTCCCTCTTCTACTCACGTCCTACACCCTAGGTAACCAGGACCGGTTCTGGTATTTTCTACCTTTTACTCCCTTCTTCATATCCTTTTCGCCTAAACTATTAACAATAGTTTCTTAATATTCTCTTTGCGTCTATCTTGACTCCCTCTAATTGATCCTTCAGTGTAATCAATCATCTATAATGCAAATCTAAAATTTTCAATCTTCAGTTGCTCATTCCTTAATATTAACATCCAACGCCATCGTATGACATCCTTTCATGATCTTCCTGTCTCCGTCTCCCTGTCACCTTGTGCTCCAGACACCGAGATCACTGCCTTTTCCAAAACTACTCAGACTCTTTTGTATCTTGCCTGTGCTTGCACGAATTTTTCAGTTTGCCCACATTGCCTGTCCAGAGACGTTTTCTCATCTTTCAAATGTCAGCTCAAATGTATAAGCTCTTTTCTACATTCTGCTTTTTCCTCTTTCTTAGTGAAGGACCTTATGGAATGGATTGCATCTCTACATGCTTCCATTGACCGGAATGAGTCTTTCTCATCTTTGAATTCTCAAGTTACTGCACACTCTCTGGCACTTAGTAACCACTTATTAAATGTTTCTTGAATTTTTTTTTATCTTGAAATACCAACTCGTTTCAGTTAAGAGTAAAAAAAAAAATTATTGCTTTATTCTGGAGTAAAAATTCCTTTTAATTGCTAATAATGTTGTAGTTTATTGAAAATTTAAGAAATAATAGCATTAATCTATAAACCAATTAATTTTCCACAATGCTAAGATTTTATGTAGTCCATTTCTCAAGATTGAGGAAATATCTAGCAATCAAAATGCAATTTCAATATAACTCACATTTTTTTTTCACTTCTCGTTCCCCAGAAGACAGGAGCAAGCCTTCTAAATGCCCCTTTTGTTTTGCCATCTACCTCTTTTCCACCCTATGTGTGTTGTTGCTAAGCTTCCTTTAAGAAATTTCTCCCTTAATCTTTGGTCCCTATTGTCTTGTCTTTTATTTCCTCCTGAAGAAGAAGAATTTATCAGGCAGGGAAAACTATTCCTCTAAGGAGTTAGGAAAGTAAGAAAGTGGATGAAGGCAAAACTTAATTTTTTTTATGTTTGCATACATCTTGTTTAATGATGACATTTTATGACTTGAATATTTAGGAAGATTGAGCTAAAAGTATTAATCTAAAAAACCTATGAAGAAAGTTTGTGTGTCATTAAAGACTAAAACAAACTAAAAATTACCCTGATTTAGAAGTTAATACAAATAAACTTAGGTGACAGTCAATTACAGAGTTCCCTGAAAAGCTGTGTTTCAAAATATGCATTGAAAATTACATGATTAAATAGTGACATTGACACTAATCAAACTTATATTAATAAGTATTATTTTAAATGTGAACATCTAAATTAAAGTGCTTTGAAAATTTTGCTGTATAAAATATTATGATTCTTTTTAGAGGGAATATTTATTAAATAACACCGAGTGTCAGTGCACAAAATCTGAGTCCATCACACTCTGTATGATGACACTGATGTAATTTCAGATTTTTCTGAACTATTATATGATACGTGTACATGCCACTAGCATTTTTCTTTAACCATTGAACTGTAATGCACTAATATATTAACTATTCTAAAAGTAGAGTAATTTATGATCCAACTCATTGTAACAGTACAGTCTTATAATACTGAATTGAAAATATAATAAGAATGTATTACTGAATTAATCCCTACAAATAGTTCAGTATTCTGTATTGTGCTTAAGATCCTATGTGGATAATTTGTAAAGTCAGAGAAGATCACTGATGTGCAAACTGGCTTCTTCATACATTCCTTGTATTTATAGACTCTTTCACTGAATGTCTAACTTATATAGCAGTTTTTTTCTATTAGCTTCATTAGACACATTCACAGTATCTACCATAGGTAACCTAAATCCCTTAATACTTTAAAACTTACAAACCTATTCATCCCTAAATGTACAGAAAATGCATTTGTATCTTTAAACAGCCCAACTTAAAGTTACTATAGTTGTAACACTAATCAGATGAAAGCTCCATTGGTACTGAGTCATCTTTAATAATATTTTCTTCCAAAGTTGTTCAGGAATAGATGAAGTTCAAGTAGTAAAAAATACAGAAGTTATATAAGGTAAAGCCTTAGGAAATAATTAGATCATTAGTCAAATTTTTATATATGAGATATTTGCTACAGCATTATTTGCAATAGCAAAAGTTAAAAGTTGTTTAAATGTTAAACCATAGCACAACAGCTCGTTCTTTCAACAATATTAACAGAATCTCTTCTATTGGCCAAGCATTACTAGGCACTAGGAATGCAACTAGAACAAACCAGGCAAAGTCTTCTCATGGAATTCACATTCTTAAGAAGGACGGGGGCAGGGAGAGATAATAAATAAATGAGCAAACATGAAAAAATAAAAGTTTTAGGAAGAAATGTGTTCTATAAAGATGTAAAACAGATAATGAGATAGTCATTGACACCAAAAGCAAAAATAAACAAGAAGGAGTACATCAGACTAAAAAGTTTCTGCACAGCAAAGGAAACCGTCAACAAAATGAGAAGGCATCCTACTGAAGGGGAGAAAATATTTGCAAATCATATATACGATAAGGGATTAATATCCAAAATGTATGAAGAACCCATACAACTCAATAGAAAAAAAACAAATGTTCAGAGGACCTGAATAGACAGTTTTCCAAAGAAGGCATACAGATGGCCAACAGGTACATGAAAAGGTACTCAATCAACTTCACTCATCATTAGGGGAAAGCAAATCAAAACCACAATGAGATATCACCTCACACCTGTTAGAATGGCTGTTATTTAAAAGACAAGCAATAACAAGCGTTGGTGAGGATGTGGAGAAAAAGGAACCCTTGTGCGCTGTTGGTGGGAATGTAGATTGGTGCAGCTACTATGGAAAACAGTATGAAAATTTTCCCCAAAATTAAAAATAGAGCTACCATATGATGCAGCAATTCCACTTCTGGGTACTTATCCAAAGGAAACCAAAACAATAACTTGAAAAGATACATGCACCTCCATGTTCATGACAGGATTATTTACAATAGCCAAGACATGGAAGCAACCTAAATGTTCATCAATGATGAATGGATAAAGAAGATGTGGTATGCATGTACACACACACACACACACACACACACACACACACACACACACACACACACAGGGATATTATTCAGCCATAAAGAAAGAAGGAAGTTTTGCCATTTGCGACAACATGGAGGGACCTTGAGGGAATTATACTAACTGAAATAAGTCAGATAGAGAAAAACAAATACCAAATGATCTCACTTATGTGGAATCTGGAACACAAAACAAAACACCAAGCTCACAGATACAGAGAACAGATTGGTGGCTGCCAGAGGTGCGGAGTGAGGGAGGGCAGAATTGGTGAAGGTGGTCAAAATGTACAAACTTCCAGCTATAAAACAAATATATCATAGGGATGTAAGGTACAGAATGGTGAGTATAATTAACAACACTGTATTGTATATTTTAAAGTTGCTAAGAAAGTTGATTTTAAAAGTATCACAAAAAAATTTGTAACCATGTGTGGTGATGGGTGTTAACTAGACTTATTGTGGTGATTATTTTGCAATATGTATAAATATTGAATTATTATGTTGTACACATGAAACTAATAGAATGTTACATGTCAATTATACCTCAGTTTTAAAAAAAGATAGTGAAAGTCATGAGACAGGTTCTGGGGAGGGATATGAATTTATTTAGCTACCGTGGTCAGAAAACACCTCTCTAAAGTGGAGTTTTTGAACTGAGACCCAAACAGGAGAATGAAAAACCATGAGCAAATCAGTGAGGAGAGCATTCGAGGCCAAGGGAACAGCAAGCATAAGCCCTAAAGCAGAAATGATTTTGCTGTATTAGAGGAACAAGAATGTCGGAGTGAACAGGGAAGAGCATGAAACCAAACGAGACTGGCCCGAAAGCAGAGGTTCATGATGCTGGGTGTTGAAGGCTGTGTTAGCAGTTAGGATTTTACTGCAAGTATACGGTTAAAGAAAGGTTGGTGTAGTGAATAGTTAATATGATAATGATTTGACAAACTCTTATATAACACTGTGAAAGGTTTGTTATGTGTTAAAGGGAAAAGCCAGGTTCAACAAAATGACATATACAGTATATACATCCCAAACATGTTAAAAATGATAGAAAGATGAATTGATCCACTAATTAATGGCACATTTACAAAGGAAATAGGAAAACTAGGCTATTCCTTTTGTCCACTTACGTATAAAAACACAACATAATGCCCCTTCCAAAAAGCAATAACATAAAACAGGTCCAAATGATACCATTACTCTGCAAACTTTGGACATCTTAATAATGTAGTAATGAGCAGCTGGCGTATTTAACCTACATTTTTTGGACTCAAATATAAGTTAAAAATTTGCAGAAAAAATATCTTAAGAACAAGGTGTTTTTCCCTCATAAATAGAGAGAGCTATGGAAAATAAGTCTCTGAATTATTATGCATATTCAAATGTACAACATTTATTGTTACTTCTTTTTAAAATTGGGATGTTTAATTTCAATTCTCTTTTATTTTTTTAAAAAATGATTTCTTTCAGCTAATTGAATACATTTGAATTCACTTGAAAGTAGACCAAGGCTTGAATTATGTTCATATCTTGTTATTAGGTGTACTAATTTTCATGTATGTAGCTTTTAAGAAATAATGTGATTATTAATGGAAAGTGTATTACATAGAAAGAAGCACTGACATGTTTTATTTATATATTTTTTAGTTGGATCACCGTTATAATGAATTCAAACTTCACGCAATTATGTCTGAACATAAAAAAACAATCACAGCTATCTCTTGGTGTCCACATAACCCTGATCTGTTTGCAAGTGGCAGTACCGATAATTTAGTGATCATTTGGAATGTTGCAGAACAAAAAGTCATTGCTAAACTCGACAATACAAAAGGTATACCTATAACTGGGATTTATTTTATTGAATGAAACATTTGTATTTCAATAAGCAAACTATTTTATTTCAATTAGTTCAAGTTTTAAAGTAGTGTTTTTCAAGCTTTCTAATGGTAATCTATATAAGAAACACATTTCATATCATGAGTCATTATTGTGTATGTACATGTGTACAAAACTGAAACAAAATTTCATGAAATTATCGGACTTAGTACACTGATCAACTAAAAAACATAGTCAACACCAAATAACTTTATTAATGTTTAAATATATTAAAAATTCCAAAATAAATATAAAAATAATAATTAGATACAATTGTCTCTGAGACAATTGGCCTTGCTTGAAACATACAAAGACAATATTATGCATGTAGTCACTGCTTTGCTGAGTTGACTTCTTTCCCGTATTTTTAGGTCCAAGTAGAAAGTTCTAGTTTATGCAAATAGATCTTTGTGAATGGCATAATATCATTACTTTCTTTCTACCTAGCATCTTACCCCATAATGATGATGAAGTTAAATAATCATTTTTCTGTGCTAAATGTCATAATAATTCAGTTCTCTTTTTGAGCACTGAGTGTAGCTCAATTACCGATTATGGTTTTGAAAGCTACTGCTGGATATACTTTCCATATTCAGTCTTTTCTCTAAAAAATACTGGTTGTAACTTTGAGATAGTAAACTGAGATGTGACAGTGTCACAAACTTTACTTTTTACAGAGTTTCTTTATAATATTCTTTTCAGTGTGTAACCACAATATTGAGAAGTCATAGGCAATTGTATTTAAATCTTGCTTCCAATATAACAATAATGATGCCTTTTGGAACCTTTGGATATGTTCGACATAGATTGAGTACGGCTTTTCCCTTGTCTTTTCAAATTTAGGTCGTTAGGAATGCTGAAAACACCAGAAAAATACACCAATTTTGTTGTGTAACTTTCGTCCTAAAAAATATTTACCAAATATTTTCAGCTAGGAAAATGAGCATCTCCTTCCCAAGTTCATATACGCTGCTTATTATTTTCACTTGCAGCGACCATTGAATTTCAGTATTAGACAGTGAGTAGTTTGCTTCAATCTCTGAGCAAAATCTTTTTAAAAGTCAACTGTTCAGTGAGCTTCCATTAATGTAAGTAACAGTTTTCCTTAAGGTTTTCAATACTCCAATGAGAAAAAGCCAAATTAGGTTTGGTACAAAGCTTTGTGGTGTATAAACAGTGATTAATAGCCTCAATCAAGATTTCATGTTTTTCTGGTCATAGCCATTTTTCCACCAATCACAGATCCTATGGTTTTTCCAGTATTGTTTATGTTGATCAACAGTGCACTTTCCCAATACTTTAAATACAGCTTTGTGTGAGATTAATTTTAAATAACACAATAAATACTCCTTAAAATTCTTTCCATATTTTATGTGACATAAACTAAAAATGTTATACAATGCCATTGTGCTTATAAAGTTGTCACACAAAATCTATACTAGACTATAACTGCATAATAACATTTTCTAAATGTTCTACAGAAGGACAGATTAGACAGCATATTATGGTATCATTACCTAGTTTGTCCACTGATTTGTCATCAAACACCATATGCATCACATCCATTCACGGTGGAAGAGATTTTTGTTCATCAGCTGTGTGCACCATAGCTTCCTTTGCCACTGAATATACAATTAAATAAGACTTTTTCATTAACATTTGTAGAATGATTAAATTGTGGTAACAATTTTGATCAATTTTATATAATTTTCCTTTTTCTGAAAAATTTCAAAGAGTAAATTCCTCATGTTGTTTTCAAAGATCTTAATTTGAAGATTGAAAGTTTTGATATTTTATTTGCAAAAAATTATGAATATTTTTGGTCATTTTTATTTAAAGTAATCCCCTTTGAAATGGCTTAGACTTCTTTTTTTCTTTTCAGAATCCAGTTTAAGCAAAGTAGAAGTTGGCATTGTCAACTTAAAAAAAAAAAAAAATTAGAACTTCCACATTCTGGCTGTTGAACTTGAACATGCCTCTGTACTCTTTTTACTTCGTCATTCTTTTTTCTTAATATTAAAAAAGTCACTTAAAAGAAAATGAGTATTACTTTGTTTAAATGTAAAAGGTTAAAAAATTGTCACCAACCTGAAAAATGTCACACTTAATAATACACTTTCAGAAAAAAAAAAAAAAACTGTTAACAGTGGAGAATAATACTACCTGCCTATCTCAGAATATTGTTGGGAGAATTAAATGAGTGGATATTGTAGAGCTCTTAGGAGTGCTTGCGTGTGACAAGCCAGTGTAGCAGTGTTTTCTATTATAACTATATGACGTCGTTTCTGGTCCTTTCTCTTCCTTGCTTCTCAAAACACACATTCCGAGAGCCATCATTCCAGTGGCTTCCTTCAAGTGGGCTGTGGTGGTTTGACCCATACAGCATGTCTTATCCCTTATTGGGGAAATTCTACTTCTGTTAATGTATCCAAAAACCAAACAGCTTTTTTATTGGCCTTATTTATGTACTCATTCATTCATTCAGTGAGTATTTATGGAGTTCCCATTGTATGTCAGGCCCTGAAACAGTTTCTTTTTTCTCTCTTTTTTTTTTTTTTTTAACATCTTTATTGGAGTATAATTGCTTTACAGTGGTGTGTTGGTTTCTGCTTTATAACCAAGTGAATCAGCTTTAGCTTCTGCCTCTTGGCACATTGTAGGCTGCTGACACAAATTGAATTTACGGTCAATGAACAACTTTCAACTCTGTGTCTTTGTTCATAGCATTTCCTCTTCCTGGGAAATACTTCTTGACCCATGTATTGAAACTCTGCTGTTCCTTCAAGGTGTAATTCAAATCCAGTTTCTTTCCAGGGCAGTAGCCCAAACAGTCACAAACCTTTCTACACATAAAAATCATTTGGAGAACCTTGTTAAAAATAGATTCCTGGGCCCTAACTCCACACGATCTGATATGCATATTCAGTTTGATGATTCCGATTCTATGTCGGGAGATTCACAGTCTGTCTCCTGAGTCATAAATTTACCATAACATTTATTTCATCCATTATTTATTTGATCACAATAACAGGAGATTAACAGTTAACTTTCGTATTCTGTCTTTTAGTTTAAAAAGGATTTTTACATACATCATTATTTTTTCTTGCCCTAACTTTCATGTGAAACAGGTGGTCAGCTATTTTTAGTCATGTCTATTTTATATGAGGAAACAGGTTTACAGAGGTAAAGTGGCTTGTTTAGATCATCCGAGGCAAAACTAAGACTTAAATCTAACTCCTGATAAGAAGTAGTTTGTAGTGTTAATTTTGTTCTTATTAAATCCTTATAGTAGCATGCAACTTTTCATAAATGTAATCCTTATCTCCCCAATTTATACTTAAGATCCTTTAAAGCAGGAATTATATCCTATATTAACTTGTATACCTAGAACGCCTAAAGCAGGTCTTGTACACAAAAACTCAGTAAGAATTTATTGCTTTAATATATAGTTTTCTGAAAGAAAGAAAGAACTCTATAAATTTCTTTGAGTATGTGAAGCATATGATCATATTAGTAGTTTTAAACCAGAAACTAGGTACTTTTTCATCATAGAAGTACCCTCCATATGTTCCCTGTAGTATTTAGGGTTACTTTATAAATCAAATTTCCAAGTAAGAAGGTAATATTTTTTAATAATGAACACAGTCTTGTATTTTAGTTGTTTTAGAAAGGTAGGATGCAAATAACATTTAACGGTACGATCTTATGCCACGTTTCTCTACTGTGTATCTGTATTTAATTTATTCCAGGGACGCCTGCCTCTCTCAGCTGGTGCTGGAATGCAGATGACACAGTGGCGTTTGCTTCCCAGAGAGGCCCACTGTTCATCTGGACCATCTCAGGACCAGACAGTGGCGTGACTGTGCACAAAGAAGCCCATAGCTTCCTGTCTGATATCTGTATATTCAGATGGCATACCCAAAAAAAGGGGAAAGTTGTCTTTGGTCATATTGATGGAAGTCTATCAATTTTTCAACCAGGTAAGAATTTTACTAGTCAGGTCTCTTAAATTTTATTTTTCTTAGCATATATAATTTCTTATTTACACAGCATAGAAAGTTAACAGTATTTTAATTTTTAAATAATAGTTGTGCAAATATTATCCAGCACTATGCCAATTCCAAATAACCATTGGAAGTAAATCTTATTTGTAAGGCATCGTAGTACATTTAACTCAGCTGTGCAGATTTTACTTTGAGTTAACCCCTGTCAGGCATTTGTCCTGCATTTTTACTTTTTAAAGTCACTTCTTTCATTCTGCACATTTACTAAGAAAATGGCCTGAATGACAAAGGACCTACAGCTGGATTATATAATAACTTACTAATACTACTCAAAAATATTTTCCCACCTGCTTGTAAAATACCATTTAGTTGTCACAGCTCCTTAGCAAAGAGTTTGAACTTGGGATAAAAAGGAACAATAACTCCTTGTAACCCTATTAGTTAATTAACATGGCTCAATGGAAAGGTCTGAGAAATTAGTTTATGTTTATTTTTTAAATTTAAACAATAACAAAATATATAATAAAAAATTGAAAAATTAGATGAACAGTTCTCCACTTATAAGTAAGCACTGCTGACATTTGAAAAACGTGCTTTTAGCCATCTGGTATCTCTGTTGATGGATGTGACTCCTGGTTCACTAGGTAGATGGATGAAAGTGCTGTTTCAGGATTAGAATAACTACTTTCACAAGACATATTACATTCAATTTATCTGAAATTAATAGAAGAAAGAAGAAATTGAAATTGAACAGAAGGAACAGTGAACATCCAAATCTTTTCTTTCCTTAGGGAATGATCTTTCTAATGTTAAAAAAAAAAAAAGGCTATATAAATTATTGATAAAGTCAGGCCATTTTATTTTTTAAAAAAAATTTTTTTAACATCTTTATTGGAGTATAATTGCTTTACAGTGGTGTGTTAGTTTCTGCTTTATAACAAAGTGAATCAGCTATACATACACATACATCCCCATATCTCCTCCCTCTTGGGTCTCCCTCCCAGCCTCCCTATCCCACCCCTCTAGGTGGTCACAAAACACCGAGCTGATCTCCCTGTGCTATGCGGCTGCTTCCCACTACCTATCTGTTTTACATTTGGTAGTGTATATATGTCCATGCCACTCTCTCACTTCGTCCCAGCTTACCCTTCCCACTCCCCGTGTCCTCAAGTCCATTCTCTATGTCTGCGTCTTTATTTCTGTCCTGCCCCTAGGTTCTTCAGAACCATTGTTTTTTTTTTTTTTTAGATTCCATAAATATGTGTTACCATACGGTATTTGTTTTTCTCTTTCTGACTTACTTCACTCTGTTTGACAGACTCTAGGTCCAACCCTGCACTACAAATAACTCAATTTTGTTTCTTTTTATGGCTGAGTAATATTCCATTGTATATATGTGCCACATCTTCTTTATCCATCGGACCATTTTATTTTAAAGAAGATCTGTTATATACATTTTTAAGAAAGCTGAGAATAACTGTCCGTGTGCTTCTTTACACCTCCCCTCTGTGCTCCTTGTACACATCCTCTTGCCCCTTCTGGTTGCACTGATTCAACACGGGGAAAGTGTCATCTGTTTTAGAGTAGAATGGGGAGGGACCAGTTCTTTGCTTCCTTTGGATTTGTTGTCTCAAATGCCCTCACCCAGTCTGTTCCATTCTCTGCATTGGGAACAGATTCTGGTTATAGTTGGTCCCTGAGGCTCACAGTTAAGTGACATAATTTGCAGACTTGCTCTGTGCCAATCAGGTAAATACTACTTCCTCTCCCTCCTGTATTCTTCATCCTCCTCAGCACCAGGGAGGTGATTTTGGGACAGTAAAGACCTGCCCTGTGGCTCCTCCTCTTGCCTCTCTGCCCTCTGGGGTGTATGTAGGGACACTCCCCATATCTCCCCCTGGCTGGCCCACACCCAGAGATTTCATGGGGATCGTGACACTTGCATCTTGCAGAATCTGTGTTGCCTGAGCTTGGAGGAGAATAATGGGGATGTGCTCTTACTCTGGTCCATATTTCATTTTGGGTATTTTTCATATTTTGTGATTTGTCATTGTGACCATCTCCTTTTTCATTGACTAGGGCTTTCTTTTCTTGCTTTATTGTTGTTATTGGGCATTTTTGACGGTTTTAATCTGTTAAGACATTGAGACATAGTATTATGTGTCTAAGCTCTGAAACACTGAGACATTATACACTTATTTTGGCATAGAAAGGAGAGGCAGGAAAATAAAGCCTCCTGCACTTTTCTGTTTAGGTTTATGTCAGGGTAGAAAGTATAATATTTCAACAGTCTGGCCTGTGTGACTTCCAGAAGAAGCCACTGGTTTCCCATAACTCAATCACCTGGCTGTTAAACAAAGTAATTTGTGCATCTGTGCCCACATCATCAAGTGCTATTTTTCTGGATCCACCCATGTATTAGTTTGATAGGGCTGCCCTAACAAAGTACCACAAACTGGAGGGCTCAGAACAACAGAATTTTTTTTGTCCTATTGAGATAGAACTGACATACATCACTGCATGAGTTTAATGTGTACAGCATGATGGTTTGATTTACAAATCTTGTGAAAAGATTTGCTTAGTGAGCATGCATCATGTCATATAGATACAATAAAAGGAAAAAGAAAAAAAGGCAAAAATAAATTTTTTCCTTGTGATGAGAACTCTTAGAAAATTTATCATCTCACAATTCTAGAGGCCAAAAGTACAAAATCAAGGTGTCTGGCAAGGCCCTCTGAAGGCGCCAGGGAAGGATCTGTTCCAGGCCTCTCTCGTAGCTTCTGGTGGTTCCTTAGCTTGGGGTAGCATAATGCCAGCCTCCCCAGGGTGTTCCTCCTGCGTACATGTGTGTCTCTGTGTCCAAATTTCCCCTTTTTATAAGGACACAGTCATGATGCATTAGGGTCCACCCCAGTGACCTCACCTTAACTTGGTCATCTGCAAATACCCTATTTCCAAATAACGTCACATCACAGATACTGGGGGTTATGCCTTCAGCATCTTTTGGGGACACAGTTTAACCATAACAAACCAATACAGACTTCTTGACTTCATTATTCTATAGGGTTTTTAGCAATTAATATGCACAAAACATTAGTATAATCCTGCTTTGTATTTTCCTTACATATGCAAGAGCTAATGGGTCATGAAGGAAACACTACTTTTAATTTCTGACACTACGCTCTAAATTGCGAGTTTGAAACTTTGAGACCATTAGCATTAATCCGGTGTTGTTATATTTTTACTTTTCCTGAAGAGTGGTCACCCTTACCTTCTTAATGACTTATTGGCGTCACAGATGATTCTGTTTCTATGTAACTAGATGGAATTTCTGTCCTCTAGGTTCTTGCAGGAGACTATGACCTCAAGCTCTCTGCTGTCCTGTCTTTATCTCTCTTGGAAGAAATAACAAATATTCATGGAGGACTGCCCACAATAACGCAGTTCATCCTTCATTGTGAAGCAGTGATTTTTAAACTGCGCTTAGTATGTTTGTGGATTTATATGTGTGTATTGGGCGAGGGTGGAGATGGGAAGCCTTGGTAGGTGATCCAGCTGGGCTTCAAGCCTCCTGCTCCCTTTTCAGTCTGAAAAGCACCACTTTATTCTGTATTCTGTATGGGATTTCACATAAAAATTCTTGTATGCGGGATTCCAGGGCCAAAAAAGTTGGAAAACTACTGTTTTAGCAATTTCAGATTATATCCTTAAACAAAGCCAGATCTTCAGAAAATCTCTCTCTCTTTTTTTTTTTTTATCTTCATACTAGAAATGTTTTAATTGAGTTGACTTTGGTATTATTCCAGGGATCTGGGTTCATCAAATTTGCATTGTTTCATTTTAGAAATGTTGTTGATGACATTCTGCCTATGTAATACTGTAGGCTTTTTTTGAAAACACTCAGGAATATTTATTTCTCGTCTCAGTTCTAGGAAAAGTTATGCTCCTGAGCACATTTTTTGTTTGTTGTTTTGTTTTATTTTTATCCTATGGACATTGTGAATTGTGTAACCTTTCATGATTTCTTTCTTCTTTGCTTTGGCCACCCAATCTCAAAGTCAAAATTTGAACAGCTATGTGGATTTCCACTATCTCATTATTTTATTTTTCAACCCTAGTTTTGCCTTGCCCCAGTTTTTGTTTTTCATAAGAAATTCTTCTTATTGACTTATTCATATCCTATGCTTCTGTTCTTATCTGACAACACAAGTTGCCTGATAGTTGTGTAATAAAATAGAACGTAAGTAAATAATAAAATAACATATATAAATAAAAATACCATCAGCTGTTGTTCTTACGACGGGATGCAAAATTTCACAGATTCAGTTTTCTGTCTTTTATAATAAAAATGTTGACACCATATACAACAGAAAATGATGATATAATTCATTATAATTTTAACTGTAAGTGTGGGGCTTTAAGCAACATGATTTAGCTTTTACAGTATTTGCATTGCAAATTTTCTCATGTTTTTTGTTGCTGTTTTTGTTTTCACATGCTGGAATATTTTTAGTAACCATAGATACTAACGGGCACATTCAAATACCTAATAATTACTTAAATAGCTGGTACAACTTAGGTTAATCATTTTTCTACCTCTCTGTGGTTTGTAATGATCAGCTACATTAATATTCATTACTTTCTGTTTTATCAAATAGCACCTTTAAAGATGCTTATTTTGGGAAAGAAGCAAGCAAACTTTTCTTGATGGTTATTGCAAAAGTTTGATAAAGTCAAATAAGAGAAGCTTCACATGTACCTTCTATGATTATATATGCAAAATATCTAAAAAAAATACTACCTACCTAAGAAAAACATTATATTTAAAGAATATGTTCTGGCGAATTAACCTCAAGCCAGAAACTATAAGATTTTTCAATTAACTTTACAAATATCTTATATATACAAGGAGATCTATTTTTTCTGCTTTTATAATCTGACACATTGAAAAACAGTATGTAACGAAGACATTGCAGGAAGAGCTATGGTATCTTTCAATAGTGTTATTTTTAAAATAAACACTTCTTTTAAAGTTTACAGTACTTAGGAATAAATGGTACTTCTGTTAAGGTTGTAATCTGTAAACTTAGTGTTTCAGTGCCTCTCTTTTGTGAATGAGAGAACTGTTTAATTGGAGTCCCCATTGGTGCATTAGCAAAGGCCTTTTTTTCCGTATCTCCAGTGTGTATATATTTTGGAAGAAATAAGAGGATGGTTTGCTGATCCTTTTCTTCACTTAATTTCACTTGTTTCATCTCCCTGTTTTTCTGGCTGCCTCTTTGTTCTGGTAGCCAGGAGTGAATTATGATATGACAAGCGATAGGATGAATGAGGACGGATGACAATAAACATTGGTATGCTGTTTATCGTATGTCCCACTGTTTGAAGCACTTCAAACAACTAACTCGTTTACTCTTAAACAAACAAACAAACTCTGGTATCGTTATGTTCTCCACTGTAAAATAAAAAACTGAGCACACAGAGATTAAGTTTCTTGGGACTAAGATCTGGACCCAGGCAGCCCTCCAAAGTCTGTGCTTTTAGTCAGAACACGATGTTCTTCCCTTCGGTAAACACTTCCCTATCCCTATGCTGTTGTAACTCAGTGAAATTGTAGTTGATGACAAGATGATGTATATTATTTTTCTACGTCTTCTTCTTACAGCTTTTCAGTAACAAATAGAAAAACATACAGGGTACTGGGGATTGCCAAAGCAAAGCGGTCCAGTACGACTTGCATCCTTAGGACAAACTCTAATTCCCCTGCATTCCCTTGTCAGTGATGACTTCTGCATAGAAATGCCAGACTTGTATTCCCAGGGCTCTCAGAGATCAGTGGTATACAAGGAGAAAGTTCATGCGATCTCAATTATTAATCTTATTTTGGAAATTTTGTTTAAAATCATCCTCTTTACATTTTCATAGGTAACAAAAGTCAGAAACATGTTCTGCGACCGGAATCTCTTGAAGGGACCGACGAAGAGGATCCCGTTACAGCCCTGGAATGGGACCCACTGTCTACTGATTACCTCCTAGTGGCTAATTTGCATCGTGGAATTCGCCTCGTAGATTCGGAATCACTTTGTTGCATAACAACGTTTAATTTTCCCAGTGCAGTAGCTTCTGTGCAATGCTTGGCCTGGGTTCCCGGTGCTCCTGGCATGTTTATAACTGGAGGTAACTTTACCCCACTCCCAGAGGTTTCAATATGTGTATATTCTTTAACTGAATCAGGGAAATTGTACTTTTATTGGTTAATTTTGTGTAAAACTTAGTAATATCTCAAACATTATTATTATAGTAAATACCTAGTTTACTTTTATTTATACAGTGCATCATTAACACAGTGACAAATAAAAATGAAAAGAAGGCCCAGTTTTCCAGATTTCTGGTAACACTGGAAGATGTTATATATGTACACACGTGTGTGCATGTCTGTGTTTGTGTGTATACAAGAGACAAAGGCAGTTCAATTTCAGCCGTGGCAGGGTGACAGTAAAAATACTGGCTAGAAAAACAGTTTATCTGGCTGAGGAGTTTGTCAGCCTCACTGAGAATTTTGACAGTCATGATTTCCTAATCGTAAGAGAATTTAGCAAAACTAAGAAGTGACGGGGGATGGGAAGGTGGAGAATTTAAAATAGTAATTAGGAATTAAGTGACTCTACTTTCACCGTTTACTGAGCTTCAGAGAGAGAGAGGTCTCTGAAGAGACAGAGCAGTTTCAGCTACTGTATAAATACTTCCCATATTTGCTAAGTGTAAAATGAAAAAGAGTCTTTATCTTTTCAACATTTTTAAAGAAGTCTTTACTTCTTTAAGCACTTAAACTGCACATAGAAGTAGATGGATTCTTATTGATGTATCTTCATTGCCTTTAATTTCACAGGATATAATTAATGATAGATATATATTAATAATATATCTATTATTATTATCATCATTATTATTGAGGTGAGATTCATATACCATAAAAACTCACCGTGTACACTTAAAGTGTACAGTGTAGTGGTTTCTGTGTTCACTAAGTTCTATGACCATTAGCATCATTTAACTCCAGAGCATTTCCTCATCCCCCTAATAAACCCTGTACCCATCCGCAAGTCACTCTTCATTACGCCCTCCACACCCCTTAGTCACACATGTGTGTACATAAACCACTAATCTGCTTTCTATTCCGGTGGATTTGCCTGTTCTGGACGTTTCATAGAAGCAGAATCAATCAACATGTGGCCTTTTATGTCTGGCTTCTTTGACTTAACGTAGAGTTTTCAAGGTTCATCCGTGATGTAGCATGGATGAGTACTTCATTCCTTTTTATAGATGAATAACATTCCATTGTATGGATATGCCAGGTTTTGTTTATCCATTTATCAGCTGATAGACATTTAGCTTGTTTCCACTTTTGTGCGGTTATGAATGCTGCCGTGAACATTCGTGTGCAGGCTTTATGGGGACACATGTCTGTAATTCGGTTGGGTGTATATGCAGGAGTGCAATTTTTGGGTCATAGGGTGACTCTGCGTTTAATCATTTGAGGAGCTGCCAGACTGTTTCCAGAGTAGCTTGTTAAGGTGGGATTTTTGGAAGGAGGGGGCTTTCTAATTAGTCTTCAGGTATATCAGGCAGTCTTTGTTTGGCTGCAAATGAGCAAGGAAGCAGTTTACAAACATTTCGAAAGGTGAAGGATTACTTAATGGTAGAGGTGGAAAGTTTTCTGTGGCTGGCTTTCCTAGAGCAAGTGTGTCACTGGGGTGCTTTTTTGTGGTCACATTGTCATAATGATCTTTGTCGGGGAAGCTCCCAAGGCAGGCAGTCTCTCACCCGAGAAAGGGATTTGGAACAGAAAAAAAAAGGCAAAACGTGCCAAAAATTGAAAGGATGAATATCACTTCGGCTGTTTCTTTGTATTATGATATAATATTACTGTGTGAAGAATGTCGGTAAGTGGTGCTAAAAATCTGACAAGTTGAAATTTTGTTATTTTTTATCTAGGCATTTTATGTTTCAAATAAAATTTGTTAATATAATGCTTTTTTCTTGATCTGACTAGATTCTCAAGTGGGTGTTTTGCGCGTTTGGAATGTTTCTAGAGCAACACCTGTTGATAACTTTAAATTAAAGAAAACGGGGTTTCACTGCTTACATGTACTGAATTCTCCTCCAAGGAAGAAATGTAAGTAAAAATATCAAAATTTGATATTTTAAAATATCGTACTTGCTGCTATCCAGTAAAATGAGTAATATAATGATATAAACTTATCAAATACTGCTACTGAAAAGCAAATTTTAAAAAAATAGCCTTTGACAATATATGTGCTAAAGGTACCATCAAAGCCACACAATATCTAATATTGCTAAACTGAAAATATTTAGAGCAAAGTTACATTTAAAAATGCTATTAAATGAGGATATTAAGATAATCTCAAATAATCTACATGGGGAAAATGAAACAATGATATTGGTGAAAATAAAAAAATATCAAGAGTGATGGGATTAAATAAAATTGGGCTGGGCTTCCCTGGTGGCGCAGTGGTTGAGAATCTGCCTGCCAATGCAGGGAACACGGGTTCGAGCCCTGGTCTGGGAAGATCCCACATGCCGCGGAGCGACTAAGCCCGTGAGCCACAACTGCTGAGCCTGCACGTCTGGAGCCTGTGCTCCGCAACAAGAGAGGCCGCGATAGTGAGAGGCCCGCGCACCGCGATGAAGAGTGGCCCCCACTTGCCGCAACTGGAGAAAGCCCTCGCACAGAAACGAAGACCCAACACAGCCATAAATAAATAAATAAATAAATAAATAAATAAATAAAATTTTTAAAAAAATTAAGAAAAAGTAAATAATTAAAAAAAAAATTGGTCTGAACTGGGGGACTTTGTTTTAAACATGGCTCTTTTACAATCTATATGGTTTATAACAAAGTTAAAATAACCTAAACATTGGAAATGTAGGATCTAGAATATATATTCCATGTTTGAATGTATTGCATGTTTGTCACAGGATTAGTAGTTAGTACTATAGATGTTCTTCATTTATTTTTGTGTTTTTTTCTAATTACCTTTTATTACTTCTATGATTAAGAAAAAATTATAAAATACATTTAAGGTATAAAAGAAAAATCTGGGGCTTCCCTGGTGGCGCGGTGGTTGTGAGTCTGCCTGCCAGTGCAGGGGACGCGGGTTCGAGCCCTGGTCTGGGAAGATCCCACATGCCGCGGAGCAACTGGGCCCGTGAGCCACAATTACTGAGCCTGCGCGTCTGGAGCCTGTGCTCCGCAACAGGAGAGGCCGCGACAGTGAGAGGCCCGCGCACCGCGATGAAGAGTGGCCCCCGCCCGCCGCAACTGGAGAAAGCCCTCGCACAGAAACGAAGACCCAACATGGCCAAAAATAAATTAATTAATTAAAAAAAAAAATCTGGAGTATGCGGGGGGAGGTTTAGAATTAGAATTTTTCCTAAATATGAGGGAAAAGAAATTGACTTCCTATTTAAGTCAACTGTGGTTACTCTGCATGGTTGCTAGTGTTTCTTTTATTTCTGTGTGGATCATAAAAAAACTTGGGGAAAAGAGTTTAGTGATTGAACAACCTAGAGTTATTGATTCCTCCTTACTCACTACTGTCTATGATATACTAAATAATTAGTGAGGCCTGTTCAAAATAACGTTGTTTTGGTTAGCAAATTTAGTATCTAATTTTGTGGGCAATGGCAAGTAGTAGAAAATCTCTGTATTTGAACCTCCAGTCTTTTCACAAATTTAAGCTTTTCCTAATACTTCTAAATCCTGGAAGCTGGAGGGTCTAGAAGCATTAGGACTGGAGAAGTATTGATAGTACGTTGGGGACTGGCATATTGTTTATGTATCCTGCATTTTTTGGAGCTATTTTTTTCTTTGTTTATTTGCTGTGAACACCCATCTCGTAAGATGACTGAAATATCATAGGTTCTTTTCTTCCTTATTTTTTTCTTATTGCAAAAGTGGTCCAGGCCCATTAGAGAAAAATCAGGAAATATAAAGAAGCACATACTGATCTTGTCATTTTTGAGTCATTCCTTTCAGGTTGTTGATAGCTAGTTTTTTCGCCCAATTTTTTAATGTAACAGAAAGTGTGGAGTAAGAAAAATTATGTAAAAATGAAAAACTTTAAATGTAGACATAATCATCAAATTCTGAAAAAAGATGAATTATGGATAGGAGCATGAAGGGTATCAAAACCACCTATAATATCAACAAATTAAAATATTAGAAAACAGTCATGGATTGTATTAATTTTAACCAAACTTTCAGCAAAATTTCGTTGAACCAAACAAATGCTTCTTTTGTTATTAATGGTTCATTCTAGTTTGGATTGCCTGTCGTTCTCCGATTCTAAGAAATGAGTATTATCCTAATGAACGCAATAAGAAAGACTTTATTATATTTGAATAAAAAAGACAATATACTGGGAAATATTTATCTATATTCCAGTGTGTAATTAATCTAGATTGGTCTGATAATTTATGGTGGTATCATTATTTTGAATTATATTTACAAGAGTATATTTATGTTCTAAGGAAAAGCTTTTTGAAAGAAGACAAAATATGTGATAAAGAATACAAAGAAAATAACTGAACAAGGAGACATTTATGTAGTTGAAAGTTGGGGAATTGAAAGTCTGTGAACAGTAAAAATTGAGGAAGAAGAGAGAAATTAAGATGCAAATGTATATCAGACAGTTGTAATTCTTAATTTGGGTGCTAAATTAAATTATAAATAATCTCAAAAATAATTATTTTCATTGGATTGAAAATTAGTGGAAGAGAGTTATTATTAGTTCTAAAAGAAAAAAGTTCACATGCATGTGTGTTTGCTTGTGTAGAGGAAGAAGTAAGCTATTACATCAGCACTTTGAAAGAAAATTTTAATTCAGAAATAATCGTGCTGTGCTTTAATTTATGGGGCAATAAGAAACCAAATATTCACCACATATTGTGATTCCTCAGAAACTAATTTTCATTCATTTTTCACCACCTGCACTTCTATACGCCTCTTTTCAAAATAATATCCCATTTTGTGTATATAAATATATAAATATGGGCAATGCTGCTAAAGTACTCCTGTGGCAGAAAATCTGATCATTGCTTAAGAGTTTACTGATATAAATTCTGGATAAAAGAAAACGAAGAGCATCTTTGTAAATTAAGTCCTGTGGTTTCATTCCAGCCTATGGGAAGATAACTGGCATAAATGTTTACTTGTTTTTTTTTTTTTCTTTTCTAGTTTCAATCCAGTCCCCAACCAAAAATCATTATACATCCTCAACGAGTGAAGCAGTACCACCCCCAACTCTGACACAGAATCAAGCATTTTCTGTTCCTCCTGGTCACGCAGTGTGCTGTTTCCTGGATGGTGGAGTTGGACTTTATGATATGGGAGCTAAGAAGTGGGATTTTCTTAGGGACTTGGTACGTCTGTGGTCATTCTTTTATACACAATACTTATTTTGTGTATAAAATGATGTTTACTTTCACTTATGTATTATTGATGATATTCTAAAATTATTTTCATAGAGAATCATATATTAGGACTTTATCTTGGTTGATTGAAACATTTTAGAAAAATGTTTAGAACTATTAAAATTATTTAATTGTCAACATTATAAACATTAAACTTCTTTAAATATTAATGTCTGTTTAGCTTATCAGGATTACTCTGCATTTGGTAGTTTTCCCATTATTGTGTGGGCCACGTTACTCCTTTGTATAGTGGAAAATCACATAGTTGTAGTATATTTTGGAAGCAAAATGAGAAATAGAATATTCTTTCAGAAGGAAGGAGAAGTTCACCTCTGCCAGTTACTCTGAGCTTTCTTGTTCTCATTCATGAAATGAGCAAGGTTGGATTAAGTGTTTTCTAAGATTTATTTCTATTATGGAGTCATAATAATTCTATGAGTCTGTGAACTTCTGTTCTCATGATCGTTAAGCCTCTGTGTAAAATAGAATACAGCCCCGCTGAGGACTCACATTTTGTCTGGGTTTGTTCTATGTTTTTTTATGCTGCATTCCTAGGGTCATGTGGAAACTATCTTTGACTGCAAATTCAAACCTGATGATCCCAATGTTTTAGCAACAGCTTCATTTGACGGCACGATAAAAGTCTGGGATATAAACACACTGACGGCAGTGTACACTTCCCCAGGGAATGAAGGGGTTATTTATTCCCTTTCATGGGCTCCAGGTAAGAAGTATTTTATTAAAATCAGGAATACAATTAAATGACTTTCCTAACTTTTATTTTCATTTGTATTATCTTCTTCCTCACGGTGCCATCTTCCTCCAAATGATTGTGGAGGCAGATTGGTACCAACATAGTTGTTGGTGCAGATTTTGTGGGTTTTAGAATAGACTACCTGCACAAGCACGTTGATTTCTGGGCCCTTCTATGTGACATAGTCATATAGAAAAGCCACAGTAAATCAGGATGATACTGACCCATCTAATTTTAGCTGCATTTGTATAGATATGCCTATAAAAGTGTAGTGTATTTTACATTATAGAAGTTTTCCTTAAAATTTTCATGTGAATCAAATATATGAAAATAAAACATGTATTTTCTAAAAATTATAATACCTGTCTTTCTCTGATACATCTGTTTTGTGAATATGAATGATTATATATCATCACAGTTTAATTGTGAGCATGTGATTCTGTATAAAGTCCACTTTTGTAATATTGAAGAACTTTTATGCTATAATAGGGTCTTTTCTTTGATCTCAGAATGGTGCTACCTTTATACCTTCCTGTATGTAAAAAAGAGAGGTCCTATGAAACCTCTGACATTTTCTCCCAAAACATTTTCTTCCTGTAATAAATAATTTTACACACCTAAAATGAATTTTTCACTTTATAAACTATGTAGAATGCTTTACTTATTTGTCCTAATACTAACATATTAATTTAAAACCCATTTATAACCAAGATATAGCTTATTTTTTAGCTTATCTCATTGTGCACAGAGATTTTTAGCCCTGAAAATATGGGCTGTCAGGGTTTTGATGTCTTCAGAGAATTTGGGAATCTCTTGGAATTTTATGCATAATTTTTAGCATATGTGTGCATGTTCCTATATCTGTCAAAGATTATCATAGCTATCAGATTTTCAGAGAAGTCCATGATACAAAAAAGGTAAAGAACTACTGTTTTTGTATCCCTTATCTCCTACCGTGAGGAGAAGATCTAGAAGAAGGTTTTACTTCCAAGTCTTAATGACAGCAGCTGTTCTCTGAAGCAGAACATACTTAGTGCCATTATAGATCCAAAGCTAATTGGAAAAAAATGTTACTTCACTAATTAAGAAGTAAGGAACAAAAAGAATTAGCACTCTTTTCTGCTCCCTTCTTTACCTCCATCTTCATTTTACTTTTGATTGTGAGAGCCAACATTTATTAAAGAGGATCTGAGGTCAGAGAGGTTGAGTAACTTACCCAAGATTATATACGTAGGGAGTAGTGGTGGAGTCAAGATTTGAACCCTTGTCAGTTTGATGTTTAAGCCTGTGCTCTTAGTCACGGTAGTTGGCGTCGTCACAGCAGGGCCTGCTGGGTTGAGATACAGGAATGGGGCCGCCAGTGCAGTGACACTGTAACAGCAATGAACTGATCATTCTTCCTTCTACAAAACGTATTCAAGTCTCAAACATAAAGCTTGAATAGAAATTGTGACTGTGAAAACCATTGTTTCAAATCATAACACAGAAGGCCCAATCTTACTTAAAGCTTTATTTCACTCTCTACATTGAGAATTTGCCTTAAGAAAATAAAAATGTTGGAAAATGGAAATTCTGCCAATTTTTGCAACGTGATTACTGATGAATCACTATTGTTAGGTAAATATGGATGAAACTTAAAAGATTAGCAAAGGTTGACACTGGATGGAAGTAGAGTAGGTTATAGATGATTGCAAAATTTCCTTTATTTTTAGAGTAGATATCACAGGAAAATTTTTGGAAGTGCCAATAAATATGGAAACTTTCCCCCAATAATTTTAGAGCACTAAAAAGGTAGCAGAATGAAAACCCTAGAAAAAAATGGTGAGGACTTTTCTTTTAGTATTTATAGTCATTTATCACAAAATAATTCCCCCATATTTTTACTCCTAGGAGGCAGATAACAGCTACTTCTTTCTTCTAATGGAGCAAACCTCTTCTTTGACTGCTTTGAAAAAAATTCAAGACCATCTACTAACTTAGCAGCAGTTCGATTTTAACAGATTTTTTTAACTTCTTAGAAACAAAGAGCATTGCTTATGTCTTTGATGGAGAAAATGAATTTTTTCATGTGTCCTGCTTAGAGAAATACTTTCCTAACCATTAAAAAAATTACTAGATGGTCAGAAAAATGTAAATACTGACTGGATATGTAATAATATTGAGGAATTTTTGATAATTTTTCTATTTGTGATTGTAGCAGTTTGGTCTTGTTAATTAAAGAGTTCCTGTATTTTAGACATCCATCCTCAAGTATTTATTGATGAAAGAATACAATGTTAGAGATTTGCTACAAAGAAATCCAGTAGGGGGCTATAGACAAAATAAGATTGACCATATTTTGATAATTGTTGAAATTGTATGATGGATTCATGCATTATACTGTTCTTTCTATATTTGCATACATTTGATAATTTTCGTTATTTAAAAGAAAGAGCCACTTTGCAAACTCAAGTCTTACTTTTTCAAAAATTACATTTTTGAAAAGAATTACATCTGTGGCAAACATTTCATATAATGTCTAACAAATTGTTTCCTAAGGTGATTTAAATTGTATTGCTGGAGCAACTTCTCGAAATGGTGCTTTTATTTGGGATATTAAAAAGGGCAAAATCGTACAACGATTTAATGAGGTAAGATGTATTTATTGCTGGCCGAAAAACATAATGTCTTATATGGCTTCACGTTTTTTAAATGCTTTTCTCTCTTAATTTATTAGTCACCAGGTGGCATTGTAGTCTTTTAATTAGCAGAAAATCCAAGAGGACATGCATGTGCTAAAATGAATTCTGAAAAATGTAGCTGAGTCTAAGATATAAAAATTCACCTAAAGTTGCATTAGAGGTTCAAAGGAATTTTGGGTCATCTTCCACAAAATTGTCTAGGCAAATATTCAAAAGTTGGAAAAAGACTAAACTCAGAACAAGACCCAAATTATAGTCCCAATTTTGTCACTGATTAGCTCTTGACATAGAGAGGATAATATTATTGCCTTGAACCTGATTGTTCATTTATTTATTTATTTTTTAACATCTTTATTGGAGTATAATTGCTTTACAATGGTGTGTTAGTTTCTGCTTTATAACAAAGTGAATCAGTTATACATATACATATGTCCCCATATCTCTTCTGATTGTTCATTTATAAAATGGTGAAGTTGGATTATATAATTTCTTAGGTTTCCTTCCAAGTCTCAAATTCCATTTTTCCATGACAAGTTCTAAAAGCTCCCCTCTTCCTATTTGTAGTGTCACAGATTGTACTTTTCCTTCTGCTTGGAGTTAAATTGTCATCTCATATTTCCCTGAGTTCTGTTAATATTTTGTAAATACGTATGCTCTCGTTACAGTATGTTAGTTGTGAATGGAGGGAAGTGTGAACAGGATCTAGGATTGTCTCTCACTCTCTTGAAATTTCATTCATTTCAAATGATTACTGTTGAAGTTTATTAAACATATAACTTACTTGATAATTATTTATATATCGAGGCTTTAAAACCATTTATACAAAAGACTGTTCTCTCTCTGAAAATCAAGTAACCTTGATCTTCCAGTGGTTACGGAAGTTATGTGACAAATGCAGAGCCTTAGGGAAACTTCACCAACCGCCAGTGTGCAATTTTGCTCTCAAAAGAGGAAACTTTGGCAAAGGACTACAGTTCATCCTTCCCTTTCTCTACTTAACAACAATCCTCTCAGTTTAGCACTCCCCCAGCCCGCCTTCTGCCCTCCCCATCACCAGAACGATGCGTATCCCATAATAAATAAGGATATAATAAGAAAAGATGAACCTGGAAAAGAAACTTTTGACCTAATTCAAGAATCTTATCCTTGGATGTCAGATCTGTCGATTTCTTCTTCTAGCATCTTGGCGTCCTGTCAACTAAGTATCTTCCTATTAGCGCTCGGCAGGTGCAGCCTGATTCCAGCAGCCCAGCCCTGAGCATCAGGGACGTCTCTTACGTCCATTTATGTCTTTCCCAGCTCCAATAGCATAGTTAAGACCAATATCGAAACCGCTTACATCTAGGATAATAAATGTGGGGAAAATGAACACTGCCAGCTTCAGTTAACTAAGTTACACATGCCTCACAAAATAAAATGCAGGACGTGAGGGAGCCGTAAGTGCCCCGTTCACGGGGACGAACACAGCTGATGGAGGACCTCCCCTCCTTCAACTGAGTGAGTATAGAGACTGCCTCCATTCTTGTGTTCATCTTTATGAACCTACCCACCTTGACCCCCCAAGAAAGGTAAAAATAGCAAACTGGAGACCACCTTAGTAAAACAGCCTTAAAGCTCCAGATAAAAAGTCACTTTAGTCTTCCCTTAAGAGCAGCCACAATTTAAGTGCTATATAAAACTGTTTTATACAATGTTTTAAATGTTTTAAACAAAATTTGGAAATGGATTGGTTGCAACCTTTATTCACCCATTACCTAGTTGATGAATGACATTCCAATGTATAAAATATATTCTTTGTGTTTTTAAAAATTCTCATCATACCAGCTGTGACTGTATTCCTTTACCCTTTCCCAGTCCAAGAATACAGATAAATATAGAGTACAGGTAAATACAGAGTGATTTGTTATAATAATAACCTTAAACCTTCTTTGTTTCATAAAAATAAAATTTTGAAATTTAGAAGAACAATCAATAATAACAGCTGCTTGCAGTATCTCTTATACTGTAGTTTTAGGAGCCTAACTGGGTTAGAAAGCAGAGAGATAACTATCTTCATCTCCAGAAGGGCTTTTACAGAAAAAGGTATTAAGCTATTAAGCAGAGCTTAATTCTATAGATGGCTGAGGAAGCAGATTCTGGGTCTTTATCAGTGTCACAGAATGGAAATAGAGCCACCCATTTATGTCTTAAAACAATGGTTTTGTTTCTTAAGTGTTGACAGCGTTACACATTCTTTAAAGTATGCATTCGGCTTTCTGCTGTTGACAATAGTGTCTCTGTAGCATCATCTAGAGCAAGTTCCTAATAGAAAAGTAATATTAGAAGAAGTAAATAAATAAGAGGAAAAAGGGGTGAATTATTTCTTATTGATAGGTATTTTACATTTTTTGAAGCATGGAAAAAATGGAATATTCTGCATTGCCTGGAGTCATAAAGATTCCAAAAGAATAGCAACCTGCAGTGGTGATGGTTACTGGTAAGTACTATGTATGAAATTACACTGTTTATAAAAGATACATTTGATAATATCAATTGTATCATGTTAGCACATACATTAAAATATTCGATGAGTTTCCATTTGTACAGCTCTACCTACTATCATAAATATTATTTATAAGCCCGCATAGGCACATGCTACATTGCTATGATATATCAGTAATAAATAACAATGCAATGATGTTTAAAAATAAACAAACCACTAATTCTTTCTAAATGAAAATACTACTCGAATTTTAACTAAAATACTGTGACTTGCCTCAAAGAAACTTAAAGGACTTTCACAGAGTCTAATTTTCATCACATTTTGAGGGAGTGGTATTTCAGTTTCGCAAGTGATTAAAGAGGTATCAAGTGCTCTAGAAACTTGTTCACAGTAGGTGTTATTATTTAAAAAAGGATAAAAAGGCTTTGTAAGGAGGAATAAGGTCATGCCTGTGGGAAATGCCTATTTTTAGAAAGTGACTAACTTCTCAGAAATATGTGCTTTCTTAATTCTGTTGAGTCCCAGGAAAAAGTAGGCTTCCAAGAAATATATGTAAGGGAAGAATTGCCTTTGAGTTTAAAAAAATGTTTTTAATCCAGTGGTGCTACCCTATAGCTATAGGTTTTGTCATCTTTGACAGGTAGTATAAGCACTTATGGTTGTTGAGAAGTAGTAAAGTTTATCTCCTCTTAGGTTTTGCTATACCCAGCCCAAAATCTTCTCATCCTCACTTTTTAATTTCAGTGGAAAATACAGTAGTTATGGAAACCCAAGATCTTTACCAAGAAGTTAAAATTTTCAGAAACAGCAGTTAGTGATTTTTTCCCTTGAAAATGACTATTTGCTGATTGATACATACCAAAATACGAAAGATGTACGTAAGAGTTTTTTGATTAGGTGATACACGATTAGCTTTACCATATATTCTCAGGGCGTTACTTATTTGATAAATACCACAGTCAATGACTAAATATTTGGAAGCGTAGGTCACCACCACTCTCCAGTAACCTCAAAAGTTTTGGTGGGCCTAGTGATGTTTTAAAAGGGTCTTTTCCAAAGACTTCTAAAACTTTGCAATACGTTAATTTATACACAGCTTTGTGTCCCTAATGGAATCTATAGCCCTTGCACTATGGTAATATTATAGGAGGGTATTAGAGCTTCTTTTGTTTTTGCAGTGAAAGTATATAGGATCTGTTTTGGGAGAAGGGGTCCTCTGAATTTCTAGTTGTATCACTTAAAATATACCACGAAAATATTATATGTCTTGCAGTTGGTGTAATAGTGCATGCAACCAACACTATAAATGAGTTGTTTTAAACATACATTTTGAACTGTTAAATTTTGAAGCTGAAATCTAATGCATATGTTTTAAAATATATGTATTAAACTATGTATTTCCCTAATTAAAAATATAAGAAATAGTTTCTAAATAAAAATGTATCTCCTTTAAATTGGTTTCAGTGGGTTACCATAATTAATACTATGTGATATAAATATCCTTACTCATAATTGGTAATATTATTTACACAGTACTTTTAAATGTTCCTTGTGCTTTGCAGACAAGGTCTCTTTCCTAAAACGCTTATGTTCGAATTTTACAGCTCTGGCTTTCTTCCCTTGAATGATGTATTTAGACTGTTGTAATTTTCTATTAATATATTATACTTAATTTCAGTATTATTCGAACAGTTGATGGTAAAGTACTACACAAATACAAACATCCAGCTGCAGTGTTTGGTTGTGATTGGAGCCAAAACAACAGGTAAGTATTTTTTCCGGAAATAAGTAATAATTACATTTCAGAGATTTTGAATAGCCATAAAGCTTAATGTTGTTTCCATAGGTAATATTCATGACTCTTTTTAGGTAATATTCCCTTTGCCTAGCCTTGTAATTGCATGTGTAACCGTCTGTTTTTATTCCGTGAGGTTTTTATATGATTTAGAAATACTGATTTCCAACTTTCAAGCTATTTCCTGCTGCTTTAAGGAAAAGCATATGACTAACTAGTGAAACATGGAAATCAGTCCAATCTGTGTGTGTCTTCTGAGAAACGTGGCCCTTTCTCTGAACCCTTTTTAGGAATCTGTGCAATGGTATTTTGTTCCCCGTGACTTTCCATTGCCCCCACCTAATGCAAATGCCACGGCCTTGGGTGATTTCCCATGACACGGAACTTAGAATGGTTTTGAAAGGTCAACCTTGCTTAAGAGCCTGGCATTAAAGATCAGCTTAGGTTTAAAAATTAATCCAAGTCAAACCTCCACTAAAATTGATCCTTTAAGTCACTGCACTTCCAAGAATCTTGTGTTTCAAACCTCTCTTTGATGGGATATAAATTATATTAAAAAATTCAAACTTTCATTAAATATTGTGAAAACAATGTGAATTATGCTTTTCCATATTAGAGTCATAAAATATACATACTAAAATATTAAAACCTTATTACACTGTGTTCTGAGTCAAATCACATATTATACAAAATGATGGATCTATGAGTTTCTTCCAGTAAATATAGAAGCATTTATTACACACAGTTACAGGTTCTTTTTTTTTTTAATTATTTTTTTTATGTGGACCATTTTTAAAGTCTTTATTGAATTTATTACAATATTGCTTCTGCTTTATGTTTTGGTTTTTTTGGCCCCGAGGCATGTGGGATCTTAGCTCCCCGACGGGGGATCGAACCCATACCCCCTGCATTGGAAGGCGAAGTCTTAACCATGGACTGCCAGGGAGGTCCCCGGTTAGATGCTCTAAAATGAGCTTGTGACCAGCTCTTCCGCAGTATTTCCCATCTCAGTGGCCTGAAAATGCAAACAACAAACTGCTAAACCCCAAATCCTTGACCTCTTCTTGTAGACCTTAGCATCTCTCAATTTTCACTTCCAGCAAGCCATCAATTCCTGTCATATCCTCCATCTAAATATCCTTCTTTACCCAACCATCCCTCCAGTGACTAAACTAATGACATTTGTCTGCTTTGGGACTTCTGCAAAAGTCTTCTAAATCAATTCCAGAATTCACACCTTTCGTCACCACTTCCTCTCTCTCTGTTCTCTAGGTTGCTGTCACAGTGAGCGTTGAAAACTGCAGATGTGAGCACAGCATTCTCCTGCTTAAATCCTTCAACAGTTTCCCATTGATCTTGGGATAATGTGCAGAATCTTAGCCAGTCCTACAAGGGAGTCCCTGTATAATCCCGTTCCTTTGTACTTTAGTATCGCATTACAAGCCTTGCTCCCCTTGTTCCTTACATCCAGCCACGGTGGCTTTGGACTTCTTGAACCAGCCAGCTCATTTTCCCCCCAAGGCTTTCACTCCTGTTTCCCCTTCCATCTAGGATTCTACTTCCCATCCCACCCCATAGAACTCCTCCCAACCCGGGCCGGATATAAGTAACTTCTCCCTATCCTTCAGCTCTCAGCTCAAAAAACCACTTTTGGAGAAAAGTCTTCCCTGACCCCCATATTAGGTAAATTTCCCCTATGGTATAATAAGCCTTGGGTGCACTTAACATCATAAAATTAAGTTTTATTTGTGAATTGGCTGCTTCGTCCTGTAAAATGTAAGCTCCATGAGATCAGCAGTGGTTATCTATTTTTAGCAGTATATTCTTAGCAAAACACTGTACTTCTGACCATCACTATGCCTTGAAAAAAACAGATGTTTAATAAATATTTGTTGAATATAAAAATGAGTAGAATTACCTTGCATATGATCAACAGAACAGTTCCACATTCTTATTTCTCTGTTTTATAGGGTTAATAAGAATTTGACCGGTAGGAAAAAAAATTAGAAATTAATGCAGTATGCCTTGTTGGTTAAGAAAACTTTTTTTTTAAAAGTCCTTTATACTTAACTACTGTGTTTACTACCAAGCCTACCTAATAAATTTCATTTTTCATTTTAAAATTTCACTTTTATTTTAAAAAATCTTTTCTAAATGTTCTAATTTCTGTATTTATATTCCACTTAGCATCCTAGGAGATAAGTGAAAAACACCTTGAACTTACAAAAGTTTATTCATAAGATATTTCTGAATTTATAATTTGGATATCTGTATGTACCTTCTTTGAATATTTTTTCATTTCTAAGATTTTATCTTTATGTATCTGCATAGACATATATACAGAAATATGCTCGTGTATACGTGTAAATATTTGTATTATGCAAAATATATTTTCCCACATAGAGGAACAGGCTGTTTATCAGTGGGCCTTGGGCACATGTAATCTACATATTTGTAGATTGGCATGCAGTTTACAAACTGGTGTATTTCTGCATGTAAGGTTAAATAAATATAGGTATTACAACCCATGTGACAAAAATCAACAATTTGAAGTTTGGAGAAGGTTTTGATAACAGCTGGGTCCAAAACGTGTAACTTCCCCTCTTTACCTTTAAAGCCTGGGGACTGTTTATACGGTTGTTAATGTTCCTCCGGGAGACTGTTCTGGCTGGTACCTGATGCCACAGGTCTGCCTGGTACTCGAATTCCGTTGGGAACAGTATTCCAGGCATGACGGCTAGGGTGCAAATAGTTGCTTAGCTATCTCACTCTCTTAGAGATAGTGAGCCAAGATCATTAAAAGATCAAATCCACATATTATATTCCCAGAGGATTCTGTTGGATCAAACCGTTAAGCATCTCACCAAAGAGAATTGGAAAACCAGGAATGTGACTTACTGTCAGATGAAACGACCCTGGTTCTGCGGGGAGCTTTCCAAGCACACTTCTGGGGGAAACATTGCTATTTATATCCCTACCACAACAAAATTTACCAACGGTCAGGGCATGTAGTTATTAATAACGTGCCTACCAGCAATTAAGCAAATCTCAATCACTGACCATTCAGGACCCTTCTTAAGACCCAATTGTTGCAAAATATAAAGATCTGAGAAATACTAAAGTTATGAATCTGGACATCTTGAAAAAGAATGTATAGAAATAACTGTACCATTATCTCTCATAAATAAAATAAAAACACAACTGATTGAAAGGGAACATTGAGAAACTCTTTCAGTACTAGAGCAGTTGCTGTAAATGATGTTTTTACTTATGTAAGTTTTTAGTGTAACTTCATTAAGGGAGCAAAAAATTCTCGTTTTAGAAGTTAGAACTGTGTGCATTTAAAAACTATCAGTAACAAATAATATCAAACTTTTTATTTTTTAATGTGCCGTGGGTGATATTTCAGGGACATGATAGCCACTGGCTGTGAAGACAAAAATGTTCGTGTCTATTATGTGGCCACCAGTTCCGACCAACCACTGAAAGTGTTTAGTGGGCATACAGAGAAAGTGTTCCATGTTAGGTGGTCTCCTCTGAGGGAGGGAATTCTTTGCAGCGGCTCTGATGATGGGTATGTATTTTTGGATTCTGATTTTCTAGTCCTAAAAATCGTAAGCTTGTAATTTTCTAGAAATGTACTTATTTATATGATCCAACGTGTATGTGGAACTATCTTAAATATGTACTTAACAAGTAGGCAGTTAACAAGTATCTAATTGCATCCAACTAAAAGTAAATTAAATTTTTCCGTACTTAGCATCTTATTCATGATTTCTATTTCCTTATTTATTGTACTTGCAACAGATGCTTATTTCTCTCTTATCAGGAACAAAGTTAACAAATCTGTTGGGAAAGGGAAAAACGTCTGAAACAATAAACCTTTGTAAAATGTAGAGACGAGTTTATTTTTAATAATGTTCCCATATTTAACGTGGAAAACAGCTGTACTCTGTTTTCATTAAGAATGGAATAAAAGAAGATGATTATATATGTTAGCATGAAAGAAGATATTTTAGAAATGAGAGTGACTTAACATTTTTTTCTGGGTTTATGAAAGTTTCTGAAATCTTGTCTATATTTTATATCCAGACAAGATACATTTGCATGGTACAGTTTGGGCTGTTTGAATATGAGATAAATTTAGGTAAGAAAAATCTTACTTGGTGCAAGTAAAAGTTGTAGTATATAGTAACCACATTATCCTGTCCTGGTATAAAGGGGAAAAAGAAGAAAGGAGTCTTTTTATATATAGCAGAAAGAGATATGCCTTAAGAAATAAAATATGTGGTGTGTCTCCTAATAGTGTAATATAACCTTTGGAGTATTAATATTTTGATATTTTTCAGGTTTATATAAATCTTTAACTAAAAGATTATTATGAATTGTCCAAGCAGAGTCAGCATTTGGAGGTCTTAAATTGATTTTGAGTTCAAATTGTCCTTCAGTAACATTTGTACTCTACACAATCAGTAGATTTAAGTAATATTATGAACCCATTTATATTTAAATTTTGTACGTGATCTGAGAGTGATTCCACAGACTAAGAAACTTATTTAACTGACAAAAACATGAAGTGTTTCCTGTATGGATAAAAGCATAGATACGAATTGATTTTTCAAATAATACCCATCATCATACATGCTGTATTTTCTTTTCTTTTTTTTTTTTTAATTTATTTATTTATTTATTTTTGGCTGTGTCGGGTCTTCGTTTCTGTGCGAGGGCTTTCTCTAGTTGCGGCAAGTGGGGGCCACTCTTCATCGCGGTGCGCGGGCCTCTCACCATCGCGGCCTCTCTTGTTGCGGAGCACAGGCTCCAGACGCGCAGGCTCAGTAGTTGTGGCTCACGGGCCCAGTTGCTCCGCGGCATGTGGGATCTTCCCAGACCAGGGCTCGAACCCGTGTCCCCTGCATTAGCAGGCAGATTCTCAACCACTGCGCCACCAGGGAAGCCCTGTATTTTCATGTTATACAAATTGAGTGCTCTTAAATTATTGTATACATGTTGTTAGTCATATTTTTCTTTGGCTTTATCTGCTCTGGATATTTTATTTTAAGAAAGCAATTTTTTAAACACATAAACTGCGAAATCATATATTTAGTATTGGGGGTTAATGACCAGTAAAAGTAAGGAAAAAATATTGGAATAGGATGGCTCTAGCCTAGTTAATTATTCATTTTAAAATAAATAAAACTCATTTTTATTTGCTATAAAGAAGAGAATCATAACATATATTGAAACATAAAATGTTTTTTCAGTATACTAAGAAATAATCATTGTGTTCCATTAAGAATATGCTGATACTCTAGATAAATTATAACTTGAATGGTATTATATACATAATATTCTGTTTTCAGTTCTGTTCGAATCTGGGATTATACTCAAGACGCATGCATAAACATTCTTAGAGGACACACGGCACCTGTGCGGGGATTAATGTGGAATACTGAGATCCCATACCTACTAATATCTGGCAGCTGGGACTACACTATAAAAGTGTGGGACACTCGGGAAGGAACTTGTTTGGATACCGTGTACGATCATGGTGCAGATGTATATGGTAAAGTGTTTTTCATGTACTCTTAAGTTTTGCTATATTAATGATTATAATTTCTGAGCAAGACAGTATTTTTGAAGAAGTCTTACAGTGTTTCATTTTGAAATAACATTTATCTTAGTAGAAATATACATGCTTACTATTTTAAATATCAGAATACACAGAAGATAATAGAAAATGTCATCAGAAATAATCAGAAAATAACTCTTGTTAGCACTGTGGTGTCTTTCTCTCTATCCCTGTAGAGAAACATACACACACACACACACACACACACACACACACACGCACGCACACATATACCCTTGCACATATTCTCATGTATGGCTTGGATTTTTCTCCGTTACCTTACCATCACGCCAAAGGTAAGTTGTAAGACAGGAAATCCTTAATAACTTAGGTATGACGTAGTTAGCCATTCCTTTACCTCTATTTTTGGATATTTGGGGCAATGTTTTGTTTCTTAATATAGTACAAAGTTTTTTACTATAAATGCGTTGGGAATGGAAAATCAGATTCCTTACCTTTTGCACATCATTTTACTTTCATTTGTAGCACCCAAACCTTGATGGGGTTGAGTAGGTAAATTAAGAATGAAAAAAGGTTATTGAGAGCAGTTAACCCTAACCTAGTCATTGTATCCATATGCTTTACGCCAATGGCCTTTTAGTTACTGCAGTGCGGGACTGAGTGTGGGAGAGAATCCCATTTCCGGACATTCTGAAATGAAAGGTCCTCAAGTCTTTCTTTATCTTGTAATGAGAACATCCACCCATACATGGATCACTGTGTATTCCATGAGTATGACAGTCAGCTTGCTGATACACCAACTGAAATGTAATTTCAACACTTTCATCCAGGACCATTTGCTTTCTAATAATTATTCAACTCTGTATTCATATCTACAGAAGATGCTAAATACTTTTTTTACATCCTTGTATTGTTTTCAGCCAAGACAGAAATGTTATTTAAAACACTTCTCCACAACTTCAGTTCTGTGGAAGGGTTAGGAGGTACACATCAATAAAACATATTTTTCAGTGCTTCCTTTAGTAAATGGCTTTATTTCTTCCATCAGGTTTAACATGCCACCCACGTCGCCCCTTCACTATGGCCTCGTGCTCCCGGGACTCTACAGTGAGACTCTGGTCATTAACACCGTTAATCACTCCTTTACAAATAAATATTCTGGCAGATAGATCCTGGGAAGAAATTATCGGGAACACTGGTATGGAAACTCTGCATGTATTAGATCTTCTTTCTAAATACGATTTTATAAGCGCTCTTTTCTCACTGAGTTGTGTCTCTTCTCCAGATTGTGCTGTAGAACAAGGCATGCCCCCTCTGCTGTGTGGCAAAGTGTCAAGAGATATCAAACAGGAGATAGAGAAACTAAGTGGTAACCCTCGTGTGAAAAAACTAAGATGGTTTTCAGAATGTTTATCAGTAAGTATTATAGGAATTAAATGTGAAAATTTCCCCTTTAGCCGAAGTGAATCGTGACAACTTTTTGTCATTAAGTTATCACATATTTACATGTGTCATCCCAGTGTAAGAAAGCAAATGGTCCATAAGTTGTGAGGGCAATGAGACATTAAAAAGGAGACAGAAGAAGGCAATTTGCTGTTTCCACCCTACTAACACTGATAAAATCGATCATTGACTAATCAGTAGCATTTCTGACAGCCTTTAGGGCACTTCAGCTACCGATCTACCTCCTAACTTGTCAGCTGCTGCTGTGTGGTCTCCATTTGTCTGCTTTTATAGCATGCTTCCTTACCTTCTATTCTGGCCCTCGCCTTGATATTATTATCTTTTATTATTGGCAATAAATCAACTTTTCTTTCTTAATTATTACTGGCACTTCAGAGCTGCGTGTTTTGTTTTGAAGACCCTTTTCACCTCAAGAACTATTCGTGATCTTCCACATGATAATAGATAGCTGAGATTATTTCTGAGCTAACAAAATATGTAATCAAAAAAGTTTGCCACTGACCTTAAATGATTTTAAATTTAGTGTTATTTTATAAATTATAACAGTTTCTACTATATACATTTGAAAATATCCAAAATTTTCATATTATACCACACACGCTTATACACGCACATTTGTATATATAGAGGCTATTTGTTGGGACTGTGGGTGATTCAAGGATATTTTGCAACGAATAAAGCTTTTCCCCTCTGGTCCTCAATAGACAATTTGGGTGCATGCATTAATCCAACAAGGATCTTAGAAGGCCTAACAAACAAAAAAAGCAAATGGAAACCAGTTTCCATTAAACAATAAATAAGAGAGAGTATAATTATTATCCTGTTAATTTTTCAAGTTAGATATGCCTGTATTATATTTTTAAAGGTGCAAAATGCTGTGGGGTTTTTAATTCATTATTATATCTTTGGATGTTCTGTATCAACTTTTTAGCCTCCGGGTGGCAGTGACAATTTATGGGACTTAGTTGCTGTGATAAAAGGGCAAGATGATAGCTTACTTCCTCAGAACTACTGTAAAGGAATAATGCATTTGAAACATCTGATTACATTCCGAACAGTAAGTAAAGTATGCAGATGTGATGTACTCAAACAAAAAATGGTTTTGCCTTTTCACTATTAAAATATGAAAATTATTTTTCGCATATATAATTAGAGTTGGTAGACTGAAGTAAGTGAACACTGAGGACATAAACCTTCAGTAAAAACTGATCACGAGAGTATCAATTATTTGGGGAACAGATTAAGGCAACCATGGTTTTCATAGGTTGAATCTCGTGAAATTCTTCAAAGGTCACCTGGAAAGCCCTTGAAATGCTTTACCTTTACACTATTACCAGATGATTGTATGTATGGGCTACTCTGATTTTTGTCTCAGAGTCCTACTAGGCTGTATTCTGGGATATATTTTATTAGGACTGATCATATTTTATCCCTTAATGAATTTCGGTACAAAACTACTAGTCACCTTATACATGAAGTGATATGCAGTTCCAACAATAAACCAGTCCTGGTACCAGAAAGAAGAAAAAGCTTTTATATTTACAATGAAGTATCAATGGGTGACTGTTTAATTGTTAGACCATGGAGAGAATCCTGCCAGGGATGTGGATTTGATGGTGATAGGAAGCAGCTATTTTCATAAAGAAGTACCCTTTTAAATCACAAACTAAACACCTAATGACTATAATAGTTACCTATTGATAGTATAGAAACCAATTAGAATAATTTTTAGTTTTTATTTTTAGTTTTTTGTTTATTTATTATATATTTTTTCACCAGTTATATACCACTTTATCACTCACTACCTTTTGGCCTCTGGACTTCTGGTGAGTTTTAAGGAAAATGGGATTTAGCCTCTTCCCACCCACACCAGGCATATCCAAGCCCTACTCTTCACCACACCAAAATATTGTGTTTAAAGAGGTATTATATTTTATAGATAAAAAGCATTGATTTAAAAAAATATTTAATTTCCAGTACTATATGCTTATAAAATATGTATTCGTATAATGCTTTTATAATGATCTGTTATCACTAACTGTTGCATAACAAAATTTAGAAAATTTCATTTTCTTCCTAACCAGTCTGAAGCCCAAGAACTAACCACAGTCAAGATGTCTAAATTTGGTGGTGGTATTGGTGTCCCTACTAAAGAGGAAAGACTGAAGGAAGCTGCTGAAATACACTTGCGATTAGGACAGATTCGGAGATATTGCGAGCTGATGGTCGAACTTGGAGAGGTAAAACGTGCTATTAAAGCAAAACCAAGGAGTCTCACACAGTGTTCCAAGTCTCAGTTAGATACTAAGTATCAAGCTTATCTTCTTCCAGGTCTGGCTGGTTCTCTGCCAATCTGATACCAGGGGTATACCTCAGAGCAGTAGTTGTCCAAGTGAGATCCTGGCTAGCAGCATCAGCATGCCTGGGAACTCCTTAGACATGCATTTCCCGCCCAAACCTACAGAATCAGGAACTCGGGGGATGGAGCCCAATGACGGGTGCTTTTCTAAGCCCTCCAGCTTCTCTTCCCAACAAGCTAACCTGTGAGAACCACTGTCCTCGACTCTAGTCTTTGATTCCTAAAAAAAATCTATGTTGGCTAATCTGCTCCCAGTGAATTCCCCTTGCGAATACTATTTGTCAGTCCCACACTGACCCCCTCTGAGGGTCAGCTGGTGAAGGCACATCCTGATCTTTAGAGAGCACTGAGTCAACAAAACAGAGTTTTCCAGAGAGGTTTGGATGAGTCCATTCTTTTAAAATTCAGGATGGTGGTTTCCTTTGGGAGATGGGTGGTGACTGAAATAGAGCAAAAGAGAGGAGGGACTTCTGTTCCTTGATCTGGGAGCTGGTTACATGAGTGTATTCAGTTTGGGAAGATTTAGTGAGCTTTGCATTTTTTTGCGTGTGTACTTTTAGGTCAACAGAAATTCTCCTACCCATGAAAAATAAAAGATTAGATCGACATGGACTCATTCCATGGTTGATAATTTCTGAAAAGCTCTTGGTTAATTAATGTTATAATTACAAAGCATGATATTAGGACTCTAAAAGCAAAATGGTACTGACGAACCTAGTGGCAGGGCAAGAATAAAGACATAGACATAGAAGATGGACTTGAGGACGCGGGGGTAGTATACACTACCAAATGTAAAATAGCTAGTGGGAAGCAGCCGCAGAGCACAGGGAAATCAGCTCAGTGCTTTGTGACCACCTAGAGGGGTGGGAGGGAGACTCAAGAGGGAGAGGATAAGGGGATATATGTATGCAGATGGCTGATTCACTTTGTTGTACAACAGAAACTAACACAGTATTGTGAAGCAATTATACTCCAAGATCTATTAAAAAAAACTAACTTAAAAAAAAAGAATACTTATAAATAATATGAAGTAAAACTAAGCAGTAACATTACATTAAACTGTATCAAAATTAAATTTAGCTCACCTTTGTATTTCCCCATACATTAGAGACAAACAATGAATTACTGCTTGATCTAAAATAATAAAGTGTACCATTTAAAAATGTTATTTAAAAGGAATTGCAAACTAAAAAAATATTTAACTTAGGAGCAGTGTGAAATTTTTCTTATGAAGAAATAAAGGTATGACTTAAAAGTAACTTCTTTAACAGGGCACTTCTAGAAAGAATATCAAAAGTGAAGGAGAAAAAGAATAAATAAATTTGGTAGAACAGTGTAATTCTTTATCTTTCTGAGTTATATATTTAGGTGTATATAATTTTAAACTATATTTAATTCCAATTTAATTCAAGATAATTTAATCAGGCATTTACTTATGGAGCTAATAATTTTGTTGTTGTGCAGTTTCATCAATGGACTTAATGATCCAAAAAACTGTGCTTACAACCCTTTAGAAATATAGGTGTCCTTATAATTGTTCATGATCACCACCTTACAAATAGCATCTATTTCTGTAAAATTGATAGTATGAGATTAGGAAAACATTTATTCTTTTCACTTGCAACACATGTTTTTATTGAAAAGCTTGGTGATTTTAAAGTTAATTTAATCTACATTTCAATTTCTTTCTTCCATTCATCCCTACTATAATAAAGACGAATTTCCCCAAAAAACATGATTATAAATAATGTAGTGTTAAAAATTCCCTATTGAAAATTTAACCTATTATTTTCAGGCTAATTACCAATTTTCTAGCTTTATTTGCAGTAGAACTTGCCTGTCTTGGAGAGCCTTAATTAAAATGAAGTTTTGATTTATGTAGTGATATTTCAGAATATTTTCTCCTCAGTTCCCTTCTAGACTTGAATTCAGTGAAATCTGTGTCTTCAAACAACAGTCACAATCAGCCTTAATTGAACAGCGAGCTTCTTTTAGTAGTAGTCTAATTTTTAAAATATGAAGACAGGAATATCAATTATAAAGGGAGAGATAACAATAAATAAAATTTATGACAATCAGTAGGGAAAAAATAAAAATAGAAATAAATGCCGTGTTTGTTAAATATAAGTAACAGTGAAATAAAAATTTCAGTGTATATATGACTTTGAAAATAGAACATAGAATACCATAGACCAGAGTACTCTGGTGTGGGAAGGTGAGTTAGTATATTTTTCAAACTACATACTTTATGTACTACCCCTTCCCCCAACCTCCTTTCTTTTTCTCTCTCTGCTCCCCCACCTTCCCTCCACCGCTCTTTCTTTTTCTGTAGGCTTGGGATTTTCCCAGCTAAATCAGGGAATTTATGTATCTTATTTTATTTTAAAATATGGTAATACTTATACTCTAGGGAATGCACGAGATAGTATACAAAAAATATCCCTGGAAATCCAAACACTCTAATAAAAACTTGTTATAAATATGAGTTCATTTTTAAAAAAGTCTGTTAAGAGTTAGCCCGTACAATCAAAATGGCTATGTTTCTGCTCTTCTTTTCTCCTGTTCTAGTGGGACAAAGCCTTGTCAATTGCGCCAGGGGTGTCTGTGAAATACTGGAAGAAGTTGATGCAGAGGTGAGGCAGAGAGTCTGTGTCCAAACAGATGTTTTACATTTTGTTAAAATAGAAGCAATATATAAATCTGCTAGTAGCCTTTGAGATTTTTTACTTTTATGTTGTTTTAAATGATGACTGAATTTTATATCTCCTGATACAGTAAATTAAATGAATCGGTTATAAGTCATTCTTATATTTGAGCTGACATCTGATAAGAACAGTGGTGGAAGGCAAATTCCCCCATGTTGATGGAGGAAATGACAGATCAGTCAACGTACTCACTGGTTAATGTATCGCTATTGAAATATAAGTGGTAAGATTTTTTGAAGGTTACCAGAAGTTCGTGAAATAGTCATTCTATAAATAATCTCAGAAATTCTCTCTGTGGACACTAATTCCTGCCGTGTCCTCTGCATGTATACAAGGTAGTTCTGATGATGAAGAAGAGTTTTACCACTGAACAAGGTTAACCGGATGTCCTTGTTCTAGAATGTAATAAACAAACAAGATTTCTTCTGAGGTGTATTGGTTTCCTAGGGCTGCCATAAGAAAGGACCACAAACTGAGTGCTTAGAACAACAGAAATGTATTCTCTCACGGCTATCAAGTTGTCAGCAGTGTTGCTTCCTGCTGGAGGTTCTGAGAAGGAATCAGGTCCGTGCTTTCCCCCTGGCTTCTGGTGGTTACCGACAGCCCTTGGCACTGCAGGCTCTGCCTAGTCTTCACATGGCATTATCCCCTGTGCGTCTCTGGGTCCAAATTTCCCCTTTTTAATAAGGATACCAGTCATATCAGATTTAGAGTTTACCCTAATCCAGTACAACCCCATCTTAACTTAATTATATCAGCAAAGACTCTATTTCCAAGTGAAGTCACATTCACAGGTACTGTGGATTAGGGCTTCCACCACGTATCTTTTGAGGGGGAAACATAGACTGTTCTCTGTTCTGTTCTATTCATTCGTTCCACAAATATTTAGCACTCACTACGTGCAAGTTACCGTAGAGGACTATTTAATGAGTAATTACTTTGCTTCTGGCATTAAAAATGAAAAGTTTGGTTTTCGTTTCATGGGACATGGTTTAGAAAAAAATTCAACTGTAACTCACATGTACCAGTAAAATCAATCAGAGACTAAGCATGAAATACAGAAGGATTAACACATTAGCCGTGGGAAAGTGGACCATTCCCTAGCACCTACTCTCCCCAAATCAGTTAAGCAATAGCTAGCTCCAGCCCTCAGACTGCAGGCTCCTTAGACTAAACTCTAAGAATCCAAAATAATTCTAAGTTCATGTATCTTCTGTTGTGTGTACAATTACTACACAATTGTAAATGTCATTGCTCCCACTGAAACCTTAATAAAGTCAGGTTAGCAGAGGGTATTTATTTCCCAAAACAATTTTGTTTCAACCTAAGAAACAACAGTCTTTTTCATTTATCTTTGAAAACCAACACCTGATTTTCTCTGCTCCTTAGTTCACATGGTGGCCAGAAAATCATCTCCCTGCAACTCCTAAGTTCATGTTTTATGGATCCAGCCATTCAGAAAGATTGATCGGCAGTCTCTCAGTCCTACTTCTAAATGCCCAGGAAGAGAATATTGTTTCTAAACAGCTATAACAGGGAAATCAGGGTCAGATGGTAAAAGCCTGGTTGTTAGGGAAAACTCCAATGACCCATGAACTGGAGACTGTTAACAGTCATCTAGGCAAACAATAATAAAATTGTTGTTTTATTATTAAATAAAAAAGTGTCTACTGCACCCACCCAAAAGTTGGCAATTGAAATGGAGTTTAATACAGGTACCAGCATAAATTAAATATACCAGATTAGTTTTCAGTAAAACTGAGATTAAACGTTAAAAGTGGAATTAACGAGGTTGGTCATTGAGAAAGTAATGGGGACTTAAAACAGGAAAAGAGAAATAGAGACAGACAGACAGACAGTGATGGATGTGGAGAGACAGAGACAGACACATGTATATCCTTCATAATCTCCAAGATCAGGCCCTCACATATTGGGAACGTTATTTTTCTTTAAGCTACCTTGCTTGGGGCAAAGCTCCTTAACCCTTTCCAGCATATGAGCACAGCAAAAACATAGCCGGTTATGACAGTGAGTAGCGAAAAAATAAAAACAGAAATAAATTTCATGTTTGGTAAATATAAGTAACAGTGAAATAAAATTTTCTTGAATTATCCTTTTTAATGATTCTTAGGCTACTTGCAGTTAGAGGCTCACCAATCATTGCTGTGCTCACTAAAACACTTAAAATTCTCGTCTTTAGTGAAGTAGACACCCACATATGCATTAATCCAGTTGAGAATAGATGTCCCATCACACATATCTAGGTAACAACTGATCAGAAAGATATATTCCTTATTTTAATAGCTAAGCTACATTAATTTTAAGACCTGAAATGTTCAGTGCATTTAAAATATGAAAATTTGTAGTTTCCTAAGGGAAAACAAGTACTAACAGTGTTTACTATTTCAGAAAACTTTTGTCCTCCTTATGTGATATGATTATAAATCTAAGTCTTTGTGGATTCTGATGCAAATTTTAGATACTTCAGAGAATCTCAGTCAAACTGAGAACCGTGAAATTACTATGTCATATAAAAAAAACCTTTGTTGTTATTTTATTAGGAGAGCTGATCAGTTAATCCAGGAAGATAAGGATGATGTCATTCCATACTGCGTAGCCATTGGCGATGTGAAAAAATTAGTCCATTTTTTTATGTCAAGAGGTCAGCTTAAAGAAGCTCTGCTTGTTGCACAGGTACAAACACGTAACGACACGGGCTGGACACATTGGGAGGGGTGTGTGGGAGGGGGAAGGGCATGTTCACGTGATGGACGGAGTTGTAGATGGCTTGGCTTCTGCCCACCTCCCGACCTTCTTTCTTGGACATTTCAGTCACCTTCTCTTTGCTCTGGCCACACTGAACCTATTTTAGATCTTTAAACATGCAAGCATCTCTGAACTCTGGCCTTTTCTATGCTGCTGAACGTTGTATACACTTGAACAACTCTAGTAACCATTCACTTGAAGCTTCATGTTGATACAACAGAGTTCATGGGTTGGTTTTTTGTTTTATTTTGTTTTTTTTTAAATTCTAAGGGTATCTCCAAATCGTAGTATAAATTTCAAACATCATTTAAATATACTTTGTTCAAAAGAATATTCTGAAATTGGTCCATTATCAACAGTTAGCTACAGATTAACTAAAGATTGCATTAAATTCCAGGCTGCTTGTGAGGGAAATATGCAAACCTTCCATGTTTCGACACCTAAAGGATCTTCTTATTCTGATGATATCTACAAGGAGGACTTCAACGAGTGAGCGATTCATTCTTTGTTGGGGATCAATATTTTTTTGTGACTAGTTTCCCTTTAGGAGCTTTTGCGAGCCAGGCATTTCATCCTTCTTGGCACGCAGAGGACTTGTCTGTCTCGTGCCCTCAGCTGCATTTCTCACCACAGCATCCATCCCTAGACGAGGAGGGAAATGTCAGGCACATAGACACAGCTGCCACACGTCTTATGTAGCTTCCAGAAAAGCAAACTGCATTTCAGTACAGAAATTGCATATAAAGCACCTAAATCTCTAAAATCTGATCAAACCTGCTGGGGAGGAGAGGCAGTAAAAGTAAGATGTGCCGTTTATTAATGTTTCACCCTAGACTCAATGTGGATAACATCTCCCTGACATCACTCAAAATCCATGACCCTGGTATTAGCATCTGGAATAACATCTAGGCCTCTTGACATAGACACACTACTATATATAAGACAGATAACTAATAAAGACCTGCTGTATAGCACAGGGAACTCTACTCAGTACTCTGTAATAACCTCTATGGGAAAAGAATCTAAAAAAGAGTGAATATATGTATATGTGTAATTGATTCACTTTGCTGTACAGCAGAAAGTAACACAACATTGTAAACCAACTGTACTCCAATACAGATTTTTTTAAAAATTAAAAAAAAATGAAATCCAAATACTTACGTTTTCAAAAGAAATAGAAATTAGGATTCTCCAGCCTTTTGACCTTTTTCAAATCTATTAATCTACCTTCCTCTGCGTCTTCTCTTAGCTCCTATCATTGCCCTAGGAAATAGGATATTTAAACTTTTAGGACACTTAACAAGTAAAAATGATCACAAAATGTTAGGCAAATAATGTGTTGGGACTAACATATTCCTTCCTGGTTTTTTACTGTTATTCTCTGCCATTTCTAAACTTGGCATTTTAAAGATCTAAAGATTACACCACCCCTGTTTCAGTCACCACCTAAATCTTGAAAAGTTTCTGTTCAACCTGTAATTCTTCTAAGGTTAACTGCCCCTATAGCTGAGGCATAAATTGTTCGATGTAGGATGGGAAATTCTGAAAATTTGGCTTTTCTTCTGAAAAGAAGAAAAATTGCAGGGGAGAGCAGGTAGCCTATCAGCTCATGTGCTAAGAAAGACTGCTTTCCTGATTTTCCCCCCAAATCAGGCTTTCTACCTAAACCAAGGATATAAAATTAAATCTTGTTTGATCCCTTAAGCAGCTTGTTATAAAAAGGCATCAGTTCACTTTTATGATGGAGTCCTTGTGTTTATATCCAGTATGTACACTTTTTCTTCCTAGACTCCTGCAGGAAGCCTGCAGAGAGCTGGCGGAATGGTATTTTCAGGATGGCCGGGCAGTCCTAGCCGCGTGTTGCCACCTCGCTGTGGATAATATCGAGGTACATTTCAAATTGGCTCATGTGAATGAAAAGCTCTTAAAAGATATGTCATGATGTTTGAGGGGGAATAATACGGTGACTTTCTATGTAAGATCTGGTTTTTGCATGCTTTCCAAGCCTGAGCGATTACATGCCCAATAAACACAGATAAACTCTACAGACTATGAGATCTTTTTATTTACCTATTTATTTATTTTTATTACAAGAGACAGATTTGTAACAAACTTACTTTAAGTATTTCATCATATATGAGAAGCAGTAGTGTGGTAAAGGGAAGAACCATTGGACTTGGACTCAGAATACCTGACTTTTGAAAGCAGTTATTTTTATACATACTTTAGTATATTCTTCACAAGTTATGTTTTTGAGGTATTTTTCATTTGAGCCTCTAATGTAATAGGAAACCATTAAGTAAAGATGTGGGTTCTATTTTGCATGTATCCTTAGCTATATTGGCCTTAAGGGATAATTGATAGTCATTGTACAGTATCGAGGAAGATTTTAAGAATTTACTTTTTTTCCTGATAGACTGAAGGACATGTTGAGGATACTTCAGAGAGACTGTTATTAATTAATCACAAAAATGTGAGCAAAGGTTCGAAACTCTTAAATTCTGACCTTATAAAATGTGCTCTGTGTCCCTTTATCAGCTTTTCCATCTGAAAACTGTAGTTGCCCTTACATAGGTACTGTAGAGAAATATTACACTCAGTATTTTATAAGAATAATCAATTATAGGTTAATACAACTTTATCTGCTCTATGAGATGAAGTAGGGGAATGATGATCCTACCCAGCATCTATGAAACTGAAGGAATTCTTTTCTCATTGAGCAAGCTGGCTATGGCGTACCTGATTCGCGGAAACGAGCTGGAGTTGGCAGTCTGTGTGGGCACGGTGCTTGGAGAGCTGGCAGGACCCGCAACCCACTATGCGCTCGAGCTGCTGGCGAGAAAGTGCATGATGATTCCAGCGTGGTGAGCATTTCTAAAGTCAAAGAATAGTTTCATAGTGATGGAAGCATTTTTTGAATGTTGCAAGTTGCTCTTGATAAGGTGTGTGTTGGGAGAAAATAGGAGCTCCCTTTTAGATAAAGATAAGATGTGAGCACGAATTAAGAGTGAGAACTACCATGGCTAGTCGCGAAATCTGCCATCACTTATTCTAAAGTAGCCCAGTTGTAATGTGTAATATTTCAAACACATAAAGCACCATGAGACAGTAAATGTGCACTTCTTAAGATTATCAGGACCACGCATTCCCACTTTTTAAATTCTGCATGTCTACACTCATTCTTGTCAGATCTTGGGTCTTAGTTTGAGGTTTAGAAAATAAAGTCACCTTCCTAATGGAGAGCAATAATAAAGATGGTGTAGCCGGACACTTGGAACAAACTTGGGCTGTGCTCTAAGAGGCAGACCCGGGAGAGTCCCTGGGGGACCTGGAGCTCCAGCTCACAGCAATTCTCCCTCACGTCTCAGGGCAGACAGTCCTTCATCGTGGAGGAAGGAGATGGCGCTGTCACTCACGTGTTTGTTGAATAAAGATGATTTTAGACCTCTGTCTTATCTTTCCCCGGAACACGTAGAACCTTGGGAAATTTCTACATGAGCTTGTTTATGAAGACTTTCACCTCTCCCCACTGTACACTCCCTGCACACAGGCCCCCGCTCTTACGATGGAGCTATTCAGACGCCACTGTTGAACACTACAGATGAGAATCGTCATCACCGCTAACTAACACTGCCGTCCCACTCACTGTGCGCCACGCACCGTCGTAAGCACTTACACGCAGCAGTTCACTCAGAGCTACGCAGTAGATGTTGATTCGCCTCTCGTCTCCGTACACGGTCGTGCCAGGACTCAAAGCTACATAAACTGGCTCCAGGGTTTGCACTCTTAGCTACTGTCTTAGTCAGCTGGGGCTGCTGGAACAAAATGCTACAGACTGGGTGACTGATAAACAGGAGAAATTTATTTTTCATGGTTCTGGAGAGTGAGAAGTTCAAGATAAACTGGCAGATTTGGGGTCTGATGAGAGCTGGCTTCCTGGTTCGTAACTGGCTGCGTTTTTGCTGTGCTCACGTGGTGGAAGGGGTGAGGGAGCTCCCTGTGACCCCTTTTATCGGGGTACTAAATCCCATCCATCGTGGCTCTTCCCTCATGACCCTATAACCTCCCAAAGACCCCACCTCCTAATACCATCCCACTGGGGGTTAGATGTCAACATAGGACTTTTGGGGGACACAAACATTCAGTCTATGGCAGCTATCACACTACACCACCTCCTCATCCAGGGCTGAGTCAGAAAAAGAGCAGTGCTTCCCGGTCTCCTTTCCTGTTGGATCTGGGGGCTTCAGAGAGATTCGGGAATCTCAGAGTTATTCTAATTTTTACCCATATCTTACAGTGATGTAAGAGCTCCCCCCCATCAGAATGGAGTGGTGCCCCACCGTCAGTCTCAGACTTAAGTGTACCTAACTAACGCAGACCATCCCTCGAGAGGACCCAGTTCTGTCTCTCAAGAACTATGGTAGTTGGCTCAGACCCAACCGAAAGCATGAGGTCTAACTCACACTACTTACCCACAAAGGTGACTGACGCTGTGCTAGAAGTCATCATCTAATTCAAATACAGTGTGATTACTTTTTTAAAAAAAAGTAAAGGTAAAAAGTAGCAAAACATGGATATTAAATCCTAAAGAGGTTTCAAAATCTTCCACCTGACTGTATGTCTTATTGATTTTAAAATAAAACAAACTTCTCCTTCCTTTTAATGCCCTCCAAGAGTCCTTTCTTTATATAGCCATAGATTTGTGTACCAGAAACCAGGATAAAGTTCAGACGCTGAAATGCATGGATCTGGCTTTTTTCCAGGTGAAATCTAATCCTAATGTAATTTTATAAACCGAGAACACTTCGTGTTTTTTACAGTTACTGGTAAAAGTTTGCTTTTTCTTGGTTGTCATTGCCTATTCATGGTATTCAAATTTATTTTCTTTTTAGCTTTCCATCCACTGGATACAGGTATTATCTAGTTTTATTAAAATGTTCAATTAAAAATTCACATATTATTTTATTTTATTTTTAGAATACCAACTCTTTACTAAGAAATGATCATTAACTGTTTTTGCTTTATTGCTTTGCAGAATGCCAATTCATTTATATAGTTTATATAAAACCTAACTACAAAGTAATGAGAACAGTTCCTATAACCTAGGTACAAAATCACTCATGATTTTATACTTTAAACCTGTGTAAAACATGAACTGTGGCTTTCTACAATAAAACAATAATTAACTCAACTAAGCAAATTAAAATGCCTGTTCTATAGTGAAATTTAAGAGTTTGGATCATTTCGCTGGTCTGTATCAGTATATAGAAATATATACACACATTTTCCCCTACTGGCATACTGAATTTTCAATAAATAGTGAATTAGCCTAAAAAGTAAATAAAATTAGCTAGAATTGCTGTAAATTTCTCTGTATCAGGATATGATTCTAGGATAAGAAAGTCAGACTTTTGTCTGTAGTTCATAGAAGTTAAAGTAGAATTTTAGCACAGGCTTTTTTAAACACTGTAAAAGCACATGATAATTTCTATATTCTCGTGGACATTATGAAAAACTGCTATTAAATGTTAGTATCAGAAAACATAAAGTCATACTTTTTATCAAGAACAGATGAATTAGTCTAATTTGGAACCTGTAAAAACACTCAAAGATTTACTTGCCCAATGATGATAGAGAATTTGACACATACAAATTATCCCTATTCCTGTTCTTTACTCACTGTATTCTGATGAAACATCTCCCTGATATTTTCTAAAATAATTTATTCACTTGAATGACCAATTTAGATTTTGCTGAAGGCTGTGCACAAAGAAGGCGGAGGAGGCTTTACTCCGAGTCCGCAGAACAGCCTTTGTAACTTCACATCTGGAATGCTGTCTATTCTGAAGTCATGCTGAATGTCTATCATTTTCTTGAAAATTGAATAATAATACCGTAAGCCATTAAAAATTCGTGATTTCTCACTTATGAGGCGTGAAACCAAACCTCCTCACCTCGTGATTTTTAAAAATGATCTTATACAAAATATTTTCAGCGAAGCTGTGAAAGTCCACACATTTTTTAAATGTCTGATTTCAAAATGATTTATTCCATTGATTAAATCTTTAGAAAGCAAATCGGAAAACTGCATTTCTATCTTTGATTTCTACCTAAAGTTTAAGAAATATGCAGAATACCCTTACATCTAAACTTAAAAAATTTAAATATCCATTCGTTTTAATGAGCTGGAAAATACAGTTGTCCATTGTTGGCAATTGTAGCAGAAGTTGATGAGAATTAGCTTTCACAGAGTCTGCCTTATAATTCGCTCCAAAGAACATGCCTAATACTACTTAGTTTGGTTAGAGAATTATTCTATAATAACAAAATTAATTGTAAATATATAAAGGCTCAGTATTTAGGAATTTCATAATACATTTTTTCTTCATGCTCTTTGGTTTCTGTAATCTACATTTAGAGGAGTTTCATAACTAAGTAGGAAATTAGTACTCTTTATGTAAATAGAAAAGCAAGGGAGGTGTAATGAGTCTTCCTTTGAAATAGTTCTAAAATGTTATTTTTAGGCTTTTTTTTCCTCATTGAAGTTTCCCCTTTTGTTATGTGCATAGGAATTTGGCAGTTGATCTTCTCCTAATGACTCCTGATAGTGAACTACAGTTAGTAAAACTCTGTGCTTTCTACCCGGGGTGTATTGAAGAGATAGATGATCTTCATGAGAAGGTATGCTGACTATATTAAGTATTCTAGTTTGGAATGCAGTGCTGTGATTTAATTAGCTTTAGGTTTGGTCAAATAGTGATGCACGCAGAGAAATGAATATACGGTCCCATCAGAATCCTCTCATAAAGACAACAAAAATTATAACAATAAGGAAGAACATTTATTGAGTTTCTACTGTATGTTTGGAACTGTTCTAAATTTTCACGTCTATCTGTTATCTATCTGTTACTTAATTCTCATGAAACCCTGAAAAGCAGGGGATACTGTTCCTAATTTATAAAGAAGGTGAACTCAGAAAAGGTAAGGAACTTGTAACTAGTTAACGGTGGGGTGAGAACTTCAACGTTTGTAACTTCCCATCCCAAGCCCTTTCCACTTTGCATCTTAAGGTACAGGTATGCTAACTTTAAAAATAGGCAGTTTAGGATCTTTAAAAGAATTAGTGAAGTATAATAAAACTGGCCTGCTTATTCTAAAGTGCTTTTTAAAAATGCTCCATTACAGAATACAGGAATTTATATACCAAGATTACATATAAAAGCAATCAAAATGTTCAACAATAGGGAGATTGTATTAATTACAGTACATTTCTATATTTCAGTGCTATTAATCCATTAAAAAGGTCATGAAGTTCTATTTTTATTGACATTGGTAGATGGCTATAAAACAAGTAAATAAAAAGCAGATGATAAAACTATGTACACACCATATGATTTTCATTTGGAAAATCAACTGTGTACATATTTATTTTATTTATAGCACAGTACAGTTCTTTTAAGAAAAAGATGATGTAAATAAAACATTTTCTCATCTTTAACTTTCAAAATAACAGAGTTTTCTTATATGAACCTTGATTTTCCCTGCAGTGGGGAATTGGCCCTATTCATTCAACAAGGGATACTAACTGAGTATTTTGTTAATACAGATAGACCAAAAGTGTGTGTGAGTGTGTGTGTGTGTGTGTGTGTGTGTGTATGTGACTGTGTATGTTTATGGTATCAGGGAAAATACTTGTGAAAGGATAAATGTTAGAAGTTACCAATGGGTTGTGAGATTATAGGTGATTTTAACTTCTTTATACACTTTGCTCTGTGAATCACTTTTTAAATGAGCTGTGCTTTGCTTTATAAACATGACAAAAGTTATTTTTAAGTTGAAATTAAAATGCATATGGAAGGAGGCAGGAGTGGATTTTTTTCAGTTATCCTTTACATTTACTGTGTAGTGTTTCAGCGTACACTGACATATTCTCTGAGGCCAGAGGTGTGGTGTTAGTACGGTGGCTAAGAGAGGCTAAATCCTTGTCTATGTTTACACAACTATTAATGAGGGGACAAACACAGTATTCACCTGGTCTTTTCATCACACATCCTGAAAGGGTATAATTGGACTCTCTGGCAGACTTCATTAATAACTCTGTGTAAAGGTGTTAATAACTCTGGAGAATTCCACAAGTAAGACTAAAAATCATAAATACATATATATATACATATTTTGGCTGCGCCATGTGGCTTGCGGGATCTCAGCTCACCAACCAGGGACTGAACCCGGGTCATGGTAGTGAAAGCCCAGAATCCTAACCACTAGGCCACCAGGGAACTCCCCTAAAAATTATATTTAAATATTAAGTTATATAGCTTCTAGAATTTTAAGATAAGATAAGAATTACAGGAATGATCAACCTACTCTTCTTATCATATTCTGTGTCAGAATGAAATTTCAGTGGGAACCATTTGTTATTTCCCTCTACTCTTAGAGCATATAGCAAAGTGAAGAAACTTTTTTCTTTCTAACCAGGCACAGTTCCTAGCACATAGTAGTTGCTCAGTAAATAACTGGCAGTCAGTGAATAAAGATGGGGAAACAATATGAAATGTCACATACATGAGAGCTCTTTTAGTTTAGTTTGTTGTAATTTTTTTGAGAGAGTTTGAGGGATCTAAAATATTCAGTTTACTTAAATTTTAAACAATGGAAAATATGAAGCTGTGGAATAAATGCATTAATAAACAAATTGAATAAACCATCTTAGTAACTTAAGGGGATGTAAAAAATAGTGAGAAGGAACTAGAGTGACAAATCTCAAAGGAGAGGAGACGGATGACCTAACGGTGGATGAACCACAACATCTGCGGTCACAGCACAAAATATTTTTTGCAGCGGAAGCTCCGTCTCAGTGGTTGCCAAAGACTAGTAAGACAGCAGTAAACTATGCCTGTGTTGCTTAGAAACAAACCAACAAACTTTAACACCTAAACTGCAAATATCATGAACATGTCAGAATTTTATCTAAAATTAATTTATAACTTAATTATAAGTTAAAGTATTGATTTGAGTTATTAATTATTAAGTTATTAATTTATAACTTAATTCCTGTCTATGTTATGGAAGCAGAAAAACTTACATGAGGGAGGAGTAGACTCTCAGTTTTAACAGAAAAAAAAATTATTTGAAAAGACGGGGAGTGTTGCTTTTCATTTTACGGTAATGAAATTTCATAGGCTCAAATCTCCACTTTGTGGCATTTCGGAATGTCAAAGCTGAAAACGTTGAGAGCTTGTCCTGCTCAAAATAAAGTTGCTTTGTCTCAAGGCCAAGTGAAAGTAAATCACTGTGTAGAGAACACGTAAGCGTGCACCTTTTATGTTTTCTACATTTAATGTAGTTTTTGAGACTGGTCGGTATATTTGTTCTAAAGTAACTAATTTCAGCATTTCCTGCTCAATTACATTTGCAGGTACTAATTCTAGTATCCCAATCAGGACAATTTACTTCCACCTCTTTTATTAGGTATTCGTGTGATTAAAACTACTGACTCATTAGGTAATACCCTATTTATTGTTATTAGATCTTAAAGATATTCCCATAAATGTATGCTTTTGGTACAAATTATTTCATTTACATCTGTTCTCAGCAACTTTAATGAGGAGGCATATTGGAAACATTTAGCACTTAATACTATTGCTTTTATCCCTATAAATTTTAGTAACAATGACATCAAACCAATTATTTTCTAGTGCAAGCTACCCACAGTAGAAGAATGTATGCAATTAGCTGAGACAGCCCATGCCGATGGCAATATATTTGAAACTATAAAGTATTACTTGTTAAGTCAAGAACCTGAAAAAGCCCTTCCTATTGGTATTGACTTCATCAAAGGTACGTGTTCAGTTGGTAGTATAATTTAAAATCTACTCTTTTATTTGGCATTTTCATTCATACTGATAAAAAGGCTTAAAACCAAGCACTAGCCGTCCTGAATTTAAAGAGGAAAGAGATTGCTGAGTGTTTGGTATCGGGACCTGATTGTGATCTAGAAAATAAAGAAGTAGATAGTGTTGACCAGAAAAGAATCAATTACATAAGTTAAAAATTGGATGAACAAGTTTTAATCCTGTTACTTAGAGAATCCTTTATTTGGTTTTATTTTGCCAGAATACATCAGTAGTTCAAATTGGACTTTGGATACCATTTACCCTGTTCTTGACCTACTGAGTTATGTTCGTACTGAAAAATTAGTCCTGCATACATGTACTAAGTGAGTACTTTTTCTCCAAAATGCGTAACTGAGCTTATGTAATGTTTCAGAATGGCTGTATTGTTTTTTTTTAAATTAATTTATTTATTTTTGGCTGCATCGGGTCTTCGTTGCTGCGCGCGGGCTTTCTCTAGTTGCGGTGAGCGTGGGCTACTCTTCGTTGCAGTGTGCGGGCTTCTCATTGCGGTGGTTCCTCTTGTTGCGGAGCACGGGCTCTAGGCGCGCGGGCTTCAGTAGTTGTGGCATGCAGGCTCAGCAGTTGTGGCTCGCGAGCTCTAGAGTGCAGGCTCAGTAGTTGTGGCGCACGGGCTTAGTTGCTCCGTGGCACGTGGGATCTTCCCGGACCAGGGCTCGAACCCATGTCCCCTGCATTGGCAGGCGGATTCTTAACCACTGTGCCACCAGGGAAGGTCCCGCCTTTATTGTTTTTGGTGTTCAGATCAGGAAATAAGATCATCTTGGACAGATAGGTGCATGTGTAGAAAAATTACATTTTAATTTGTGTTATCCTTAAGTAAAAATACAGAGGTCAGTTTGAAACAAATAGTAAATCTTAGTGGTCCCATTTCCTAATACCTAGTGTGTTATGTGTATGTACACACAGACACACACATACGCACCTGGTTCAAATAGGACCAATTCAGAGCTTTGGGATGGTTTTGGACCTCATGTCTTCGGTGGTCTGTCTAGTGGTCATATCTCTTAAATCTCCATGTGTGCAAAGCATACTAGGTTGGGGAAAGAAGTGAAAGTGCTAGAAAGTAAAAAATAGACACTATCCTTGAATTCAAGTACCATTTAAGGACATTGTTATCCATGTAACTAAAATCCCGAGACCACATATACTTATACTAGAGGCTTTGGGCTACTTTTGTTGCAATGCCATGTGGAAAAGATGGTGCAGAGCCTGTGCAACTTTGGCAAGCTTCCCCAGCTGGGTGTGCAGGAGGTGTTCTCTGCCGTTCCCTGCAGTCTGCACAGTGTGCCAGGAATCCGTCAATCCGACCCAGCGCATGACTCGGGGAGAAATTACGTGAAGGAACAGACAAGGAAGAGAGAAAAACAAGAAGGCAGAGTTAAATATTATTTAAAGACTTTTATTTCAAAGTACAATTTATGTTATTGTGTACATGTTTGAATAGGAGTTAACTGATGCATAAAACATCTTCAAGTTTAGAAAATTTTCTAAGCATATTTTGCTATAAATGTCACCCATCAAAATACAGAGACACAAGTACAGTAACTGTATATGAGAGCAATGTGCTGTACCTCAAGTTATGGACTCTTTAAAAATAAATATATTCTCTTTTAGAGCTCGAAACGAATTGCTGATATTGTGTGGGTACGTTGGTGCTTTGCTGGCTATCAGAAGACAGTACCAAAGCATCGTCCCGGCACTTTATGAGTACACGAGGTAAAAGCAGGTTCTCTTCTACTGTGAAATTAGAGAAGTGCCTTTCACTGAGACGGTTAGTGTCTAAGTGCATCATAGAAGCAACAAATACATCTTGCACTCATCCATTTATTTACAAAGCATGTGCTTCATAATAAAGCAGCAGTAAACGATATGAATTAGCAGTGAACTGGGGTGTAAATAATAGAAATCCTAATTCTAGCTTAAACACTAAGGTTTCCTGGTCTTATGTCAAGACACTTGAGGTAGGCATTCTCGGGCAGATTCCATCAAGGATCTGGATTCTTCCCTTCTTTCAACTCCGACATTCTTGGCTTCCTTCCTCTTGCCTGAGTGACCCAGGGTTACCAGGTAGCTCCCAGCCCTCTGGGTATTAGGTCTACATTCGAAGCAGAAGGAGTGGTAAGGGTGAAAGGATGGAGACCACAGAGGGCAGCACCCATTGATTCAGGAAGGAAAGTCTTCCTTAGGGCTGTGCACCTACAACCCCCTGGCCAGGACTGTGTAACCCTACTTTCAAAAGAAGATGAAAAACTGTGTATTTTAGCTTTCCCATCTCTACAGTGGAAAAATGCAAAGTATATTGTATTCAGGTATAACCTACCTGCCAAACTCCTGTGTTTTCTAACAGCTTGCTGAACATCAGCCATTGTGCTTAAAGCTTGTCATACTGAAAATTAAATCCAATGCCCCTGGGGGGAGGTCTGGTGTAGCTGTGGGCCTGACCGGGGGGCAGCAGAGATTCCTGCTGTCAGGGCTCTCAATGAGAGATCTACGCAGGCAGCATGACCACAATTCGAAAGCAACTTTTAACAATATTTAGAAAATATATTGTAAGAACAGTAGGATGTATCACATGGAATTAATATTATTTAATGAGCTATGTTCAGCTCTATATGACTTTGGTAATGAAAGAGAGAAAATGGTCCCTTGAAAAAATATCACCAATACAAGGAAGGCGTTTTATTCCTAAGGCAGGAGAGACTTGAGACAGTGTGGCTGGGTTAGAAACGTGTTAGTTCAGAGGGAGAAACGCGAGCTCTGGGACCTGCCTGTACTCTGTCCCTCTGAACCCACCCTCTCACCTCTGTGCGGACAACTCACCCTTCTGTACGCAGGCACAGCGCCTGGCTGGATGCCCAGCAGCTCCCTAACCTCAGTGCGCTCAGAATTAAAGCCATCTTCCTTCTCACATCTATTCCTCCTGGGTTCGCTCTTTCTTCTGATGATGTCATTATACTTCTGTCGTCCAGAATCAGGATTAGGTGTTCTTCCTCACCGTCAACATCCAATTCTGCAGTAAATTCCCACACCCACACGTTTCTCATTCTCTGGGACCCACAGTTACTGTCTTCACTAACTGTCCCCTGTGGTAGCCCTTCCTCTAGTCACCCTACCCCCCTCCTCCTGTCACCCCTACAACAGTTGCATTAGCCTCCCTGATGGTGAGACTCCCCACTAGTGAACAGATAACATTTTACATCCTTAGTCTTACTTTGAAATTCCACAGAAGTCAAATTCCGTCCTTATCACCCACTGTGTCCTTCTACATGTTCTCTACTCCAGCCAAACTGAAACACTTGTGACTCCCCGTACACATGTAAGCTTTTCTCTGGTATTTTCACAGTGCCCTCTCCACCTAGTTACCTTGGTTTTTCTCCTCACTCTTTAACAATGCTCTATCTACAGTAGATCATCAAAAACTACTGGGCAGACAAAGTACTACCAAGTGCAGAATTGTAGACAGGGAAACCATATGATTTAAAGAATTTGTTTTGGAGCCAGGCTACATTATCAATAAAAAATTTTTAAGTCAATAATTTGAGGTTGAAAAAAAACAAGCTACCAACTGATTTGAGATAATATTACTGAAATGTTAGGGGTATGTGTGTGTGGGGAGGGTATTTATATATTTTTTCTCACCAATTCTGATCATGTCCCAGCAGATTGATGACAACCAGCAAGAATTAAACATAAGATATAAATTATAGAAATGCTTACTTTTAGTCTTATATCATCTGTAAGGTCTTATGTTCTTTTTCTTTTTATCTCCTAAACAGCTTTTACTTTTAAATTTCAACCAACTAGTTCCTTGAAAAACATACTGAGTTTGTAACTTATGGAAACTGGGACTAGTAATTCCTTATCTACAGCCTCGTAATTAACAACAACATTATATCTGTTTTCCAGTTTTCTATACACAGATGTGATGGATCACTGCTGTCACTATCTCACTGCTTTTTTTCACACATCCCTGTCTTTAAAGAATTGAAATCAGCATTTCCATTGCTTTCCACTAATTGACATTCTTTTCTTACTGTTCCACTTGCTTTCTAAGAGTCATCTTTAATACGGAGACACACTGGACCACACCGTAGCTGGCCGTGGCTGTTACTCAGCAATACTCGGCCTGTCATCCAACCAATATTGATTGAATATTTTTGACCTCCCAGGGACTTGCACACACACACACCCCCCTACATGTATATATTTGCATATACACATAGATTTGTGAACAACAGTTGTTAAATCTGAAATGGCAGTTATTTAAAGTTCATTTGCTCTTTTGCTATCTTTGTCTTGGATGGCAGATGTTAATTTCTTTTTCACATGTTTCAGTCAGCTATTGAAACGTCGGAAGGTGTCAGTGCCTATAAAAATTGAACACCTTTCTGAGGAATTGGATGCATGGAGAGCTTGCACACAATCCATCAACCGGTGAGTGAATCTGATATAAAAACTGGGATACAGAAGGTATCACTTAATATTACAGACAAACTTATTGAAAATTTGGTTGTCTCATTATTTATCTTGGCAGGATAATGAATCTTGGGTTGTTTAGCATATATTCAGTAATAATTTACAATGCTCTTTCCTGCCTTTTTTAAGTCCTTCATTTTACTATAAATTGAGTCTAAAGTTGATTTCCCATGTTTTATAAAGGAGAACTAAATAATCATCAGGGACTGTTTTTTACCCCACTCTTTTTTTTTTTTTTTTTTTAATTTATTTATTTTTGGCTGTGTTGGGTCTTCGTTTCTGTGCGAGGGCTTTCTCTAGTTGCGGCAAGTGGGGGCCACTCTTCATCGCGGTGCGCGGGCCTCTCACTATCGCGGCCTCCCTTGTTGCGGAGCACAGGCTCCAGACGTGCAGGCTCAGTAGTTGTGGCTCACGGGCCTAGTTGCTCCGCGGCATGTGGGATCTTCCCAGACCAGGGCTCGAACCCGTGTCCCCTGAATTGGCAGGCAGATTCTCAACCACTGCGCCACCAGGGAAGCCCCATCAGGGACTGTTTTTTAATCTAAACCTTAACAACCCTGTGATTCTACAAAACTAAAAATGAAATATCTGTTGAAAATATAGATCATCAGAAGAATCTCCACATACACCCCCTTCTGATTCACAAAGAGTGGTTTATGCAACTTTACTGAAGAGACTAAAAGAAGAACCACTCAGGGGAATTATTGGACCAGATTATGTGACCGGATCAAATCTGCCCAGCCATTCTGATATTCACATCTCTTGTCTCACAGGATTAAAAATCCAGGTACAGCGTAATGTCAGGCATAAATTGTGCACGTTCATCATTTTTATTTGTTTCATTAGGTTTGAAATGTGATCTTAAAATAAGCACAACCTGAATAAAAGTAGGGACCTATAAAGAGACCTGAGGCCCAGTGAGAAAATATTGCCCTTAATGCTTCCATATTTGGTATAAATGTTTTGTCTCTCCTTGAAATAAATTCAGAGACATAGTCATTGTACTGTTATCATAAAAGCAATTCATATAATAGATATACTTAGTAACAAATGATATGTATACTTAGTAACAAATATTTTAAAATACATATAGAGCATATCCTTAGGGAAATTAAATAAGAAAGACAAAGCAACAATCAACACAGTTACAAATTATTATATCTCAGTAGATTAAATTTAACTTTATAGTCTCCATTTGTATTTTATAAACACAAAGAAAGCGATTAAAAACTGTTAGATGTATAATATATCATTGATATATTATGCATATTCTTACATTGACTTACTGAACTTTTCAGCAATTAAAAATTACAGGGCTCAATCATGAGGGATGGCTAATTCCCAAGGAATGGTCCCTCATGCCCCATCAAAGTAATGATGGTGAACGATGCCAGAGCCTCCCAGTGTGACCCAGGGGTGCCATTATCTCCAGGAAATAGAGGAGCCTTCATCATCCCAGAGCCAGGACCGGTTGTAGGTGTCCCCAGGAAGTAAACAAAGCTGAATCCCCATGAAATGCTAATGGAGACCAGGTGGGACTAAAAGAATGCCACCTCTTGGGCACATTCACATTTTACTAAGTGGATTCTTGTATTTCTGATGTAACGTAGCTAATTACATTTCTAACACTGACATGCCAGGTCAATGGAGAAAGGTGCGTGAGGAGATAGTCACTCCAATTAAATATCTTGCTGCTAATGTAAACTCTAACTACAGCTTGACTTGATGCCGGAAACAAACTAAGTCTTCAGAACACAGCAATATATTCCAAACCACAGACAGAACACATAGTTGTATACGTGCTTATCCACTTATGTTCAGAGATAAAGAACCAAAGCAGTAAATTCAAGAACTTATGATTAAGAGCAAAAACCATTATGCAGTTTTTAGAATACATTTTCAGTGCCACTCACCGCCTTGCATGTACTTCTAGAGCTCGACACTTTCCTGTTTCTCCTCTTCAGGACTTTTTCTCCATCTGAGACAGACAGATGACCTCCACAGGCTAACCTCTCTGCACTCACACACACATTAGGAAATGATCTACTCATTATCTTACATACACTAGGGCGCAAATGACTGATTCAGAGCGGGGGCTACCCTCCTAGGATATTTCTGTTCCTGCAGAAAATCAGTGTGTTCTGCTTAAAACTAAAATGTCAAGTACCTGTGAATAGGAAGCTGCCTACTTCGTGTAATGGATTTTCTAATATCTAGAAAGAATTTACTAACAACAAGCTGTTATCATTTGAAATCATGATAAAAAACCTGATAACTTCAGAAAGTAATGAAGAAAGTAAGTTTTTTTAATGCATTTTGTGTTTGTAAAATCATGCTTTTCCTTCTAAGAGCTGGGAGATACACATGGAAAGTTTTTTTTTGGATTTAGTTCTTCAGAACTACCCTCGACATACAAAATAGCTGATATAACTAAATTATAGATATGCTAGTAAATCACAGGGTTGACAGGACTTTAACTTATATATACACATATATCGCAGTGTATTTTTCATCTTCTGGAGAGCAGGTTGAATTTCTGGCTTAAATAATTTACCCAGCTGTATTGATGTAGGCTGTATGATTAAAAGAGTGAAGTATATTAAAGTCTATTATTAGGCATATATGCCTTTATAAATGTTAACTTTGTAGAAATTAATAGGTTAGCAATACCTATTGCCACTGACAGCGCCATTGTAATTAAAGAATTCAAATTATAAAACTAAATTCTATTTTGAAAGACATCAGGGCATAATGTTAAGATATTTTAAAATGTTTCTCTATTTGGTGGCAATTCAAAGAATCTCATTTTTCCCTTATTTTAAAATTTCCTATCAGTGTTGCTTAAATATCACCAGTGGCTTTTTATTAGCGTGAGTCTGTTTCTGGAAGTTTAAAAACATATTGCAAATTCATAATCTCATCATGTCTTCCCTTAACTCTCACTGTGCAGGGCCCTGTATTTTTCCTTGAAGATGGGAAATCCACGATCTCCTTGAATGATGCTCTGATGTGGGCAAAGGTGAACCCATTCTCACCTTTGGGGACGGGAATACGACTCAACCCATTTTGACAGAAGGTTTTTCTCACACTTAATTGTTTTTTTAAAGACCTTTTTCTGGTTAGTATTACCTTTAACCTTTGTTGTGCAAGAGCCAAAGGTCTGGAGGAGGAGGTGGGAAGTGGGGACTCACAGTTGATTTTATTCGTTAACTTCAACAAATAAAATATTTATATAATTTCAAGGAAAAATAGGTGTCTCCTTATTTGGGAGGAAGGTGATATTTAAATTATAAAGGACTGACAAATCTAAAAGAGCATATAAACTTTTCACAAAGCACAAAAGGTACCAAATATTCTATTGTTGAAACACTGAAACTTATAAAATAGTGCAACACCTAGACTAGTGCTTGACGTGCAGTAGGCGCTTAGAGTATTTGGGTGACTGAATATCTTGAAGTATCGAAATGTAAGGTGTGTACAACTGATCTTCAAGTTAACAAACACTGGTATTGTCCTCTATAAAATGTATAGTAAACCACTAGTTTTAGCTCATATTTAATCGAAGTTTTCAGTTATAAGTTTAATATATATCAATAAATGGGTACGCAAAGGACTTTTGAGTTTTATTTTTTTAAAGAGAAAACATTCCCAAGTTCTGTAGCTGAAACTCAAATGTCTAATTATAAAGGAATAGGCTAGAAAAGCATGAAAAAAATTGGAGGTGAAAAACACAAAATGCAGTGAAATCTATGTGAAAATTTGCATTTGATGATAATTCACTATTTTAAAAGATATTTGGTATTTATGAATATTAATTTTGATTAATGTATTTAATATTCACATAATCTCTAATCAAGTTACATTATAATATAGTTATAATCAATTTATTTGATGAAAATTAGTTTCAAATAAATTTCTGTAAGTAAATAGGATATTAGTCGAAATTTGGGATATATTATGTAAATTCAAGTTTTAAAAATATTTATTAAAATAGTACATCTGTTGATATTTTTAAAAAGCCTGAGGCGTGACGACAAGTATTTCAGTTGTACTAGAATTCTGACTTCGAAATTTATGAAATGAATGCACACTAGGAAGAATAGTACTTTGATACTCAAGCTGTTTTACAAGATTTATAATACAGATGTTTTGTCTAATTAGGGAGTGAGCTCATATAACTAGAATAATGGTGGTTTTTATTATCTTTAAACTTGTTGCATTTAAATACTTTAAAATTTTTCTTAAGCTTCTTAAAACAGAAAACAATATATATTATGTACCTGTCTATCACACTGACCTACTTCTAACTCCACAAAAAAAGCATTTTAGCCTTAAATTCCATTTTATAAAGAAAATAGTTAATATTATAGAAGAGAATGTATACAACTCAGAGGTGCAATGGGTAACGTAAATCATATCTGAGAAGTACTTTTTAACCCTTAGTGATACGTGTAATTCAGATTTTTTTTTTTAGGTGAGGGGTATTATTAATTGGCATATATGTACTGAAATCTCCTCACTTAAAAAGTGGCAGTCTAAATCCTACTATCATTCTCTGTTTTGTTTTAAAATAGATTAAAAACCCTACTTTGTGCTTTAAATACTTCAAAGATATTAAGTTATACATATATAAACAATTGTTACATTCTTCTGTATTTTTAGTGAATGCAGGAAATAATATTTTAATGTATAAAGTATGAAAAAGATCTTACAACTCTTTATCACATGAAGACCATTGAGGTATAACCCAATATTTGTCTAAAACCTGAATTTGATTGATTCAAATGCAATTCTATTATTCCTTGACTTCAACAATGTTCTACACCTTAATATTATGACTATTAATTCTTCATAAAATGTCATTTGACTATGTTGATCTGTATGTGTCTTAATATGAAAAACAAAAGTTTTAAAAATTTATAAAGTTAAACTTCATTGTTATATTTAGTATGCATGAAAACCCAAACAAAGAACATGAACTTGTTTTTATTTGAAGGTGTCCATATTACTGATAATGTGGACAAATTAGTTTGCAAGTTTAAGTATGCTTTTATGAAAGAAGTCTCATTAGACAATGATTTTAATAAATACTGCAGTTAAAGCCAGATATGACACAGTTAACTGCTAAGGTGAACATTAGTCTTGTCCCTAGAACCACCATTGAGAGGACACCGTCTCTCGCTAAATTCTGGGTTAAAGTCGTCAGAGGTATGAAGGGCTGCGCTGTCCATCTGGGTTATTACCCTGCTTAGAAACCTAGAAAAAATCTTGTGATTGGACTGTTCAGGAGGATGATTCGCCACTTGTAAGAAACACTGACTACAATAAACCCCAGAATTAGTATAAAAGAGAGAAAAAAGAGGCTTACTAATTAATACAAACAGCATAGCACAGAGGCTTCCATTCCCGTGATAAGCATTCTGCCAATTGATTGAAAGGTTCTGTTCCTATAGGGGCTGCTGTAGCTCCTAGAATAGTTCACTGCTTCCTTCTGTCAAAGATCTTTGTGAAGAAAATGACCTTCCTTAGATTTGCCTGAAGTGTTGGCTTCTGTTGACACAACTCATCTTAAGAAGCTCTTGACGTTACCTGCTTTCACCATATCCCCGCTTCCTTCATTTCCTTAGTCACTATGAAATGAAGCTTCCAGACTCTCCTGTATTTTCAAAACTCTCCGTAGGTCCCACAGGGGTCTTGGGAACTTAACCAAGGTCAGGCCATGAGTGATTAGCTTTTTCAGGAGATTGAGCACAGAGTCAAGAGAATAAAGAAACTTATTATTTGACTGTTTATCCAAATCTAATCCTTTTCTCTGGACGTTTCTCTAGCTGAGCTTCAGACTTGTTTCTAAAATCCTTTCCTAAGGAACTATATTTTATGGTTTAAAAATTATTCTCATAATTTTCTAAACCTTTCCCAAGAAGTCATCGATTTCATCAGGGCTCTCGTTAATTTCTTTTACTAAATATTACCTATCCAGAAAGGTAAGATTAAACAAGGAAGTCTCTGGAGGTAGGAATTCTAATTAAACTCTCTAAGCCTTCAAAAATGCAGAAAAACAAATAGAGCTTTGTTGGAAATTGACAAGCATATCATGGGATTCAGCATTAGTAATACTCATCTTGGAAGTCAAATGACACTATTAATGAGATAGCATAAAAACATGAATAATTCCACTTGAAGAAAATTTTCCAAATATGAATTTTAAATTACCAAGAATGTATGAAATATCATCAGTCTTTCAGGATATCACTGCTTTTTGTTTCCCTTCAGTAAAAATATGGGGCATGGCAGCAAGCAGGAGGCATTTTTTTTAATCAAACTAAATTGTTTGCTAAACACCAAGTAAAACATAATTTTCCTTCCCCACAACTCAGTATCAACAGGAAAGATGACTATATTTTTTTGATGGCTTAAGTAAAGTTATTTATGGAAGTGGGCAAGATTTTCTATGGGCCTATGTATAATAGTAATAATCATTCAGAATAAATTTTGTTGATGAACATGACGTGTAAATAAATAATATCAGGCATATTAGTAGCATGGCTCTTTTCTTTCTAGTGAGGAAAACATATTACAAAGTAGATTCGCCATTCCTACAAAATTTATGAGAAAGAATTCTTACTCGTCATGGTGAATTATGTTTAACTGTACCTTTAAAATTATTTTTGTTCATTCTATACTAATTAAACTGATTTTGTATTTTCAACACTACTAGGTGCAGGTGTTGAATAAATGGTTGTTGAATTGAATTAAAAAATACCTTCTTCAGCCCAACTATAGATAAGACACCCCTTTAATTTACTTATTATTGAAATATATCCAAGACTAGGTGATTGTATCCCTTTAGAGTTGCAAGAGGTGGTGGCATCGCTTCTTCAAAGCCCATTAGACAGGTGCTCTTCTGGGTTCCTTTTCCATGTTTCTGATAGGTTTCATAGAGTCAAAAGAATGTTTTCCAGCTTGCTTCACGTGAGTTTCTTTAAGTAGATTGCCACCATTACCTGTATTTGGTGTAATATTTAAATAAACAAAATTAAAATCCATTTGTGGTTATTAAATATGTACACGACCATCTGTGTTTCTAACATACCAGACATATGCAGAACGATTGGCAACAGGCTGACCACAGGTTAGTCTAAATGCCTGGTAAACAGAATATTTAAAGCATGCATTATAGTAGTCGGAAATACAAAACCTGAGTGCCACCATCTCCAAAAGTCATCGGTGGAGCCTAAAAATACCCAGGGCTTATTTTGGTGCATCTGATACTGAATATGACTCAACTATTTTTAGATGTTGCTTCAGAAAGCAGGTGAGGCAACAGTGCCGTGATTTTAATAGTGCTTAGATTTGGCAAATATACGGAATTCATAATTCGGTTTCTAGAATTCTGCACTGAGGCATCCAAGCTGGCCACTCAGACTCTTTAGGTGACTCAGTTCTAATATGAGGGGCCAGTAACAACTAAGAAATCTACATTCCCTTGGCGCATTATTTTGCTAGATGCTAGATTTAGGTAAACAAAGAGAGGAACTTAAGTGTTAAAAAAAAAAAGGTAACAACCTTTCTTACAATTAATTTTTGCCACTCTATTTGATAATTAGAAGCTTTTCAGATGAACAGCCTGTGATTTCAGTACCATTATGTGCAATTTTGGTATATGTTGTCAACCATTTAAACATATAAAAACCATTCTTAACTTGCAGGCTATACCAAAAAGTCAGGCAGAGGCTGCCTTTGGCCCATGTTTGGCTACAGTTTGCTATGGTGTTAAGTGCTTTCTGAATTAACAGGATTTAAACTCATGGCTTCTTGTAAAACAAGTGATGGGGAAGTCTAGGTGTGCAGGTTGTCCGTATCTGCCTTAGGACTGATTCATCATCCAGCTGCTAGAGGATTGAGTTTTGAGCTCTGCCAACGAGCTTCCCCTGTTTCAGATGCACTTTTTCAAGCTGAAATGGGAATTGAAATGGCTCCTATAGCAGCAGGCGGGGAAACGCTGGCCTGGGATGTTCCCCTGTTGTGACTGGTTCTTAGCGGACAGCGTGCTCCCGCCACCTATCCAAAAGCACACACATCAACCTACTGCACCGTTCTAGACTGAATGCCTAGACCAACATTTTAACTATTTTGAAATTTTAAACAAACAAAATAAAACAAAAACATCATTTTTAACAAGTGAAAAAACTTTTTAAAAAACTTACAACACACAGGAGCAACTCTTTCCTTCGAAATGACTGAATTACATTTGCACCCAGAGGCTTGGGCAGGACCATGACTGAAAGTCGATTCTCCCACTGTTGGTTTGACCTCAAACCATTCTATAAAATGTAAACAAAAATTCTTTCTTAAAAATTCACTATGGCCATGGTCAAAATACCACACCACAATTTTAAATTAAGCAAATTATTTAGGCATCTGTTGTATCATATTCCTGAGAGCAGTGTGGTTACATAGGTTAATAACCCTCTCCACCATGGTTCACATCTCTGATGCACAAAATAGTTGCTTTAAAAAAGTTACTTTAAAGACAGTATCCCTATGTTCCTATTAGTCTTTTGTTAAGCTTTTTTAAATTTTAATTCAGCCAATTTATTTTTTATTTTATTTAAAAAAATTTTTTTGGCCACACAGCATGTGGGATCTTAGTTCCCTCACCAGGGATCGAACCCACGCCCCCTGCATTGGAAGCATGGAGTCTTAACCACTGGATGTCCCAATAAGCTTTCATTCAATAGTAATATATGTACAGAAAAATGAACAAATCATATGTTTACAGTTTGATGAATTTTTGGAGTGAAGACATACCTGGGATGCCATCACCCAGATCCAGAAATAGTATAGTGCTAGCACCCCAAAATCCCTTCCTGTCTCTTCCATACAGTACCCTAAAACTAAAACTCTGCCTTGACTTCTATCATCATAGGTTAGCTTTACATGTTTTTATATTTCATATAAATGAAACCATACAGTATCTATTTCATTTTGCAAACATTTTTATACTATAAAAATAGTGACAAAATTATTTTCCATGCTTCCCGTATTTCTTATTAACTAATTCTATCAACTGCAGCACTTGGGCATCAGTTTCACTGTCCTTCTAAAGATCACCTACTCAGCAGCTCACCCTCACTGAGGCTGGAAGACGTGTCTGAGGTCATTTCTGCTCATCAGCCATGCCCTGTTTATGCTTAAAACACCACCCTGGTCAGTAACATTCCCAGAACTGTGATTATCACAATTAATTACTTTGGCTGCTTAAAATCAGCAGTCTCAAAAATCAACACTGGTGATAACAGAATTCTGTTCAAGAATCGAAAGTGTTGAGGTATCCATGGCTAAAGAGGAAATGTGTTCCAAAGAAGACAGCAGAGATACAGGTTAGCTTTGCACTAAGATGGACATTTAAAATGATGACTAAATGGAATGGTTGTGTTTCGTTCCAGGAATTCTGACAAGACCCAGCGAGTGGAAGTAATAGTGAGATAGAGTAAATGTAAGCAAATATTCGGTATCAAAAATAATGATACCCGATTTTGCGGTGTTAAAAAAATAACTTGACAAAACGAAAATGCTGAACAACAAAAGAACTGAAGTGGGGAGGGGGCTGGTAGGGAGTGGTCAGTTGTACTAGTGTTGTAAGGTCCTTACAGTTTGAGGAAGAGAATAAAGATATTACTCTTAGACTAAGATAAATATGCATGTTAAAATTTCTAGGGTAGCACTAAAGAGAGTGCTACCCTAGAAATTTTATAATTTTCCAAATTAGTAGGGAGGAAAAAAGTCTTTGGATAAAAGTTCAGTCCAAAAGAAGAAGAAAAATAGGTAAGGCAAAAACAAGAAACAGAGAACAAGTTAAAAGCACAAAATAATATGATAGATATGAAGACATATATGGTAATAGGTATGACTGAACTAATAACAAAGTCGCAGTAGATGAAATTACAACAGTCTATGAATCAGGGCACAGTGGCAGGCTTTTCTTTCATCTGTGTTCAAGAAGAGCCTTGTTAAGCTTGGAAGAACCCAGTTGACTATTTCCAAGAAAACTTACTTGGATTCAGTTTTCTGCTCAATTTTCTTTGCAACATTTGTAAAAGGAAGAGGAACTCTACTTTACGTTCATTGTTGAGCTTGTTTGGATTGCCTATTAATTCTGATAACCTAATGTTATCTTTAATAGACTTTGAAGCTGTCGATCTGGGGACCAGGGGCAACTGCATCTGGTAACTGTAGTCTGTGAAATTCACAAGGTCATCCTGGATACTTTTAATTCTGGAAATAAAAAAATAAATATTGTTGACAAGCCCCATTTTAGTAATAAGATTTATATTATCAAAAGTTTCATATTACTAGAAAATTCCAAATAACTCACTCTCGATGTGTTAACAAGGTGTACACCTCCTGTATCAGTATTTCAGGTACTCCGGCTTTACAATGAATTGTTCCGTGGATTAGTTCTTTAGGTAATCTAAGTTTTTTTCTCGCCAGGAACTGTAATAGTATAAAGAGAATACTTTCACCATAAGAAGTTCTATAAAAATCCCCAATTACTGTGAATTCACTTTAATCCCCCTTTAATCCTCAACTAATATTTTGAGGTTTAACATGTTAATTATTAAAAGTTATAATTACTCAGCAAGAAAATCAACCATTATATCCCACTCCAATTTGAAATGAGTATGCTCAGTTTCACAGGTGACTCATGACATAAACTTTAATAACCTTTTCAATACACGGAAACAAGCTGCCTACCCAGCTGCATTGCGTCCTAAACCACGGCCACACACGCATATACAGAGAAATCCACGACCTCAAGAATATACCTCTTCAAACATAAACTTTTCAACAGTTAAAAGTGTCATTGATTGCTAATTTACCTTTTCCAACTGTGCCCAGTTATCCAACTTGACTTTTAAAGAAGTTCCATTTTTAAAGGATGACAATTTAAGGTCCCGTGGGTAGTGTACAGTGAATATTTCTGCTATCAGGAAGCCATTTGAAAAATCCCTGATCCATAACAATAAGGAAATGAAATAAAATGCAGTTACTTACACAGTTTGTGATTACGGTTCATTAACACCAATTTAATATCCCATACTGACAGCAACTTACAGAATTTTGTTGGACCATTGCTCCAAGGAGGACCTGCTATGGAATAGCCTTTGGTAAGATGACACACACCAAAGGCCATGGTGCTCTTTTTATGAACCCCAAACTATTAATTTGTATCGAACCTGCATTTTAACAAGATGCCCATGTGATACCTACGCACACTGAAAATTTCAGGCGTGTCTTTCTCGAGGAATACCGAAATTAGTAAACCAGACTCCTTGCCTGCAACAAAGTCATTATTTTTATGGAATTTAGTTTGCACTCCCAGAGCAAATATTAACTGCCACTAGTATTAATGTCCAATGTCTCTGAAGAAAGAGCCTGGACTCTTTTACTTTTTTTGTAGTCACCAAAGCAGTCTGTAGTAGCTTAAGTCTATGTAAAGATTGACTGACCGATTGAGTGAAATGCTCCATCCTATTTTTTTAGGTCAGCTCCCTAAGAAGGCAAGGAGTGTGTGTGTGTGTGTGTGTGTGTGTGTGTGTGTGTGTGTGTGTGTGTGTGGTGAGTGGGCGGGGGCAATCCCAGGAGAAAGCCCCTGCGCGGACCCCGGGGCTGTTCTGCTCCGACCGAGGCTCCCGCCAGGCGGCGGGGGCCGGCCCTGCTCCAGCACCTGCTGATGTTTCTGGGGAAGAAGCTGAGATCCAGGCCCTGGAGCCAGCGCAGAACCGACGGAGACACGCGGGAGCTCTTCGGGGGATGCGGATAGACCAGACACTTCTTAGGCCTCCCTCGCATGGGAGCGGCTGGACGTGGCGCAAGTGACGGTGACTTGGGTACCGTCGGCAGTGTCAAAAGCTCTCCTCCCAGACCGGCGGCAGCCATGGCGCTTTCTGGGTTTCTATGGCAGCACCGGGGGCGGGGCCTCGGCGGGGCGGGGCCTCGGCGGGGCGGGGCCTCGGCGGGGCGGGGCCTCGGCGGGGCGGGGCCTCGGCGGGGCGGGGCCTCGGCGGGGCGGGGCCTCGGCGCGGGCGCCCTGGGCCTCGCGGGTCCTCCAGTTTGGGGTCCTGCGGCTCCGGGCTGGCGGACGCGCTTCCCTGGCCTCACTGAGGTCTCGGTTCCGGGAGCTTAAGCCTTGGGCGGAGCTTTCAATCTCCGTTTTAATTGGCGTGAAGAATAACCGATTTAGAGCCCACCCTTAGAAACTGACATTTTGAATATCGTGGTTTCTGCCCCGTCGAAGGCCTAGTTTCAGTCAAGCATCTGGAGGGGGTTGTGAGGACCTTTCAGAGGACAAAGACAGTTTTTGTTTGGAAATTAGAAACGATAGGGTTTTGTTCCAAAATGCCAATGAAAAAAATCTTCGAAATTAAAATGAATAGATGCTTAATGGCTACAAAATTTAACGTACCTATTTCCTTAATTATTACACTGTGTTCATAAAAATTACATATTTGAAAGCGATTTGTAAATTCGATTTTCACACTTCACCAAGATGCCCCAGTAGGAATGATTCATTCATTCATTCGAAAAATATTTATTGAGTCCCTACTAGGCCCTGAGGTAATCACCTGGGATTTATCAGTGAACAGTACAGAGGGGGAAAAAAAAGGATTGCAGAGCAGGGACAGACAATTACAAATTAAATATTTACACAGCAGAGTTGTTAACATCCTTTAAAAAGTCTTACAGTAAAAAAAAAATGTGGATCGTAATACATATTATTGCACAAGATAAAATATGGGATAGATCTTGAGAGTGGAGCTATATAATATTTTGTTGAATGTGTATTCGTAGACATGTTTATTAATCAAGTAAACCAACGTGAGTCTGTATGTGGTGAAAAAGAAAAACAAAAACAGAGCTATACAAGTGTTTTTTCTTTGCCCAGTGTGTTTTTCACGGATGATTCATTCACTTGGTGAACTTTTTTTTTGAGGAATTATTATTCGGTGCTTTGCTATGCACTAGGTCTTCACTATTCAATATGGTAGCCACTAGTCCCACGTGGCTGTTCCGATTTAAATTTAAATAAATTTCAATAAAATAAAGTGAGTAACACTCGCTACATTTCAACTGCTCAGTAGCCACGTGGGGCTTGTGGCCACCACATTTTCACTGCAGGAAGATCTATTGGGCAGCTGTGCACTAGATTATTTATAGAAGGTACAGAGATATAAATACCTGAAAAAAGATCATGCACCCTGAAAAGCTCTGCCATGGTAAAAATATATTAGTATCAGGGAGGAAGCAAATAATTTGGCCTGAGGGAGTGTAGGAGTCCTCTCAGAGGAGGTGACCTTTGATGTGAATCTTATAAGGCAGTATTTTGAACTGGTTAAGACAGAGGCTGTGGAGCACCAGGTCTATTTTTTATTAGTTATGTGACTTTGGGCAAGTTATTTAACCACTTTTATTTGTAAAAGATGGAAATAAATAGGATATACCTCACAGGGTTGTGTTGAAGGATTAAATTAACAAGTTAAATGAGTGAAGAGCCTGGAACAGTGTACACACATAGGGCTCAGTAAGTTTAAATGATATTTCTAAGACGATCGTGGAAATCTGTGGAATGAAGAGGGGAGGGGACAGTTCCACACAGAGTGACTAGTGTGAGCAGAGGCAGACATGATCTATGATATGAGAGTTTTTTTATGAGTTTTAAGGAATAACAAATAACCCATTAAGGTCAGAGAAAGTGTTTAGGCTTTGGCATGTGGGCTACCCCAAGATTTCGGTGGTGATGGCTAGAGAGGTAAGTTAAGGCTATAGATTGGGGCTTGACTGAGAACAGTCTTGCTAAGGAGTTAGAATTTTTTCCTGTAGCAGATGTGCCAATTGTGAAGCAAATAGGTCTCTGTTTCAAATACACCCTTCTAGGTTCTGCCCCATGGAGTTGGAACTCGGCACTGTGGTTTCTCCTTTGCTGAGTTGTATTAAATCCTGCCACTAGGGGGAACTAGAGAGCGACCAGGAGGCCAGAGGAAAGGAGAAGGGCTGTTTGGATGAAGGTCACCATGGCAACAAAGCTCCACGGGGCAGGGGCAGTTGGTGCTAGCGTCCAGGTTGGGGTTGTTTGCTTTTGTTTGTGTGTGTGTTTGTTTTGCATTCCCGGAGCAGGTTTCATCGTACTCCCTCAGAGGTTTCAGCGACCACTGAGAAGCGCTCAGAACTCCGAGCCCCAGATTTTACTCTAGGACCGCTCCTCTGAGCTCAAGCATCAGCACCTGCTGTATACGCCGCCCCTTCAAAGGTCAGTCTGTAGGGCTTTCCCTTCAAGTTCTAGACTCTCAGAACCCCTGTTCCTTGCCTTTGCTCTCCAGCACTGGGGGTCTATCTCTGTTCGTTTGATGGTCTCATTTTGGTTCCGTTTGACCATTTCCTTATATTAAATTCTTGCTGAATTCGTGGAGTTACTCTGTTTTCCTGCTGAATCATACATTGCTTCATACTCGGAGTAGCTTATCTACATGTTACCAGGGCAGCTAAAGGACCTGCTACTCCCGTTCACTGGATCCACGGTATCACGAATAGAGTGGACCAGCCGGATATTCTGTGGGATGATACGACACTCAAAAGCCTCTGCTGATCTTGTGGCAGAGAGCCAGAAAATTGATTTGACCTGCGGCAGGATGGTGAACGCGCACTACTCGTCCTGCTCAAACAAAGCAAGCGGCTTTTTGTGGTTCTTGCAGGCTGTTAGAGAGGAGAAAAAGTACTTTGCAGACCAATAGCAGCATAACAGTTGCTAAGGACTGTGGCGATTTATTCCAGTAAAGATACTGAAACAGAGCAGGACCCTGTGGGCCTTGTCCCCCAGGTCCTCTGCCTGCCCTTTGTCTGTGGAAAAACTATAGCCAAAGAGTAAGTTTAATCAGAGAAGTGAGGAAATGCAGAAACAAAGGCAAACTGTCAAAGGAGACCAAATAATACTAGTTTAGTCATTAAGCGTAATGAAGGACCTTTAGTTCCTTCCCAAGGGCTACAGATCATATTCTGAGCCGTGTCCTGTGAGCTGTCTTACAGATACCGAAACCCACACCAGGTGGGGAAGTTAACTACGTATGACCAGGCTGTAGCCATGACATAAGCTGCCGCAATTCCAAGAACTGGCTTCAAGAAATGGAAACAAACCGACCCTGGAACTGAAGATTAACTGTACTTAAAACAATCAAGATGACCGATTTCAAGATGACCGTCAGAGCTGCCTGTGCTGTTTCTGCATGTGGCCCCCTCTCTCTGCCCATAAAAGCTCTTGCCCACTGGTTGCCACTGGGGTGAGCTGGCCTTTGGACACGAGTCCGCCCTCCCCTCCCCGCCCTGGTTACCGGCATCCAAAATAAAGCAAACTTTCCTTTCCACCATCCTGGCCTCTTAACTGGCTTTGGAGCAGCGAGAAGCCGGACCCCGCTTTCAGTTACAATACCTCAAATGGAAAAGCAGCTATAACTGAAGTTACCTCCTGATGAAGTTCACTAATCCACAGTCATCCTCTAAGACCCAGCCAACCTTTGTGCAAGCCAAACAGCCCTTGCAGTCAGTAACTGTTGTTGACCTATGTCAACAGAAGAAAATTCAGAAGAGCTTTACTTGATATAAGTATTTTGTTGATTGAGAAGCAAATGTCAGACGGGGAGACTTCCAACAGAAAGTGTCTAGAAGCTGGCTTTCGGCAATTACAGCACAGTTTATAAAGTGTAAATGTGTGAGTACATTCAGCCCTCTGGACCCGTGGGTTCCACATCTGTGGATTTAGCCTATCTCAGATAGAAAATATTAGAAAAGATAAGTCCAGAAAGTTCCAAAAGGCAAAACTTGAATTTACCTCCTGCCAGCACCTGTTTCCATAGCATTTACGTGGTATTAGGAATTATAAGTAATCTAGAGATGAGTTAAAGTATACAGTAGGGTGTCCATAGGTTATAAGCAAATACCACGCCATTTTTTATAAGGAACTCGAGCATCCCGGGATTTTGGCATCCTCAGGCATTCCAGGGAGACTGGAACCAGATCCGCCACAGATACTAAGGGGCGACTGTGCACTCTTTTCTATTGGGATGGGTTACTGGACACTTACACTCCTTTTCATTGTATAAGCTCACTCACCGGTAGCCAACTAGCTAGGATGCTGTAAGGTCACACCGACAGGGAGAAAGCTTAAAGTTTATTTAAGGTCAGCATCAGCATTTGGGCAAGTCTGGAGAGTTCAAGTTTTAGTTAAGTGGCGAAGGGTACTTGGTCTAGGGGCATTTTCAAACTGTGGCCTCGGTTTTGATTTCTCAACACCACACCTCTCTTCTGCGTTGGAGTTGGGGGTGCGCAGGCGGTGAGCACCTACTGCGCTCTGCTCAGCCAGGGACATCCGTGCTGCTCTGGACGTGACCTGCCCCCGCCTGCTTCTGCCCACGGGGAGGTGGGGAGGTCTCCCTGCTTCTGGAATCACACAGAAGGTTCACTCAGTCCCCCTACTGAGCCATGTCCTTCTACTTAGACTGTGTCCATATTGAGGCGATATTTGAAAAGAGACCTCAAGTTCTCCCTCTAGTTCTTTGAATGGGGCAAAGGAATTAGCTGAGAAAGCTCCATGTGACTCACCGAAAGAGGGAGAATCCCCTCCAGGTGGATGTTACTCACTCGTGCATTTAGAGTGTCACAGCAGAATCGGAACAGGTACATGATTTTCAGGGCACAGTGCAAAATAAAAATGGGCCCATTGTTCAAAAATTAAGCATTTCAAGACCACCATTAAACCAAGCATGGGGCCCTCTGAGTGTAGGGCTCTGAGCAGAGCTCAACTCTGTTACTATAACTAGCATATATGGCTGTGGTGACCATGTAACTTTCCTCTGCATACACAAATCAAGAAGAAAGCTTGTGAGGTTCCTTTTAACACCTTCCATTTTTTTTCCTAAGGAGAACAGAACAAAGTCCAAAATTACTGCCTTCCATTCCCCCAGACTGAGACCATTTGGCTGAGAATTAAATTGAGTCCTTCCTTTCAAAGAGTCATTTTGTACCTCAGGCCTTATGCCTTCATGTCCATAATAGATATGGATCTTCCTAATAATTTGAAACATAACAATGTAAAATGCTGACTTTGCTTTGAGAGGGATGCCTCAAAAACGTGAGATAGTTAGGAAAATACTTCATTTTCCCCCTTATGTGTTTGAATTGTCCTGTCCCTGAGAATTAACATTTGTCCTTGGGAAGTGTAGAAGTGTGTGTGTGCGTTTAACTTACCCTCTGGGCAGTGGAGAGAACTTAGAAGGACGTCTCCCCTCACATTGACGGGGTGCCCCCACACCAGGGCAGTTTTGAATGTTAAGTCCTCCCAGACTCCAGGGCAGGGCTGCTGGCTTCAGAGGCCTGCGGACTCTGCAGCGGCCTGAGGCCACCCACTTAGAGGGCTCTGTCCTTGGGTCCTGGGCCTATAGAGTTTTCCCTGTTCTGCTGTGATGTTGGTGCTGCAAATCCAAACACTCAACACCCCACACCCTCCTCACATGTGTTCAGGCGTTTGTCCGCAAGAGGAACTACATCTGCTCAGTGAGGTCCCTGAGGGATTACTCTACGTCACTGGTTCTCAGAGGGACACTTGGTAACGTCTGGACACATTTGGGGCCCACGCAGGCAGGGGTCGAGTGGGTCGAGGCCAGAGATGCTGGGAAGCATCCTACGAGGCATGAGGCGGCCCGTCAAGACAAGGATTACCTGATCCCAAACGTCCCGGCGGTAGCGGCTGTCAGACCCTGTTCTGGCTGATTTCAAACCTGCCAAAATGTAGTGCGGAGGCAGAGGCACAGATGCTCACGCAAGTCCGCTGCTGTGGGTATAGAGAGTGAGGGCTCTTGAAAGCCTGTGAAGATAACACAATGAGTGAAAGGGAGTAGCCTCCCGGGCCTGAGGACAGAGGCTGGGGGCGAGCGGCGTTGAACTTGGCTCTGTACACACGTGTGCCCAGAGAGATGGAAGAGGAGGACAGCATATGTATTCATGAAGGTGGGAACTGCGAGAAGCGACAGAAGTTAGGTCGTGCACGTGTTTTTGCAGATTTGCTAGGCGCTGTTCTAAACGCTGCTGCAGCAGGAGAAAGTAGACAGTAAGGTGTGTCAGCTCCGCGGCTGGTGTGTGGGCCTAGGGCATAGGAGTGAGCTACTGCGTTGATCTATCAAGGGATCCAAAACACCCTTCCTCCTGAAGTCTCAAGCGATTCTGAAATCAGACAAAAGACTGAGGCAGTTGGGAAAAATCAAGCCCATTACTGACCAAGTTGTTATGGGAGAACGTGGCTTCTGTCTGTGGTCAGGGTCTTCCTAATACTGAGCCCCGGGGGCTAGAATGAAGCATCCGCTCAGTCCCGGGCAGTGCTGGGCCTGGCAGGGCACATCCAGGGCCGAGCCCCGTCCCCATGCTCTGTGTGGCTCAGTCACTGCCCTCTGGGAAAGGGGACCAGCGGCGATCCAGCCCCTCCTCCTTGTAACGACAAGGGTGGGAGGAGGGAACAAGAGGGCCAGCTGTAGAAAGACTGAGTCCTGGCCCCAGACGCAACTGCTGAGGTGCCAGCCTTCACTCTCAATACCCCTGGGTCCCCCGAAGTTCAGGGCCTGCGAGATGACGTCAGGTCCAAAATGCTAGCTTGTCCATTTTGAGGAAGGGGCAAGCTAAGGATCCTGCCTTGGGCATAAGAATAATACACGGAGAGATGGAATCATGGTTCCTTCCATGTCCACGACATGCTTCTACTCTGCAAAAAAAAACCCACCAAACGCCAAACTTTTCTTTTTTAAAAGTCTGGTGTAGGGTGTTAATTCCATCTTGTCTATGGTAAGGGAAGATCGGAAACAGGGTTTTCTCTACATCTTTATCCCTTTGTTGATGTTGTTGTTTTCTTTTTAACATCTTTATTGGAGTATAATTGCTTTACAATGGTGTGTTAGTTTCTGCTGTATCACAAAGTGAATCAGCTATACGTATACATATATCCCCATATCCCTTTTTTTAAAAATTAATTAATTAATTAATTAATTATTTTTGGCTGTGTTGGGTCCTCGTTTCTGTGCGAGGGCTTTCTCTAGTTCCGGCAAGTGGGGGCCACTCTTCATCGCGGTGCGCGGGCCTCTCACTATCGCGGCCTCTCTTGTTGCGGAGCACAGGCTCCAGACGCGCAGGCTCAGTAGTTGTGGCTCACGGGCCCAGTTGCTCCACGGCATGTGGGATCTTCCCAGACCAGGGCTCGAACCCGTGTCCCCTGCATTGGCAGGCAGACTGTCAACCACTGCGCCACCAGGGAAGCCCCCCCCATATCCCTTTGGTCTAATGCAGGAGGCTGGCACCAGGATAAAGGAGGTTCGAGGGCCTATCCTGCACTCCAGCCCAGCTGTTCCTGCAGGGAAGTAACCCTGTTCTTCCTTCCTCACGTTTCATAAATTCTCTGCCTACACTCCTCACGTGGGAGGGTTTTGCAGAGCCCTGCGGAAGGGAAACATTCTTCCCGTGACGGGAGCTGTCCTGACAGTGAGCATCCTGACTCACCACTTCTCCTCCCCTGCATCCAGCGGATCCTCTCCTGGTTGATATCAAGTCCTATGCCCCCCAGAACCCCAGCCTTTCCTTCCTTGAGCCTTTGGGAGCCTTCATTGTCTGGCGGATGATTCACCAGCATGACCTGTTCATGTTTGGGCTCAGAAACACTAAAATCTCCTATTTCTAGCAACCGGACCTAATCAGTTGTGCTTGTATGACACAGAGTGAATGTTTCCATTTAGCATAGCAATTCCAGGAGATGTTTTGGTTTATGTATTTAGGTCGTTTATATTCCCTGGAGTGCACCCCTTTTTGTTGAAATCCTAGAGCAGATGGAAAGGTAGCAAGGCCTGAATTTTCTGAATGAATTTTCCTCCTGAAAAAGACTGAGAATGATTATTAAGGTTTTTAAGAGAGAGGGCAAACCTTAAAATAAACCAATTATAAAGAATAGGAAAGTAGAGAAATTAGAGTGAAAAAGTGGGAATAACCCAAGGGAGAGGATACTGATTTAAGTTGTTTGTAAATGGAGGACCAGTCATCTGGGTTCAGGGCCATCCAGGGAAACACGATGGATACATTTAGACCTTTTCAGAAGAGGCCATCGTTTTACACTGTGTTTCTATTTACTGACTCAGAAACATCGAATATACTCTGTGGTTACAACAATAATAGAAATTAAATACGTTTTCCTACAAAATAAGTGTGTTCAACAGTGCTTTACTCCAGTATTTATTTCACTATATTTCTTTAATCTCGTATCAAATACAGGCGGTCCTCGACCTAACAATTTTTTGACGTTACCATCGTGTGAAAACGATGTGCATTCGAATTTTGAATTTGGAGGTGCTGTCTGATCTTCTCTTGATGCTGGCCAGCTTCAGCTGCCAGGCAGCCAGCCCCCTGATCACGGAGGGAAACAACTGGTGTATGCTTACAACCGTTCTGGACCCAGACAACCACTGTGCTTTTCACTTTCAGTATTCGATAAATTGCATGAGATATTCCATGCTGTGTTGTCAAAAGGCTTTGTGTTAGATGATTTTGCTCAACTGTAGGCTCATATATATGATCTGAGCACGTTTAAAGTGGGCCAGGCCGAGCTCTGATGTTCCGTGGGGAAGGTGTATTAAATGCATTTTCAACATACGATATTTTCAAATTATGGTGGGTTGATCAGGAGGTAACCTCATACTAAGTATAGGAAGATCTGTAGTATTTTTTTTTTTGTCTTTGTCTTTGTGGAATGTTATCCTTGGACCTTTACAGACATATATATTATAAGATTTGGATTAGAGGACCTTCAAGGTATAATTTTCAATCTGCACTATCCTACTCTCACTGCCCGTGATACAGTGATTTGAAAACCAGTGGTAAACAAAACTAGGGCAATTGAATCATATTCTCCCATTGCCTTCCATTATAAAATCAAATACTAATTAGAAGAGAAAAAAAAGTGCTTTATTCCAGGGATAAACATCCCACTTTAATATATTAACAAATATATGATATATTTAAATTAGAACACATTTTTGATAAGACAATTGTACTCAAGCTAAGATACAAGGTACCAGCATACTAAAATTTTCAAGTGTCAATTTTTATTTTAATATTTGATATTTACTTCTCTTATTGGCACAAGATCAATTAAGAAGGATGCCTTGCATTACTCTTATACTCCAAGATGACCTCTAGCTCAGGGAAAATGCTAGTAGAAAACTGTTTTACAAAAGCAGTTTTAATACATAATTATACTTAATAGGGTTACTCTATAATAAAACAACAGTTAAATGCATATTCTTCTGAGGATATTACAAATTTATTAAACTGAGATATTTTGTAAAACAGACTAAGTTAAAAGTCTCTACCCACATAGAAGATATTTTTTAAACAAACATGCTACAGCCTTATTTCTACTTTCGAAAATCTAAAATGATTTTTTAAAAATGCAATCTTAGTAACTTTGGGATTACATACAATAATAGTTTATTTCCCATGGGTCTCTGAAAGTCAGCCAAGAACTAAGTTACTAGGCCCCTGGGTCATCAAAATAGTGGTCAAAATATTTTATCAAAATTTGATAAATTTATAATATAAAACTCATCAAAATATTTTCTTCTACTTTACACAGTGTTATAAGTATCTTGATTATCTTATTTCGAAATCCATAATAAACTCAAATATAGTCTAAATTACAAAGAAGGCACAAAGGCTTTTTTAAAATTTTTATTTAATTTTTTAAATTATGTTTTACATCGCACTCAAGTACAGTTAAGCAGAAGAGAATAAACCCCTGCAGGGGACACCGCTACACTAATACCTTCTGGTTTACAGCATTCCCTTGCAGTACAGTCTACGCAGAACCCTTGCTTTGTGTAAGAAGGGTTAGAAACACCACAATGAAGGTCTACAGATAGCGTACATTTTCTAAGTTTTCTACATTTGCTAAGTGATACCCCCTTGTCCCTTTCTTTGAAAACCCCACAATTTAAGGCATTTTTCTTCTTCCATTTTCTATAGCCTTGGACTGCCCTGATCCCTGAAGTGTGACCCAGGGTCTCTTTATCAACTAGATATGAAGTTCATTTTCCTGGGTCCAGGTATCACCAGCTATCAGCAGTCTCTGAACTGGGGGAAAGGCTGGAGTGATACGTGTAAAAGCACAGAAGGGAAACCTTGAGAGGCCACCCTTGAGAAGGAGAGGGTCTTCAGATAGTCTGCGCAGGTGTGTAATGTTCCAAAGTCCTCAGGGTGAGAGGGCAGTAGTGACCACTTTAGTCCTACCAGTTTCTGAAATAGGTCCATTTAAAGCGGTGAAGTGGCCAGTGGGATCTTTGCAGGGAAGGGGCAATTCATCCTTTCTTTACTGAATTAATCATTATAATGACAAGTGTACCTCTAACAGGGTGGGCTTCCTGAATGAGAGTCAACTTTATTTCAAAAAGGATATGACTTGCTCTTTTCTAAACCATACTCATATTTTGTATTAATATAAAAAATACAGAGATAATCAATTACAGAGGCCAAAATTTAAAAGCTAACACGTTATTTGAAAAATATAGACCTTTAAAAATATAATATACAAATACTTTTAGTAAGGGTTCACATTTTCTGTTTCATTCTAAAAATGAAACGGTGAATTTCTCATTTTTTTCTAAATCAACAAAGGGATATATGGGAATAGCTAGTAATATATAGATATTTTAAACATACTATAGTTCAAAAACAGTAAAAATGCCTAAAACAATAGTACGTACTAGTACACGTTAACTAAAATTGCTATTTCACTTCTTCTCCGGGGTGTTCTCATATCTCTTTACCCTATCTTTAGCATATTTTAATATGAAATATACACTATGCAGATGAAATAGAAATTTTTGATTTTCAAACATTTAGAATTATTTTACTGCCTTATCGATACTGTAAGAAATTCTGCAATAATGTTGGCAGCTGGAGCTGTGGGATAAGGTGTAATCTTGGTCTTCCAATGTAGTTTCTGATACAGAGTCTGCAAAGTTGGCACAGAGAGCTTGGGGTAGCTGCAAAAGACATGAAAGTATTTGTTCTTTAAAATCAAAATGGAGTTTTCTATGTTGTAAGATACATGAAATCAAACCACAAAAAAAACTACAGTGCTTTGCAGTAAACTAGGGGAGTATGACCATTATCCCAGGAAAATTTATATAAGCACTTGTAATGCTTTTATTTATAAGACTTTATTATAATTGAGGTATAGTCTATGCCCATGCATGTTCTTTAAAACATTATAATCTTCAGGCTTATGAAATTATTGTTGCATGTAAACCTTCCAAAAAATTTCTGCTTTTAGAAGGAGATATAAATCAAAAGCCCCAAGAAGTGTTATGCACTAAAAGGGGAATTTTTAAAATTATTTTTTTCTCAAATTAGGTTTACTATTTAAGCCAAAGCAAGTTTTACTACAGTGTCTGGACCAGGCTTCAGAATTTCTGTTTTAGAACAAAAATACTTCATGATTATGTTTCTATAACACGTTATAGATAATGCATGCCCTTACAAAATGGGGCATGTTTCCAAATATTTATTAAAATATGAAACAGAATTACATATTGCTTATTGCCAAAAGAAACAATATATTTAACTTAACCAAACGAACATAGAATTTAGGTACGATGAGCACAAAGGAAACCAAGATCATCATGATCCCTTCTTTACAGGTGGAACCCAAGTTAAAAAATTATCTCCTTTCAAAAAATATTCCAAATGTTATGCCATTGTTATTTTACATGCCAACAAAAAGTCTTTAAATTTCATCTACTTCAGGCAAACAAAACTTTTTTAATGCTCACATGGATTCTTCTTACCTTCATGCTGAAGCAGTAATCTTTCCACCAAACTGCTAGAGGTCGCTACGTCGACAGGTCTCAGAAGCTCTGTGTTTTTGGCATTGATGTCCGCTCCAAATTCTAGCAGTAAGTTTACAATTTCTATACAGGACTGTTGAGCAGCAGCGTGTAATGGGGTGTCCCAATATTTGCCTTTTTGTACGTCAGCGCCTACATGGAAATGAGGAATGATGGTAGATACAAACAGAATTAGTTAGATGAGTCACTTAACCTCACCAAGGCGAGGCAGGTGTGTCAGCCACAAAGAGGACCTCAACTCTTTCTGCAAGGAGTTATTTCTTTATGTATAATATACATAAACATGCATATTTCATCTTAAAACGTGATACAGCTGGTTGGAGAATGCATGCTTTTGTTAGATTCTCTAACATTTTTCTCTGTGCTTGAAAGATCACATAATAAAAAAAAATTTTTTTTTTAGATTTTAAACAGTTCCCAAAGGAGTCATAGTAATTAGTATTACAAAGAGTGCACAATTAGGTTGACTCATATCCCTTTTCATCATAATAGATAGTTTTTAGGATTATTCAAGAGCTTACTGCTCTTATTCTTTTCATTTATTTTAAGGCAATAGAGCACTTTGGTTTCTTGGAAAACTCATGAATCTAGATATGTGAGCTCTTTGGGTAAAATGTATATAGATTTTCCTCTTACTTCTCACTCATGTAGTTTAATTCAATAAATATATAAAGGCACTGAGCCTCTTAAACAGGAAGGCACACTATATTTCTGCATGCAAAGTAAGTTTTTAAAATGCTTATATTAAAATACCCTTACATGTTAAATTATCTATTACATAGTTATTTTATCTTAGTGCAAGCCCCTGGTACACGGTGGTCATCGTGTGCAATGAATACATACTGTTTAATATTTTCAACAATAATAATCCCATTTTCCAGGACATAAATAGTTACAACACCAAGACATGTCTATTAAAAACATTAAGCCCTTCTCAGTTCTGTTGTCTGATACCATCAAGTAAAACTAAGGATGCTTATAAGAAGCAGTACATTTTAATACTCCCTTTATGGCCCTCTTGCTACTCTCAAGTTTCAATAAATGTAATTGTTTTCAATATTTTCAAATCAAATATAAAACATTTAGTGGAAAAATTATATTCCATAACAAAATGTCCATAGAGAAAGCATAAACTCTGTTGGTTATATCAGTTTTATGGGAGAACAGAGCCTGAGAATAACAATCAATCCACAGTTACTAACAATACTTTTCCAGTTTTTTTTTAACCCCATATAAAATATTTGGAAAAGAATAATATTGCTAGCAAAGTAAAAAGGTGATAGAGAATAAACTTTTCTGGTTATACAAATTTATGGGAGAATATAACCCGAAAATAACAATCTGTCAGCCGTTATTAGCAGAACTCACGTTTAAGACTCTTACTAGATGTAAAGGGAAAGAAATAGCAGATGCAGACACTGCTTGAAGAAGTTTATAATTTAGCCAAGATGATGTGAGTAACACATAAAGGGATTACTGAAAATATATGTCAGTATATATCAGGGGCCAAATGAGTGTCATAGACAATAAAAACCATAGAAATCTGCTTACTAATTTCATGTATTATTTTAAGCACCTGTCACATGAGAGGCATTGTGCTAGGGAAAAGAGATGATGCGGAAGAAAGGCATAATTCATACCCTAAAAGGGCTCCTAGTCCTATAGTGGGACAGATCACTGTGGTCTCAAAAGATTAGGAATAGTTTCTCAGGGGCTAAAGCTGAACCTTGAGGAACTGGTTTGTTTCAAGTCAGTAAAGAGGGATTAAGTCTTTTCAGGTAGATTACAAAGTCCGGGAAAGTCTTGGAAGAAAAGATATCTAATCAATTATAATCCCTAACATTTCTTTTGATAGGTTTGTTCACAGAGATATACATACTTGGCACCATTATATTCACCCTTGAGGATTTTAATTTTATGACCTTTTATATGGCTTTTGGAGTTTTGAGTTGAAGTGGAGTTACCATAAATGAGGTTCTTTTTATGGGTTTTATAGTTATATGTGAGAATGCTTAGAATAAGAACATTTTTAGCCATGAGATGTAATTCTTAAAGATGCTTATTTACAGAAATCAATATGGAGCTGAATAATTGCTTGTGTGTACGAACAGAATGGAAGATGTTGTACAGAAAATTACCAGTGTAAAGAAGCTTCCGGACACAGTGGAACTGCTGAGACATAGAAGCTACATACAGAGGGGTTCCCAGATGAGGAATGTCTTGATCAACATCTATGCCCCAGGATATCAGGATTTCCAGACATTCATGGTGACCTGCCAACACAAAGTACAGGTGAGTTTGTGTTTCCCGAATACCTGTCCCCCCCCCCGCAAAACGTATACCTCCACCTAGGCTTCTCCCTGCAGTTATTCACTATAAACAGGGCACTGCATGTTGCTGAAGGAGCTTTCTCCCCTTGTCACTTAAGCTGGGGTCACGGGTACCTTTGCTGGCGGCCTCGTGTGTAGGGGAAGGAAGACAGGACTCCAGCTGGGGTTTGGCACCATATTCCAGAAGCAGTTCTGTGCAGCTGGGGCTGCCTTGTGAGCACGCATTGAATAACGGGGTCACACCGTCTATGGTGATCGCATTTACCTAAACCAAACCAGAGCTCTGAGAATGAGAGTCACAGAATCATACAGCATTCGCCGTCAGGCATTTAAAAACAGGTACGTGACCTGGGAACAGATAATTGAGAACATGTGGCCAGTGAAGATGACAAAGGCTATTTAGCTCACACATATCCATAAGCAAAGCTTAAAAACTACAAGGATAAATAGAAATACGATGTGGTAGATAATCCACAGGAGTGGGCGTGCAACTAGGGGAATCATGAAAAAGAAAATACCCGAGAATCAAATACACAAAAACGGATTCAATGATTAGTTACTCTGTAATAAGAAAAAAAGGTACAAATGTAATAGTGATGACAGTTGTGGTGAAGCCATTTTGCTCGTGGCAGTTGAAATTGGAAGTTCCATTTCTGAGAATTTATCTTAAAACAATCATTCAAAAGATGAGCAAACATTATAGGCATAAAGATGTTCATCCGTGGCTATTTAGAATCACGAAAGCAGCAAATAGCCGAAAGGATACTCCGTATCATGCAGCACGCTACCCATTCTTTTGCAATGACTGGAAATCCTGCTTAGAGTGCAAGGGGGCGATTGGAGAGCTTTATTTTTGTTCTCCTATTTTTGAAAACTACGAAGAAGGAAAGAGAAGCAAAATGAGCCCTTTGCTTGATTCTCTTAGCCGGTTGATGCGGAAACGGTTGACGCTTCTCAGAGGCACTTACGTTAGCTCCAGCTTGCAGAAGTGTCCTGGCACAGGCCACGTGATCTCCAAGGCAGGCCTCGTGTAACGGGGTGACGTGGTCTATGGTTACTGCATTGACGTTATAACCCTAAATATGACATCAATAATTTTGAAATGGGAGCAAAACGTCAGAAAAAATCCTCTCCATAATTGTCATTAGAGGGCGATATCAAAGATCGGAGAATTTCAGGCAAATCAGGTTTTAGCTTAGCAGGAATGGCCAGTTCAAATGCCCAGAGACGACCAGTTGTCAGATCCCCGGAACCAAATTGTTGTAACCCTCTCATCTACACCCCATCCTGCCTTAAGTAGTTTGCCCAAAGGATTCTGAATGTTTTCTCTAAGTTTTGCTTTCTTAACTTTTCTTTTTTTGTCTTTACGAATTGTTTTGGTTGCTATTGTTATTTTGTCTTTTGTTTTGTAGAACTAAAGACTGTTTATAGGCTGGATCACCTGTTTTGATGGGGGGTATAAAATTTCAGGTCAGCCTAGACGGGGGTAAAAATAAATTGTCTTAAGTTGCTCCATGAATTTTTGTCACTAAATAGGTATGACTATGTAGGGGAGAAAAACCTTTTTTCTACTCTTCTAGTTTCTTTTGGCTGGTCTAATAATCAAACTGACATAAGACCGATGAACAGAAGAAAAACAAGTTTAATTTCATATGTATGGAGGCCCCATAGGTATAGGACCTAAGAAGTTGTCTGATGTAGGCTGTTTATGTAATTTTATAAACAAAGAATCAATTATTTGTAAAGATTTGACGAGACAAAAGGATTTGGGCTTGGAGTAGCAACTTAAAAGTAAGTAAAGTTTGTTTATACAGCTTCCTCCACCCCAAATTCGCCTTCTCTGGTGATAAGGATACTCACCATCCTCCCAGCATGGGGAGGATACCTTCCCTGGGAGCTTTGTTTCCTGCTTTCAGGGGGACAAAGGAGAGGCAGAGTGTCCTTCTTTATACTGGCTGTTTCTCAAATAGCTTTAATTCAAAATAATCAATATGCTACCTGGGCATATTTTGGGGCAGCCTGTTCTGAACCCCATCAACTAGATTGTGTGTTAGTGGTTAAGAGGTCTGAATACAGAGTCCGTTAGATGTGGCTTTGAAGCTCCATAATGCAGTAATTATTTTAATTTGGACGACTACTCTAACTGCTAAATTTTAGGGTTATCATGAGGATTAAATGAGATGATACATGCAAAGCAATAACGATTACAATGCCCAGCATATAGGAAATGTTTGATTTTATTTTATTATTCAATGAAAACTAAGTACAACTTAAAATATTTTTATTCCAATTAAACTAATGATATCAGACTAAAATAATTAAATATTGCTAGGATATGAGATTCCTCACCTTCTTGCTGTTTTTGGTAATTCATTGTCTATTGACAATCATTCTAAGCAATATAACAGGAAGATTTTCATGGCCAAATCCCCATAACATCTTACAGATTACCATGTTCTGTAATAATACCAGAATGGACACGACGAATCTTAAAATGAAGGCAAGAAAATAAATATCACCCCAAATCTTTGTCACTAGCAAGTGGCAATTTTTAAGATCCCTTAAATCATCCTTTGGGAGGTGTTGAATTGGCTAGCCCGCAGCCAGACTTGGAGAGCTAATTTCCAACTGCTGCCCACTAAGGTGACCCGTGACAGAAGCCTCTGTGAAGGTCAAGATTCCGCCTCACGAAGCCTGGCCGGGGGGATCCTCTGACTCCTCTCGGCTGGCCTATCCATGGACATGAGCTACGTGTTGAGAAATATCCTAAGATTACCCTCCTCTCCGAGAACTGCATGACCCTTTCAGGGCGGTTACCCTTTAGAAGTTAGTGACATTTTTGCAGTTTTCATTGTATTTTTCATCAAGTGATGGGCAAACAGCATAGTCACAGGGTTATCCCAGAACTGCAAGGCCGCAGGGAGTGCCTGCATCCTCACTTTACAGGTGAGAAAAAGAAGGCTCAGACAGCCTGTGATTCACCTCGGGTGCCAGCCTGGAATCCAGGTGCCCCAAGCCCCCGGCAATGCTGCTTCAAGTGGGCGACAGCCCTTCCTTCCCTCGGAGTCATCCGAGAAAATTCCTGTCTCCCTGACACTGGGAAGCACCAGGGCAAGGACTTCCAGATCCGGGTGTGCATTTAAATCACGCTGGCCAAGCCACAGTCCTTTCTACTTCAATAAGGAATCTGTGCTTTTCATTTTTTCCTCAGGTGAGTCTGATGAGCAGACAGGTGTAAAAATGATGGTTTTGTAGCTTTCGTAGGCAAATCCCTGTAACATACTACAGACCACCATAATGTAAAAAAGATTGTTTAGGCATCTGGTCTGATCACCCCCTCTTGGGTATTTTATGACTGAACTAAGGCTGCAATTAGCTGTACACGTTGTACTGAGTTAAGCATATTAAAAATGTGTAATGAATAATACATACCTCCAATTACTTCCTGCTTAAATATGACTATCAATGAACAAATATACTGTATGAGAAATTTGAAATAGTAAGACATAAGACTACACCGAAATATTTAAAAAGAAGTTTCGGAGATGAGTGAGAAACTGTGAACTTGGCTAATAATATGAGTTAAAAAGACTAGTAAAATTTATTAAGCAATTTTATTATTTTTGAGTTGATTACTATTGGCAACAAATGTTCATACGCTCATGGGACAAGGGCATATTTTAAACTACACGTTGTATTTTACCTGTGATAATAATGTTCTCAGAGCAAGAAGACGACCTTGACTTGCTGCTTCATGAAGTGGTGACCGATCTGCCCAGGAACCTGACAGAAAAGAAAGAAAACAAAAATCTGTGAGTCAGAGTAAACCCTGAGAGATACAGTTAATTCATGTGGAATAGACATTATTGAGGCTCCGTGTTCCGCGAAGTGACCAGGATGATTCACCACGTCCCAGAAATTCCATGCTGATCTAAGGGACCCTGATCGATGGGCAGTTTCCAAACCCAGAGGGCTGTGATGCATGCGCTGGAACAGGCCTATCCCAGACCTACTGCACCTTTTGGATTACTCTCCAAAGAAGAGAAGGACTAAAGTCACTAGATCTGCCCCAGAAGCCCCCGTTTCGTGGTTTTTCAGGCAGACCCCAGAAAAACAAGTTTTTGCACCATCAGCAGAAACGCGGCAGCGGGCGTACCGACCTCTCCCCACCCCTGCCCACCCTGCTGTGCCCCTGCTCTCCGCACCCCGACGGTGGCCTGCCCTCGGTGGGAGGGGCTGCAACTGTGTCAAGAAGCTGAGCTCCAAGTCCTGAAACTGCAATACGCCGGGCGGGTCCCAGAAAGGCGGTGCCACACGCTGGGAGGGGCAGACTGTCACTGGGCTTGTGGTTTTTTGGTGTAACTTTTTATTTTATATTGGAGTGTAGTTTCAGGTGTGCAGCAAAGTGACTCAGTTACACGTATACATGTATCTATTCTTTTTCGAATTCTTTTCCCATTTAGGCTGTTATGTAATAGTGAGCTGAGTTCCCTGCGCTATACAATGGGTCCTTGTTGGTTCCCCATGTTAAATACAGCGGTGTGGACATGTCAGTCCCAAACTCCCCAACGATCCCTCTCTGCCACCCTTCCCCCTGGTAACCATAAGTTCATTCTCTAAGTCTGTGAGTCTGTTTTGTAAATAAGTTCATTTGTATCATTTTTTTGAGATTCCGCATATAAGTGATATCAAACGATATTTCTCATTGGTGTCTGAAATGGTGCTGAGAGCACCAAGGGCTTGCTCGGGGTCACTGATTCTCCTTGTGCCAGCAGTGGATAGATGGAGGTACCAAAGTCTCCAACCCTCTGCCCTGGTGGATAAAGCCCTGACCTGTCATGCACCCCGTGACCCCTCTTCTGACAGGCCTTTGGCACCTCCCCATTAGGAAAATCAGTGCCCTCCCATGTAGAAGCCCCCTTTTCCTTCTCTCCCAGGCCCCTCTCAGCACCCAGCCAGCACCCACCCATCCATCACCTGCCCCTCCCATCCCTCCCCCGCTGTGGTCCACCCAGGTGACTTTATAAGATACTGGGTTGGTGCACAGTGATTTCCTTGTAGGCAAGACCAGCATTGTCAGTTTTATTTAATGGACATGAGAGATCACCTTAGAGTGATTAAACACACAGACTACGCAAATCAGAAAAATACTCACTTACAGGGTATCATTGGCTGATAAAGTAAAGCAATGCTGACAAGACAGAAAATCTTCCCGATGAAATGTGATGGTTTGCGAATACCTGTCTCCTTGTCTACTACATTTTTTGTGGATCCATAGGATGCAATAAATATAAATAATTTAAAAAAAAAACTACTGATCAGTCCTAGTGCAATTTAAATAAAGTCACTTAGCTGTTGGTCAGAAACATAAATTTCATGAAAAGCATGTGTAAAGCTTGCTTATATAGGTCAGGAAAATTATTGGAAACATAGTAGGGTGTTGTACGTTTAGAAACCACTTCATTATTCCTACACTTCGTACCTTTGAAAATGCCCAGACATATACCTATACTTCTGTATGATGGTCTTACAGTAGAACTTTGCCACAAGTGAGGTCTAAACAATTCCACAGGCTAAAATGTGGGACAGATATCACAAGGTTAATGAAATGACCCAGTGAACCCAGTATAGAGGGCAGAAGTCAACTGACAATCATCAGTCTTTTTATATCCAATGATATTATGGGGTATTATTGAAAATACGAATCTTTCTTTTCCTTACGGCTGATTTTCGAGTGACGGAAATCACAGCTGATGTTGAACAGTGTTTACTACCTGCATGATACTGGTCTAAGCAGTGTGTATGAATCTCATTTAGTTCTCACAGCTCTTTGAGGTACATTAATTAATAATAATGTATTAATAAATAATTACTATTTCTGTTTTAAAGTTGAGGACATGAGAGCTGTAGAAGAAATGAAAACATTTAAAAAGAGTCACATAGTCTAACTCCAGAGCTGATACTCTTAGTTACAACTGCACTGCCGTTGTTTTGCCTTTCCATCAAGCAGTATTTCCTGCTTATCCAGAAGATTACTAAAGCCAACATCCAGATCTTAGAATTCTCAGCTGAACAAAGAGTTACTGTTACTAGTTTCTGTGTATTATTTCTTTCCAGTAGGCAACACTCCTGTACTTTATTAAAAGCAGAATTGAATTAATGCACCCCAGTAAATATTTGTTGATGGGACAAAATTTGGCGGCAAAATAATAATTTATAAGAAATTGAAACATTATGTTCTCACTAAATAAAATGCAAAAGTCACCATCATAAATAATATTCTTTTGGGGAACAACTGTGTTTCAAGTTCCACCTACGAAGATAATATTCAATGCTCTAAAAATCATACACATCTGTTTGTTTTATCATTAAACAACTTGATTGCAGTGTGAAACTCTAGAGGACTTCAGAACATATATCAGTTTTCATTGCGACTATTTAAGTAAGAAAATTATAATATTAACTTTCCAAACAGATTGCATGTATGAAACCTCTATATTCAGTTTAGCCAGCAGAGCAGTAGTAAACTAATAAGGTTTTAAGTAATCAACGCTTAAATATATGTTTGAAGTTAAATATTCATTTATAATATTTATAATGATCATGCGCTCCCTCCTGTATAATGGGTTAATAAATTTCATTATCCTTAATGTACCTCTGAAAGCTGTATGCTGAATTGTACGATGCCGATCGGTTATCACCGCCTATTCTTCCGTTGTCACTGGCTAATGTAGCAATTAACCAGATGCTGGGACTGGGAAAAGCCTATAGAAATGGCCATTTGGATTCATTTTGGACTCATTTCTTTCTAGTACATTATGAAGACATTTAAGGGGCAGCAAAACTAACAATATTTGCAGCTGAGGGTACTAGATATTCCTGTTTTGCATACAATTTATCCACCGAAACGATTGCGTTAGTCTTCTGAACCATTTCAGCATTGCTTGCAGATGTTCAAAAGAGAGAGAAAAGCAGGAAAAGGGCCATTTAGAAACCAGGCCACTCCAGGGCCAAAATAAAGAAATGCAAGGATTCGTTGAATTTACCATCCCGTCACAACCCGGGCTCTCCCCCAAGACTGTCACCTAGCTTTCTGTCCCCGCTGTCATCTTCTTGATCATCAAGTCCCTTATAGTGGAAGAAAAAAAAAAACTGAAGCCAGACTTTTGTAGGTGCATTTGCTATTCTCTCTCTTCATATGACCTCACTGGCATGAACAAGGAGTTAAGTGTCACACAATCTCCAGGAGAGATGGGGTGGTGGTCAGTGAGAGAAGCACCGAGAATATATAGTGTTGGATGAGGGCTCCCTTGGCCCATCAGGCAGGGACCAGGCTTCTAAGAGCCACCGCCCTGTTACTTCCTGGGATGAACTCAGCTCTGCTCACCTGCCTTAAACAGGACCCCTGTTGCCTGCTGTGCCTTAAAGAAGGAGGTGGGCAGGAGCAGGAGGAGGGGGAGAAGGAAATGGAAACCAGAAGGAAGTGAGAAACCAGGTGCGGCTTGGAGCCCAGAAGTTCACGGAGGAAAAAGACTGAGGGGCCGGGAAGGCCTGGCTTTGCCCCCCAGCTTGGGGCGGTGGTCTTCGGGAAGCACCTAACCTCTCTGCGAGTCACTTTGCTCATAAAATAGGAGAAACACTACCTATGAGACAGGATTGAGGGCAGGTTAGCAATGAGCATGCTGCGTGCCTGCCATGTAAATGCACAAGTAACACCTGGCATTCCTCGTTAAATACGAACTGATTAACAGGGGACATTTTAATACGAATTTTAAGGAACAATCCTTTTTTCTCCAAAATTAGGGAGACTCAAGCCATAGATAACAGCATCTATTGACCAAAATGATTTTCAGTGCTATCAGCTTAATTAAATAAACCATATAAAGCGATTGAATGATGTATAAATGTTTTTAAGCCAACAGTCAACACTGCTGCTGTATTCTTCTTTCCTAAGTAAGCTATAAGAAATAAAGTCATGTCAGTCCATTAAAGGAGTAATTTATAGTACATGCTTGAGGTCAATGAAAAAAAGTTTTTGTTTTGAATTCTGCTTGCTTAACTCCCAAGCACCCCCCTCTCATTTTCTTCCTTATAATTCCTTAGATGAATTTCTATAATTAATCTGGTAACATGTGAGAATCAAAGGATACAGCATGCTCCAGTTTCCGCTTTGAACCAAATCTTCACCCCTCCCTGTTTCTCCCTTTCAATGTCTGAAATTTAGCAACTGCAAATTTCCATTCAAATGTGTTCAATATTAAATATCTTACCTTTCAACGCGGATATGCTTTATAGTAGAAAGATTTATAAGCTTTCTCAAGACCAAACAGAAGATAATCATCTTCATTTGCAGCAACTTTTTAACTTTACAATCTTGTTAGACTTTAAATTGGGTATCTAAGATTTTAAAAAAATGTTCAGTTTAACTCCTTAGGATAAATCATTCAGTGTGAAAATTGTTTTACAAAATATCTGTAACTTTCACCAGCTAATCTAATGTCTACGGTTACGGTCTCACTGCAGCAACAGTGGAGGTGACCGCCTATATTTAGAAACAACACCGGCTCCCAGGCAGCTGGTATATCATTTACAGGGAGAGGGCCTGCCCTGTTCTGTAAACATCACCTTACCAGAGCAAAACATTTACGTTCTTAGGTATTTACAGATTGCTGGGGGTCTGTACCATACCTAAATCACCATCTCCCCATGGCGCTTCAAGCCAGCCACTGTTGAGGTAAATCCAACTCATGTCTTTTTTTGATCAGCATTAACAACAACAACAAAAAATCACTTGCCATGTGCTAGCTCTGTTCGGCCATTTTATGGAGCTCTAAGCTCCTTGTAACATGACCTTTCACCTCCAAAAAGAAAAATAGCTTTTGAGAAATCTGATTTCTTTTCAAAATTGCCTTTTCTTATTGCTCACTGCTCTTGGAGAAACTAGCTGTTCCTAACTCATTTTGTTTTCTCCTTACGGTATGTGCTGTGCAATGAAATAAAAACATTACACTTAGATCTCTGCCCAGGGCTCTGATGAAACCATTTTAGTTTTCAGAAAGTCTTTGCCTTCTCCCCATCCTGGTCCCATCCGCAGAAGTGGAAGCAAGACTCATAGGAAAGCAGACTTAGCAGTGGTCAGATGGCACTCTGGGATTGGGTCACACCCAGTTTTCCTCAGTGGTCCCAAACAGGAAAGTCAGGACGGTTATCTCAAATAGGGGATTACAAGGAGAGGTGAAGAGTAATGACATCTTCATATATGAATCAGAGTGCAACCCGCTAATACACTTGACAGACTGTCGATCTTAAATCAACAGTCCTCCTCATGACGGACTTGGATTTACCGTGAAGTTCAGAACCCCTCACTTTCACGGCCACTTTCTAAGACTCTGTATGCAGTTTCACGTTATTTGTCTTAAAGAAGATCCAAAGATGTGGCTAAGCTTCAGGTTCAACAACATCTGACCCATCCCTATTCACAAGTTTATAAAATACTTTTAAAATCACCAGGGATTTACTGACCCTTACCGTGTACTTTTCTGTTTAGCAGATTAATAGAGCCACATAAATCCTGGCGGACGTGGTCGATTAGTGGGGAAGTAACGTGTTGCCAAAACCAGTCTCGTCAAAGATTGAGACCGTCCTGTCTTTCCCTTCTCAGAACATGTGCTTGTCTTTCATTTCCTAAGAACAGTGCTCGTCCGGATCTGAAACCACCAGAGCGAGCTGTGCCTTGGGAACTCCAGGTATATGTACTGACTTGCACGGATGGGCCACTTCCTCTGACTGATTTCCTGTTCACGGTCTAGGAGCCCTCCTTATCTTATAAGAAGACAGGGTATGGGCCCAAACAGGAAAAAACCACAGATAAGTGAAAAGATCGCTGTGCTTTATCTCAAGAAAAAAGACTACATTTTCAACAGAGTGAAGAGAGTGGTTTCCCCCATGAATATCCAAAATCAAGAGAGAAAGGCTATTGAAGACGCTTTTTAAAAGCACTGCTCTTGGGAGGGATGACTCCGTCATCCCAATTAACCCTTAGTGACCACTGGTGCTGCGGACAGAGCCTGCTGGGCTTCATCCCAGAGACCTGAGGTCAGGGTCCAGCACAGACACTAGTTATGCGAGCTTTGGTAGTTATTTAACCTTTTGAACCTCAGTTTTCTCAACCATAAAGGGAAGGATAATTCTATCTCCATCGCAGGGTTGTAATGAACGTGAAAGTACTTAGCACATTGGTACTAAACACATTTGAAATATGACAAACCTAATTCTATATTAAACAGGTACCTCCGTATATCTGTCCCATGAGCTTTTTACTACATCTTCTCAACAGGAGATAGAGTAATTTACCTTAATTAAGATAACAAAGCTTTAGCTCATCTTATTCCCCTTACATATATCCATAGGAGATATAAATGGATAGGAAATGGTCAAAATTCAGAGACAATTATCACATGCATAGGGATAGCTCTCCAAACTATAGCTCTTACCTGGACTCCCTTACAAATTTTAGCGACACATTACAAAATTGACTTCTGGACATTCACGTAGATATTTTGCTGGCATCTCAAGACATTTCTAAAAGCAAATTCATCACCTTTCTCTCAAAACCAGCTATTCCTTTTTGCTTCTCGATTGCTTTAAACAGTGTTAGCTTTCCTCCTGTCACCTGGCACTAATAATATGGTCTTCAATTTAAGTACAACAGTTTTCAGGGGAACTTCATATGTATTGACTATTTCCTGTGCTTTTTCGCAGGGAGGCAGTTATTATTAAACGAGGTACTTCTTTGTAGTCTTTTATTTTTCACAGATCCTCATCCCCAGCTCAGTCCTTGCATCAATCTACACTCACTCTTGGGGGATCTCTTCTGGTCCCACTGATAAAAATATTATCTACATGGTGATCATCCCAAATTTATATCTCCAGACCAGCTCTCTCCTCTAAATTCAAGACGTGTATTTCCAGCTGGCTCTTCAACTTCTCCGCTTAGATATCTAAATAGACAATGCAACTTAACATGCCCCAGACTGAAGTCTGGCTGTGATCCTCCCAAATCTCCTCCCTATCAGTAAATGGCAACTCCATCATCCAGGTACTTCGAGACCAAAAGCCTTTGTGTAATCCTGAATTTGTCTCTATTTCTCACACCCCACAGGCAAACACCAATAAGTCCCTTTACCTTGACCATTCAAATATAACCCAGCTTCGACTATTATCTCATAACCTCCACTGCTACTACCCTAGTCCAAGCCACCATAACCCTCGCCTGACTTACTGCAAAAGCCTCCTGACTGGTCTGTGTGTTTCCACCCATGCGCTTCCAACAGTCTGTCCTAAACACAAGGATCTTTGTAAAGTCAGAAAGACTCCGATGGCTTCCTTTCTCACCCAGAGTAAACTCCAAGGAACTTATGACCTACGAGGGTCTCCAGGCTCCTCTCTGAGCTCAGCTCTACCCCTCCTCTGTGTCCGTGGTCCTAGTTCAGCCACGCTGAACAAACAGACCATCTGTGCTTCTGTGGACTCTGCCTGCGGGGCTTCTTTCTGAGATACACACATGGCTTATCGCTGACTTCTGTTCTCCACTAGAAGTGCCTCATGGGACAGCCCTTCCTTGACTATGAGAATGTCCTCCCCGCCCCCTCTCCAGCACTCTTTCTGTCTCGATTCCCTGCTGTGTCTTTCTTCATAGCACTTATTACCAGATCTTAGTAATCGGGACTTGTTGCACTTTGCTCACTGCCGTATCCCCAGTACCTACCACGTTAATGACATCTGTTGATGGATGAATGTGCAAAGTCATGTGAGTTGTAGAGGCTCTTTAGAGCTGGGGTGCTCTGACTCCTAAATTCATTGGTTCTTAAACTGTGCCAGGCCTCTTGCTGTCCCCATCAATGGGCCCTGAGACTACTTCCTTAAGCAATAATCTTGTGCCTCACATTCATCCACCATTTATTCATTCATTAAGTGATGATCTATCTACCAGGCAGTTTTGACCCTTCTGGATGCTGGAGATACACAGAGATGAATGAAGTATGGTTTGCGTCCTCCTGAATTCAATTTGGACTCTACCGTCCCAGGTGGTTTTCCTGACACCAGTCTCTATCTCACCAATCTTGCCTGAATGCTGCCACAGAATTAAACTTCCACAAGCACCTAGAGTTCTGGCTAGCTAGCTCATAGAGTGCCTTTTGGGAAATTGGAAAAGGCGCCCCTCTCCTGGGGCAGCTAAGCCCCCCCGCTCTGGGCACACATGCTCCGTCTTCACAGCAGCACGTGGCTGCCCTGAAAACCCCTCTGGAATCTTGTCGTTCTCAGGCTCAAAAACGTTACCGCCCCCTGTCCCCCACTGAATATAGTCTAACATTCTGATCCTGGAATTAAAGGTTCCCTACAATATGGATTAGATCTTCCCCTTTGTTTTATGTTCTACCGCTGACCTCCACATACCCTCATTTAAGCTAAACTGGACGGTTGTGCATGTTCCCCGGAACAATTTCTTCTCCTTCCTTTTTCTATCATCTTCCCCCCAACTCAATTCTCTTTTTCATATCGCAGAGTAACTTGTTGAGGTATATCTGTGCTTTGGTGCTTGTTTTTCCTGCCCAGCTTCCAGGGGCTGATTAAGTCCAAATAGGAGAAGTGGCTTGAAGACAGCTTCTCTTAAGTGAAGAGTTAGGCTCCTGGCTGGGTGGGTGGGAGGGGGGAGGTACATTAGGGTGAGAAGGAGAGAGAAAAGAAGAGGAAGAAGAATAAAGAGGGGGGAGGGGACTTGTGAAGGAGGAGGAGCGAAAGGAATAGACAGAGGGAGAGTCAGAGAGCAAGAGAGAGAGTTTACTCGTGCCGGCCCTGAGTAAGAGCAGGAACCCAAGTCCACGCTCTGGCTGCGCCCGAGTGCTGATAAGACATAGGAACCGGATGGGCCCTAAGCTCCTGTTGTCCCCACCTTCAGGACAGAGTTACACGCTTTAGTTTGGCGTGGAGGCAGTTGATTTGCTGGACCTTTTTCAAGGGATACAAGGGGCTTGAACAATGGGTTCATCGGGGGAAGCTTGTGGGCTGAAGGCCAGTTGTGCCTCCCTCATGGGGCTGGATTCAGCTCCAGCCTCTGCGCCAGGTCTAAGGGAGAGGATGGCAGGAGATGTGACTGAAAAGACGGCATCCCCAGGAAGCTTGGGGGATGGAGTTTGAGGCCAGATTTAATCCGGAAGCTACAGAAGGCTGCCATTTTTGACCATGTCAGTTCCTGGAGTCAGATTCTTTCTCACCAGACTAGAATGGGCTTCTCCCTAAGCTCCATCCCGCCTCTCTTGCAAAACCCAGCTCAAAAGCTTCCTCCTCCCAAAATCCCGCGGATAGCCCCAACAAGAGTGCCCCTTCTCCTCCTGTAAGCCTCAGCTCCTTCCAGCACGGCTAGTACAGAGTCTGCAAACTCAGATTTTCTTAAATCAGAGTCTCACTCACCGCTGTTCTACTTCGGGCTTTTTCTGCTTTCTCAGACATAATCACATTGATCCTCACAAGAACCCTGTCTGAGAGGCCATGGGGAGCTGTGTAGTGGGGTTAAAGAATGGGCTGTGCAGGAAGGAATGTCTAGACTGGACCTCTGACTATCACAAATTTGCTAATGCAACTCAGTAAATTTCTTTAAATTTCAGTTTGCTCACCTATAAAATGGGGGCGATAATATCTACATTTTCTAGTTGTTGTAAGGGTTAATGGGCCCCACGTGAGAAGTGTTTGACACAAAGTATGCCCTTAATAAAACTTGCTAAAACTTAGTAAAATTATTATTTTCATTGTATGGAGATTCAAAGTGCTATGGACTGAATGTGTCACCCCAAAGTTACCATGTTGAAACCCTAATGCCCAACGTGATGGTGTTAGGAGATGGAGACTTTGGGAGGTGCTTAAGCCATGAGGGTGGAGCCCTCACGTATGGGATCAGTGCCTTACAGAAGGGGCTCCAGAGAGATCCTTAGCCCCCTCACCACGTGGGGACACAGTGAGAAGGTGCCAGCAATGGGCCAGGAAGAGGGTCTTCATGAGAACATGACCGTACAGGCACTCGGTCTGGGACTTCCAGCCTCCAGAACTGACAGAAATAAATTTCTATTGTTGATAAACTACCCTATCTGTGGTATTTTGTTATGACAGCCTGAATGGATTAAAACAGGACTGAATTGTGTGCTCCAAATTTCTATGTTGAAGCCTTCACATTCAATGTGTGTTTGGAGATACGGCTTTAGGAGGTAATTGGGTTAAATCAGGTCATGAGGATGGGGCCCTAATCCGATAGGGTTGGTGGCCTTATAAAAAAAGAAAGATCTCTCTGTCTCTGTCTCTGTCTCTCTCCCATGATCAGGCACCAAGGAAAAGCCATATGAGCACACAGTGAGAAGGTGGCTCTCTAAAGCCAGGAAAAGAGTGCTCACCAAAGTCTGACCACGTTGGCATCTTGAGTTTGGACTTTCCAGCCCCTAGACTGTGAGAAAATAAATTTCTGTTCTTTAAGCCACCCAGTCTAAGGTATTTTGTTATGGCAGCCTGGGCAGACTAAGACAGAGATTAAATGATTTGCCTCAAGGTATAATCAGTAACTGACAAAGCAGGAAACACACTGGGTTCTTTGGAATGTTCAATGAAATTTTATGATACAACAGTTTCTCTTCAACCCCAGAACTCACAGTGTACTGTGTGGGCTGTTAATCCATAATGGGCCCATAAGAAATATTATAACTAACTAACTAATTCAACAAGCGAAGAGTTACCTCCTGAAAGTGAAAACAACTGTGGAATTCTGTTTTCTACATTTTCATACATATAATAATAATAATGTATATTTGAAGTAGTAGCAACAATATAGCAATACAGCAACAATAGCTGTATTCTTATCTAATTATAAAAGTGGTACGTTAAATAGAACAATAAATATATTGTAAAACACACAAAAAATCATAATGCCATTTTCCAAATATAACTCTTACAAACATTTGTTGTACATCCTTCCCAACTTTTTTTCTAAATATACAATTTTTAATCAAGATGCAACCATACTACTCATATTGCTTTTAACCTTTTGTTTTCATTTATAGATATCACATGGTCATTGTTCCACTGCACAAAATATAATTTTATAATATTTTAAATGATATTATAAATTAGTCATTTAAAATATTGTAGAATTGTATGTCATTGTATAGGTACACTATTATTTACTTAGTTAATCCCCTACTAAATGATGTTTAGGTGGCTTTTAGTTTGGAGGAATAAACATTATTTCTTATCTTTGTGAATGTGTCTAATTATCTTCTTAGGGTAAATTCTTAAAATTTCTACACATGTCATCAAATTACCCCCAGCGAGACTGGACCTATTTACATTCTCATTAACAGGCTGGAAAAATTTGAATTAAATCTAATGAATGTTTGCCAAGACATTTTCCTTTTTTTTTAATTGAACCATGGACCATTTCTTTTTTTGTTCTATTTTCAATATATTTAAGCTGTGTCAAAGAGGACTGTGTAAAACTACATCTCCTTTACACAAAATTAGATTTTTAACATAATTTTAAAGCTTATTTTCAACTTCTTCTGGAGTCTATCTTCAGTGAAGATGTGTGAGGCTCATCCAGGTGAATGAGTTTACTTAATTTTAAATTGTTTACCACCGTATCCAACTCTGTTGCTCATAACTCTGGTCAAGCACGTATTTAGATAACTGACTCTTCATGTAGGAAATGGCAGAATAATCTTTGTTCTACGATAATTGCCTGCATTTCTCCTGGATCTTTAAAGAGTCTGAGAATGATGAGACTATTTATTACTGCTTCCCTGCAGCCCGCACAGTGCCCAGAACATACTAAGTACTGAATAAACACTTGTTGAGCCATTAACTTGTCTTTGTAGTCACCCGCTTTTTATCTATGCTAATTTGTTCTTAATCTTTATTGACAATCTTAATGTTAAAGAGAAATTAAAAGGAAATGTACTTTGGGGTCAGGGGTGAGGGGGAAGAATCAGGTTGCTTTCTCGGTCTTTTAAAGAAATGATAGTGTTTTATCCTACTTAAAAATTTGTTTTGCATGTTTTCTAAATTTATAACAATTTCTAAATAATATTCATCAGGCCCCAACCATTATATAGTAAATACAGCTCTTACACTGTGGGGAGTAGGGGGTCACTTTTATGTCTAAACCTGTATTTCCAACCTTTAAGTCTATCGTCGACCATGTTGATGTTCTACAAAAGTTGACACTTAATTCTTTCAAAAAAGAATCTCCTTACACGGCTGCTTTTCGGTACTGTGCTCATTCTCCTCGATAGCTTTCCTATTTTTCTAGTATTAAAATTAAGAGCTTCGCGCCAGGGCGCTTTAAGGAAGTGGTTCTATTCATTTTCTTGCCTACATCACCCTCCTACTTTATGGTTCAATTTAAATGATTCAAAATTTCCAGATTTCGTTGCTTGGCAACAGTCTTTTCCTGCTTAATAGCAGCTTTCCGTGTTCCCACATCAACTTAGAAACACCTGCTGAACCGGAAAGGTAAACAACCCAGAGTGTTTACTGCACAGTCAGAAGGAAGAGTCCACGGGTGCATTTTCCACACGCTAAAAGGTGAAGATACAGTGCAGCCCTTTGCCATGCCATACGTTTACATGTCAGAATCTGCATTCTGGAAAGCATCCACAGCTTCAAGTTAGTATTTGCAAAAACAGGTCAATATCGTTTATTTCAGGACACCAACAGGCTTGCAGTGGCTGCTCTACTAACCTTGACTGGTCAGAATACCCCAGCTAGCTCCTCGCTTAGAAGAGCATCCTTCTACGCTCGCTAGCCTTCTTTTCGGGAGGGTCTGCTTAACGCAGTTCCCTTCAACAGCACTGCCTGTGGGCATAGTGGGGACGACGTTTCTGCCCAGACAACCCGATGGCACAGTGCAAGGGCTCCAGACAGAACAAAAAGGTCAGCGGCTGGATTTCTAACTACTTTTTCCCTTCCCTTCGGGCTTTCACGGAGATTCCTGTGTGCTGACCGGAGGATGGCCTCCACACTGAACTCTGTTCAGAAACACGCAGAGCAGGGCTGGTAGGGGTGGGACTGGGTCAGAAAGGCAGTAGCTTTTCTATTTTTAAAGTGGAAACTCGGCTGCTGCCAGCTGAGTATTTAACTATCTGAGTGGCACAGAAAGTAAAAACGTGTAAAATTGCCTTTCCTAGTCAGAAACAGAATAGAAACTGAGCCCTGTCTTTAAAACACGAGAGCCTATTTGAAATGTCTATTGATACAAATCAATCCAATGTAGAATCGCCTGTTGATGATAGCAATAAACAACGTTGCAGCCAGAAAGCTCAATCGTGGCCGGTGACCACAGAGTCTGTCTCCTCCATCCTCAGAAATAAATAGTGTATGTGCCTTAGGGTCAGCTGGTAGCTAGCTCATGTTTTCGACTTGTAAGGATCTAAGTTTAGAATTGGCTTCCGTACAAAATCACAGTCTTCCTATTTATATAGGCATAGCTCTCTATTGTGATTTTTTCTGGAGGTCGTTTCTAGAACAAAAGACGTCAGCAGTCAATTTAAGTACAGCTGAGATTTTTCACCCTAAAAGGCAGAGGAAAGGGTAGCTGGAGAGAAGAGAGGAAAAACCGAACATGTGCCTGGTATTTTTTGCTGGCGCGTAAGACTGAACAAGGAACGTGGTCCATGACTGAGCCAAGAGCAGTGGCTGAAACATGACAGGGCACCAAGGATTAGCTGAGCTGGTGATCCTGTTACATGGTATTAACCTACTGAGATTGGTCTAGATGAAAAATGGTCACAGATTCTATTATCTATATTTTTCAATCACTATTACCAGGGTCTACCTTCTATTGGTATACACAGAAAAAAAATTATTGGGGGTACTGCCTTCTTATAACAAGCTGGGTAAGAGAAAAAAACATCTCATGAGTAAGATAATTTCCCCCTGTTCATATCTGCTGTTGCATTTCATTGCCAATATTTACTTCAAAGTTATCACGAATGAATACCAGGAATATCTTTCCTTATCTTGGATTGATTTCTAATCCTCGGAACTATGTGACCTGGGGAAAATAGCACAATGATAACTCAGGTTCCTTTTCTATAAAATGAGGAGCTTGGAGAAGATGGTTGTTTTCTGGCTCTAGCATTCTTTGATTCAGAGTCTAGGACTAACATAAAAGGGCAGGGTGGTATGCGAGCTTTGGGCATATTATATTACCACAAAGGAGGCCAGACACTCCCAGTAAACCTGGAACTTGGGGTCAGCTCAGCCGAGGCTATTTGTACGGGGGAAACATTCCTAGGTGGTGAGAAAACCTTAAAGGTAGTCCAGGAAGGGGCTTATGGAGTCCAGCATATTTACAGGAGCCAGTTGTCATGAACCACTGGCTCTCTGCCCCGACTGGTACCCATAAGGGGAGTGCAAGGACCTACACAAGCCACACAGTGAAAGTAAATACTAATTTTTGTTTCTAAAAGAAACTTCAATTTTAAACTTTTGACTTTTTGGCTTTACACTTTTCTTTTGTTATTATAAAATAAACATGGGATGCTTTCTTATAAGAATTGGGACATTTTTGGTCTTAACAATCTTGGACCTCTGGTCTTCTAATGGCCTCTTCCTATGTCTGTCTCCTACACTATGTTGTGTACTCTGAGTACATACACCTGTTATTCAACAGGTCCACCACTGCACCTCTTACAATGGGCAGTCAAAAACTTATTAGTTTAAAATGTAATTTGCATATGGAATTCCCAAGAATACTTTAAGAAGGCTTTCTATAGTCCATGGGGGGTAATAAGCAAATTTCCAGTGCAGCGGGGGGAAAAGGAGCCATTGCATTTGACCATAACCACATACTTAGTTAACTGAGGTGTGTGTGGCCTGCAGAACACATATAATAATTCACATAAATTATCAGGTGGATCAAGGAGATCACAGTTACTTCTTCCAAAAAATTTTAAATACATCAAAAGTATAAGTAGTTTTCTAAAGTGACTCTATGGAATTGAAAGAAAATGTTTCAGTTTATTTACTGGAGAAAATAAGGGACGAAAGATTGCATCAATTATGCACAGCTGTATGATTTCATTAAAATATGCACAGTGAAGTGAATATGTTTGGCACAGAATCATTTAAATGCTGGGTATCTATGATTGTATAAATAAGAACTCATGGTGAAATCTCCAGACATATAGAAGCATCTAGCATCTTGCCTAGTGTAAATAAAAAAGTGGATTAGGTCAACTGCAGGATATCATCAGGCTCTGTGAGTAGGCAGAAGTTTTAAAGAAAGCGGTATTGATAAAACAATAAGGAAAATAAGAAAAATTATTTCATAGAAAATAATGAACTCTGAACATGTCTCAGAAAAAGTATCTGAGATAGACTACAGATTGGAGATGGCATGCTATTACTACCCACAAAGGCTAAAATGTAATTTGAACCCTTGTAAGAAGGACATGGGAAATGAAACAGGGTAATTTTATTCCCAGGAGCCATTCTATTCCTGTTTTCACAACGCTAGTGTATCTGAAAACATGGGGACCTGTGTTTAGTCTGGTTGCCAATCCTCAGTGATAAAGTGACACTAAGGTTGCAAAAGCTTCAAAGAAGGACACTGGAAATCATCAAAGAGACAGAGCACTTCTACGGGAGAGAAACCTTATTACTTTCAGATACTTCAAAATGGAAAGTTGACATCTAAGAGGGAATATGATAGAAATCTACATAATCAATAATACAAGTCACAGGTGTGAATAAACTTTTCAAGACATTCTGAAATACTAGGAAGTTAGATCATGTTCTGACAGTTTTAAAAGCTAAATTTGGGACACAAATGTAAACTCTTAAATAGACATTTCTCCAAAGAAGACATACAGATGGCCAAGAGGCGCATGAAAAGCTGCTCAACATCACTAATTATTAGAGAAATGCAAATCAAAACTACAATGAGGTATCACCTCACACCAGTCAGAATGGCCATCATCTGGAAATCTACAAACAACAAATGCTGGAGAGGGTGTGGAGAAAAGGGAACCCTCTTGCACTGCTGGTGGGAATGTAAATTGATACAGCCACTATGGAGAACAGTATGGAGGAAAAGACTGAAAATAGTATTACCATATGACCCAGCAATCCCACTACTGGTCATATACCCAGAGAAAACCATAATTCAAAAAGACACATGCACCCCAATGTTCACTGCAGCACTATTTACAATAGCCAGGTCATGCAAGCAACCTAAATGTCCATCGACAGACGAATGGATAAAGAAGATGTGGTATGTATATACAATGGAATATTACTCAGCCATAAAAAGGAACGAAAATGGGTCATTTGTAGAGACCTGGATGGACCTAGAGACTGTCATACAGAGTGAAGTAAGTCAGAAAGAGAAAAACAAATATCGTATATTAACGCATATATGTGGAATCTAGAAAAATGGTACAGATGAACCGGTTTGCAGGGCAGAAATAGAGACACAGATGTAGAGAACAAACGTATGGACACCAAGGGGCGGGGGTGGGTGGGTGGGATGAAGTGGGAGATTGGGACTAACATGTATACACTAATATGTATAAAATAGGTAACTAATGAGAACCTGCTGTAGGGCACAGGGAACTCCACTTCGCTGTACAGTAGAAACTAACACAACATGGTAAAACAGCTATACCCCAGTTAAAAAAAAAAGATGCAGACTCTTTGCAATCATAACTACTATATCATAATCCCACAAAAACAGTACTTCCAATATATCAGCATCTACAGGTCAGTAGTTTTTATTTTCTAAAGAGCCACTCAATTCATAAACTGCCTTCTATAATGATACCTAAATTGATATAACCTTTAACTCCTTTATCTTGGGGTAAAAATCAGTGATCTCTCCCTCTTCTAAATGTCTGTTTAAAAAACGTAAGAGTCCCCCCCAAAAAAGACTGCTTGTTTTCTCTGTTACCAAGGGTTCACTAAGTACAAGACACAATCATCGTCTTAAATCATCACGAAGATACGGTAGAGCCCCTTTACCTGTAAGTGCCACATTTCCACCCTTGCAAAGTCCCATCTGGAAAAGGCCATTATTCAGTTCTTGGTGGCTGCCTTGCTGTGCGCTTCATTACAAAGCCACATGTACATATAACTCTTAAGCATCATCTCTGAGCCCCGTTCTTGCTCCATTTTACTTTTTATTGTTTTGTCTAAACATGAGTACCTACATCTATTGGCCTAGTGATGGGAAATGAGGGTAGATGGGGTCTGAGGGCAAACCTGACCGAGGTCTCTTGGGAAAAATAGAGGGATTGTTACCTAACTTAATTAACCCTTGTTTCAAAGGTTATCTACCTCTTGTATAAAGGTTGCTGGGAAACCTATAGTGACATCTTGTGGTCCATGACAGCTCCTGTGTTAGTTGGAATTGAGTGGTTAGGAGAGGCCACAGAGGCCTGAAAAATCCCAATTAACGAAAATACGGTTGGTATCATTACAAAACCACACATGTAATGGTGGTGCCTAAACCATGTGATGAAGGATATTTTATTAGCTTGTGTGCACAAGCCTTTGAGAATAAATGTCATATAAGAAGGTCTTTCCAATGTTACCAACTTTGGGGGGGGTATGATGAAAAAAACTATAGGCATAATAAAAAATTCCGGTTCAATATAGTTTGAAATAATAATATATATGTCCACACAAAACACGTTTTCATGGTAGATCCTGAAACAAGATGGTAAGGGGCTTCTATTGAGGAAAATATATCTGTATCCATTGTCCAGGAAACTAAATTATGAGGAGTCATTCTCCTTTAGCTGTTCTTACAGGTGATTTCCACCAAACTCAAATATTTGTTAATTTTGAGAGCTAAAATCTCAAAATGTTTAAAACATCTTGTATAACGTTATAAAACATGCCCTTGAATTTGGAATATTTCAAACTATACCAAATGACGCAAACAATTTTTTAAGAGACACAAATAATCCCTATATGTAGAAAGAAAGTAATAAAATACAATTTTAATTCAAAATACCTGAATGCTTAAGCCATGAGAGACTAGCATAAACTCTAACTACTAAGTATATTAATTCCTAGCTGTGTAATGAATGAATAAAGGTAGTGAGACGTCATTCATTCATTCGTTCTTTCACCCCTTCATTCAATATTTATTAGGTGCCTACCAGGTGCTACTTCCTGGGGACACAAAGTGAAAAGGTGGTCACTGCCCACTTGAACCTTAAACTCTACAGAGGCATCTTAGAATTGCGTGAACCTCGATCACTACCTAAGCAGCCTTTGTATGTCTGGGAATCAAAGGCTCTTCAAGTCATGCCAAACTCAGAAATTCCCACGGCAAGGTTGCAGCAGTGCCCCTTAACTGCTACAGATATCCATAAATTATCTGATTTACGCAGATAACATTCACCGACGTTTAATAAATCGTAAGTGGTAAACAGTGATTCTCAATAAAGAGGACACAACGTTATCACAGATGGTACATTTCCATCACGAAGACTTCTGTGAAGCCCAGATCTCTGTGGAAGAGTAAGGAAAAACCAATTTTTGCTGTTGCTGTTATTCTTAACGTGGTATCTTTGAAAGCACTTGCCTAGACTGTAAGCTATGAAATCACTGGAAAAACAGCAAAATGAAAGATACTATTGTAAAAGAAAAAATAAACAAGGAAGATCTAACCAAAGAGAGTGATTCTGTTTTTGAAAGCAGGACTCCACATTTTTCAGACCTCTGCTAAACATATATTTAAAATAAAGTACATATTGCATTAAAAAATTCCTAATTTTTAAAATTACAATACATAGGAAAAAAAGATTTTAAACTCTCATTGATGTGACTTTTTTTTTTTTTTTTTTTTTACCAATTTTACTTACATCAGCAATTTATCTACATTTGATTTGATAGATGTCAGGAGAGCCACTTTCTAATGGAGCTACTGTAACGGAGCAGGACCCTACGAGGTCTTCCCAGAACAGACCTCCACCGGTGTCCTCCACCTGCCTTTTGTCTGTAGAAAACCTTCAGTCAAAGAATCAATCTAATCAGAGAAGTGAGAAAAGGCAGAAAGGAAAACAATCAAGCAAGAGCAAATAATAATACTTTAGCCACTGAACAAAGTCAAGGACGTTTAGCTCTTCCTCAAGGACTGTAGATAACACTCTGCGCCACGTCCTTTGAGCTGTTTTGCAGATACTGAAAATCCCACCAGATGGAAGAAGTTAACCGCATGCTGCCCACCAGCACGTAGATCCCAGACTGGGTGGAACCAGAAGGCCGATGATGCTGATTCCCCATTACCTCACCACCAACCAATCAGAAGAAGGTCCACGAGCTGACCACGCCCTGCTCCTTGGACACTGTAAGACTCCTCACTACCCCCTCCAGGGGGGACACACAGTCTCGAGGGCAGTAGCCCGCTGTGGCCCCCCCTTCCCCTGGCAAAGCAATAAAGCTATTTCTTTCCACTTCACCCCAAACTCTGTCTCCGAGATTTAACCCGGCACCGGTGCACAGAGGCCGGATTTCAGCAACACTACTTGTTCCAGTATTAGTGTCTTAATTAGGAGCCTCAGCTCTGCAATCCAACTGCCAAAGCTGGTTCGTCTCCCAGTTCAGCCAAATACTAAAATTGTTACCTTGGGAAAGCTACTTACTTTCTTTGTGCCTCAATTTCCTTACATGGAAAATGGGATAACAAGCCTACCTTGCAGGATTTCTCTGAGAATTAAATGAATTAATACATAAATCAGAACAATGCCTGGTACCCAGTGAGCCCCCTATTAATGTTAGTTTTTATGGCATTATTCTTACTAGTTTATAATGTAGATATAAATGCATCATTCATGCTTTGTTCCTCAAATCTTGTCTTTCTGTCTAGTGCCAAAGTTGAAAAGCAAATTCAAAACCCTCAAGTACTTCAGTTACTGGTAAACCCTACAGATATTCATGGTTCATTAGTTGTTTAGTGACTATGGTGTATATAAAACAGTTTTTGGTATACTAGATGTGACTTTGCTACCTCATAAGCAAAACAAAACAAAACAAACAACCAAACAAAGACAGCCCATGAAAATGAAGCAACAGAAAACACCGCAGTAGAAAAGTTGCAGGCTCAAAAATACATCCATCCTATGTCACAGGTGAGTCTACTGGTTGCAAAGAAAGAAACGCTCATTGATATATAACAGACGAGCCATTTTCATGTAAAAGTCAAAAATTTAGGAAACACTAAACATATTAGAAATGAGGAAATTTTTTTAAAAAGGAAGAAGCCACACATTTTGAGGTAATAATATTCTGGAAGCACGGAAGCCTCTCAAATATCCATATCAACAGCCCCTTGGTTCTGGAAGGTTTTGCCAGTGGTGATGAAGCCAAGATGATCTGGACAGTCCCCAAGTTTGCCGAGTTGAATTGAATTCAGATCAAGTTGAATCTTACCTAAGTTTTTTCCTGAACAGACAAAGAACTGATGGCAGTTCTTAAATGTGCAATAATGCGCTATGACGTCTTACACCGGAAGTGCCTTAATAACTTTGCCATTACCCCAGGGCTTTCAGATGTTGATGTGGAACTGTGCATAAACCAACCTGTTAGTTCATCATGCCAATCCCCCCCGCAAAAATTCCCTTAGTTATGTCCGTATACATTCATTTCCAATACCGCCACCCTGTAGTTAAAGGCCTAGCCTGAGCTACTGCACGTTACGTACTGTAATAGTCCCTCACCGTTCTGCTTACATTCATGCTGGCTATCGTTCAACCCATTTTCTCTTTGTCGATTAAGTGATATGTTTGGGATCTGCTTCCAAATAGTTCCAAGGTAACTTTAGCAGCTTTGATAGTGTGCTTCTGCAAAAGCAAGGTTGTATCTCCTAATAGGATGTTATCTTTCTGCTCAATTTATGGGCCAGGATGTTATTTAAAATAGGAAACCTTACCAGAAGAGATTTCTTAGAAAGATGATTTCTCATGCTAGTTTCGGTCTGCTGATATTTCACTTAAGATTTTTGCAGCTACACTCCTGAGTGAGATTAGCCTCTGATTTTCCTTATACTGACCTTCTCAAGTTTTGGTAATGTATCAGTTAAATTTCGATTCCTCTGAATATAATATATAGAACGAGGGATTTCTTATACCAATGAGTCCTTCCACAGTTGTGGGTTAAGAAGTCTCTGCAAGGCTGTTGTCTTTGCACGTATGTTAGGCTTGACTTTACCGTAGACTGTCTGGCTGGAGGTCTGCAGTGAGAGCTGAATGTGAAGGAGGGGAGAGCAAGGATGTACTGGAACCCAGAAGAAAACCTGGTTGGTGTTTGTCTCTCACCACCTCCAACTTCCAAGATGCAGGTGACCTGAGGAGAAGCTGGTACCCTTCACCACTTGAGAGGCAGTTGGGAGGGAGCTGAACCAGCTGCGGGTCTGGGTGTTGCTGGATGAGCAGTGGCCTGTGCCAGCAGCCATGGTGCCCAGTGTCCACAGCAGACTTCAGAGTGTAAAGATGGCGGCTCTTCACTCTGTACATATTTTTCTTCTGGTTGCTCCCAACCCAGAACAACAGAGGAGAGGGGATTCTGGGAAGCAGTTCAGGATAACTAAGGTGACACCGTACAAAGACGCCACAGGTAACAGGGCACTGACTCCATGAGATGAGAGAGGCTAGTCTCTTGTTTTCTCTACTGTCATGGTTCACCTATTAGAAATATTTCTACCTATGATGCTTGGTAGAAGCCACTGGTAAAATCATCTACTCTTGGAGATTTTTCGGAGGAAGTTTAAAAACTAATGATTATATTAGTGATTTTCAGACTACTTAGGTTCTTTATTTCTTAAAAAACTCAGCTTTGATAAGTTATATGTTTTAGGAAATTGTCTATTTCATCCAAAGAGTCAAAATTATTGGCATTAAGTTGTTATGTAACAACCACTTACTATAAAAATTTCAGCAACGTCTGCTATTATGTTCTCTTTGATTCCATCTGTTGTTTATCTGTAGCTCTGTTCTGACAGAGGTATACTAATTACTAGTTTTTCAACAGGTTATCTTTTAGCTTTGTTTATAATTTGTTGATAAAAAGTTACTTTATTAATTTCTACTTGCAGCTTTATTATTTTCTTCCTTCAGTCTGTGGAAGTTGATTTTGCTCTTTTCATAATTTTGATTGCTTGACCGATGAGTTACTTCAAGATATGTTCTCAGTTTCCAAACATAATGAGATTTTTTCTAATTGCATTTTGTTAATGATTTCTACATTAATTTAACTGAGAGGAATGGATGTGTTCTATATCAGAGGTCAGCAAACTATGGCTCCTGGGCCACATCTGGCCTACCATCTGTTTTGGTAAATAAAGTGTTATCGGAACAGAGCAAAACTCATTCTATTGTACATCATCTATGTTTGCTTTGAGACGATAACTGCAGAGCTGAGACTACATGGCACACAGAAACTAAAATATCTACTCTCTGATCCTCTACAGAAAAAGTGTGCCAACCTCTGGTCTGTATATAATACCAGACATCTGAAATTCCTTAAGACATGCTTTATGGCCCTGTGTATGCTCAGTTTTTGTAAATGTTCAAAATCTACATGAAAAGAATGTGAATTTAGAGTTCCATTTACCAATGAGAGCTACCTCTTAAATTTCTTCTATATGTTTATATAGTGAGCAGTGTTTGTCTCCTTAATCTATCAATTACTAAGATAATTCTACTAAAATTTTTTCTCTTTCTCCTTGTAGTTATGCCAATATTTCAATTTTCTATTTTGAAGCCATTTTACTGGGTGAATACACAGACTTGTTACAGCTTCTTAGGAGATTCAACCTTTTATCATTATATAGTGGCATCCAGTAATTTTTTTTTTTTTGCCTAAAAATCTTACTTATCTCACGTTAATATAGTGACAGCACTTTTATTTCCTGAGGCACATCTCTCACGATCCTTTTATTTTCAACTTTTCTGAATCCTTATGTTTTAGAAGGGCCATTTAAAAAATTCAATCTGAAAATTATCTTTAGAGAACTCAATCTATAGTTATTTAAATTACTAATAGATTTAGATTTATTTTTCCTGTATTAGTTTGTATTTTGTATTTTCTCCACATTTTCTGTATCTTTGTTCTCTTTCTTTAGTTCTTTTGATTTGATTCATTTTATAATTCTGTTTCCTGCTCTTCTCTGAAAGTTATGTATTGTATTTATTTTTTACCATTATCTGTGCGTTAAATTTTATTCAGACTCAAACTTCAAGGAGACCTAGAACAGAATCATAGTCAATTAATTTTTGTGCTGAAGGTTTTAATCCATAGACTGAAGGAGGAAGAAGAAATTAAAAAATAGTAGTATGGCAATGGTAGTATGGCAAGAAAGAAACCTGGCATTATTCACAAATAATACAATTTTCTACCTAAAAACACCCCACAGAACCTACAGATTCTTATTAGAATTAATAAGAGAGTTTAACAAAGTTTCTGGGTATAAAATTAATATACAAAAATTAATTGTATTTCTATGCCTACAACGTACAGGTGGAAAATGAAAAAAACTAACAAGATACTATTTATAGTAGCATAAAACAATTCAGTACCTAGGAATAAATTAAACAAAAAATATGTAAGACCTTCTCAGGGGATAATAATAAAACAATACTGAGAGACATTAAAGAAAACCTATATAAATGGGAAAACATATCATGTTTATTCATTGGAAGGTCAAGTGTTGCCGAGATGTGAATTCTCTCTCAAATCAATGACTGATAGGTTAAATGAATTCAAACAATAAACTCAACAAGTGTTTTGGGAATCACAGAAGTTGCTTCTAAAATAGATATAGCTCTACCAGGTATCAAGACATAGTGTAAAGCTGTAGAAACCAATATAATGTGGTTTAGGCCTGGGGAAACGTAACCAGTAAGAAAGCCCATAAACAGACGGGCATGATAGGCCCTATACTTATTCAGAGTGGGTCTGCAGCAATTGTAAATCATACCATTCCAAAAATCAATTCCAAGTGGATAACTGGAAAGGAAAGCTTTAAGAAGAGAATTCAGGAAAATACTTTCATTATCTTGAAATACAGCAGGGTTGTAACAAATAAATTACACACAAAATATTAACCAAAATGGAAAAGATTTATAAATTTGACTATTTTTAAATTAAGAACTTTTGTTCACCAAAAGAAAAACCATAAAAAGTGAAAAGCCAAGCCACAAAAGATATTTATAAGGAGCTCTTTCAAAGTTTTTTTTTCATTTTCTATCTAATTGTTAGAATATAAAAATAACTTCTAAAAATCCACGAAAAAGGAGCAGATGATGCAATTGAACAGATGGCAAAAGAGAAGTACAGACGGCTAATAAACATGAAAATGGCATTATTAGAGAAATGAAAATTAAACCATAAGATATCCCTACACGCTCGCTAGATCGGCAAAAATTAAGAATATTGGCAATACCAAATATTAGGAACAATGGGAAGCACCACAAATTCTTATATGCTGCTGGTTTCACTATAGATACAACCATGTTGGAAAACAGTGTAACACTAGGTAAAAAAACGAAAGATATTCATGCTGTTTGACCTGGCAATTCCAGTCCTAGAGCTATACCAACTTATTTGTACTGGACATTTAGAGCAATATCATTCGTAATTACTCTAAATTGGGAATGGAACTTATAGCATTGAACGTGAGTGAACTTCATATACACATAGATAAGTCTTCCTATCATATCATTTAGTGAAAAAAAGCAAGTCAGGAGAGAGTGTTTAGAGGATGATTCAACTTATATAAAATTTAAAAACAGACCAAATGAAACCTTATCAATTTGGGATGTATTCAGAGGAGTGAAAACCAGAAAGAAAGGCAAGAAAATGATTACAATAAAAGTTAGTCGCCCTCTGTTTGGGGAAAGGGTGGGTGTTGTGGTTATAAAGGTTTACCTGGAGGGCTTCTGGGGTTCCAAGGATGCTCTACTTCTTGACTTGGGTCGTGGTTAAACAAGTTTCTGCTTTACAGTCTTTTATTAAATTCTATAAATGAGTTCTGTTCATTTTTTTTTCCTGATGTAGTTTATTTTTTGATTAAGAAGATGCTAATTAATAAAGAGAGGGCAGCCAAAAAGATTTTAAAATAGAGGATGAGGTTAGCAGAAAACATAACACCCCAGTAAGAGACGAGGAAGCACTTGGCTCTTCTTACCCTGAGGTCCTTTACTCTTGGGGCCTCCCTGCTCACCCTGACAGCCTAAATCTGCTGAACACCTGCTCTATGACTGAGGGCAGTGAGGGACTTCAGACCTTTTCCCAGATGTGCAGAGGGGTTTACTGTTCGCCTCCACGGGACACACAGAGCGCCCAAGATGACCCAGGGGCTTCCTCTTAGCACCGAAAGTGTGCACAGTGGGGAGGATGGAACAGTGCCCAAGCGTGGCTGGAGGGCAAAACTGCCAACAGCATGCATCAAGTGACCCAGGGTGATCCTCAAAGTAAAAAAGCGAAAACGTGTCTGCAAGAGTGCAGGGACAGTTCTCAAATCACTGCAGTTACACGTATTCGGTGACCCACAACAGTTCTGAGCAGCTCAGGTGAGAACATTCTACGTGCTCTGGAATAAGGCAGGTGACGTCATGGGGGTGATAAATTCACAAAGAGTAGCTTGGGTTCTGAGTGCTAAAAGCTTCTCTGGTACAAAAAGGATTCACCAGTAGTTAACATAACGTGAAAGAAACGCTATGTGTTTCAGAGCAAAGAGTGGACTTCAGATACCATCAACTTCTGTGATTTACAGATGGCTTCAAAGAGCCCTGTGAGTTCAACAGAGCTGCCTCGAGTGCATCTGTAAAACGTGGGCTCTCTCTTCCAACGGTGCAGCTTCCACTCCAGCAGCTTTACGATTTGAGCTTCCAGATTCACACACACACACACACAGTCAATGGCTTAAAAATAAAAGGTCCCAAACCCACCGATCTTGCCCAACTCCTCCATTTTGCAGATAGAGAAGCTGAAGTTAAAGAAAAAAACAAACAAACAAACTGAAGCTGAGAGAGTGTAGGGGGTGTCCTCAGAGTAACCCAGAGCGTTACCAGCAAAGCAAGACTGGAACGGAGACTGCTTCCTGCATGTGCTTTTCCAACGTGTGACATTTGCTCCTTAACCACAGGCAGACAAATCGAAACCAGTGAACATAAAATAAGGAAGGCGAAAACAGACCTAATAACCAATGGCACCTACGTCATCAGACTTTTGTCAGGATTAAATGAGTTTATAATTGTACACGTTTAGAACAGCCCCTGGTGTGTAACCAAGAACTGGGGTAGTGTTTACTCTTCTCATAAATGACACTTTTCTTGTCCTTTCCTTCGCTTTACCCACTTAGTTACCACACTGTTCTAGCTCTACCAAATGCCAGCGTGAAGTTTTAAAAAGGACACAAACCCATACAAGGAATGAAACTAGCAACCCGTGTTCTCCAGTCAGAGGATGACAGCTGCGGGGAGGAAAATCTGATATGCGCCACGGACAAGGGCTTAATGGCCAAACAATTTTACACGTAATGCATCTCCTCCCTGCAGTTCTAGCCACAAATAGTTTTATCACCACTAACCACATGCTCAGGGTAGGTTTAGGCGCTGGCAGCAGCTAGTTTGTTTTATCTTGACATTTGTCGTGAAAAGTGAAGAGGGGGCACACTGACGTGTGTTTCTGACATGTGAACATGTTTGCAGAAGTAGGTCTTAGAGCAGAAAGCATAGAAAGTCAGGAGTCCCAGGGGTACTGGCCTCAGCCCCAAATTGGCCTGGCAAGGCGACGTCCCGTACACTCGGGCAGAGCAGCCCAGTGTCCTGCGGGCAGTCTGTCCTCACCCAACTACGTCCCAATAGGAGGCCCACCCCACGCTGGGGGGCTACGGCTGTCTCTCTCCCTGTTGGTATCTTAACCACAGAGAAGAGAGCTCCTGACACTGAAACAGACCATTCCTCCTATTGTAATCCTCTGGCTGCCTGTGTCTGAGGAGCCAGTTGTGTGTAGAGGCAAAAGCAAGATTTTAAAAAATTTTACTTATTTTTATTATTCCTACCACTCTGCTAACTTAAACAGATACTAAAGAATTTGGGGTCCAGGGACTTCCCTGGCGGTCCAGTGGTTAAGACTCCACGCTCCCAGTGCAGGGGGCCTGGGTTTGATCCCTGGTCAGGGAACTAGATCCCGCATGCCGCAGCTAAGAGCCCGCATGCCGCAACTAAGAGCCCGCATGCCACAACTAAGAGCCCGCATGCCGCAACTAAGACCCAGTGCAGCCAAATAAAGAAAGAGAGAAAGAATCTGGGGTCCAGGAGTAACATACAGAGTGGCTTAAAGGATGAAGAACTGAAGTCCAGAGGAATTGTTCTCAGCAGGTATTGAGAACAAGTTTTACATCAGCCAAACCCCTCCTGTAACACCTTCTAAGACTTGACAATTTCCTGGTTTGCTGTAGAGACAGAAAAAGAGCGATGCCCTGTCAGTTATAGTTCTGAAATCTGGTGTTTGGTGTGTTTTCAGTTCACGATACACACTTTGAAGTCCCATGTTGAGCATTCAATTTTAAATGAACAGAGAGAAAACGTTTAATAATAGTTGAAGTTTGGCTCAGAAAGTTTAAAATATTAAGAATAAAAATGCACTCAGTTAAAATGAGAAATCAAAAGGTAAACAAGTAGCATTCCTCACCACAAGGCAAGAGATCTTTGAGTTAATATGAAATGAAGAAGATGCTTGAAGATATTCACAGCCATTAACTATTCCTGTTAAAAAATGTACATTGAGGGTCTGTTTTATTTGGGGAGGAGGGCTAATGCCAAGGCATAAAGATGAAAGGAATCAGAGAAAAGGGACAGTAGGTCTGATTAAGAAGAAGGAGTTGGGGCATTCGTTATAGATTTAATTTCTGGGCAGTATTGACTTTCTGTCTTCATTTGTTCTTTGAGAATTAACTCTGAGAGTCCCTCCATTAACATTTATTCAGCGTGTACAGGGGCCACACCACTGGCCAAGGCAAGATTAGAATTGGCGATGCCCCGCGGGAAGTGGTAATAAGATCCACATTCTTAAATTTGAATCCCCTCACCCTCTCCCTTCCTTTTCCCCTTCTTCCTTTCTCCCTTCCTTCCTTGGATATTTACTTAGTACCCGCCATGTGCTAGGCATCTTTCCAAGCTCTGAGAGTGAAATGAACTTCTGTCTTCACGAGACACACAAGCTGGTGATGATCTGACTTGGTGGGACAGTCAATGTTGAATCTGTTTGGGATACCACGCAGATGGGGAAAAAGCAGCACAGAAAGTATTAAGTAATTCTGGGTCTAGGAAGGATTATTACAAAGACTGCAACCCGCCACAGAGATAGCTCTGGAAAAAGAACATTGCTTGTTTCATAGTCTAAATGAAACGAACAAAATGCTGCAAATGGTCAAGATGAGCGATGTCAGAGGCAACGCCAGAAGACCAGGGCTCACATCTGACTTTCCTCTAACTTAATCAATAACCTTGAGCAAGTCTATATATTTAAGCCTCTGTTACCATCTCTGTAAAAGAAGCATAGTACCATCTAGTAGTTTGTAGAGGTCAGTGATGAGATGAAAAGGGATCGTGTGTGTGGAAAGACTTCGTGGATTACAATAAAAATATGACATTATCACTAGAAAGTGTGGGGTAGGTCGAGTCAAAGCTAGAAATAGAAAGACACTTGCTGACCACCCCTATTAAGTTCCATTGCCGAGAATTTGAGAAACTAAGGGTTCACTTTATGGTAAAGAGGGTGTTTACTTTTTTCCGTTTCTCATTTTCTCCTCATTCTACAATTATTAACCACAGAATATTTACCAGAAAAGCAACACAGATGTACCTCAATATAAGAAAATGTAGTAGATGAAAATGTATATTTACAAAATGAATTGATTATTTCCAAATGAACTCCTTTAAGTAACAAGTTTACACGATCATATAAAAATTCCGTAATTTACCAAAAGCTGTTTTATACACAACGTATGAAGCAAAACTGTGCACATATTCTGGTGTATATACATTTGATTGGTGTTTTAGCAAGTTGTAAGCATAGCTTTAAAAGCTCCTAAGATTTGGCTATTTTGAAAAATAGCATATCTTATAGAATATTTCAATTTCTGATATTACAACACGGAGCTGGATTTCTATCATCTCATAAAACGAATGGCCAGTATTACATCTGCAGCATTATTCCTTAAGAGTCTACCGAAGACTACGCTAGTCTGAGCTACCTTCCGAAAATCTGGGGGAATCATTACTTACTGCTGTGATCTCAGAAATGCTACTCTCCAGTTTGTGAAGTCACCGTAAGACATTCTGATTTGAGAAAGTTCCTTGTCCATCACCATATTCCTGCCAAGCTTTCAGTAGTAAAGCTGGTTTCTGACTTGCGCTTGAGCTTCACCCTTGGTCATGGACACTGCAGGAGGGACGCCAGCCCCAGAGACCTGCCAACGAACAGCCTTAATATTCCTGTTCCCCCGTGGTACTATATACAGTTTAATGGTCTCATACTGAAGAAAGAAGACACAATCATTATTTGTGATTGATTATTCTCTTAGTAGAGGCTTAGTCACCTTCAGATAATCCTTGCAGTGGCCCAATAAAGAAGCAAGGGTTCCTTAAAAGTTCTTGGAGGGCTATTCTGCAAACCTAGGTTCCCAGATAATTTAAAACACTGATAGACTTTGAGGTTATTCAATGATTCTATGATATAATTCTGCATCCTCTTCCCAGATATAGTCTGCTTATTTTTTTTAAGAAAAAGCTTTTTTTCCCCTCTTTCTTCACAAGAAAAAAAAAAACACTTTTCTGTAAGATATGTCCAGTGAAAAACTATGTTTTGCTTGCTTCCTGGAGAGACCAGCTGGCAGAAAAAAAGCAGAGAAAATAAAGGAAAAAAGCCAAATCCCTGAACAGGCTGCCTCAGTGCTTCACTGTTAGTGCTGTCAGTACTGGTTTTTGTCTTCCCTTTTCAAAACGCTGCCCGGGATTAAGAGAAAAAATAAAAGGGTGAGAAGGGCAGTTTGGCGGAGGAAGTTAACATCCCGGGCTTTGCGATGTTGGAGGTTAAGAAGCTTCAGCCCTTTCTCTGGTGGCCACGATAACAGAGCAGCCGGAAGTGTGCTGTTCTATGGCACTGTCACACGCCATGACACTCATCATAAAGCCCTTCCAGAAAACCCCAGGCTTTCTACAGTGTACTCATAACCAGGTACCTGACCAGTTTGCCCAGGAAAACATTTCTGTCCAAAGAATTTCTGGCAAGAGGAGTTTCTTGGACAGAGTAATACGATGGTAGAAAAAATGTCTGCAAGTCATTTAAAACCCCTGTTGTGAACTGGCCCGCCCACGTAGCAACCCCTCCAGGTCCTCGACATCCTAACCAAGCCTGCTATCTCCCTTTGCTCCGATCCCAGGTGATGGCTCAGAAAATCTTGTTTTTTGTGAAGCCTGTCAGAGAAAAATGTCTGAATCACAAGAATATCTTGAGTCTTAAAGGCACAGAACCAACTTCTCATTTTTTGCTTGTATTTAGGGGAAATTTTGCATATTAAATACTTAAAATTCTGTTTGGAAGGGGCCAGTAGACAAATCCCGTGGATGGCACAGAGACCTGAGGAGATTGAGGCTTGATTTTGCTGAGGCCGCCGTTCACACCATGTGAAAGACCAGTGGTGGGAGAACCAAGTGGTTGACAGAAAAATCTCAGGAGCCAGTTGGATCTGGCTTGAAATTCTATGCTTTTAGTTACTAACTTAAAAAAGTTGACAACTTACTTAAACTTTCACAGCGCTCTGGCTTGTTACTCTTAAATTGACATATAAATAAAACCAACCACGTAAGTTCTGAAATCATATACCTGAAGAGCTAGCATGATGCTGGGACAGAACACTTGCTTGTCCTAGTGTGATTACCTGCTTACGGCGACTGTTTAGCAAATATAACATGATAATTTCACCATCTTTTCTTATTGATGCTTCTCTGTGCTACTAAATTGTGGGAACTTTTGTACTGTTTTTAAAAATTTTTTAAAGTACAATATAAAGAATTAACATTCATGGAGCCAGACACTGTGGCATGTGGTTTAGGTAATACACTATATCCCATATGAAATTTACGGTAACCCTCTGAAATAAATATCATTATGTCCATTTTAGTGATGAAGAAACTGAGGCTACAGACTTTAAACAACTTTCCTAAGACCACACATCTCAAAAGTGTCATGATAGAAAAATTTATGTGTGACTAAATCGCTATGTTACCAGCAATGTGATTTATGCAGGGGTCTTTTATTCATTCCACAAATATTTGCTGAGTTTCTTTAATATCCAAGGCATTGTTTTTCCTATTTGCCATTGTCAGTTATTTCAAGGACCAAGTGACTTTTCGCTTAGTAAATTATAATTTCCTTCTCTAGAATGACAGCAGTTTTCCCCTGTGGTCCTGTTACAATTCAGTATCCAAGTTTTTGTCAGGAATCAAGTTTGCCTCGTGAGCTTTAGATAATTACAAACTTCTTTTTTTCTCCTTCTAGTTAAATACTTTGTCTTTCGAAAATCTTATTTTTTGAAAATAATCAGGGGCTTCCCTGGTGGCGCAGTGGTTGAGAATCTGCCTGCCAATGCAGGGGACACGGGTTCGAGCCCTGGTCTGGGAAGATCCCACATGCCGCGGAGCAGCTGGGCCCGTGAGCCACAATTACTGAGCCTGCGCGTCTGGAGCCTGTGCTCCGCAACAAGAGAGGCCGCGATAGTGAGAGGCCCGCGCACCGCGATGAAGAGTGGCCCCCACTTGCCACAACTAGAGAAAGCCCTCCCATAGAAACGAAGTACCAACACAGCCAAAAATAAATAAATAAATAAATAAATAAAATTAAAAAAAAAAATCAAAATATTCATTATAATGCTATAGAATCAGGTTTTTGCTCACGTGTGTGTTTTTAAAAATTAAACTTTAGATGATTACAAAAATCTCAATCATTGAATCCAATTAACTTTCATAAACAAAAATCATTTAAAAAATATTTTCGTTACTTCCAATGGACCCTAAATATGAGCTTACTTAAACAGATTTCCCTTTCTTTCACATTCCTGGAATGTCACACCAATTAGATACACAAGCATCGTTTTAGGACTTAATATTCACTACACAGGAGATAGTCTCTCCAATGCAAACCAGTCTTATTTTGTTGATTTCTTTGAAAAATGGTAAGTAGCCCTAAAACTTCACTCCTCTACTAGATTTTACTGGGTGAGCAATTCATCGTAACTACAGGGAAAAGACAGAGAGATAAATGCTCAAATTTTCATTTAGCTCCTTTTCTTTTAGTTCTTGGAGAGTCACTATGAAGAAGCATTCATTCCCTTCCCAGACTCAACAGATCTGTGATTTTATGTATTTGAACTCTAAAGGAACTGGCTCTTTTCCTTGTCCTAATTCCCCATCCTGGATCATGGCTCAAGAGGGAAATAAGACACCAAGCTTTCTGAAATTCAGAAATTCCTTTGGTGCAGCATTTCATTCTATAAATTACTACTTTCTCTTGATGGATGAGGGGAATCATCATTTCTCTAGTGAAGGAGGTCGAGTTTGGAAAACAGAAGTGGCTCCTCCATCTTCCAGCGGGGGCTTCCCTGGTGGCGCAGTGGTTGAGAATCCGCCTGCCAATGCAGGGCACACGGGTTCGAGCCCTGGTCCGGGAAGATCCCACATGCCGCGGAGCAACTAAGCCCGTGAGCCACAACTACTGAGCCCACATGCTGCAACTACTGAAGCCCACGCACCTAGAGCCTGTGCTCTGCAGCAAGAGAAGCCACCGCAATGAGAAGCCCACGCACTGCAATGAAGAGTAGCCCCCGCTTGCCGCAATTAGAGAAAGCCCGCGCGCAGCAACGAAGACCCAACGCAGCCAAAATAAATAAATAAAATAAATAAATTAAAAAAAAAATCTTCCAGCGGTTAATCAAACATGTGTTGGGTTGTTCCTGAGGAATTCACTCACAGCGTCATCATGACTTACATGCTCATTATTTAACTGCTATCACAGTGTGTTGAGAACTCTTTAGAGGAAGAACAGCATCCTTTAGCACTTTGGCAGCAGACGACCTGCCTCAATCAACTAACAAGGAACGTGGCGGCATTGTGATGGCGAGGAGAAGATTTTCAATGCACAGGCCTTAACTTTAACTGCATCGTTGTCAGTTTTCATTTAAATCAAGCTGCACACTTGAGGACGGAGATGACCTGGTGTTTCTATTTAAGAACATCAATGGCATTTCCGTATTGAATTTCAGTTTGTTTGTACTCTGCCCATAGTTTAAGACCATAAGCCTTCTGGAAAGAGTTTACGTATTTCTGAATGCTTCTATTTTGCTCAGTAAGTAATGGTGACATGGAAATTTTAGCTACTGTCATGCAGAGAGATTGCCTTTGTGCCATTTGACATAGTTATGCCCATTCCTGACGGGCCCCAAATGTTTGCTGTTGTTCTAATCCCTAGGAAAGAATGTGGGACGGATATTTAGTTATGACTCATTTTACAGGGTGGTTAGGGTCTGTAAAGATGCATGTAACTCACATAATATTTTAAATAAACTGGGACAGTTTAGTTTTAAACATTATTTTCTTCTTTTCTTTAAGGAAAAATGCCTCTTGAAGTCCAGCGTCTGAAGATTCATGAAAGTAGAGTTGTTCTGTTCAGGAAGGGAGAGGGGGCCCATGGGAACTTGTCCCCTAGCACCGCCCTAGTCTCTCAGTCCCTGAGGCTCTTCTAGAAAACTCCTAAATCTACTTAGTGGACAGATTTCTAAAATCTCATCCCACAGTAGCCAATGAAGAATTACAGGATTGAGAGAAGAGACCCTTCTAGTATATGTCCTCTTCAACCTAAATTTCACAGAATGGACTGGTTTAATTACAGGCCACCTGGAAGTGCTAACAATTTAACAGTTTATGAGACTCTGTAAGCCTCTCCTTCCCTGAGCTGATATTCTTGGGGCACTTCCAGTCTCAAAAGCCAGTGGTCTGCTTTGTAGCGTTGCTGTGAGAGGGCTGGAAAGAATGAATGATTTGTTCTTTATGCAGCTGGTAAAGAAGAAATGCCAAAAGTTCTACATAGCCTGTAACCAAACACTTTCTTTTTTTAAAAAAATCTATTGGAGGAAGAGGCGTTCCAAATAACACTCCCTGCTTTCATTGACATGGTCCATGTGTCACTGGGGATAAACTTTCCTCTCTCTTCCCCAGGTTAGAAAATGAGCTTAACGTGCTGAGATTGAAGCAGGAATCCACGGAGCTGCCATGGAGCCACCCTGAGGATGTGCACAGCCGACTCAGCGCCCAGGAGGTATTCGACCTTCTCTGAGATGTAGTTCACGGAACACATGTAATGACATGTTGACTCATTACACCCAGGATTTTGTAAAATACGCATGGTGGCACTGATTTCCATCATTACCCAGTGACTCTTTCTTGTAGGCCGAATCCAGTAAAGGCATTAGAAAACCCTTAATAGAACTCTTTACTTTGGATGTGTGATTTGAGAACACGTGTATTTATTTTTCACTTTGGCACCGACCACCTGCCTCTGTCTCCTCGCCTAACATTTATCCTTTAACTTTTGCCCCCATGAACCACGCTTGTTCAGTTCCACATCTAAAAGTTCTCTTTTTCTTTAGAGTCAGCTTGGTTTCATCCACACTTGTTCATAACCAGATATGTTCTGCCTTTGAAGTTTTACCTTGAGCTCCACCCTCTCTCAGGAAGGGCCTGATACTCCCAACGGACCTTCTTAGAGAACATTCATTGCAGAACTTAACTGTGTTCAATTTAGCACCTTATGAATTTCTACTTGCTTGCTGTTTGCTTGTTTTACACGTGCAAAGTTTGGCTCCACTGACCCAAGTCTCCTGTTACTCAAAAAGCAACTCATATACTATATGTGGTAACTATTTGCATGTACACCCACATGTATACACATATACGTATCCGTCCATGTACATGTAGCACATAATATTGTGCCAGGAACAGAGTAGGTATCCAAGTATTTATTGAACTGAATTAAATTCAAATTGTATCAGTTATGTCAATTAATAAGAAAAGCATCTTATTTTAATAATTTACCACCTTCTGAAAAAGATAGCAAATTGGAAAGCAGAGGGTTGAGACCTAGTTTTCATCCTTTAACTGTCCTCATTATATAAAAATTTTAGAGTTGACTATAACAATGTCACCTATATATAAACTTCATTTTGAAATTGTTCACCAAAATACTTGTCATTCTTCAAAAGGCTTAGTGGATAAGCAATGAGCACACTTGCTCTCTCCTAAAAAAACAAATTCTTAGAAATAATAATAATAGTAGATTGAGAGATGAAAAGAACAGAGAGTAACAATGGGGAACGGGGGAGCTTTCAAGCTTTATGAATAAGGACACATGCATGATTGTGGGAGAGAAGATGCATGGGCTTAGCACAGCTTTTATTTAACTGGTGAACCCCAGGCAGAGCTCTTCTTATCTCCATACTTGCTCTTCTATGCTCCCCGAGCACCTCTTCAACTTTGTAAAATAGCACTCACCATGCTTTAAATTACTTGATTATCTCTCTCTGTCTCTCCCACTAGACTATACACACCTTTAGGAGAGGGACTGTGGTTTGTTTGTATATTTTATCCTTCATGCCCAGCACAGGCCTTTGACACAGAAGACACACAAGTAAAAGGTATGGGAAGAATATCCCTAGGAAAACTGATCCCTCCTAAGCTATCATGAGCTATGCCGAGTTCTTTAATTCCAAAACTCCATGCATTTCTCCAAATATAGAGGAAGAGGAACAATATTAATACATTAAACTATGACAAAGTCTTTTGTAAACTTGGAAAGTTTGTTCCCAGATTCCTGTTCTACTTCACAGTATTATAATGGCTCCTTCCAAAAAAAGTGCTCTGGCATTTCCAAAAAATAGCAGAACGTGGGCAAAATTAAAGTCTCTTAAAATTTTTTTTGGTAGCACTTTTGATTATAATGTCATGTCTGTTGTGACAGAAGAGCAGTTCCACTGATTCCAGTTATTCTTAGGTGGTGTTCTTCCACCTAAGTATAGAAAATGTGTCCCCAAACTCTCACATCTTCAAGGTATTTTTATACCTTTATACAACGAACAGCATGAAAGAAGTCATTCTACAGGTTGGCTTGAAATTTTTCATTGCTGAGATTCTGAGAAATGTTCCCAACATAACTAACCTCATAGACAATCAACATGGTAGCACCAAAAATCATATGAAACAAGTTGTTCCTTGGGAACAGGTATAATGGATATGACTGCTGCACTTGCTGGCGTCTGCTGTAAAGTTAAATTCTTAAAGCTGTTTTTAAACCTGGGATGGACTTTACTGATGGAGAAAGAATATTACATCATACAAAATTCTAGCTGCTTTTCCTACCCAGGCTACACTCTTCTCTGGAATGACAAGTCCTTTTGCCATTTGACTAGTGGTGCACGTTTACCCCATATCCTATTTCCAAGTGTCAACAACAGATTCACCAAAAAACAAACAAACAAACAAACATAAGCATGCTTAATGGCAACCCTGCAATCAAATTTATGAAATCACAAGCACAAATATTCTACCAGATGATTCTACATACATTCTGTAGTCTATATAAAGCCTCAACCCTGAAAGGAGCACCCAAAGAGGCTGGGTGTCACTAGATTGTTTTTCAAGAAGGCTCACAGAGACATTACCTCGATGAATTTTCCACCCTCTAACATTTGGCCCATGGCCTTGCAGGCTTGGAAACCTGATCTGTCAGCAAAGCTGGAGCAAAGTCACATCTCAGAGGTGGACTTACAACTCAAAGAGCACAGAGCACTAAAGAGTGATGTCAAGATGCAAACATAGTAATTTACAGCGAGAATCATGAATGTCAGAGGGACTAAAACACTCCTGGGGCAAGCCAGCACATTCTCTTTCTGTGGACAGACGCAGATGGAGAGCCAAGTCACATCCAGAATGTCGCTTGGTGATAAAAAAGTGGAACAAAGGGAATAAACAGTAAACAAATCAAAGGCAAGGCTGGAATTCAGATTCTAGTTCTATGACTTCCTGATTCACACTGACATTTCACACTAGAGATAGGTGACCCACCAGACTCACCAAGCAGCTGAAGACCCAGCTCTCTGGGGTGGCACAGGGTGGGAACTGCAGGCTCGCCTGGGTGGGTAATTAATCTTTCTGAATGACAGGCTTTTCCTTTGTTATAACTAATTCTGGGAGACCCTAAGGTAACATTGACTCTCTCTGCCAATGCTATTTAAGGTATCATCAGATTCATTCTTTTTCCTTTTCTTCTTTTTATTTATTTTTTGTTGTCATCCTTTCTTTTCTATCCACACCACCACCACCAAACAAGTCCAGGTCCTCATCTCTTTAAGAGGGGCAGGGGCCTAACTGGTCTACCTACTTCAAACCTGTCCCACTGCCCAACTCCAAAGATCACTACTATATAAATCAGCCTTAAATTAGCGTTTTGTACGTGTCTCTTCCCATTTTCCTACCTTCACTCATACCAAACACTCTCAGTGACTCCTACTGCCTTCAAAGTTGAGTTTGAATTGCTTGGCCTGCTGTTCAAATTCTTTCATATCTGTGCCCAATTTATTATCATTTTTCTACTGCATGAAACTTCGACTCCAGTCAGATCTACTGTCTCTTAATATCCTATGTGCATTCCAACTCATGTCCCTGCTCGTTCCTGGGTTCCTGGAGTCAACTCAAGATCTTCCTCCTCCATAAAAATGTCTCTGAAGGTCCAAATCTGAAATTGATCTTTCCAGTCTTTAGGCCCATTTGGTATTTAGTGTATCTGGAAAGTAAGTATTACATGTAGATATACCATCTCCTCAACTAGAATAACCTACTTACAGTTGGGAACAATACATTTTGCCTTTTTTATATCCTGTTTCTTCAATGCGTCCATACCAGGGATGCTCAATAAACAGGTAGTTAGAACTGACCTTGTCCACGTGTAGGTAAAACTACTGAACTCTCCTCAGAGCCTAAGATAGAACTTGAAAGGTATGACCCTTAGCAGAGGAGGGGAGCTGTCTCTCCAAGTGTCCGTGGGTTATTAGTGGCACATGGCTTCTTCCAAGCCCTTGGAGTGATATCAGAAAATCAGTGTTCTCCCCTGCATCTTCCCCTGCTCTCCGTACTGTTTGATGTTACAGCTGGAGACACCGTTCAACTCCTGTTAGTCTCACTCAGTCTCCAAGTAAAGTGTTAGCTTTAAAAACAGACTAGCCCTCTGATATGTGGAGACTATCACCAGGACACTTAACAGCAAGAACCATACAGGGAGATAGTTACACAGAAAATCCTAACGAGTCCCTTCAATACGATGGCAGAGTTAATGAAAGGATGAAAAGGCAGATTTCTAAGGTTTATAGGCATAGCAAAGGGATCAAGAAGGAAACAATCTTAAGCGATTTTAGTTACCATGTTGCTTTTCCGTATTCTTGTTGTGTAATCATACCTTGGTCTCAAGCCTGATTGGAAAGTGCATTAAGAAAGCTCATCCCATATTTGTCTAATACAATGAGCTGATTTGCAACCTTATCTGGGAAGACAGAGTTTCTTTTATTTCATACCAAAGCACTACAGCTCATGGGAAGGACATCCAGAATGTTGTCAACAGGGTCTTCCATGATTATGAAAGACATGAAAATGCACACATCATCTCATATTTCATGGATTTTGGCAACTCCACATCAGAAATGTTGGGGAACGATCTGGCTAAGTCTTGAAAGTAGGAATGAGAAACCTAATTTAGAATGGAATGAAGGTGATAACTCTTGAAAGTAGGAATGAGAAACCTAATTCAGAATGGAATGAAGGTGATAATCTCTGCTAGGAAGGAGGAAATTGCTAGATTAAACAAAGATAATTAAGCCTGATTAATCATAAAAACATAAACAACATAAAAATAAGTTTAGTAGTAGTAAATAAAAGAAAAAGCTATGTTAAAATAGAGAAAGTAATAATTTCCTAGGCAAGGAAGAATTAATTCTTAGAGGTAGACCAAGAAAGAGCTTGTAAGGTTCCTGACTGTCCTCCTAATATTAAAATAATATTGGAGACTAATTATGCTTACACTGAATAAAAATTATAATAATATATTGCATTGTTCAGTATATAGATTAATGCAAGCTATAGGAAGGGAGAATTTTGTTAAACAGATACAAAATTAAAAATAACAGAAAACAAACATTTGAAAACTCTATGTTCCCCATTTTTATTCCCAGGAAAAGTATTTTCTATTAGTGAGTATGGATTTCTTTCTCTCCTTTTTGGGATATAATCCTAGAGTTCTAATATATCTTAACACAGACTCATAAAAGTAGGCGGGAACATGGAAGCCATTTCACATATTCCCATGACCTCCCGGCATGAGCACACTGAGATCAGGCTAAAGAGGGGACAAGTATTTCTTTATATTTGTAAATAAGTACAAAAGGAGATTCCAAAGCTTCCTCTAAAACCCTTGTCAATCCACCAAAAATGGTGGATTTTTAGCCACTACTTCAGTTTTTATGCACGGCAATTCTCATAATACGTAGACAAGATTTGAGTATAACGTAATGAGCTATGGGCTGCCCGTGACAGTAAACTTTCTCACCTTATGATCGCATAGCCTATTTAGTCTTATATCTAAAAATACGGGTTTAAAAAAAATAAAATTAAAGTATGGATTTTGTTTTAAAATCTAGTCTCCTATGTTTGCTGGTTTTTAAACAAAATATTCCATTTACCAACATGGTGTATGCCGCATTTAAATAGTTATAGCTGGTCTGAAGCAGAGCTGGTGGGGAAGGATTAAATATTGTCTATTTCTCTAGATCCCATCTTCCTTGTGAGAGTTTCATCCTGGCATTTAGATTTCCCCCACTTTGAAGGAGCACATAAATTCCTCACTTTGCATAAGAACAATCTTCCTCAGGAAAAATGTACTCCTTATCTACCTCATACACCAAAAAAGATTTTCTACCTTTATTCAACTTTCCATGTATCTACAGAGTCACCTAGATTTTAAAATAAGTTATTCCACAAATTGAAAAATGTAGAAAAACAGATTTTAAGACAAGCTTTCTACTCTAAGCATTCTTCTTTTTTTTAAAAAAAAAATTACACTCTCTAATTATGTGATAGTGTATTTTGATTCTGAAAATTAAAGTTACTTTAGAGGTATGTAGGGCTGTAAAATGTGCATGCTTGCCTGATGATTTTCAAACCAGAAATTAATCAAAAGGCTGTAAGAAATTAAAATGTCACCTTGAAGCCCATCCTAAGAATTGCTTTTATTATGCAGAATATCAGTCCAATAGAATGGAAATGGTTTTACAGCCTTTCAAGTTGAGGGTCAAAATGATCATTTCTCGTTTAGTCTCACACTTCCATTTCTTGTAGGAAGCATGATGGATGTACTTGGTTGCATACGTGTTACATTTGTTAATTCATGTTCCTATCCTCATATAATCAATTTTTTACAAATTGAGCAAAAGCAAGAACAATTCCATCAGGAAAACATACACCATAAATCTTAATATTCACCACATTGTGCTTTACTTTACAATGAAGCGGTTAACCTTGGTCAAATAAAAATTGTGAGAAACCAATAAAACCTTCAAATCTTCTCTTATAACAATTATTTTTCCATATAACTAAAGACTTGGTTTAAAAAAATCATAAAATCTCAGGTATATTAAAGGACAGTTGAAGCGCAATCAGTAACTGAAACCTGTGAAAGCATGGCTTGGCACATGAAATGTTAAAAGTTAGAAAATATTTATTAATAGGAAAATATTGATATCTATTTAAAACTATGCTTCCGTTAGGCTATTCTGCAATGATACCTTGACTTCATTAACCCAGAAAAAGTAAGTTTCTTTTTTATGAGGCCACGAAGGGAGTTAAATATTTTCCGCAATGAGGAGTTGGCTAAAACATTCGCTTTGAAGCAGTCCCTAAGGGAAACATGGGATGTTTTCTTGGATCGTGCATGCAAGATAAAGTCAACGTGAAACAGGAGCACAGGCCGTAAACATACCTTGTCCTTGGGTTACTCCGTAAAACTCAGCCGCTATCCGGGCCGCCTCCTTGCGGTTGCCTTTCACTATGTAGAAGTGACTGAGGATGGCGAGGCTGATTTTCACAAAGAGCTTGAAACAGAATAGTGAGAGGATGGTGAAGTAGACGTTAGAGAGCTGCTGAGCGAAGGGCCGGCTTTCTTCTACCACCGACATCGCTGCCCAAGCCCTGCTGCTGCCGCCCTTGGTCAGATCCAAGTCCCGAATGTGCCTGGCTCCGGTCCGGGATGCTCCTGAACAGCTGGTCCTGAGGAAGGAAAATATCAGCTGGTAACGATGCCTCCAGCTCAAAATATTTATACTGTCCGTAAAAGTGCTTCGCACACGCCTATTGGTCTGACAGTGTTCCGTGGGGGCCATGGCAACACGTGCCGGTTTCCGACACTCCTGACTTTCCGTGCTGGCTGCAAAATGACATCCCGCCTCCCTGCTCTGAACTTCAAAATCCAGGTACTGAAATTTATATACAGATTGTTTCCCTTTGGGGGAGATCTAACTGTCACGAGCGCTCTGAAGACTTTGCGTAAGGGGTGTCTGGTGTTCATGTAAGTGGTATTCATAATATCAAGGAAAATTTAAGCCCATCAATTCAAACCTTGAAAATAGTCGTATTTGTAGGCCATGAGCTAAATTATCAAATAGTCCATGACTTGATGATTTAATGATCACTCATCAAATTCGCCAAATTGTGGCTTTCACCGTTGTCAGGAAAAAAAAAAAATGTGTAAGTGGATAGACTGGAAAGTCACAGGCTCATAACTTTAGAGTGTTTATTCATCCACTGAACACTTTTTTAAGCACCTACTATATGTCAGGTATTTTGCTGGATGCTGGCAGACCAATCCCTGCCACAAGGATCTCAGAGTCTAGAGGAGGAAACAGCCGTAAAATAAATACAAGTGAGGACAGGGTAGCACAAAGAGGAAGGGCCTAATCCTGGTAGCGAAGAGTCCAGCAGGGCTTCCTGGAGGACATATAATATCCAGAGAATTTCAAGTAAACGTAAGCATTTCATCTTGACTCTCCCAAACCAAGCAAAACAATATATTTTTTAGCTCCATAATCTTTGTTAAACCCGATCTGATGTAGTTTAGAAATGAAATGCAACTGTTTATAAGGGCATCCTTAGGCAAGCTATATTTTTAGAAGAGAAATCGAGTAAGTTATTTAAGAACAATAATGTAGAGTGACAGTATTCTGGCATTTAAGCCAACAAGAATACGCCAAGATACAAAATGACATATTATACAGGGAGCTTGTTTATACATTTGTATGACCAGGCTCGGGGCCTGTTAATTGTTGTATTGCTTCCCGATTCTTCCGAGAAGTTCCAGAATCACAAATAATAACAAAAACATAAGAAAACAGAAGTGGCTTTTCTGGGAATAAAGGAGCATATCAGTGATTGGTCATAGTGGTCAGTGTTGCATGCTTTTCATGCCGTGTATCTTGCACTGATTTATATGAAACATCCCTAAGACAAAGGAGGTACTGCTGTGAAATAAATGTGTCAGAAAAAGCAGGCTTCTTCTTTCCCCAGTGACTGCATGGTTCCCAGAAAAATAAATTAGATAAAATAAAATATTAGAAAGCAGTCACTGCCCTCTTTCTGGAAATGCCCCTTGGTCTTGTTCTCACAGGCAGAGAACTAGACTAAGCGGCTATTCACTGGCCCCAGTGTGCCATTTCACATGTGCTTTGGGAATCAATGAAAATGCACTGCAGAGTATAGAAGACGAAGTAACTAAATGTGAGATTGTGTTAGTTAAGTGACTGGAGGAGATGACCCTCCAGTTAGTCTTTCCCCTGGCGTGGCGATGCATGAGTACGCACCAGAGAGGCATGCCCCGTGGACAGCTGGACCATCACAATACTCTGAGTCACTGCACCCACATCCAGTTCAGTGCTTTAGAATCAGAAATAAAACCCACCTAAGTCATGCCTCAGTGTCTTCTAAGGTTTCACTCCTTCCTCTCTACCGGTAAGTGCAATTATAAATAATTACCTCCACATCAGCTCACCAGGGGACTGGATTCTTTTGGGTTGAGGAACACTTTTATTTCAATAAGGCTGCTATCATTGGAGCAGTAAGTTTAACTCCTTATACTTTTACTAGCAGAAAAATACTGCTCTCCAATAGTTAGGATTTTATGTCAAGATGTCACGCTTTATTTTAATGACTTCCTTGATTTCCCACCTCTATTTCTTTCGTTAGCATAAACTCTCCCTTGGCAACTTTTACCATCTCTAGATCTAGTATCACTAAATAAAAATTAAGGCTAAATAAAATAACTCATAGTAAGTGAACTCATCAAATATAAACCAGATGCTGTATTTTTCACATTATAGACCCTTCCAAGAAACATCATAAGTTATTTTATTAATATTTAAAAGACACATGAAAAATATTGTGCGCCTATTTTCCTGGCATTTGTGTTTTCTTAAAAAATAAAATATTGATTAGTAATTTAAGGGATTTATTGAGATAAATACTTTTATCATTTACCATGTTGAGAGGATGTAGTAGAGTGATTTGGTGATTAGCCAGTATATCCCAACTGATCTTGTTAGTTTTGATCAATCAATCAATCAAACCAAAGTTGAGCTTAACAGTTTTGTTACTAGAATGGGTGATGTGAGGAGATAAAAACACAGGAAGAAATCATTTTTTTATATAAATTTATTTATTTATTTTTGGCTGCATTGGGTCTTTGTTGCTGCATGCGGGCTTTCTCTAGTTGCAGCGAGCAGGGGCTACTCTTCTTTGCCGTGCGCAGGCTTCTCATTACGGTGGCTTCTCTTGTTGCAGAGCATGGGCTCTAGGCGTGCCGGCTTCAGTAGTTGCGGCGCATGGGCTCAGTAGTTGTGGCTCGCGGGCTCTAGAGCTCAGGCCCAGTAGTTGCGGTGCACGGGCTTCATTGCTCCGCGGCATGTGGGATCTTCCCGGACCAGGGCTCAACCGGTGTCCCCTGCATTGGCAGGTGGATTCTCAACCACTGTGCCACCAGGGAAGCCCAGAAATCATTTATTGAGAGTTCACTATAAGCCACATGTTTTACATAAATCTTCTCATTTACTATCTTATTCTATCCTGGAGGGGTGAGTATTATTGTCATTTACATTTTAAAGATGAAGAAAGTGGAATTCAGGGAGTTAGTGACCTATAAGAGTATTTGAACACAGTTGTGACTCTAAAATACGTGCTCAAGTTACTGCCCATATTTTCTATTTTTAAGCACTTACCATCTGAACAAGCAAGTACAATTTGTACATACAGAGTGAGACAGAGTCACAGAGACTTACACACAGTGGAGAGGTCGGTCTAAGACTGCATTTAATCAGGTACCTAAATTAGCACCTAAATGAGTGGGGCAGCTATCCATGCTCTGATGATTACATGAGATGGAATCTTGTGTGTGCTTGATACCTGGGAACCAAGGAAAAGGGGAATGTTTGGTGACTGGGCTAATACTTTTTTTTTTTTTTTAACAATTTTTTTTTTTAGTCATCAATTTTATACACATCAGTGTATACATGTCAATCCCAATCGCCCAATTCAGCACACCACCATCCCCACCCCACCGCGGTTTTCCCCCCTTGGCATCCATACGTTTGTTCTCTACATCTGTGTCTCAACTTCTGCCCTGCAAACCGGTTCATCTGTACCATTTTTCTAGGTTCCACATACATGCATTAATATACGATACTTGTTTTTCTCTTTCTGACTTACTTCACTCTGTATGACAGTCTCTAGATCCATCCATGTCTCAACAAATGACTCAATTTCGTTCCTTTTTATGGCTGAGTAATATTCCATTGTATATATGTACCACAACATCTTTATCCATTCGTCTGTCAATGGGCATTTAGGTTGCTTCCATGACCTGGCTATTGTAAATAGTGCTGCAAAGAACATTGGGGTGCATGTGTCTTTTTGAATTACGGTTTTCTCTGGGTATATGCCCAGTAGTGGGATTGCTGGATCATATGGTAATTCTATTTTTAGTTTTTTAAGGAACCTCCATATTGTTCTCCATAAGAGCTAATACTTCTCGATTATTCAAGGTTAAGAGTCGGTGAGCAGCTCCCATTAAAACAGCAGAGAGGAAGCCGATATAGAAGGGCCAAAGAATAGGGCAGTCGAGAGTTAGTTCATTGAAAACAACGCTGAATGTTCAAAAGAGGGTCAAATAACTGAGTAAAAACAAAAAGAATGAGGCTCAAGGAAAGGACAGGAGGCGTTCGCTGGTGACCTTCAACTCAGTATCTCAATAGGATAATGGAGTGGGAATTAGGACTTCGGTGATCAGGGGTGATCCTCAGAGCAACGTCCAAAGAAAAAGGGCCCCTGGGGTTCCTCCTTTTGTCACCTTTCTGGGTATTGTCTCTGCTCCTCCCCACGGTACAGTTGTCAGAGGACAGTTCCTCTGTAAGCTGCCCCCTGCATCCCCTAATCTTTCCCCTTTCAAGGTTCTTGCTCAGCTTCCTTTAGCATCCCAGGTACTATGTGAATTGGCATTGTGTGTGTGTGTGTGTGTGTGTGTGTGTGTGTGCGCGCGCGCTTCAGAGACTTAATTTCATGTCATTCAGATGCTGAATATCATAATGACTTTCAAATGTGGCCAGATGAGTCTTCAAATTCTCATAGAAGAGAGAATTTCATTTCCAGAGATTATGGCGCTAAATTGTTTTGACTTAACTGCAGTTTTGACCCAAGCTGTTATACTAAAAATGTCAAGGGGACATAATAAAAATTGCCTGTTTCTAGTGCTTTCCAGTTGATAAATCTTAGCGTAAAGATTTTTAGGTAGAGGAAATAGAGTGAGCCCATTGAAATAACCATTTCCTTTAAAAAAAAAATGTGATCCCATATTCTCTGGTAGAAATCTAAAGGCTCTAATTGACTTTTTATTGCTAATTTCCAAAAAATGAAATTACAGGGATACATTTCAAATAGCAAAGTTGCTAATGTTCAGTACAACGGCAGTCATCTTCCCAGCTCCGGAACAGGGATTTTGAGGAGGATTTGCGCACAGTGAATACAAACTGAGAAAAGTCATTTGCTCATAAATCTGAAGTTCAGTGGTGGCTGGGCTGATAAAATGAAAGAGAAAAAATTATGCAAGTTGCTACTGGTGGGATAATAGCTCACTGCTGTGCTTAAGACACCATTAAATCATAGCCCTTGTTTTTTAATTTTATGAAATCTCATGAGGAAAAAAATAAAGGCAAATAAAGGTCTTAGATGGTTAGAATACACTGGAGCTTTACATGTTTGTATACATAGGAATTTGAAGAAAAACAGAAATGTTTACACTTGAAGTTGAAATCCTTAAAGGGAATTAATAACTGAATTTAGCCTTATCTCCATTCTGTAGGTTCTGTAGATTCTGTTTAATTAGTTTATCTACACGTACCCAAAAGCTGTAATCATGGAAATAGATACTTCACAAAGCACGTTGTCAAAACTCCTGGCATGGACTTAGGCACTGTGATGTAATGCCTCTGTCCTAAAAAGGTAACGTACTCACAACAGAACTATAGATACTGATGCCTCGGGTTCCTATTAGATATCTCTAATTATTGATGAAGGATAAACGCTCATAAAGATTATAATCATCATATTAATTATTTATGTTGTTAGTTGGGGAAAGTTGGGATGAGAGGTGTTCTATTCTGTTTGACTGTACTTTTGGGGGTAAATTCTTGCTTCTGGCCTCTAGCCATACTTCCAGTATAATGGAACAAAAGAGTAATTCCTGCTAGCATTAGAAGAATCCGTAAGAAGAATAAAATACTACCCGCAAAGTTGTGATTTACTTAGATTTCATCCAGGCTCTGTGGGGAAAAATCGCAGGCTTTCTCCAAAACTCAGAACAGCCTCTATCCTAAAAATTGAGTCACGTTAAATCCACCTATGTGGTCAGCCCTGAGTAGAGGTTCCTTTAGGTTAAGAAGATTCTAGTCATATATGGGGTCCAGAAAAACTTGGCTGAGAGCTGGTAGCTCTACATATTTGAGGGTTTAAAAAATAGATTCTAATTTTAAATTAATATATACTTATTAACACCTACTACATGCCAAGCACTCATTGTTCTAGATATTTCATCTGTTATAATGGAGTTTTTTGTTTGTTTGTTTTTTGCAAACCCATCTTTTGTGTAGAGGATCATATCTCACCCAACCTCAGTCCATGTTCCTGACCTCCTGGCTCCAGAAAAGGACAGTTGACCAAATTAGGCCAATGAAGATATTTCTGGAACTGCTGCTAGAGTTTTGGGAAAGATGCTCTTATTCAGCAGGGAAAGTTAAGACAGCAAGATCTAACCCTAAAGATGCTAGAGCTCTCCTCGTCAATAAGGGAACAGCCTACCTAGGAAGGAAGCCAATGCGAAGGAAAGCATAGTCAGGATCTGGGGAGGTAGTGTCATGGCACCTTCATCTGAATACCTGGATCTAGCTGCACCTGAAGCAGCCGGATCTGATGGTAATACAGATTTGACCGTAAAATGAAATAATACATTCCTTTTAGTTGTTAATTAAACCCATGTGGATTGGGATTTCTCTCACATTTACAGGAAAAGTCCTGATATATTTATATTTTCTTGAGTCCTTATAAAGAAAATACACCGTAGGCATCATTCATCCCTTCTGTACAAGGTGAGGAAGCAGAGACTTAATGACCAAGCAATCTGCTGAGATTCTACCTCTTCAAGTGGAAGTGCTGGGACTCATGCCTGAGCTTCTGTCACTGCAGCTCTTCTCATGTTATCATTCACAGGTTAGAGCTGAAACATTCGTATTGTCTAGGGTACTCACTGTCTTCGCACTCTATCTCGGCCTGAGTTACAGTGTACATTTGTGCCATATTTGGGTTATAAATAGTATTTAACTGAATACTCAAGTATATCGTTGGGCTGAAGCTGATAGGCCCTGCCCAAATCGTTGGTGATTAAGAATTTGTTGTAACCTTCTCATTTTAACAAACCATCTATTTTCAAGACGATTTAAAGGGAAGACTTTCACTATGGCATCGTTTCGAAGATCCAAAGCGTGAAGCCATCTGAGCAGTTAAATGATGTTACAATGATCTTTCAAGTACAGCGTGGCGATCTCATCTGCCTTTTTATAGGTATACTTTTACAATTAATAGTTATCATTTCTTCAAAGAGGTAAAACATGTCAACTGCCCTGGGATGTTGCCAACTGGCTAAGAAAACTGGGATCTACAAGTGCCCCTGTCTAGGATGCTAAGATTTCAGTGTCTTTGACAGCACGTGTACTGCCTGTGTGCTCTCCTTTTAAATCTATTTTTTTTAATCTCCAATTATAAGCGTCATTATGAAAGAATCTACCTCACATGTTGTCAGGTTTAAATGCAGTAATGCATAGCATTCATGGTGCATGATAGAAGCTCAGCAACTATTAGTTTTATTATAATGATTCCTATTATTTTGTTATTTAAATTATTTAAATTAGAATCCATTGCATAATAAACACTACAATTTTGCTGTGTGTTTGTCTAATTAAATGTCCAAATTCCAACAGTACTTTACTCTCTGCCAACTACAGACATGGACTCACATGAAAGAAATCTATCGAACTCCCTCTGGTGTTAGAAAATAGGCCCATTTCTGGAACTGGGATTCATAACCAATGTTCCATATAAAATAAGTGATATATTTAATTTTTTTATTGAAGTATAGTTGATTTACAGTGTTGTGTTACTTTCTGGTGTACAGCAAAGCGATTCAGAGATATATATACTCTTTTTTCATACTCTTTTCCATTATGGTTCATTACAGGATATTGAATATAGTTCCCTGTGCTGTACAATAGGACCTTGTTCCTTATCCATTCTATAGCTACTAGTTTGCATCTGCTAACCCCAAACTCCCCATCCATCCCTCCCCCACGCCCCCTCCCCCTTGGCAAACACAAGTCTGTTCTCTATATCTGTCAGTCTGTTTTTGTTGCACAAATAAGTTCATTTGTGTCATATTTTAGATTCCACGTATAAGTGATATCATCTGGTACTTGTCTTTCTCTTTCTGACTTACTTCGCTTAGTATGATAATCTCTAGGTCCATACATGTACCTGTAAATGGCATTATTTCCTTCTTTTTTATGGCTGAGTAATATTCCTTTGTATGTGTGTATATATATATACATCTTCTTAAATGATATATTTTGCTTCAAGATATGAAGGATAGCTATAACTTCCTAAGAAATTTGTTCATCACAAATATTTTAGAATATTTTATTCATTTTCCCAGGCCCAGGACAAAGATGGTCAACAGTCTTGGATACAGGGAAGAGAGCAGACACTCCAGGTCTTAGAAATAAACCTGATCTCACATTAGAATCCATGGTTCCTCGTTTAAGAAATTAAGGTTCCGGGGCTTCCCTGGTGGTACAGTGGTTAAGAATCCGCCTGCCAATGCAGGGGACACAGGTTCGAGCCCTGGTCCGGGAAGATCCCACAAGCTGCGGAGCAACTACGCCTGTGCGCCACAACTACTGAGCCTGCGCTCTAGAGCCCGCGAGCCACAACTACTGAGCCTGCGCTCTAGAGCCCGTGTGCCACAACTACTGAAGCCCGCGTGCCTAGAGCCCGTGCTCCGCGCAGGAGAGGCCACCGCAGTGAGAAGCCTGCGTTCCGCGACAAAGAGTAGCCCCCGCTCGCCGCAACTGGAGGGGGCCCGTGCGCAGCAACAAAGACCCAACGCAGCCAAAAATAAATAAACAAATAAATAAATAAATAGAAAGAAAGAAAGAAACCAAGGTTCTGGAACTGCAAAACCTTATCTGAAGATGTGATCATTGCAACGGTAATAAGGCAATGGTAACAGTGCAATATATTTTGTTATGTATTACAGCAGCCCTAAACCAGCCCATGAATTAAATAAAGTTGTACAAGTAGGAGAATGCAGACAGTGGAAGCTGTATGGCCATCTGAAAGCCTGGGCATTTACTCTGAGGAGCATCTGTCAGCTGGCATTACACATGTCCCAGGATAAACTGGGTAAGGCGGCAGAAAGTGCTAGGGTGAGGTCTTTCAGAGACCCAGCTCTAGCTGTGAGCTCCATGAACCTGGGCAAGTTCCCTAAACCTCTGGGCCTGTTTTCTTACCTATGAGACAGGATGATAGTGCTATCACAGACTTGTAAGAGTGTATGAGAATTTGGCCTGCATTTTGTTCAATTTCCTTTTAAAGGCAACCCCTGAATTTGAGAGCCCCTGATTTTATCACTGTTTTTAAAATCATAACCAAGTTCACCCTCCAGTAATAAACTGCAGTTTCTGACTACTAAGTAACCACAACCTACGCCTCTGCTGGGCAGGTCAAGATAGGGCTCCCGGTTCACCACATCCTGCTGGGGCAGGTCCTGTGAGCTGGGAGAGACGCACAACAGGCAGACAAGGTCCTTGCTCTCCCAGTGTTAAATCAACATCAGCTGACTCAGCCTGGACGCGGAACAAATAAAATATCCAGTTTTTTACAGTAGATTTTCTTGAGATTATGCAACTTTCTGTGCTCTTTTATCTGATGGCCCAGAATGTAAAAGGGGCAAAAAGTCAAGAGAAGCCTTCGTTTGATCACCAACCTCTACGTTGGTTCAGTGTTTTATATTCTCGCCCGTCTTTCTCACTTGATGCAGGAAGCACTCTCAACCCTCAGTTTTTCCTTACAGTTACATTGTGGCTTGATTTTTTCAAGGTAACTGCCTCCGAGTTTGGCCTGGTCTAGCTTTCTTGGGGAGCTCCCCAAACTGGCCTTAGTCTGTAATATCACCAAAGGCAGGAGTGGGCTTTTTAAATATTTTGCAGAAACAAACAAAGATGAATATGTATGACGCTGAGGTCCACGAAACCAAGATAAGATTACTCTTGAGGATGGGTGGGGAAGGCAGACTCCAGGAGACAACTGAGGGTCCTGGCAAGACAGTGGTGCCCTTCACCCCTTCACATATTTGTCATGGGGATTTGGCAACTCATATGTGGAGAAAGCGAAAGATCAGTGTCTGAGTAAGTGAGGGAACATTAAGTGAGGAGCTAATTGGGGTCAAATAGGTTTTTAAAGTGTATCTTTCCTCTCTCTCTCATTTGGGATAAGTCCCTTCCGTTTCACAATCTGGCTATTCAAACAAGCACATTTAATATTGACCCACTTTCTTTTGTACAATGGTTTATTATAAAGAACATCTGCAGCATATTTAACGGGCCTAGTTATTTTCGGGTTATCTGAGGGTGTGTTGTAGGTATTCCCTGCTCATATATGAACACTTCCGGAGAGGCAGCAACGCCTCTGGGGCCGTTGAATCCTGACCCTCTGACTTGCCATTTCTGGGACCGCCAGTAAGTCAGTTAAGCTTTCTGTGCCTCTGTTTTTTCATTCATAGAATGTGAATAGTAAAAATAACTACATCAACTGGTTGTCAGGACTATTAAATAAGGTACTATTTAAAAGTATTTGGAACAATGTCTAACACATACTAAGTGCTTTACAAGAATCTGTTGAATAAATAAATTTTAAAATAACAAAGATTATGGCAACTGAAACAAATTGATGAAGATGAGGTTGGAAGATGTAGCTTGGTGTGTAACTTGGTGTAAGAATCTCCAGTAACAGAGATGCCCTAAATATTAATATGAATGCCCTTTCATTTTCCATGAGAAAAGATGAATCCTAAAAAAATGTTCCTAATGGATATATTCATATGAATCAAAACTGGAAATAGTCCAAATGTCCATCAATAGGAAATGGATAATCAAATTGTGGTATATTTATAAAACATAATACAGTTGAACAATAAACCGATTAAGCTACTGATGTGTGCAAAACATAGAAGAGTCTCAAAAACTTATGTTGAGCAAAAGAGTACATATTATATGATTTCTTTTATATGAAGTTCAAGATCAACAATATAAATATATGGTGATATGGATTAAAAGAATGATTTCTGGGGTTGGAGTTGAGGATTGATTGGAAAGGGGAATGAGGTATCTTTCCAGGAAGATGGGAGTATTATCTATCTTTATTTGGGTGCTGGTAACATGGAATATATATTTTAAAAAATCTTCTCAAGTGTATATTTCAGATCTGTGCATTTTACTCTAAGTGAATTACATGCAATAAAATAAAAACTGACAAAATAAATAAATGCTGGCTTCTGGTAATGGCAGGCTAGTTAATTCGGAACAGACCTCCCAGTGGAGACAACAAACATTTCTGGATGAAATATTAAGACCATGTTCCTAGTAATATCAACAAACTATGAAGAAAGTGAGAAGTAATTGGACCAAGAATTTAGGACAAGAGGAAAATCCAGAGAGGGGAGCAAGGGATTTGGGGCCACATTTGCCCTAGGAACAGGAAGAGATGGCAGAGAGGTTAACCAATCCTCCTAACAGTCTCTGGAGGAAAGGACAAATAAAAGTTGAAGTACAAGGCCTGCCAAAATCGAGGACCATGGTACAGGGCTCACACTTAGAGCTGATATCCAAAAGCCGTAAAATATAGAAGTAAGAATGAACCAGAAGTAAGCCAGCTGCTTTCAATGACTACAATCTACATGGTCTAGAAAATTTCTGTCCTGGAGATTGGATTAAGGTGACTCAAGATTGCTAGGACTCATAGGCACCTGTCAGAAAGAAACAACAAAAAGCATGCCCTCTGGAAGAAGACAATATCACAGGCCTTAAACTATTTCTATACATCTTTTTAAAAACATATCTAGCACTCATTGAAAAATAAGGAAACACACAAAAAGATGTATCGATATGAATCAGAACCAGCACAAAGAACAACAGAAAGAGACCCATAAATATTCGGGTTAGTGAAGTTTCCAGAAATCTAACATGTATCAAGTATTTTACTAAGCTTATAGAGATAGATGCCAAACTAACATCTCAGCAGGAATGGGGTCTTTAAAAAGGACATCGCAGATTTGAAAGCAAAAAATTAAAAAAACAGGTATCTTCGAACTGTAAAACTCGCTATCGGCAATGGACGTGTACACCAGCAGGTCAGCTTTAACTAAAAGAAAGTTAGTGCATCTGAAGATGAGTCAGAAGAAACTAGCCAAGATGAAAGAGACAGAAGAAAGAACAAGAGGGAGAGAAGATGCAAGTAGAAAATCTAACATATGTTTAATCAAGGTCTTGGAAAAAGAGAATGGTCCAAAGCAAAATTTGGAAAGATAATGGCTGAGAATTTTCCAATACAAATGGAAGGTATCGGTCCACAAATTCAAGAACCCAATGACTCCCAAGCAGGCTAATTAAAAAAAAAAAAATCCCCCCTGTCAAGAACGTGAAGGATCTGAGATTTTATCCTACTTAAAATGTAATAAGTTACCTGCCATAGATTCATGGCTGCTAACAGAACACACCAGCCTCCTGGGTCAAAGGCTATTTCAAGTCAAAGGACTCCATTATTCAAGGTACAGAAAGTAGCAAGAGGATAGTGTTTGCATCAATTCCTCCAGCCTCTCACGTCCCTCAGGGTCCCAGGTATATCCTGCACATGTGGTTTGTGTCACAGCTGAGGAACTCCAAGCTTTAGGAACCCACATCTTTCTTAATGGGCAGTAAGCTTGCCTCAACTTTGCCCTGGAGGGAGACCATTATCTTTATTATACTGTGTAATACACAAACCTGCCCTCTGCTCCAGAGAAAGACACTGATCTCTATCTCCCAAAGAATGTTATACAAACATCCTCGGAAAGATAGTCTAGGAAAAAGGCAGCAAGTGCCTCTGCTTACAGAAGAGCACAGACACAGAGACCCATGGAGAATTGTGTGCCAGCAAATTTTCCCATCATTTCTGGTTTCTGGCTAATTTTCCCATGAGTCTGTCACAGTGTCAGCCACTGTGACTAATCTGATCAACAGAGGCTGGGACCAAACCCCTCCAACGTGTCTCATACAGCATGTAATTAAGGCTACTGTACATAAGACTCCAAACGGCGGGATGAGGAAAACCTTGCAGTATTGATGTCAACCATTCCCCCGCAGAGTCCTGGACCCTACCAGCTGAACTAGTCCCATAAACCATCAATGCCTGCTTTCCAGCACCGAGGTAGTTTAACTGATCAATTTAGCTAAAGTTAGGAACAAATTTCGAACCATCTTTTCTAAATGTAAGACTCCCACCGTAAGGATAAGTATCCTCAGAGTATGCATAAATCATGAGTCACTTGTCTCTCTGGGGAGCGACTCCAGGTAATCAAGGGTAGCCTCATTTTGGAGAGATCTATGCAGTCATCTGAGAGCTACATGAGCTACTGGTGGTGTTTTCTAAATCACTTCTTAGGTGCAAGGCACTTTGGTTTCAGGATGGAGGCAAGTTAATGCCTGGTTTCCACACAGATGGACAATCCCAAGGATGCTCAGGGTGCCCCTGTACAGAAAGTATCATTTACAATTGTTGGGCCACCCTGAGCGATGCCTCCATTATTTAGGGGGAGAGGGACTTGGGTTGGTGGTATCTCTAACATAGCCTCCCAATGGCTGGTCAATCTTAGGGTTCCCAGTTTAGTTTGATAATTGAATCTAGCTTTATTTTTAAAGAGACCGAGAGCAGTTGGTAAAGCTGGTCCAGGCTGGTCCACACTACAGCTGCTAGCATTCACCCACCCTCAGGAAAATCTGAGTGATGGCTACGGGCGCAGAAGTGCAGAAAACACTCGGAGATACTGAGAGGGAGACGCGGGAGCCGAGGCCACCCCTGCTCTTTCTAAGAGACTTCTCAACATGGTTAAAGGGAGTGATGTGGTTAGAACCATTTGTCTGGAGATGCCAGGTTGTTATTCATTAAGCTGAAGGAGCCCTAAATGTTTGGGAAAACTGCAACAGGCCATTTTTCTTTGTGAGGAAGGCTCTCGGGGCAAATCTGAAGGGCAAAGATCATTGATGTCCCTCCCTTCCTGCACCTCCCAGGTCTAAGGTGTCCCCTCTTCATGTGCCCAGGGTATAGGCCCCCCCCACTGACACAAGATGGTCTTCCTCCATTCCAAGAGCTGTAACTTCACCTTTTTCCTGATTACCCTTTACTGACCCTCAGAACTTTTGTCCAGAAGGGTCAGATGCAATAAGGACAAGGGGATTTTTGTAAAGCACAGAGACCCCTGCATCTGAGCATAGCCTATGTGGGCCGTTGTAGTGGGAGATGGCAAGCAGTGTCCACAAATAGCCATCCTTGTCCTGATGATCTAGGACCATGCAACTCCAAAGGAATATATCCAGGTGGCTCGACTAGAAATCAGTTTGAATCCCCATGGGTCCCTTTTGGCGGGGCTGTCACCGGGAGGGTGTACTAACCAGGCTGGGTCACTACTGGGGGAAAGAAAGATGCATTATGCCTAGGAATGGGCAGGGCAGAATCCTGAACTTTCAAAATGAATCTATATAACTCCCCACTTCTTTCATTCTGGCATGACCAGGAAGCAGATGAGGGGGGATGCTCCTTTTCTGGAGAGAGCCACAGTCAGAGACTGATCTGCCTTCTCAAAGTGTGTGGACCCAGGAGGAAATGAGGAGGGTAAAGTCAGAAATTCTTTTTTAGTTTATTTTAAGTTTAGTTTAGTTTATTTTAAGGAAGCTGTTCCAGTGATCAAGTGTCCGATGCCTGTGGATGGCAGGGAGCATGGAAGGTTCATCCGATACCTTGACTGTCCATCTGATGCTGAGTAGTTTTTGTGATAAAGACACAACAGTGAGGGACTGAAAATGGTCCAGAAAGCTGAGTACTTGACACAGATTACTTTCAAGAGCCCCATGGTTAGCTGATAGGACTGGAAACACAGAAAATATCACAAACAGAAAAAAGTTAACAGTGGTGAGGCACCACCAATAGGTCCAGGAGAGGGTCAAGTTCCAATGCAGTCACTCTGCCAGGAGTGGGGTGCGGGGGGCGTGCCCCAGGCCATGCAGCCCCTTCACTTGGAGACAAATGACAGGGGTCACGTCTGATGCGGTGTTGGCCTCTGCACCAAAACCAGACTCTTTCCCTTTGGCCCAGTCCGTTATGATGGATGTGTCGCCATGTTCAGTGCCATGATGGATCCAGGCAGCAATGTTTGCAAACTGGGTGGTGCAGACTCAGTCAGCAGCTTGGCTTGGTCTCATCAGGATGAGCCCTTACCACAGGCACCGACACGAGTGAGCCAAATGGTTCATGCTGTAGCACCGTTTGCTACCATCATCTGTGGCCTCCGAGAGGAGTGTCTTCAATTTGTGAGCTTGCGGTTTTCCAAGTTGAGACCAAACAGCTAGCCCATTGGCAACAGCCCAAGAATCAATAAAAATCTAACGAATGAGGCTCGTCAAGGGGAGTGTTGGCTGGAACTGTGAGAATGGAATCGAATTCCACCCACCAAGTGGAGAGACCACATCCATTTGCAGGTCTGCATTGCGGGCACTGAGGCTGGACAGCTCCTGCAGCCCAAGGACACCATCTGGTTTCAGCTTGACCAAACCGGCAGTGAACCAGACCCAGGGTTTCAGTTCATCACGAAAACAAACAGCAGCTGTGCACATGCATGGCTCACACAGACACAGTGCTGAGAAGATGATTCCCTACACCCCCAAAAACTACTGTACACTTTCATTTAGATGAAGTTCACACAAAGGCAGATTTGAACCATTGTTTTTAGGGACACATACTTAGGTGGTAAAAGAACAATGAAGAAGAGCTAGGCAGTGTTTTACCAGGTTAGTAGTTATCTTTGAGGGGCAGGAGGTGTGACAAGGGAGGTGCACACGGCAGGGGGCAACATCCTATTTCTTGAACCTGAGTTACCACTTTATAATTGGTTACGATATATGTTTGTTTTGTGCATTTTTCAATATTGTTGAATTTCACAAATGTTAAAAAGGGAGTAAGTCCCTTAGCATGTTAATGGGTAAAGGAGTTGGAATCCAAAATCAAAATCATTTGCTCTTGTGGGTTACCAGTTCAAAGTAAAAAAAAAAAAATCTCAAGCTAAAATCAGACCCAAACATGATTCTAGTAATTTCTTATTATGCTCAGCGCAAGGAGTTCTCAGGAACTGGGCAGAGGTGGAGTTCCTGCCACTTCTGCAGCCTAGGTTCTCACTAGAATGACTGTCAGGGCATCAGAAGTCCTACCAGCTCAATGCCAGGTCCTGGATGTTCCTCACTTATCAGAAAGTTCAAAGAGATACCAGGTCATAAAGGATTGTCAACAGCCCTAGCCCCATACCAAATGCAGAAAATAAACCAATTCCCAGCTCCTGGCACTTATCCCAGGAAAAAATACGTTCCTAGAACCCAGTATTAATATTGCCAAAACCATGGCAGGAACTCAATAGTATCTGAGCGTACGAGAGTAGAGAAGAAAAAAAAAAAAGAAAAATCTGGGTTTTATCTTCACCAGATTGCCTATCAAAGGATGCGAACTGTACAACATCTATGCTGTGAACTTAAAGAGAAGAAATTTCTCAGCAAGAGCTGAATTCGTGTACTATGGAATTATGATGTCTGGAAGGAAAAGCCCACCCATATACACTCTTCTTTCTCAGAGTGACATTTGTGACACTGAAATCTTTTGGCAGAGATTCAGAGTTTGCAGCAGAGACGGTTCCAGTTGCGGGATCTTGTTTGGGGTACTTTTCTGTCCACCCAGTGAAGCATCGTCCTTTCCATTCCTCCTTGAGCCTCACACGTGGGCACTCTGGGCTCTGTGTGTGAGCCCTCCAGGGGGGCTGGTCCCAACAGTTTCTTGTGAGCAGACACTTTTAGTCTTGTGCCACAGAGGCTGCTGCCACTGTCTTTTCTTGAGGAATTGCTTAGGTTTAAGAGACTTGTATCTCAGAGAGAGTGTCCAGCAAGTTCTCCACATTTGTTCCAACTGGAAAATCACCCTCAACAGACTGCTGAACTGAAAGCTACTTTGGGGATTTTTAATGCCTGTTTCCTGAGAGGCCTGGGGAGGCCTTTATGAATTTCTCCAGGTTCTTTCTTTGCTCCACTGTGAATTCTAGAATCCCAAGCATGTTTCTTCAGTCTGGGGGCACAGGTTTGATCAGCGGCTTGGTTCTAGTCTTCATGCTACTCTGTCCCTTTGAAGTTTATCTATTGAATCTTTGAGTATTTTTATATTTAATCCCACGGATAAGCCACATGAATTCAAGGTTATTGTTCCTTGGACCAGCCTGCACCTAAATGTAGATCGGGGCATCTCAATTTTAATTCTAAAACGTTTCTAGTGTTTTGTGGGAGCACAGCAATCAGCTATCCTACCTTCTGGAAGCAGCAGATACATTCTGTCTTCTAGTACCTAAAAGGTCTCTTTGCAGAAAGACCTGTTTCTCTATAATGAATGCTCCTTCCGGCTCATGTCGCACTATCATCGCTGAGGTCCCACACTCTGCAAATGTTTGCCGGGTGTACCTCGGGGGCAAGCTGTAGTGAGCTGTACCCCGAGACTGCACCTGTGCTGATGTCCTTGTGCCTTTGTTTCAGAAAGACGCTGAGCGGGTGTTGTTTGCTCAGAGCCTCCCCTACTTGCAGCTCTACCTTTATTAGGAGAAGCCCCTCACCCGTGGGCAGAGTAGAGAGGTCACAGCTGCACACACCCAGACGGGGCAACATCCACACGGCCAGAGTTACTTAGGTCGGAGCAGTGAGAAGCTGAGTGCACCACTGTGGGCGGCCGACCAGTCTAAGAGAAGCTCCTGCAGACCACCCAGCGTGGCTGCTTTATGGCTTCTGTGGACCCTAGGCACTGTGCCTTCAGGGACCACTTCTCTGAAATTAAAAAAAATTATTACAAATTTATCAAAAATTATGTGTTATGACTGCATTGGTATAAAGACAAATCCAAACTGGATTATATCTCTTTCTTTTCTTTGGATTTTAAAAGAAATGAAAACACTTTCAGGCGCCCCTGAAAGTATCGTGGCTTTAGGCGCCATGCTTACTGTGTCTACAGGGTGAAGTTGCCCCTGACATCAGGCCAACATGCCCTGGCCCACAGGAAGTACAAGCCCCAAGCCCAGGCTCTGACAACTCCGTGTTAGGTTTTCTTCCTTATAACTTATTTCTCAGGGATCCCGGCCAATGTAACAAAATGATGAAGGCTTGAGGGCATCCAGTAAATAACACCTTTTATCCCTCCCCAAGGAACAAGACAAATAGGAAGATGGGGGGCAATGTATCACCTTTATTACCAAGAGAGGCTAGGTTGAAAGATACCATCCATTTACTCTAGGAATTAGGAACATTTATCCACCCAACTGCTGGCAATCCTGGATGGAATTAGACCGCTCTGCAAGGCAGGAAAGAGTGTGCCCCTGACGGGGCAGCAGAGATGCCTCCTCCTGGTAAGAAGCTAGCTCCCCAGAGGTAGAACATGGAATGCTGGGGAGCATGCCCAGATTTTTCTCCCTACACTTAGCAATCAGAGTAGTCACTCAGTGCAGGGGAGGGAAAGGGGGGAGAGAGGTCACCTGAGTGTCTATACCGAGGAAAAGGCATCAGGAGTTCAAAAGAAGTATTCCCCTCCAAAGAGTCCCTGTTAAACCTTAAGCATGTTTAGAATCTCTCAAAGGATTCAAGAATACGAGAGGAATTACACTCAAAGTTATTTTGACTTTTTAAGCATAATCCGCAGGCAGAAGAACGAGGGAATGAAGGTAAAGCTCTATGTCACTCACTCAATAAATCAATAATATTTATTAAAATGGTTACGCCTAAGTCCTTTGAAATAAAGGCCGTTCCAAATACCTGAAGCATTTTTTTTTTCAATACACGTAATAGAGGAATAGGCGTTGATTCTTGGAGTTTAACAAACAATCGCAATATCCATAAAAAGTAGGAAAGTGATTCCTTGCACTTGAGTTTCTGTTGCTAGATTGAGTAGCACTAAAAGTAAACAAACAAACACGGCAGAGAAAAGAAAAGTCTTTGATAAAATTACCCTTTTATTATTATAGAAAGATCCTGGTCTAACTCCATCAAATCTCTGTGATATTCATTGTTCAATAAAAATATATTCACTGAGGGCCTCTACATGTTAACTGGGCATATGGTGGTAAACAAGACAGTCTTTGTCCACACGGAGCCTGCATTCTTCTCTTAAAACAAAAGAGGTTCCTGGTCTTGAACATTAAAGAGAAATTACACCCAAATTTTCATCCATAGGTTTCCCAAGGACAAAAAATCCAATAAATATTATTTGAAGGAAGTTGGGAAGATAAAGAGTAGCCTTTGAATTCTTGGGACTACTGTGACTGGTAAAAATGATCCTTGTTGGTCAGTTATGAGTCATAAATATAATTATCAATTGCTGATCCATTTTTCTCTTTCACTTCTGCATGTAGATATAAAAATACATCATCATAAATCACCAGCACAGAATTACTATAATCAGGTCACAGTCAACAGGAGGCAGCTTTATTCAACAGCAGTTTAATTGGAATAAATATCCTACAATATCCCCTTATAGAAACTTTTTTATATATGGAGTCTTGAGGCTTTTTGCTTCCTCAGTTTTATCTCACGATAATCCACTTTATCAATTATGTCTGGCTAGGTCAAAATGCATTCAGTCTTAGCGGAGTGTAGCTTTGTTTCATCAATAAACTCCTGGCGAAGTTTCCTAATCAGATTTATGTTTTACTCCTTGTATAATTGCGTGAGGTGACCTTGTAAGGCAATTATCATTTAAATTTTCTTCAGCCAGGTATGCTTTCCAGTAACCACACACCTATATCTCAAGCTCTGCTTTTAACCCATTTCTTTCTTCTTTCTCAATCTTGTACCTGAATAACTCATTAGTTGGGAAAGCTCAATCACTAATTTGCTTATTGCTATTGATATTATAATTAATGGCAACAATATTGTGCTTTTCTAGTAAGTTACTGTAATAATTCTTATACGTTCAATAATCACTTTAAAGTTGCTTTGATACACTATTAGTGCTAATCACTGCTACAATGTCCCTGAAATACATACAACTCTCAGTACACATGTGAACACACACGTGTTCACACACACACACACACACACATAAACACAGTTGGTTGATAACTTGGAAAAGATGCCACAAATTCCTTAAACTCAACGCATCTAAAGAAATAATGCCACAAATTATATTTTCTGACAATCCAAATGATAAAAATATTTGTTACAGATTTGAGATAAAATTAGGAATTCTTGGAGTAACTTTGTAAATGGATTGCTAAAGCAGGTTTTATTTTTCCTCGGTCGGAGTGATTCTCAAACGCTAATGGGTTTTCTTAAGTTCTTTATTTCCATGGGGGTTTTGGTGTCAGTGCTGGGTAATGCCCGGTAGCATCACTTGTGTCTCACAATGGCTTCTCGTGAATACCGTCATGTGATGTGCCCAGATGTGCCATAGATATTAAGACCTGACCAGAAATAAAATTACGGTTTCATCACTGAAGTCAAAACTGTGTTAACTGCTGTGAACAGATGAGATTCCACAGACAGAGGCTTCTGGCCAATGTCTGCAAGGCAAGGGCTGATTTGGAATCCACGCGGCCTCTGGACCGGGGCAGGGCCACGTGACTCGCTCTGACAGGCGACGTGGGAGCGGATACATGTCATTCCGGGAGGAGGCGCACAGTCCGCCCCTTGCCCTCCTTCTTGCCTCAGCAAATACGAAGCCAGGAGACCAAGCCTCACTTGGCCTGGGAACCTGAGTGAGGGCAGCATGTGTCCCCAGCAGGGCACAGAGAGGGGGCAGGCGGCCCTCCGGGCTTTGGGTCACCGAGGTTAACATGTCACTGCAGCACGATGGAGCCCGTCTGACTGATCGTCTCAGCTAGGCAATCGCGAAGCTTCCACAGCAGAAAACATGGGCTGAGGATTTATATCCATTCATTCAGTAAAACTTATCAAGTGCCTACTATGTGCCAGCACCATGTTAGATTTTGGGGAAACAAGTGTGAGCAAAACAGTTTTCCCTTTTGTCATGGAGCTTATATTCTTGTGGAGAACCTGAAAACTAATGACTTAAAAGATAAATAGACTGATGGGTGCAATGAAGGAAACAAGGGCAGTGCTGTGACAAAGAGTAACGGCGGTGACCTACAACCAGGGAAGCCAGGGGACGCCTTTTAGAGAAGATTAAGCAGAGCCCAGAAAAATGAGAGAGCCGGCCATGTGAGGAGGTGCCAGGCACCGAAGAGGAGGCTCAGTGGCCTGTGGCAGTCCAGGATCTTGGTTTCCCAGGACCTGACGGAGGGCCGCTGTGCCTGAGGCCGGGCATGAGATGGTGCTGACAGAGGGGGCGTGACCGCTGCTTTAGGGCCACGGATAGCGGCCGATGTCATGTGCCACCCAGATTCCCCTTCAGGACGGAAGCATTTCTTCTCCCAGCTGCTGGCGGTGCCGCCCGCTGACTGCCCTTGGCTCTCAGTCCTCTGGGGAATTGCCCACGATGCTCTCTACAAACCCGCCTGCGTGCTGGGCTCTGTCTTGGGGACTTCCTCTTGAAGAAGCAAACTGCAACATGGCAACAGGTCCATGGGACTTTATTCTAAATTAAATGGAAGGTGATTGAAAGGCTTTACTAAAAGCAAGGAAGGATGGTTTTAGCTGGTGTGTACTGAATTCGAGAGAGCAGGAATGGAATCAGAGGGTGGGTGAGGAAGCTTTTACAGCAGTCCAGGTGAGGTGATGGCTGGAACTACGGTAATGAAGTAAAAACTGAGAAAAGTGGATAAACGTGAGATACCTTTTGACAGAACTTGGTGGTTAATTGGATAGTGCAAGAAAGGCAGGCATCAAAGAATAACATCAAAGTGACCGCACAACACAATTTTGGATGTGCAGCGGCAGAAGATTCAGGGCACCAGAATTCGACACTGCTTTGTGAAGCTTGGATACAACTGCACAAAAGAAAGTCCTGAGAAAAGACTCCAGTGCTAAACATCTTGTGAGATAATATTTGGGCCTCATTTTAGAAAACTGCCCCCAAAGAAATATGTAATCAGTATAAACTTTAAAACATGGCCACAGATGATTATGATTTCCATATTCTAGTACTACGTATTACATGGTGTTTGCCTAATAAATTATTGGCAATTAGTTGCTACCTGGCACTTTGTAACTAAGCTGAGGATAAACACTGTAAACTGAATGACAAAAAAGCAAGAAAACGTGGTTCATTAGGAGGTAACAGCATAGGCTCAGAAGTCAATAATGACTTGAAATTCCAGAAGATAAGCTTGTAATAAGTCAAATGCCACTAAATGTCATTTTTAAATAGGTATTTGTTTAGTTTCATGGCAATTTATGCTCATTCGGAGACGGAGATTGTCTTTGCCAAGAATTTATTTAACACAGGTTCACTGCGGGGATTATAATAATTTCACAAGCCAATAGCATACAGGATAATGTCTCTTCATAAACCAATAAAGAAATAACATACTCCAAACCAATAGTAGATAAATTATGCTATCGTTCCAGACAAGGGGACTTGTACCTGTCTATGAGTTGGTTCTCAGGGGAGACAGGTTGACCAACCAGAGCTGATGGCCAGCAGCCAGCACAGAAGTGAAAAGTCCCCTGTTGCTAGAGCTTGTAGCTCCAAATGACCGTAGCGGTGTTAGCGGGCAAGGAGACCTCCCCTGCCGGGGCCACTCCTGGTAGAAGAGTTGCCTTCACCTTGGCAGAGGCTAATGCCCCAAGGTCTTTGGAGAGCTGTTTAGATGAGCAAACGGCAGCCTTGCCCAGACTGAACACTGTCGGGCAGCCCTCACGCACTCTTGAGTATTTATAACCTAGATGTCCCCTTGTCACAGCTGCTTCTTCACCCATTCTTATTTTTTTAATTAAATTTTTTTGGGATATAGTTGATTTACAATGTTGTGTTACTTTCTGCTGTCCAGCAAAGTGAATCAGTTATACATACATATATATCCACTCTTTCTTAGATTCTTTCCCCATATAGGTCATTACAGAGTATTGAGTACAGTTCCCTGTGCTATACAGTACGTTCTTATTGGTTATCTATTTTATATATAGTAGCGTGCCTATGTCAATCCCAAACTCCCAATGTACCCCTCCCCCCCATAACCATACGTTTGTTTTCTACATCTGTGATTCTACTTCTGTTTTGTAAATAAGTTCCTTTGTACCATTTTTTAGAGTCCACGTCTAAGCGACATCGTACGCTATTTGTTTTTCTCTGCCTGACTTCACTCAATACGACAATCTCGAGGCCCATCCACAAGCCCGCAGCGCTGTCCCTCAGCTGCTGAACTACTGCGTGCTCACTGGCAACCACTACGTGGGTGATGGCGTCCTGACAGGCGATTTCACTTTTACATCAAAACACTAACTTCATTCTTGAAAACCGCTTCACTCGTAAAAACAACTTCATTTTGTCATTAACAAGTAGATGTGAAATCATATCAAAATGGCATTGCACAAGGTCAGCCTTTATGTAATGACTGGAGTAAAAGAAAGTAGGAATTAAACGGCACAGAAGGGTCCTGGGAGCAGCTGCCTTATCTGACCTCCGACCTTCTACCATGATCTAGAAGGAACTGCTGCCACCAATGACCACCCAAACTACACTGCCTCTGCTGTGATTCTACAGGCTGCTTCACTCACCCCCAAAGTCAGACACCCGTGTCTGCAAACATGGATGTCAGTCCTCATTGCCTCCGATTCATCTAGGAGTCATCAAAAAAATTACCAAAGAATTGCAGATGCCTGACTTAGAATGTTCCTGATGAATAGCGATTATTTGAGAATCTGCACTAATATCTTCAGGAATGGATCAGCTGTTAGCCTGCTTTTTGGCAAAGTCAGAAAAAGCCTTTCTCTCAGTGGAACTATAATTGATTATTTGAGTTCACTGGAGAGGATTGCTGCTTGAGAGATTTATTTATAGTGTCTCAGATTTAAACATTGGACTGAGAGGCTAATGAAATGCTTCTTTTATAATTCCACAGGGTCTTCAGATAATGTACTCCTAGATGAATCGGAGTCAGTGAGGACATGCGTGGGGCACCACCCGCAGTAGGCAAGCTCACAATGCTGGCGTTAGGGTTTTCTGTTTTCTTTGCTTCTAGAGTTCATCGCGCTGCATAGGAATTTTCAGAAGTAGGCGGACTGCCATTGGTTGTTTGCTAGTATCTTCCAAAGCAGATTTTTGGAAACTATTTATTACAGTTTCTGGTAGGAGGCTCTATTGGAATCCTTTTAATAGTAACAGCGAATTTGCCTGCTATTGTTCAACTTTTTTTTTTTTTAACAGATTCTCTTCTTTGTTACCAAACATTGTTGTTTTAGGCAGCAATAAAACAGATAATGAACACGTTTTCATTAAAGCAAGTCTTCTAAAGAGACAAAATCTCCCTGGCATAACAACAATCAGATATTAAAAAAAAACACAATGGGAACATTAAGCCAGTGTTTCATGATGCATAAAAGACTCCTACTCCTTACCATGGTTGACTTAACCAAAGAATTATATTTTGTTTTAAACAGTCTAATATACTACTATTTATATTTATATTATAAATATATTATATTATATTCTTATATTTAAGAATAAAAACACTACTAACATATATATATATAAAAATATTGGATTTGGAGATTTTATATATATATTATATATATATATAATGTTATCGTTTCAAATAACTTTGAAATACATTACCTTATTAATTCTCATAATGCATTGACTGAACAAAAGCATTGTGTGGGTCGAATATATACTTCATATAAAAATGCCAATTTAGCCTGAGAAAACCAGGGAAGCTTTATTCCCCCAGTGGGAATAAAGCTTCAGTGATCTCCCTGATCAGCTAGCTTCCTTGTTCTCCGTTGCTATACTGTGACGTTCATAGACCCCTTCTGTTCTCTCCTTCTTACTATCTATAACCACAAATATGGGCAGGATTCAAATCATTTTCCATGAAACTCTTAGGTTTCAAGAATATCAGGAGGAAAAACGGTGGGGTGCCACCTGACCACACATGCTGGTGGTGTTCATGAGCTTTAGTGCTTAGAAAGCGAGGGCCCTTGCAATGAGTCTGATTGGGAGAGAAGTCTGCAGGACACATCCTCAGAGATTTGAATCAGTGGGGTCCAGAAAGCTTTATCTAAACAAATATCTCAGATAATTCTTTTGCAGCCAATTGATGAGGCAACATTTGGGAACCATTGTTCCTGACTACCTTGGCTCTGATACTTCACATTGTAAGGCATAAGAATATCTGGTCTAGCACTTGGAGTGGATCTGTAATACATTTGATGGAGAATTAATACAGCATTTAACTACATTATGAGTGCAGTTACTATTTAAAACCCAGAGGTGATGAATGAGATGAATACAGTTGATAATAAAATAGCAAGATTGCATATATCATAATTGCATCAGCTGTACTGAAGTCACTAAAAATTAAACCCTTTTTCTTTTCTGAGTCAACAGATCATGACAAGAATCATGAGTGTTATCATTGTTTGTATTGAATTATTCTCTCAGATAATACTTAGTATGACTTGTGTCAAAGATACCGTTTTCTTCCCAATTAATTTTGTATATAATACTGCCCCACTCCACCCTGGTCAACTGAAGCAACTACCTCATATTCCAAGTTTTTGTTTTCCTGTAGATAGTGTAAACAGCAGTTTCAAATTTTACATATGAGAATCACTGATTTTGGTGAAGAATGACTCATTAAAGTCTGTTTGGTACATGATCAACCCAGTGGCTGAGAGCCTGGATCTATAGATTGACTTAGAGAGGAGGGCAGGGATGAAATAAAAAAGCTAAGTCTTAGGGACAGACAAGAACAAAAACAAATAATAAACATAAAAGTAGCAGATAACATTTGTTGAGCACTATTATATCAATTTAGAATATATAGAAATATCTTATGTATTTCAGTATATCCTAAAATTATCAAAATATAGAATATGAAACTCTACTCCAAGTATCTTTTCATGTAATATCTCATTTATTGCTCATGATACTCCTGTTATGAACTGAATTGAGTCTCCTCCCAAAATCATATGTTGAAGCTCTAACCCCTAATGCAACTAACTGTATTTGGAGATACGGCTTATAAGGAAGTAATAAAGGTTATGTGAGGTCATAAAGGTAGGGCCTTAATCCAGTAGGACTGGTGTCCTTCTAAGAAGAGGAAGAGACATGAGACCTCTCTCTCTGCAGGTACATAGGGAAAAGGCCATGTGAGGACACAGCAAGAAGGTGGCTGTCTACAAGCCAGGAAGAGAGGCCTCCCCAGAAACCAACCCTGACTGACCATACGCTGATCTTGGACTTAAAGCCTCCAAAACTGTGAGAAAATAAATTTCTGTTGTTGAAGCCACCTAGTCTGTAGTATTTTGTTATGGCAGCCCTAGACTAATATAAACCCTATGAGGTAGTAGTGTTAATAGCTCCATTTTACAAAGAAAAGGTACAATAACCTGCCCATGGTCAGAAAGCGGACAGCAGAATAATTTTCAGCAGACTGGATGGCTATAAGATCAGTCAAAATAAATTAGAAAATATGTGAAAAGAAGTGCCATAAGCAAGAATATTTAAAACAGAGAGATATGGTTTATAACAACATAGCAAGATTGCTTACACAGTAATTGAATTGCAGGATTAGAAATCCAGGCAGAGAGAAGTAATCTCGTAGAAATGTCAAGTGGCCCAGAAAAGGCAGAAATGGGCTTTTATCTGTTCTTTGAGGCTAGATGACCTTGGGAGCAATTCAGGAAAATTTTTCTAGCTTGACGCAGAAGAACAAACAAGGGAGTAGGTAGAAGATAAAGTGTGAGACAACTGTAAAATCCTCATAGCTGTACTAACACAAAATGAGCAAAAAGACTGCATCCCATTGTATTTAGAATAAAGTCCAAATTCTTTACCATCGGCTGTATTTGTAGCATAATCTTAGAACTTATTATGAACCAAGACATTTTTGAAAATGAAATACTATCACAAATTTTCAAGTACAACATGGTTAAACCAGAACAGTTATGGGCAAACGTGGGTACAGCTTTGCAAAGCTTCCCTTATAATCAGAAAATCAAGCCCAAGGAGTACATGTAATACATCAAGGCTATGTGGCTAGAAAACCCAACTTTAGAAAGAAGATTTACCAGGAGTTATTTCACTAAGAATTAATGTAAATGATCAAGGTATATTCTCAGATATCCATCATCTACATGTTTTATTCCAGCAACTCTCTCCCTAAACCTTTAAATAAATTTTCAAAGGTGTTACACACATAAGAAATAATTCTTACCTTAAAAACATTAATTCTAGGCTTGGTAGAAGAATTATAAGTTCACCGTAAGCCTATGAACCAAAGAGAAGTACAAGTGTCATGTGGGTCCCTCTCTGTACCCACATCTACGTTCAAAGCCTCAATGAAGATAGAAAGTGAAGAAATGTAGTTTAGAGAGTGACTGAAGTTTTGCTTTTTCTTTATATTTGTTTGAGGAAAGAAGGAAGACACCTTTCACCACTTTCTTCTAGGGATCTTGGTGTCAAGAATCACTTGGTGTCAGCAATCACTTGGGATCTTTCCCAGGAAGGTTGTCACAAAAACTACCAGCTGCTAAATATGATAACTTATTGTGAAATGTGTCTTATACAAATCAGCAGCATAAGGGCAGAAAGACACGCAAAGGGTTCATGTACCACTCAAATCCCATATGCTGATTGTCACCCGAACCACAGCTGTCTTTGGGGCGCTGGGTCTTGCCTGCTGATATGGTTAAGTCAGTGCACGTGGCACGATCATTTTCTCAGCGTCTGTTAACAGATCTTATTCCAGGTCACAAGTTCTTTGCTTCCCCACCTGCTCCTACAATATCATACACTTATGAACTGATTCACGCAATATGACTCATGATTAAACCACAGAAGCAGAATCTGTGCTTCACGAATTCCAGTTTTAGTAGTATATTCACATCCCTTGAATGGTACTTTTTACTTCCTTCCAATATAAGGATTCACAGAAATGTAACAGTGCAAAAAATCTGAACAAACTCCAGAACCCAGAAGCCAAAATCTAATAAGTTCTCTTGAAACAATTTTGTTTCTTCAAAATGGACCTTTCAAAGTAAGGATGTAAGGAATTCAAATATTTCCTTATTCCTTTTTTGTAAGTTACTAAGATAGAATAATAGAGTTCTACATGGATTTTTAACTTTTTAAGGTATTCTCAGTAGCTAAAGAAAAAATCTCAGAAAAAAATAGCAGTTTTAGGTATTACCCTGAGTTTTCTAACCTTCTCTGTTACATATATATATTGATTTTAAATTCTTTTCAGCTTTATGTACATAAGTAAGGAGCATGAAGGCGCTATGGGTTCACACAGAGAACGATGAGCTTGGCTGGAATTACGGCTTTTGCCTAATTCACTCCTCTTGCAGGGCGACCAGACGGGCTGGTGAGGCCGCTGCATCGCCCGGTGATGAAGAAGGAGCAGTGAAAGCATCTCCATCCAATGCCACGGACACGTGAGGAGGCAGAAGACTGTGAAAATCAGGACTGAGCAGGTAATTCAACGTCAAGAACCCAGGCAAATGTGCTCCCATGAGTTGACACGACAAGCAGGGCCCAAGGCAGGCACTGGGAGCAGAGTGGCAAAGGCAAGGAACCTGAAGGCCAGCTGGGGTAAGTGCCAGGTGCGGGAGGTCAAAGTGTGTGGACAGCACGGGCCGGCACAGCAGACCGAGTGCACGTGCAGGACTGAGGATAGAAACCAAACAACGACAGCAACGCCCCTTACAAAACAGAGTGGGGCTGTTTCCATATGTTTTGGTAGAAATCCTTTAGGGCTTTCTAAATGTGAAAATTTATGACATGGGAGATAGTCCTTGTGTCGGGGTCCCCTCAGTTTCGGTGATTCTCTACAAGGACACACAGGACTCAGTATACAGTCATGCTCACAGCCAAGGTTTACGACACTGAAAGGATTACAAAACACAATCAGCCGAGGGCAACTGTGCATGGGAAGCCGTCTGGGGGAACCAGGCACAGACGTCCAGGACCCCCCCGCCCCGTGGGGTCACACAGGATGTGCTCCATTCCTCCAGCTGGGGATCGCGACCACACGTGCAGTGCGGTCCACCGGGGAAGCGTTCGACTCAGTGCCCAGGGTTTCTACAGGCGAATCGTCATGAAGGCACCCTCTGCCTAGCACGTACCAGTATTCCAGACTCTCAGAAGGAAAGCAGGTGTGGCACGAACCACATAGGTTCTACCGACAGTTTAGGGAGAGTGAGCCGCTTTTATCATTTAGGGGAAGTTTTATACCAGTTCAGGGAACCGTTTACCAGCCAAGTCCCCAGATGCCAGCCAAGGGCCAACCCTGCAAGCAGGTACTTCTAAGGGCAGCAGTCTCAGGCCTATTGGGTTAACCCTTCTACACAGTTCCCATAACTATTTCCCCCGTTTATATCCATCCCAGGTGCAGCTGGCTTTGTTTGCCAGTGGGTATCTAGAAACTCTTCTATGCTAAAGAGAACTCAAAGGAGCAAGAAGTAATAAACCTCACCAGGCATGGTCTGAATTTCTGGATCTTACTTTAGAGCTTTGGTGGTCTGCACTCATTATAGCAGGGTACTGGGCCAACTCCATACTAGGACCTGATGCCCCAAAGCTGGCCTGAGGTTGACAGCCCTTTCTCAGGCCCCTTTACCTCAGCTGGGACGAGCTTCCTTGGCATGTGTGTGCAGTGATTGCAGGGATACAAATTAGAAGCTGGATTTTCCAGTGGCCAGATGTCTAGCATGTTAGAGATACAGTTGGAACAGTGGGTTTCTGGGTGGGTCTGAGGAGGCCAGGAAGAGAGAAAAGCTGACCAGGCTCTTCAACTAAGAGAATGGCACAGCTTCACTAGCAGCTTCTCACTTTCCTGAAAGGACAGTTGTCTAGATGCTATGAGCAGAGAAGTTGGATATTAATTGCCTAGTCTATCCAAAGAATCCCAATAACTTTTGGATGTCTTTGATTGTCTAGAGAATATGGAAGGACTTATTGTTTTTCATTTTCCTTGGGAGTGTGACATTTAGATCCACAGAAACCAAGGGTCTCTGGGATAATTTCCAATTAACTGCCCTGCCCCGACCAAGGAGGCTCCATAAACTATTCTGGCCTGTGCACGAGGGGCAGGCAGCTGGGAACCCACGCGCTAACCTGTCATGCAGGCTAACAGTCAGCGCACACAGGTGGGCCAAAGACAGTGGACCGAAAGGCTAGGTTCAAAAAGCAAGCCTGACAAAGGAGGGCCCGAGACAGGAACGAAGACCCAGAGTGCAAAGCCGAGATGCAAAGAGTGACAACAATGGAAGGACAAAAGTATGGAAGAGCGGCTGCTTGCAGGAATGTTCTAGAGGCTGATGATGAACTTTATAAAAGCCCCACAGCCTCCTGAGTGGAAACATTTGCTTCTTTGCTTCATTCCAAGGGCCCTGGGCTGAACAGGTAATTTTCATGTAAGTAACAAGGAAAATAAACATACATACTGTAACAAAAATTGAAACATATTCTTAAATTTCCTTAGTGCCATAGGAGTCATGCTTGGAAAAACTTTAACAGACACAAAATGACCTGAAAGCAACAAGTTTTGTTTTGTTTTGTTTAAATTACATAGTCCTTTGTCCCCTCAAATGCCCAGAAAGTGGTTTTCCTTCTGCTTAAGCATTTTGTTTTTCTGGTTTTCTCTCTTTAAAGAAATGCATAGGAATAGAACTGCTAGAATTATAAGACTGGCATGGTCTATTTAACAGTCATTAACCAGACAAATATCTTGAAAAAAATAGTTTTGAAGCTATCTGTTTGGTTAAATACACGTATGATAATATGTACTCCAAGAGGCTCTACATAGGATATAAAAGAAGTCAGAGATCCATGCAATCAAACCTAGGAGGTAAGGGTGACATAGACGATGTAACCATAAAAATTCATTATAACATAAAATTAAGTTATCAATTCTGGTTTATGTAAACAAGTTTCTGAAAGAGCTCAAAGCAGTGAAATCTAGGTAAGTAGAACTTGTCAAGGAATATTTGGAAGAGGCAGGGAAGCCTGAGTTGGAACCTAAAAGATGGGAAGAAAGTGGAGGGGGAGAATAGAAGGGGCGAGCGTTCTAAGTGAAGGAACAAGAGTTAAGGCCTAAGGAGGCTGACAGATCAAGGCACTGGGAGCTAGGGGAGAAGGTGAGTGTTGGAGAGACAAATTTGGCAACGTGGGCTGGACTTAGAGCTCTGAGGTCTTGAAAATCAGGTAAGAAAAATCAAGGAAGTGGCAGAGACAGCATTTCATAGCAGAAAGGGGGCTGACAATTTTGGAGAGGCAATTCACAGAAAATACTAATGAGCGATAAACATATTTCATCTGTAACCTTACATTCAGAAATGCAAACTGGCAATCAGCTCAGCATAAAAAACAAAAACTCCATGGTTGTTAACTGTGCCTGGGAGTGTAAATGGGCACAACCTTTTGAAGGCTATTTGTCATTTATCACAATTTGAAACACATACAACTTTTGGATCCACGCACTGGGAGAGAAGTCTTTGAACCTCTGTGTTCACGCATGTTTTGCTGGGTATGCCAACCATGCAAAGCCCTGACTTCTCTTTACTCAGGCCATTTCCCCAGTTGTATTTGCAGTGGGCAACCTTCAGGGAGGAGGTGATGTCTCCTTGCTTACTGCTTGCTAAAAAAGGGTAGGTTCCTCAAGCTTAACATTCCTCAGCAAAAATGCAAATGATGTGGGCACAGCTGACATCCGGGCCCTCTGTGCCACCCCTGAGGGACTCGGAGGCCAAGAAGAACCAATTCAAACATGATGCTCGTGTTGCCTGCTGTGTCACAAGTCACAGAGTCCTTAGTCTCTGACCCACGAGTCTCACATCTCCTGACTTCATCCATGAAATAGTCCTCCATGAAACTGCAGCCATGAAATGCCAGTGAACTGGTGCCAGGGTTGGAATTTGGGCTGAATGACTTGATATGGATATTTCCCAGAGTCCTTGGAAGTACTCTCAGTGTAGCAAAAACCTAGAGGCTATGGATGAAATTATAGGGAAATTCACAGATGTACCTGCTCCTTCCCTCCATCTGCACTGCCATCGCCTTGATTCACATGCTCAACATCTCACGTCTGAACTACTGCGATAATCTCTCACCCGGTCTACCCGCTGGCAGTCTCATTCTCCCCTAAGAAACTACTTATCTACCTAGAGACCCCATGGTCTTTATATTCAAATGACCTAAAATTCCCAAAGGTTCCAGCTGTCTCCTGGATGATGCTCAAGCTTATCACCCTGGCATTCAAGCCTTCTACAATTTGTCCTCAGCCTTTATATCCAAGTTAGCTTTCACTTGATACCATTTTACCCATTTACACTTTAATTTATTTATTATTTTTACTTTTGGCTGTGTTGGGTCTTCGTTTCTATGCGAGGGCTTTCTCCAGTTGCGGCAAGTGGGGGCCACTCTTCATCGCAGTGGGCGGGCCTCTCACTATCGCGGCCTCTCTTGTTGCGGAGCACAGGCTCCAGGCGCGCAGGCTCAGTAGTTGTGGCAAACGGGCCTAGTCGCTCCGCGGCATGTGGGATCTTCCCAGACCAGGGCTCGAACCCGTGTGCCCTGCATTAGCAGGCAGATTCTCAACCACTGCGCCACCAGGGAAGCCCACTCATTTACACTTTAAATACTTGTCATTTGTGTATGACATGGATATTTTTTCTGTGAAAATTCTTCAAAAATATAGTTCATGGATTCAGGGCACCTCAATTCAACTAGAATTTTTTGAGCATCTACTAGGTACAAGGTTCTGTCCTGGACATTGAAAGGGATAGAAAAATGCATGACTCTCCATGATGGACAGTATAATCTATAGTCCCTTGATGAAAAATCGTTCTAATGGGAGTCCTCAGTGGGTCAGACCTATAACATACTCCACGGCAGCAACCTCCTTGGGTAGCCTGGTGCTTCTGGGGCACTGTACACATCCTGAACAACAGCACATGTGATTACAATGTTGTCTCTTTAGGTTTATCTACTTTTCCCACAGCCTAACTGCCCATGTGCACACAGCTTTATTTAAAGTATTCCCTAAGTTATTCCTCTTCCTTCTTCTTGGCTCAGTGTTACACAAGAATAATTATTTGCAAATAAGCAGATGGAAGCTTTACCTTTATCCTGTGGTTCTTCCTACTCTTGGAAAATATAACTAAGCATGTCTTCCCCAGTTGACCACTCCCTATTTATTCAAATGCTGACAAAGCACTCCAACTGTTCCTCTCATAACTGCCATCAGGTTCTCAGTAGAAATTATCAAAGAGGAGAAGACATTTAGTCAAAAAGTGCTAAACCTTAACTGAGGTCTACAGTATTATTTTAGATGAATAACAGCCTCAATTTCCTTCCATGCAATCTTGGCATTTGACAAGCTAGAACTCAGATCGAAAAGCATTAAGAGTAAAAGAAGAATACTTCATGATGCTAAAGACTACCATTCATAATGAAGACATACTATTACTTAACAAATTTTATAAAGCAGAAAGTATAAAGATTAGAGGAGAAACAGACAGAAACACAATAATTTGGAGACTTTAACACATCTCTCTCAATCCAAGAAAACAAAGATAACAAAAAGTTAATAAGGATATAAAAGACATAGATAACATAATCAATAAGATAGATCTCATAGATATATATCAAGCTCTGTATACCATTAGCAGAAAATATATAACCTTTTCAAGTGCACATTGAATATTCACAAAAGTGACATTTTAGGCCACAAAGAAGACCTCAATAATCCAAAGAGTAGAAACAACATTCTCTGTCTACATGAAATAAAATCAGACATCAATTTAAAACAATCAAAAGGAAAAAGGTCCCTCCTCCTGGAAATGTAGCTCGTGCGCGCATGTACACACACGCACACACACACACACACACACAATTAAGCTACCCCTCAGAAGAGAAATACAAAATTTAAACACAACTGATCAAAAATTTTAGCATACAGCTGAAGTGGTTATCATAACAATAAAAATGAAAATATATCAATTAAATATCTAATCCTTAAAGCTAGAAAACCAAGGAAAAATGGAATGGAAATAGTTGATAATGTTAAAAACAAAAATTAATGAATAAGAAAACAAAGAACTGTAGAATTAATTAGGAAATGTAAAAGATAGTTCTCTGAAAAAATTCAACATAGAAAAAATACTAATTAAAATAATAAAAAAGGGAGAAAGCACGCATATAGGTAATTACAATGAACAATCAATAACCATCAAAAAAGAAGAGTAGCATCTCATGGTAATTTCTACCCAATTTTTAAAGATCAGATAATCCAAGTGCCACTTAAATATCCTAGTGCATACGGGCTTCCCTGGTGGCACAGTGGTTAAGAATCCGCCTGCCAATGCAGGGGACACGGGTTCAAGCCCTGGTCCGGGAAGATCCCACATGCTGCGGAGCAACTAAGCCCGTGCGCCACAACTACTAAGCCTGCGCTCTAGAGCCCTCGAGCCACAACTACTGAGCCCACGTGCCACAACTACTGAAGCCCGTGTGCCTAGAGCCCGTGCTCCACAACAACAGAAGCCACTGCGATGAGAAGCCCATGCACCGCAACGAAGAGTAGCCCCCGCTCACCACAACTAGAGAAAACCCACGTGCAGCAACGAAGACCCAATGCAGCCAAAAATAAATAAATAAACAAAAATTTATTTAAAAAAAAAAATCCTAGTGCATAGAAAAACAAGGAAAACTTACAAATTCATTTTCTAATCTGAGTATAATATTACGACCAAAAAAGAAAAACACAGATCAATTTCACTTATGGATATTTATGGCAAAAACTTAAAAATTAATTCATCATGACCAAGTGGAGTTTATTCCAGGAATGTGCAATGGTTCAATATTAGGAAATCTGTTCATATAATCCATCATATTAATAGAGTGTCTTAGTTTGTTCTGGCAGCTATAACAAATTACCATAGACTGGGTGGCTTATAAATAACAGAAGTTCATTTCTTACAGTTCTGGAGGCTCAGAAGTCCAAGATCGTGGTGCCGGTGGATTCAGTGTCTGGTGAGAGCCGGCTTCCTGGTTCATAGACTGGCAGTCTTCTCATTGAGTCCCCACATGAAGGAAGGGGTAAGGGACCTCTCTGGGGTCTCTTTTAGAAGGGCACTCATCCTACTCATGAGGGCTCCACACTCATGACCTGATCACCTCCTGGAGGTTCCATCTCTTAATACCATCACACTGGGAGTTAGGATTTCAACATATGAATTTGGGGGGATGGGGTCACAAACATTCAGTCTATGGCATAGAGTTAGGGAGAAAAATTATGCAATCACATCCAAAGATACAGAAAACACAGGTGAAAATAATTCAACACTCATTCATGTTAAAGAACACTACTCAATAAAAAAGGAATTAGTGGATATTTCCTAGATATCAATATGATACACACACACACACACACACACACACACCACTTACATCACAAAGCCACTATCTTACTTGCTGGAGAAATGAAAGGATGCTAATTATCTCCATTATTGAGGATTTTGTTAGAAATATTAGCTACTGTGATGGACAAGAGAATACAATTAGAAATTAAAAAACTGGAAAGGAAAAGGTAAAGTGTTCTCTAATGTACATGGTATGATTAAGTATCTAGACAATCCAAAGAAACAATGGGAGAATTACAACAGAATAAGAGCATTCCCCACCCCATCCCCATTCTGCTTCTATTGTGGACTTGCATGTGGTTTTGGAACTCCCAGTCACTCAAGTTCAAGCCATGATGTCATAATAATAATAATAGTAATTTCACTTGTGCTTTCACAATCTACTTTCCACCATATTTTGCACACACCCCTATCTAAGCAATTGCTAAATCATAGATTTTTGACTCGGAAATGTCCCTTTCAGTCTTTCTTTTTTTTGTCCCTTTGTGGTCGACCTCAGGCACTTACTCTCTACATGTAACTTATAAATGGCTGTCTGTTCAGTGATGCCACTCTTGTTTAACATGTAATTTCTTGTGATATAAGATCCTAACTCCTTGGCCAGGTTTTCTACAAAAGGCCCTTAATATACCTTTCCAGGCTCTTTTCCACCTAATGCTTTATACATACATTGTTCAGCTGGACCAGACTGCTGGGTATCTCTTACATAAACCCATACTTGCAGTCCCGTATCTTTTAGAATACTCTCCTTGGACATCAACACCTGTAACAACAAGCATCCCTTCTCTAAGTCATCCTGTAATAAGAATACCTAATTGTTTTGTTTATGCACTGTGCTAAGTATTCAATAAATCGTTGCTTTATTGAATAACCTCTGGCTGCCTGGAAGATAAAAATTTAGGGTTTTAACTCAACTAAGGATCTCTTCTTAGTTCATAGTTTATCCGTTTTTCATTACTTGGCTCTGCTCCAGTTTAGCAGGGACTTTGCCTTATTAGTCCTGTACTCTAAAAGCCTAGAACTCTACCTGGAACAGTAGGCACTTAGTAATAATTCTAACTGCATGGCTGTATGAAAACTGAGTGATTAATGAATAATGCAAAGAAGCAAGGGCTCAACGATAGACAACATAAGCCAGCATCAGGATCATATCATCACTTTCTGGTTTGCAGGTATCTCAGGTGTTCGTAAACTCTTCTGGCTTACGGACAGAGAATTTTTTAAAAAAATTAATTTCAGCGGATTCCTGGGCCCTCTGAATCCCATTTTTATAAGTACAAAAAAGCCAGCCTCGTTGCAAAAGGAACAAAGGTGTTGGCAGACAGTATATTTAAGCTCAGGGACCGGCACCGTTATGAACCCTACGGCCCCTCAGGGCCATTATGTATGGATGGCTTGCTAATGTTAAATTGTAAGTTTATGTATTTTATAGTACATATCTTCTTTATATATCATACGTATTAAATATATTATGTAAATAAAACTTAAATTATACTTCGTGCGACATAGCGATTCCACAGCCACCACCGCCTTTGATCCTAAGGACCTAGTGAGGTCATCCTTTCAGCTCCCCAATACACCTTGTTAAATGGACAATTTAAACTGGGTAGCAGCATCCTTATCGGCTAACACAGCGTTAGCGGCCGCTGGAAGGCAAAGCATTAATAGGAACTGGTCTAAGGTTGGGCGCGGAAAGACTCCCACGCCCTCCCAAAAAGCCGAAGTTCTAACTTTGACCAGGTTTGACAAAGGGGACGACTCGGCGCTTTCTAAAGCGCTGCTTCCAAACGCGACACGTCAGGACACAAACCAAACTACCTGGTCCCGCTGCTGGTTTAAAGTGCAAATCGACGGAACCTAAGCACCCAAGAAGCCGCAGCCCCAGAACACCTGCCATAAGGGCGGGGAAAGGACGGTGGGCGAGCCCCCGGCCGGACGAGGGGAAACCAGCGCCCAGGAGGCGGGCCTTCCGTGGCGAAGCCCCGCCCCTACCCTGCTGGTCGCTGATTGGTGGCGGCGCCAGGCCGCGCGCGGAGGGGCGGGCCCCCGCGCGGCTCCGGCTCTCCGGTTCGGCGCGTCCCGCCCGCTGGTGGGTGTGTCCAGGCGGCGGGAGCGCGCGCGCTCTCTCGCGTCCGGGGACCGGAAAGGAGGCGGGGCCGCGGCAGCGTGTGCCCCCCCCACCGGAACGCGCGGCGCAGGCGGCGCAGGCGGCGCGGCTCACAGGGAGGTGGACCGCGGCCGGAACGGGGTCCCGGGTGTGCGTGGGGAGCGGGTTTCGGGGCGTCGGCCGCGATGAACACGGTGCTGTCGCGGGCGAACTCGCTGTTCGCCTTCTCGCTGAGCGTGATGGCGGCGCTCACCTTCGGCTGCTTCATCACCACCGCCTTCAAAGACCGGAGCGTCCCGGTGCGGCTGCACGTCTCGAGGATCATGCTGTGAGTACGGCCGGGGTCGGGCGGCGGGGCCGGGCGTCCGGGCCGGGCCGGGGCGGGGGGCGCCGAGGCCGGGCTGCCGCGCGGGCCGCCTCCCCGAGCGGCCTTCGCCTCCGGGCGGACCCCTTGGGGGCGCTCCCTCGGCTCCCACCCTCCGCCGCACCTTCCCGGGCTTGCTCTTAAATGTTCGTTTCGAGCGTTGCTCGGGTCGCTGCCTCCGCTTGCTTCCTGTGCCTCACTTCCCTCGCCCGCGCCCGGCCAATGAGGGAGCACCACACCAGCCCAGCGGGCCCGCCCGGCCGCACCCCCGCCGGCGCGGGGCTCGGGGTCCCGGGCGCTCCCGGCCCGGCTCGCCCCCCGACAGCCCCTCCGCAGGGTCCGTCCCCCTCGTCCCGCCGCCGAAGGTACCCGCGGCGCCTGCGAAGTTGGCAGGAGAGGTTCGGCGCTCCCAGGCGGCGTGCTTTTAATTTTATTTGTGAAGGGCCAGCCGCTTGAATAAATCTGCGAAAATGCCCGAAGTAGAATTTTGAAATGACATTGTCCTTTCGCTAATGCCTATTTTTTTTTATGCTAATTTTTATTCTCTGGCACTTTCTTCGATTCGTAGCTTTTTTTCCCCCCCCTGGTTCTCGTGTCCTTCTTATCTGTGCCATCTTCCAACAGATGCTCCCTCGTCTTCAACCTTAGTTTTATTTCTGAGTCACAAACGCCAACAAGCCGGTCATCTAATGGCTAGTCCCCACTTTTTTTTTTCTTTTCCTCCCTGCGTTGATGTTTGTTAGGTGCTGTTTTTTAGATTCCGATAGACTCAGGCTGGACATCACGAGCGCTGTCTGCCCTGGGAGGGCTTAGGAGAGGCTGGCTCATGGTACACACTGAACAGCTGTTAGCTGCTGTGAATCTTGAGCAAGCGTCCTACCTTCCTGGGGCTTCATTTCCTTTTTTCTGAAGTGGAAGTAATACCCAACTCGTAGGCGTGTTGTGAGGATTGAGATAATTGTCAAAAACACATAGTGGCCCTGACCCAGACACATACATACATAGTACGTGCTCAGTGAATAGTAGTTGTTCATTTAATCTTGGTTTCCATACCACCTTGCAGTCAAATGTAATTTTCTTCTACCCAGTCTACCAAATCACTTGACATCGAGTATTTCCACATTCTTGGAGCACTTTTTTTCTCCCCCTGGGTTTTGTTAGGGGTTCTTTGAAGGTAAATGAAAATAGCTGAAGACCTACTTTTATACTGGATTAGAATGTTTCTATTGTCACACTTACAAGTTTCTCTGATTTTTACTTGTTTCTTTGTGGGATACAGCTAGACCCTGTCTTTCACTTATGTAAGGAATTTTGTGAGTTTTGTATGCTGTTATGTTTGAAAGATGGTGAAACTATTATCTTTATTTCTAGAAAAAATGTAGAAGACTTCACTGGACCTAGAGAAAGAAGTGATCTGGGATTCATTACATTTGATATAACTGCTGATATCCTTTTTAGAAAATATTTCATTGCTCTTTCTCTAGTATTACAATGATATACATATTTAGTGATTTGCGGGACAATAAGTATGTTTATCCATTGAATCAGTCAAACCTTGGAAATTTCTATGCCTATGTTTTCATCAGTATAGTCGTGTTAATACCTCCTCGTTCAACCTTGAGAAAACTTGTATTTATAGATTGATGAGTTATTATTGTGTGAACACAGTTTAAATTCTTCACAGAAACATTAAATAGATCTAAAGCTACAAGAGAGTTTGAATCTGTATTTAGGAAAGAAAATAAAATTAGATCATTTAGATTAAAGAGGGAAGAATGTAAGCACTACTCAGCCTACCTAGCTAGATGTAACGTTTCATGTACAATCCCAAAGAATATGTCCATGTTTTGTGATAGCAGAGGGAAACATATGTTGAAAAAGTGAATTGCATCTGCTGTGATTCAGAAGGTCATTGTCAAATGATTATTGGTAAACCATATTGGCATTTTGCCATTATCGCTCTTTTTATAAGTACTTTTATAATAAGAGTCAGAGAAATCGTAACAATTAAAAGAGTTACTTAAAATGGAGGTGATTTAAATATTTTCTCTTTATTTTGAATTTCCGCCTTTTGACACCTCTGATCACTGGGCCAGTTTAATCTTCTGTTAGGGTCTTAGATTACTATCTTGGCAGCATTGTTACCTGCCACTTCTGGGATGTCATCTGCCTTTTTAAGACCCCAGGATTAAAATTGGTTATGGAGATTGAACTGTCTGAACTTGTGTAAAGCAACTATCTGAACAGTGGAAGCAGATTATCTACGTGGGGAGTTTACCTGACATGTCTCTTTACTAGCCTGGAATTACTTTTAACTTGATTTTTTAAGAAATAAATTACTAGGTTTAGAAGTAGACTAGGAATTAGTTCTCTAGGCACTCTTCTAGGAAATAGAGTACACCATCAGAAAAGTCCCGTGTTAAACTTTTGCTTTTAAGTCTTCATGTCGTTAAAAAAAAAAAAAAAAATCTAAGCTAGTGAGAGAGAGTTTGGAGCTAGTGTGAAAGTTGGAACTTTGTGTATGTGGGCAATTATAGTGAAATTTCCTGATATCTCAACTATTATATTTATGTATTCTCAATTTCATCATTTGTAGTTTAGATTTTCTTATTATGGCTGCTAAAACTTGAAATTGTACCTGTTTTTATAAAGAGATATTTAAGACTTCTGAATTCTAAAATAGTGATTCTTAGTGGATACACATATCTAAGAGTGGAACATCATGAACATGTAGCTGTTAGTATATAAACGGGTATAATAAAATGACTTAACCATTTACATATGATGCTTAATAAAATCCAAACATTAACTCAGTTCATTTCTCAGTGACACCAGTCTTGTAATTAATCCTGGTGAGTTTTTTTCACTCGGGTACAAACTAATGAAACCAAATTGGTATTCAGCTGCGTACTCTTACTAAAGCACTTCATGGGTTGAGACATTTTGATCTCTCCTGGCCTATGTGCAAAAATGATCTGTACAGTTTACCGTACTTGGTTTAATTACTTGAGCCTAGTTCACTTTTGCTTAACATTAAGTTATATTGTGGTGATTGGTTATACTCAGAACTCCAGTGGAATCATATGTGCTTGAAATACTAAGTCCTCTTTCTCTTAGACTTAGTGGGTTGATTTTACAGAAAACTAAATTTTGTATTTCTCGGTTAAGTTTGTATTAATCGAAGTATCTCAGGTAGTAGTGCTTAGAGGAACAGGGCAGGATACTGATAATCTCACTGATATTTTTTGACTTTGGAATGAGCTGGATTTTACAATATATCATCTTCTATATATTTTTATTAAATTAGAGGCCCAGTATGTTTCTGGGCCACCTCTCCTTTTTTTTTTTTTTTTTTTTAATTTTAGTATCAGTATTGCTATGAATAATTAATTTAAGAATAACTAAAATCTGTTTTAAAGTTGTATGCTGCTTTATGATTTATACATTCCTTAATTTATATACATCTAGAAAATATATTTGATTGGAATGTTAAGCAGTTGTTTCTTTATTTATCAGCCGAATATTCAACAAAAAATAATGTAAGTATATGTATAGAAGTATTTTCGTAGATATTTAAAACCTCATTCTTTAGAAAAGAATATAAATTTTATATATTCGAAATATCTGACCTGAGTAATTTAGTAAAAATCACAAGCCCATGGAAAGGTGACTCTACTAAGAAAACTTTATCTCCTTTGGTAGCTTCTGTCTTTTTTGTTTTTCTGTCTGCTTCTACAGCCCCCCTGCATTGTGGTTCGCAAGAGTGGGGTGCAAGCAAGGTAATGCCTAGATATATAAGAAAACAATTAAGAGCTACTATTTCTTTTCTTATGCATCTAAGAAGAGTTGCCAGATTTTCAGTTTATTCAGCTTTTTACTTGGTGTTAGGCTGGAGTGGCAACTTCCAAGCTCCTCATGTGCCATACTGGAAACCAGAAGTCCATTTACGTATTTCTCAATTTAAAATAAGAGGGAAACGATGTGAAATTTTACTGATACTCACTCTGTGGACTGACACGGATACTCATACTCGGTCCTTAAGTCACATGGTCACACGCCTCCTAAAACATGCACCTTCTCTGGAGGAAGGGGGGGAATTGTGTAGGGCAAGAGGTCAACCTGCTACATACATTTATTCATTCACTTTCAGCACTTTGCAAAGTTGTGCAATGTGTACCCAGTTGAGTAGATTATATCGTCTAGTTTTAAATAAACTAATCCTCACAAATGGAAAAATGGTTAAAAAAAATTCTTTCAAAGAAATCACAGATTGAAGAGAATGCTAACGGTCAGACACGTGTGAGCGTCCGGAAGACGGCCGAGCTGACATGTCTGCTCTTCTTGAGCTGCTCAGCCACGTTAAAGGATTAAAAAAAAAAATCAAAGAGATCCAATAAATAGTTGGTTGAGAACAATTTAGCATTAGTCAAGAAGACTATTTGAAATGCACATTTACATTCACTATCAATAATAATATATCTAATGATAATACTAATGTGTATCATGTACGTAATTTGTAAATAAAGATGCATAGTTTGGGGTTGGTTTTCAAAATAATTCGTTATCAAAAATCTTTGGAGACTATTTCCAGTGATAAGCTCCAAAAGGATGTTGCTGAACTATGGGTATATGAGGAAATGAGGAGGTCGAATTACTCCTCAGCTAAGTCCTCTTTAAGCTAAGATATTCTCTCTTCACAGCTACCATTAGAGATAGACGGCAAGATACTTGAATCAGTGAAATTTGTAACTTGTGCTTACAACTCTATTACCCAGATATGTAATGAAAAGCTGTAAAGATAACTAATTTGTGAATCGTCTCTTAGATTATTTTAAAATCCATCTAAATATTTCTATTTTTCCTCTTTTAATACATGATGTGAGCTGTTTTGATAGTCTTTTATTAAGCCATATATCTACAATTAATTTATATTGAGAAATACTTTGTTTTGAGTTGTACAGGACTCATCAGTTTGAACACTTAAAGTAGTCTTTTTAATCATAAATTAGAGTTGATTAGAAGTTTTATAATTAAAAGCTATTAAACTCTTAGATTAAAATCTATTATAACATTATTAAAACTATTAGCTTGTGACTGAAATTTATTAGTCCAGTCTGATTTAGAGCTTTTGTTGCAGATAGGAGTAAGGGTTAAAATATTTATATGGCATATTGATAAAACAGAAATCTTCTTAGGTCCTAAAAGTGTAAGGTGAATGATTCTGATATGTGCATTAACTCCAAAAGGTGAAACCTGTGGAATCAAAATGTGCTTCTGTGTTGTTTTTAGCTGAGTTACCCTTATGTTTTGTTATCAGCATAGCCTGAGGTAATTCGTAGTTAAGAGGTGAGTCTACTTCTGTATTGTATTTGAACTGTATATTCATTTTCCAGGGATGACAAATTAATCAGCTTTATTTGTTGATTGGTTTGATTAGTTGACTGGAATCATTAGCCCTTCAATTCTTTGTATATTTATTTTGAGCATATCTTTTATGGAGGATACTTTGTTGGGCAGTAAGAATATTGGGTTGAATAAGTTTTGATCCCTAAAGAATCCCTTGAGAATCAACAAAGCGTTAAACAGAAAAAGCTGCTCTGAAGATAAGAGTGACAGCTGTAAGCACAAGTATTCTGCAAGTCTCAGCACATGATCCAAATAAATATGTCACCTTCTTGGTGATGGATATACCTGAGTCAGATTCATAACTCTGATTTACTCCAGCATGGCGAGTAAGTTAATACAGTTTGGAATTGGACAGATCACTGCTTTGGTGAATGAATAAATTTACATAAAAAGTCATTTTACTTTGGCATATCTTTGATTCTGTGTTCTTTAGTCTTGATGTTTCTGTTTAATGTTGGAGGGTTTAAGGTGAAGATTTGCACCCCTTTTTAGAAATTAACTGCTCCACGTTTCTTCTTAGTTAATGCAGAGCAGTTGGCCTCACAAGCTAATGGATGATCGCTTCATAAGAACACGTTTCTTGGCGTTTAGAAGTGGTTACAAGTGTGCTTTTTCTCCATTTCGTAACTCTAATTTTCCAAACGAAACTTGTTTATGATATGTCAAAGCAGTGGCTTAAAAGAATTGTCTGACTTCTAGGATTTTGCCATAGTAAAACAATAATGTGCCTATGTTTTCTTAATTTAAAGGAAAAAAAAAAAACCTAAAAAGGCTTCATTTCTTTAGTGATTCCTTGATAATTTAAAAACCTTGGAGATACATAAATTTTCATGAGATAATCTAGCAGCAGTGACCTGTATTAGCAGTGTGATCTACAGGGATTAGTTCTCTCTGTTTCCCTGGCACCATGCAGCGTCCACAGAGTTGGAGGGTCTCAGAAATTTTCCAGGGAAAAGTGATTTAAAAGAATGCTTCCCTTCTAGGGATTCTAGTGCCTTCTGTTTCTCCTAGGGCCTCACTCTGGAGAGCACAGAAGTCTAAAACCTTGCATTAAACTTTGAGGGCTCTAAATAATACAGTTGCCTTGGCAAAAGGGGTGATTTCCTTTAGGGAAGTATCTTTCTTTTGTCCAGGAGAAGTTTCACTCCTGTAGCTATCCACTTGTTACCATTTTGTCTGCTTTAAGATTTTAGCAGTTCCCTCAAAGTTGGGTTCATTCATATAAATTAAACTCTTCGCTTAACATACTTTTGAAGCGACAGAGATGCTGTATCTGTTGAATTATCTAATTAATTTTTATTTTAACATAGGCTCTGAACCAGGTTGTTCTGTGGGACAAGATTGTTCTGAGAGGGGATAATCCAAAGCTGCTGTTGAAAGATATGAAAACAAAGTATTTTTTCTTTGACGATGGAAATGGTCTCAAGTGAGCAATTCTTTTGTCATTTTTTACGTGTGATGTTACATGAAGGGGAGAGAAAGACGTGATGTGTTTTTATTTTAAAGAAAAACAGCTAAAAAGAAAAGTTGAGAGAGAAGAAAAGTATTTATACAGATGTGAACTGGAAGATGGGGTAGAAATAGTACCGTGCAAACCCAGGTCTAAAAACATACCCAGGTCTAAAAACATGCCCAGTTCTCTCGCGTTATGGCAACTGTGATGGTCAGACGAGGAGGGCCTGGGGCGTCTGCCCTTAAGGGCACAGGGAGCCTGGGCTGCTGACGCGGTAGTGGGACTGTCCTCAAAGGGCTCCTTCGGGGATGTCAGTAGGAGGCTGCCTGGCAACCTGAACGAGGAAGCCGCGTGTGGGTCTAGGACTTGATACTGAAGTTTCTAGTTTTGGTTCACTTAACCTCTCTGAACCTCAGTTTCCTTTTATACAAAATGAAGGAATTAGAACGATTGATCTTTTGGGTCAGTCTTAGCTCTTAAGTTCTGTGGGTCAACTTTGGAAAGGATTTTAGGGGAGAGCTATTTTAACCAAACCTGGTTTTGCAGATGAAAAGTTTCCAGCCCTGGGAGAGTTTGACTGATTCAGGTTTGCCCATCTGGATAATGATAGAATTAGGTTTCAAATCATTGTCTCCTGATTTCTAGCTCAGATCTCTCTGTTTTCTGTGTTTTACTCACTTAAGCATTTTGGTTGATGGCTCGAATAACTGCGAGTGTAAGTGCCTTTAGGTAGGTCATTGTGGGAGACCTGCAGTGAGAATGCTGGTGTCTTCCAGCATCGTCTTGGATTTCAGACGACTTGGGAAAAACTTGTGTGTAGATTAGAATTCCAATTAGGAATAGCTGGTTAAAAATAAAGTATTTGATACCTCAGTGCTTGAATTAAAACGTTTTTATTGAACTACAAATGTTTCTGCTGACATCTGTTTATTATATCTTTTTATAGGGGAAACAGGAATGTCACTTTAACCCTATCTTGGAACGTTGTACCAAATGCTGGAATTCTACCTCTTGTGACAGGATCAGGACATGTATCTGTCCCATTTCCAGATACATATGAAATAACGAAGAGTTATTAAATTATTCTGAATTTGAAACAGCATATTTTTATACCTAATTAATTGTATCTTGTTTATCTTTTCCCTTGCATCTTTATTTGTTTTGGGTTGTTAACTTTTTTTTTTTTTTGGTTTAAGAATGAACATCAAAAGGCATATTTGAAGGGAAAGGGTAATGTACTACTAATTTTCCAAACAAAAACAAACAAAGGCCATCAGAGTGGAGTATTATAAGAATAAGACAGCCACATGAGAAGGATTTGTGAAATATTTATATTTGAAGTATTCCCTGTATTTCCATTATTCTTTATGGAATATGAAGTGAGCATGAAGGGTAGTTAAAACTTTCAGGTGCCTGTGGAGTTATGAGAACTCTATTTATGCCTTGCATTTATGCAAGTTTACATTGGATGTGATTTAGAAGCAGACATTCTCTATTATCTCTTTTAGGGTATGTCTGAATACTGGAAAAATTAATACAGTTGTTGGTGAGAAGCCTGGTTTACAAAATAGCGAAAAGTGATGAATTTTATTCCATTTGTCTTAGGAATGCCCACAATGCTTGTTTTTCTGACAGGTGACTAGCAACTTTCTCCACTAAAGACTAAATACCTCTTTATATGCTGTAAATCATTCTAAATCATTTTAAAGTCTCTTAAGTCAACCAAATGTGTGTCTTTCAGTGCTTTCTCTAAAAAAGTTCCTTGGTACTATATCTTTGTGTGATTTTTTTTTTTTTTTTTAACATTGCCATTGAACGTTGAAAATGTTTGCATGGTTTATCTAGTGAGCATGCCTAGTGCCACTGAGTGGTAATTATTTAAGTTTTTTTCTAGGTCCACATTTGAATAATTATTGGGGTAATAATAATCAATATTTGTTGGTGTGCGTTTCCATTTACAAGCACTCTCCTATATTTTACTGTATGTGACCCTCAATAATCTAATGAGGTAAGTAGTGCAAATGTTAGCTCTTTGCAGATAAAGAAACAGACTCAGAAGTTTGTGGAATTGCTTCAAGGTTATTACATAGCTAGCAAGGAAGGGTGTTAACCCTTGAACTCAGATCTGATTCTTTAAGCATATCCTTTCTTCTATACCTCCGATTACAGACTAGTCAAAATTCACTTATATAATTTTTATTATATTTTTTGTTACCCTGGATGCCCTTTCTATTACCTAGAAGAGATTTCCTATCCTGTATGGAAATGACTAATTTTCAAGTTGCCAACAATTTATATAGAGGTAATATCTCACTCATTCTCTGCATAAATTAATTATACTCATGTTAAAAGTATAAGAATCCAAATGTATGTAAAAATTATTTAGAGATTGATTATATGATCATATTTAACATGATTTTTTTCTACAGTGGGCAAATAAGCATCCTCAAAGGAAGCAGCTACAAATCAGTCACCCTTAAAAGCAAGACCAAACACTGTAGGTATACTATCAGCAGTAACCAAAAAGGGCTAATATTTTCTAAGAACAGCTTACATTAGTGGCTTAACATTTGTTATACTTATTTCGTATGAAATACATCTCCGTTTAATTGCATTGGTTGGAACAGCTCTTGCCTGTAAGGGTGTGTGTTCTGTGAAGGTCAGTTGAAGGTCAGAAGTACAGTATCAGGAATGCTAGACTGGGTTTGGCTCCCAGCTTATTCACTAAACTTTTCAGGGTCTCCGTTTCTTTATCTGTAAAATGACAGAGTTGGACTAGTTAACTTAAATAGTAGTTCTTTTATACCACACACGTCTGTAAAATTTGTTGTATCCGTTTGGCAGAGAGATTGAACAGAAAAGCACCTCAGTAATGTGACGGCAGCAAGATGATTGAAAGACAAGTCAGCACATAATTCATATTGATCTGACTTTATTTCTGTTAGATTTTACACCCAGAAGATTTAACTTCTTGTATAGTTTGTACAAACTTAAAATCTGTCGGCATCAAAGCTTAAAAGTTGGGTGTGTTCTCCTTGAGGCGGGTGCACGTAAGAAGCCTGCAGCCTTAGCCAGACCCGGGGCTGGTTTAGGTGTTCATGGGCCTCTGCACGCGTGGATCTGTGTTTGCTGGAGATGAATGTGGAAATTTAGTCCAGTTAATGTTCAGTCCAAGCCCACCCACTTTTTGGAGTTCAGTGAGAAAGAGGAGTAGAAAGGCCGCCTAGCACAGTGGATGCGTTTGCTTTTACTCACTAGCTAAGGGAAGCTGCCCAGGACGAGACTGCTCCGACACGGGCATAAGAAACCTCCCTCTCAGGAACTCACTTTTGGGTCTGCACAGCTTTGTAAGTTCACTGTAATTCTGCACGAAGAAGATGGACCTGTGTTCAGTTGATACGCATATCATCGACCTCAGCGTCAGTGTTTTCAAGAAGTCTTAGAAAGTCTCCGCAAAGACCCAAGGCTTCACACTTTTAATTAGAAACCTCTGAGCCCAGGGATGATCCTGGGAAGAGAATAATTGCAAGACACTCATCTAAAGTAATTATGTTTAGAAATGAGTTAATTTTAAGATGTTGTGCTTACATGCTCCTTTTCTCTAGCAGTTTAGCCTAGACAAGCAGCTGTATCAGTGATTCTGTTCCCCCAGTTGATTACATTTGGTTCCTTTATGCTTAAAGGAAGGTAACAGAAAACTTCAGAAATTCCTTATGGTGTAATAGGAAAAGGGGGTTATTTTGAGCTTCTGTTTTTGGAATTATTTTACAGCTCTTTGGTGGGTCTGGCAACTAAGAGATAGGCTTGAAGGCCACAAGGAACGTTTGTTCACTATTCTATCTAAAAGCTTAATGATCTAAAGCTTTGGGTCTTTGGGGGTATAGGTTAATGGAGGTGTTATTTTATAATGCTTTGAATTGACCTGAAATGAGTTTATGGGGGGCAAAAAACCATAAGCTGTGAATTTTGGTAGTAAACATCTGTCCATTTCAGACGCTTCCCTTGCTTTTAGCAGACAGCCTGTGTATCTTTTATGTGACTGCCAGTGGTTTAAAGAGATCTGTTTCAAAAAGTGGTTGCATGTTTTGATGCAATTTGGGAAAATGTTTACTTTACAAATACAGATTCGTAAGAAAAAAATTCATGAAAATACTGAAGATATGTTTGAGGATTTTCTTAATTGCAATAAATATTCAGCATTTTTCTAATGAAAGTGAATTTTGTTTATGAGTACAAGTATGCATTTTAAAAGACTTTCAGATTGATGCTTTTTTTTATGTGAAGCTGCTGCACTAAGAGAAAATGGCTGAAACCAAGTCTAGTAAACTTGAGGTTTTTTTCTTTTTTCCTTTCTTTTTTCCCCCCTCCCAACCCCCTTTTTTTTTTTTGGTGGGTGGGTCAGGGGAGGTCAATCACACCTAAAAGATCTTCTCCAGAGACTGCGCTCCTATACTAGACTGTAAGCTCTCTGAGGGCAGTCTTGTGGGTTTATCTTTGTATCTTGCCCAGTGCCTAGCAGAGTGCTTTGCACATAATAGGCGCCCAATAAACGCTGATGGTGAACGAAGTCATTGTCTCTGTAATGTGGCCAGACTGTGGGGGCTGCCTTGCAGTGAATGCTCTCTGTAAGGGCTGCCTTTGTCATTCTTGAGCTCCTGGTGACGTTAGGTCTGATTCTTCTTCCTTCTGTTCACTCCTTGGACAACCTGGGCCGGGCTAGTGCTGCTCTGGTTGCCAAGACCTGGGTTCTCCCAGTGCCAGGCTTCTGGTGAGAGCCAAGGGGTCGTGACTGGTTGAGAAGATGGACAGAGGAACACTTGAAAGTCACCACACAGACCTGAGTTTAAAAACTCAAGATGCCTGTGGAGCTCATGAAGAACCGGGTCAAAATAGACAGCTGGCTCCATTTGCAAGTGTGGCGGGCCCAGCCTCCTGGCCTCCCGGCCTCCCGGCCTCCCGGCCTCCCAGCCTCCCAGGTGTGTCGGCAGTTTGGGTCACTGCCCTTGCACTCCTGACCCCTGGGACGACCCTGTGAGCCCACTGAGTAGTGGGGACCCTGCTTTTTCTTTCTGTTTCTCAAAAGAATGTTTCCCAGTGAACTCAGATAACTGAAACGATAGAAATACTCCCTCAAAAGAACAAAGTTGAATTTAGAGGGCAACTTAGTTATTTTTAACCTAAGTGTATTTTATCTGGGATGATACAAGAGGTCAGCTGGGTTTTGTTTTTGTTTTCTCTGAACCTGGGCAATGCTATATGAGAACTTTAGTCCTTAGACATTTTCTCTTGGCTTGATTTGTTAAAGCGAGAATTCTGGATTCTGCAGCCTGTTGCCTGATGAGTGAGTTATCCCCGTAGAAGGAAATTGGCCGTCAGTAGGTGAGCCTCAGTCTATCTGAATAGACCTCAAGTAGCTTTCAGCCGGGCCTTTCTTTCCCACTGGAGTGGAGCAGAGAGGCATTTCCTTTTTGGAGTATGTGTGGTTGATGCATATCCCACTGGTGTATCTGTTGAGTACACTTGGGAATAGGGATCTGGGAGTTGAAAGGTAGTTAGTGGTAAAACCCATATTTAGACCCTGGCGTCTGCACCAGAGCTGAATGCCCCTCCGTACAGGCTGTGCTGTTTCGCCAGAAACATGGGGATGATCATAACTTTCTTCCAGAAGTGCTGGGAGGAGTAAATACGTGTGGGAAAAGGACCTCCTGGGATTCTTGGCACACAGCAGGTTTTTATTACTTCTACGAAATGTAGGGCATGTAGGGGAGTTGAGGGAACAGGGCCGAATGGTTCACAGACTTTAAAGTCTCTTAGCAAACATGCAGGGTTTTTTTCTTTTACCTATAATGGTAGAACAACTTAGGTAGTTATTTCATTTGATGCAAAACACTGCGTCTTGCGCCAATGTTTTTCACCTAAGAATGGAAAAAATCACTTAGCTTGATCATGAAGATTAGTTTATTAATGATTGTGAAAAGTATAGAAAAATTTACCCTCATTTTAACCATCTGGAATAAGAAAGGCCAGGGAAAAAACAAGGAATAAAGCTGACTGCGAGTTGGTGTGTGAGACGAAATGCACCGACGATGAAGGGGAGGCGGTTTTATTCTGGCCTTTGCAATGGGGAGAACGTCCATTTCTGCAGAAGGAGTTCTCAGACGAGGAAGGAGGCTTGGGTTTCTTAGAGGCAGGTAAACAAGAGAGTCCTGCGGAGGTGGGGTGGATGCCATTCTTTCTCAGACGATGCGGGCATGGCTCTGCTCTCAGAAAGTCCAGGGTCGGGGGTTCCTTAACCACTGCTTCCTTCTGGGGGCACAGGGCGCAGGAAGGATTCCGCGTGCTCAGTGGTTTTGGGAGAGCTAAGAAAACTGCAGAATCCTGTAGTGGAACAGCATCACCGTGGGTCGGTATCCAGGGAGTTACAGGAGTCAAGGTAACGTGTCAGAGGCCTCGTCAGGAGAGGAAGCGCCCCAAAGAGATGAGGAGCCTGAATCAGTTCTGTCTCCCAGTATTTGTAACTTTCAACTTAAAGGCTGGCAGTTCACTGCCCACCAGCTCTTTACACTCGATCATACCGTAGCCATCAAGAAATTAAACATGTATTTACTCAGCATCTTTTCTACCAAGTTCTAAGTATTATTTTTATTTAAAATCAGTGCATTATATATTCTTATTTGTCTCCATTGGTCGTTTGTCTACGTAACGATCCCTGATGGCCCTTCTGGTAATGAGATGCTCCTCTCATTGTACAGACAGCTGGCAGCTTCCAGAAGCTGTCCTGTGCCTGCCCATCCCTGCTCATTAGAAATACATTTCTGACAAGTAACCTAACAGTAATTCCAGTTTTGCAAAGGCTGTTGGTTAGGAAGGAGGCTAAATATATTGTTTAAAGGCCTTTATTAATCCTTCAAAAAATTATTACGGTTCACTGGAAGTTTCAAAAATAGCACAGACAAGTCCTATGTACCCTTAATCTCAGCTTCTCCTTGTGGTAACATCTTACATAACTATAGTTCAGTATCAAAACCTGGGGAACTGGCACAATCCATAGACCTTATTCAGATTTCACCAGTTTTACTTTACTGATTTGTGTGCATTAGGCAGCATCTGTAATGGGCCAGACACTGTGCTTGCTTACACCCTGGGGTGGAGTGAGGTGGTAATACAGACAGCACCTCCAACACTTTAAATGTTCTTGGGAAGTTTGTTTTTGTTTTTAGAGTAAAGCCGGGAGTTCTCAGCCCTGCCTTTAAGATTTTTCCGGTTATAGAGTCAGGAAGTAAAATATGGTAATCGCAGTGATTACTCATGACAGAATAAACACACTAAAGTGGGAGGCGGGGGAGGGGCGTGGGGGGGCCCACTGCACACGTCCCGTTGAATCACGCAGCCAAGATGCTCCTCCTGATGGTGCCGTGGGCCGGGAAGGCTAAGCTGGGTGCTGAGACTCCTTGCCCTGAGTGGACACCTGTGGAACCGTGTCCAGGCTCAGCGCAGCTGGCTGCAGTGCAGCGGCCGACCCTGGTGGGACCCGTCCACCGGAGAGATGCTCGGACTCCAAGGGAAAACGTAAAGTCATCCACAGAATTGCTGGAAAAACAGATGGTCTTACCCAGCAGGTGATCTTACCTGTTTCTGTGACATAGTCTTGGAGCCCGCATTAAGTGCTAGATCTGGTGATGCTGAAGGGCTTCCGGGATAAAACGTGAGCTGTATTATCTGGCTGGGATGACTCCAGGAGGCCAGAGGGACCAAGCCTTCCAAATCTAAGGCTTCCTGTTGGTCAGTCCCCTTCCAGGAAGGCACATTCTGTGAGAAAAGATCTCCAGGGCAACCTATGAAAGGCAGTGGGTCTATATTAGTACCTGTGCTTTTATGACACGCTCCTGCCACACACACAAAATTGCAAGTGAGATTTCACAAAATAATACTTTGGGCTATAGGCATATGCTCATTTACCCTTCTTCCATGTCATTAAAAGAAAAAAAAGATGGTCGTGACCTAGTTAATCAATTTCAAGACTCCTTGTTTAAAAAAAGTTCAAATTGTAATAGGAATCAAGAAATTGAGTCTACAATATAACAGAATTTCATAATAACAGCTACAATTTACCTACTATAATATGCTAGGTGATTTATAAACATTATCATCAGCCATAACATTCCTGGGAATCATTCATTATTCAACAGACGTTTACTGTGCTCCTGTTTGCCAGGCACTGTTCTAGTCGCTAGAGACGGAGCAGTGATCAAAGCAGAAAAAATGATTTCCGCTCTCCTGGAGCTCACCGTCTAGTGGGGAGAATCTCTAGCAAACACATGAGGAAGTAAGATGTATTTTGTGTCATAACAAGTACTATGGAGAAGAAGAATTGGGGAAGGGGGATAAGGCGTGTTTGGGTGCAAGCTGATACCTGAAGGAGACGAGAGAATGGACTTCAGGGTATCAAATAGAGGTGAAATCCTGACCCTGGGAGTAGCAAGGGCCAGACTCCGAGACAAGACTTCTTGGCTCATCCAAGGAACAGGACTGATGTGGGATACAGATGTGGAAAAACAGGTTCAGGAAACTTAGCTCAAGGTCAGACTAGGAGGGGTTTCGAACACAGGTCTAGCTGGCTCCAAAGTCCATTACAATGTCCGTCACCAGGACATATATAACACTAGTTACTGCGCATCGACTACGTGTCATCCATCCTCATACTCAAGCTTTAACGATGTGATGGTTGCCTCACATTTTCTGGTGAACTACAGGAGTCAGGTACCCCTGGCTAGAAATCACATAATAAGGAGCTTATTAATAGAAGACACTCAGGCCCAACAAGCTTTACGAAGATTAATAGGGGAAAGAAGCAAATATATCTCCAGTGCATCACTGTTTTAATTATTTCGTGAGATGGCATAAGAGAATAATTTTCTATATATTTTCTATATATATTCATATATTTTCATATAAGAACTTAATATAACTCATTCATATAATTTCCTATATATTTATTTATCTTCTACATGAAATAGTTTAAGTTCAGTGTAACCTATAAAATCACTAGAGAGGGAGGTAATTTTCATCGGTACAATTTTCCCAATTTCTTGGTTTTAAAGTTTATTTTTTACAGTAAGAAGTTTTCGTGTCCAGTCATTTCACAGACAGCCTTCAGCTGGGCACTGTGCTCTGTGCAAAGTCTACACCTTGGTGCCTGGTTTTTCTCAAATGAGCCTCTTTTGCTGATTACTGGGGCTTTGGTGCCCCCTGGTGATAGAGCCGAGAAAAACAAGTACTAGGTCTCCCGCATTCCATGCTACCTCGTGTTGCGGCCTGATGGGTACGATTTACAACACGGAAACGCATAAAGAAAAATTACCCACAGGAATGTGCACTTGTGGGTTCCTTTAGTCTTGCGTCACATAGAACTTGCCAAAAGCTGTGAGAGGGTTAAGGTAAGAGAAAGCAATATCTAATCTCATGAACAGACGAGGCTCGAAACCAGTGGCGTGGAAAAAAATCTCTCTTAAGAGTGGGACTAAGGGAAATAAATCAGTCTTATCGCAAATGTGTGCATACTGCCGATAAATCCACTCCTGCTGAAACAAGACAAGTACATTTTTAAAAGTTATGGAAAACCAGATTAAAAACAAACCCACTAACAGGATGGAAAAAAGGTATTTTCTGGGCAATCTGAACTACAAACCGCTTGGCAACAGTAGATGGTGTGGCTCCACAGTAGACAGTTTCCAGTTATTTTGCTTTCATCCTTATTATGTCCTTGTGTTTAGGGATGTCTCTTTTAAATAGCATAAAGCTGGATTTAAAAAATCCAATCTGATGCTCAACATCACTAATCATTAGAGAAATGCAAATCAAAACTGCAATGGGGTACCACCTCACACCAGTCAGAATGGCCATCATCACAAAATCTACAGACAATAAATACTGGAGAGGGTGTGGAGAAAAGGGAACCCTCTTGCACTGTTGGTGGGAATGTAAATTGATGCAGCCACTATGGAGAACAGTAGGGAGGTTCCTTAAAAAGCTAAAAATAGAACTACCATACGACCCAGAAATCCCACTACTGGGCATATACCCTGAGAAAACTATCATTCAGAAAGAGGCATGTACCACAAAGTCCATTGCAGCTCTATTTACAATAGCCAAGACATGGAAGTAACCTAAGTGTCCACTGGCAGATGAATGGATAAAGAAGATGTGACACATATATACATTGGAATATTACTCAGCCATAAAAAGGAACGAAACTGAGTTATTTGTAGTGAGGTGGATGGACCTAGAGACTGTCACACAGAGTGAAGTCAGAAAAACAAATACCGTATGCCAACACATATATATGGAATCTAAAAAAAAATGTTTCTGAAGAACCTAGGGGCAGGACAGGAATAAAGACACAGACATAGAGAATGGACCTGAGGACACGGGGAGGGGAAGGGTAAGGTGGGACGAAGTGAGAGAGTGGCATGGACATATATACACTACCAAATGTAAATAGATAGCTAGTGGGAAGCAGCTGCATAGCACAGGGAGATCAGCTCGGTGCTTTGTGACCACCTAGAGGGGTGGGATAAGGAGGGTGGGAGGGAGACGCAAGAGGGAGGAGATATGGGGATATATGTATATGTATAGCTGATTCACTTTGTTGTACAGCAGAAACTAACACACCATTGTAAAGCAATTATACTCCAATAAAGATGTTAAAAAGAAAAAAAAAAGCCAATCTGATAATCTCTATCTTTTAATTGGTGGTTATCATGAATATCAATTTATTTGGAATTATTCTCTCCTTTTTGTACTTTATATACAATCTTCTGTTTCTATGCTCATTTCTTTTCTTGTTTTATTTTGAATTGATTGAGCCTTGTTTGTTTTTATTTCATTTTTAATTCACTGATATTTTTTCTTAAAAATTTATGTAAACCTTGAAATATTGCCATACACGTGTAACACATTTTTAAGTTAATGATTCTTAAATTAATTCTTAAGAATGCAAGTTTCATGAGAGCTGGGATTTTTTGTCTTTGCCTACAGCTGGGCTGTATTCCCAGCATCTAGAAGAGTTCCAGGCGGCACACCTGGGCCATATTCACCTGCTCATGACCTACATGCTACTGTGGTCCATTATTTTAGCTTTTTTCAAATTAAATAGGACAAATCTGACACCACCCTCATCATCATCACTATAAACGTCTATGTTTAGGTTTACTCATATGTGTACCATCTTCCTGACTTGCCACTGCTTCCTGCCTTGCCCATCTTTCAGAAGTCCATCTCTTAGATGTTCCTTTGATGAAAAAATGATGGTGGTAATGCTCTTAGGTTTTGTTTATCAAAAAACATGTTGCTTTGTCCATGTGGTTGAAACGTTTTGCCGAGTGATTAATTCCGGATGGACCGTTATTTTCTCTCAACTCTTTGAAGATATTTGCTATAGGCTGAATGTTTCAGCACTCCTGCCCCCAGCCCCCAATTCATATGATGAAACCTGAGTGCCCAGTGTGATGGGGTTACCTTACGAGGTAGGGCCTTTGGTCCTGAGATCAGGTCCTGAGAGCAGAGTCCTGCGAACGAGATCCATGCCCGTATAAACGAGGCCCCGGTGAAAGCTCCCTCACCCCTGTGCAGGGGTATGGGCACAAGAAGAGGTCTGCTACCTGGAAGATGGCCCTACCCGACCACGCTGGCACCCGCATCTCAGACTTCCAGCCTCCAGAACTCAGAGAAGTTAAAATTTTGATCTTTATTAGCTACCCAGTCTGTGATAGTTTGTCGTAGCTGCCTGAATGGACTAAGGCATATTATTCCTCTATCTTCTGAGAATATGTATCAGTCTAATCATTTTATCTTATTCTGTATTTTCTCTGTTGGCTGCTGATAAATTCTTTTCTTTCCTGTTTGATAGGAGTTGTATTTTCTGTGTCTGTGGATTTATTTCTTTTATAGAAATGGAAAACTCAGTAATTCTTCAAATATTGCCCTTCTCTCTCTGTGTGGGAGTCTGTGTGTTATACTTCACTCTGTCTTTCAAGGCTCTTTAACTTTTCTTTCAAATTTTGTTCTCTTTGTTCCCTCTTAGATTATTCTGGATATTTTCTTCAGATCTATTTTCCAGGCCACTAATTCTTTTTTAAGATGTGTCTAATCTGATATTTAACCCATTTATAGCATTATTATTTTTTTATTTCTTAAAGTTCTACTTTGTTCTTTTATAATTTCCATGACCACCCCCCTTTTAAAAATAGATCTTTATTGGAGTACAATTGCTTCACAGTACTGTGTTAGTTTCTGTTGCACAACAAAGCGAATCAGCCATATGCATACACATGTCCCCATATCCTCTCCCTCTTGCGTCTCCCTCCCACCCTCCCTATCCCACCCGTCTAGGTCATCGCAAAGCACCGAGCTGATCTCCCTGTGCTATGCTGCTGATTCCCGCTAGCTATTTTAAATTCGGTAGTGTATATATGTCAATGCTACTCTCGCTTCACCCCAGCTTCACCCTCCCACCCCATGTCCTCAAGTCCATTCTCTATGCCTACCTCTTTATTCCTGCCCTGCAACTAGGTTCATCAGTACCATTTTTTTTTTTTTTAGATTCCATATATATGTGTTAGCATATGGTATTTGTTTTTCTCTTTCTGACTTACTTCACTCTGTATGACAGTCTCTAGGTCTATCCACCTCACTACAAATAACTCAATTTCGTTTCTTTTTATGGCTGAGTAATATTCCATTGTACATATGTGCCACATCTTCTTTATCCATTCATCTGTTGATGGACATTTAGGTTGGTTCCATGTCCTGGCTATTGTAAATAGTGCTGCAATGAACATTGTGGCGCATGTTTCTTTTTGAATTAATTATGGTTTTCTCAGGATATATACCCAGTAGTGGGATTGCTGGGTCATATGGTAGTTCTATTTGTAGTTTTTTAAGGAACCTCCATACTGTTTTCCATAGTGGTTGTATCAGTTTACATTCCCACCAACAGTGTAGGAGGGTTCCCTTTTCACCAAACCCTTTCCAGCATTTATTGTTTCTAGCTTTTCTGATAATGGCCATTCTGACCGGCGTGAGGTGGTACCTCGTTGTAGTTTTGGTTTGCATTTCTCTAATAATTAGTGATGTTGAGCATTGTTTCATGTGCCTCTTGGCCATCTGTATGTCTTCCTTGGTAAAATGTCTATTTAGGTCTTCCGCCCATTTTTTAACTGGATTGTTCGTTTTTTTGATATTGAGCTCCATGAGCTGTTTGTATATTTTGGAGATTAATCCTTTGTCTGTTGTTTCATTTGCACATATTTTCTCCCATTCTGAGGGTTGTCTTTTTGTCTTGTTTATGGTTTCCTTTGCTGTGCAAAAGCTTTTAAGTTTAACTAAGTCCCATTTGTTTATTTTTGTTTTTATTTCTGTTACTCTAGGACGTGGGTCAAAAAAGATCTTGCTGTGATTTATGTCAAAGGGTGTTTTTCCTATGTTTTCCTCTAAAAGTTTTATAGTGTCTGGTCTTACATTTAAGTACCATGTTCTTGGACTGGAAGAATCAACATTGTGAAAATGACTATACTACCCAAAGCAATCGACAGATTCAGTGCAATCCCTATCAAACTACCAATGGCATTCTTCACAGAATTAGAACAAAAAATCTTACAATTCATGTGGAAACACAAAAGACCCCGAATAGGCAAAGCAATCTTGAGAAAGAAAAACAGAGTCGGAGGAAGCAGGCTCCCTGACTTCAAGCTATACAACAAAGCTACACTACAAAGCTACAGTAATCAAGACAGTATGGTACTGGCACAAAAACAGAAATATAGGTCAATGGTACAGGATAGAAAGCCCAGAGATAAACCCATGCACCTATGGTCAACTAATCTATGACAAAGGAGGCAAGGATATACAATGGAGAAAAGACATCCTCTTCAATAAGTGGTGCTGGGAAAACTGGACAGCTACATGTAAAAGAATGAAATTAGAACACTCCCTCACACCGTACACAAAAATAAACTCCACGACCCCTTTTTAAGTCTCTTGGTTCCTGCTCATTTATTAAAGTTCATCTTTTATTTTTACATTTCATATATTGTCATTTAAAAAATTTTTGAGTCTGAAAATTCTAATATCTGAAGACCTTTAAAAAAATTTTTTTTCTGCGGACTCTTACTCATGGCAGTTTATTCCTTGTGTCTTGGTGGTTAGTTGTTTTTGGTTTTTGTTTTATTTATTTACTTTTTAAACTGTGAGCCCACATCTGTAGAAAGTCTGAGCACCTAAATTGGTGAAACAACTTACCTCCAGCCGGATTTGCATTTGCTTCTGCCTGGAGGGCCAGCTTTACTGTTCTGACCGGTGACCTTCTTAGGTGTTTTCAAGGGCTGTGGCTTAACCTGGGGGCCCCCATCCCCCTTCTGTGGGCCCAGGGCTCAATCTCGTGATTCTAACTTTGTATGGACCTCTGCCTTCCAGAAAATTCTGAATTTTGGTTTTGGTTACTGCTCACATTTAGGTTTTAACTCACTGATCTTTCCCCCCTCTTCCCTTGGAGCTTTTGTATATGTTCTTAAGAGCTAGGAGTGCATGAAACTTGCGTGTGTTCCCTTCATCCGGGAGCTGGTTGTATTGTGGCAGGAGGCATCTTAGAGCAGCACGTCCAAAACGATGCCAAACACGGAAGCACAGGCATCTCTTTGGTCGAGAAAAAACAGCCCTTCACAGCTTAATATGGAGCTACTGATTTGGTAAACACATTTTTTTGGTCTCTCTTTTTCCTAATAAGCAGAGAATGCCAGAAGTTTGCTTTTACACTCAGGTAGATTTTACCATCTTGCCTCAGGGCATCAATATTTTGTTTTCTGCTATAATTTAATGAGCAGGGAGCCTAAGTCTATCCCCATCCCACAAGATATAGTACTGATTTAGAACTTTGGGGAAGGATACCTATTAATATACATGTGCGTCAGAGGGTGGGAGCTCTGTCCCACAAATTTCAGGGATCTTCCACTACTGTGAAGTGCCTAGGGGATCAGAAATTTGGGTTGGGATAGAATATCACTTTTAAAGTAAAAGGCAAATGGCGACCCCCATGCCCCCTACCACTGTAAAAGTTCTACTTTGTTCTTTTATAATTTCCATGACCCCTTTTTAAGTCTCTTGGTCCTCGTTCATTTATTAAGGTGCATCTTTTATTTTTAAACATATCATATGTTGTCATCTTGGGTTTAGGAGGCAGCATGAACCCAGTGTGGTGTCTGCTCCAAACCCGATGCTGAATAACCTGGTAAATCAAAGGCTGATAGCCTGAATGGGGCCCAGAATAAAAGAAGATCATTCTGTTCGCCCCGTTTGCTATGCAAGCAGTTCTGACAATGTCCTGGTGGGTCCAGTGGTGCTTCCAGAGTCTGCACCTGACGGGGCTGCTGTGTGGAGCCTGTGATGCGCTCTGATGGGTGAATCAGAGCAAATACCCTTAGGGTTTTGGAACAAAGCCATGCTCTCTTCAGAAAGTAAATATTGCTTTGAGAATAATTCTTGGTTCACTCTCGGGCTTTGAGATGCCAGTAATCGTGAAACTTGAGAGGCACATCAAAAATAAGTTCTGTCTGATCCTCTAAGCCTCAAGTCATTACAACTCTCCAACATTTAATTGAAGGGATTATATGGGATCAGACAAGCCCTGAATGAACTGGTAAACTCATTGCCATCTGTCCGTTTCTCAATCCACATCTGCGGCCTGACATGGAGTTATGTGAAGAAGAAAAAAACTGAGTTTGGCTTATAGATGGCTCCCCGTGACATCCTGCATTAGGCAGGGATGATGAACTGTAGAACTATAGTACTTGGAGGTGACCTTCAGGATACTGGAGAAGGAAATCTCAGTGACCGGGTGTCTAAGTAGTATGTCTTAGGATTCACTTTTCCTGGAAAGAGAGATTGCAAGAAGTGTGGAGCAACACCAGTTCTTGGGAATTGCTTGTAGTTTGGGTGATTGGTCAGCACTTGGAAGAAGTAACTTGGGAGACAAGTAAGCTTGGGGAAGAGTACAGGACAGGATATCTAGGAATGGGCCCAGGATGTGAGAACATTAGGGACTCACGGAAGTTCTCACCAGAGGGCTCTCCCTGAAGAGGCAGCTCTTAACAACCAAGTGGAGAAGATGTCTTGTCCTGTAGACGTTAGCGTCTGTCTTTACCTCCTCTCGTTCTTGTTCACTGAGTTCAGGACAGAGTGACCGTGTTAGCAGGGATGGCAGTTCTCCGTGGGCTCAACCGTGAAGATCACCCCACTGGCCAAATCAGAGGTGGCATTTTTTTTTGTTTGTTTGTTTTTTCTGTTTGTTTGTTTGTTTTTTTAAACATCTTTATTGAAGTATAATTGCTTTACAATGGTGTGCTAGCTTCTGCTTTACAACAAAGTGAATCAGTTACACATATACATATGTTGCCATATCTCTTCCCTCTTGCATCTCCCTCCCTCCCACCCTCCCTATCCCACCCCTCTAGGTGGTCACAAAGCACCGAGCTGATCTCCCTGTGCTATGCGGCTGCTTCCCACTAGTTATCTATTTTACATTTGGTAGTGTATATATGTCCATGACACTCTCTCACCCTGTCACATCTCACCCCTCCCCCTCCCCATATCCTCAAGTCCATTCTCTAGTAGGTCTGTGTCTTTATTCCCATCTTGCCACTAGGTTCTTCATGACCTTTTTTTTTTTTTTTTTCCCTTAGATTCCATATATATGTGTTAGCATACTGTATTTGTTTTTCTCTTTCTGACTTACTTCACTCTGTATGACAGACTCTAACTCCATCCACCTCATTACAAACACCTCCATTTCATTTCTTTTTATGGCTGAGTAATATTCCATTGTATATATGTGCCACATCTTCTTTATCCATTCATCCGATGATGGACACCTAGATTGCTTCCATGTCCTGGCTATTGTAAACAGAGCTGCAATGAATATTTTGGTACATGACTCTTTCTGAATTATGGTTTTCTCAGGGTATATGCCCAGTAGTGGGATTGCTGGGTCATATGGTAGTTCTATTTTTAGTTTTTTAAGGAACCTCCATACTGTTCTCCATAGTGGCTGTATCAATTTACATTCCCACCAACAGTGCAAGAGTGTTCCCTTTTCTCCACACCCTCTCCAGCATTTATTGTTTCTAGAGTTTTTGATGATGGCCATTCTGACCGGTGTGAGATGATACCTCATTGTAGTTTTGATTTGCATTTCTCTAATGATTAATGATGTTGAGCATTCTTTCATGTGTCTGTTGGCAATCTGTATCTCTTCTTTGGAGAAATGTCTATTTAGGTCTTCTGCCCATTTTTGGATTGGGTTGTTTGTTTTTTTGTTATTGAGCTGCATGAGCTGCTTGTAAATCTTGGAGATTAATCCTTTGTCCGTTGCTTCATTTGCAAATATTTTCTCCCATTCTGAGGGTTGTCTTTTGGTCTTGTTTATGGTTTCCTTTGCTGTGCAAAAGCTTTTAAGTTTCATTAGGTCCCATTTGTTTATTTGTGTTTTTATTTCCATTTCTCTAGGACCTGGGTCAAAAAGGATCTTGCTGTGACTTATGTCATACAGTGTTCTGCCTATGTTTTCCTCTAAGAGTTTGATAGTGTCTGGCCTTACACTTAGGTCTTTAATCCATTTTGAGTTTATTTTTGTGTATGGTGTTAGGGAGTGTTCTAATTTCATACTTTTACATGTACCTGTCCAATTTTCCCAGCACCACTTATTGAAGAGGCTGTCTTTTCTCCACTGTATATGCTTGCCTCCTTTATCAAAGATAAGGTGACCATATGTGCGTGGGCTTATCTCTGGGCTTTCTATCCTGTTCCATTGATCTATATTTCTGTTTTTGTGCCAGTACCAAACTGTCTTGATTACTGTAGCTTTGTAATATAGTCTGAAGTCAGGGAGCCTGATTCCTCCAGCTCCATTTTTCGTTCTCAAGATTGCTTTGGCTATTCGGGGTCTTTTGTGTTTCCATACAAATTGTGAAATTTTTTGTTCTAGTTCTGTGAAAAATGCCAGTGGTAGTTTGATAGGGATTGCATTGAATCTGTAGATTGCTTTGGGTAGCAGAGTCATTTTCACAATGTTGATTCTTCCAATCCAAGAACATGGTATATCTCTCCATCTGTTTGTATCATCTTTAATTTCTTTCATCAGTGTCCTATAATTTTCTGCATACAGGTCTTTTGTCTCCTTAGGTAGGTTTATTCCTAGGTATTTTATTCTTTTTGTTGCAATGGTAAACGGGAGTGTTTTCTTAATTTCACTTTCAGATTTTTCATCATTAGTATACAGGAATGCAAGAGATTTCTGTGCATTAATTTTGTATCCTGCTACTTTACCAAATTCATTGATTAGCTCTAGTAGTTTTCTGGTAGCATCTTTTGGATTCTCTATGTATAGTATCATGTCATCTGCAAACAGTGACAGCTTTACTTCTTCTTTTCCGATTTGGATTCCTTTTATTTCTTTTTCGTCTCTGATTGCTGTGGCTAACACTTCCAAAACTATGTTGAATAATAGTGGTGAGAGTGGGCAACCTTGTCTTGTTCCTGCTCTTAGTGGAAATGGTTTCAGTTTTTCACCATTGAGGACAATGTTGGCTGTGGGTTTGTCATATACGGCCTTTATTATGTTGAGGAAAGTTCCCTCTATGCCTACTTTCTGCAGGACTTTTATCATAAATGGGTGTTGAATTTTGTCGAAAGCTTTCTCTGCATCTATTGAGATGATCATATGGTTTTTCTCCTTCAATTTGTTAATATGATGTATCACGTTGATTGATTTGCGTATATTGAAGAATCCTTGCATTCCTGGAATAAACCCCACTTGATCATGGTGTATGATCCTTCTAATGTGCTGTTGGATTCTGTTTGCTAGTATTTTGTTGAGGATTTTTGCATCTATGTTCATCAGTGATATTGGCCTGTAGTTTTCTTTCTTTGTGACATCTTTGCCTGGTTTTGGTATCAGGGTGATGGTGGCCTCGTAGAATGAGTTGGGGAGTGTTCCTCCCTCTGCAATATTTTGGAAGAGTTTGAGAAGGATAGGTGTTAGCTCTTCTCTAAATGTTTGATAGAATTCGCCTGTGAAGCCATCTGGTCCTGGGCTTTTGTGTGTTGGAAGATTTTTAATCACAGTTTCAATTTCAGTGCTTGTGATTGGTCTGTTCATATTTTCTATTTCTTCCTGGTTCAGTCTCGGCAGGTTGTGCATTTCTAAGAATCTGTCCATTTCTTCCAGGTTGTCCATTTTATTAGCATAGAGTTGCTTGTAGTAATCTCTTATGATCGTTTGTATTTCTGCAGTGTCAGTGGTTACTTCTCCTTTTTCATTTCTAATTCTATTAATTTGAGTCTTCTCCTTTTTTCTCTTGATGAGTCTGGCTAATGGTTTATCAATTTTGTTTATCTTCTCAAAGAACCAGCTTTTAGTTTCATTGATTTTTGCTATTGTTTCCTTCATTTCTTTTTCATTTATTTCTGATCTGATCTTTATGATTTCTTTCCTTCTGCTAGCTTTGGGGTTTTTTTGTTCTTCTTTCTCTAATTGCTTTAGGTGCAAGGTTAGGTTGTTTATTCGAGATGTTTCCTGTTTCTTGATGTAGGCTTGTATTGCTATAAACTTCCCTCTTAGAACTGCTTTTGCTGCATCCCATAGGTTTTGGATCGTCGTGTCTCCATTGTCATTTGTTTCTAGGTATTTTTTGATTTCCCCTTTGATTTCTTCAGTGATCACTTCGTTATTAAGTAGTGTATTGTGTAGCCTCCATGTGTTTGTATTTTTTACAGATCTTTTCCTGTAATTGATATCTAGTCTCATAGCGTTGTGGTCGGAAAAGATACTTGATACGATTTCAATTTTTTTAAATTTACCAAGGCTTGATTTGTGACCCAAGATATGATCTATCCTGGAGAATGTTCCATGAGCACTTGAGAAAAATGTGTATTCTGTTGTTTTTGGGTGGAATGTCCTATAAATATCAATTAAGTCCATCTTGTTTAATGTATCATTTAAAGCTTGTGTTTCCTTATTTATTTTCATTTTGGATGATCTGTCCATTGGTGAAAGTGGGGTGTTAAAGTCCCCTACTATGATTGTGTTACTGTCGATTTCCCCTTTTATGGCTGTTAGTATTTGCCTTATGTATTGAGGTGCTCCTATGTTGGGTGCATAAATATTTACAATTGTTATACCTTCCTCTTGGATCGATCCCTTGATCATTATATAGTGTCCGTCTTTGTCTCTTGTAATTGTCTTTATTTTAAAGTCTATTTTGTCTGATATGAGAATTGCTACTCCAGCTTTCTTTTGATTTCCATTTGCATGGAATATCTTTTTCCATCCCCTCACTTTCAGTCTGTATGTGTCTCTAGGTCTGAAGTGGGTCTCTTGTAGACAGCATATATATGGGTCTTGTTTTTGTATCCATTCAGCCAGTCTGTGTCTTTTGGTGGGAGCATTTAATCCATTTACATTTAAGGTAATTATCGATATGTATGTTCCTATTCCCATTTTCTTAAATGTTTTGGGTTTGTTGTTGTAGGTGTTTTCCTTCTCTTGTGTTTCTTGCCTAGAGAAGTTCCTTTAGCATTTGTTGTAAAGCTGGTTTGGTGGTGCTGAACTCTCTCAGCTTTTGCTTGTCTGTAAAGGTTTTAATTTCTCCATCAAATCTGAATGAGATCCTTGCTGGGTAGAGTAATCTTGGTTGTAGGTTTTTCTCCTTCATCACTTTAAGTATATCCTGCCACTCCCTTCTGGCTTGCAGCGTTTCTGCTGAAAGATCAGCTGTTAACCTTATGGGGATGCCCTTGTGTGTTATCTGTTGTTTTTCCCTTGCTGCTTTTAATATGTTTTCTTTATATTTAATTTTTGATAGTTTGATTAATATGTGTCTTGGTGTGTTTCTCCTTGGATTTATCCTGTATGGGACTCTCTGTGCTTCCAGGACTTGATTAACTATTTCCTTTCCCATATTAGGGAAGTTTTCAACTATAATCTCTTCAAATATTTTCTCAGTCCCTTTCTTTTTCTCTTCTTCTTCTGGGACCCCTATAATTCGAATGTTGGTGCGTTTAATATTGTCCCAGAGGTCTCTGAGACTGTCCTCAGTTCTTTTCATTCTTTTTTCTTTATTCTGGTCTGCAGTAGTTATTTCCACCATTTTATCTTCCAGGTCACTTATCCGTTCTTCTGCCTCAGTTATTCTGCTATTGATCCCATCTAGAGTATTTTTAATTTCATTTATTGTGCTTGTCATCGTTTCTTGGTTCCTCTTTAGTTCTTCTACGTCCTTGTTCAATGTTTCTTGCATTTTGTCTATTCTATTTCCAAGACTTTGGATCATCCTTACTATCATTATTCTGAATTCTTTTTCAGGTAGACTACCTATTTCCTCTTCATTTGTTAGGTCTGGTGTGTTTTGACCCTGCTCCTTCATCTGCTGTGTGTTTTTCTGTCTTCTCATTTTGCTTATCTTACTGTGTTTGGGGTCTCCTTTTCACAGGCTGCAGGTTCGTAGTTCCCGTTGTTTTTGGTATCTGTCCCCAGTGGCTAAGGTTGGTTCAGTGGGTTGTGTAGGTTTCCTGGTGGAGGGAACTAGTGCCTGTGTTCTGGTGGATGAGGCTGGATGTTGTCTTTCTGGTGGGTTCGTCCACGTCTGGTGGTGTGTTTTGGGGTGTCTGTGGCCTTATTATGATTTTAGGCAGCCTCTCTGTTAATGGATGGGGCTGTGTTCCTGTCTTGCTAGTTGTTTGGCATAGGGTGTCCAGCACTGTAGCTTGCTGGTCGTTGAGTGAAGCTGGGTCTTGATGTTGAGATGGAGATCTGTGAGAGATTTTCGCCGTTTGGTATTACGTGGAGCTGGGAGGTCTCTTGTGGACCAGTGTCCTGAAGTTGGCTCTCCCACCTCAGAGGCACAGCCCTGATGCCTGGCTGGAGCACCAAGAGCCTTTCATCCACACGGCCACGTACGTGGGGATTTTCTTGCCTTTTGGGAGGTCTGACGTCTTCTGCCAGCGTTCAGTGGGTGTTCTGTAGGAGCAGTTCCACGTGTAGATGTATTTCTCATGTACCTGTGGGGAGGAAGGTGATCTCCGCGTCTTACTCTTCCGCCATCTTGCCCCTCCCTCCAGAGGTGGCATTTTTTTAACACCTTATGGCTAACCGGCACTTTTTGTCCTTGTCACCTCTGTTCTCGTGACTTGGCCTATGCTGCTCTAAAGACCTTGCTTTCCAGGAGAAACAAAAATGGCTCCACTGAACTGAAAGTTGAAACAGCAGCCTGACTCGTTTGAGAGTCTCTGCCATTAGACACACAAGCTAAGAGGAAGTTTACTCTTTTGACAGAGATTATTTGTCTTAATTGTCAAGCAGAAATGTGATGAAGCAAGGGAGGAATCTGAGGTCAGAGAGGTAAATATGCATTGACTCGGAGGCCTTTGTTCCATGGATGTGCCAGCAAGTCTCATGTCACATACGACATCTACAGTGTCCCAGGGAAAGTGGGAATTCCACAACACAGAGAGATGGGCAAGACCTTCTGTACTTGCTTTCAGCCTATAAAGATGTATCTTTGTTCATCCAGGTGAGTGGATTTATGAGCTGCCTTATCTGTTTTACATTGAGCTAATCATTTGTTTCCCTCAAGATTGGCTGGGTTATGCTGCAAGCACAGACAATCCCAGAATTTCAGTGGCTTAATAACAATGCATATTTATTTTTTGCTCGTGATCCAACAGGGTCCAAGGAGGTAGCAGGGGCTCTAGGTTTTGTAATCAGATTTTGTGACCTAGGCTGCTAGAGTCTCAATGTCAGCACAGGCTTCTAGGATATCTGAGCTGGAAAATAAGAGGGGGAGAAAGGAACATAGTGAATCATGCAATGCCGGTCTTTCAGACGATCTCTGAGTAGGAGAATTACTTGTAATCAATACACAGATAACAGTGCAAAGTGACTGCAGCGTCAGCCAGGTAGCCTGGGTAATTCAGGAAGCAACAGTAGTAACAAGAGCAAGAAAGAGGAAGTTGGTGTAACATGGGGTTCAGTTTCACGTCTGTCACAGAAGTGTAAACAGAGCACGGGAGTTATGCAAGATTGCAGAAGTAGAAAATAAAAGAAACTACAAATTAAGTATGACTGTTAATAAATGAGTGAATGAGTAATTTAGACACACACACACACACACACACATAGCATTCAACTCCTTATAAGATCATTTATCCGCATCTTTTATGATGTGAGATAGGTTGTTAAGAATAAGCTCATAATTAGATACTTACGTTTTTATAATAGTAAGGTAAATTGTTTGGTATATTTCATAAATGGGACTTTAAGTTATTCTCAAGCAAATAACATTTTTGTTGCTAAGAAGTACCTATTGCAGGGAGGCTCCCACCACCCTGAAGGCGAGGCTGGATTAGCTGTTTCTGGGCACTGGGACGAACAGCCAAAGAAAACAAGCATTTCTGGTTTATCTCCACTAGATGGTGCTATCGAGTTCAAGATTCGACCCGCTGTATCTTAACGCAAGAATTTGACTAATTGTAGAAGACATTTATATTGTGTTACTTTCCCCTTCTACATTAATATTTAAAACAATATTAAGATCACTTTTATTCATTTTGGAAGTAAAATAATAACAGTTGTAACCTCAGGAAATTTGAAAACCCTGTCAACTACTTAAGGAGCTGGTATGCTATTCTCTGATGTTTTTCCTGTAATTCACAGAAAGGATCTTTTTATTAAAAAATATAGTTTTGGGGTCATTTGTACATGTGTCGTGAATTTTGATCATAGCTATTTTCCTTTTTGGGCGAAATAAAGTTTTCATTTTCAGATGACTGAAAGAGTAGGGGCTACACTTTTTCAATTTTTTAATCGGGCAAGAAAATATCTTTTTTTAAAAAAAATTTTATTTATTTATTTATGGCTGTGTTGGGTCTTCGTTTCTGTGCGAGGGCTTTCTCTAGTTGTGGCAAGTGGGGGCCGCTCTTCATCGCGGTGCGCGGGTCTCTCACTATCGCGGCCTCTCTTGTTGCGGAGCACAGGCTCCAGACGCGCAGGCTCAGTAGTTGTGGCTCACAGGCCTAGTCTCTCCGCGGCATGTGGGATCCTCCCAGACCAGGGCTCGAACCCGTGTCCCCTGCATTGGCAGGCAGATTCTCAACCACTGTGCCACCAGGGAAGCCCAAGAAAATATCTTGAGCGGCCTTGTTTGTGAGTAAAAATAGACTACCTTTGAGTACGCAGTTTCACCTGAGTTGTCATGAGATACTGTAAACAAAAATAAAAATTCTAAAAGGTAAAAAGCACTTCTTTCAAGGACGGAATGAGGAGTGCGATGTCTATGTACTGACTCTGAGAGTGGCTGATTACAGAACAAGGAGGAGGCCAGCCACTCGGTCTGGGTTTATTTTCTGGGTATACACAGCTGGAGGAGCTCTTAGGAATTACCTAATCCATGTCCATCACTATAAAAATAAAGAAACTGAGGATCCAGACCATATTTAAAAATGCTCTTGAGAAAGAAAGGGAAGATGCTGAGTGCAACCTAACTGGCCTGCAGGTCTTTACAAAGCAACTGCTTACAGACAATGTCCAAAAGCAGGACCAAGTTATGAGTAAAGAATCAAGGTCTTCGGTCAGTGTGTATGGACAATTATCTGTTGTCTTTAATAAAGGCTGTGCAGTTAAAAAGTGGCATGAAATGGCATTGGCACTGGAAGATACGAAAATACCATGTCCCCAGAATCAGCTTGTAGAGTGAAAAGCACAGACCAGGGGTCAGGTAGAACTGAAGAGTGAGTGGCAGGTCCTTCCCTTCCAGCCTGTGTAACCTCTGACACTCAGCTTCTCTATAAAAGGAGTTAAGAATAGCTACATCATGGAGGTGCAGCAGAGCCTAAATGAAATAACAGGATAGGCTCTCAATTAAGAGTTATCCTCTTACCTCATTAAGAAATAGCTTTTAAAATTGAAAAAAGAAAGCCCAACTTAAGGGATGAATGAGCAATGTCTGATGCCATGTGTCTGTCCATTTGGGGGCTGAGTTTTGTTTTGATCCTTCTAATGATTGGTTTGGGTGAATTTCTTGGTCCTAGATTTGCAAAGCTCATGTGATTGCTTGCACAGACCCAGCCAGAGTCAAGCTGATGGAAAGCCACAGATTACAGAAATCAACAATAAGATGTAGAAAATCACAGGCAACAGAAACACAGTATTTATAGAGGTCGTATGGCTGCTCTGGGGCTGAAGCTCCCTCGATTGGACCCACAATACTACAACCTACACGTTGTATTCCTCACATCACACCCCATTACCCTTTTGTTCCCGAGGATTTATACCAACTTTGTTATGTTGTTACAGATTGCAGACCTCAGTGGGTTCTAGGACGGTGAAATGTGAGCATTTACATACTTGAACTTTTTTCTTTTCATTTCTCTTATCGTCCAGCAGATGTCACTCATTCTCTTCAGTTAGTCCATGTTTATTCTCACCTGCCTGGGACCAGCTGAAGAGAAATCACCTTTAGTTAGTATGTCAAAGTGATATGTTTGTTGAACTGTAGCAATAATCATTCTCCCCATTAGCCTATCGGGGACTCGAGGATTCACTGTACTCAAGCAATGATGAATTTTTATTTTCTCATTTAATTATAAAAAAAAGTCTCCATCTCAGTTTCCAAAATGTGTAACTGGGAAATAAATGAGAAAACAGAGAAGACATGCAGGGAATTTAAATTTGCATTTGTGGTAAAATAATTTGTAGTTTCATGAGAAAGGACAAATCTCGCATTGATGCCGATGTAAGGTTGTGATTTCACTCTATAGTTTTGAATAAAAAGATGCCATGCGGTTTATGGTGTATATTTGTGGAGATGTGTGAAATAATGTGCTTTTTAATCATTCCTGTTGCAATAACAAATAATCATTATATCCAGCCATTGGTGCCATCTTCGGGCTTGTTCGCTGGGGCAGATTTTATAAAAACAAGCTTAACTTATACAAGGTAAGTTTTCTTTAGTTTCTAAAAGTGAGGAAGTGCCTCTTTAAAAAACTATATACTGCAAGCAAGAGTCTATGTATCCTTAGATGTTTCTCAAACTATCTTTGTGTTTTCAATCTATTGATACTTTCTCCTTTTAATAGGGATTAGTTGTTGATCCTCAGAGTATATTTATTAAAGGGAGCGACATTACCAGTCTTTCTTTGTCAGCAAATGCTGAATTTATTATGGGAGAATGGGTCATCTCTCTGCAAGCCTGTTTTTGACTCCTGTACTTTCAATTAGCTTGTTGAAACAGTTGGACTGGATGCTATACTTCAATATAGGCATTTATGTTCCTAGCTGGTGGCTCTTCCTGAGGGACTCTGAGGTCGAATGCTTCCCAGGGGATCTCAGCCTAACCTGCTTTTGCCCCTGACATAGATCCTTGTCTACAGGCCATTTGCAATCAGAAAAACAAAAAACACCCAATTTCTCTCCATTTTACTTATTTAGAAATTTTTGGCTTCTGTTATAATTTATGCAGCTTTTGAATACAAAAAGCCAGTTTTAAAGTACGTATATCAAACAGCAGCTATTCATCAGGAACACAGAAACAATCAGTGAGAAAGAAATGCCAAACTAATAAAGTTCAGGAAAGAAGAACCGAGTTGGATACCGAACAACAATTGAATAGCTTTATGGAAAAAACAGTACGGCTTAGTAATCTGAGTAGGAAAATAGGCTATTATTAAACTTTGAAAACCTGATATGCAAAGTTTTACAACATAACAGTAGTATCCAGAATAGATTTCAAAAGACTTTTTTATACAAGGCGGTTTCCTCATGGACCCCAATGATACCCTAAATGTTTCGTTACTGATGCATACATCAGTAGTTACGAGAACAACACTCTTGTCTCTCTTTGATTCACACTTCGTTCACTTTATTTATTTAATTTTTGGCTGCGTTGGGTCTTCGTTGCTGCGCATGGGCTTTCTCTAGTTGCAGCGAGCTACTCTTCGTTGTGGTGTGCAGGCTTCTCACTGTGGTGGCTTCTCTTGCTGCAGAGCACGGGCTCTAGGCGCCGGGGCTTCAGTAGTTGTGGCACGTGGGCTCAGTAGTTGTGGCTCATGGGCTCTAGAGCGCAGGCTCAGTAGTTGTGGTGCACGGGCTTAGTTGCTCCGCGGCATGTGGGATCTTCCTGGACCAGGGCTCGAACCCATGTCCCCTGCATTGGCAGGCGGATTCTTAACCACTGCGCCACCAGGAAAGCCCCACACTTTGTCCACTTTAGAAGTGACCAAGTACTCAGTTCTCTAACCTGTAGACCAGGTGGGAAAGTGAACAGATCATAACAAAGGAAGAAGCAAGAAAAGATTGTGGAAATGATAATGTCGGTCCAGGACAAGATGCAAATTGCAGGATGAAGCAGGGGAGGGGGAGATGCATGCTCCCTGGGAGGACATTGTACTAATGAGCTGCTAGCATTTGAGAAACACTGATTGATGAGATTTTCTGGCAGTTGCTCTGCAGCAATATTCCCATGAAAAGTCACAACTGCTATCACGGTATCAATGTCCAGTGAAGTAAGCACACTGCTTTTTGCATGAACTTGAATACTCAATGCCAGAGACGTACAATAGAGGTAAGTAAACCCCCTCCTTCCCAGGTTCCCACATCACTACTTTTAAAGAGATGTCAGGTATTCAATCAATGTTCCAGTTGTGGGAGACTTTAGGTCCCTATAGTTTATTATTTTTCAGGACTATTTTTAAAATACAATAATTTAGAGATCTCTTGACTTTTGAATTTACATTACAAATGCTAGTGATATGAAAGTTTTGTTCAAATGAGTCCACGCCATGAAATATGGGTTTTTAGTGTATTGTATGTAAATGCGAAAGTTATTTTTCATTTGAAATACTACAATGATCATTGTTCAAAGAATTGAAAACAAAATTTTATATATTCATATGCTTTTTCCAAGTGTTTTGCAAATATAGTGTACATTTCTGGTGACTGAGAAGGTAGGACATTTGCTCAAAACAAGAATGGCAATCAGAACTGGGATCTCTTCTAAATTCAACAGTTTTTTTACTTCCCTCTGCCACCTGTCAATCACTTATCATTGCGCTTGAAAGAGTATAGATAGATTTTTAGTCAGAAGTGGACTCTTTACTATCATCCCATTTCGGGCCACCCATCACGTCATTTTGGGATTACAGGATTCCTCCGCTCTCCGAAAGCAGAGTGTTCCTGTGAAACTTTTCCTAAGCCAACAAAGCATAAAGTTATGAAGCAATTACTTCAGGACACACCTTGCTAACTATGCACAAAATAAAAGGAGATAATGCACAGATGCTCAGAGACACAGGTCGAAGCTCCAGAGGCTTGCTGCTGAGACGCCTAGATGCTGAGCGTGGCCCCCGGGAAGGAGCTGGCAGGGGCTCCCGGGTCTTCCGCCTCACCATGACCTTGTGTATCTATGTGCCCTCGTGGGCCTCATCCTTCTGTCAGAGAGGCTTTGATCCGACAACTAGCATGACACTTTGGTTCCCGCTTTTCCATCATGTGACTTAAAGTGACACATTTTTTCCTCTCTTACGAGGTGCCAGTAAGGTATAGGTGTCTATATTTTAAAAGTTAACCCAAGCATCATTGTTTGTTTATTGATTCTTAAAGTCAAAGCTGTCACAATTTGGGAGTCAAATAAACAAGTTATAGGGGGCTACCCATCTCTTCAAGTTCTGGACATATTTTTTAATGTACCAATGCTATCACTGCCATTGTGATTTTAAAAATATTCAACCGTTTTCTTCATAGCAGATATACAAAAAGACCCAAGCATATACATTCAGTAAGAGTAGAAATAAGAGAAAAATCTATAGCCCCTTTCCCAAGCCCTATGAGAGGGAGAAAAAAATGAAAATGTATTAATCATTTTATTGTGTGAATAATGTAATTCTGTACTTGAACATCAGTTATGTATGAATTTCAAAATATGCGCTAATGGAAAAGTCAAAGCAAAATTAGTGAATTTACCTTAGTCTATTTCTCACTATGTGTTTAGTGTACGTTCTAAAGCACTGATTTTTCTCATTACTGCTTTTTATTCTTGAGAAAAGGGAAACGATGCAGGACGAGATGGTGAGGAAAGTTAAAGGAAACAATAGTAATGAGTCACAGTGTGAATCTAGGTTTCATAGGTTCCCATGTTTAGCAAAAGTGCTTGTCGAGGGAGATGAGAGGGGGAAAAAATCCCAGCTGTTTCCAAAAAATATTATAGTAGCCAAGAAGAAAGTTCAAATTTATAAAGCAAAATGAATGTCCACGTCATTACCTACCGCCCCATTTCCTTGAATTATGGCCGTGTGAAATTGATTTCTGTGTAGATTGGACTCACTGGCAGTTTCCTTTCCTACCAGGTCCCACAGTTCCTTTTCCTTTTTTTTTAAAGAGCAAAAGTACCCCTCAGATTTATTATAAGTCAGAATGTCCATCCTTACAGCACGAACCAAACTGATATGGCATTTGCTTTGCTCAACAGAGGTGGGCTTTTGAGATTTCCCATTTTCCTTTTTCCCTTGTCCGTTTCTGATAAGAGAGGCTGCCCCTGCTTTAAAACAATGTAGCCCCAGTTTACACTGGCAAGTGGCTTTTCCTTATTGGTGTGGAAACGCAGCCGCAGTCTCTGTTTACCAGGGTTTTCCACCAGGAATCTCTGCAAGTGCAACCTCGCTAACAAGCATTTCTACGGATGATAAAGAGAAAATTTCCTTGTGCTACAAAATGAAAGCAGGCTTTCCTTCTGAGAGCCTGGACCTTGACAAGTAGATTTCTTCTTTCTGTGTCTAACCTTTCTGCATATGGATCTTGTTAGGAAGAAGCATAGCATTGAAGACGTTTATTTTCTAATAAATATGATAGTTGTCATGCTAAAAAGTAGAGTTTTGAAAAATTATCTTCTCATGTTAGTCATTTCCTAGTGCTTACAAAGACATATGAGCAAGGCTGCCCTTCTACATTGGCTAAATCTACCATCAGGTAGGATACAGATCTACCCGCCATTTTCCTATTAATGCATCACTACTCTCTCACAGTCTTACTAAGCAACATGATTCTTTTAAGAAGAGAGAAACGACTCTGGTTTTAGCTGTAGGCATATTACTGCTTGCAGGCCTGACTCTAACATTGGCAGGGTCTGGGGCAAAAGTGCAGAGGTAGGCCCACATAATATTTGGCTAAATATCTAGAAATTATAAATTAAGCTAATAGCATGTTACATCAAATATGTTCTATTCTCCTGTCTCAACAAATTTACCTTTATTATAACTTGGACATGCAAGTTTGAATTTAAATGTCTTGGACCATTGCAAGTTCTAGGATGGAGGTCATTGGCAGGAGTTCGAGCTGGCCTCTGGCTAGTGACTGGGCATTTCTTTTCTCATCTTCAGCTCTGTCCCCCACCTGAGAGGCCTCAGTATGGATACTTCAGCCCAGATGCATTTCCAAGCTCCATCCATACGTTACACATCCAACAAACAGATGGCCCTTGACCACCCCCAGGACCTAGGAGTGTAGATACCAATGGCATATTGACCCTTGCGGGGTCCAAACGAATCCTTGAAGCGGGTTTACAGCCTTTAAGACAGGGGTTTTGGAGCTGGTATATCTGGAGCATCATTGTGAAGGGTTAGTGTGGGCTCAGTTGGAGGAGAGGGTAATGTCTTTCTTCAGTCCTTAGGAGGTCATAGACTGGGAGACACAGGGTCCAGGAAAGAGTACTGGTTACGCGAATCTTTTTTTGCACAGATTTTATGAAATTCTGTATTGAGAAGAGTTGGTAACATACAATAACAACCATAAGGTAAGCATACTGCTTAAATTTACTTTGATAAGGGGAGTAGATATAATAAGTAGCTACACACATGATGTTATATAGAAACAAGATATCCTGTCCTAAATATGAATCCCATCTCTATGACAGATTCAGCTTTCTAATCAATTGCTATTTTTGAGACTGGCATACAAAGAACAGAACTTTTTTGGATATTGCCTCTACATCCTCAATACCCAATTAGCCATCTGCAAAAGACAATTACTGAACATCTGCGCTGTGCCTGACACTGCTGGGTGTGAGTACCCTGAGTACTTTAAACATGGAAATGATATCAGGTGACTTCCTGGCTAATGTGATAAGTTGTCATTGATAATGAAAGATAATTTGAATGATCTGCAACTCATGTATAGGGGACCCATTTAATTCTAAATGTTGAGGGTAGTGGTTGTACTCCAGAAATCAACCTTCCCCTAGCAGGAAAACAAAGATGTCAGCTGATAGGGAGGTTGCATCCCCTTTGATCCGGTGGCTATAATGAAAGTGTGCCACGTTTATTTTGCTGCCTGAGTATTATCTCCTAATGCATGGCTTCTTTCTATTGGAATCCCCAAATTCGGATGGTATCCTGAGGATGAACTTCCATGTTTATGGCTGTTTGGAGTTTTATCCTTTCCCATAGGGAAGTAGATTAAAATAAATTCCATGTAATTCTTACAGGGGACTTGCTCTAAGTACACAAGAATGCATTTCTTGATATAACATCTTCCTCAAATACTTCTGAGGGTATTTTAAGTATTTTAAGTGCAAGGTAGTGAGCTAAGTAGTATGCAGGGAAAAAAGCTATAAATATAACAGGCTGTAAGTAACTAACCATTTCATGCAGTTACACAATTTTTATAATTCACATGGGTCCTGTGTACTCTATTTCATCCTTAGCTCAGACTCTTTCTTGTAATAATTCTGTAAAATAATTTCCCAGTCTTTCCAAGTATCTGTTACTTCCCCCACTTCCCATGTCTAATGTAAAGCTAAGTTGTTTATTTAACAACTACGAGTGGATTCGGCGGATTAGTCTAACAGTGGAAGGCTGGTCCCACTATTTCCCTGAGGGTGTGTATCATAACATGAACATTTTGGCAGTCAGTGTAGTGCTACTCTTTTTAAAGACCATGTTTTGATTTTTAGAACACTGTATTTCTGAAATCTTGGTATATCATAGAATGATTTAAAAAAATTTCTACATGTGAAATTTCTCACTGAAATTGATCTAATTAAAGGCCTAAATTTATGTGCTTCAAATAGTAAACATGTGTAACGTCAACACATGCGTACACTATGCATTTACATGCATGATTGTGGCCGACAGGGTGGAAAAACTGGGTTAGCAATTTTGACTGAATTGTCCTAAGTAGTTGGTTTGGGCTTCTTTATGAAGTCCATTATTCTTTAACTGAATTAATTTTATAGACTAAATATTGTGGTGTTCTGAAGTCTATGGCCATACCACCCTGAACGCCCTCGATCTCGTCTGTAGTGTTGTGAATAAACTCTTGTAATATATTTTTATACTTCTTGTTCGGAGTAGAGACAATGAAAACTCTATTACAACCATCCTAATAGGGCTCTGCTACACCTTTACAATTTTCCTTCTGCCAGACAGACTTCTGAGTATCTTTCTTCTCATCAGTGCTATAGCTATGACCCAAATCTAGTTATTATATGTGGTAATTTCTTAGTAATCCCCTTAGTAATCATATCCCCTTACTTTTCCAGCAAGACCAGTTTGCAGGGTCTTGTTTGCAGGTACAGTTTACAAAGTTTTATGGGTATGTGACTTGAATAAAACTTAAGGAAGACTTAACTAGTTTAGAATTTAGAAATAGCCAGTGGCTGTCATATTAAAAGCAGTTGATAAACCATAATGGGAAAGAATATAAAAAAGAGTGTGTATATTTTACATATGAGACACAGACAGGTTAATTAACTTGGCTATGTCCACTTAGTCACCATGAAAGATGCCCACATGCGATATTACTTCTGCTGTTTATATGCCCCTGTGATGGTGAATTGATTAGTCATGATTCTAGAGATCTAATTTCACATGATTTTCTTAGAGCAAAAATAAGCTATATCATCCCCTTTGGATGCTATAACATATAAAATCCAAAGAGCAAACACAGATTACATTAAGCATACATAACAGCAATGCACAGCTTACCGGGAGTCACTTCTTAATTTTGATTATTTAACTGAAAAAGAAAAAGTGATATTTTGGCCAAAACTGTGCTGAAAACTGTTATTACTAAGACTTTAAAGGTCAGGTTATATTTTGTTTAAAGCTGTTTGTGAAATTCAGCAGTCTTGAGGTTTTGTAATCCTCAAATCAGCTTTAATTAATTTATCAAATCCTTTTAGCAGAATTTGTTTCACTGTTTTTGTGCACCTACCAAAAATAGAGCCGTATTAGTTTTCTGTAATCTTTAAATTAGGTTTGCTCATGTGACCTAATACTCCATGTGAATAATCTAATTTACAATACCACCAACCAAAGGGGAAACTTCAATCCTTTATTTTAGTTTCTAGTGTGACCCGTCTCCTCTGAAATATGTTATATTCATACACATTTTCTCTCACTAGTAAATGAAAACCATTGATGCCATAAATTTATATGAATAACATAAGATATAACCTACAAATGTGCCAAGATTAAGATCTGATTGCCACTTCACCCAAGGACATACCCAATAAACATTGATAAAAGCTGATGCTTTTGCTTTAAGATGGAGTCCACTTAGGGTTGTTTTAATATCCCGGATTAATTTACCCAACCCTGGGGATAAGTTTCTTATCATGCCTTAAAAAAAATTTCTGATTTCAGTTCTATGATTATGCTGATCAACTTTTTCTTCATATAAAAGAACAGAGAATGCTAGATTATATTTACAGTCAAATATATTACATTACCCCTAAAAATTCACAAAAAAGTTAAATAGAAAGACAAATACAAAGGCAACAGTTTATTTTAGACTTTTCTTCTGACATCTTAGACTCCCTAGTCAAAATTTAGTTAGAACTAAACTTTTAAAAGATCCTATACCTACAGTCAAATAATACTTTTCATGAGTTGATTGAACTTCAAAGGTAAGTGGTATTTGCCATATAAAGAAAAAAAGTTATTTCAGATAAACAATATGGTGAAATGTTGATTTGATCATATTGAAAGATTATGGCTCATTCAAGAATTATTTATGTGTGTATTTGAAATAATGGGCTATGGCTTCTAGGCTGAAAAAGAATGGAGTGATGACTAGAGGTCGATCTCTTGAGAGAACAGGAAAGCACTGAAGAACTTATGGTTGTGGGAGGTTTAAGAGCATCTTTAGAGGGAGCAAGGGGGGTCTAAGAATTAGGAAAGGAAGTTATTTTAAAAGAATGTAATTTCAGAATATGCCATTGTAGATGGAGACACTGAAGAAGATGACATGATATACCATGTGACATGTGAGGGTTATAGAAATGATGGCAACTCATGTAGAGGAGGACAAGAAAGTATGACATCAAGGTTTGTGTGGTTCATTCACATGGATGTGAAAATCACCAAGAAGGATTGCAGGAAAGGAAAATGATAAATCGGGAGTCAAAGCCCAAAAGAAATCTAGGAGTGCTTCAACGAAGTGTTATTGATCCAGTGTGCTGAAAATGGCAGAGCATAAGGGAAAACACTGAGCTTTTGGAGGATGTGGGTAAGTTTGCAACTTCTGTCCGAGAGAGGAAAAGGAAAGTAGTCAACAGGTGAAAGTTATGTTTCAGAAAAATGAACTGGAGGGAAGGTATATCCTTTAATAAATAAAAGTTTAAAAATTAAAGGGTTTTCTTGGGATATAGCTGTTATGAGACAAGATTCTTGACCATGTAAATCTTGCAGAGTGAATTTGTTGATTGTTTCCTTTGCTGTGCAGAAGCTTTTTAGTTTGATGTAATCCCACTTGTCTGTTTTTACTTTTGATGTCATGTCCAAAAAATAATCGTCCACACCAATGTCAAGAAGATTTTCTCCTATGTTTTCTTCTAGTAGTTTTATCGTTGCAGGTCTTACATTTAAGTCTTCAATCCATTTTGAGTTCATTTTGTATATGGTGTGAGATAGGGTCTAATCTCATTTTTCTGCATGTGGACATCCAGTTTCTCAACACTGTTTATTAAAGAGACTATCTTTCCCCCACTGTGTCTTCTTAGCACCCTTGTCAAAGATCAGTTGACCATATATGTCTGGATTTATTTCTAGGCTCTCTGATCTGTCCCATTGGTCTACATGTCTGTTTTAATGTCAGAACCATACTGTTTTTATCAGTATAGATTTGTAATATAATTTGAAATCATGAAGTGTTTTGCCTACATCTTTGTTCTTATTCAAGATGGCTTTGAATATTTGGAATCTTTTTTGGTTCCATATGAATTTTAGAATTTTTTTATATTTCTGTGAAAATGCCATTGGAATTTTGATGGCGATTGCATTAATCTATAGACCACTTTGGGTATTATGGGCATTTTAACAATATTAATTCTTCCAATCCATGAGCATGGGATAACTTTCCATTTATTTGTGTCTTTAATTTCTATCTTCAGTGTTTCATAGTTTTGAGTGTACAGATCTTTTACCTTCTTGGTTAAATATATTCCTAAGTATTTTATTCTTTTTGATGCTATTTTAATGGAATTTTTTTAAGCTTTTCTTTCTGATAGTTTGATGTTAGTGTATAGAAATGCAACCGATTTTTGTATGTTGATTTTGTATCCTGCAACTTTACTGAATTCATTTCTTAGTTCTAACAGCTTTTTTGGTAGAGTATTTTTTGTTTTCTATGTACAAGATCATGTCATCTGCAAACAGAGACAATTTTACTTCTTCCTTTCCAATTTGACCTGATTTTTATTTCTTTCTCTTGCCTAATTGCTCTGGCTGACACTTCCAGTACTATGTTGAACAGACCTGAAGAGAGTGAGCATCTTTGTCTTGTTACTTACTGACCTTAGAGGAAACGCTTTCAGCTTTGCTGTTGAGTATGATGTCAGCTGTGGGTTTGTCATATATGGCCTTAATTATGTTGAGGTACATTCTTTCTATACCTAATTTGTTGAGAGCTTTGTTTTAAAAATCATGAAAGTATGTTGAATTTGTCAAATACTCTTTCGATATCTATTGGGATGATCATATGATTTTTATACTTAATTTTGTTAATGTGGTATTTCATATTTATTGATTTGCATATGTTAAACTATCCTTGCATCCCAGGGATAAATCCCAGTTGATCATTATGTATGATCCTTTTAATGTGCTGTTGAATTCAGCTTGCTAGTATTTTGTTGAAGATTTTTGCATCTATGTTCACTAGGGGTATTGGCCTTTAGTTTTCAATTCTTGTAGTGTCTTCATCTGGCTTTGGTATCAGGGTAATAGTTGCCTTGTAAAATGAGTTTGGAATTTTTTGGAAGAGTCTGAGAAGGATGGATATTCATCATTTAAATGTTTGGTATAAGTCATCTATCAAACCAACTGGTCCTAGGCTTTTCTTTGTTGGGAGGTGTTTTGATTACTGATTCAATGTCCTTTCTCATTTTGGTCTGTTCAGATATTCTGTTTCTTCATGATTCAGTTTGGTAGGTTGTACGTTTCTTGGAATTTATCCATTTATTCTAGGTTATACAGTTTGTTGGCATATAATTGTTCATAGTATGGTCTTATGATCCTCTATATTTCTGTGATTGATATCAGTTGTAATGTCTCCTCTTTCATTTATAATTTTATTTATTTCTGTCTTCTCTCTTTTTTTTCTCAAGCAATATTTACATTTTTATTTTCTCTTCCTGTTGTCTATAAACATAATTCCACATAGCTTCAATATAATTTGCCATTCTTATCTTTTCACACTAAATTTAAACTTTATGATTCATAGTTATACTTTTTAACATTGTATTCAAAAGGTTTCATTGAGTTGGTACATTTTTTTTTTTCTCTCAACATCCCCATTGGAGTACAACTGCCCCACAACGGTGTGTCAGCTTCTGCTCCACTCCAAAGCGAACCAGCTATACATGGACATATATCCCCATATCCCCTCCCTCCTGCATCCCCCACCCCTCCAGGTGGTCACAAAGCACCGAGCTGATCTCCCTGTGCTATGCTGCTGCTTCCCACTAGCTATCTGTTTTACATTTGGTAGTGTATATATGTCCATGCCACTCTCTCACTTCATCCCAGCTTACCCTTCCCCCTCCCCGTGTCCTCAAGTCCATTCTCTAGTAGGTCTGAGTCTTTATTCCCATCTTGCCCCTAGGTTCCTCATGACCATTTTTTTTTTTTTTTAGATTCCATATATATGTGTTAGCATATGGTATTTGTTTTTCTCTTTCTGACTTACTTCACTCTGTATGAGAGTCTCTAGGTCCATCCACCTCACTACAAATAACTCAGTTTCGTTCCTTTTTATGGCTGAGTAATATTCCATTGCGAATATGTGCCACATCTTCTTTATCCATTCATCTGTTGATGGACACTTCGGTTGCTTCCATGTCCTGGCTATTGGAAATAGAGCTGCAGTGAATATTGTGGTACATGATTCGTTTTGAATGATGGTTTTCTCAGGGTATATGCCCAGTAGTGGGATTGCTGGGTCGTATGGTAGTTCTAGTTTTAGTTTTTTAAGGAACCTCCATACTGTTCTCCATAGTGGCTGTATCAATTTACATTCCCACCAACAGTGCAAGAGGGTTCCCTTTTCTCCACACCCTCTCCAGCATTTATTGTTTGTAGATTTTTTGATGATGGTCATTCTGACCAGTGTGAGATGATATCTCATTGTAGTTTTGATTTGCATTTCTCTAATGATTAATGATGTTGAGCATCCTTTCATGTGTCTGTTGGCAATCTGTACATCTTCTTTGGAGAAATGTCTATTTAGGTCTTCTGCCCATTTCTGGATTGGGTTGTTTGTTTTTTTAATGTTGAGCTGCATGAGCTGCTTGTAAATTTTGGAGATTAATCCTTTGTCAGTTGCTTCATTTGCAAATATTTTCTCCCATTCTGAAAGTTGTCTTTTCGTCTTGTTGATGGTTTTCTTTGCTGTGCAAAAGCTTTGAAGTTTCATTAGGTCCCATTTGTTTATTTTTGTTTTTTTTTTCCATTTCTCTAGGAGGTGGGTCAGAAAGGATCTTGCTGTGATTTATGTCATAGAGTGTTCTGCCTATGTTTTCCTCTAAGAGTTTGATGGTGTCTGGCCTTACATTTAGGTCTTTAATCCACTTTGAGTTTATTTTTGTGTATGGTGTTAGGGAGTGTTCTAATTTCATTCTTTTACATGTAGCTGTCCAGTTTTCCCAGCACCACTTATTAAAGAGGCTGTCTTTTCTCCACTGTATATTCTTGCCTCCTTTATCAAAGATAAGGTGACCATATGTGCGTGGGTTTATCTCTGGGCTTTCTATCCTGTTCCATTGATCTATATTTCTGTTTTTGTGCCAGTACCATACTGTCTTGATTACTGTAGCTTTGTAGTATAGTTTGAAGTCAGGGAGCCTGATTCCTCCAGCTCCGTTTTTCTTTCTCAAGATTGCTTTGGCTATTCGGGGTCTTTTGTGTTTCCATACAAATTGTGAAATTTTTTGTTCTAGTTCTGTGAAAAATGCCAGTGGTAGTTTGATAGGGATTGTATTGAATCTGTAGATTGCTTTGGGTAGTACAGTCATTTTCACCATGTTGATTCTTCCAATCCAAGAACATGGTATATCTCTCCATCTATTTGTATCATCTTTAATTTCTTTTATCAGTGTCTTATAATTTTCTGCATACAGGTCTTTTGTCTCCTTAGGCAGGTTTATTCCTAGATATTTTATTCTTTTTGTTGCAGTGGTAAATGGGAGTGTTTTCTTAATTTCACTTTCAGATTTTTCATCATTAGTGTATAGGAATGCAAGAGATTTCTGTGCATTAATTTTGTATCCTGCTACTTTACCAAATTCATTGATTAGCTCTAGTAGTTTTCTGGTAGCATCTTTAGGATTCTCTATGTAAGTATCATGTCATCTGCAAACAGTGACAGCTTTACTTCTCCTTTTCCAATTTGGATTCCTTTTCTTTTCCTTCTCTGATTGCTGTGGCTAAAACTTCCATGTCTTTCTTTTTTTCTTGGTGAGTCTAGCTAAAGATTTGTCAATTTTGTTTATCTTTTTATAAAAGCAACTTTCAGTTTCATTGATTTTTTTTCTATTGTTTTCTAGTTTTTATTTTGGCTCTAATCTTTATATTTTCTTCCTTCTGCTAATTTTGGGTTTAATTTCCTTTTCTTTTTCTAGTTCTTTATGATTGAATTGAACTAATATCCACATAAAGTTTATGTATTACTTTTGTTTATATCTCTTTTGATCTAGAACATTTCCCCCACACTTTTAAATTTCTTTATAACATTGATGGGGGGGATATCAGGATTATTTTTTGGAAAAATATCATAAATTTGGAATATATATAATTGATTCTTTGAACTCTAGCATTTTCTGTTAATTGGAAATTAGTATGGAAAGCTTATTAATATTCAGGTTAAGTATTTTTGACATATATTGAATCATATAATTAGACACAACATCAGAATGTTCCACAATGCAAAGATTGGCCCCTTTATTCAGATGTCACTACTAGATCTCTCCAATATAAAGATTATTTTTCCCTTTCCAGCTAGTAAATAATTTGGGGCTGATACTTAGCACTTTACAAATATCCTATTCCCCAATATCTCTCAACCTAATGGCTTTAGTATGCATTGCTTGACTAAATTATCGATCAATAATAACTATTGATTATTTTCACTAAATTTTTTGTTCTTTGTAGTCTGAATGTTATTATACAAGTGAGAGGACACCAAATAAAATAAAAATCTAGGAGGTGTTTTTATTTCTTTCTATTATTTATTAACATTCAAACAATCATTTCAAGTAGGGTCTATCTTTTCTTCTTTGTTTTTTCCTTAGCATTTAATAGTGTAAGTCCTTAGCTGTCTTGAGGATTTCACCTTCTTGACTTGGCTGAGCCAGAATCTTACATTTGTCCTCGGCTATGTGCTTAATCTTCCTGCTGTTATACACATCTCTTATGACCTGAATTTACTGAGAACAGCCTGTGAAACTCAAGTATTTTTTCATTTACCTGTTACTTTTCTACCTCATCAGAATAATTAGTTATTGCCTAGATAATTACATTTTTAGAGCTTTCAAACCCTCTTAATCCATCTTTCTTAAGAAAGATCCAGAACAAAGAATCAAATTCTCTCCTTTGTATCTGAGGTCTGTCTCAAAGAATTATACAAAGGAAGCTTTCTCCATTCCTCTAACACCACTCACCTATTTTTTTCCCATGGTAATTTTCCCATTGCCAATATATTTCTCCCTGTTGGTGGGGATTAATTCTGGTGTGACAGTCTCCCTCCATGCTTCTTCTGACTTCAGATCAATGAAAATATCAGCAAGGTCAGACCTTGACAGGTGTTCTACTTTGAACAATGAGTCTTCATCAGCTCTCTGAATGGATGCAGTTTCTCATCACTGCTATATATTAATTCCATGGCAGCTTTTTGTTTGTGTCTCCCTTCTTTCAGCTTTACCCAAATGTACTTTAGTAATTTTCTTTCTCCCATAAGTTTATCACTTTCTAATTGGCATCCTCTGTCACTCAACACATCTTTTAAAAAAAATTCTTTACCCTTAAAACCATGAGAAATCTTTTAAATTTAATATTTAGTTCCAATAAAAGCATATCAAAATAGTGAGGAGCTATTCCTATATATTGCCAATGAGATTTTGTTAATGCTACAATCTTATTGGAGATCTCTCTATATATCTGTATCAAGATCCATATCTTATCTATACTATATATCACATTTATTAAAATGGCTAATACACTTCACTTCCAGAATATATCCAAAGCATGTTATGAGAGATGCAGACACAGACATATGTAAAGTTATTTCTCTCTTTAGTATCATTTATAATTATGAAATTATAACTTAAACATTCAATGACAGGATAATTGGTTATGCCATTGCAATATGTCCAAATAATGGCATACTATAATTACAATTATATTCTTGCAAGTTATTTTGCCTTGACAAAATAACTCCTGGTATAATGTTAGTAAAAACAGGAGGATATTGAAGACATTCAAAATGATCTCAGTTTTAACTTTTAACCAGCTTACCTATCCTGTAAGCTAGGTTGCACAGGAGAAACATTTTTTTACCCCTTTTCCTTAATGCATAGAGTATAATATTTCTAAGCAGTCCATTTCCCATTTTTCTTCCACACTTCACCCTAGGTCTGTTTGGAGTTGTGAAAATGAGGGCCTACAGAACTGAAGCAATACTCCAAACCACTTTATTTTCTAAAGAGGACAAAGAAAGCAACCTATCAGGAAGTAGAAGAGGATGCTGACCTTCTGACATTGTTGTGTGTCCTTAATGATCATAGCTGCATGCCATGGTTCTTCTCTGAGAAAGACCACTAAATGAGTCCGAGTGGATAATTTTTCTGGGCCATCTTCAGAGTACAGAATTGTCAATAACTGGGATATAATATATCCTTCTTTTCTTTTCTTTTTTAAATAGAGACTTACTTCTACTGTCATAGCTGCCAGGAGGTGTCCACAGGATTCCAGGTGTATGGATATGCCACTGACATGGCAGAAGAGGAAACCCAGGGAGCTGTGCCAGCCCCATAACGACATTCTCTGTAGGTCCTCACACAATGAGCAGGGCAGCCAAAGGATTCCACAGATTCTTCTTGCGCTTACTCTCAGATTCCTCTCTGCCAGCCTCAGCCCTGCCCTACGTATCACAGAAGAGAAATGGACTCTCATGTCCTTGATCTCCAACAATCTATTTCTCCATCCTTGCTCAATACCCAATTTCATGGTCATACTCTAGAATTTGTTATTACCAACATCTCTGTCGCTCTTCATAATCTTAACTTCAAGGATCTCATTCTCTGAAAACTACCTCTTATGTTTCCCATTCATTTTCCCAAAATGTCTGAGACACCAAGAACTCATTGACCTCACAGGGAACTCTGATTGACCCTAGTGCTCTCCCAGAAAACCCTCAATCTTTCCTTAAATCTTACTCTGAATGTTCTTATCTAAGAAGCAGACCAAGGTTGGAGAAAAGCACACAATTGTGACAACTTAAAAAAAACATAAAAATGACCACTAATCTCAAGTGGACTCTTAGCGTTGCCAGGAAATACATTACATCTCTCTAATTCCTTTGTTCTCCTATTTTGTTAGGCCATTGTTCTACAACTTTCCCTGACTCCCAAACCTTCTCAGTTGTTCTCAACTAATCTTGCTAGGTATTTCCCTGAGGAAACTGAAGCAATCAGAAGAGATGTTCCACGTGTTCTCAGCACCAGATCTACCAAACTACCTCTATCTGTACCATATAATCTTCCTTCTTATTACCATTACTGTACAATCTGTACTCTTGGCTAAGGCAACCCTTCTTGTGCACTGTACCCATCCAGTATTATCTGCTCCAGGATCACTCTCTTCTAATCTCTCCGCCTTGCTCCTGCTTCAGTATTTTTTCTGTACAACCATATTTAATATCTTCCATCTTAAAAGAACCTTCCCTTGATGCCACAATCCCTTCCACCTATGACCTTTATTCTCTGTGCAGCAAGTCTCAAAAGTGACAACTATACTTTTAGTTCCCACATCTTTTACTTTTCTTCTCTCTCGAACCAACTCCAATCAAGTTCTTGTCCTTTACTGGATTGAAAGAGCTCGTTTGAAGGTTGTCAGAAACTTTTGCCAACCCAGTGTCAAGTTTATAGTTCTCTTCTTACTCAACCCGTAAGCTGTATTCAACACAGCTCTTAAAACATTTCCTTCACCCGGCTTCCAGAATGCTGCTTTCTCTGACTCCTCCTCCTGTATGCTTCATTGCTTCTTTTCAGCCTCCTGTGCTCTCCTCACCTTAATTTTTGCGGACTCCACAGGAGTGAATTCAAAGTTTTTCTCTAGCTAACTCTCCTTCCCAGTTGGACTAATTTCCCAAGGACTTCTGCCAAACTCGGATCTCATATATCCAAATGCCTAATTAGCATCTCCGTCTGGATACTTACCAGGCTTCCCAGATTTAACCTGTCTGAAATCTAACTCTTGATTTGCACACTCCCCGCCACTTGGATGTACTCACACTGTCCCATCTTTTTGAGCGGTACATTCATCTTCCAGCTTCTCAGGCCAAAATTCTCAGTTATGGTTGACTCTCCTCACTCCTACAGGCAAACTGTCAGTAACTTCTGACAGCTCGTCCTTTCACCTATGACTCAAACCATCTGCCCAAAACTGACAGCTTCCTCTACTACGATCTTTTCTCAACTCATCATAAATTCTCACTTGGACTTCTGCAATTGTTTCTTGTTATCCTTGCATCTGACCTGGCCCCTTTATGGTATATACTTCATGCACAGCCAGAAGGATCCTTTTAAATCCTAAGTCAGATCATGACACTACTCTGCAAAAAAGACCTCCAGGGTCTCCATCTCAAGCCGAGGAAACCCTGTCTGACCTCATTTCCCATCACTTGCCTCTTTGCTCTCTTTACTCCTGCTAAGCTGAGGATACCTCAGGGCCTTTTTATGTGCTGTTCTCTCTGCCTGACCTCTCTGAGCAACAGTCATTCCATCAGTTCTCTCCCTCTTTTGTTCTTCTCCACAGCCCTTTTTAGCACCTGGAAATCATATATTCTTTTGTTTATCTGTCTCCCTTAACAAAATGTAAGCTTTCCAAGGAGAGAAGTTGTGTTTTGCTCATTATTATACCCTCAAGGCCTAGAACTATACTTGGCATACAATAGGTATTCAAAATGACTTCTGAATGAATGTACATAATTCACAAAAATTAAATTATCCGTACTTCAGATCAGAGAATTAAGATGTTATTGGCTTATTTTCCTTCAATTTATTCTACATTCTCACCCCAAATAATTATGAAAACTTTATAAACTTCTTTTATTCATAGGAGCTGGTGGTTAAACCAAGGCCCACAGAATATTTGTAACTTTTTGAAGGTCAAGGAATTGGTCAAGGATGAAGAAAAGGCCTAAAATAAAGATTTTCTTTAGTCAACCCAGTACAACATTCTTAGAGACTTGATATTTCTGTTTAGTGATGATACCATCTTTACATAAAGAATATAGCCCATTATGTTGATAGGCAAATTGAAAATAGGCATTGCATTTACGAGGGTATAAAAATAAATGTAACGCTTATTACCTTGAAATGTAAGTGTCAGCTACCAGTGTCTCAATTTTACAAGAAATGTAGAAGAGACACAGATGTGCTATTATATATTCCAGTTAATTTCCTCTCTTTTTCTTTCGACATCATTGTCTTCTTCTCAGAATTATAGACTGTATCTTGGGGAAGATAAGACGAGAGTAGTAATTTTGATTGAATGCTCTGCAGTTAGTTTCTCAAGGTGATCAAAATATTGAAAACATGAGGATTCAGGGAGAATGGGGTGCCTGGAGAAGTGTGTCCTTTCCTTATACCTTGAGCTATGCAGCTCAACCACGTGGCTGCTCTGAATTTTACCCTTGTATAATAAACCAGTGATCTAGTGGGAGATATATATATATATATTTGCTGTGCCAGAAATGTCCTGAGAACTTGACATGGTCTGATCATCTGGGTTCAAGATGCGAGTTTGTTACTGCTCATTGTGTGTGACCTTAGGATTATTTCTTAAACACTCAATTTCCCTTTTGAAAAAGTTGGTAAAATTATACCATCTCACAGAAAATTTTGAGGAGGAAATAAGATAAGACACACAGGCAGTTTGCAAACTACAAAACACCATTCCATATCTTATCAATAACAGTTATTAAATATCAACTAGGGGATGATGATCTCACTAAAATCCCTCGATATTAAACTGAAAGGCGCTTCTCAACTCTCCCATTCTGCAGACGAGGAGGCTGAGGCCCAAGGAGGTGACCTCACGGGGCGGCAGAGTGGAGCGCTCAGGAGAGCTCCAGCTCAGAGTCGCGGTTTGGTTTACTTAATGTTCTTTGCACTCCCCAGGCCTGCAGCTCGTTTTTGTTCCCTAAGAATAGTTTTTATATTTTCTAATTGTAGGAAAAAATATCAAAAGAATGATATGTCATCATATGTGAAAAGTGATTGAAATTCAAATTTCAGTGGCCATGAGCAACATGTAAGCTCATTGGTGATGTGTTCTCTATGGCTGCTTTTGGGTGAAGATGGCAAATTTGAGCAGTTGTGACAGAGACCATATGGTCTGCAAAATTAAAATATTTATGGTGTGTCCTTATACAGAAAAAGTTTGCTAACCTCTGCAGGACACCATTCAACCTTCACATTGACACCTGCTGACCACTTACCATCATTATCCTGTTAACAACTTTAGAAAGTAAGAGGATGATACATGCTTTTTACATCTTGCACCAATCTTTTGAAATAAATGGTCATAATTAAATCTATAACCATAATTAAATGGTCATAATTTCAGACCAAAGCCTCAGTAGATTAAATTGTTTTGTCAGAGTGAAAACTAAAACCAAATATCATTAACCTAAAGGTTTATTTATATTATTTTATATTTTTTCTTTTATTTATTTATTGCCCATTTGATTCCTTGCTTTTTGTCTGTGTATATTTACACACATCACACACACACACACACACACACACGCAAAGCAACCAAAGTCTCATTTTTGGCTACAATATATCTAGCCCAATCTGTGCAAAAACCAAAACAAAGAAACAAATATACAAAAACACACAAAATGTTTTTTAACTTCAAAGGAAGAAAAAGGGAGACACATCAGATTTTGAGCTGACATTGCCAGAAAATATTTGTTTCTGCTCTAATATTTAGAAATGAATCAGTCTAATGTTTCACAAATTGTGATACTCTAAAATTGCTTAAAAATATTTTTCCTCTATACAGTTTCTATGCAAATGGTATTTTTGCAGGAAGCTGTCAAGTAATAATGCAACTGATTTAGTTCATTGAAATTGCTAAGATTATAGGAATTGTAACTACGTCATTTGGTTTTTGTGAAGACAGTGTTTGCCATAAATCAGTTACTTCCAACTTTACATTGGTGCCTGGGTCATAACATTAGGGTGATCCAGACAAAGTTTTGTCTATGAAAATATGCATTCGTAACTTTCTAAACAACGGAATGAAATAAGGGGACACATAACACTAACAAACAATATGTTTGCTCTCTGAGGGCCTATTATTAGAATTGAATGAAACTGTTACTTTTAGAGAACTGATATACAATTAATCCTTGAAGCCTTTGACAGTTTTAAGATTTAGAAATTAAAAATTGCCAGGCATTGCCCCCAAAGAGCCAGCTCTAATACTTGTGAGCCTACCATGTCATGTTAGTGCCTGAAAGGCCACATAAGGCAACATTCATGGGGCTTCCCTGGTGGCGCAGTGGTTAAGAATCCGCCTGCCAATGCAGGGGACACGGGTTCGAGCCCTGGTCCGGGAAGATCCCACATGCCGTGGAGCAACTAAGCCCGTGCGCCACAACTACTGAGCCTGCGCTCTAGAGCCCACGAGCCACAACTACTGAGCCTGTGTGCCGCAACTACTGAAGCCTACAGCCTGTGCTCAACAAGAGAAGCCACCGCAATGAGAAGCCCGTGCACCACAACGAAGAGCAGCCCCCGCTCGCCGCAACTAGAGAAAGCCTGCGCGCAGCAACAAAGACCCAATGCAGCCAAAAATCAATCAATAAATTTATAAAAAAAAAAAGACAACATTCATAAAGCAACACAAAAGGGCTTCAGCTCTTGAAAGCCCCAATCAGCTCTTGAAGTTCAAAAATGTTTGTTTGCTGTCTGTGAAAGTGTTAAGTGCTACCAAAGAATCTATTTATCTGGGTAAATTTCCCATTTATGGTATAATATATCAGCTATTCTCAGTTCATGAGGGTCACCATTGTGACCATAATACTGTTAGCAAAAAAGAAAAAAAATTAAATTTACCTAAGGCTTCTTTAGCTGCATTCCATATTATAGTTTGTTTGCTTGTTTGTTTGTCCTGAAATAACCCTTACATTATTTTATATGTTATTTAGTGTTAGTTTTGAACCTAACTTTAGGCAACCAATTACTTTTGATTAATTAATATTTTTCAGACCTAAAGTCTCTTTTTTCTAGTACTGTTTATCAGAGGAATACACCATAATATCTAAGAATAAACAAAGACATAACATGTTTAACTAAGCTTTGCCTCATTTTGACATTATCTCTATTGGTTTAGCAACTGAAAGAGCTTGGTAAAGACTGGCTTGTATACACATACAGTTTTACTTGTTTTTTATTTAAAAAAACATTAAATCAAATATGCGGAGGGTTTATGTACTAGACAGCAAATAATTTACTTGATTGGATATTTGGATAAAAATCTATTTGGATAGAAATTACACTAGATCTTTTCTGGAATATGTAAATGTTTATAAGGATTTTCTTACAATTTAAAAGTACTGTGATTATTGGCAACCCTGAAGAGGATGTAGTTAAAGGTATTTTCGTATGAGGCCCGTAAACATGCTATAAAGGATTGACCCTACAAGACCTTAAACTTTGTTTTCTTCGAAATAATTCTTTAAACTAGGCAAAGTGATTTTCCAAAAACTTTAAAGTGACTGGCTTATAGTGAAATTTAAACTCAAAAATAAAGATGTAAAATTAAACTGTTCACCCATGTTGGATTTCAAGAACTGATTCTGGGCTTCAGGAACTGATTCTTCAAGATTTGAAGCCCTACTGGTGTTTTTCACCTCCTGGTGAAGGTTACGCTCTTGAGTTATGACATTAGAAGTTGCCGTCTATTTCCTCCAGAAGAAATTTCCCCTGGGACCACATGAATAGTCATTAGCCATTTTTCTGTGAGCCTGAAAAACTAAGAAAGTGAAAATAAGCTCCATGGATAAATGACAAGCAAACTGACAACCAAATTTAATGAACACCTGTGCTCACAGCCACTTGCTGAGGGGATTTTAAAAGGTCTTTACAAGGGATCCTGTGCTTTTTTTTGCTGTAGGGTAAGATTTTGGGGCAAGACGGTGAGTAGCAGCACTTGACTGTTAATAACACCAGTGACAGACGCAGGACCGGTTACCACAATCACCACAGTTGGTAAGTATTTGTTGATTTAAGTATCCTTAGTGTTTATTGAAAATTCCTTCTCAGCAGGTAAATAATATTCAAAGCAAATTCTGGGTTTCAAGTTATAATATCTTCCTGGAACAATCCTTCCAGGCTTTTGGGTATTATATTAAATATTTAAGTACTGATAAAAATGAGCTTGTCGTTCTCCTGGAGTATGTCAACTTTTTCAAGGATGGCACTTTAATAGGTTGTCATAGTATAGAAATTGGCACGATTTAATTGAAATTTAGAACCAGGAGGTAGAATTGTCTAAGTTAAGAAAGTCTTTTAGAATTCAGATTTAGGGACTTCCCTGGTGGCACAGTGGTTAAGAATCTGCCTGCCAACGCAGGGGACATGGGTTCGAGCCCTGGGCCGGGAAGATCCCACATGCTGCGGAGCAACTAAGCCCGTGTGCCACAACTACTGAGCCTGTGTGCCACAACTACTGTAGCCCGCGCGCCTAGAGCCCACGCTACACAACAAGAGAAGCCACCGCAATGAGAAGCCCGCGCACCTCAACAAAGAGCAGCCCCAGCTCGCCACAACTAGAGAAAGCCTGCGTGCAGCAACGAAGACCCAATGCAGCAAAAATAAAAAATAAATAGAAATCAGATTTGGAAAAATTAGTAATTAAAAAATATACTTTTCTTTGTAAGGCCTTTGTTTTTAGGTCGGTGAAGGTGAATAAGGTAACTCTGTAATCTCATAAGAGACATAGAATTTCTCAAATTCAATTTAATCTAGGTTGGAGAATCAGATATCAGGACCATAGATGGGATCTTCGTTGGTAAGATGGTAAACATTCAGTATTTATGTTCAGAAGTAACAGCAAAATGAAAATAACAAACCATTAAAAATAACTATCTACTAAAAGTGAGGCGATATGTCACAGTCACATCCAACCAAGCCTAACGTCGGAAGGCAGACCCTCCATATTCCAGTCCTGGCCTCATGGCTCATCACCTTCTGCGGACTCATTTTCTTTTCTTTCTTTTTTTTAAAATGTATTTTTTCAAGTCTTTATTGAATTTGTTACAGTATTGCTTCTGTTTTGTGTTTTGGCTTTTTGGCCGCAAGGCATGTGGGATCTTAGCTCCCGGACCAGGGATCGGACCCGCAATCCCCGCACTGGCAGGTGAAGTCTTACCGCTGGACCGCCAGGGACGTCCCTGACTCATTTTCTTAACTGTAAAATGGGCCTAATACCAATCAGCTTCACATCCTTCACATTGTTCCCTCCCAGAGAGGATGATTAGCCCTGCGCCATCCCACCCGAGTCCACTTCAGCCTGTGGAATATGACAGGGTTCCCATGGTAAACTCGTGACCTAGCCCTCTAGCTCAGTTCCCACCTGTGCCATTTCTAGACGCCTCCCTCATACCTCTCCAAAGGAGTCCAGGACCTCTCCCAACAGCATCCCACTTGCTTTCCTGTGTCAACCCCCTTCCTGCTCCTGTGGTGTTTGTGAGTCACTCGTGGTATCCACAGCCACTCCTGATCGACAGTGCCCAGCGTGTGATTCTGTGGAAACCTTCATACACACGAACTTTGAAAGAGCCCCCGACACTACAGCAAAACATTATTTGCCGCTTTGTTTCTCTCTTAAACTCCCTTTCCCACTATCAGTGATGACTTGTCATGTCCTCTTCCATCTCTTGAAACCCTCTCCAACTCATATTTTCATCTAATGACCTCCTTTTATACTCCCTTGAAATCAGAACGGTGCTAGAAAACAGAAAGCTTTAGAAAGAAAAACGCTTAGAAAACAGAAACCGTCATGCAGCTACTCCCTCACCTTTCCTACCACCAAATCCACGGACCTCTCTGCAATAGGACCCTGTTCTTTAGGATGAATCTTTTATAGTTAGTTATTTCACGTTTGAGGCTTTTCTATCGATTTCTCAGGAAGACCATATAGAATAATACCCCCGAGTTCTTGCATGTTTATAACTATTTCTCTCTGGCATTTACGTTCGAGGGTCAGTTAGTTATATGTAAAATCCTAGGCTCACTTTTCTTTCCTTGAGAATTTAAAAACGTTTCTTTATTGTCATTTGGCACAAGGTATGGATGTGAAATAGTCTGAGGCTATTCTGATTTTCTTTCTTTTGCAAGTTTTATGGTTCTTTTGTTTGGTTGCCCATAGAGTTGTTTTCTTTCTCTAAAAGGTCAGCTGATTTACTTGGATATGTCTTGGTGCTGACTATCCTGAGTGGCCCTCCTAGGTACAGAGTGTCTCTTTCCGGGCTTATTGCATTGTTTTGGTTTTATTCTCCAGTTTCCATCGTTACACATGCTGCATCTTCATGGCCTCTTTTCCATATTTACCTTTTCCAACAAACCCTTTTCTATACCTTTCCATACATTTTGATTTTTAAAAAATTTCCCCCTTTTTAACTTTTTTTCTCACCATGTTCTCTGTAGTCTTTCTTTGGGTGTTTCTTCTAGTTTAGTTTTTATTTCTGAATTTTTTCCTTTCCTGATCTCTCTCTGCTGTACATCCTCCTGTTCTCTAGTCATCCATTTTCAGAGTTTTCTTTTTGTGATTTCTGCTGCCTATTCACGGCTTCTGCCATTTTCTTAATTCCTCTGAGCTGATTTTGAAATACTGTTATATATTGTTTTTGGTGTGCTCCTTTGTTGGTACATTTTTCGAGCAGTTTTTTCTTACACTTTCTTTGACGAGCCATCAATCACGGCCCTTTCCTGTTGCTCACGTGTGATGGGTTTGGATGGAGCAGGATGGTATTCTACCTTCAGTGTTTGCGTGTCCCCCCACCTGTGGGTCCTGTGAAGTGTGAAAAATAGTGTTCGTCTTTGCAGTTACCACTAAAAAATACTCTCCGAGATCAGCTTCCTCGGGCCCCTGCCCACTGATGTGAGGGCTCCCTCTCTACTGCATCAACTGTGTTCCTGCCTGCTCCACTGGGATTCTGCTTCCACCAGTATTTCCTCAGAGTGGGCTCTGTCCTACTCAAAGGGCCATATTTTTCTTGTGAGTTCCTAATTATTGGGAAGCTAGGCTGACCCAGAATCCTCCGATCTCTTGGCAGCCCTTTAGCCTGTGCCTATGGTCTCTCGGCACTCTCCACAATTCCGAAGTCTGCAAATTTCTGCTCTTTTCACCATTTGTCCCCCGAATCTGCTTGCTGATATGTTTTTACTAAGATGTGGTCCTCCTCTTTTAGAGATGAATATTTGTAAGCAATTTCTGAAGTCTGGCTCGTAGGATCATCAAACCTCCTCTTATTTCTACCTCTGCACAGCTGCTGATATATGATCATCTATCTATCTATCTATATATCTATATATATCCATACCTATATCTCCACACAGGACTGCATCTCGTCCTACCTACTCAGCTTCTGGGGTTTTGGGTGGTATCTTGTCACCTGGTTTTGTTGAAAATATTGTCCCTTGAGATCTGTTTTTTGTCTGTTTCATTGTCCCTCTCTGTAAGGGAGCTTTGTGATGCTGAAAACTATGCTGCTGCCACTGCTTTATTGATTCACTATTTAAACAAATACGACTATAGACCAAGAAGCACATTTCTCATGAACTCTTTTCCCTGATTTGCTTATTTCCAGCCAAAGTGAAGTATGTCCATTTGGACTGCTAGTCAAAAGCACTGGCAAATCCACAAAGCCCTCTGCTTCTCTGTTCATCTGCCTATGGGGCTTGTTTTCCTTACAGTCTGTCAGTTTTTCTTCACATCCCGTCCTTGTATGGGTCCCATGAGTGAAGGTGGTTCTCTCTGTGGTTCTCTGTGCAGCACCTGCCTACCAGCTTGATTTTTAGGAATACAAACTCCAGCATCACAAATGAAAGGGTGCCTGTGTGTGAGCACAAGCGCCACAGAGTGGTATAAAAACATGGCTGCATTTTTCCTCACAGGGATATAAAGATACCCAGTTGGATAGTCTTATGCACTGAGTTGTCATCTGCAGAAGGGTCTGCGCAGGTACAATTAAGACTCAAGGTAATGTTATGGGAGGCTGACCAGAGAAATCCTGGCACTTCACATTTTCTTTCAGCCGAATGACATTTCAACCCTGAGGTTGACAAATGTTTCAAAGGAGTGGTTTTTTTGCTGTTAATATTTTTTAGCAGTGAAAAACAATTTCCTACTTTTAATTTGAAACAGAAAATATCAGTGATTGGAAAGATAAAAAAATCAAGAAAATATTTAAGCAGGTGAAAGAAAGATAATGAGACTTTATAAGTATATACTCTTAGACAAAAAGAAAAGGAGATAGAAATTTTGATAAGTTTGACTTTTAGACTTGAGTGTCTCAAAATTGAATAGCCTATTTGCAAGGGATAAGGAAATTTGGATATCAACTAGACCATCTTTATTACACTCATTATAAAACTATCTGAAAACACTCCTCCAGCATGTGGAGGACATACAGCAATGAAACACAGCAGCTTGAGGGAAGTGACTTCCTAACCAAGAAAACACAGAAACAATGTGCCCAGAGTCCAGGAGTACACACATGTTAAGTCCCAAATTGGGACTGTTTGAAAAGGTTCTAGGGGCACTCAGCTTCTTATTCATTGCAGAGAAAATACAGTCTTCTTAGTGGTAAACTGCTTTTACCTCAAAGCATAGCTGTGTTCCATGGGTTCTTTTTCTACGTGTGAAAATGATAGTAATTAAGGAACAGTGCATTTTACACACATTGGGAAACATGAAGTGATCCTATCAGTTTGATGTATTAACATTATACTTTAATAAATCTTAATGATTGAACATTTTAAGTTTACTTCCTGAGATAAATCTGACTTTTTGGCAAGTGTGGAAACCCGTTCAAGTAGCTCTCAGGAAGTGTAGGAAAGAGGGCTGTGTCTTCAAAGGTTTCCTTGATTTAGCCTGAGTTTCTGTGATGAGAGCTAGTTTTCCAAGCATCAGTTAATGTCTCTTTAGTTTTCATGATAAAATGGAAACAACAATGTGCCCAGAATCAATGACTGGTTTCCATTGCTTTTGGTTTGGATGTTAGGTAATAAAACAGGACAGAGTGGGAAACTGTGTAATTTGTTATTGCTTAATTGAGCAATATTTTTTAAGTAGTGTTAAATGAAAAAAAAAGAGTATAAAATACAGAGAACGGTGATTCCTTCTGTTTGACTGACAAACTTGTGAAGATATACAACCACACATGTTGTTCCTATTCAACATTTTTTCAACGTAGTAACAATTAAATTTCTCTATTGCTAATTTTTACTCTAAAAACTAGAACTTTCTGTTTTGGTTTTCCCACATTTGCGAAAACCAGGTTGGTCTCTATATTTATGAGGTTATGCTGTGTGAATAAAAACAACTGCTACAGATAGTGAGCTTATGGAAAATTATTTCTGAACAATGAGTACCGTATTATAATCACAAATGACAATCTCTTAACAAAAAATTTGGCCAAGATCAACATGAGAACATGAAGGTGAGTAATTTAAAAATTATTAAGTCCAAGCAGGCCAGTGTATAACAAATTCTTGAGACGGTATTTAATCATTATTTGTACTTTTTGCTTTTAAATTATACTTCTGTTTAATACTGCCAAGGAGCACTTGGGGAATAGTTTTCATTTTAGTTGAAAAATGTCATGTATATCCATGAACAAGCTATGTGAAATAAAACAATCCATTTAATTCCATAAAATTAATACCACGCAGAACATTTTTATTTGCTTAAAGTTTGATGTCAAATGTATTACTTAAACAAAAAATAGTTTGTTTGAAAAGAATCTCATAAAGAAAGTTTTAGGTACTATGAAGGAGAAGGCTCTCGCTTCAAAGGCAATGAGATTATGAAAAAAGTTAGGGAAGAATCTGCTACGTAAGATAAATATATGGAATAACAAGAATGAGATGAGATATAAAAGATCTGAGAGGTAGGCTGGGTAGAACAATAGCTGAATGTATATGTACATGCATGCTCCTGCGTGAGTGTGTGTGTGTGTGTGTGTGTGTGTGAGTGCATGTGTGTGTTTAAGTGTAAAGAGATGTCCTAAAGTCCAGGAAGCACTGAAGATGAAATTTGGTACACTCAATGTCTAACCGTTCTTAAATAGCTTTATTGACGTGTCTTTTATTTACTATAAACTAACTGAATTATAGAGCTGTGCAAGCGTCACCACAAGACACTTACATTTTCCTCATCACATAAAGTTTCCTAGTGCCCATTAAATACAACTCCTTACAGATCTGGTCTTGAAATCCTCACCCCCCACCCAGCCCCAGAAAGTACTGATCTGCTTTCTGTCTCTGTAAATTTGTCTTTTTTAGGCTCTACATTAAACGGTATCATAAAATATGTAGTCTTCTGTGTCTCACTTTTTTCACTTAGTATAATGTTTCTGAGGTTCTTCTATTTTGTACTGTGTACCAGTAGTTTGTTTCTTTCAGTTGCTGGTTTTCCATTGTATAGATATATCACATTTTGTTCATCCATTCATCAGGTGATTGTAATTTTGGAGCATTTCCAGTTTATTTTTTTTGCTATTATGAATAATGCTCCAATCGACATCCACATGTGAGTGTCTACGTGGACATATGTTAGCATTTTCCTGAATAGATAGGGGTGGAGTGTCGAGTCCTGTGGCATAGGTTTAACATTTGGAGCAACTGCCAAACTCTTTTCCGAAGTGGCTGCACCTTTTTACATCCCCACCAGCAATGAATGAAGGTTCCAGATTCTCTACATGCTTGCCAAGGCTTGTTATTGCCCATACTTTTTTCCATCCTGGAGGATATGCAATGGTATCTCATTGTTGCTTTAATTTGCATTTCCCTAAAGATTAATGATGCTGAGCATTTTTTCATGTGCTTTTTGGCCACTTGTGTATGTTTGATGAAATACCTATTCAAATCTTTTGCCCATATTTAATTGTTTTTGTCATTATTATTGAGTTGTATTTTTTTATATTTCACATATTAGTCCTTTACCAGATATATAATTTGCAAATATTTTCTCCTAGTCTGAGACTTGCCTTTCTTGATAGTGTCTTTTGACACTATTTTAAGTGTCTTTTAAAATCGTTGATGAATTCCAATTTGTCAAGTTTTAAAAAAAATGGATTGTGCTTTTGGCATGATGTCTAAGAATTCTTTGCTCAACCAGAGGACATGGAGATTGTCTCCTACATTTTATTTTAGAAATTTTATAGTTTTTCTCTTCCAGTTGTATTGAGGTATGCCTGACATACAGCACTATATAAGCTTCAGGTGTCTGGTGTAAGGATTTGAGTTGCATACATCCTGAAACGATTATCACAATAAGTTTAGTGATCATCCATCAGCTCATATATTAATCAAAGAAATAGAAAAGTTTCTTTGTGATGAGAACTCTTAGGATTTCCTGTCTTAACAACTTTCAAGCATAACAGACAGCGTGTTAATTACACTGATGATGCTGCACGTTACTGCCTAGCATTTATCTTATAACTTGGGGTTTGCAGTGCCTTTTGATGGCCTTCGTCCAGTTCCCCTCCCTCCACCCTCCATCTCTGGTAACCACTAATCCGATCGCTTTCTCTCTCTCTCTTTTTTTTTTTAGGGTCTGTTCAAATCTTTTTCTCATTTTTAATTTGTTTTCTTATTATTGAACTTTTAGGGCTCTTTATATATTCTGATATGTCCTTTATCAAATATGTATTTTTCAAATATTTTTCCCAGTATGTGTTTTGTGGCCTTTTTCTTCTTTTTCTTTTTTATTTGTTGAAACTCTTACATTTAGGTCTGTGGTTCATCTTAGAGGTAATTTTTGTATGATGGAAGGCCCTTAAGTTCTGTTTGTTGTTGCTGTGGTAGTGGTTGATGATGCCACAGAGTTCTATGGTTTTTATCTGAAGTTCAGGAGTTTGGCAAGCAAAAATGCTGTATGTCAATTATATCTCAATAAAACTGGGTGGGGGGGGACCCTGCCAGCTGAGTCAGGCCAAATTACTGACCCACATAATTCTAAGCAAAGAAAACAATTGCTGCTTTAAGCCACTTAATTTGTGGTGGTTTGTTATGTAGTGATTGATAGCTGAAACAATATATCATATTCACTTCATATTTTCTCTGTAAATAGTTATGCCTGAACAGGACATCTTGTAACAGAGGCTACAGGAATTTTTACTCTACTTCAAAATTGTTAAGCATATCTCATATCAGAAAGTATAGGCTTTCTGATCTTTTGTACAGATATATGTCTTTTGTATACTTTTTTGGTACAGTAGACCCTCCTTATCCACAGGGGATACATTCCAAGATCCCCAATGACGCCTGAAATCACAGCACCAAGCCCTGTATATACTATGTGTTTTTCTATACACACGCACCTACAGTAAAGTTTAATTTATAAATTAGGCACAGTGAAAGACTAACAATAACTAATAGTAAATTATGACAATTATGACTGTGAGTATTGCCTCTCTCTCTCACGAAATATCTTATTGTTCTGTACTCACCCTTCTTCTTCTTGCGATGACGGGAGAGGAAGTGAGGTGAATGACACAGGCACTGTGATGTGGCGTTAGGCTAGTATTGACCTTCGATGACACGTCAGGACAATTGGCTGCTTCCAGTGATGCTGGATCATCAGCTGTGACCAAGTGGATGGCTGGATCGACGATGTCGATGGCTGGGGATCCCAGGCAGGTCAGAGCTGGATGGAGAGAGAGTTCATCATGTGACTCAGAACAGACACGCAATTTAAAACCTATGCATTGTTTACTTCCGGAATTTTCCATTTAATATCTTTGGACCACAGTTGACTGCGGGTAACTGAAACCTTGGAAATCAAAATTGCAGATAAGTGGGGAGGACTACTGTATAGATATATATCTTTTGTATACTTTTGTATAGATCTTTTGAACTTGTGCTTTTAAAATGCATTCTTATAATCAATTGTCAAATCTTCTTCAAGCTTGTATATAGGTGTTGCGCTCCTAGAATCTAAGTGGCTATATAGTAAAGCACTATGGTAGATAATTTGACAAGTTATCTTGTTTGACATTTGTGTTTGACATTTATGTCAAAGTTAGTGAAATCAGTATTGCTTTTGTGGGATTGCATATGACTTTTAAAGCTGTTGGCTGTAAATATATTAGATCCGTGTCGTAAGCTAACGTCTACCAAAGTGGCATTGTTTGCTTCTGTTGCCTGCAGTACCTCTTTGAGAAAAATGCAACTTTTTGGAAGAAGGGAAAAACTACTTTTCATTACAGATTCTTTAATCAACAGCAATCACCTCTGCCTTTTATAACCACTTGCAAAGAAAATGATTCTTAATTTCCCATTTCCAAAATGCCATAATGTCATAGATTTCTAATTACGTAACTGAAAAAGTAAACACCTTCTAATGGTTGCTCAGACATTAGGGTATATAGGTCTGATTACCAAATGTGTCTGTTTTCCTAGACACCAAATGCTAAGTCTATTAGGATTTCCTGCTATTCTTCTGAATGTTGAAGACTGTTTATGTAAATTGAAAAGGTCAACGTATAGACACATTTCTGTGACTTTCTCCCTCTTAAAAGTATAGACTTGATAAAAAAAAATGGAGCAAAAATGAAATTTTTAAATAAAACTCATGCACAGTTCAAATCTGTAATTTCTTCTTACACTGAATACAAGTTATTTTTGCTATAGTTACCTAAATAAAAATATGTCCATATAACTGTTAACAGAACATCATATTTTTAAGTTGTTTGAGGAACTATATGCATTTCATTAGTCCAAAGTTAAATTATCTACCATAGTGCTTTACTATATAGCCACTTAGATTCTAGGAGCCTAACACCTATATACAAGCTTGAAGAAGATTTGACAATTGATTATAAGAACACATTTTAAAAATAGTGTAGCCCAATGAATATTACTTTTGTATTTAAAGTAGCAAGAATCTGAAAAGGCCATCCAATGGAAAATATGTGAAGTAAATATTTCTGATGTTCATTCCTACTTGGAAACAGCTTTGGAGTAGGATTTGTTCAGTTATAATTTTGTTTCATCTTAGCATGTCTCTGGCCCGAGAAAATTTTTAATCTTGACAGATCATAGAGTAGAAAGATTCCTTTTGTATATAATGCAAATATTAGACACTTAGGGAAGGGGGTGGAGGAGGAGGGTTCAGACTCCAAGTTTCTTCATAATATTTCTCCCAAACGGACTCTGTAGAAACTTAAGAAGATCGAGTCTAAACCTGAGGTGCTGTCTTATTTGTCCTCAAAGATGTGATGGCTATATTTCTAGGCAGGCAATTTCACTGAAAAGGTTGGCTATCCTTTTATTTTAATCCGAATGAGTATGCTTTGTTTTTTTTTAAATAAATATTCATTCTCCTTTTAGCGATCCCTCTGAAGTCAACCTAATTCTTCCTTTCAAAGGTTTTTCTGTGTTTGGGCTATTGTGAAGTTGTGACTTTACTGACCTGCTGCTCTGCGGTAAGCGAGCTGGGAAATTGAAGGAAACTTGTAAAAAAGAAAGAGAATTTCCTCTTCCTTTCACCGGGAAGATGGCCGTTAAAGTGTGTTCCACAGACCAAGGGCATCTGCATCATTTGGAAGATTTCTCAAAATGCAGAATCTAGGGCCTCACCTAAGACCCACTGAATTTGAATCTGTACAATGACAAGATCCCCCATGTGACCCTAAAATTGACATGCACTACCCTAGCAGAAAGCACTAGATAAAGCCCACCAGCCTTCCCCTCCCCAGTGGCCCTCAGAAGGACCTCCCTCTTCTCTGGGGTACCACTAAGAAAAAAATACAGAGGCAAGCAGCTCTGGGAGTTTGCTTCCGCTAGGTCTGGCTTTGGGGAAATAGTTTAATTTCCAGGCTTCTGTTTGCTTTTTGTCAAATGATCTAGTATTTTGTGACATACCTCTTGCGGGTTAGCATGTTATGACTTACTCTTATTTGTTAACACTGAGCCCAAATCATTATTTAGGAAGAAAAAGTCTCCTCCTTTACCCAGGGGACAAACATTCACTTCACCAGCACATACTTATCCTAGTTTAACCCATGCCAATTAAATTAATTTAATTTGTTTCAATTTAAGCTACCATACACTAGATTGATACAAATACAGTTGCCACTGAAACATATTCTTAGGTAAAAATAACCAATCATTAATATATTAGTTGATTTACATATCATATTTTTCCAAAGGAAAAATTGTAATGAACTGCTATTCATTATAGTTAGAATACATCATGTCTTTAGTTAGTTAGCTTCTAGGAAACTACTTGAGATTATAGTATACTATAAACTTTCTGCTGCAGATATATAAAGATGTACATACTTAAATTTATCTTTAAAACTCAAAGAAGAATACTAAAAACAAATATAAAATATATTTTGATTTACAAATTTACAAAGCTATTCACCCACATAAGTTCATTAAAATATGAAATCTATGCAACTTTCCATTTTATCTTTCTATCCTTATCCTTTTATCCTTATCTTCCTTTCCATGCTATCCTTCGTAAACTGGCTCTTATTGTAGATTTCGTAAATTTCTTTGAGATCTTTCATTTAAAGCATCATAAAAGTGGGTTTATTGTCATTTATTATGCCACAGATATATCTAGGATAATTGTTTCATAATTGTTCCTGTATGTTGGTGTTCTAAGGGTTCAGGTTAAGGAAATCACTGTGTTTCCCCAGAATTCCTCCTCACTACATACGTTAAGTCCAGTATGTTCAGCCTGCCTTGACATAGGTGCCGACACTGAGGCACCAGTTTACCAGGGCTGATGACACTTAAGACTGATACTCTTATCTGATATCTCACTTTCAAGATATATGAGACGTTGTAGCCTTTGGCATAAGAGCTCCAGATTCCACCCCAGTATTTCCATCATCCCCTCTCCTCCTGCCTACCCTCCACCTCCCAACATGCACACCGCACACAGCAGGCTACTCTCTAGCGTCCGTCAAACCACTTTCCGTTCTATGCTCTCTCTTAACCTAGACCTTCTCTTATCCTGTTACTTTTCCATGGAATGCTCCATTCACTGCTCCCATTTACCCCTCCCTGTCCTTAGAACCAGAACTGGAGAGCTTGTTTCTTTTATTGGAATTACCCAGTTACTCTTAAATTTACGTCTTCTCCCCTGAGGCTCACTTTATCCCCGCATGGTAAGGCTGCCTGAGGGTTGAACACTGCCTAGGTCACTGTTACAACCTGTAAGACGAGGATGTTTGACGATTGCTAAGTTAATCAATATTAGAAACTTCTCACTGCAGATGGATTTAGAATTCCTTCCACACATATAACCCTGTGAAAACCAAGCAGAGTGCGTGTGATTGGGGGCGGACTTGGAGAGGTAAAGCATGTTAATTTCCAGGGAGATGGGTATCCTGATTTCCATGCAGTCTGCTCTGCATCAGGATGACTTGAAGACCTAGTATAGAAACCAAGGTCTAGCTCCTGGGTTGTTGTTATTCTAGCTAACGGCAGTGATCATACTGTTGCACGTTTGTGGATATTTAATAAAAACTCAGAGAACAGCTTGTAAAAGGCAGTACTCATTCCTGCTGAGAGAAAAAGGGAAACAAGTGAATCATCTACTAAGCAATTTCAAATGTTTCTGCTGTAACCTTAAGAGCATAATTTTAACTTTTTGGCACTGGGTGAGGTCGGCCTTAGTGTACTTTGAACTACGCATTATAACTGGAAAATTGGATGCAGAGGTAAAGGGGAGTTTCCTTTTCTCAAATGTTGTTTAGCCAAGATACACAATCCGTGAACAAGAGTAATTTGGTGAGAACACTAGTGAGGTGTATACCTGGATAAATACTTGTTTTCCCATGTTCTAAAATACCAAAAGCTTACTTCCTTTAGGTTCGCATTTATATTTATTATTAATTTCATGTCATATTATTTTCATGTATTTTAAACTGCAGACTGGGTAATTTATTTTATTCAGGATATTTAGAAATCTAGGGGGCACCATTTAAAATGAGTATTTCTTGCCATGAATAGAATTTTAAAAATTACATTTGATTGTGAGGAAATAAGGGTGTACTCAAAGCTTCTAGCGTCTAAAAAACATGCTTAATTTCTAGTTTTAAGAAAGCAATGACAACTTTTCCTTTTTCATACTTCCAGATTCTTCAAGGGCCATTCAAGTCAATTGTTTGCTAATAATTGCATTGGCATTGTGCTGGCTTGAAGTGTGACCAAAGAGAAGCATGTTTCAGTATAGATTACCAATCACACTATTAGCAATTTAGGCACGTTAATGACTAATATTGCATTGGTATAATGGTAATCACTTTCAGGTCATTCAATAAGAACTAATTCCTAACCAAGACAAGAGTATAGTTAAAGAAAGATTATACGAAAGGATGATAGATACAGATTTACAGTAAATAGTTTTTAACTGAAATCCAACTATTAGTAAGAGATTATCGGGAAGGGATTTACTTGGGTAACCCCCCATAATTTAGTGCTATTTTTCTTCTGAATACTACCTAACACATTTCAACTTCTGGAGTATGTAACCTGGGCTAGAAATCTCTCGGGAACCAGCTCCCTCACGATCTTTGTGGTATTTCCTGTTTGAGTCAGACTGGAAATATCCCTAACAGGCTCCGCTTTAGGGATTTAGCCCTTCGCTTCCACAAGTAAGAGAACCAAGAGACAAAAGAAGCTGAAACAAGAGAAAGGCAGCCAAACCATGGTTTTGATTTTTCAGAATCTCCTGCTTCGTTTAAGGAGAAAGGTTTATGGATTGTGGTCCTCAACCAGCCACTATATATAAAAAAGTATTTAGATCCTTTCTTTGCCTACTAACTTAATGCATCACTGACTGTAGTTCCATTACAAAGTGCTTGAGTCAAGGTTTGGAAGATTTAGACAGAGACAAGTCTGGAGCTTCGTAAGCAGAACAAGGGTGACATAGCATCATAGTTACATGAGCTATAAATCTGTGAAGAGAAGATGTTGATTGTCACAGGTTCATGTTTATCTTGCTGCAGAGGGCATTGATGGTCAGTGATCTACTTTATTTTGCAGGGCTATTAAAGGAATTCTTAACCATGTGTTGCAATTTTATTTAACAAGTAATGGTGCCTCTTTGAAGAGGCCTTGTACATCCTGTTTGATACCTGAACAAGTTAAGCCAGAACTGAAATATATTCTGATTTCTCACCTGGGCATAAAAATAAATAAATAAATAAAAATAAATAGAAGGCCGGAAAAGGAGGGGGAGAAAAAAGCAGTTGCCATTCAGGATTTATACAGAATAGTTACGGGCTTCCCTGGTGGCGCAGTGGTTGAGAATCTGCCTGCTAATGCAGGGGACACGGGTTCAAGCCCTGGTCTGGGAAGATCCCACATGTCGCGGAGCAACTAGGCCCGTGAGCCACAATTACTGAGCCTGCGTATCTGGAGCCTGTGCTCCACAACAAAAGAGGCCACGATAGTGAGAGGCCCGCGCACCACGATGAAGAGTGGCCCCCGCTTGCCGCAACTAGAGAAAGCCCTCGCACAGAAACGAAGACCCAACACAGCCATAAATAAATAAATAAAAATTAAAATTAAAAAAAAAACAAAAAACCCCCCAGTTTAAAAAAAAAAAAAAAAAGAATAGTTACATTTGACAGGTAAGATATATAACCACTTATCTTCGCTGCTGGTCAAAGATAATTTCCTCTGGTTCTTTCTATTTGAATCCACCCAATAATGTATCAGGTGTTTTTCTCTTAAGAAAAAAAGGCAGTCTCTGAAATTATATGAAATTTAAATGATTTAAGTCCTAGTTAGAAAATTTAGCTTGAAATGTAATGGTGATCGTCACCTTATATTTCAATAATATTTCATTTCCCACACCTGCCTTCAAGGGCTGTTTCAATCATGAATAACAGTTGGGGAGAAAAACGATAAACATTATGTGTGCAGCAAAGGTCTTAGTAGTTATGAGCCAAGCTGGAATGAGGAACAACTGTCACTGCAGGGCTGGACCCAGTGGGGAGCCTGGAGTTCTGCCCTAACAATCCCAGACTCTGCAACTTTATATGCTCTTTGTGGTTTTAAAAAGACTTGATCTTTCTAATATTACATTCTGAAAGCCAACTTAATAGATACTCTATATCTGGAGAGCTTTGTAGCCAGAATGATGGAAGATTCTTGTGGTTGTTGCCGTGTTTCTCGGTGAAAGAGCAAAGCACAGCCTAAGTGTGGCTGATCTGTGTGAAGTTTGCATATCCACTGACAGTGGTGCCGGGGTGAAGCCTTCTTTATGCTGTAGGAGAGGAGAAGCATTCTTTCCAGCAGCTGGAAGGTGGCTTCGGGCTTTGCCAATGTGCTTGGTGTGAACCTGGGAAAGTCAGTGCAGAGTTTGGTGAAGGAAGGAGAGAGAGCTGGCACTTTCCAGCTGAAGCAGGTGTGGCCCCGTGTGATGTGATGCGATGTGAGAAGAGTGAGGAGGGTTCATGGTCAAATCCATCACCTTATCGTATAAAGTTAAGCACATCCTGTTTTCCTTCATTCTCTTTCCATGTATCACTGATCATCTGATGTTTAGCACAAAGAGTTGGGGGTGCTCGGTCTCCTTGCTCTATATCCCCAGCATTCCTTCACCCCCAACTTAATTCTCCTCACTTATTTTCCAAAAAATAAATCACTTTCTACCCCCTCCTCGGTTCTCCTGCTACCTGAGCATCTCTGAAGGCTCCTGATCCATCTCTGCTGCACAAAGGGCTATAGGTCCCCTCCTTTAAAGGTATAGGAAGTGGAGGATTTTAAAGTCAATTCTTTTTATTTTCCTTTCCCACACATTTCAGATAGCAACTGAGAGGGGTGTAGACACTTAAACTGCTAGAGCAATTTCCCTTCCTTAACAGCCCCACCCAATGCAGGCAGCAGCTACAATGAGCTCGGCTCTAATCATCCCCCCTTGTCTTTGTTTCAGAAGTGTGTTCTTTAACATGATTCAGTTCAGCAAAAGTAAACCATCACGTGTTTTTGAGAGGCTATGATAAGGATCTCTGCAAGATAATGCTCTCTCAGGTCAAGTCCCTGACGATCATGAGTTTACAGTCTACCCAGAAAGGTTAGAGACCTATCAGAAGCAGGGGAATTCATTACACATAGAAAGCAAGTAAGTGTTGAATGCTAAGTGATGAATCGGTGATACAGAATATACGAGCTATGCTTTCTCAGTGTCCTGCACTTCTTCATAGCCTTTATCCCAATTGTCATGAAAGGAGTTATCTGGATATCGTTTGTTTAACATCTTGTCTTCACCCTGCACCAACCCCTTGGTTCAGGGTCCTTGCTGGATTTTTGGTTGCCAGCGTATCCCAAGCGGAGAACCGTGAATCCAGAAATTCAGAGAAGGAAGCACCCCTGTCATCTGGGCCAGTTCCCAGCCGTGGCCATCAGGGAAGGCTTCTCAGAGGTGCTTCAGATCCAGCGGAGGGAAAGTCCAAAAATTGCCATGGATTAGTCATGTCGGCCTAAGCCTCTGTCTACACCACAAGCTTGTAATGACACACTTCTTTATCTGGGAATCCCCAACCTGTTGTTAGAATCAGGAAATGGTGGATGCCTCCCATCCCGGTGTGGCTTGGACAGACTGCCAGTATCATCTGGCTTGTTCCCATGTGTGGCCCAGATTAAACTCACCCCAGAGACGTATCAAGTGCCCACGGGTTTGGCATGGGTGATGGCAGCCTGGGCTCCCAGGCAGCCCCCAAACCCGGGCGGTTATGACTGTTTACATTTTGAAAGGAGCCCCGGGCAGCACCATCCCACTGAAAGTCCTTATTGTCTTCAGTGTAAGAGTTCTCTGTCTTCCATTCTTGTTTCCAACTCTCCTAGGATTCAGGAGAACATGAAAAAGAAAACTACAACCAGCCTTTCTGTGGGATTCATAACTCTGTGTACAGCGTAGGCTGAATAGGAAGAAATCGTTGAACCGTAAACAGGCTTTTTAACCTTCTCTGCTGCTCCCGGAGAAGAGAAGTGGGCAGCTGGTAGAACATCTCGGCGCTGTTCCCTATGACCTCCCCTCCCTCGCTATGCAGGAAGAGGATGAGTCATCTCCACCCAGCGGTGCTGTGGCCACCATGCATTACGATGCACAAATAGCAGTCTAGCCTTTGAGTCTTTCTTTTCCTATTTCTCCAGACAGCTTCAGTCCAAATAAGGATCTTACCCCTCCTGAGATAATTCCTAACGTTTCTAAGTAGGTTTCCAATTCCCCACTAATTCCACTATCAGTAACGAGCACCACTTTTCACAAATGGGTCGTACAGATGCACATTTTGTAACTGTATTTCGTTTCGCTTGAAATACTTTTAGGAACTATGGAAAAGGAGTGGTTGATTTAGAAATCGGGTTAAACACAACCTTACAATTATCACGTGAATATGGGGCATTAAGAAAGATTAGAAACACCACCACTACCAGCATTCAAGTTATTCCACCCTTCCTTCATGCCTTGAAATACTATGCCTTTCGTTCCACTCATGTGATTTTGGGCTCCATTTAAAAAGTCACTTTAAGAGTCTTTTGAATATTTTCTGTGGTGACAGAAATTTGTTCTTTGAGGATTGACTTGAATTTAGGGAACCAAAAGATAGAACTAGTCCAGTGAATAAGGTGGATGATCATGGCAGGTGATACCAATTTAGTTTTAAAAATAAAGGGAAATGGAAAAGATTTTCTCCACAAGGTTTTTTACACTATAGCATCTGCGGGCTAATACTGTAACCTTACCAAATGCCTCTTGTAAGAGGCTGACCCTAGATTGGTAGGTTTTTTCCTCTTTTCATACAAGTTCTGTGTATTGTGGTTTTATTTATGCTCCAGTTTGTATGGAATTATGTCCCTAAATAATGTTGCTGGAGCTCGGTCTTACAAGATTCCTGGAATTCTAGCCCACTTCAAACAAGTACTTAATAGACCAAATGAAGATAATTACATTGTGCTTTTGCTTTGCAGAACACTAAAAGCAAAATCGCTCCTAGATTGCTAAAACCATTTTAAATGCTTTTGGAAATGTTAAATTATCTGTAGGTGTGCACACTAGATCCTTCGTTCGAGTCCAGTTGGTACCTTACATTGTTTTGGTCACTCTTAGAACATGGGTTCAATTGAAGTTGCCTGAGAGGGGAAAATCAACATTCTCCAAATATGCAGGCAAAGCTTTCGTCCACAGGGCAGAAGAATCAATTGCTCTCCTTCTTGGCTTCAGCCGTTCCTTTGTTTTCACTTTTCTTCCCCCCAAGTTCACACTTAAGGCCCCTTTTAATGCTGTGTGTCCACCACCTTTTTCCTGTTATTGTGTTTCTTATTATAGGCTGCCCTCCTTAGAACTCTTATCTTTTCATCACCTCCTCATCCTTTTCATTGAGATGAACTTACCAGAGGCGGAGAAGGACTGAATGGACTCTTCCTACCTGAAGGGGGACCACACCATAATCTGTTAAAATAAAGGATGACTGTCCAGTGCATTTACCCTTGGGTTGTGGCTTTATTATTGTTGTTCGAACTGCAACCCAGAATGGAACTTCTTTTAAATTTCAAAGACTTTTTTTTTTTTTTAACCTCCAAGCCTTTTTTAAAAAAAAATCTAAGTTTGGACCTTAATGTGTCGACAGGTCTCTTTTACATTATTTTTGGCTAAAGCCAGAAGCAAATTGTGTTGAAAAGTATTATGAGAACACCTCTCCTTCTAAGATTTCTAGCTCGGTAGAGTAGACTCCAGAGGTTTGGATTAATCAGGTAAGCCTTAGAAAAACATCCGCTGTTTCAGACGATCTGCTTAACCAAATCCCAATGCTGAACTGCTAAAGGTTTTCTTATCTAGAATGAACTGTGTGTTAGGGGAGTGACGTGATGAACTACTACTTATATATGAAGGGAATCTGAAACCTCACAGTTATACTTTTAATAATGTGGCCAAAAAGTCACGTTCATATATGTTTCTAAGACCAACATATATTTTGCAAGATGCCCATCTCTGACATGATTAAAATATGAACTGTGTGACTGAATTAACCTAATTATTCCATAATAAAAAGAAAAAAATACTATTTTTTATCAAACTACTCATTTTGAGATTACTTAAAAATACATTTTACGAGAGAGGAGCTTCAAGATGGCGGAAGAGTAAGACACGGGGATCACCTTCCTCCCCACAGATACATCAGAAATACATCTACACGTGGAACTGCTCCTATAGAACACCCACTGAACGCTAGCAGAAGACCTCAGACTTCCCAAAAGGCAAGAAACTCCTCACGTACCTGGGTAGGGCAAAAGAAAAAAGAAAAAACAGAGACAAAAGAATAGTCACAGGGCTTCCCTGGTGGCGCAGTGGTTGAGAATCTGCCTGCTAATGCAGGGGACACGGGTTCGAGCCCTGGTTTGGGAAGATCCCACATGCTGCGGAGCAACTAGGCCCGTGAGCCACAACTACTGAGCCTGCGCGTCTGGAGCCTGTGCTCCGCAACAAGAGAGGCCTACGCACCGCGATGAAGAGTGGCCCCCGCTTGCCGCAACTGGAGAAAGCCCTAGCACAGAAACAAAGACCCAACACAGCCATAAATAAATGAAAAAAAAAAAAAAGAATAGGGACGGGACCTGCACCAGTGGGAGGGAGCTGTGAAGGAGGAAAGGTGTCCACACACTAGGAAGCCCCTTCGCGGGCGGAGACTGCAGGTGGCAGAGGGGGAAGCTTCGGAGCCACGGAGGAGAGCGCAGCCACAGGGGTGCGGAGGGCAAAGCGGAGAGGTTCCCGCACAGAGGAGCGGTGCCGACCAGCACTCACCAGCCCGAGAGGCTTGTCTGCTCACCCGCCAGGGCGGGCGGGGCTGGGAGCTGAGGCTCGGGCTTCGGTCGGATCGCAGGGAGAGGACTGGGGTTGGCGGCGTGAACACAGCCTGAAGGGGCTAGTGCGCCACAGCTGGCCGGGAAGGAGTCCGGGAAAAAGTCTGCAGCTGCCGAAGAGGCAAGAGACTTTTTCTTGCCTCTTTGTTTCGCGGTGCGCGAGGAGAGGGGATTCAGAGCGCCGCTTAAACGAGCTCCAGAGACGGGCGCGAGCCGCGGCGATCAGCACGGACCCCAGAGACGGGCATGAGACGCTAAGGCTGCTGCTGCCGCCACCAAGAAGCCTGTGTGCAAGCACAGGTCACTCTCCACACCGCCCCTCCCGGGAGCTGGTGCAGCCGCCACGGCCAGGCTCCCGTGATCCGGGGACAACTTCCCTGGGAAAACGCACGGCGAGCCTCCGGCTGGTGCAACGTCACGACGCCTGTGACGCCACAGGCTCGCCCCGCCTCCTCCGTACCGCTCCCTCCCCCCGGCCTGACTGAGCCAGAGCCCCCGAATCAGCTGCTCCTTTAACCCCGTCCTGTCTGAGCGGAGAACAGACGCCCTCAGGCGACCTACATGCAGAGGCGGGGCCACATCCAAAGCTGAACCCCGGGAGCTGTGCGAACAAAGAAGAGAAAGGGAAATCTCTCCCAGCAGCCTCAGAAGCAGCGGATTAAAGCTCCACAAACAACTTGATGTGCCTGCATCTGTGGAATACCTGAATAGACAACGAATCATCCCAAATTGAGGAGGTGAACTTTGGGAGCAATGATATATATATATTTTCCCCCTTTTTCTCTTTTTGTGAGTGTGTATGTGTAGGCTTCTGTGTGTGATTTTGTCTGTATAGCTTTGCTTTTACCATTTGTCCTAGGGTTCTGTCTGTCCGCTTTTTTTTTTACTTAAAAATTTTTTTTCTTAATAATTATTTTTTATTTTAATAACTTTATTTTATTTATTTTATCTTCTTCTTTCTTTCTTTCTTTCTTTTCTCCCTCTGATTCTGAGCCGTGTGGAGGACAGGCTGTTGGTGCTCCAGCCAGGCATCAGGGCTGTGCCACTGAGGTGGGAGAGCCAAGTTCAGGACATTGGTCCACAAGAGACCTCCCAGCTCCATGTAATATCAAATGGGGAAAATCTCCCAGAGATCTCCATCTCAACACCAAGACCCAGCTCCACTCAACGACCTGCAAGCTACAGTGCTGGACACCCTATGCCAAACAACTAGCAAGACAGGAACACAGCCCCATCCATTAGCAGAGAGGCTACCTAAAATCATAATAAGGCCACAGACACCCCAAAACACACCACCAGACGTGGACGTGCCCACCAGAAAGACAAGATCCAGCCTCATCCACCAGAACACAGGCACTAGTTCCCTCCACCAGGAAGCCTACACAACCCACTGAACCAACCTTAGCCACTGGGGACAGATACCAAAAACAACGGGAACTACGAACCTGCAGCCTGTGAAAAGGAGACCCCAAACACAGTAAGATAAGCAAAATGAGAAGACAGAGAAACACACATCAGATGAAGGAGCAAGGCAAAAACCCACCAGACCTAACAAACGAAGAGGAAATAGCCAGTCTACCTGAAAAAGCATTCAGAGTAATGATAGTAAAGATGATCCAAAATCTTGGAAATAGAATAGAGAAAATACAAGAAACGTTTAACAAGGACCTAGAAGAACTAAAGAGCAAACAAACAGTGATGAACAACACAATAAATGAAATTAAAAATTCTCTAGAAGGGATCCATAGCAGAATAACTGAGGCAGAAGAATGGATAAGTAACCTGGATGATAAAATAGTGGAAATAACTACTGCAGAGCAGAATAAAGAAAAAAGAATGACAAGGATTGAGGACAGTCTCAGAGACCTCTGGGACAACATTAAACACACCAACATTCGAATTATAGGGGTCCCAGAAGAAGAAGAGAAAAAGAAAGGGACTGAGAAAATATTTGAAGAGATTATAGTTGAAAACTTCCCTAATATGGGAAAGGAAATAGTTAATCAAGTCCAGGAAGCACAGAGAGTCCCATACAGGATAAATCCAAGGAGAAACACGCCAAGACACATATTAATCAAACTATCAAAAATTAAACACAAAGAACAAATATTAAAAGCAGCAAGGGGAAAACAACAAATAACACACAAGGGCATCCCCATAAGGTTAACAGCTGATCTTTCAGCAGAAACTCTGAAAGCCAGAAGGGAGTGGCAGGACATATTTAAAGTGATGAAGGAGAAAAACCTACAACCAAGATTACTCTACCCAGCAAGGATCTCATTCAGATTTGGCGGAGAAATTAAAAGCTTTACAGACAAGCAAAAGCTAAGAGAATTCAGCACCACCAAACCAACTTTACAACAAAAGCTAAAGGAACTTCTCTAGGCAGGAAACACAAGAGAAGGAAAAGACGTACAATAATAAACCCAAAACAATTAAGAAAATGGTAATAGGAACATACATATTGATAATTACCTTAAATGTAAATGGATTAAATGCTCCAACCAAAAGACATAGACTGGCTGAATATATACAAAAACAAGACCTGTATATATGCTGTCGACAAGAGACCCACTTCAGACCTAGGGACACATACAGACTGAAAGTGAGGGGACGGAAAAAGATATTCCATGCAAATGGAAATCAAAAGAAAGCTGGAGTAGCAATTCTCATATCAGACAAAACAGACTTTAAAACAAAGACTATTACAAGAGACAAAGAAGGACACTACATAATGATCAAGGGATCAATCCAAGAAGAAGATATAACAATTGTAAATATTTATGCACCCAACATAGGAGCACCTCAACACATAAGGAAAATACTAACAGCCATAAAAGGGGAAATCGACAGTATAACACAATCATAGTAGGGGACTTTAACACCCCACTTTCACCAATGGACAGATCATCCAAAATGAAAATAAGTAAGGAAACACAAGCTTTAAATGATACATTAAACAATATGGACTTAATTGATATTTATAGGACATTCCATCCAAAAACAACAGAATACACATTCTTCTCAAGTGCTCATGGAACATTCTCCAGGATAGATCATATCTTGGGTCACAAATCAAGCCTTGGTAAATTTAAGAAAATTGAAATCATATCAAGTATCTTTTCTGGCCACAACGCCATGAGACTAGATATCAATTACAGGAAATAATCTGTAAGAAATACAAACAAATACAAAGGCTAAACAACACACTACTTAATAACCAAGAGATCACTGAAGAAATCAAAGAGGAAATCAAAAAATACCTAGAAACAAATGACAATGAAAACACAATGACCCAAAACCTATGGGATGCAGCAAAAGCAGTTCTAAGAGGGAAGTTTATAGCAATACAATCCTACCTTAAGAAACAAGAAACATCTCAAATAAACAAGCTAACCTTACACCTAAAGCAATTAGAGAAAGAAGAACAAAAAAAAACCCCCAAAGTTAACAGAAGGAAAGAAATCATAAAGATCAGATCAGAAATAACTGAAAAAGAAACGAAGGAAATGATAGCAAAGATCAATAAAACTAAAAGCTGGTTCTTTGAAAAGATAAACAAAATTGATAAACCATTAGCCAGACTTATCAAGAAAAAAAGGGAGAAGACTCAAATCAATAGAATTATTAGAAATGAAAAAGGAGAAGTAACAACTGACACAGCAGAAATACAAAGGATCATGAGAGATTACTACAAGCAACTATACGCCAATAAAATGGACAACCTGGAAGAAATGGACAAATTCTTAGAAATGCACAACCTTCCGAGACTGAAACAGGAAGAAATAGAAAATATGAACAGACCAATCACAAGCACTGAAATTGAAACTGTGATTAAAAATCTTCCAACAAACAAAAGTCCAGGACCAGATGGCTTCATAGGCGAATTCTATCAAATATTTAGAGAAGAGCTAACACCTATCCTTCTCAAACTCTTCCAAAATATAGCAGAGGGAGGAACACTCCCAAACTCATTCTACAAGGCCACCATCACTCTGATACCAAAACCAGACAAAGATGTCACAAGGAAAGAAAACTACAGGCCAATATCACTGATGAACATAGATGCAAAAATCCTCAACAAAATACTAGCAAACAGAATCCAAAAGCACATTAAAAGGGTCATACACTATGATCAAGTGGGGTTTATCTCAGGAATGCAAGGATTCTTCAATATATGCAAATCAATCAACGTGATACACCATATTAACAAACTGAAGGAGAAAAACCATATGATCATCTCAATAGATGCAGAGAAAGCTTTCAACAAAATTCAACACCCATTTATGATAAAATCCCTCCAGAAAGTAGGCATAGAGGGAACTTTCCTCAACATAATAAAGGCCATATATGACAAACCCACAGCCAACATTGTCCTCAATGGTGAAAAACTGAAACCATTTCCACTAAGAGCAGGAACAAAACAAGGTTGCCCACTCTCACCACTTTTATTCAACATAGTTTTGGAAGTTTTAGCCACAGCAATCAGAGAAGAAAAAGAAATAAAAGGAATCCAAATCGGAAAAGAAGAAGTAAAGCTGTCACTGTTTGCAGATGACATGATACTACACATAGAGAATCCTAAAGATGCTACCAGAAAACTACTAGAGCTAATCAATGAATTTGGTAAGGTAGCAGGATACAAAATTAATGCACAGAAATCTCTTGCATTCCTATACAGTAATGATGAAAAATCTGAAAGTGAAATTAAGAAAACACTCCCATTTACCACTGCAACAAAAAGAATAAAATATCTAGGAATAAACTACCTAAGGAGACAAAAGACCTGTATGCAGAAAATTATAAGACATTGATGAAAGAAATTAAAGATGATACAAATAGATGGAGAGATATACCATGTTCTTGGATTAGAAGAATCAACATGGTGAAAATGACTCTACTACCCAAAGCAATCTACAGATTCAATGCAATCCCTATCAAACTACCACTGGCATTTTTCACAGAACTAGAACAAAAAAGTTCACAATTTGTGTGGAAACACAAAAGACCCCGAATAGCCAAAGCAATCTTGAGAACGAAAAATGGAGCTGGAGGAATCAGGCTCCCTGACTTCAAACTATACTACAAAGCTACAGTAATCAAGACAGTATGGTACTGGCACAAAAACAGAAATATAGATCAATGGAACAGGATAGAAAGCCCAGAGGTAAACCCACGCACATATGGTCATCTTATCTTTGATAAAGGAGGCAAGCATATACAGTGGAGAAAAGACAGTCTCTTCAAAAAGTGGTGCTGGGAAAACTGGACAGCTACATGTAAAAGAATGAAATTAGAACACTCCCTAACACCATACACAAAAATAAACTCAAAATGGATTAAAGACCTAAGTGTAAGGCCAGACACCATCAAACTCCTAGAGGAAAACATAGGCAGAACACTCTATGACATAAATCACAGCAAGATCCTTTCTGACCCACCTCCTAGAGAAATGGAAATAAAAACAAAAATAAACAAATGGGACCTAATGAAACTTAAAAGCTTTTGCACAGCAAAGGAAACCATCAACAAGATGAAAAGACAACCCTCAGAATGGGAGAAAATATTTGCAAATGAAGCAACTGACAAAGGATTAATCTCCAAAACATATAAGCAACTCATGCAGCTCAGTATCAAAAAAACAAACAACCCAATCCAAAAATGGGCAGAAGACCTACATAGACATTTCTCCAAAGAAGATATACAGATTGCCAACAAACACATGAAAGAATGCTCAACATCATTAATCATTAGAGAAATGCAAATCAAAACTACAATGAGATGTTATCTCACACCGGTCAGAATGGCCATCATCAAAAAATCTACAAACAATAAATGCTGGAGAGGGTGTGGAGAAAAGGGAACCCTCTTGCACTGTTGGTGGGAATGTAAATTGATACAGCCACTATGGAGAACAGTATGGAGGTTCCTTAAAAAACTAAAACTAGAACTACCATATGACCCAGCAATCCCACTACTGGGCATATACCCTGAGAAAACCATCATTCAAAAAGAGTCATGTACCAAAATGTTCATTGCAGCTCTATTTACAATAGCCAGGACACGGAAGCAACCGAAGTGTCCATCAACAGATGAATGGATAAAGAAGATGTGGCACATATATACAGTGGAATATTACTCAGCCATAAAAAGGAACGAAACTGAGTTATTTGTAGTGAGGTGGATGGACCTAGAGACTGTCATACAGAGTGAAGTGAGTCAGAAAGAGAAAAACAAATACTGTATGCTAACACATATATATGGAATGTAAAAAAAAAAAGAAAAAAAAATGGTCAGAAAAACCTAGGGGCAAGACGGGAATAAAGATGCAGACCTAGTAGAGAATGGACTTGAGGATACGGGGAGGAGGAAGGGTAAGCTGGGACAAAGTGAGAGAGTGGCATGGACATATATACACTACCAAATGTAAAATAGATAGCTAGTGGGAAGCAGCCGCATAGCAGCGGGATATAAGCTCGGTGCTTTGTGACCACCTAGAGGGGTGGGATAGGGAGGGTGCGAGGGAGGGAGATGCAGGAGGGAAGCGATATGGGGACACATATATATGTATAACTGATTCACTTTGTTATAAAGCAGAAACTAACACACCATTGTAAAGCAATTATACTCTAATAAATATGTTAAAAAAATACATTTTACCAGTGAAAATTTGGATTCTTATGTTTGGAAGAACAAGCAATTAAAAATTTTTTTCAGTTTATGAACAATGGTATTCAGTAAATGCTTTCTGAGAATCTATTCGGTGCTATGACAGGCACGGATGATAGTTGGGTAAGAAGACAGTATCCCTGCCCTCGAAGAATTCCATCTCATCAGAAAGACGGGCAAGTAAACACACATGTGCAATGTAAATGTGCTATGAGCTTTAACACAATTAGGTAGAGGGCTCTGTGGAAACAAAGGGACTGGCACATCTACTGCTGCAGGTGACACCTTAGATAAACTACACAGTGGTTGGAAAATCCTGAAGGTAAAGTATAAATTTTCCCCACGGTGGGAGGGTCAAAGACGTGTAGGCCATGAATTTTGGGAACAATTTCATATGCCAGGTGATAAGTTAGAAAACAAGATGCTGTCATTTCGTGTAACTTAACATTCTCTTGTACCTATGTTGTGCTATGTTCTATACTAAACATTATAAACCCTCAGGGCCTTAGTTTTTCATGTGCAAAATTGGGATCATGTTAGGTTTCTCTGAAGATTAAATATTTTAATCCACATAAAGAACTTAGTGCCCAGAATATAGTAATAATAAGTTAACTATTATTAGCTATTATTTTCATGTCTATCCATTCTCACTGATAATGCTACCCAGCAAGACGGCAGGGTGGGTGATCAATTCATTCACTTATTTACAAACATTTAATAAGCACTTATAGGCACCAGGCACCAGGGATTCAAAAGTGAAATGACCAAGTACCTGCTTTCATGTAGCTCAAAATTCCAGTGCTGAGATGAAAGAAAAGCAAGTAAATCATCAAACGAATAAATAATATAAATTCGGAGATCAATAAGCATTGAAAGCATGACAATGCTTGGGGGTGGAGGAAGGCATTTCATATACTGTTAGTATTGAAACCCCCCTGGAAGAAGTGGTAACTTGAATGTTAAGATGGAACCAGCCCTGTAAAGACCCCAGGTAGGAATACACTTGGCATGTTCCAGAAATAGACAGAAGACCTGGATTTGGAATAAAGGTAATGAGAGGAATAGAAATAGGGGATGAGGCCGGAGAAAGAGACACGCACAAGGTCATGCAGGGCCAGGTAGGGAAGGTAAGAAGCTTGAATCATTTCAAGTGTCATGGAAACTCTCTTCACTATAAGGCACAGTCAGTCAGTCTTTCAAAGAGCTTCCTTTACCTCATTCTGCCACCAAGCGCTCTGCTAAGCATGGCTCTCCTGAACTGTTGATGGGTCCTCCAGGCCCTCCCAGCCCCCTTCAAAGGGTACAGCCATCCTGTTACCTAGAAAGCACGCAGGGACATATCCTTACTATTCTTCTAAACCGGGTCTGCCTTTATACCTTGGTAACACCATTTGAGTATGTTTCTTTCCTTTTATGTTTATTACCACATCCTTCTCAACCATAATATGTGTGACACTTGTCCTGTGTCCCAGGCACTGAATGAGCCTCCATGGTTAACTCTGTGAAAAAGACACAATTCTTGCTCTTAAGAAGTTCATTGCCAAGAGGGCTCAATGGACATATTAAGAGACATCAAGACATGGACTACATGAGTGTAGTGATTGGGATGAGCTCAGGGACAGTGTGGGAGAGCTCATGGAAGAACCCCTTCCCCAGGGACACCGGTGCCAAACACCATATATTCCAGAGAAAGAAAGCAGTACAGTGTGATCTGAGATGAAAACAAGCTCCTAAATTTCATTCAAATTCTGTTGCTTCTACTTCTCTTGAGCCATGCTTCCATAACTGGCCACTATTGCCTTTTTTGTCAACCTGGTTTTAAAAACAGTGTGGGTTTTGGCAAGATATTGACTCTGAATATCAGTCATTTAAAATGCAAATTCATATGTCATGGTGAGTTTGAGAGAATTAAGTCCACAACTTCCAGGGTGGATTTATAATTAATCCATACCTCATGGGGATGGATGTGGCTAGCAGAACAACTGGTATAGAGAAAGTGATCAATAAACATGGGCCTAGTTCCTTGCCTCAGGTGTTTTTAATAGAATATATTGATTGTTCAAATTCCTCAAAACACTACTATTGCTTCCCTTACTTACTGAGGAGCCTCTCATTCTTTCTATGTTTTCCTTACACTCTCTGTACCGTATTACCACTCCTGTCCTCATCTTGTCTATCCCACACCTCAACTAAAATGTGTGCATTGACTCCCTTTTGAAAGCACCTACTTTCTGTATGTAAACCTTCTCTCAGGTTTACAATATTGTAAAATCTTTTTCTTCCTTCAGTATCCTTTACAGGTAGTTTTCTATGATGTATTATGGGAAGAGAAATTGTGAATTCTCCCAGAATGTAACTTTTTTAAATCTGACAATCCATAAATCAACTCTGATAAGCCTTTCCTTTTCAGAAAAAAATGAGATTGAGATATATTTATGATTTTTCCTTTTTTTTCTCCATTATCTAACTATTTTGACGATTAAAATGAAAAAAACCTCTAGAGATTTTTTCATATTTCCATTCTTTTTTCCATCAAATCTTTGAGGAAATAAAAAATAGAATGAGGTCATCTTGGGCTCAGATTTACTGATCAAATATCTGTGCTATGATTGTCATGTGCACACCTTATATGAAGCTTTGTGGTTGAAGAGGGCTCTGTGCTGAATTTCCTGGCTTCCTGGGACGCTTGAGGCAGATGAGGTACAAGCCATAAGTCAGGACCATTCAAGGATCTATTGACTTGGAAACCAGCTAAGACAAGCTAGCTGGATTCTACATCATAGAGTCAAACTAAGGCCTTCAAAAGTTTAATAAAATTACAAGCAAGTTCTTCTGTTCTCATGACCTCATTTCACCAGCTCTTTCCTTTGTCCTATTTGGCACAAGGATTGCTAGACACATGTTGTTCCAGACCTTAAAGGAAAACTGCTGGCAGTCTCTCATTATAGAGCTCTCTTGTCTCTTGAAATACATGATCCTTGTTCAGCAAATGTGAATTGAAGCTATTTGAATTTGGATATAAGTGCAACATAGTCTTTTCCTCTATTTGACTCTCAGAAGGTGAGCCCATTTTATACAAGAGGAGAAAATGAAAATCCTGCCAAAAGTAGCAGGATCCTGCTTCATTTAGCAGTAGCACTCATCATATCTTACCCCTTCTTTGGGTCCAAAGGATTGAAAATTTCATTTTCACCTCATTTTAGGGAGCTGGTTTGGATTGAAGTCACATACAAAATGAACTTTCTCCAACATCTACATCAGGAAGTAACTCAAGCTCAAGATAAATGTCACTGGTGGGGCAACAGGCTTGCGTTGCTTATTCTGGCTTCTCTTTCCTGTCCTGGAGATTATTTGGAAGAGCTACCATGACTTGTTCTTTATAAGCTTTAAATGTTGAAATAAGAGCTCTTGTATGTTGATTAGCACTTCCCTTGATGAAGAATACAAGTGTCATGTAAAACAAAGTGGACTCTGCTCATGATGGATTTGAGTGGACATTCCACCAGGGTACCCTTGAGCCAAGACCACAATATTTTGGCTCCTACTTACTCATGGAAACTTCTGATTGATTGCTTCAAACCACTTGCCAATTATTGCTCAAAAGAACAATCCCTTGAAGTAGAACTTACATGGGTCCATGTGTCTCTAATGCTGAAATTTATTTGAACTCTATTGTGTCTAGGATTTTACCCATTGAATTTATTTGGAAGCTTCATGGGCTATTTAACACGCGATTATATTTGAAGAGATATCAGCATAACATGTGAAATTCTAAGTAATTCACCATCTTTTAAAATGATCATTTAACTACACCATTTGAAAGGCATTAAAAGACAATATTTATAAGAGGTATATTTTTCAGATGTAGAAAGTTTAATTATCTTAAGTGAATTATAAAAAATATCTGTTGATAGTTAAACTGATTTTAAGGTTACTCAGTGAAAAGCCTTAAAATAGAGCAGTTTATGTAGGTATAAATCACTTATTAAAAATTATCTTTTTACTTACATGGTAATATGTTTGACTCTCCATATTTTGAAGGAAAAAAATACATAAATGGGCTTACATTGGTCAAAGATATTAGAAATAAATAATCTATTCTAATTTGTGAAAGGTTTGTTCCAATGTCCATATCTTCCTGAAATTACAAAGAAATGAAATCAAAACATTTGTAAAAAATTAAAAATATCAATAAAAATAAAGTGAAGTAATAAGTTAAAAGAGACCAATCTAATTTCTTCTAGTGCCTAGTTAAACCAAGGATTTTTTTAATGATTATGAAATTCTATGTAATATTTTTTAAAAAATCAGATAAGTAGTAATATTCTGTATTTTTCATCAAATTTATATATAAATACAATATTACATAAATTGAATAAAGTTTTTAGATATTTTAGTACTCAGAGTACTCTGAGTATGTTTTCTGAACATGGGCTATGGGAAAGTATGTTTCATCTGTATCTATATTCATTCACTGATTAATTTTTTATATGAAAGGCACTGAGGAATACATTGATTTTAAGCCAATGGGTTGTACAAAGGGCCCTCCAGAAAAAGTCACAACTATTTAATTTATGGTTCTTGATTTCAAGTTACTTTAAAAACTGCCTTTTTTCTTAGACATTTTAATGTTTATCATAGAAATTTTTAACAATACATGTGAGGAAGAAAACATTACTAACATCTTTCACCACTCTCAACATTATGGTATATAGATTTTCAGTCTTCTTAGATGTGTACATCTGTCTTTAGATGTTCTGTGTAATAGCTTAAAGGTTACTTCTCAGAGAGCTCTTTATAGTGTAATTAGGTCTGTCTGACCTGTTATCATAGTAACCGGATTATGCATCACATTCTATAATTTTATTTATTTGTGTATTCTGCTAAACCTCTCCGATCCTCTCAAATACTCAGCTGAATTCTATCACACACAGTGGGCTTCGATACTGATTGCTTGGGGAAGTAGAGAGAAAAAACTGTGTTCTTTCTTTGGGTCAATGCAGTGGAAAAGATAGCATAGAAGGCATGATGTGAGCAGGATCCAGATTTCACCAGGACGAGAAATTGGGACAAGAGGTGACTATAGGATCGTGAAATCATTCCACACTCCACGCCCCCTTATGTGAAGGACAAGGGCTAAAGCACTGTGCGCTCTTAAGATGTTGTTTCTTTTGCTGACATTTAATTCACCCTCAGCCCAAGTGTTGTGTATTTACATTTCTTTAAATTTCAGCTCCCAGATACTTGACAGCCTCTCTAAAAAATTTTCCCTTGCTGCCTTTTAGTCTTAATTGATTAAAACACAACGTTCATATTTAGTTTATCCTAAATTAATCACGTTTAGTTTAGCTTAAATCAAACTTATGGAAACTTCCTTATCAATAAAGTGATTGGTATGTTAATAAAATAAAGTGTACAACATGGATTCAAGAACTTTGAAGAATTTTATCTGCAAGTGCTAAGTATCATTAAAATCAGATTCACGTCTTTGCTCTGCCATTTATTAGCTTTGAGACTTTGGGCAAATTGCTTAACCTCTTTGCGCCTCAAGTTGCTTATTTGTAAAATGACACTAACGGTGCCTGGTATAGATGTGCTATGAGGTTTAAAGGAGATAAAGAACATAAAGCATGTAGCAGAGTGTTTGGCACTGGTATCTACTCAAGAAAATTTAGTTCATGTTACTCTATCTGGACTAAATATAGTTGCTGGGGTTTGTTTTTTTAAAAAATATATCAGTAGGAAGTAAAATGGAATTGGCAGAGAAAAAAAAATAAACCATGAAATTCAAAGTTATCAGGCCAAGTATCTAATTAAGAGTAAACCATGGACAGAGAATAAAATTATACATAGAACATAAATTCTAATTATATGGATTCAAATTATTCATGGATAATTATGTTTAAAAATCAATGTCAAATTTTCCTCTCAAATGTATGATGTGTGTATTATTGTATTCTGAAATATAAATTTGGCATTTCTGAGAAATGTTGCTGCTTTCAATTTTTTAAAGTGAAAGGCAGGGAGGCCCACTAAGGACACAGTTACTGCTGACAATTCAAATAGTCACTGCCCATGCCTGCCCTCAGCTGTGGCAGTAATGACAGAAACATGCATTTGAAATTACTCTTCTTCACCACTGCTATTTCTGGGCTTGTAAACAGGCTTCTTTCCCCATAAGGCTTCAATGTCTGCAAAGCACTTTTAAATCTCTATTTTAAATTTTAACTTAAAAGATTTTTATAAATATAGGTCACAATCAAGTTGTACAACTTGATTTATACTTTATTGTCCTATTGACGCAAATATTTAGGCTTTACTATTAACTGCTGAATGTGTTGTCATCACCAATGCTAAGATTTTCCTTATAATCATCTTTAAACTTATAATTTCAGCCAATAATATGGTTATATTCATTCTTAGTGAATTAATGACACTGGGGAGTCAATACTGATATCACAGCCAGATACCAATATGTATTATTTTGATAAATCATATTCAAGATCTTAGAAAACAAAAATGTCATGACTTTCATCATCCAGATGAAATAGATATAAATTTTTAAAATGACTAAAATGCTCCTTTACTAAAGGTGAAAACACTCCGAAATTTCCAGAAGCAAAATTAATGGCTATTTACCCACATGCTTATAATAATCCAGATCAATGTATCTCTATATTTAATTTGTAACTTTCTCTTCAGAGCTTTTTGTTTTTCAATTTTTATTTTGCTTGAAATCCTTTTGACACCCAAGAGGTTTCATATATAAAAAATGAACTAAGACTTTTTAAAAGATACACACTGAGATTTCCAACTGGATTTTCTAAGATGAAAGACTCTGCTTAATTCTCTTTTAAGAGCAATTTCCCCATTCCTTCCTGTTCTCCAATTGCATATATTTGAAAAATCAGTCCCCCAAAACACCCTGGGTCAGCTACGTCTCCATCTATAACAATAATTGTTATAAGTGAAATAACTTTTTCCATATGGGTGGTTGTTCATTCTTTCCTTTAGTTAGTGTTATTTAATATTTTTAAAGACTGGAACTTTTGACCTTTTTCTGGCCACATTTCATTTTCAAAGATTTGGGATTGAGACGTCACAGAAAACTGAATAAAGAGACTCTTCTATTATTTCCTGATCAAAGTATCATCTCAAAGTTTACCATTGGATTTCAAACACAAGTGTAAGAAAAACAAATAGATCTGATACTATCATTATTATCTAAGAGGAAGTAGAAAACAGCCTTTACAACAGATACAAACCAGACAATTGAAAATTAAGTACTATATTTTCTCTATACTGCCTACTACTTGCTCTCTTATACTTTTTATCTTGCCGTATGAGTTTTTCTCTCCCTAGTTCTTTTCTCCTCATTAATTGCCTTTCCTTTTCATCACATGGATTAGATCTCCCAGCTGCTTCCCCCTTCCTCCCTAGTGTATTTCTGAACCACCAAGTTCTGTAATGAACTTGGATAATTTATAAACAATGACGGAAGAAAAGACATACTATGTAAATCTTGTATAGCCCATCTAGCTCCACATTTTACCTACATGATTTATTCTCATATAGGACGCACATTATTTTTACCCGATTCCACTGCTTTAGGATAGAGTCATCAGACTGTTTTAACAAAGAGCATTTCAATTTAAGATGCACCTGCACTATGTGTGCAAATATTCCCACGTTACACAGTCGATCAGTGTTCTGATTCATTTCGGTGCTAAAATTTTAATTCACATGAAATATTTCTAAGTAAGCAGTGCCAAAACGTTCATTCTGATCTGGTGTTTCTGCCCAATTTAACAGAAAAAGAGAGGACGTGGAATATTAAATCCTACTGAAACCATCAGTGATGGAGAGGACAGTAGGATCTCAGGTTCATTTATGCTGTCATGTTGATGAATTAGCTTATATTATACATGGGTTACGTGCCAAATGATGCCTTTTGATTCTGATTCCAAGGAAAACAGCAGGGATCTTGAGCACTGAAAGTCCTGAAGGAGTTGTTATTTCTGGCCCTTTGGTGGAAATAAAGGGAGACTCATGGCTAAAGAACATCAAAGTGTCAAAATCAGCTTCACATGTAGTTCCCGTCTCTGATGAGACATAATATGAAGAGTTAGAGTGGGTCATGATTCAACAGAGTTTGACAAAGTTTCTCTGTGTCCCGTTAGCTGAAAGGCTTCCTTCTCTGTGTCTCAGGTACTGGGACGTCTGTGCAGTGAGGTCTGAGGTCAGCCTCATCTTCTCAGGCACCTCCCTGTAGCATGCGAAAAGCAGGTAAGCATTCCCCAACACCCCAGGAAGTACACAGAAGGGGCTGAGCAGACAGACAGAGGGCCTGGCGTCGAGGCTGAGGAGCACATTGGAACAGGGACCCGACGGCTGAAGGCCATGGATGGATGTCAACACCAGCAGAAAAGGCAGCAGGACGGGGGTCAGTGCTCAAGGTCAGAGGGACAGGTCTTGCAGGGGCCAGCGAGGGCATGGTGAGACAGGACAGTCTCCCCTCCTTGGTAACAGGGCAATGGAAAAGCCAACTCAGCAACCCAGATCTCACTCGGAAGAGGAGAATTAGAGATGTGAGGAGGGCGCTTCCTGAACTGACAGGTAGATACCCCGGACTATATGAGGTATACCTTGAGTGCACGAGGAAGGTATGCCACTACCAAGCAGCCCTGGAGTCTCATGAGCTAAGTTTAATTACAGAGAAATAAAGCTACATTTTTGCACATCTGGGTGTGTGACAATGTAAAATGTCAATATGCTACTTCACAATGGGCTACACGCACAGAAGGCAGATTTCCCATTTCATAGTAAGTGACAGAAAGTACTCCCTTTTATTAATCTAATACCAGTCTGTAAGTTTATAACAAGAAATGGCTTTTTGTCCTTCGATTTTTTTTTTTTTAGAAAATATAGGATTTAGAGCACAAACACTCTTGTTTGTGTTTCCATTCCACTGTCATTTAGCTAGGTTTAAATGAAGAGAAAAGGAAGCGAGGTATCAAATATATATCTATATACATATTTAGTATTATATAGATATATATTTAGTATACATATATATATACTAAGTCTGCATTTTTTAATACACTCTTTCATGGTGATATTGATATGAATGTCAGATTTACTGAGAGGTAACATTTAGTCACCCACATGTATAAGTAGGGTCTTTGTCCACTAATGAGCGTTCTTTCTTGTTACTGGTTTTGTAAAGCCTTGAACTGTGAATGGACCGTCAATCAGCTCACAGCTGCACTGAGGCCGTCAGATGGCCGTATCCATGGTGACATGCCAAAAATGGCGACACAAATTAATCCATTTGTGTGAAATTCTCAGTGAGAGTCCACTTTCATCTTTCAAAGACTACTGTTAGGAAGTGGAGTGGTCATGTGAAATACGGAACAAAAGCAAAATAGTGACGGACTAGCCACAGGGTCTTCTCCCCGCAAACGGTGGGGCTTCTTTTCCTTTTTATCTGCCAGAGATGACAGAGAACAGTTGGGGATTTGATATTGCCACCATAATGTTCTTTTAATAAAAGTTATATTAATTTAATGCTCACATGTAAGCTCTTTTTTTACCTTCTCTCAGCAATGCCATCTAATCAGACCTGAAAATAAGTACAATGATTTACACAGTGGTACAAAATTAAAAAGTAACCTTTTATCTTGCTGTTTTATTGCTAATAGTATTCGTGTAACATACAGCATGAGAGATGTCTCCAACATCAGATTTGTAATTGCTAGCTTGCTCTCTTCTATGAATAGATGAGGCTAAGTCTTTGTTTTTTAGAAAAGTAAAAAAACAAACCAAAAAAACCCAAAAAAACCACTGAGCATCTTCTTTGCCTTGTTAGAACCTTATATTAGTCCTGCATCTCGGTAAGTCTGCTCTTCAGTTACGTCTTAGAAAACCATATTATTTTGCCTGGCTTTAGAATGAATTTATGTAAAGCGAAATTACAAATCTTTTGTCAAAATTATTTGGTGGACTATTGAAGCAGGGTAACTTTTCACAAACTGAATGTATATGGCAGATACTGCCTTTTAATTTGGAATTTAAGTTCATTGTTAAAAGATATTAAAATGAAAGCAAAAAAGTAATGTATTTTATCTTTTCTTGTTACTCCTTAGCTTGGGGACCTGAGTTGTATTTTTACATACCGAAAAGAAAGGAATTATTCTCTATTGTGTTGTTCTTAGTTTTTCAAATCATTCAACTCTTTAAGAATTTAATTAAAGCTTTAGACCCCTTGAAAAGTACACAGTATGTATGCTATACAAATTTGCATGCATTTTTAGGTGATTCATAGAGCACAGATTAAGCAGATGTTGGTCAAATTAGTATTTAAAATTTCCTCTTGAACATTCAGTTCAGACCTCCAGTTTCAGTCGCAACATTAGGAGAGCCTGGAAGTTGTAGCTTCCACACTTACAACAAGAAAGCATGGAACAAACTGAAAATCAATGACTTTTCTTGGACCTACTAGAGAACTGAGGTTGTGGCACTGATTACCATGCTGAAAACCAGAGAGATAAGTGAATCTAGAGTCAAGCTGACATCTACTTTCCTGGAGCAGAAACAGCTAGAGCCACAAAAATGAAAGAACATGGAAGTGGTGTTTCTGATGAACGGCTGGAGGCTAAGAGTACACTAGCTTGAGTCTGACAAACTCCAGTCTTACAGGGTCCCCAAACTTTCCTAGGTGTATTTCAGAAATTTCATCTGGTTCTCATGGTGAAGAACCAAAAACATTCCCTTCCTGGTTTTGGCAGGGGGATGGGTAAAGTAACCTATGTTTAATACCCCCAGAATGTTCTCTATAACAACTGTCTACTCTACAGGGAAAAGACTTTACCTGAACCATGTCACAGTCAGAAAGGACATTCCTCCTACTCTGTTCCCAAGTTGCCTTGTCTTATGCAAGGTGGGAAAAACATCTGCCAAGGTCACAGCGCAGAGATACGGGCAGACTAAAAGACTGAGATATTTTCATAAGATTATAGAATGCTCCTTCCAGACAACTCACATGCTAATTGGGGTCCAGTATAATAAATAACAGTGAATTACAGCTGAAAGAGTTGGAAGACACAGACTTTCTCCAAGGAGGACGACTTAGGGGAGCTCAAAGGTAAGAGAGGAAACAAAACAAGGACAATAGCTGTAGACTTGGGTACCTACAAGCACAGTGATCATCAGTTAAAGCCCAGTCCTAGCCAGGTTAATGCAAATCCTCACACTAAAGGCCTATTTACCTCAGTTACTATTATCCAATATACAGTGTCTGGTTTTCAACAAAAATTTATAAGACAGAATAAAAGGCAATAAAAAAAAAACATAGACTGAAGCAAAACAATAAATCATCGGATCCAGATGCAGATAGAACACTGGTATTCCAATTACCAGGCAAGAAATTTTATATAACTACAGTTCATAAGTTAGCGGCTGTAACGGAAAAGGCATGCAATATGCAAAAACAGCTTGGTAATGTAAGAAGATTAGAAACTAAGAAAGAATCAAAAGGAAATGTTAGAAATAAAAACACTGTAAGAGAATTGAAGAATATCTTTGACAGGCTCATCAGTAGACTGGACACAACCTGATAGAATAGAAAGAAGAATGAGTAAATTCACTACTATAGCTTGAGCCGTCAATAACCCTCTTTCCGTAATTGATAGATCAAGCAGGCGAAATCATCAGTAAGAATAGAATTGTCCTAAACAGCTGTGAGGCTAGCATTTCCCAAATATCAAAATAAGATAAAGACATTATAAGAAAGGAAAACTAAAGACAAATATCTCTTATGCCCAAAAATGTAAACAAGATATTAGCAAATCAATCAACAATGCATAAAAATAATTATACACCACAAAGAAGTGAGATTTATTCCAGGTATGCAAGGCTGGCTCAACATTCAACACCAATCATGTGATCTACCACATCAACAGGCTAAAGAAGAAAATGCATATGATCATATCTGAAGCAGAAAAAGCATTTGAAAATAATCCAACACCCATTCATTATAAATTTTTTCAGCAAACTAAGAAAATAGGGGAACTTGAGCAACTTGATAAAGAACATCAACAAAAAAATCTACAGCTACTTAATGGTGAAAAACTGGATTCTTTCCCCTAATACTAGGAATAAGGCAACTATGTTCTTTCTCACTACTTCTATTCAACATCATATTGAAAATCCTGGCTACTGCAATAATACAAGTAAGGGAAATAAAATATATACAGTTTGGAAAAGAAGGAATAAATTGTTTTCGTTTGCAGATGGCGTTATTGTCTACGTAGAAAATCCCAAAGAATTGACAAATAAAAAATCTCCTCAAACCAATAAATAAGTACAGTAAAGCCACAAGATGTAAGGTTGATATAGAGAAGTCAGTTGCTTTCCTATATACCAGCAGTGAACAACTGGAACTTGAAATGAAAAATAATACACTTTACAATAGCACCCCCCAAAATGAAATACTTATATATAAATCTAGCAAAATATGTAGAACATTGATAAGGAGAAAACTACAAAACTCTGATGAAAGAAATCAAAGAACATCTAAACAAATAGAAAGGTATCCTAAGTTTATGGACTGGGAAAATCAAATTGTTAAGGTGTTAATACTTCTGAAATTGATGAAGCAATTCAATGCTTCAATCACAACCTCAGCAATCACAACCTCAGCAAGCTATTTTGCAAGTGTTGTCAAACTTATTCTAATGTTTATACGGAAAGTGAGAAGATCTACACTGGCCAACACAATACTAAAGAAAACAGAACAAGTTGGATGACTCACATTACCCAATTTTAAGACTTACTGTAAAATAGATAACTAATAAGAACCTACAGTATAGCACAGGGAGCTCTACTCAATACTCTGTAATGACCTATATGGGAATAGAATCGTAAAAAGAGTGGATATATGTATATGTATAACTGATTCACTTTGCTGTACAGCAGAAACTAACACAACATTGTAAATCAACTATACGCCAATAAAAATTAATTTAAAAAAAGACAGTGTAAAAGCAACAGCAATCAAGACAGTGTAATATTGGTAAAATACACAACTGATCAGTGAAATACAGTCAACTGATCTTTGACAAAGGAGAAAAGGCAATTCAACGAAGGACAGAACTTATAACAAAAAAAGTCCTTGTTCAAAAAGAAAATGAACCTAGATAGAGATCACACATGTTTCACAAAAGTTAACTGAAAGTATATCACAGACCTAAATAAAAAATACAAGACAATAAAACTTACGCAAGAAGACAGAGGAGAAATTCTACATGACCTAGCATCTGGTGATGGTTTCTAGATACAACACCCAAAGCATGATCCTTGAAAGAAAATATAAATATATTGGACTTCCCTAAAATAGAGAAACATTTTTCTCTGTGAAAGAAGCCGTTAAGAGAATGAGAAGACAAGCCAGAGACTGGGGGAAAATATTTGCAAAACATATATCTGATAACTTGTATCCAAAATATACAAAGAACTCTTAAAACTGAACAATAGAAAAACAAAAAACCCAATCAAAAAATGGGCAAATGATCTGAAAAGACATCTTACCAAAGAAAATAGATGAAAGAAAATTAAGCACATGAAAAGATGCTAAAAATCATTTCGCATTAGAGAATTGCAAATTAAAATAACAATGAGATGCTACTACACATCTACTTAGTATGGCTAAAATCCAAAAAGACTGGCAATACCAATTGCCAATGAGATTGCGGAGCAGCAGCAACAGTTATTCATTGCTGGTAGGAAGGCAAAGGGGTACCCAGTCCGGAAGACAGTTTGGTAGCTTCATACAAAGGTAAACACAGTCTTACAAGGTCCAACAATCATGCTCCTGGTATTAGTCCAACTGATTTGAAAACTTACATCCTCACAGAAATCTGCATGCAGATGCTTATAGCAGCTTAATTCATAATTGGCAAAATCTGGAAGCTGAGATATTTCTTAAAAGGAGAAAGGATAAACAAATTGTGGCACACCCATACAATGGAATATTATTCAGCAATAAAAATAAATGAGCTATTAAGTCGTGAAAAAACGTGAATAACTTAAATGCATATTACTCTCTGAAAGAAGCCAGTCTACCTACTGTATGATTCTAATTACATGACATTCTGTAAAAAGAAAAACTTTTTTATTATGGAGAAAATAAAAAGATCAGTGGTTGCCAGAGGTTCACGGAGAAGTGAGTGAGCTTGAATAGGTGAAGCACAGGGTTTTGTTTTTAGGATGGTAACAGTTGTGTGTAATACTTTATTTTTTTGAATTTTTCAATTTTATTTTATTTTTTTATACAGCAGGTTCTTATTAGTTATCCATTATACATATTAGTGTATATATGTCAATATATGCTGTGTAATACTTTGTGAGTACATGACACTACACATTTGGCAAAATTTATAGAACTTTACCACAGAGAATGAAACTTGATGTATGCAAATTTTACATAATCATTTTGGAAGCTGGGAAATCTCAGGATGAAATGCAGAATGTGACAAAATAATCTATACTTTGTATGAATATAAGCGTGAAACAGCCTTACTGAAGGGGTGGGGAAAAGGTGCTGACCTAAGTTACTTTGGAAATGAATAGAGTCTGTAAGACTACAGGCAGAAAAGCAACTGCACACAAGCACTTTAGCTGGTAAAGTTGGTTCCCTTGGCGGGTGGGCTTAACAATTCAGACACTGCTATGCATGTATACTGGAAATGAACAGTTAAGTGAATGGATGGAGAATTATGTATGCTATCTTCACCTTCAGCCAAAAGATCGTCATTCTCACCTAGATTCCCCTATTGTTTTCTAACAAATCAATTCCTGAGCCATTTAAGATATTTATAAACTCTAGGCATGCTTAATTTTAGAATCTATAATCCTCATCATATCAGCTATGTTAAAATACTCCCACATCTCACATTAAAAATGATATTTTGCTTTGGGAATAGTTTTTAAATTTGTTTATGAAATTATTTGGTGGTAAGATTTTATTTAATATATAACCAGTTAATATTTTTGAGAAAATTTATGGTTGCTTAATAGAAATTATCATATACTTAGGACTTATAAATGGGAAGAATCCAAGTCTCAAATTGTTTCTTTTCCAAATTTTTTTAATCTAATACCACTTAGATTTTAAAATAAACAATTTTAGTATATTATTTTTATAGACATCCAATTAAACATTTGTTAATTTTGTTGTTGTAGCATTCTTTCTCAATAGCCTTATGAGATGAGTACTATTTTTCAAACGAGAAAACCAAAACACACAACTCTCTTAAGACAGCACAGCTAAGAAGTAGCAGAGCCAGAACGTGAAACCAGGGAACCTGGTCCCAGATCTTTACTGTAAGTCATTACCCTCTTCTGAATACTCTAGGAACATTATTCTCTTGGCTTTTAGATAATTTTTGTGCTTCAGGTCCCTTGTGAACATGTTTGTTAACTAGGTGATTCTGCCCAAGTACATTAAACTAGAGACCAGAGAACTCTGCCAATATACAGAGCATACCAGCTAGGTATTTTATATATGTAACTTTTAGATAGATGAGATAAAAAGAAGTGTTACTTAATGACACCATTTTTAAGAATTACTATGCTTTTAATGTATAGTTTTTAAATTCTTAATCAGCATAATCTGTGTACCAGACATTTCCTTTCAAAGTCAATACCTTGCAAGTATGATCTCCTGATTACTGCTTTTTTCCCCTCACTGTCAAGGGTACAAAGCATAGTACTTCAGACAATATGATGCTTGAGTGTAAATCATTTGTCAGTGCTGTTGCCACATTTGGTGAAATGTGTGGTTTTCTTCTTTATTAACAAATGCTTCAGGTTTTGAGCTACTTTATGCTGTGACTCTGATCACGGTAGAGAAATTTACCCTGAGATGATTGCCAGCAACCATACCCTGGTTCATGCAACATACAGGCTATTTTTACTACTTCTGGCTCACACATCAGTAATCTCTGACTTTTGAGGTTACATATGGCATTCTTCTTGCCTGTTATATTTATAACTTTTGGAATCCACTTTCAGGAAAGAATGTTTGTTAACAAGGTAGCTGTCATGTTCTACTAAGGCTAACTTACAATGAATTCCCAAGAGCTGCAAAATGTGACTACAGTGTCTTCATGCAGGTAGGCAATCGGTGGGAATTCAATGCAGCTGTTATCTATTTACTTTTCCTTATTTTTATATTATTGTCAAATTTAAAGTGGCAGTTGTGAAGGTTTACTAAATGTACTAAGTGCTAAATGTTTTAAACAATTTAAGTGTAAAGGTAGATTATATGCCTGTGACATGGCCAGGAAGGAAAAATATGATTATTCCTGTGAGACCAGATATAAAATTGTAGCTCCTACTAGCTTTTTTCCATTCTTCTATCCCTTATTTTTCTGTCTGCTAAACAGATAAATTTTCTGTAAAACGTGTCTTGAGAAAATTTAAACAACTCAGCTATTAGAGAGAAGTCAGCAGAGAATCAGGTGCTGATATTGGATGGAGAGATAACTCATGAAGGGTTGAGCTTAGGGAGTGACTAAAACAGCACTTTAATTTTCACGAAGGGCGGTTAGGAGAAACGGCCTCATGGCAGGAATATGCACAGAAATCAATCCTTTAGGTTGAATCCAAAAGTGATTTGGTAAAAACTATAGTTATTGGAATATGTATTGCTGTATGTTTTGCTGGGGGAGTTTTCTTAAAACTCACTGAATATGGTGGGTAAGAAGTCATCTAATTCTCACTCAATAATACATCCAACTTACATTTATAAATTTATAAACTCTTAAGAATTTTGAGAAGTGAGAACAAATAATCCTTACTGTATTGAAAATGCAATATAATGAAATAGATTTCACTTATCTGGAAACCCCCCCAAATAGGAATTTTTATATGTTTGCTTCACTATGATTTTATTTTTTACATTTCTTGCATTTATATGAGAAAAAAACACATGCATGTTATAGTGGAATCAAGACAGCAACTTTCATGATATATCACAGGAAAGAAAGTATAGATTAAATTTAGTGGCCTATATCTTCTAATTATAGCGTATTGTATAATGATGATTAATACACTGTTTTTTATTTGATATTTTTGAGCATCCCTATTTTCTAGACAAGCCCTTTCTACACTAGGAAGGAAGCAATGGGTAGATGGGTAAGATTTGTCCTCCCACTGTATAGTGACAAATAGATGTATGTACCCAGTGTTTTTTGCTACCAGAGATAGAATTCCTGGTCATGTGAGCAAATGTGGGTGAAAAATTCTGTTATCAGAGGAAATCAGGAAAAGCATCACAGAGGACTTATATTTGAATTTATGAGTAAGAGCTTTGAAAGGTGACATGGAAATAGAAAGGATTTTTTGTTTTTAAAGGAATGGCCTGTGGGGGAAAACATAACTCTGGATCTTAAAAGCCTCAGTGTGCTTGGGAACTATGCTAGGAGCTTTCCTGTGACAGGAAAGTGGAGAAAATCTGGAGCAGAAAATAATCCCAGAAGGGTAGTTTTGTGTCGTGCTGGGACCTGAAGTAGGAATATGGAAGGATCTTTGGGTTTGGCTATTTTCACAGTTTTATACAGTTCTTTTTAAGCTTTGAAAACTGGCTATCCAGTAACTCAGAGACAACAGTGAAAAATATTTGTTTTACTTCTCTCCAATCCTGTTCAATGATTTTTTTTTTTTTTTTAAGTAGGGGTTACAAATTTAGATGCCTATGAGAAGGAGACAGGTAATGAAAACAAACAAAGAGGGCCAGGTGAAATATTTGGCTTTTCTCCTGGAATAAGAGAACAGGGCAAGTGTGGTGGTAGGTGACCAGTGGGACTCGGATGCAGTTTTGGAGGGGGCAGTGCTGCGGGCAGTTACTAGACTGCTCTGGACCAAAAGAGCCGGCAGCACCCCAGCTCCACCCATCTTGCCCCATTGCACTATGGTTCGCATTGCCTGACCTCCTAATTTTGCAAAAAAAAAGGCAGAAGTCAGGATTTTTACGTGATATCTCCTAACTTTTAAATGTTGACATACCCTTCACAGTTTTTTTTAAACACTGTGTGAGTCAATATTAAGGCACAGCCAAGCAAAACAGGGCCGAGGCCCTTGTCAGACTGCGGGCTGTCAGTTTACCATTGTTGGCTTAGGTTGTTGAGATCATGGGCTACACTCAACATCCTGCTTTTTTCCATTAAGATTAAAGCACAATAGGCTTATTAGAAATTCATCGGGACTTTTTTTAGTATGAAAACATTTTAAGTACACAGAAAATTAGATTATATACTAACCATACATATATTTACCATCCATACTTATTAATCTCTTATCTTGTTAGTTTTAAGCCTATCTTTTCAAAAATACTGCTTCACTGACTAGATGAAACCTCCTTTGTACCTTCTCCAATTACGTTTTCAGCTTTCCTTCACCAGAGATAACTATTCAAAAATTAATATGCTTCATATTTATATTTTAGTGGTTAATGATTTATATCCATAAACAGGAATTATTGTTTGTAGATTTAAAAAATTTAAATCAAAGGTATTACACTTTATATTTCATTCTGCATCGTTTTTTTAATCAGTACTTTATTCTAGAGAGATTTAATCATGTTGGTTTGTAAAGATCAGTTTATTAATTTTTGTAGCTATATAGAGTAGCATTATATAAATATATGTGTGTTTATCCGTTCTCCCATTGATGAGCATTTTTTCCCAATTTTTCCCATGAAAATTATGCTTCACTGGGCATCTTTATACATGTTTCCTTGGGCACATATGTTAAGTTTCTTTAGCGTTTATACCAGAAGCATGATTTCTCCATTCTAGGGCGTGTGTATCTTCAACTTTAATGGATGCAAATTTAAAAATTGCAATTAAGAATAACCAAATTGACCTCCCAGAATAGTTGTACCAACTCACCCTTCACCAACTGCCTGTGATTACTTTTTCCCTTTCTTTGCTGGGATTTGCTATTTTCTGCATTCAAATTTTTACCAGTTTGATGAGTGAAAAATAAGGTATTAATGGGGTCTTACTTTGAATTTCTCCAAAGACTACTGAGCTTGAGCATCTTTTTTTATGTTTATTGGCCATTTGGGTTTCCTTTTCTATGACTTCCCTGTTTATATCCTTTGGCCATTTTCTTTAATCTCCCTGGAATTTATTTTGCGTATGTTGTGATGTAGGGATTTGATTTTTTTTCTTATTAACAGTCAATTGTTTCAGCCCTATTTCTTGCCTAATCTCATTTCCTATCCTGCCAGTTGCTCCCTTTCTAGAATGTTTATTTATCTCCTTTCAATCTATCTTCCAAGCTAAGAAGTATAAGAACTTAAAACATGTTTGTATTGTTTGATACTCAACTTAGAGGCGTCAAAGCTGTCCAGTTCAGGGCATTCGCTAGTTTTAGCTCATGTACAAGTGGTGACTAAAGTACTGCGATAAGAAATGAAAAAAAAAAACAACTTTAGTGGAACAATCTCAAGACATCATAGAGGTACAGCAGTTAAGAGTTTAAGGTTTCCGTCAGTTAAACATTTTGTTCCAGCTATTTGATTTTAGGTTCTAAAATCTAAAATTAATTCTCCTTCCCACTGAAAAAGTGGAAAGGAGCCTTTATCTGTTTATTCTATGCTGAGAGCTTCATAATATGTCAGCATCTGTTCTATAAAAAATGTTTAGGTAAAGTATTTTTATTGATTACAGTGACTGTATCCATTGTCTCTTCTACAAGGGCTTCATGGAAAAATGAAAAATGTTCATGTCTATAGCTATTGCCTCAGATGACGTAAGACTGCTTATATAAAGCTACACTTAAGCCTAGAGCAGAGCCCGTTAAGAAACAAATAGCTCGAAATTAGTAAAGCAACAGAAACACTATCTATCTTTAGAGCTCTTAACTCAGGAATTCCCTCAATTATTAAATATTACAGTGCAGTTATCTTTCTTCCCCCAAACCCTAAAGATGCCAGTGTCCCTTCTTCCTTTTCAGGTGTTCTTCACTCTCCGTGACTTGTGAAACTACCTGCTCCAGCTGCCCTGGTTGGTAGACACCTGATAACTAGCTTGCTGTTCGTCCTCTCAGAGAAAAGATGGATTCCAGATCAGTCTTCTTCATCTGGATTATTTTCCCACTCTTTGCAGCTATTGAAGCCCATATAAAGCCAACTGAAGTCTGCTTAACTGAACTCAGATTCCCTTTTTTCAATCAACAGAAGATAGATGTGTCCATTCTTTTGTGCTTTGGATCATTTGATCCATAAAGTGAAAAGTGTTTAAATATTTTAATTAACATCTTCTCCAAGGAAGCTTAATGTGTCTGCGTTTCTCAAAATGTACCTTAACAGCTTTACTGTTGTCTTAAAGAAATACATCATCAAAATGCAGTCTCTCCAGTGTGTGTGTGTTTGTTTCTCCCCTTAAATCCCCTCCCTTCCCTCAGGCAACAGCCTGGGGTATTTTTTTATGAAATACTTTCCCACTTGAAGTCATTAAAATAACTCTGCACCCTTTCTTTCCAGGCTCTGCTCCGCTTCTCTAAGCAGTGAGGTTCGCAGCGACAGACACTGGGTGAGCTCACAGGCTTTGGAGGGAGTATGCTCAATTCAGGAAGCTGATGGGGTTTCCTGCATTTTGGGCAGGAAATGTTGAGACGTAGATGGGAGGAAACCAGGGAGCAAAGCAGCCAATGGCCTTGGCCGGCGCTTGTGCAAGACCCGGGTTTTCACTTTGGAGCATTTTGGGCAGTGCCACTTCCATCTGCAGGCCTGGGTTGGTTCATTATCACCCCCGCCCAGGTGGATGGTTTTAAATCTTAGGCCAGGTGAGATTTTGGTCTTGGCAAGTGACTGCACCATGTCCGGGAGGCTCTCTCGTGGTGATAAACCTGGGAAATCACAGTGTTCACTTAATTTGTTCCCAACTCCCAGGAATCACTTTTGTTTGTTGCCTGATATCCAATGTCTTGAAAACCATTATTTCAGGTACTTTGCCTTTTTTCCGTTGTGTTAGGTAGGAACTTAAATCTGGTCTCTGTTACTCCATCTTGACCGGAAGTGGAAGAACACTCGTGTGGTTTTGATGATAATGACAATGTACTCTTTTTATACAGACTGTAGTTTGTATTCTTATTTTCCCACATTAAACTTAAGATCATTTAATTATATTCCTCTGCAATATCCTTCACGGGTTTCTATTTGAATTGCACTACATTTTCCGATTTAGAGAACGGACGTGTGTAGTCCCATTTATGAATACGATCAGGATGTACATATTATACAGCTTCATTGTGTATCATTCAGAGAGTGTTCTGTAGGAGAGAACCCCACTGAAGTAAGGTAATAAGATGGTACCAAACACAAGTCTCCATTTTCCATGATCTTTCATATTTTTAAAAAGAATGTTAATATTTTCTTCAAAAATTGTATGCATTCTTTTAAACTTAATTCATAGCTATTTTATCCATGCATTGTTCTTGTGAATATCATATGCTCTGTTTCATTATTTGCAGTTGCTGAGGCAAAGGAACATTTTTGGTTTTGCTTTTTTAAATTTTTATTTTATGTTAGAGTCTAGCTGATTTACAATATTGTGTCAGTTTCAGGTGTATAGCAAAGTGATTTAGTTATACATGTCCAGGTACCTATTCTTGTTCAGATTCTTTTCCCATATAGGCTATTACAGGGTACTGAGTAGAGTTCACTGTGCTCTACAGTAGCACACTACTATACACACGACTATACATGAAATAGATAATCAATAAGGACCTGCTGCATTTTTGATTTTAGCATAATGACCTTGAACTTGTCAACCCCATTTATTATTGTGACCACTCTGAGATGCAGAGGTACTCTCACCCAGGAAGGGAGACTGGCTTGTGCGGGTCTGTGCAGGGGCAGGGGCTTATTTGGTTTGAGTCCCCTGTCCGCAGCGAAGCAGAGAGCAGCAGGGCTTTCTTACCAGCGTGCCCAGATGGGGCGTGGATGGAAGAGGGAGGGGTTAGGCTTAAAGCTGTCAGCAGTCAAACATCGACACCGTGGAGTCAGACTCTTTCTTACACTATTAAACCTAGAAGTTCATCTGTTGAGAAATGCTATGAGTTTCATAGAATTTCCCTAGTAATGACCGTGTCATCTTGAAATAGGGACAATTTGATCTTTTTCTATCTAAATCAAACCACATTTCTATCTATTCCTGGTCCTCAAGCATTTTTTAAGATATCCAGCAGTCTTCAGCAACAGCAGTGAGAACTGGTATTTCTGACTTATCTTGACTTTAAGGAAAAATAATTTAAATGTTTCCATTAAATACAGTGAGATCTTATAATTTATTTTGCAGGTAGTCTACATCAAGTAAAGAAAGTTCTCGTCTACTTCTATTTTCATAGAATTTTGTATCATAAGTGGGTGTTGAATTAAAATTCATATGCTTTTTTTTTACTTCAACTATTTAGTTGGTAACATAGTTGTTCTCACTTACACAATGTGGTGAATCACGTTGATAAAATTTCTGCTACTAAATCGTATTTGTTTTCCAGCAATAAACTTGAGATGGGTATATTTCGATGGACCTAGAGATTATCACACTAAGTGAAGTAAGCCAGACAAAGACAAATGTCATATGATATCGCTTATATGTGGAATCTAACAAAAAGATACAAATAAATTTATATCCAAAGCAGAAATAGACCCACGATATAAAAAGCAAACTTATGGTTACCAAAGGGGAAAGGAGGGAGAGGGATAAATTAGGAGTTTGGGATTAACATATACACACTACTATATATAAAATATATAACCAAAGACTTACTGTTACAGCACAAGGAACTATACTTAATATTTTGTAATAACCTATAAGGGAAAAGAATCTGAAAAAAATTATATATGTATGTAAAACACATCATAATTTTATCAATCACTCTGCTGTACACCTGAAACTAACACAACACATTGTGAATCAACTATGCTTCAATTTTTAAAAATTAATAAATTTTTAAAAGATGGATAGATTTCACTTAGAAATATTATTTGAATTGCATAATTAAGAATTTATTTAAAGGGGCTTCCCTGGTGGTGCAGTGGTTAAGAATCTGCCTGCCAATGCAGGGGACACGGGTTCGAGCCCTGGTCTGGGAGGATCCCACATGCCGCGGAGCAACTGGGCCCGTGAGCCACAATTACTGAGCCTGCGCATCTGGAGCCTGTGCTCCGCAACAGGAGAGGCCGCGATAGTGAGAGGCCCGCGCACCGCGATGAAGAGTGGCCCCCGCTCGCCGCAACTAGAGAAAGCCCTCGGACAGAAACGAAGACCCAACACAGCCATAAAATAAATAAAAACAAATAAATTAAAAAAAAAAAAGAATTTATTTAGGATTTTCATTTCATACCTGTAAGATAAATTACGTTATATGTTTTTTGTTTGTGTGTACTGTCTGTAACACGGTTGGTTACCAAAGTTATACTAGCTTTATATATTGAGATAGGAAACTCTCTTTTCCTCTGCATTCTCTGTTTCTATAAATTATACATTCACTTTATTTGGACTTTCGAGTTTATGTATAGTTACACACAGTAACTCTTTATAATTAAACATTTGTTTTATATGTTATTATTTATTCCATTATAAATTAAATCTTTCCTTTTTTGTTTGTCTGTCTTGCTAAAGGTTTATCTTACTGGTCTTTTTAAAGATCAAGCCTCTGTGTTGACAATATTTTGTAACTGTTTCCTATTTCATTCCTTACTGCTTTCTCTGTTCACCTCTTTTCCCCATCCCCTCCTTTCTCCTTGAACCTCAGATGGAAAAGTTAAGTTAATCATGTTTCTGGGGTCAACGTACGCATGAGCATCGAGTCGTACAAGTTTCCTTTGCTTGTCTGCCCATCTGAGCCAGGCTCTCCGGAAAACAGAGCCCGAGGAAAAGGCATTTGTGCTAAGGAATTATTAAGAGATGCAATCCCCGGGGACAGAAGTGAGGCTAAAGGAGAATGAGGCAGCAAGGAAATCTGGTTATTTGCTTTTGCAGAACCTATCTTCCAAGAAGCTGAATAAATGACTGTTTCTCAGAACAGTCCGTGTGGGGAAGAGAGGCAAGAACGGATCCACCGGCTCGTGCTTCCTACTGGTCAAAGCAGCTGGTGAGCAGCTCTCGCTCGGTGTTGCAACATCTTGTACAGCTTTGTGTCAGAGGGGCAGCTCCTGGCCGGGAGCTGATGTGTACAGCGGACGTGCCGGCAGGTGCCGGCAGGCTGTACCGGTGGGAGGCTGGCCCGTCCCACATAACCGGCCTCTGCAGCAGCAGCAGGGTCAGGGCAAAGTGGCCAAAGCCCCAGCAGGTGAGGCCGAGAGGGTCTGTCTGAAACGTCACCAGCAAAGTGACTGAAAAGCCCCTCTCTCTCCCTTCCTTTCTATACTTACGAAGTCACATTCTCCACATTTAAATTACTCTTTAAAATTTTTTACTTCTTCCATTCAGCACTATGTTTGTTTGTTGTTTTTAAAAAATTTTTATTGTATATTTGAGCATAGTTGATTAACAATGTTGTATTCATTTCCGGTGTACAACGAAGTGATTCAGTTATATTCAGTACATATACACGTATCTATTCTTTTTCAAGTTCTTTTCCCAATTAGCTTGTTACAGAATATTGAGCAGAGTTCCCTGTGCTATACAGTAGGTCCTTGTTGGTTACCCATTTTAAATCTAGCAGTGGGTACAGGCTATTTCTAACATTCCTCCATTACTCATGATATCTGTTGAAGTTTTGGGTTTATGGCTGTATCATTTGTGGTTTGCTGTGCGGGACCATAGATTCTCTTCTAGCTAATTTAAGCAGAAAAGGGTTTAGTAGAACATATTATCGGCAAGAAAGTCAGACACCTGAGCTTGGATCCTGTGTAACTGGGAATAGATCCGCATGAGAAATGCCAAGCCACACCGCGGCAGTGCTGTCGTGCAGCAGCACCATGGTGGTGGCCTGCCACTCAGCACCCAGGTCCTTTGGGACCAGATGCTCTGACACCTGCCTCAGCTTGCCCAGAAGAACCGCACCTCCACCATCACAAGCCAGTGTCTACCATTTACCTCTAGGTCTCCTGTAATAGGTCTGTTTGGCAGAAGCCAGGTCCCACGCAGAACTCTAGCTGTAATAAAAGCACAGAAAATGTAGTTTTTAGCTGTCTGACCTTGGTAGTTCAAGAATTCTACCAGACTGTACTTAAATGGGTACTGAGTCAATGTACAGTATCCACCACGAGTTCAGAAGTATCAATACAAGCAAATACTTTTCCTAATTTGTTAAAGAGCTTTTTAAAAATTACAAGTGCCCATAGAGATTTCTCAAATGTTTTTTCTGCACCACAGCCTCAAGGTTTATTGTATGACTCTGTTGTTTGCTGAGTCTTTTTGTGAGAAAGAATGAGTACGTACACAGAGGCCCTCGTGGGACCCTGACCCTACTTCATCTCAATTGCCCTGCTAAGCATGGAGTTTGGGCCCCAAAGAGAGGGAAGTGATTAGACAATCCATTTTTTGAAGGTACATTAAGTCACAGGCAAGTTTACCATAATGAATATTTAAACATTTTGAAATATTCTGTCATAGTAATGTGATTATTCTCCAAAACGGTGAGTTACATTGAGAGGATTTCTGATGTTGAAGCATTGCCACATTCCTGGGGCAAACTCTATTTAATTATTTAAATAATAGTTAATGTCTCCTGCTTTTTCCCCATGTTTCTATGAGCTCTTCATAAATATCTCTGTTAATAGTTACATTTTAATTATTTCTAAGTTTTGCTTTTATCAATAACACTCTAATATATTTTTGAACCAAAAGTAAAACGATGGGATGCTAAATTGTGTTTTGAAAGAGTCGCACCAAACTACTCCCACCGGCAGCGAGGGAGTGTGACTATTTTGCTGCACCCTTAACCACACTGGGTATTTCGTCAAACATGGGAATAAAAATCTTTGCTAATTTTAAAGCAAAGAATCAGTATCTAGTTGTTTGAATTTCCACTTCGATCATGAGTGAGATTAGAGATTTTCCCAAGTGTTGGAAAGCCAGTATTACTTCTTTTTTTTTCCTCTTTTTAAGAAAAACTTTATTAAAATCTCGCATGCAGACAAGTGCTCAGAGTTCATATACATCCATACGCAGAACACCACACCCCAAAACAGCAAAATACACATTCTCCTCAAGAGCATATGAGACATGTTCCAGGATCAGTAAAACCCCATAAAACAAGTCTCAAAAAATTAAAGTCTTATACTCAGGAAATGACATTTATATCATTTATTCTTTAAAACTGACGTATTTCTCCATTGCCATTAGAACGCTTATTTGTGTTACAGAAACGAGTTCCCTTCTACTGCAGAGATACCATCTCTCTCATTTCATTTTTCATGTATTTTTTTCTATCTTATTTTAAAACCAAAATCCCAGTTTAATGACAATGTCACCTAGCTGAGAACACTAAACTTCAGTTTGGTTCTTTGGGATTAGTTTTATTAGCTGATTTTTGTTTTGAGCTACCAGGAGCCAGTTTATATGTTGTTTTCTCTTCATCATCCAACTTTTCACTAAGTTGGAGCAAATATAGATTCTGAAATCTATATTATTTTAGTACTTAGGAACTGTTTAGGGGAAGTCATCGTCACGTATCCCAAGTGTCTGAGAATGCCATCCAATTTAGAAGGCACACCTAAAACCAAGAAACAATCAAATGACTGATTTCTCCCCCCACTCACTGTGACTAAGAGGGAGTGTTTTCATCTTCACAATAAGAGGAAATCTCATTTCTTTGGAAAAAGATTTCCAGTGTTATCTCTATTCACATTGCCTAAGAAGAAATTATAATAGCAAATAATTTTGTTTTAAAAGTAAGGATGATTTGAGGTTATGAAGAGTTGTCTTTTTTTTTTTTTTTAAGATCGCTGAGTCAACGTTAACGGCAGATTTATTTTAAATGGCAACGTGACCAGCAAAGCTTGAAAAATTCTCAGCAATGTGTCCGTGGAGTGTTTACAAAGTCCATTTCAAGTCTCATCTTCATGCCCTACTGCAGAGTTAAAATTTGTGACTAATTACTTTCACTATCTGAATTCACGAACATGGTTTTCTTTTTTGAAATTCAAAGCAGTTTGATTACTTTTGTCTTTCTCAAGACTCAAAAGAAAAAGCATGTTCATATGCTGGATGTTTTATAGGTAGGATATTTTCTTCTCATGAACTGAATTAATAGGCTTAAGAAACTATGATAACAGATAAGCACTTTCTCAGTTGGGTGACTTTTATGCCAAATGATAATACCTAACAGTTTCCTGTAAATACAGTATCTTTTTTTCCCAGAATGGATCACAGACAGACATCAATTATTGGCATATTTATACATACAGAAGTATTTTTGCCTGATTTGGCTAGAGTGAAATTTGTCAAATAGAAGAAGTTATGTTTATTGTTATAAATAGGGTTATATTTTGAGAAAGGAATGTAAAACCGGAAGAGAGAAATTGTGTAGACAAGCAAAGATAGAGCCAACCACAGAAAGAGTAATATAATGAAAAAAGTAACTCAACATTTGAAAGTAATGATAGCTTACTATGTATACTATGACCTAGAGAAAAATATATGGGATCACAAGCAAATTCACTGGTTAGTTAGATTATAAATAATAACAAGACATTTGGTTGTGTTACATGAGTAACTTATATATATATACTTTTATATATATATTTATATACACTTATATACATTACCAAATGTAAAATAGACAGCTAGTGGGAAGCAGCCGCATAGCACAGGGAGATCAGCTCAGCGCTTTGTGACCGCCTAGGGGGGTGGGATAGGGAGGGTGGGAGGGAGATGCAAGAGGGAGGAGATATGGGGATATATGTATATGTATAGCTGATTCACTTTGTTATACAGCAGAAACTAACACACCATTGTAAAGCAATTATGCTCCAGTAAAGATGTTAAAAAAAAAAAGTTCTACAGAGAACAAACTAGTGGTTACCAGTGGGGAGAGGGAAGGGGGGAGGGGCAAGACAGGGATAGAGGATTAAGAGGTACAAAATATGTACACTTTATGTATAAAATAAGTAAGATCCAAGGATATATTATACAGCATAGGGAAAATAGCCAATATTTTATAATAATTTTAAATAGCATATAATCTACAACAATATTGAATCACTATGTTGTATACCTAAAACAAATACAGTGTTGTAAATAAACTACACGTTAATTAAAAAAAAAAGTACACTATTTAAACAGCTATATTTGTACCATGATGTATTCTTACATAACATTTTAATGTTCATTATTATATATTTCGGTTCCTAAACTAAAAGAATTTTAAGCATTCATCTTAACCTCATTACAGTGAAATCTTTGTAGTATTTTTTCTTTAAAAGTTTAAAATGTTTTTCACTGTTTGCCGAAGTAGGAAGTACAAAGCACCCTTTTAATTTTTTACTTTGTTTTCTAGCCAAAATTATCTGGAATTGCTCATAGAATATTTATCATAAATTTGGCACTTGCAATATGAATGATATGGACATCATGCACAATTACTTCCTAGAGAAAATTTTATTTATGGCATCAAATATAGATAAATCACACCATAGTATAGTCAGTAATCTTTATCAGTACACTGAGGACCAGAAAATGAAACAACTCAACGCAGTTTGGGCTTTAGGATATTATTCATGTAATATCAAGGATATTATTATGTTGAAAAGCAAGGATATTATTATGTTGGATATTATTCACGTTGAAAAGCAAGGTTCTCGTATTTGGTTGGAAAGAGATGAGACCCCAGGTAGTGCTACTTCTCATTTATTATAATAACATTATGCAATTTCTTCATCCTACAATTCTATTAAATTGCTGGAGAGGACTCACAATTCAAGGTGCAAAGCAGGAATAAGCACTTTCATTGCCATCTGTAGATGAACGTGAGGTAGGGAGTAATCTATCGTGCATCAAATGAGAACAATCATTCTGCAGGACATCAGGCTCTAGATTCCAAGATCTGGAATGAAAGGACTTGGCATAGCATGTGTCACCCTAAGCAGAAATGTGCCATCTTTTAAAAACCTCATTGTGTAAGATTTGCTGCTTACCTGACTGGCTGTCTATTCTGGGCTTTAGTCTATTCTGGGCTTTAGAAGTTTGATCACAATTTCCAGTGGAGATCCAAATGTCTATCTCTAAATCTGTCAGTAGGGGCTCTTTAACTCAGCACTCTATAAGGGCAGCAAGAATTAATAGGCTCATATATACACACTACCAAACGTAAAATAGATAGCTAGTGGGAAGCAGCCACATAGCACAGGGAGATCAGCTCGGTGATTTGTGACCACCTAGAGGGGTGGGATAGGGAGGGTGGGAGGGAGGGAGATGCAAGAGGGAAGAGATATGGGGATATATGTTTATGTATAGTGGATTCACTTTGTTATAAAGCAGAAACTAACACACCATTGTAAAGCAATTATACTCCAATAAAGATGTTAAAAACAAACAAACAAATAAAAAAGAATTAATAGGCTCAGATTTTAGCTGAAGCTCTGCTACAAATTACCTTCATACTATGCATGTGTCACTTGGCCTTTCTTTTCTCTTTCCCGTTTCCTGAGACCTTTTTCTAACGGAGAGCAGTGAGGTGTTCATTACCTGTTAGCAGATTAAACCTACTGTTAGCTTCCTTCCGAGTCTATTAAAGAATGTCATAGTATAAGGCTGAGGACAGAGTATGGGGTGAGCATCTCTCCTGAGTGGACTTTGGCCCATGTTCCATAGCTAGCTGTGGAAACTTGATTTCTTAATGTGTAAACTGAAGTGATTGGATGGGCTGGTATCTCTTTCTAAAACACCAGTGCTAGTCTATATAATCCATCAATTAATTGATGCACACATAGTACCCATTAGAACAACTGCAGGATCTTTAGATCTATTTTTTTTAAGATGCCAGGGAGCTGGACATTTATTTCTTTTTGGAGTAGAAGCAGGATTGGAATGTTCTATGTTTTAGCATTTGAAAGTCAAACCTCTTAGCCTTCACAGAGAGCAGGCAAAGCTGTAACAGGCTTTAGTTAAGGCAGGGGCTCTTGTGGGAGTTTATGGGGACTTCAGGGTGGAAGGGGAGTTACATTTGAATGGGAGGGTAGATGACATTGTTTTGAGATTAACTATCCCCTTGTCCAGCAGACTTCTGTCTGTTAGACCTTGGAATGGAGATGGAAGTAAGGGATCACAGGTCCTACTAGAAAGAACAGGAGGAAATTTTCTCAGTCATAGTCCTTGAAGGGCAACCCACCATTGCCAGAAGGATCTGAAACAACTAAGGATATAGCGCAGGCTGTTGACCAACCACCCTTTTGCCCTTGGCTCCTTGGACAGCAAGCATTCAATGACCAAGTCTCTTATTTCTGACCTTCGTGAAATTAGATAGCAGTAAGATAAAAAATTTATCTTTTGAAAACACTACTTCTGACCACGTATAGTGTAGCATTTGCTATCTTAATTCCGTAATTCCAAATTCTGGTTTTAAATTAGAGTCTGCCAAAAATATTCCAAATTTTCAGTCCCTCTTTGGGATTTTGGTGAGCCGATTTTCTAATATGGCATTTCCTGTGGACAGATGAATGAATTCAGCGTGGGTGGGTTGGCCCAGTTGGTAAGGACATGGTGCTAATGAGACGCAGTTGGTTGGCTTGGTTTCTGCCTCCATGGAGGACATTGGATGGTGATTTGTTCGTTGGCCCCAGGCTGCAGACCCAGCTTAGTGGTTATCTATCTCCCAGATGCTTTGGCCCATAAAGGAATGAGGTGAGAAAGTGTGGACTAATCGTGAAACCCCATCACCACTCCTGGGAAAGAATTCCTAGTATGGGTCAATACATGTATATGACCAAACAAAGCGTTTGAAATTCCAAACCTGGGGGTACTCTAAGTTCACTGTATTCAAAGTTGCTGATGGAGTCCAGAGTCTGTTAAAACATAAAAAGCATGTGGTTTATATTTTAAAGACAGAAGATGGTGTATTTAGTTGGCATATTTGAATGTTTATTTCCTTAGAGATTTTCCCTGCTAAATGGGACTTTTGCAACGGGAGAACAGCATGTGCAGGCAAGGTACATATGGAACTTCATATTTCTGAATTAACTGTAACAAAGCATACAAATTCTTTCTAGGCCTTCCAGCATGTTTCCTTCCAAATTTGGGGCCCCAAAAAGGACAAATTATGCATGAAAGCTATCATCATCTTATCTAATTCAGTTCAGTAAGAAAGCTCAGTCACTTTGCTATTCAATATACTGAGTGAACACTGCAGAAAATGGAAAGGAAAATAGGTCACCACTCATGATTTCCAGAGGTTTACATTATAGTGAGGAAGGTGGGTATGGATGAATTAAAGATAATACAAAGCAGACCTGAAAAACAACGCACATGGAGGTACAAGGGAGGTGAGCTCACTGGGGAAGAACTGACCACTTCCATCTGGGGAAGCTGTAGAGGGTTTCCTGCAGAAGTTATTCAACTTTTAAAGAATGGGTGACTCTTCCTTCCCTCCTGCCTCCCTTCCTTTCTCTATTCATTTATTCCACAAATATTTCTGAATTCCTACTATGTACCAGTTATAGTGGTAGGCGCTATACTACAGGATCATGCAGTCTTGCGGTGGAGACAGATTTTAAGCAAATTATCATATTACTTACTATGAACTTATGTAAGTGTTTTGAGGAAAATAAGTGGTCTGTATGAGCTCATATACAGCTATATGAGCAATAACAGGGGAAACAGATTTAGACTAGAAGTTCAGGGAATGCTTGACCTGATATCTGAAAAATGGTTAGGTATTGACTAGTGCTAAAAGGCCAGTGGGAGACACACTTTTCAGTTACAGGGACCAGCAGGAATATGGGCGAGTCCATGCTAGTGAAAATAATAATTGTTTTCAGAGACAATTTGCTATGTAGAGAGAGAGAGAATATACTTGTTAAAAGCACATACTCTAGAGCCAGACTGCCTATACAGTGGTCCTTCAGAATCTGCAGGGGTTTGGTTCCAGGACCCCCCAACCCCGATACCAAAATTCGAGGATTCCGTTACATAAAACGGCACGGTATTTGCATGTAACCTACATACCTCCTCTTCTGTACTTTTTATCTTCTCTAGATTACTTTAAATACCTAATGCAATTTAAATGCTACGTAAATAGTTGTTACTACTATGTAAATATTATGTAAATAGTTGCCTGCTCTTGGCAAATTCAAGTTTTGCTTTTTGGAACTTTCTGGAATATTTAAAAAAAAATATTTTCCATCTAAGGTTAGTTGAATCCTCCGTAGATGCAGAACCCATGGATATGGAGGGTCGACTGTATTAAAATCCCAGCTCTGATACCTACCAGCTGTGTGGTCTAGGCACTTTGCTATCATTTGTAGGCCTCTTTTCTTCTCTGCAAATGGGACAATCATGGCACTGACCTCAGAGACTTGCTTTAAGGATTAAGTAAATATATATAAAATATTATACATACTATTATATATTATATATAGTATGAATGAATTAATCTAAACAAATTAATATACAACATTAACATAATATTAAGGATTAAATATATATAAACCATTTAATCCTTAAAATTACTTCTTGAGGTAAGTCCTGTAATATATACATTATATGAATATATTAGAATATAATAGATATTATAGATATGTAGTAGAATATATATTAGAATCGAACATATACTTATGTACATGTATATATATAAGAAGAGTTCGTGGTTCATATTATTATTATTATTATTATTATTATTATTACTTTTATACTCTTGAGTCCAAATTGGAAATCTGAATTATCTAATTTAATAAATTTGCATTTGGCCATATATTCCTCTCCCTTACGTGACACCTTTTCAATTCTGGAAATGATTAGAATCTCTGAGCTTTCTTTTACTTTTTTTCCTGAAAGAGATCATTCACAGGACAGAATTCCATCACAACTATTTCAACTATGTTGCTGAAATAGAATACTCTTACTCAGTCAAACCAGTGTGATGATTCTTTTAGAGAAGCCTCATACTTTGAGTGTGTTTTATGAGAGTGGCTTACAGAATAGTTAAAATAATGCATCCCTCTAAGTTTTCTTTTCTACAGTAATCTTTTTTTCCTCCAAATATTTAAGCTCTTATCCTTTTTTGCAGACTTGCCCATCTTCAGATCAGTAACACATGATTTTGCTGTGCCCATAATTTTACTCTTACCTGTTGATATGTACGAATTTATTTTAGTGGCATGTTCTTGAATTTTTGAGCCATCAGGCCATTTCCTTGACTTTCTTTGTTTTGGCTTTGATATCTAATTTCTTACGATTTTGAACAGTAGAACATCTTATTTTATGCCTTATAGTTTCAATACTCATAACTCTTCTTTTTCTATTAAGATTTCCCCCAGATTTAAATAAATTCCTGTCCATTGAACCTTTATTCAAGCACACCATTACATTAATTTACATTACAGCACCACACATGGTACTCAACACGTAAACATGTATGAAACAGAATCATTCATGTATGCTATGTCTTTCCAATTAGATTAACCTTTGAGGGTAGGAGCCATGCTCATAATCCTCTTGTAATCTCCCCAAGTGTCCATCACTGGAATCAGGAAATCCTAGTTGAACTGAACTGAAATACTTCTGTATCAGAGTTTTGCAGGATTTATTTTGGGGCAGCTTTCTCAGCTTGTAAGTGTAAATGAGAGCTTAAGTGACTGTGAAAGAAATTATCTTAAATTATATCAAATAAAAATGTCAATAATATTTCCGAGTTTCCAATTTTGTTCAAGAGTTTTGAAGGACAAAAACAGACTTGCCCATTCTCAACTGCTAACTCGTCATACAAAAAGATATCCGAATAAAACAATGAGATGGTGTAGTTATATACTACGTATTTCGAATGAAATTCAGTTACTTGAATTTTGAAAATGGTTTTAATGGGCTAGAAAGATATAAAATGTTGAGCTATTGTGCTTTTATAGCAACTAAGTTCAGTGTATGACTACGGTTATAAAAACATGCCATGTGAAGGTATCAATCTGCCACATCATTTTCCTGACAGAATTTGTGCATATTCTTCATTTCTAAAGCCATTATCTGAAGATAAAACTCTGAGATTGAAAACTGTCAGCTCAATCATTTAGCCTTCTAATACCCCAGTCTAACAGTTTACTGAAAATTACTATGGGGAAAACTCAATCATCTCCTTTGAGTGACATTATTTATACCTCACTTAACCAACTGATTTAGTGATATTATGGTGTGAACATTTAATGATCCACCTATATTGCCAACTGGCAAAGAGACTAAAGTTTTATATGTGAAAAAAATCACTTGGAGTGTATAGAGCCTTAGCTTACACTTTATAATTTGGTTTACATAACACTATATTTCTAGGTACCAAATGCTTCTGATTAGTTAAAACCACATGAAATAAAATGTGCTAAAATCAAATTAAATTCCTTGGAGTTTTCCTTTTTGGTTTCCAACTTAAGCGCATACTAATCCTTCCACCACATGCTTTTCTATTTCCTAATTCCTTGAACCTCCATGCTCTTTTCCTCCTTAGGAAAAACATCTTCTTAATGAAATTAACTCAGATTTTGAGTGGGAGCAATGGAGCCGGTTCCATCACGGAAGGAACATGACACGATATGGAGGGTGAAGAGTGTTTTGCATGCCATGGGGGCTGAACATATGGAGAAGTGTTCGTGAGAAGAAACTCAGGCAGACATGCCACGGTCAGGATGCAGACTTTATCTTGTAGGCAACTGAGGAGCCAAAGAAGTAGAAATAACTTTGCATTAAGTTTAAAATCATTCGCTAATGCGTACATTATTTAAATGTACATATTTTGGCCATATGTTTGGTCTTATAAAGCTGTGTCATATTTTAATTATTATTATCTGTATTTCTCCTTTTAAAAATCATCTTGAAAAACCAAAGAAAAGAGAGTAATTCTTTTTCTCCAGCAATTCATAGGTAAGTGTTTTCCAAAACACTATGGTTTGTTGGGGTAGGTCATAATGTAAAAGAGACCACCTTCTGGGACTTCCCTGGTGGTCCAGTGGTAAAGAATCCACCTTCTAATGCAGGGGACGTGGGTTCAAACCCTGGTCAGGGAACTAAGATCCCACATGCCGTGGGGCAACTAAGCCTGCGCACCACAACTACTGAGCTCGTGTGCCTCAACTAGAGAGCCCGCATGCGGCAAACTACAGAGCCCATGTGCCCTGGAGCCTGCGCGCCACAGCTGGAGAAGAGAAAACCTGCACGCCGCGACTAGAGAGAAGCCCGCGCACCACAACGAAGAGCCTGAGCGCCGAAACGAAAGATCCCGCGTGCCTCAACTATGTCCCGACGCAGCCAAAATAAAAAAAATTTTAAAAATAGATAATAAATCTAAAAAAAAACAAACATACCACTTTCTGTCTAAATAACATAATAATCCAAAACTCCAGTCTTCTTAAAACCTGGAACAGCACAGAAAATTAGCATAGAATGAAGTTTAATGAGTAAAAACTATAGTATGTTGCATCTTGCTGCAGTAATTTGTTTTGCCAGGTGCTGTGGTAGGTAAATGAACATACCTTTTCTTGGTTATGTCTGCAAAACAACTGATATGACTATTGCTCACCAGATTTTATCTCAAAATGAGATAATAGATTGTTGATTCAAAGCCAGAAAGTCAGTCAGGCTAATCTCAATACCAGACCTGAAATAATAAATCTCTCCATTGTATAGGAGCTCATATTTGGCTGATGAGTTTCTTTTAATCTTTTGCATATTTTATTTGTATCATGCCCTTGATTATGGCTATCTGAGCAGTAATAAATGGCTTCATTAAACAAGTAGCTAATTAAATAACTACCTAGATACCAATAAACAGTTGAACATAGAAACCAAAGATGTTTAACAGAATTTAAATAAAGGTAGAGTTAGCGTCATTGTTTCTAGTTTCTTGCCAAAGATTAATGACTTCACTTATATAAACAACTGAGACTGTACTATAGCCACTTTGAGATTGGGGAAAAAATTAACAGAGGTGTCGAATGGTCAATTTACAGGCAAAACTACCAGAGACAACTGGCTTTTATACAGAATCTATCCTGATACCATTACTAGTTTCTTTTTAAACTTGAATTGTATCTCACTTTTTGGGATTAACTCATAAATGTCCAGTTGCTTCCACTGAGCTACCGGTTACTAATGTATTACTTACTATGTTCTTAAGAATTGGGATGCACGGATAAGTTAGATTCTTCCTACAACTGTTGCTTTGTTTTCTTTTCTTTTTTTTTTTTTCCCAGAGACTCCTCCTCACCAGGAAGAACTGTATCCCTATTTCTAACTGCAGTCTCAAGGCTAAATCCTTAACTTGGTCTCTGCCTCAAGTAGATGCACATTTGTTGATTCGTTTATTTACTCATTCACTTAGTAATTAAATTAATCCACAAATATATGGAAGTAGTGGTGGGAGAGGAGGATTACAGACTAAGAAGTCCATGTCCTCAAAGAGCTTCCGATTTGTGGGAAGCCATTAATTGTGAAAATGCAATGTAATGTTTAAACTCAGATCTTATGTCTAAGCTCAGTTTGATGGGGTGTGGTTGTAGGGCTTTGTCTCAAAAAGTGTAGCATCTAAGATGTTCTTTGATAGGAGTTAATAGCTTAGGAATAGTGTTGGGGGAAGGAAGTTATTGCTGCTGTTAGAGAAGTAAGGAGAAATCAGATGATGAAGGGACCCTCATGCCAACCTCCTGAGGTTGAATTTTATCCTGAAAACTAGCTCAGAGCTTGGGCAGAGTAGTCTAAAGGACTTCCAATAACAGCATGATCAGGTTTGAAATTTAGAATGATTGGAAAACCTGTTAAATGAATATTAGTTGATTAATTCTAAGATTAATTGATTGATTTGATCACATTCTGATTCCTTTGACCACACCTGAGCTCTGACTTTCTGGTTAGCTACATCCCCACTGTCATCTCATATCAAGGATCCCACTCTCCCAGCACCGCTTCATATGTTTCCAGGTCCCTACTTCAAGGACCTGAACCCTAGTGATTCTTTAATTCCATCAGGATTGATAATCTACTGATTCTAACAGCTTTTCATCCTCCTTCACCACTCAGATCTTCTCATTTCTGTCCTTCCCCAGTTTATATTATGTGAAATAACCATCCCCTTCCCTCCCCTCCATCTGAAATAGTTACCAACCTGCTTAATTCTCCCTCTCTTTTAAACTTCCATCGAGGTTGTTGAAGAAAGACATGGAGCATGGCTGGCTAGTCCCACTTTATATTGGTGATCTTTTAGTGCTGCCTGGCAATTCTATTTTATTCTTTCTATTTTACTGCAAAAATAAAAACAATCAGGAAGGAACCTCCATGGTCCCACCCATATCCACCAAGCTACGTGGCTCTGCAGCCGTCCGCCTTTGCTCCTGATTTGATGGATGACTTGTCTCCTCCTAAGTCAACCCCTTCCTTGTGCACTGCATTCCATCACTTTGTTCACAAAGATACTGCTCCAGAAATTTTCTCCCACTCTCTCTACAGGATTAGGTTTTCTCTCTGCTGGATCATTTCCATCAGCTCACAAACATCCTATACTGTCCTGAAAAAATAACTCTGCATTGATCTTGCCTTCAACTATGTCTTTTCATGTTCTCTTCCCTTTTACTGAAGAATTTTCCCCCAAAGCTGTCTGTATTTGTTGTCTCCTTTTTCCCTCCTCCCTTTCTTTCTTAAACTCATTCCAATTAAAATTTCACCCTCCTATGCCGTTAAAATAACTCTTGTCAGTGACCTCTAGATTGTTATGTCTCCTGGTCATTTCTCCATCTTTATTGACTCAAACCAGGCCCCTAACTTGGAACTGCTGATCACAACTTCTTTTTGGAAACACTTTAGTTAGTGGAGAAGTTGGGTGAAGATTGGTAGGGGGTAGAGGATTGAAGCAGTGAGGGGAATAGCTTTGTTTTTAATGTGTTCATTAGGTAAAAACACTATGGTTATATAATATTTGCTTATTTTCTAAGGTCACCTAGAGACAACAGGATGCATTCTTGACCAATCAAAGTCAAATTTGGTTTGTATTTCTATCCCTTTTGTGGACAAGGTCAGTACCTATGAGGTGTCTTTGATTTCATTTAACTCCTTCCAAATTGTACACTTTTAGTTTTTAATATAGTGAAATACATTTAAATACATTTAAAACCCCATGGCATATTATGATTATTGTTTCATACAATCAATATTCAGTTGGATTTACCACATAATACTCTTTTGCATTGCTCTGTATTCCTTCTTGAATTACCTTATTTGCAACTGTGAACTTTATATTCTGATCAACTCACTTCAGTATTCTAGTGTGCTTCTGCTGGTGATAAATTCTCTGTTTTTATTTATCTGAGTGTACCTTTATTTCATCCTCTTTCTTGAAGGCTATCCCCACTGACAAAATTATGGGTTGGCATAATGGAATTTCAGCACTACTTTTTCCTCTGGTTTCCACTGTGTCTTCTAAAAAGTCAGCAGGTGGTTCATCCCTTGCTCTTTTGAAGGTAATTTGCCATTTTTTCTCTATGTGCTTTAATATTTTATCTTTATATTTGGTTTTCAAAATTGTTAGTATGCTATTCTTTTGTGTACATGTAACACTATTTATCCTTCATGTGTATCCAGCTTCAATTGATTTTTATGTTTCAACAGTTTTGGAAATCTTAGCCATTCTATTTTCAAATTTTCTTCTGTCCTATTCTCTCTCTCTTTTCTACTGGAATTACCATACCTTTTTGTTAGACCTACTTTCTGCATTCCCTATGTCTGCCACCTTCCCTTCCATATTCCTAAGCTTTTGTATCTTTTTGTATTTCTTTATGTATAGTTCATTCTTCTTCACTAATTCTACCTCTGACTAACCTGCTCTTAAACCTGCCTATTAGTTTCTTAGTTTTGCTATTATTGGCCTTTTTTTTTCAACTCTGCTTTATCTTCTTTTATATTTTACACTTATCTGTCCAGTTTCTTCACCCTATCTTTTATTTACTGAAACACAAGGAGCTAAATAATTTTTAATTCCCCGTGGATCTGTTTCTACTGATATTTAATTCTGCTTTTAAAAAAAAGGTTTATTTTTGTGTGCCAGGGCATTTTTTATTGTGTGCCAAATATGTTCTTAAAAATTACAGCAATAAATTGAGAGTAGTCGTAGAACTTGAGAAGATTCTCTGTGGGGATTCATCATAACTCTTAGAACACAGCTCACTGGTATACAAAGCTAAGCGCATAGGGTTTACCACACCCCACTCCCACTTGGAGGACCATGAACTCTAGTGTGGGTCTCATGGAAGGTCTGTGGAGCTTCTGAAAGTTCTATTCAGCTTCCTAACCTCTCAGCCACCTTCTCCAGAATCAGCAAATGCCCATGATAAAACAGGTCTCAGATCTTGGGTTCATCATTTGGAGTTGATGAAAAAAGAATCAAAAAATTCAGAATTAGAATACAATGAGACTCCAAGCGTCTGTGCAGATTAAACCATGACCACTTTCCTTTTAGCTCTCTGACGCGTTTAAGAAAATAGTTTTGATCTTTTGTTTATATATTTGGTCCGACATTACTGGAACTGGAAATCCTTCCACTGCCTTGGAACACTTTCTTCTATTGGATTCCAGAGTATCCACTTGTACTTTTTAAAGCCCTTTACCCTACTCACACTATTCTTCTATAAATGACTAAGCCTCCCAAGCTTATTCTGCAGCCTCCTCCTTCTCTGTTCACACTGGCTCCTTAAAGGTATTTGCCTCCAGTCTCATGGCTTCCAAGAGCTTGTGTGGTCTGACAACTTCCAAACGTGTATGTCCAGCTAAGTTTTCCCTCCTGGCCTTCAGATTTATGAACCAAATTGACTGTTCAGCATATTTGGATGCCAAACAACATTTCATACTAAATATGCTCTACAGTGTGTTTCTAACTCTCTACCCTAAACTGGTTCCTTCCTCGGTCTTTCCTATCTCAGGCAACTCCATGCTTCTAGTTGACTGAGTTGAAGAAGCTGTGCCATCCTTGATCTCTCACTTGCTCTTACACTTTACATCTTGAACCATCAGTAATTTTATCCAGAACAGTCAGGCCATTTCTCTACACATCCTTTGTAATACTCTGGATTATCGCAACAAATGCCTAACTATTCCTTGTTTCCACATCACACTCTCTCCTACTCCTTGATCTACTCCACACTCAGCAGCCAGAATGATCATTTTAAAAGTCGCTAATGAAACTGTTAACTTTTTCCAGTACTGACAGGCACTATTCTAAGTACTCTGAATAAGTGAGCTTTTAAAAACTTTATACAGCCTTTTCAAGTAGCATCATGAAGTCTCCTCAATTACAGGGGAGGAAACTTAAGAACAGAGGAATTGAGTGACTTCCCGAGGTTATACAACTGTAAGTAGCAGAGCTGGGATCTGAACCTGACGATCTACCTTTCCATCTCAGAGTAATTCAACAGCACCATCTGTCTCTGTGGTCTATGTGATCTGCCTCTGTCCCCTCTCCAATCCCATCTCCTACCACTCCCTTCCTGGGTCACTGTGTTCCAGCCGTAATGGTCTCCAACATGCCAAGCACACTTGCATCTCAGGGCCTTTGCACTTGCTTTCCCGGTGCCTGGAATGTTCTTCTCTCAGGTATTCAGATGGATTGCAAAGAATCACAACCCTTACATGATTCTCAATCTCTATAGATTTAAATTTCTCTACAGCACTGATCACCACCTGACCTGTTTTATATGTCCTCAAGGATGGCAGAGACTTAGTCCCGTTTGCTCATTACTATATCTCCTGTGCCTACTATAGTACCTGGTACAAAGGAGCCATTCAAATATTTGTTGAATGCATGAATGAATGGATAACCAATTTACTTAGCTACTTAATGATGGTTTTGGGTGTAGCACAGAGCAGAAGATGTCACACCTCTTTACTGACTACCTTCTGTGATGGAGTACACAGGAGCAGGGGCACGTGAGAATCAGCATTGTGATGAAATGAGGTCGAGCCCTGGCTTTGTCATCAGTGAGCTATGTCATCTTGGCTAATTGAATTCATAGCCTTGGATCTCCACTCCTTATCTTTAAAATGATGTGTTGAGAGAAATGCTTATTTAGGGACATGATAAATGATAAACTATGTCAGAATTTATGTGGTTATGGAAACCACTGGTAGAAAAATCAACTTAGTATATAGCGATAAGTTCTCAACCAGGGTTACGTTTGTGCCCGGCATCCTCAGGGGAACTTTGGTAATATCTGGAGACACGTTTGGTTGTCACAGCACGGGAGGGTGAGGATGAGCTATTGGCATTTAGTGGGTGGAGGCCAGGGCTGCTGCTAAACATCCTACAATGTACGGGACAACCACCACTACCCCCAGCAAAGATTTATCCAGCTCAAAATGTCAAAAATGCTGTAGTTGAGACACCCCAGTATGGAGTAAATGGGGCTGCTTAGGTATTAGGATGAGGCCAAGGGAGAAGCTCAAAGAACTTGAAGACAGGGGCGGCTAATATAAAGTAGAAATACATCCTATTTACATACTGGAACAAAGATTACTATCTTCCGGAACACTGATAGCAAGAATATCAACACAGCGGCGGGTGGCATCATGCTTGAACTTGGAAGACAATGACCACAGATGGACATGAGCTTATCTGAGAGTGCCTCAAATTAGTTTCCCTAGGGCATTTTGTGATTACGCACATCCCGGCCCATTTGTTTCTAATTGCAGTAAAGACCATGCTCTGTTATATCATTAAGGTGAAGATCATCAAATTTTAGAGGAAATAATTACACAAGATGCTCCATAAAAGTAATCTCCACTTTTTGGCACCCAAGTCTATCAAGCATGGATGAGGCAAGCAGGAAACCTAATGAAAATAATACAAGGAAATCTTTTCATCAACACCCATCCCTAATGTCTCAGCTATCAGGGCATTGTTTTTGCTTCTCTAGGAGGAATCGGCATGGGCAGCCAACATAGGAAGCTCTGATTTTAAACAAGGCTAAGTGGTCATTTTTACCACATGACTGAAGCCAGTTAAGTGGTGCCAACCCTGCCTTAGTGAAGATGCAGTGGTTTTTAAATGTGTTTATATTATAGTTTCTGTCTCTCTCATGCACAAGCAAACACCCTTAGAGACACCGGAATAGGGCGTTCAGTGTTTGTGATGTAGCCATTTACTTTTTTTTTTTTTCCAAAGGAACATGCACAGAAAAACTTATGAGTTTAAATATCCTTGCTTTATTGGCAAGGATAGCAATGGAATTAATTTGATGTTTTGCAATGACTCCCTCTGTCTCAATGTGAGTAAAAATGACCATTTTATAATGCTGTAATTGTCTTATTTTACCTGTAAAGAGAGTTAAAGATGAAAATGACTTTCTACTACGTTCTCTAAAATATCGTGGTGAAGAAGTTAATAGAACCCTGTGATAAAGGATGAACCTCAGGGTCAAAAATCCCATCAGGGTATATTTATTGAGGTAAGCAGAGTTGCGTGATTGGCGTGTGAAGGCAGGGATGGGGGATAGGGCAGGGACAGGATATCCTCTTCATCAGACATTATACATTGCTTTCCTCATCGTGAACGTAGTAGAGTTACACAAAGTGTCCTGGCTCGAACGCTTGGAGGATCAGAAACTGAACCCACCCTTCCATTAGGTTCAAAGTGAAGTGATCATACAAGGAAACTTGTAATGTCCTGTCTAGAGAATGGGGCCAGATAATGAGGCTTTAAAACACGGCCTGGTGGCACTGGGAATAGGTTAACTACTTCTGCAAGGTGCAAAGGAAACATAAGTGATCTAAATGCTGGAAGAAAATAAAGCTTATTTGCAGGATTGTTTATATTAGAATGGGCTCAGTCCTTTCTAACTCTTCAGGTGGAATTTCCACCTTGCTTCCTTGGACAGAAAAGCTCAGAATATGAGCAGGCATTTTACTGGTGCTTTGGTGCTTGGTAGGAGTTCAATAAATAATTATATTTTAAAAATCATTGAGTAAGCACCTACTTTATGTCAGGCACTGGCTAGGAGATATAAAAATACAACAAAATAAGGACATGGTTCTTGAACTCCAGTAATTTAAAATGGAGTTACAGATGAGAGATCCACTAATTACGGTTTGCAGTGATTGGCAAATTATGGACCATAGGCCACATATGACCACTGCCTATTTTTGTAAATAAAGTTTTATTGGAAAACAGCCATGCCCACTCACTTATGTTTTATCTATGGCTGCTTTCACACTACAACAATAGAATTAAATAGTTGCAACAGAGACCTTATGGCTGTCAAAGTCTAAATTATTTACTCTCTGCTCCTTTATGTAAAAAGTTTGCTGAATCCTGGCCTGCAATGTCACATACATGGAAATAAACTTTATAAACATTATCACAGTTAATTCTCACCATTGTCTATTCAGATAACTACCATATTATCCCTTGCAGAGACTGTAGCTTAAAAGATTAAGTATTTCAAGGTCTCCATGTTATATAAGCCATAAGTGGCTGATCTTGAATTTGAAACCAAGCAGTCTGATCTCATAGCCCATGCTCTTTACCGATATCCAAGAAATTAATTTTCTTCATTTTCCTATAACTGAATTAAATTTCTCACTTGTGTTTCCTTTCTCTCGTTGGCAGAATTTTATTCAGTTTCAGCGAGTTCAGAATTTGCCCTCTTCTTTCTCCAATGGTTTGAGCTCTGCTATGGCAGATTGATAGCCATAAGGGTCCTCATTCTTCACACTTGCCATATCCATGCCCTTTATCACATAACTTTGCAGTGTATTCCCAAAAGTGCTCTGACCCTGAAGAAATGTCCTTAACCATTATGCCTCAGCTGCCAAAGAGCTGACTAAATAAAAACCCCCAACCAAACACCAGTGGAACTTTTACTTTTCATGGTTACACAGATGAAAAATAGTCATGAGAGAGTATCTTCAAATTTCAGAGTATACAGTAGTAGGTAAGCCAGAACACTGGATTGGTTTTATTTAGCCAGACCATAACTCAATCATGTATTTAAGACTATTTCTTCCATCATGGTGGAGTAACTGGTATAGGATTTAGGACTTGCCCTCTCACCATAAGCTACTAGGGAAATAGAAAAAAATATAGAAAAAAACTCCCCTGTTTTTAGACACTGGGCAATGGGCAGCACAGCACCGTGATCCCTGATGGAACAGGAACAAATGAGGTGAGCCCTACGATTGCTCCTTCTTTCTGCTGAAAAGCACTTACCTTCCAGGAAAACAAAACTCAACACTCTTTAAAAGAAAACAAAACAAAAAACAAACAAACAAAAACCACATTCAGAACATCAATGTCATTTCATTAATACTATCTACCACCAAATCAAAAATTTCCAAGAAGAAAAGTTTTGCAATTAAAAATGGGAAGAAGAGAAATATGAATCATAACCTGGAGAAAATCAATCAATAGAAACAGGTCCAGAGATGACAGTGATAACAGAAGTAGAAGACAAGGACTTGAAAGCGCTTATTACACACATGCTCAAGGATTCAGAGAACAACATGATCCAAATAATAAGAGAAGTGGAAGATATATTTTTTTTAAATAAATGGGAATTCTAGAGAAGAAAAATACAATATTTGACGGGAAATTTTAAATGGATGGGCTTAATAAAAGATTGGAGACCTGGAGGGGTGGGGATGGTGGTGTGATGAATTGGGTGATTGGGATTGACATGTATACACTGATGTGTATAAAATTGATGACTAATAAGAACCTGCTGTATAAGAAAATAAATAAAATAAAATTCAAAAATTCAAAAAACAAAAAAAAGATTGGACATGGGGAGAGGGGAAGGACGAGTGAAACTGAAGACGTGGCAAGAGAAAAAATTCCAAAATGAAGCATAGAGAGAAACAGACTGAAAAAGAGTTAACTGAGTCTCAGTTACCTGCAACAAAATATAAAAGTGGTACATAACATAGAGGTCCAGAAGAAGAGGGGAAATGAAAAAAAATTGAAGACATAATGACCAAAAGTTTACACATGCAAAAATCGAAATAATCTCAAATATGATAAATAGATAAAACAACACCATAATCACAAAACTGAAAACTAGGGAGGAGAGAAAATATTAAAGAAGTCAGAAAAAAGGTAAACATGTTACCTATAGGAGAGTACAGATGAAAATGGCCACAGACTTTTAAGAGAAACAGTGGAAGCCGGGATCCAATGAAGCAATCATTCTACGTTCTGAAATGAAAAGAGCCAATCTAGAGTTGTATATCTGATAAGTGTCTTTTAGAAACTAAGGACAAATAAATAATTCTTTAAACAAAATGAAAGCTGAGAGACCACCACTAAAAGCAAATATGTGGGTAAATATGTCAATGTCTCTTAAAAGATCACCAACTGCTTAATTTTTGAAAAGTATGTTGAATGTTATAACTCGTAATAACAAAAGCATGACAACACTAGCACAAAGGATAGATCATAAGGATGGGAAATCTACTGTTGCAAAGTTCCTTTCATTATACATAAAATGATGTGATATCATTTGAATGTAGGCAGTTATAATTAAAGATGCTTTTTGCAAATTCTGGAGCAGCCACTAAAAAATCTTAGAATAGCTAGTAATTCAACAGTGGAGAAAAAGTATAATATTCAAAAGTACTGAATCAAAAAAAAAATATATATATATATAATAAGGTAGGAGAAAAAAGAAACAAACGAAAAATGTGACAAATAGAAAATAAATAGCAAGATGGAAAATAAATAGCAAGATGGTCGATTTAGGTCCAACCATATTGATAATCGATCCAATTTAAATGATCCAAATAGTACAATTAAAAGCAAACATGGAGATGCCTCAGGCTGTTTCTCCCCGAGCATCCAGGAGTCATATTCACCTTTTTTTCTTCACGCTTCCCTCAGGGCACTGAGATGCTGCAGTTTAATCCTGGTTGAATGTATTTGGATGAGAGAGAGCAGCCATAGGAGGGGCAGCAACAAGCAGTCCGGCCTGAGAGCTTTGCGGAAACAGATGACAATGCTGTTCCTTTGGGAAGCCCGCAGTGAAGGGGACCTGCAGGGCCCGCCAGCTCACACCCCAGTGACGGGGAGGAAGGGCCTGGCGAGGACAGTGAGGCAAGCAGACCTGAGGGTGCTGCACAGATGCAGGGCACAGATGGGACGAACGACTCATACGAGTCTCTTTATGATGGAGAAGCAATGAAGTGGACATGGAAGGCCCAAACCAGACCAGGGCCAGGGAATAACCCAGGGCAGGGCTTAGCAAACTAGGTTCCCTGGGCAAATGCAGCCCATAAAATCTAAGATATTTTCTCTGTGACCTTTTACTGAACATGTGGCTTTCTGGCCTAGGAAGATCAGGCAGCAGTTGCTCCGAGGCCCCTGGCCAGCTCCACACTTCCCCGCATACCCTGCGGCACTGCTGGTGGCCCTGTGTCTGAAATCACACGCTGAAATCACTCCTGAGCTGTTGCAAGGTCCTGACCTCCCAGACTCCTCTCAGACCATCAGCCTGCCCTGAAATCCTTTGAGCCTGACCCACCTTCCTGGACAATAATTTGCCCCTCATTTGTCAGGTCTGGCCCCTCTCTACCCCTCTTTAATAAAGACATGGAAGCCGATCGAAATAAAATGCAGAAGTTGTCAGATGGGAAAAAAAATCAACTATTTTCTGTCCATAAGAAATCTACTTAAATATAAACAGATAGGTTACAATAAAAAAGGTCGAAAAAGATATAGTAGTCAAATACAATTCACAAAGAAGCAGGAGTGGCTATATTAGTATCAGAAAAAAGAGACTTTAGGACAAGGAATATTCCTAGACATAAAGAGGACATTTCATAATGATCGAGGGTAAAAAGTAACAATCCTAAATGGGTATGTACCTAATAACAGAGTTTCAAAATACATAAACTGAATAAAATAGAAAATTGACAATCATAATGAGATTTCAACAATCCTCTTTCAGTAAATGATAGAACAAGTAGACAAAAAAATCAATAAGAATATAGAAGATTTAAACAGTGCTATTTAAATAGCACTGTTTAAATCTTCTACTTGATGTCATTGGTATTTCTAGAAAATTCATTCAACAACAGCAGAACACATTCTTTTCAGACATGCATGGTAAATTCTCTGTAAACCAAGTCTCCATAAAGTTCAAAAGTTTAAATATTACACAGTATGTTCTCTGACCATGATGAAATTAAAAGCAATAGCAGAAAGATATTAGTAAAATTCCAAAATACTTGAAAATTAAGCAACACATTTTTAAATAGCCAGTGACCCAAATAAGTAATCACAAGGGAAAACAGAAACTATTTTGAAGTGAATGAAAATAAACACAGCATGATAAAATTTTGGAACTACAGCTAAAATGTGCTTAAAAGAAAATTTAGAGTTTTAATGTGTATATTTGAAAAGAAGGAAGTCCTAAAATCAATGATGAAACCTTCCACCTTAAGAAGTGAGATGAAGGAGATAAAACTGAACACAGAGGAAGTAGATGGAAGAAAATAATACAGAACAGAAATCAGTGAACTAGAACACAAATAATAGAGAAACTTAATAAAGCCAAAAAGATGGCTCTTCGAAAATATCAATAAAATTAAAAGTACCTTTAGCTAGACCATTCAAGGAAAAAATATAAGGCACAAATGACAAATATCAGGAATGATAGATCCTGTGTCAACCAGCCTCTAAGACGGCCCCCCCCCCCATTATTCCTACCTCCTGGTATTCATGACTTTGAGAATTTCCATTCAACCTTAATAGACATAACAAGCAGGACCAAAAGGATACTGTGAAAATGACCAAGTGTGACTCCCAAGGTTAGGCCTTGAAGACATGGTGACTTCTGCCTTTCTTGACATTAGATCATTCTGGAAGCAGCCAGCTGCCACGGGCCACAAATAAGAAGCCTGGTGGCAAGGTTCACGTGACAAGGAGCTCCTGCCAACAACCACAATCAATTTGTCAGGCTTGTGCATGAGCCACCCTGAAACTTGAAAGCAGATCTTCCATTCCCAGTCAACCCTTCAGATGACCGCGGACTTAGCTGATATCTTGACTGCAAATTCATGAAAGAGGCTGAGACAGAACCACCCAGCTAATTCCACTGGTTGGATGCCTCACCCAGAATCCAAGGACCCATGAGAGATTTTAAATGTTTGTTTTAAACTTCTAAGTTTTTGTTTATGCAGCAACAGATAATACCAATTCTACAGAAGGATAAACAACTTTCTAACAACTTTATGCCTACAAATTTGACAACTTCAAAGAAATGGACAAATTCTTCAAAAAACAAAAATTACCAAAACAAAAACTACCAAAATTACCAAAAATTACCAAAACTGTGACAGGGAGAAATGGAAAATCAGAAGAGTCCTAAATCTATTAAAGAAACTAAATTCATAAATAGAAACATTTCCACAATGAAACTTTAGGCCATGATGCTTCACTGGTGAATTCTACCAAACATGGTAGGAGAAAACAATACCCATCCTACACAAGCTCTTGGAGAAAATGGAAGAAAAGAACATTTACCAATTCATTTCACGAAGCCAGAATAACTCTGATATCAATCCCTGATTAAAACATTGGCAGAAAAAGACCAATATTCTTCATAAACATAGACGTAAACATCTTTAACAAAAAATAAATTGAATTCTAGTTTAATATTGATTATACAATATAGTGAGATTTAAAAATAAATCTCATCTAGGTATTACACCATCAAAACATAAGTAAAAAAATTTTTTTTAAGTCTACACTGTGTGGAAACATGATTCCAAATTATAATGGATAGCTAACACTCAGGAACTTTATCCATAAATCATTGTGATACACACCATTTTACCAGTGGGTTAAGTTTAACCTGTGAGGTTACATCAGGACAGCAGGTAAACAGTAGACCAACTCTACAGTATTTTCCACCACACATTCGCCCAACTCTTATCTGACAATATTAAACGATATGACTTTGGAACTCTTCTCTCTCTAGTGCTTGAGCTTAAATAATGTCTCTTTATATGATGATGAGCTACATCTATACAACATATTGCTATAGTTTCAATCACAGTATGTGAGGCTAGCAAAACAATTTCCCTAAAGAAATTTTTGAGGATAAAAGTTCAAAAGTAAACTCAGTTGACATGAAGACTAACAATAGGAAAAGTTGAATTTTAACAGTAAGAAGACTTGGCTTTCTGCAGGATTAAATATATGAGAATTGACTATTAACATAATTCAAAAGGTATATTATTGAGCTAGAAGCTGGGGTTGTCTAAACCCTGTGTTCTCATCATGAGGGAAGTTAAAATATACTTTTGTTAGCGTAAGAGTGATAACAGAAGGCTGCAATCATCTAATATTCATGCCTATTACAGTTTAAAGCATAATGTCCAACAAGATTTTTTAAAAACATGTTGGGAGTTGATATAACCTAAATTTTTTGACTTTATTTTCTCCATTTTTAAAAAGATGATATATTAATATTCACTTTAATGGTTACTTAACTGTTGGCTTCGATTTTCAATAAAAACCTGCTGTTTTAATTGCCTGAACCCTTCACAATCATAAGCTCTGCGGGTTGATCCCACACAGGCAAAAATGTGAAATGGGATCCATGCTGCCAGCCTGCTTCTTATCAGCCTGACCCAGGGTCTGCAGTCCATCCGTTAGATTCCACTTAAAGAACTAAGGCATTGTCTTCAGGAGACCAAGATAAGAGCAAATGTGGCACTTGAGAGACGGAACACATTAAGCAATAATCTTCTAAAATTCTGTGAATACAGTCATTTTCGCAGAGGAGGAAAGACGAAAATGACAGTACCTTCCTCATGACCCCTGAACAGCCAGGTTCTGTGGCGCAGGTACACACGGGTTAGGGAATGTCTGGAGGAAAGAAGGAGATGAAGAAAGACAGGGAAACTTGCTTCCTTCAGAGCTTTTCTGCACTCAAAAATGTCCTACCACTGTGTTGAAATTGAAATGTTTTGAAACTGTCAATGTATTGAAACTGTGTCCAATACATTTCTGCCTTCTCTTGTGGAGCTATGTGAAGTCTACCTTTTCCAAAAAGTTTTCCTTGGTTAAAGATTTCTGACCCTGTTTTGTTTTCAACAGTGTTTATGTGTTCGATTCTGTGATTTGAGTTTACTTCCGGGAATTGCTTCTATCTAATACTTGCCTCAACTAGATTAGGAATTCCTGGAGTGCATGAATCAAGTTACCTTTTTAATTGAATTCCCAAATAGCATCTACCATGAATTCTACATACAAATATTAAATGCTAAATATGATAAATACCTAGATCAATCACTAGCAAATTCTTTTTTTTGCCACTAACCCATTTTTCTCCTTCCCTCATTGAAACACCATACATTTTTCTTTATCTTCCTTCTTTATGTATATATATATATTTTTTTCCTTTCACTTGTTTATAAACATTTATTATTTTCCATCATTTGTTTTACTTTTGAATTTTATTTATTTAGTTTTTATACATCAGGTTCTTATTAGCTATCTATTTCTTTATGTATATTTATATTCTTTATATCTTTATTGTTCAGAAGGAAATATTTGAGGAACTCTGTCCTGTATCCTGCTTCTCCTTTTTTCCTGGTGTCTGTCCAAGTTTGAGGCCTGAGGCCACACTGACAACTTCCCAGCAGCTTTCCTGCATGCAGGACACAGGGAAAGGAGAGACAGAAAGCAGGATTGTCCTCGGCTTAGTATAGCAACAAGAATGACATGAGCTGTGAAAAGTAAAAGCTGTTCTGTCACCAAGAATAGGGGTTTCTGATGGAGAAGTCACATCACAAAGAAATGGCACTTTTTATTGAGGGCTAGTGGTGGGTCACACAGAGTCCCCCAGAGTAAGTGTGTGTGTGTGTGTGTGTGTGTGTGTGTGTGTGTGTGTGTGTGTACTAGTGTGTGCTATAAATTAGCCTGAGTTTGGCTGTAGCACACTATTAATTCCAGGGAGCTTTCTATAAATCCCAGTGATAAAATTTTTCCACCACATTCATGGAGAAATGGTTTAACATCACCAAGCTGCCTCCTTACAGGTGTAGATAAGAAGGCTGGCACCACAAAAAATATATGGACCCCACTTTTTACTTCCTTGCTGCCTTCAGCAGGGTAAAGATCGAAAAATAAAACAGAGTAACTGCTCTCACCTGGGGATGGATTCCTCCATTTCTCTTTGGGGCAAAAGAAAAGAAAAGAAAAGAAAAGAAAAACCAAGATGAGGCAAAATTAGAAACATTTCGCCTAGTTTTCAGGGGTTCCCTCCCACTTTCCTCTTTTCTTGGTCCTTCAGTGCCCAGGGCCCTCATTCTGCCTCATGGTTGTCCTCTGAACCTCAATATTATCTTTCCTTAAAGAAAATTTCCTTCTCTCTCTCAGATGTTGAGAGACACACCTGGCATCCAAAAAACTTGACTAGGACAGTTGCTTGTTGATCCCTCAAATTGCAGAACTGAACTTTAAATTGGTTTGGGGAAAACTATGTGGTAGAAAGGGACCCTTTTACACTAACTTGAAGACAAAACCACACCCTAATTTACTATTTTTCCTTATCTCCTCTGGAAGCTGAGGCACAGGCTTTCCTCGGGCTGCTCTGAATTTTCAGTGCAGGAGTTGGAAAAGTCTACAGCTGCAGCCACTTAGAGAAGCTGCATCATTTCACGCATATTCAGTGCCTGCTTTGTCTTGATCCGGACAATGAATATTAAACCCTTTTGACTTCCTAGCTCTGGGCACCTCTCCATAGGAACAGCTCCATTTAGCTGTTGGGAGGCAATCATCCATGGGTCGCTTGTATTTCTGCCCATCCTGAGAGGAGAGGCACTGATGGCCTTCATCCCAGAGCCTCTTTCCAACAATGTACACAGCCTTGGAAGGTAGAGAAGGTGTCTCCCTCGAGAGCAGAAGGTAGAGTTGTCTTCTGACAAGTTTAGTTCAGAGAATGTCTCCGCTGCAGGGCAGCGGGTAGGCAGGTGAGTTTGCAGCCCATAATGAAAGGTTGGGTTTCCTAAGCTCAGGGCTCCTTGGCCGATCATTGCCCCTGTGGGACTTGGAGGCACGGAGAACAGGTGCAAACATGCAGGTCATTCTAACTTCTCTTCCATGAGCAGTAAGGTTTTTTGTCTCTGACCCAGGAGTTTCCTGTCTTCTGCCAGATCTGTGAACTGGTGTTAGCAAAGTTGTTACCTTGCAAGTTGGATAGAATCTCGGACACTTCACAGTTTTGATACAGTTTCCTTCAGACTTTTCCAAATGACAACTGGAAAAATCTCCCTTCCCCAATTCTAAGGAATATATAGTTCAGGTTCGTTCCAGAATCATAATGTGATGGAACAACTAGATAGGCCACATACGAAAGAATAAATTTGGATCCTTAACTCAAACCATACACAAAATTAACTCAAAATGGATCAAAGACCTAAACGCAATGGTTAAATGCAAAAGCTCTTAGAAGAAACATAGGAGTAAATCTTTGTTACGTTTGATTTGACAATGGATTCTTGGATATGAGCCAAAAAACACAAGCAGCAAATGAAAATTAGATCAACTGGATTTCATCAATATTAAAAACATTTGTGCTTCAAAGGACACTATGAGGGAGTGAAAAGACAAGCCGCAGTTAGGAGAACATATTTACGAGTCATATATCTGATAAAGGACTTGTATCTAGAATGTATAAAGAGCACATACAGTGCTCAGTAAGGAAAAGGAAAAGGAAAAGGAAAAGATGACCCAATTAAAAATCTGAATAGAGCTTTCAAAGGAGCTGAATAGACATTTCTTCAAAGAATATATATATTCCATATATATACATGAATAATTACACAGGAAAAATACTCAATATCATTATCTTCAGAGAAATGCAAATCAAAACCATGGATGCCACTTCACACCCACTAGGATGGCTATAATAAAAAAGTTAGATAGTTACATGTGTTGGTGAGGACGTGGAGAAATCAGTATCCTCACATGGCTGATGGGAGTGTAAAATGGTGCAGCCTCTTTGGAAAATGCTTTGGCGGTTCCTCAAAAAGTTAAACAGAGCTACCGCATGACCCAGCAATTCCACTCCTAGCTATGGACTCAGAATAATTGGAAACAGGTATCAGATATTTGTACAATACATCAATGTTCATTCTAGCATTATTCACAATATCCAAAAGATGGAAACCCAAGCACCCATCAACAGATGAGTGGATAAACAAAATGTGTTATATCCCTACAATGGAATATTAGTCAGCCATAAAAAGAAGTGAAATGCTGATACATGCTACAACATGGATCAACCCTGAAAATCTACGTGAAAGAAACCAGCCACATAAAAACAAATAAGATGTCATTTACATGAAAGTCAGAATAGGCAAATATATAAAGACAGAAAGTAGATTAGTGGTTTCTTAGGGCTGGGGATGTGGGAGACTTGGGGATATGATAGATGAAGGGTACAAGGTTTCTTTGGAGGTGATTGAACGTCGTAAACGTGATTGTGGTGATGGTTGCACAACTCTGTAAATATACTAAAAACCATTGAATTGGACAGCTTAAACAGGTGAATTTTATGGTATGTGAATAAAACTATTAACAAACAAACAAAGACAAATACAAAAATAACTCCAAGCACTCTTTGCTTCCGTAGAGCACAAGCCATGCTAGCTAGGTTCAGCCAGTGTCCACCCAGGGAGGTGACATGTCATTCTCCTCTGTGGTGGCAAATCCACCATCTATGAATGTTTCCACTAAAGCCCCCCTTAAATGGGGAAGGGAGGCAAACACACAGCGTTTCCACCACTTACCCGATAATTCTTTTCCTGCCTCCAGGTCTGTTTCTTATACAGAAACGAGAAGGTAATGGTACCCACAGAAAGATGGAGCATAGATTATATATAATTTTTGGCTCTTTTTAAGAAAATCTTACATATATGTCTACACTTTTTGTAAGATTATGTGTGAACTTGATACATGTTTTCTTCAGCTGCATTTCTAAGATAGGAGAAGTCACATTTAATACCCAATTACATAAATTCTTTGTAGGGCTGGTTTTCTCAGCCTATTTTTCATTAAAAGCAGGCCTGGTTCAGGAATATTCACATTATTCAACACTGTTTCCAATTACAGTTTTGTGTCATAATTGGCTGGTATTATAGAATTCTATGCAATTCTATTTGTCTGCAGAAGAACGTTTCCAGCTTAATTTGACCTTTCTGTAATTTCCTCCTTTACTCTGAAGTCTACATAATGTATCAACCCATGAGCTCAACTTGAATTCTGTCTTTTAATATCACTACAAAAACTGTGGTTGGCAAGAGGAATTCCCTTAACGATCTGACAACATATTTGTTGTAAAAGAAAAAAAGAGAGCATTTTCTGATTCCTCCATTTTATGAAATTATGGCATTAGTAACCTTGCTTAGATTTTCTTCATGTATGTTCTTGCCATAATGTTGTCTATTATTCTGATGATGTAATTGTATCACCACAAACCCAGATTGACCACAAAATAAAATTGATTCTAGAGTCTAAAAATTGGCAAAGAAAAGTGTTTGAATATTAATTATTTGATAACTCCAAAACCTTCTTTCTCAAACATTTTTCAAAATTCAACTGGTTAATATCATGTTATTTTTTCACAAGCTGCCCTTGGTAATAGGAACGAAGAAAACAGTGGTGAACAGAATAAATATTCTTGCCCTCATGGCTCATTTGATGCAGAAAAGAAGAAGAAATAAGAATAAGAGTATCACCACCAAAGCATCAACAGCATAAACTTCATAAATGCATTGACGCTGAAATATATAATAGGAAAACTTAAATTAGGTTTATAGAAGGGAGTGTGGAGGGAGATAACAGAAAAGACATTACTAGAGGATATTTAATCTGGAAGTTTTAAAATTAATTTATTATGGCGGTTTCATTTGAATTCTCTGTCAGTCAAAACACTATTTAATAACTTTGGCCATCTTGTTTGCTGGAGAATTTAGGAGAGTCTATAGCACATTTTTTTTTTCACGCATTGTTGTGTTCTGCTACTATTTCCTGGGGAAGTTTCTGGCTTTGTCTTTAGACCTCCAGGCGCCTACCTTAATATGGAAGATTGTTTCCACTCTGCCATGCTGACAGTTGGGAAGCTATAAAGAACAGTTGAGCCCACAATTTCTCTTCCTATATGGGTCTAAATGTAATAATAATTTAGACCTCAAAATAGCTAAATTGTATGGAGCACTTACTATGTTCCAAGAGCAAAGGCCTTAAATATTAGCTCAATTAATCGCCACAAGATGCAGATGAGATAGGCACTACTGTTATTTTCATTTTACAGATGAGGAAACTGAGGTACCAAGATGTTGAGTAACTTGCCAAAGGTCACTTAAATTGCAATGGGAATCACCACCTTGTGACTTCACTCTCCTAGCTTTTCCATGGCACTAAGTCACAGAAATTACAAGGCAGTTTGGCTCACCTGTAAACTGAATTTAATTCCCTTGCCTTTTCTCATAGCTCCTCAGTTTGCCTAGCCTATGGCTATTTTAACAAGAGAATTGTCTTGAATGACAAGCACGCAACATTAAAAATCAAGGGAAGAGGGAAATGGAGTGGAAAGAACAACTTATAGGGTTTCCTACTGCTTTTAAAAGCAAGTTATTGGATGTAGTTTAACATTTTAAAATCTCAGTCCCTTTAATACATAAAAGGCCTGAAATTAAATCAGAAGTTTTATTCTTAGCACCAAACATGGAACCATCATCAGCATTTGGGTTCACATCATTTTATTTGAAATACTATTTTATGTGGTAGTGAGTAAAAATGAAATATGATGATGAAATGGATCTACTAGAAATCTGTCCTAAAAACCACCAGAACTTTCCCTAAACACATTCTCTCAGTCGAGTTTTTATTAATTCAGAGAAACCAGTTTGACTTCCCAATTGTTGCTGGCAGGTGGATGATAAAGGATCATAATATAATACAGCTTCCTAACATGTATGTTGTTGTAATTATTATTTAATGCTTATTAGGTCACCAGATGGTTCAGCCTGCGAGGGATGACACATCTTTCATAGGTTTTATTTCCTCATAAGGAAAATCATGCAGAATTTGGTTACTTTCCTGTACTTGGTTCACTTTTTGGTATTTTTTTCTCACTTGGAATAAGCTTTCTGAAGCTTGACATGAAACGTCTGCTTTGAATTCTGAAATGATTCCGCTAGGTTTGTGTAGATCATCTGATGGATAAATTGCAGATCACATGGATTATTTGTGAATTGTGGGTTTTCCTTTAAAATCAGTTCGTTAGAATTAGCAGAAAATTAACAAAAACATGATGCAGGCACAGGGTATGGCAGCACTATTTGTAACAGCAAAATACAAGAAACAACCCAAATATCCACCATTACCGGAATGGCTGAATAAATGGTAAAATAAAATGAAGACTATCCTTATGCATTTCGATGTGTCATCCCAGGATGTGTTTTTAAATGAAAAAAAGGAGGGTTCAGAAGAGTGTTTATGATACAATCAATTTGTGTGTGTGTGTACACACATATTTGTGTATGCTTGTGTGTGTGCACACTTGCTTGTATTTTCAGAAAGCAACAGTGGAAGGTTAACCCCAAAGCACCTGAAAATACCCACCTACCTGGGAAGGAAGGGCACAGAAGGAGGCAGGCTTGGGAGCTAATGTTGTCTGAACATCTTTATTTTTTACTTTGACTTTGGAAAGATGCTCCGTCTTACAAAATAATAAAACCAAAAAGAAACAAACAATCTATCTCCCACCCCAAGAAAATCTAAAACTAACTAAAAAAAATGTTGGTTGGCTGGTTGGAAACAAATCTTAATAATCGTAGAGCAATAAAGTGCTCAACAGTGCAGACAGGTAGATAGATGAGCCAATTTATTTTCATTGAGAAGAATTATCTGAGGAGAAAGTTAGCCTTTTCTCCATACGTCATTAAATTCTAAATCCATTACCGAGGTTTTGATATGTGCCATGAACAAGATCTAATACTGCAAAATGTCTTCTTGTCCTCTGGGTATAGGAAGAAGCTAAACAACACATGGAAATTAGACCAAATGGTTGTGGGCTGGTCAAAGCGGAGCGGGAAGGGATCCCTGTTCCTGTTTGCCTCCCCTTTACTGACTTCTCAAGTTTCTTACCTGTCAGGGTTATAGAATCTATCGTGTCATCAGATTTCACGGGTTTGGAAGGAGGATGACCCCAGAGGGTTTCCCCGTTGCCTGATGGTACGAGCATTGGTTCGCGACTGTCATGTACCAGTAGGTGGGGATCCTTGTGATCTGCTTCCAGATGGATTGATAACTACTCCTCGGCTTGCTGATCTTCTCGGGGTTTGGAGGGTGATTCCTGATTGCCCAAACTTTTCTTCTAGACTTTGCCTGCCTTATAGAAACAACTACCAGCATGACTATTTTAAATGGGTTTGTCATTTTACATGTTACAGATTGTTCAAGTGAGTGGCAAAATAAAAAATGAAACAGCGAAAATATTGACTAGGAGCAGAACAACGGACAATTATGATATGGTAAACTGTATAGATTATATAGTTGTGAAAAGCTGGAAGAGTTGCCAGGAGAGTTCCTGGTAATTTAAAAGAGGTGAATTACTCTGAAGACGGTTGTGTCAGAAACAAACATGGTATATAAATTGAGCTGCCAGAAGGCTGCAACTTGGAGAATCAATCACCTTAGTATACAAACCTAGTTTTCTTTTACTTATTTCATAAAAGTGAAATGAAGTGCCAGAAACTTTCTTGGAAATTTTCTGAATGAAATTGACTAGAAATTGGACTGTTCATTATGAAAATACAGCTGCTGCCCTATTTTAAGAATTTTTTACTTGATTTTTCCCCAAGATAAACAGCAACTGTTTTTTGACACATTATCCTCTTTAATAATGAAAGAACTTTGATTCTAGTTATACTTAGAAAATGGCCACAAGAGGTATAATGCCATACTGCTGCTCTTTTCCATAACCATGGAAAGTTTAAAAACTTTGTTTAAAAAGTCAAAAGTAAATTGCCAGGTTTTAATAAGTTTCTTTGGCCTAAACGTGGGAATAAATCAAAAACGTTTGGAACCAAAAGGATCCTGATAGTATTTGTTATTTTAAAATGCTTCAAGGCATCCCAGCAAAAAGGTTTGAAATTTGAAAATCCCTGGAGCCTTCCAAAATGTTTACACATTCTGTTATCAGAATACAGAAATAGAGTAGTAGACAGGCTCACTTACATTTCAAAGTAAACTTGATTTCTCAAACACCCAACACCCAACTCTGTTTTTCAACACAGTGTAAAAATGTAATCAAGGAAAAAATTAACACATTTTATGAAATATAATGAGCGTCTGATTCCTGATGAACTTTATCAGTGATACTGTTTTTTATGTGCAATAGTTCAAAAACTTCGTATATCATGTTATTACCTCTAGTATCGATTATCTTCCTTTGAATGTGGGCATTTGGAATGCTTATCATTTCCCATAAATCTCTTAATCCATTTCTAATCCCAGAGATTTATACATAAGGACTAAATAGCAATTTGGTAAACATTCTACCTTTCTTATCATCTAAATGAAATGGACAAAGATAGCATCCCTAGGTGTTCTAAGAGCACTTAATCCAGTGACAGAGGACTCTCTAATCCTTTTGTTAATTTTATATTATCACGAAACAGGAAGATCTAATATGTAACAGGTTTAAAACAAAAAAACCAAAACCAGCTAAATGAGACTAGATGTTGACAATAAGGACCAAGTGGGAGGTCTCTTACTGTGCACCGAGCTGCACAAACACGGTAGGTGAGAGGGCTGACTTATCAGTCCTAGAGGAAGAGCCCCTCTCTCAGGTAGAGACTGAATTGCAACATGGAGCTCACAAAAGTCTAAGAATCAAACTGGAACATTCGATATGAAGAACAGAATGCAAAATCGGTTGTGCTATGCTTCCTGGGGATATCGGCCACAGATGACAGTCACATGCAGGCTCTGAAGCCAGCCTGCTGGTACGTCTTGTCCTTTCCTGCTCTCTGACCTGGGGCACCTGAACTAGCCCGTCAGTTCCTTGTTTTCCTCATCTGTAAATTGGGCACAACATTAGCACCTCCTTTCCAGGTTTATGTGAGGATTTAGTGATTTAAACCATGGCTGCAACTGAAAGCAATGCTTGGGACATAGTGAACTTTCAAAACGATAGTATCTAATACTCCTCTTTCAGGAGAGGGGACAGAAATGTTGCATAGCACCATAAATTATAAAAAATAATATAGGTTCATGTCAAAGAGGACCCTTATTACCGTTTCATAAAGGATGAGGAGAGATCGTCCCCTGGAAGAACTGTACGTAAAGAAATCACTGTACTGATGAAGACTGAAAATTACCATTGCTATTTCATGGCCTCATGAAGCTATCACAAAGGACTTAGATTTTAGGCGGGTGCTCTGGTTAGGCGTGTTCATCTAAGACAACGTCACCCAAAGGTGGTTTATGTGTAGGAGCTCTCGGTGCTCCTTCCACCTCCTGGGCACCCGCCTTCCCCTGTGGACTGAGCCTAGAGTCTCCTGGAAACCTCTGCCCAGGGGCTTTTTCTGGCATGCCTCAGGAGTTGATGCCCCTGGAGCAGCCTCTAGGAGATGATGCTTAGCAATCGGGGGATAAATAACCCAGCTTCCTTCCCTCTGAGGTAGAAGCAGGAAAGTGATTTCTACAGCATCTGCCAGAAGTCCTAAACAGTAATCTGCTCCTTGGCACACCCTTTGTTCACGTCATCCCCTTTCCTTCCTGAGATTACCTCCCAAAAGTTGCCCTTTAATCCTTAACTCAGCATCTGTTTCTAGCAGAACCTCTAACTCCCCTCTACTAAAGAGCTCTAAGATTATACATAACAAGTTTTTTTAAGTGACTTGAAGAATGTTCTCTCAGGGTCAGGAAGAGAGACTATATGTCATTCAAAAGCTATCTTAAGCTGTGTCATTCTCTTTCCAAATATATGACAATATGTTTTTACAAACATTCTAATGAGAATTTCTCTCTCCTATGAGATGTGACCCCCAGGAGAAAGGAAAAGGATGTATGGCTGGAATCCTGAGCCTCGAATTCTCTCTGAGCTTCCCCCTGTTGTTCGTGGGCACAAAGAAGATATGGAGAAGAGACATTCCAAAAAATTATACTTTTAATTGTTTTAAGTCTTTGGCCTCGGACCCTGAGTGTTTGGGCACTGGGCTCCTGCGAGTGTGTGGAACTGGCTTCTGGAAGGAGGAAACCCTGGCCTTCTTCCTACTCTCATCTTTGTCTCAAGGAGGCAAGGCAAGGTTTTGAATTGTTCAGATTCCAGGGTTCTCATGGCAGCCACGTTTGCTGGGGTGGTGACTTACAGGTGAAGGAAACATGGTCTCTGTGTTTGTTTCTGATTTGGGCAGGTGGGGCTTTGCATTTCACTGTTACGGTGAGTTCTGAGACGCTTGTTAGAGCTTTGGGAGAAAAAGGACAGGCATCACAGCCTCCTTGTTTCAAGGATATTTAGACCTAACTAGCATAAGAAAAAATAAAATGCTTCCACTGGATTCAGCCTGACTCACTGGGGTTCGGCTTTGGCACAGAATCCTAGCTTATACAAAGTACTATATTTCCTACGTTGCCACAATTGTGCATACAGGGCCTTTTGAGGAGGAAGCTTGGCTAACCAAGGCAGCGAACAGGAGATCTGAGGATTCTTGGAGCACTGTCTTTTTCTTTTAAGATTAAAGAAAAAAAATTATTTATTTTATTTATTTATTTTTGGCTGCGTTGGGTCTTCATTGCTGCACATAGGCTTTCTCTAGTTGCGGCGCGTGGGCTTCTCATTGCGGTTGCTTCTCTTGTTGCGGAGCACAGGCTCTAGGTGCACAGGCTTCAGTAGTTGTGGCCCACGGGCTCAGTAGTTGTGGCTCGCGGGCTCTAGAGCACAGGCTCAGTAGTTGTGGCGCACAGGCTTAGCTGCCCCACGGCACGTGCGATCTTCCTGGACCAGGGCTCGAACCCATGTTCCCTGCATCGGCAGGCGGATTCTCGACCACTGCGCCACCAGGGAAGCCCCTGGAGCCCTGTCTTAAAGTGACTCTTGTATAAGATCACCCACTCATTTGCCAGAAACATTAGAGCCAAGGTGACTTCATTTGTATAGACTACACAGAGTAAGGGAGTCTAGGCTAAAAATAGGCTTCATTTACTCCTTCCTTTTTATCCACATCCAAACCTTGGCCACTAAGGGACCACTCAGATCACAAGAGGCAAAGAAAAATAAACCTCACAAAAATTACACGAAGGGAAAGAGATATTTTATACTCTAAAATCCAGAGCATAGCAGGTATCAGCTAGGATGGTCCATCCCCAGGCATTTTTGGGTGGTACAGGGAAGATGGCTCAAAGAGCAGGCCTTGTCATTCATTCCACGCTTATTTATTGAGTACCTACTGAACACTAGGAATATCACAGTGAAAAAATTATAAAGTGCCTGCTTTAATAGAACTTACCACACGGTTGTAGCAAAATAAAGAATCCAGAGAGAAATTCCTACTCCAGTGTGCTGTTTCAAATAGAAAAGATTATTTATAAGCAGAATCCACAATTATGAATGTACATTAAAGGATTTAACTCATTCACGTGGCAAAACGACATGAGGAAAGTCTGTTAGAGGCTTCTGCTTAACTTCTTATTCGTCACACAGAGACAAGGAAAGTCACTCTTTTCCCCATAGAACCTGCACTGATACTTCCCAGAGCCTTGATGTGAAATAGCTTTAGGAGGAATCCAGCACTCTGCAAAGCAGAGAGAAGAAACAAATAATCCCAGCCCTGGTACACATTTCTGCTTTGGGAGATTAAATGACTCTGAAGCCTGTACTCTTTATGGATTTCCTTTTACGTGAGATTCTAGACTAGTTGCACTAGCATTGGAGGGGTTTCTTTTTTTTTTTCCAAATACAAATATTTTCATGGACTTAGAAATTGATATTAGGAAGAGTGCCAGTCAGAAACCCAAGGGAACTGGCAGGCATCTGAAATGGGTTATTTGGTCATCTGAGGTTGAAGGCAGTGTGGCATCTAGATGGTATTAAGGAATGGAAATGTGTTTGTTCATGGCACGCAGTGGTAAACAGCTAAACCAGATACCATCTGTGGTGTCCGTCAAAGGCAAGGATGTGAGGGGCTGGCTTGCCGCTGCTGAGAAATAGCATTGATGCTATGGGTTGGATAGCTGATTCTATGGACAATGAAAAGATTGAAGATTAAAGAAAGACAATGATTAGCCAGTTTTTAAAATTCTTGACTCCAAGGATAGATGAAATCTCAGGGGCTTCCTAGGATTGCTAAATGAATCTCTCATCTTTTCATGAGCAGAACTGAAATAGCTGAAGAGCAAATGTGTTGTATATTTCTTCAGGTTGTGGATTTCCACACCAGTTGACTTTACAACCTTAGCAGAATCTTGTGAGACAGTTAGGGCCATGGCTGGTAATAATGGAACTCCTGGCATTGGAATTGGATAATCTAGGATGACTTAGAGGGGTAAAGGAACCAGGATCTAACTTCCTGCCTTGTTTAAAGACTCAGAATCTCATTGCTTGAGAATCTCATATTCTGGGGGATATGTTTGTGCTTGCTTGAGCAAGGAGAGAAAACCTAATTTTCGATTGGGCTGAATTTCTTTATATGAGTGCCAGAATTCTGGATTCAGTGGAACTTCAACAGCTGGAAATAATGCTAACTGTTTCACTGAGTGACTAAGATAAGGCCTCGGGTGGCTCTTGCTAACTCAACCTGAGAGGGCAGAAAAATTTTGGGATAACATGAGTAAAGAAATCCAAAGATATTGGGATGTAAAATAGGTTGGGGTAAATTGAACAGGTGTGGCTGGCTTCTCTCCTCCTCACTTTGAGCCAGGGAGGGCCCTGAAGACAGAGCGTTAATCAGTGCCTTCTGAGAACAATGCCGGCAGGTCAGACATCTTTCCTGGCAGTCTGTAGGCTATAGAGCTGCTGGAGAAAGATGCTGAAATGGAAATGACTCCCTGATTCCAATGGATAAGGGAAGTTCCTGGGGTGACAGAGTCACAGGGTCATGCTTAATCACCAAGAGCAAGAGACATGTGGTTACTATCATAGGCATCTGGCACTGCATGGTAATCAGAGTGGTTCGGTCTGGTCTGCAAGATCAGTGATGGTGGCTAGATAACTTGGGATTCCTAGGATGGAAACTGATGGCGAGCCCATTCGAGTCCTACTTGATTTGTACATCTGAGCAAGGACAGTTCAGGTGAACAAAGGTCTGTCTTGGACACAGGGATAACGGCAATCCTTCACCTGATTCACAATCTCAGAGCCCTTTGACTGAAGGAGACGTCAGGAATACATAAGAAAATCTGTGCAATAGCAACCCAGTAATATTCTTTGAGTCTCCCTATTAGCATTCCTCGAAGGACTCTACCATAAAATAAGAATAACCATAAAAACAAACAAATGAATACAACAAAACAGAAACAGACTCAGAGAGAAAACAAACTAGTGGTTACCAGTGGGGAGATGGCTTGGGGAAGGAGCAAGATAGGGAAAGGGTGTGAAGAGGTACAAACCACTAGGTACAAAATAAATAAGTTACAAGGATGTAATGTGCAGCACAAGAAGTATATCCAACATTTTATAATAACTTTAAACAGAGTATAATCTATAAAAACATCAAATTTTATTGTGTACACCTGAAACTAATATTGTAAATCAACTATGTTTCAAAAATTTTTTTTTTTAAAAAAGAATAACCATAAGAAGGGAAAGGGAGATACCCAGTTCTTCACGATCAAATGTAGGTATTAGCCGATCTACCTCTGATTCTCTGCAGGCAAAGCCTCCTGCAGATCTCCCTGAAAACTGCTCTAGCAACATGTTTACAGCAACCCAGGCTGGTAGAGTGATGGAAGAGTGGACTCAGGCTACAGGTTCTAGACCCCAGACCCCTGATCACACCAGGGGAGAAACTTGGACACCAAGGATCTACCTTGTTTTACTATCGTAACTATAAGGTTTGAACACCAGCCTCTGATCATGCCAGGGGAGAAGCTGATACTTCTCTGATCCTAGAGCTTAAAAGTCCCAAAGCCCCAAATTTGGGGTACCTCTCTCAGCATCAGTCAGATGTTGGGACCCATAGCATCCATCTGTGCTGTTCCAGAATTCTAAGGGCCACAGAAGATCACACACTCACTATTGCTTTTATCTCTGTAAGTTTCTCCAATGAATGCTGTCTCAGAAGACCTAGTAGGTAGAGCATTAGATCCTTCACACTTATTCATTTGACAGTGGTACCATCCAACAATTGCTCTTACCTGATTCCTGAGGCCAGTGAATATGAGTACAGTCTAGCGAGAGCAGAGCCCATTAGGGTCAGGAGATAATAGAATTTTGACCAGAGGACACAACCATGGTTATTTTCCCAATTACCAAATGCAAAATTAAGATACAGTGGGTCCTCATTATCCACAGAGGCTTATTTGAGAATTTGCCTACTCAATAAAATTTATTTGTAACCTCAGCATCAATACTGGCAGAGCTTGTGCCATCATTCGTGGACATTAAGAGCAGTAGGCATCTTTAGTTACAAAATATACATATTCCCTACTGAGGTCCATCAAGGAGATGCTCTATTTTCTTGTTTCAGTTCTCATATAGAGATGTCCAGAGGATGGAGACAGCAGCGGGCAGAGCTCTGCAAGAAGCTCCGGTTCTGGGGCTGGCTGAATGGGGTTTGAAACCCGACTCTGCAGCCTGCTGATGAGCAGCCTCAGGCAAGTCACGTAACACTTTTGAAGATTGTTTTCACTTTTGTAAGATCAAGAACAGAGCATTGACCAGGATAAACTGTTTTTAGGATTTAAAACACACACACACACACACACACACACACACACACACACACACAACTTTAAATATATATATTTCCCCTAGGAGCAATGGCTCACTATTCACCAATCCAGTGTTGGGGCAACTTTATAGTACATAACTGCCATGAATAACAAAAAACAGAAATCAACTGTAGATATTTCCATCAACAGATGGAAACCACTTTGGCTCCCTGAACTGTGATAATTCCTGTTATAAAGTTGGATGATAATACCATGTATTTCTTAGGATTGTTAGGAAGTTAGATGAATTAATAGATGTAAATAAAGTTCTCAAAATAGTGTCTGGATGGTAGTAAAAGCGATATAAGATTTCGTTATTATTAATATCATTGTTAGGAATGGCTACGTGGAAGCTTCTGGAGTTCTTCCTGCCCACAATAGGAATATGTCAAAGGCAATACCACAGTCCTGTTGGAATTACAAAAATTTGCAATGTCATTAAAGGCTTGAAAGATGTAGGAGTGAAGATTACATCACTTCCGTAGTTAGCTGTCCAGTTTGGTTAGTGAAAAAGACGGATTGATTACAGAGAATGACAATAGATTATCCAACATTTAATCAAGTGGGGATTCGATCTTGCAAATTTGTACAGGATGTGGTCTCTTCACTGGAACAGATCAATATAGCCCTTCCTAACCACCCACTGATTTGACAAATGCTTTTTTCTCTATCTCCAAAAGCAGTAAATAGCAGAAATTCGTTTTCATGTGACAGAGACAGCCATACATCTTCACTGTCTTGCCACAGGTTTATATCAACTTTCTAGTTCTGTGTCCCAAGTCATTCTGCAGGGACGAGTAGTTACCTCATCAGTGCTCTGGACATCACCCTACTAACATCATGCAGATAGAAAACAGAGCAGGGTCCCTATTACTTTGGTAAGATGATGCACACGAGTGCCACAGCCTGGAAAATAAATGCCACAGAAGTACAGAGACCTTCCACTTCCATAAGATTTAGGAGTGTCCTATGGTCTAAAGTATCTGCTCTTCCAAAATGGAAAAAAAAAAAAGTGCAATTCTTTGGTTTAAAAAAATATATGTTATAAATTAAATATCTGTGAGTTGCACTGACCCATATGCAGTGGCCCTAAACAATAGCCAGTTCGACCCAGAGAACAAGAATGCTCTCCCACTGGTGCAGTATTTGGTCTTTATGGCTCAGTGGATCCTATGGATGCTGAATAGACCCTGTGGTGAGAGAAACAGCCGGGGCTCTGATGATTTGGGAGAAAAACCACGGCTTCTCTATTATAAGTAAATAGATCTTGACTTGCCACTGAGCCCTGGCAGGCCGTGAAGCCCTGACTGCAAGATCTCGTGTGACTGTTAGACCTTGGCTGCTCAATATCAGCTGAATGTCGTCTGACTTACTGTATCATAAATTTTGGTATTCGTGGTGGTTGAGTTTTACGCTTAGTAAATATGTGAACTTGGGCAAGTTTTCTTTTTGTGCTTTGGTTTCACATTAACCAGAGGTTAATGATAGTAAATACCTGGCAATATTTTGATGGGATTAAATGCATGAACACATGCAGACCACTTACAAGTGTCTGGCACATAGTAAGGGCTTCTTAAGTGTTAACCCTTATGGTAATTGTCCTCCTTTGAGGACATGGACCTGTAACCTGATAGATCCCAGAGGTGTAAGGTTGGGTCATTTGGTGCTCGTTACTCCTGCACCCAAACCAACGTACTCTTCCTACTGGGGACCAAAGCATCATATAGGGGTTTCTAATTCGGTATGTAGCATGTATGCTGGGAGATGGGATCCCATCCTCAGAGCCTTGCTCCTGAGCTGGTGCTTCACTGTGCCTTCAGATGTTAACTGCAGAATGCTCATTCCCCCAGGTATGGGCCAGAGCAGTAATCTTAGGTCTGGAATGTGCTGTTTCTATACCTCTCCCGGGGTGAAACCGCATTGGCTGTTCTCTGACCTTGATGGTCATTATGATCACTGTGAACCCTGCCCACCCCCCCCAAGATTCTGGTGTTTAAAAGCCAGTAACTAGCTTCTTTGCTTCAGGCCCAGCATCTCTGTTGCTATCAGTGAGGAAGGTTCTAGGACAGCTTCTCTTACCCTCAGTCCTGGTCTGCACACGACAGTCACCACTGACTCCTAGTGAAGCTGATGTCCTCTTAACTGGTTAATTTGTGAGCCTCTGAGTGCCCAGTATCCCCTGAGCCTTCCTGTGGAAGGAAAAAAAACCTGAATGATTTTCTGGCCTCACAAAAATATTACCACTCTAGCAGGCCCACTTCTCTGAGCCTTTTAATCAGTTCTCTACAATCTGCCATAGCAATTCGGGAATTTCAATTCTGTTCAACATGGACCACTGCTTTCTCCAGGCTGCTAGGAGTCATCTCTGCATCCTCCCCTGCGGTTCTTGGCAGGGTGTTAAGTCCCATATCACAAGAGAACGCTCCAGGTCAATAAACTCTCCCTGGTCATATCTTATTTTCCAGTCCCCTTGATCAGGAAACCTCCCACTGCAATCCCACAAGGACTCCCTGTCTCCTGCCATCCTACATGGCTGCTGGTCATGCTGACTAATTCCTGCGGTTCCTCTGTGGCCTTGGCCCTTTATTCCTCTAGCAGGTCTGATAAGTCCCCATCCGGGTGATGCTGCGACTTAACCACGCCTATAGGCCTGGCAGCCACAGGAGGGGTAGGGGCACATCCTGAGAGAACCCCTGTGGGCTTGCGGTGGAGAGCGCCGTACTGTCTCCCTCTGTGGGAGCAGGGCCCGTTCTTCACAGGAGGGGTTCACCTCTGCAGGCTCAGAGCGTTCAAAAGAGTCTGGGTGCCCGAGCAGGGAGCTGAGCATATATGGAAACTCTCTGTACTTTCTACTCAATTTTGCTGTGAACCTAAAAGTGCTCTGAGAAATAAGGTGTAGGAATAATAATAACAAAAAAAATGTGGGGAATCAAAATCTCAAGAGGCATCTACCCAGATACGCTGATCTCAGGGCCCTGAGCTTGGTGTAACAGACCTGCTTCAGCTGAACCTTCAATTGTCTTTGAAGACCAGTGACTATGGTCTAAATCCTTAGTTTTGTCTTAAGCTTTTTTCTCTTCTCCCGAGAGAGGAAACTGGCCTCTTTTAGGCTACCAAGGAGGCACTCTGGTCTTCACATTTGATTTTCAATGATTTGTTCAATACTATTAGCTTTTCATTAGGAAGCACAGTGCCATGACTTAATGACAACCACTAAATCCACTGTCCTGTGCACTGCTTCCATCAGTCATGACATTTCCTTCGCAAGAAGAGGCTCCCAAGTCGCCACCAGCAACTTTCCAGCAGCTGGGCTTCCTCCTGGGTCACGGAGCGCTCGGGCTGATGTCCTCAGTCCCAAATGGTGGCCAGTGAGCCAGTCCTGGGACCACGTCTTTGCTGCTGGCTTTCTTGAGCTACTCTGGGAGTCAGCTGCGTTCTCTGGGAAGCAGACACTGGCGTGGAGACAGGACTGCAGAGGATTTTTGTGAAGGAGAAAAGGAGGAAGCGGGATTGCGCAAGAGGAGTGGTCAGGCCACGATGCAGAAGAGGCAGATCGGACACAATGTCTGCCAGGCCGCGGGCCGCTCCAGAGCAAGGTCTGTGCGGTAGAGGCTCCGAGCTGGGCGGAAGTGGACAGGCCTCTGTGCCCCGGCCTTGCTGGGCACATACTGTCCACGAGCCTTCTGGAAAGAGTGTGACCTTGGCTCAAAGGCAGTCGGCTGACCACACTCCCCAAACTGAATTCTGTATGGAGAAAGGATGTGAGCGACTCAGCTCTACTTCATTCACACTCTTACCACCAATTCAGGTACAGTAGTCCCTCCGTATCCGCAGTGTTCGCTTCCCGGGGTTTCCGCGGTGGGAAGTTTTAAATCGCGCAGCATCCTGAGTACCGGGATGAAGTCTCGCGAGGTCAGCTGCCGGGGCCACGTGGGAACCACGCCTTTGTCCAGCGAACCCCGCCCCTAGTCACTCATTGGCCCCTGGGTTATCAGAGCCACGATCTCAGTATCGCGGTACTTGCGTTCCAGGGACCTTTATCTTCCCGAGCAATGACCCCAAAATAAGACTGATGCTGGCAATTCGGAGATGCCCGAGAGAAGCCTGACAGTCCTTCCTTTAAGTAAAAAGGTGAAAGTTCTCCACTTAATAAGGAAGGAAAGAAATCCTGTGCTGGGATTGCTGAGACCTACGATAAGAACGAACCCTCCATCCGTGAAATTGTGAAGAAGGTAAGAGAAACTCGTGCTAGTTTTGCTGTCGAGCCTCAGACTTCAAATGTGTGTGTGTGATCAGTGCATACTTCAGGTGGAAAAGGCGTTCAGTTCACACAATAAGATATTTTGAGAGAGAGACCACATGCACAAAATTTTATTACGGTATATTATTATAATTGTTCAATTTTACTATTATTGTTGTTAACCTCTTACTATGCCTAACATAAAGTAAACTTTATCATAGGTATGTGTGTATAGGAAGAGACACATACAGTGTTTGGTACTCCTGCCGTTTTAGGCATCTGCTGGGGGGTCTTGGACCGTGTCCCCCACGGATAAGGCGGAACTACTGTAGTTAAATACAGTGATGAGGTTAATTTGCAGTTTTCATAATGGAACCAGGACATGTCTTCCTCAGCAGGAGAGTTTCCCAAGACGAGTGTCTTTAAAATAATAGTTCATTTTAGCGTTAGTGTCTTCCTGAGGGTCAGAGAACAATGTGAGTCCACATTACAATAAAACTTCAAATTTTTTTTCATTTAATGACATTTCTTTATTAAATAACTGAGATCAAATTAGAGATCTAATCTGGAAGGTATTCAGAGTAACGATGAAAATTATTATGCTGCTTTTCACATGTTCTTTTAAAAGTACTTACATAAACATTCTCTCATTTGGTCCAGACAATAACCCTATCTATCAGGTGGGCAGAGCAGCATCAGAAATTGTCTTGGTCAAATTTTATTGTTATTCCATAACTTCTAAGAGATTTTCATGACACCAGAAAATTTTAAAAAAAGATTACCAGATGACAATATGTGCCCCTAGGTGCTCTAGAAGTGATCCAAGGACCACTAATTTAAAAACTGAAATACCAACATATTCTTGATAACCTTGCTCTTATTCACTTCAGTTTTTGTCATGACTTTAAGTTCATATGAATCTGATGAATTTAAAAGGTAAGTTATGTTATTTGTTTGCATTTGAATTTTAACGTTACTACCTGAAATACAAAACATTAGGAAATTTGATAAGGCATAACATCCACTAATTATAACACAAATTTAAAATTTCCGTGATCTACCCATCTTTATTTATGTGCATTTTTACATTACTATAAATATTTATATATTATAATTTTATTATAATTTTCTACTTTGCCTTTTTTCAAACTTAACCTCATTCCAAAGAATTCCCAAGATCCATAATTCTATGTCATCATTACTATAATTTTAAATGACTACCTAATATTATATCTAGTGTTTTAAAATGTTTTAAACATGGTTTGAATGGGTATTTTAAAGAGAAATCTCATGGGAGATAGACATTTGGGGATATATAAAGTAAAAAAGACATTTTAAAATAATATAAATACCTTTTGATTTTTTTAGAAACTGGACCAAAACATGTTAAAAATAATTTATAACATTGTTCTTCCCTGTGAGACTTCTCATTGACCTTTCAGCCTGAATACAAAAATAGATGACTTTATCATAGCTTTAGCCTGTAGGCCTATTTTTAAATATACAACGTCATGACCTAAACTTAATAAAAATCCAACACAAAGAGATGAAAGTGGGAACCTTCTTTGCAGAAATTCCTTTGAGGCTATATCCTGCCTTAATTCTACAAGAAGAATTCCCACAGAAATCAATAGGAGATTAAAATAAATATCAATGGCAGGATACAGTCCAAATTATGAACGAAAAACTTTAAACTTGACAGGTTAATTGTTTTTCAGAAAGAGTGGAATTTGGGAGCAATATTTTCATGAGGGAAAACCAACATTTCGGCTGTAGATAAATTAGTACACAGCATTTTGTACAGTAGGGGCTTATCTATGGGAGCTGTGTCTACCCATTGTGTTATGACATTGGTTTCTGCCATTTTGAAGGGAAGTTTCCTCACCTGCATCCAGATTTTGCATTAGTTGGTCAAGTTTCTAATATGCTTTTATTTTAAGTAGGATAAACAATATACAAGGTGAAAGAAATTTATTTCAAACTCTCCTTGCTTAGTCACATTATTCAAAAATTGTTAAGAAATAAATTCTAATAATATTACACCTGAAAAATTCAAAGGTAGAATTGGGTAACCAGTAACCTGATACCCTTTGGCTTCAAAATGTTACAACTAGTACAAATGTATACAAAGTGTTCAGGTTGCCAAATTTGTCATCTAGAACACTTGAATAGAGGTGTGTATAAAAATCAAGTTCATTCATTATTCAACTTTGCCACTATGCCTTGCACAGCCTCTCTGAGTCACTTTTTTCCTTTTTTGAGAAGAAAGTATAACAATACTTTTCGGCGAAATGAGGATGAGATTCAAGAAAGAGCAACATAATGTACTACTGTTAGAGCACTAGCTATACAGGGCCACAATTATACTGCAGAGTGGTTGGCACGTAGTATGTGACCAAGAAATATAAGTGGCTGAATCAGTAATATTCATTTTGGAGATGATATTCAATTCAATTAACATTTGATAAGTGCCTATTATATTCAAATTATGTGCGAGGGCTGTAAGAAATGTAATGATTCTAGCAATGCCCCTACACTGACGGGGACTGTAATCTGATGGGCAGGTGAACTTGAATCAAGCCAACTATAATACCAAGTCATATGCGTTAGGACCATAACTAGAGATTTAAATAACGTACTCTAGAAATATAAAGCAATAGCAATGATTTTCCACTGCAAATTAATTGGAGAATTAACTAGAAGATTGAAGAAGAACCCACGGAGGAGAGAATCTAAGAGGAAAAGATCAACTTCTCCAAGAGTCAAGATTAAAATGTCAGTGACAGTACTTCATGGTATGATTCTTGTTTCCTTGGAAGTGAAAGAACAGACTTGTGAATGAATCTTCTGAGAACAGTGACAAGAATGGTGGGTTTGTTTAACAATTGAAAGGAAAGTACATATAAAGGACATCTTTTATGACATTAAATGATTCTAGTATGAAGATAACAGAGAAGAAAAACATGGAAGTTAAAATGAGATGTCTAGTCCACAGGGAGTAAAGAGTACTTGGTTGAAATGGAAGAAGTTTTTGTTTGTTTGGTTTTTTGTTTGTTTGCTTTGTTTTGTTTTGGTTTTTGTTTTCCTGTGAGACCCAAGATCTTGAACAGAAAAAAAAAAAAAAAGTAGAAAAAAATTAACCACTAGGAAAATGATATTGCTCTGATTAACTTTAAAAGTTAAGCACAAATTTGTTATCAAGGAAGGCATTAAGGGAGCTCCAAAATAAATCGATATAGTTCCAAATTTGCCTTAGGTTGAAAATGGTCCAATCAAATTTTTTTCTCCATACTGTGTGGAATGAAAACCTCTATCTAAAGCATGTTAGTGTCACTACATTACTTTCTTTGAATACTAGTTTCAGCAAATATTTTAAGATGATCAAGGCATGAAAATCTGTCTGAGATTAAAAGCCTGCTGTTAGCCCAAGGAATGTAAAAGTAATGAAATGTCAGGAAGAATTCCGTGTACATGTTTGAGCTTGTAGAACGACTATGTTCAAAGGAAATTAAACTGAGAAAAAAATTCTGTTTCAATATAGCCAATACATGAGTAAATTAGATAAACTCTTACAAATAAGTATACATTCCCTTTCTCTGATGATAAGAGCTAACATTTATTGAGCATTTACTATATTCCAGGTACTGTACTAATTACATTACCCATTTTCTCATTTAATTTTCACAGCAACCTGATGAGGCTAGAGGTAGAAACTATTTTTAATTCTCTTTCAGTAATGAGGAAACTGAAAAGTTGTCTGTGATCATACAGTTATTAAGCAGAAAGGCAAGGATGGACCCAGGACTCACTCTAAACCACCCTCTGATGTACTTGGAATCATCAGGTATATTTTTAAAAAATTTTGAAAAGAACTTAGAAGTAGATATAATTATATAGCCAGTTCCCATCAATGAATAAGCTTATCTGTGGAAATGAGTTGTTCTCAATGTTTGAAAAGATTTTGTTTATTTTGCTAGGGAAGTATAAAATCTGTTCTGTGTTATAGTAACCAAAAGAGTTTAAGACATGTTAAGACTATAGTATTCAGGTGTGTTTCCTTTTATATAGTCTCTTTAATGTTTAATGAGGAAATCTTTTGTCTGATTTTCCTTCTTTAAGAGGGGAATGCTCATCTCCTAAAACTATACATTTAACTATTGTTTTATTCCAGGTAACAATAGTTTTTGAAATTAAAAAAATATATATATATAAGCACAGGTAAGCCACTCCAATAAAATGGAGTCTGTGTTTGAATACTATTATCATTTTTAATGGCATTATATTGAACTTTTATAGCTAGAAATACAATCTTGTTTCATTAAGTAACTGCTTGTATGGTTTCTACAAGCCATTCCTCCCCTACGTTGAGTGTGGTCCTGGGGAACTAGGTAAAAGTTGGGGGGTGGTTTGAGTTGCTGGAGGATTTGGGGCACAGAACGAAGGGAGATGGGGATCTGAGGGGAGAGAGAGTAAGCTGGAAGCTAGGAAATGTGGGAAAATTTAAGTCTATAAAATCAGCCAGTGCACACACAGACGCTCAGGGAAAGTATCTTACAGAGCATCTCTGAGCCAATTTGGAAGGTTGAGCCTAAAAGATTCCCCCTGTGCACAAGATACGAGGTAAGGCTTCTTTTATAGCTTGGCAGCAGTAAATCCATATGCTGGGAAAGAGATCAATTTTAGACACTTAAAGTTATTAAAGTCTCATTTTCACAGCAGAGTCTCGCAACGGTGGACTGTGCAGCCAATGGGATAATTTAACCAAGAAAGGAATTTATCCAAAAAATTCCTTATGGACTGATATTAGAAACTTTTTACTAAGGCAGCAAAACCAGAATTGACTAAATTGTACCATGGACATTCTACAAGGAAATCTAATATTAAAAGTATTAGAAGATTTTTTACAACCATATCCATAGGGACCTTTATTCCTTGACCTCAGTTTGCCCCTAGATTCATACAAATTAAGTGGTGAAAGCTGACAGAATGCTTGAATTACCTTAAAATGGCACATTATGAATTTAGAGCAGAAGGGAGAGATGATAACCTAACATTTGCTTAAAGTAACAGATTTACTAATTGCAAGCTTAACAGAACAATTGTGATAATAAGACTATCTTAAGGAAATTACAGTTTCAGAAAATTTCCTTATGATGGAAAAATCCTCTGGTTTGAGATTTTGTGCTTGGTGAATTATTATAGAGTAAAACAAAATAGAATTTATGATCTAATAACCACAGCTCCCATATGTTGGGTGCCCACTGTGTATCAGACACTGTGTTGTGCTTGACTTTGCATATATTATCTCATCTAATCATTGCATTAACCCTCCAGAGTAACTGCTACTCCTTGTGGTACAGATGAACATGAAGACACAAATTTAAAAATGGCCTCAGTGAGGTTATGTGATTTGCCAGACCTGGGATTAGAAGTCATATGTGCCTGGCTCCAAAACTCCAGTTTTGAGCACAGGATAAACATGACTATTAATTATACCATTTCCTATGTTATTTGTTGTTACATAAACAAAGAAAATATATACTCCAAAGGGGCATCCTGTGAACACCTCAATCATATTTAGGTTGATTGTGATAAAAACATACAATCAAAAGGACATTTTGTATCATTACCTTTGAACATTTCAGACCAAATCCTTTCCCTTACTAGAATTTTGACGGAAGTGTTGGTTTCCCTGGTGGGGATATAACCCTCTTCTTCCTTGTCAGATTCAAAACAAATTGAGGAATAAGATGAAGAGTAAAATATATGGAAAATCAAACTGTTGCTTAAAAAAAAAAAACTGATGAAGGCTTAGTTGTAAGGGCCAATGGGCCTGGTAAGTGAACCCCAGATTCGTCAGCCTTACCCACCCAGTCACAGCATGTGTGAGGGCACTGTCTTTCTAGTGTCCAAAGAGTAACAGGACATAAGATTATAACCACACTGCCCCTATATAAACTGACTTTAAGAAAGACAGACAATCCTCAGGCCTTAGAACAGTTTTCCCAGGTAAAATTCCTTTGAACTCATTAAACGTTAGCTAAAACTGTGGTTAAAACCAGTTATTTCTAAACGAAAGGCGGAGTATTAATTTATCTATTGCTGTGTGACAAATCGCCCCCAAACTTAGCAACTTAAAACAACAAGCATGTATTATCTCACAGTTTCCGTGGTTTGGGAATCCGGGGGGAAGTTTTCTGGTTGGTTTTGGCCCAGAGTCTCCCATGAGGGTGAGTCCAGCTGTCGCCAGGGCTGTAGTCATCATTTCCAAACACTGAAGACTCATTGCCAAACTCACTCATGTGGTAATAGGCAGCCTACCGCTTCTCACCAGCCGCTGGCCAGACACCCCAATTTCTTACAACTTGAGCCTCTCCGTGGGCTGCTTGAGTGCCCTCAAAACATGGCAGTCGGCCTCCCTTGGAGCCAGTGATCTGAGAGAGAGAGAAAGCAAGGCAGTGACATAGCACTTTCGTTTATGGTCTAACTTCTGAGTCATACACTGTGTCTTCTGTCTTATTCTGTTTCTCAGAAATGAGTCACTAAGTCCAGTAATACCCTCAGCAGAGAGTGTTACACAGGGTTAAAATACGAGGAGGCTGGAAGACTGGCTCCCCCCAAAGAAGGTGATGGAAAAAAGTCTCAATTTTTATCCTCACCAAGATGCCACTGGTTGGTTGATAGGTGTTCACTAGAAACTGACTTGTTAATTTAAATTTAGTAGGGGTCAGTCTCCAGCAAAGGGGTTTAGTGCAACGCGCCTACCATTTCCGGAGGAGAAATCTGCCCGTGCGTCGCTTCTTAACCTCCGTTTCCTCGTTGAGCTCCGTGTTCTTGGCACTTTGGTCTGTATAGACAGAGAGCTCTGTCTGCTCGTACAGCTGCCATATATCTTGCAGAAAGACATTTTTAATCCTGTGCCATTGTGGCTAACGCCTCTGCCTTTTGTTCTGGAATGGCCCAAGCCTAAGAAGTTTGCTTTTTAGTGATGTTTTTCATCTTGTGCCCATATTTATTTCAACCAGAAAAGCATTTGCGACATTTTTCTAAAATGAAACTACTGTGGATGCTTCTGACGCCTGTGCCCCTTCGGCTCCGATGAGACCCAAGAAGTCTGTCTTGTACTCCTCAGGACACTGTCCTTCCTCTGCTTGTGAATTCCCTGAGCTTCTCAGGCAGATTCCCTCATAATACTACGAAGCCAGTGAAAGCCCCCGCTACAATAACTATATCACTTTGAAAACTGTCCTGTATTTCTTTGAGTCGTTTCCATTTGAACCTGTGGACAAGCCTCATAAATCCGCAGTCCTTTTCTTGGCTGTGAATAGAGAAAATAATTTGGGCCAGTTGATCATTGGTCCCTTGCTGCTTATCAGAGCCTGGTGACAACAATTTAAAGATAGAACCTCAGAAAGACTCCCCAGCACACGTGAGACTCAGCTGCCTTGTAGTTTAAAAGCAGCTATATCAGGGTCTACAAATTTACAGAAAAACTCCAGTTCTCTCTAAACTTAACTCTTGCCTCAGCTGCCCTTGAGCACTAAGACCTCTGCAGCCACAGGCCTCTGTTAGGGTTTTCGCTGTCAGTATATCACATGAGAGTGTACTTCTAGGTCAAGAAGCCACAGCTCTAGCTCTAGCCCTGAGCTGCCTGTGCCTGCCGAGGGCTTTCACTACCTCAAGCATCTTTGTCAGGGCCCTTCTAGACTTACCTCCATGGAAAGGTGCCGTCCCGGAGAGAAACAGGCCATAATCTGCGTCCATAGATCCAGATTAAAATACCATGTGCCCTAAGTCTTAAAGGTGCTGGCCCATGCCACAGCAGCTGAAACTTGGTCCAATATAAGTCGCTACAAACCAAGTATTTGCTGTAAAACTTACGGTGAAGGCTCCAAACCACATGTTTTAGCCCCAGTTAAAATTCTTTCTATGCATTTATTTTCTTTTTCTACTCAGCTTTGCGCTTTCACCTCATTTTGCAATGTTTGTGGCCAATACACCAAATGTTGGTGTCTTTCAGGCTATCCCTCAAAACTGCAGGGCCCCCAGAAAGATAGGAGACCTGCCTGGAAAAAAAGCAGCTGTGATTGTGTTCTTTCTGCCCCGAGGCTGGTTCCCAAAGAGATAAATGGAAGAGAGCTGAGCATGTCCAGTTTACCTTCCCCAATTACCAACTGGGTAAGTACCTCACTGAGGTGGTCTGAGTTGGTAAAGGGGCAGAAACCAGCTAGGAGTAGCTTACGGTCATTGAGTGTCCTCCAGAGGCAGAAAACGTCAGGACTGAGGA